>NC_064820.1:48017500-49267500 GCF_024166365.1 Elephas maximus indicus | reverse complement strand
GAGGAAAGAAAGAAAAGACCAAGATGGATGTCAGAGGAGACTCTGAATCTTGCTCTTGAACATCGAGCAGCTTAAGCAAAAGGAAGAAATGATGAACTAAAAGAACTGAACAGAAGATTTCAAAGGGCAGCTCAAGAAGAAAGTATTATAATGACATATGCAAACAGCTGGAGATAGAAAACCAAAAGGAAAGGACACACTTGGCATTTCTCAAGCTGAAAGAACTGAAGAAAAAATTCAAGACTCGAGTCGCAATAGTGAAGGATTCTATGGGGAAAATATTAAATGATGCAGGAAGCACCAAAAGACAATGGAAGGAATACAAAGGGTCATTATACCAAAAAGAATTAGTTGATGTTCAGCCACTTCAAGAGGCAACATATGATCAGGAACCGATGGTACTGAAGGAAGAAGTCCAAGCTGCTCTGAAGGCATTGGCAAAAAACAAGGCTCCAGGAATTGACAGAATATCAACTGAGATGTTTCAACAAACAGATGCAGTGCTGGAAGTGCTCACTCATCTATGCCAAGAAATTTGGAAGACAGCTACCTGGTCAACCAAAGGGAAGAGATCCATACTCAAGCCTATTCCCAAGAAAGGTGATCCAAATGAATGCAGAAATTATCAAACAATATCATTAATATCACATGCAAGCAAAATTTTGCTGAAGATCATTCAAAAGCAGCTGCAGCAGTATATCGACAGGGAACTGCCAGAAATTCAAGCTAGATTCAGAACAGGACGTGGAATCAGGGATATCACTGCTGATGTCAAATGGATCCTGGCTGAAAGCAGAGAATACCAGAAGGATGTTTACCTGTGTTTTATTGATTATGCAAAGATATTCGACTGTGTGGATCATAAACTATGGATAACATTTCGAAGAATAGGAATTCCAGAACACTTAATTGTGCTCATGAGGAACCTGTACATAGATCAAGAGGCAGTTTGTTTGAACAGAACAAGGGGAAACTGAGTGGTTTAAAGTCAGGAAACGTGTGCATCACGGCTGTATCATTTCACCATACTTATTCAATATGTATGCTGAGCAAATAATTCAAGAAGCTGGACTATATGAAGAAGAACAGGGATCAGGATTGGAGGAAGACTCATTAAGAACCAGCATTATGCAGATGACAGAAGCTGGCTTGCTGAAAGTGAAGAGGACTTGAAGCACTTACTGGTGAAGATCAAAGACCACAGCCTTCAGTATGGATTACACCTCAACATAAAGAAAACAAAAATCCTCACAACTGTACCAATAAGCCCCATCATGATAAAGAGAGAAAAGACTGAAGTTGTCAAGGTTTTCATTTTACTTGGATCCACAATCAACACCCATGGAAGCAGCAGTCAAGAAATCAAAAGATGCATTGCACTGGGCAAATCTGCTGCAAAGGACCTTTTTAAAGGGTTGAAAAGTAGAGATGTCACCTTCAAGGCTAACATGTGCCTGACCCAAGCCATGGTACTTTCAGTTGCATTATATGCACGTGAAAGCTGGACAACGAATAAGGAAGACGGAAGAAAAATTGATGCCTTTGAATTGTGGTGTCATCGGAAAAATATTGAATATACCACGGACTGCCAAAAGAAAGAACAAATCTGTCTTGGAGGAAGCACAATCAGAATGC
This sequence comes from Elephas maximus indicus, assembly GCF_024166365.1. Taxonomy (NCBI): domain Eukaryota; kingdom Metazoa; phylum Chordata; class Mammalia; order Proboscidea; family Elephantidae; genus Elephas; species Elephas maximus. The sequence continues at coordinate 49,265,865 of NC_064820.1, read as the reverse complement.
TACTGGGAAGCAAGGATGGCAAGACTGTGTCTTACATACTTTGGACATGTTGTCAGGAGGGATCAGTCCCTGGAGAAGGATATCAACCTTGGTAAAGTACAGGGTTTGTGGAAAAGAGGAAGACCCTCAACGAGATGGACTGACACAGTGGCTGCAACAATGGGCTGCAAGCATAACAATGACTGTAAGGATGGAGTAGGACTGGGTAGTGTTTCGTTCTGTGGTACATAGGGTCTCTATGAGTCAGAGCTGACTCGAGGGCACCTAACAACAGCAACAACAAAGAGAAGCATCTTAGACACAAACACAAAATATATAAAAAATCGAACAATGGAAAAAATATGTGAAGCACAGCGTAACCAGAAAAGAGCATGAGTGGCAATACTAATCTCAGATACTATAAACTTTAAGTAAAAATCAACCATAAAAGACAACTCCCAGTGAACCCAGTGCCGTCGAGTTGATTCTGACTCATAGCGACTCTATAGGACAGAGTAGAGCTGCCCCGCAGAGTTTCCAAGGAGCGCCCGGACATTATGTAATGATTAAAGGTACAATTCCTATGCGTCTGTCAGTTTGTTGTACTGTAGTGACTTGTGTGTTGCTGTGATGTTGGGAGATATGCCACCAGTATTTCAAATACCAACAGGGTCACCATGGTGGACAGGTTTCAGCTCAGCTTCCAGACTAAGACAGACTAGGAAGAAGGACCTGGCAGTCTGTCAATGAAAATCTTATGAATAGCAGCAGCATATTGTCTGATATAGTGCCTGAAGATGAGCCCCTCAGGTTGGAAGGCATTCAAAATACCACTGAGGAAGAGCTGCTGCCTCAAAGTAGAGGTGACCTTAATGACATGGATGAAGTCAAGCTTTTGGGACATTCATTTGCTGATGTGGCATGACTTGAAATGAGAAGAAACAGCTGCAAACATTCATTAATAATCAGAATACTATAAAAAATTATACTCCACAAATTTGAGAACCTAGACAAATTTCTGGGAACACACACAAATTTCTGGAAACACAAACTGAGATAGAAACTCTGAAGAGACGCAAAACAAGAAAAGAGATTGAAGAGGCAATTAAAAAAACTTCCAAAAAAAAAAAGACCTGGCCTGGATGGCTTCACTGGACAATACTACCAAACATTCAGAGAAGAGCTCACATCAATACTCCTCATACTATTTCAGAGTATAGAAAAAGAAGGAATACTCCTGAATTCATTCTACGAAGCTGGCATAACCCTGATGCCAAAGCCAGGCAATGATACCACAAAAAAAAAAAAAAGAAAAAGGAAAATTATAGATCAATATCTCACATGAATATAGGTGCAGAAATTCTCATCAAAATTCTAGCCAATAGAATTCAGCATCAAATTAAAAAAATAATACATCACGAGCAAGTGGGATTCATACCAGGTATGCAGGGATGGTTCAGCATTAGAAAATCGGTCAACTTAATTCACCAAAAAAATAGAACAAAAGAATCACATGATCATCTCAATTGATGCAGAAAAGGCATTACATAAAGTCCAAAACCCATTCCTGATAAAAACCGTCAATAAAATAGGAGTAGAAAGGAAATTCCTCAACATAATAAAGAGTATCTATACAAAACCAGCAAAGAATATCATTCTCAATGGACAGAAGCTGAAATGGGAACAAGACAAGGATGACGTTTATCACCACCTGTATTTAATATTGGGAAACCCTGGTGGTGTAGTGGCTAAGAGTTTGGCTGCTAACCAAAAGGTCAGCAGTTCGAATCCACCAGGTGCTCCTTGGAATCTCTATGGGGCAGTTCTACTCTGTCCTATAGGATTGCTCTTAGTTGGAACCGACTCAAAGGCAATGAGTTAATGGGTTATTTAAAATTCTGCTTGAAGACCTATGTAGAGCAATAAGGCAAGAAAAAGAAATAAAGGGTATCCAAATTGGAAAAGAAGCGTATCCAAAATTTGAAAAGTTGACCGATTTTCTAATGCTGAACCATCCTTGCATACCTGGTATGAATCCCACTTGCTCGTGATGTATTTTGTTTTTTTAATATGATGCTGAATTCTATTGGCTAGAATTTTGTTGAGAATTTCTGCATCTATATTCATGTGAGATATTGATCTATAATTTTCCTTTTTTTTTTTTGTGGTATCTTTGCCTGGCTTTGGTATCAGGGTTATGCCAGCTTCATAGAATGAATTCAGGAGTATTCCTTCTTTTTCTATACTCTGAAAGAGTTTGAGTAGTACTGATGTGAGCTCTTCTATCTATCCCTATTCACAGATGACATGATCCTGTACATAGAAAGCCCCCAAGATTTCACAAGAAAACTTCTAGAACTAATAGAAAGATTCAGCAATGTAGCAGGGTACAAGATCAATATACAAAAATCAGTTGGGTTTCTATATACCAACAAAGAGAATTTTGAAGAGGAAATCAGGAAAATAATACCATTTATAATAGCCCCTAAAAAGATAAAATACTTTGGAGTAAATCTGACCAGGGATGTAAAAGACGTATACAAAGAGAACTACAAACACTATTGCAAGAAACCAAAAGTTGTTGTTGTTGTTAGGTGCCGTCGAGTCAGTTCCGACTCATAACCACCCTATGCACAACAGAAGGAAACACGGCGCGGTCCTGCGCCATCTTACAATCTTTGTTATGCTTGAGCTCATTGTTGCAGCCACTGTGTCAATCCACCTTGTTGAGGGTCTTCCTCTTTTCTGCTGACCCTGTACTCTGCCAAGGATGATGTCCTTCTCCAGGGGCTGATCCCTCCTGACAACATGTCCACAGTAGGTAAGATGCAGTCTCGCCATCCTTGCCTCTAAGGAGCATTCTGGCCGCACTTCGTCCAAGACAGATTTGTTCGTTCTTTTGGCAGTCCATAGTATATTCAATCCTTGGAAAATCTATGGGGCAGTTCTACTCTGTCCTATAGGGTCGCTATGAGTTGGAATCGACTCGATGGCACTATATATATATACATATATATTCAATATTCTTCGCCAACACCACAACTCTAAGGCATCAACTCTTCTTCAGTCTTCTTTATTCATTGTCTAGCTTTCACATGCATATGATGTGATTGAAAATACCATGGCCTGGGTCAGGCTCACCTTAGTCTTCAGGGTGAAATCTTTGCTCTTCAACACTCTTAAGAGGTCCTTTGCAGCAGATTTGCCTAATGCAATGGGTCTTTTGATTTCTTGACTGCTGCTTCCATGGGTGTTGATTGTGGATCCAAGTAAAATGAAATCCTTGACAACTTCAATCTTTTCTCTGTTTATCATGATGTTGCTCATTGGTCCAGTTGTGAGGATTTTTGTTCTCTTTATGTTGAGGTGTAATCCATACTGAAGGTTATGGTCTTTGATCTTCATTAGTAAGTGTTTCAAGTCCTCTTCACTTTCAGCAAGCAAGGTTGTGTCATCTGCATAATGCAGGTTGTTAATGAGTCTTCCTCCAATCCTGATGCCCCGTTCTTCTTCATATAGTCCAGCTTCTTGAATTATTTGCTCAGCATACAGATTGGATAGGTATGCTGAAAGAATACAATCCTGGCGCACACTTTTCCTGACTTTAAACCAATCAGTATCCCCTTGTTCTGTCCAAACAACTGCCTCTTGATCTATGTACAGGTTCCTCATGAGCACAATTAAGTGTTCTGGAATTCCCATTCTTCCCAATGTTACCCATAATTTGTTATGATCCACACAGTCGAATGCCTTTGCATAATCAATAAAACACAGGTAAACATCCTTCTGGTATTCTCTGCTTTCAGCCAGGATCCATCTGACATTAGCAATGATATCCCTGGTTCCACGTCCTCTTCTGAAACTGGCCTGAATTTCTGGCAGTTCCCTGTTGATATACTGCTGTAGCCGTTTTTGAATGATCTTCAGCAAAATTTTGCTTGCGTGTGATATTAATGATATTGTTCTATAATTTCCACATTCAGCTGGATCACCTTTCTTGGGAATAGGCATAAATATGGATCTCTTCCAGTCAGTTGGCCAGGAAGCTATGTTCCATATTTCTTGGCATAGACAAGTGAGCACCTCCAGTGCTGCACCTGTCTGTTGAAACATCTCAATTGATATTCCATCAATTCTTGGAGGCTTGTTTTTTGCCAATGCCTTCAGAGCAGCTTGGACTTCTTCCTTTAGTACCATCACTGGGTCCTGATCATATGCTACCTCTTGAAATGGTTGAATATCGACTAATTCTTTTTGGTATAATGATTCTGTGTATTCCTTCCATCTTCTTTTGATGCTTCCTGCGTCGTTTAATATTTTCCCCATGGAATCCTTCACTATTGCAACTCAAGGCTTGAATTTTTCTTTAGTTCTTTCAGTTTGAGAAATGCCAAGCGTGTTCTCCCCTTTTGGTTTTCCGTCTCCAACTCTTTGCACGTGTCATTATAATACTTTACTTTGTCTTCTCGAGGGGCCCTTTGAAATCTTCTGTTCAGTTCTTTTACTTCATCAATTCTTCCTTTTGCTTTAGCTGCTGGATGCTCAAGAGCAAGTTTCAGAGTCTCCTCTGACATGCATCTTGGTCTTTCTTTCCTGTCTTTTCAGTGACTTCTTGGTTTCTTCATGGATGATGTCCTTGATGTCATTCCACGACTTGTCTGGTCTTCGGTCACTAGTGTTCAATGTGTCAAATCTATTCTTGAGATGGTCTCTAAATTCAGGTGGGATATACTCAAGGTCATATTTTGGTTCTCGTGGACTTGTTCTGATTTTCTTCAGTTTCAGCTTGAACTTGCATATGAGCAATTGATGATCTGTTCCACAGTCAGCCCCGGGCCTTGTTCTGACTGATGATATTGAGCATTTCCACTGTCTGTTTCCACAGACGTAGTTAATTTGATTTCTGTGTGTTCCATCTGATGAGGTCCATGTGTACAGTTACCTTTTATGTTGGTGAAACCAAAAGAGACCTACATAAATGGAAAAAACATACCATGTTCCTGGACAGAGAGACTCAACATTGTGAAAATGTCAATCCTACCGAAAGTGATCTACAGATATAATGCAGTCCTGATCAAAATATCAACAACATTCCTTAACTAGATGGAAAAACTAAGCATCAACTTTGTATAGAAAGAAAGAGGTCCTGGATAAGCAAAGCATTATTGAAGAGAAAGAACAAAGTAAGAGGCCTCATATTACCTGATTTCAGAACCTACTATATTGCCAGGGTCATCAAAACAGCCTGGTGCTGGTACAATGACAGACACATAGACCAATGGGGCAGAAACTTAAACCCAGGTATAAATCCATCCACCTATGGTTAGCTGACCTTTGACAAAGCCCCAAAGTCCATGAAATAGGGGAAAAGACAGTCTATTTAACAAATGGTGCTGTAAAATTGGATGTCCATCTGTAAAAAAATAAAACAGGACCCATACCTCACACCATACAGAATAACTAACTCAAAATATATAAAAAACCTAAATATAAAATCTAAAATGATGAAGACCATGGGGGAAAAAAAAAGGGACACTGCTAGGGGTCCTAATACATGGCATAAATTCAATACAAACCATAAGTAACAATTCACAAACACCAGAAGATAAACTAGATAACTGGGAGTGGCTAAAAATTAAACACTTATGCTCAGCAAAAGACTTCATCAAAAGAGAACCTACAGACTGGAAAAAAATTTTTGGCTATGACATATCTGACAAGGGTCTAATCTCTAAAAGCTATAGAATACTTTAACATCTCTACAATAAAAAGACAAATAATCCAATTAAAAACGGGCAAAGGACATGAACAGATACTTCACCAAAGAAGACATTCAGGCAGCTAATAGACACATGAGGAAATGCTCGAGATCATTAGTCGTTACCAAAGAAACCAATCCCGCTGCTGTCGAGTCAATTCCAACTAATAGCGACCCTATAGGACAGAGGAGGACTGCCCCATAGGGTTTCCAAGGAGCAGATAGTTGATTCGAACTGCCTTACTTTTGGTTAGCAGCCGTAGCTTTTAACCACTGTGCTACCAGGGTGCCTCATTAGTCATTAGACATTAAAGAAATGCAAATCAAAACTACAATGAGATTACTATCTCACCCTGATAATACATGTATGAATCAAAAAAACAGGAAATAAAAAATGTCGGAGACGTTGGGGGGAAATTGGAACTCTCACGTACTGCTAGTGGAATGTAAAATGGTACAACCACTATGGAAAACAATATGGTGCCTCCTTAAAAAACTAGAAACAGAAATACCATATGATCCAGGAATCCCACTCAAAGAACATATCCTAGAGAAATGAGCCATCACATGAATAGACATATGCACATCCATGTTTATTGCAGCACTATTTACAATAGCAAAAAGATGGAAACAACCTAAGAGTCCATCAACAGATGAATGGTTAAACAAATCATGGTATATATGCACAATGGAATACTATGCAATGATAAAGAATAATGATGAATCTTCGAAACATCTCACAACATGGATGAGTCTGGAGGGCACTATGCTGAGTGAAATAAGTCAATTACAAAAGAACAAATGTTGTATGAGACCACTATTATAAAAACCCAAGAAAAGGTTGGCACACAGAAAAACAAAACAAAATAAAACAATTTTTGATGGTTATGAGAGAGGGGAGGAGTGAGGAGGGGGAATAACCAACTAGATAATAGACAAGTGTTAACTTTGGTGAAAAGAAAGACGACACATAATATAGGGGAAGTCAGCAAAAGGCAAAGCCATAGAAGCTTCCTAGACACATCCAAACACCTTGAGGGACCTGGGCCTGCGGGCTGGGGACCATGGTCTCGGAGGACATCTAACTCAGTTGGCACAACACAGTTCATAAAGAAAATGTTCTATATCCTACTTTGGTAAGTAGCATCTGGGGCCTTAAAAGCTTGTGAGTAGCCATCTAAAATACATCTCTTGGTCCCATCACATTTGGGGCAAAGGAGAATGAAGAAAATGAAAGACACAAGGAAGACTTTAGTCCAAAAGACTAATGGAACACATGAATCACAGCCTCCAGCAGCCTGAGCCTAGAACAAATAGATGGTGCCTGGCTACCACCATCAACCACTCTGACAAGGATCACAATAGAGGGTTTTGGACAGAGTCAGAGAAAAATGTAGAACAAAATTCAAATTAACAAAAAAGACTAGACTTACTGGTCTGACAGAGACTGTTGTTGTTAGGTGCCGTCAAGTTAATTCTGGCTCATAGTGACCCTATGTACAAGAGAGCGAAAAACTGCCTGGTCCTTTGCCATCCTCACAATCATTATTAGGCTTAAGCCCATTGTTGCAGCCACTATGTCAATGCATTTAGTTGAAGTTCTTCCTCTTCTTTGCTGACCCTCTACTTTACCAAGAATGATGTCCTTCTCCAGGGACTGATCCCTTCTGAAAACATGTCTAAAGTACGTGAGACGTAGTCTCACCATCGTTGCTTCCAAGGAGCATTCTTGTGGCACTTCTTGCAAGACAGGTTTTTTTTTTTTTTTTTTTTTTGGCAGTCCATGGTATATTCAACATTCCTTGCCAACACCACAATTCAAAGGCATCAATTCTTCTTTGGTTTTCCTTATTCATCATCCAGCTTTCACATTTATATGAGACGACTGAAAACACCATGGCTTGGGTCAGGTGCACCTAGGTCTTCGAGGTGACATCTTTGCTCTTCAACACTTTAAAGAGGTCTTTTGCAGCAGATTTGCCTAATGCAATGCGTCTTTTGATTTCCTGACTGCTGCTTCCATAGGTGTTGATTGTGGATCTGAGTAAAATGAAATCTTGACAATTTCAGTCTTTTCTCTGCATATCAACATGTTGCTTATTGGTCCAGTTGTGAGGATTTTTTTTCCTTTATAAAGTTGAGGTGTAATCCATACTGAAGTCTGTGGTCTTCGATCTTCATCAGTAAGTGGTTCAAGTTCTCTTCACTTTCAGCAAGCAAGGTTGCGTCATCTGCATAACAAAGGTTGTTAACGAGTCTTCTTCCAATCCTGTTGCTGCATCCAGCTTCTTGGATTATTTGCTCAGCATACAGGTTGAACAGGTATGGTGAAAGGATAGAAACCTGATGCACACCTTTCCTGACTTTAAACCGTGCCGTATCACCTTGTTCTGTTTGAACGACTGTCTCTTGATCTATGTACAGGTTCCTCATGAACACAATTAAGTGTTCTGGAATCCCATTCTTTGCAGTGTTATCCATAATTTGTTATGATCCACAGAGCCGAATACCTTTGCATAGTCAATAAAACACAGGTAAACATTTTTCTGGTACCCTCTGCTTTCAGCCAGGATCCATCTGACATCAGCAATGATATCCCTGGTTCTCCATCCTCTTCTGAATCTGGGTTGAATTTCTGACAGCTCCCTGTCAATGTACTGCTGCAGCTGCTTTTGAATGATCTTCAGCAAAATTTTACTTGGGTGTGATATTAATGATATTGTTTACGGAGTCAACATATATATAGTCTCCCTCTCTGACACAGACTAGACAGGCCTATAAAACAAATAATAACACACATGAGGAAGGTGTTTCTTAGTTCAATCAAGTATATGAGACCAAATAGGCAATTCCTGCCCAAAGGCAAAGACGAGAAGGCAGCAAGGGACAGGAAACCTAGACAAATGGATGTGGGGAATCCAAGACTGTAAAGTGAAAAAGGGTGAGTACTGACACATTGCAGAGATTGCAACCAATGTCACAAAATAATTTGCGTATAAATTTTTAAATGAAAAACTAATTTGTGCTGTAAACTTTCACCTAAAATATAATACAATAAAAAAAAGAAGCTAGACAAAGAAGAGCAAATTAAACCCAAAATAAGAAGGAAGATAATAATAAAGATAAAAGTAGATATCAGTGAAAAGGAAAATGGATAAAAAATACAGAAATTCAATAAAAGTAAAAAGCTCAAAAATATTGATAAACTCCTAGCTAGCCTAAGCAAGTTAGAGAGGGAGAGAGTAAGGAGACAGAGGAACACAAATTACCAATACCAGGAATGAAAGGAAGGCTATCGCTAGTTATCTCTAATAAAAAAAAGGTTTTGATTATTAAACATCCAAATCAGTTTAAAACTCTGATTTCCCATTTGATTGAAAGTTTTTATGACCATTATTACTAGCTTGATCTGTGGCTGAAAGGACTCCATGGACATGGAGAAGAAGTCTTAGTCTGCTCTTTAATTGCTCTTCTATTTCTTCTGGATCTCTCAGGGTTTGGGAACAGAGAATAAAAAATAGGGGGATTAAGTCTCTGCTTAACTTCTGGGGTTCTACTCCTCTCTCTGATAGTTGTCAATTGCTTCTCTAGGCTAACATAATGGAGAGGCTGGACTCATCCCAACTTTTGATCACATCTTAGCAGCTTTCTTTAGAATGTGGGAATATTTGGAATAGTTAGCTTTTTTTTTTTTTTTTTTCTTTTTTGGCTAATCATGGACCCTAGTCATCAATTTCAGGATAAGAGCAAAAGGCTCACTTAATATCCTAATACACCTTTCCCCCTTACAACCTTAATTATAAACACAACCAAGAACTAATCAAAACCAACAATAATAAATCATTAAATATTTTTGACATTATATGAATGATGTTTTAGAAAGGTTTGTCTTGCAGCATAGTAACGTGAGAAGAGACCTTGGAAATGGCACTTGCGTATAAAATTATTGCAGAGGCATGGGGAAGAGGTAATGAGTATGTGTTTTGTGGGTAAAAACTGATTATGTTGGGTTGAAAGAGTAAACTGTAACTGCCAAGTTTTGAGTACAGGTAACTGGGAGAATAGAAGTACTTGTGGCAGAATGAGAGAAGCCAGAAATACGCTTATGGGGGAAGATGATGAATAATACAAATATTCATTAAATTACAGCATTAAAATAAAAATAAAAATCTAAAATCAATTAGCATTCAAAGATAATGATCAGACACAGACTGCAAAGTGTTATATTTTAAAGAGCATAATCTTGATTGTGGCTTCTATTTTTACCAAAGTTTTGTTGGAAAATTTGATGTTTCCTTTGGACCCATCAATAATTTAAAAATATTTTAACAAAAAACTTATCTAGAAAATTTACTACTCCCATTGATAACAAAAGACTTCAGATATGTTTTCTGCTTCCCCCACCCCTGCAATTCTAATGGAATTTTCAAACCTAGAGGGCACAGTGTGTTCATACTCAAGTTACCTGAAAGTTTTCAAGGTGTAATGTATCTTGTTAGTAGAATGTGTGCATTCTAGAATTATGAAACTACGGCTTTCAGAGTATTTTGATCTCGATAATAATAAGTAAGCTTGACTTCTATAATTCAGCTTTGTATGGTTTTCAAGTCTATGTTTTTTTTTTTTTTTTTGTCACAGCAGTTAAGGGCTGGGAGCAGCCTAAGAAGAGAATGTGCTACTAGACAACCCACTACTTGCATACATATTGGAAATTCTGAAGCATCTATCACTAAAAGAATTTTGTCAGAAAAAAAGATATTTTATGTTCTCTAAATTATAAATGTTCACTTGTTTTAATAAGCGAAGCATGTGCAAAGGGAAAGTCAATCACCTTTACACATCCCCACTTACCTCCCTGAAGTAATCAAGGTTAACAGCCTGGTCTGTATCCCTTCCATAGCCTTGCCTCTAGCCCCATATAAACATACCACACATTTGTAGTGGTTTTATTTGTTTTTAACAACATAAAATTGTACTATACATACTATTTTGAAAAGAATTTATTTCTAAATAATGGACATTGAAGTCTGTAATTTTTTCTTATACATACATATATGTATATGTGTGTGTGTACACACACACACACACACCAAAACCAAGTAAAACCCATTGCCATTGACTTGATTTCAACTCATAGTGACCCTGTAGGACAGAATAGAACTTCCCCACAGGGTTTCCAAGGCTGTAACCTTTACAGAAACGGGCTGCCACATCTTTCTACCGAGAGCAGCTTGGTGGGTTCGAACTGCTAATCTTTTGGTCAGCAGCCAAGTGCTTTTACCACTGTGTCACTAGAACTCTTTAATATATATACTCACACATACATTTTTAAATAATTTTATATAAATAGAATCACATCACACATGTTGAGATACTTTTAAAACAGTCCCTCCTTCTCTTTCTTTTTCTTTCCTGCCCTCTTCTTATCCTAACTTTTTTCTTCTCTCTTGCCTCTGAGCTTCCCTCCCATTCCCTGCCCCAGCCACCCGAGACTTTGTGTGTCTGTTTTTCTCTATGCTCTTAACCTCTTGCTCATACACAGGTGTGCACTCATATACCCCTCCATATTTTTATTGATGCTTAGATTTACTCTTGTGTGAATGGCCTGTTCATACCTTTTACCCATTTTTTATTAAGACAATTATCTTTGTTTGTCAATTTGTAGAACTCCTTATATATTGTAGATACTAACTACATTTGTATTTGAAAACTTCTTTCAAATAAATTTTTTTTACTTTTGTGTGGCAAAAGAAATTGCAAACTTCTTTTTTTCATTGTCATTTCTGTTGTGTTGTTAAAGTCTACTGGGTCTGCTTTTTCTTCATATGACATTTGAGATTCACATCTTACTTAAAAAGATTCTAGATTTTCTTTTAAGTTTATAATGTTCTTTTCTTACAGTGAAACTTTTACCCATCTGGAATTTATTTTTGATGTGGTAGGAAAAAATTCAACTTTCTTTACTTCCAGATGGAAAGTCAGTTGTACCAGCACCATATGTTAAAAAGTCATTCTTTTTCCAACAAACTGAAATACTCCTTGTGCCATACAAGACACTATTGTATATATTGGGGCCTCTTTCTAGATTCACTATTGTCTTTCACTGATGTATTTTTCCACTTCTATGCCAATACCATATTGATTTGATTACAATGGCTTCAGAGCATACTGTTATCTGACAACAAAATTTTCCCTCTCCCATATTATTATTCTTTTTAATAGTTTCCTTGTTTAGTCTTTGGCATTTCTTTTGGCAAATTAACTTCAAGATTATTTTATACACTTTTCTTCCTTCCCCCACAAAATCTTGTATTCTAATTAAAATTATAGTAAGTGTATATATTAACTTTAGGAAAACTGACATTTTAATGACGAATCTTTTCTCTGCCTAAAAATTGACCAACCCATCTAAATGCTATACTTGCATTCTTATTTGGCTTTACCATATCTATAATTACACTTAATAGAACCATACAGCTTACCTGTGAACTAAAGCTATCTACTGAAAAAATAGCTAAACATCTTAGTACTTTATATTACATTTCAGTTGGCTCTTTCTTGGCTTTCATCTGTAGTACAATCAATATCTGATTATTGTTGGCATTGGTTTGTTTCATCATCCTACCAGGATTCTACAATAGAATGTCAAACACATTTATTTCTGTTCTGGCTGCCTCCTTAAGGTGTAAGGCTCTTGCTGCTCCAGTTGGAGGAGTTATGAATTCAAATAGCATTTTGCATCACTGTCCATTTGGTTCTGATATTTGACAAGTAATCTTTTTCTGATCTAGCTCAAATCCATTTTAATCTCTTTAACTTCAGTAATTTTACATTATATTTTTCTAAAGCTGGTTATTCTCCTTTGATGTCAAACTGGGGGGAAAATCCTTAAGTGTGTGTTGTCTTTAGATTCATTATAAACTTACAATTAGGTGGCTTTCTTTTATATCACTGATGATCTGATTGCTTAGCTTTGTAACAATTTCATTCCATAATGATCTAGATATTTTTACATTAAAGGTTCCTGCTGGTTGCCTGTATAAATGCTATTTCATTTAAATTAAGATCATCCTCAAGTGGCATTTACCCAGATGGTACACACAATTAGTATTACCTAAAAGATAGTGCTAGGTGAAATTTTTTTTGGTCTTCTAACCAACTGTTGTTGTTATTGTGTGCTGTTGGGTCAAACTCAACTCATAGCGACCCCATATGACAGAGGAGAACTGCCCCATAGGGTTTCCAAGGCTGTAATCTTTGCAGGAACAGATTGCCAGGTCTTTCTCCTGCAGAGCTGTTGGGTGGTTCAAAGTGCCAATACTTCAGTTAGCAGCCAAGCACTTAAACATTGTGCCACCAGGGTGTTTTTAATTTTAAAAATTTGATAGTTATAATATTTGATATATTGTATTGATAGTTATATAACTTATCGGATTGTTTTTGCTTTATTTTGCTATGGTTTCTAGAAATTTAGAGCTAACTTTGGTGCTAAATTGAAGCAACTACCCCTAAGCTTCACAACTGGACCAATAAGCAACATCATGATAAATGGAGGAGACTGAAGTTGTCAAGGATTCACTTTACTCAGATCCACAATCAATGCCAATGGAAGCAGCAGTCAAGAAGTCAAATGACGTATCGCACTGGGCAAATCTGCTGCAAAAGACCTCTTTAAAGTGTTGAAAAGCAAAGATGCCACTTTGAAGACTAAGGTGGACAATGAATAGGAAAGACCCAAGAAGAACTGATGCGTTTGAATTACGGTGTTTGTGAAGAATACTGAAAATACCATGGACTGCCAGTAGAATGAACAAATCTGCCTTGGAAGAAGTACAGCCAGAATTCTCCTTAGAAGGGAGGATAGTGAGACTTCGTCTTATGTGCTTTGGACGTGTTATCAGAAGGAACTAGTCCGTGGAGAAGGACGCCATGCTTGGTAAAGCAGAGTGTCGGCGAAAAAGAGGAAGACCCTCAATGAGATAGACAGTGGCTGCAACAATGGGCTCAAACATAGCAATGACTGTGAGGGTGGCACAAGACCAGCCAATGTTTCATTCTGTTGTATACAGGGCCACTAATTTGAAACTGACTTGAAGGCACCTAACAATAACAACAACCACCACAACCCCTTAGCCTAGGCCTCTGACCAAAGTATCTAGCCAACCCTCTTTGCGCTTATTTATAGGCAGGGCCTGCTTCATGGACATGTGATCAGTGCAGTTACATCGGACCCTGCACTCAGAATGGTGCCATGCTTGGTTTAATTATTCACCATTAATGTCTTGAAATTCTTTATACTTTTATCTTTTTACTTGTATTTTGTAAGTGAAGTCCAATGGGACAACTGAGCATACAAATGAGCAGAGAAGACATTAGCAATATTCATGTTTGCTGTTTGTTGCCACTGTATTTCCACATAGGGTTTGCAATGCCCCAAGAACACAGAATTTTGGTGGACTCATAATGCACAGGGGTTCAGTGAGACTCAAAGTGAGTACAAAATAAGCATGTTACATTTATGACTATTATTATTTTTTTTAACTGGGGACCCTGACAGACCCAAGAGGCCACACTTGCCATTCGAACTAGAATTTGCTTCAAATGTAGAAAGAAAGCAACAGTATTCTAAGGAACATAAATGACCGAGGAACTCAATCACATTCTTTCCTACTCCTGTTACTTCCTACTATTAGCCAACCACTTACACTGAAAATGACATAGAAGGAAAGGAAATGATAGGGCTACCCATATTTTCTTTTCGGTCATTCTTTGCTCATCAGTAAGCCAAAGGTAGAGAGTGTTGGTAGAATGTTCACATATCAAGAGGTAACATAAATAAACATAGTTGAGTTAGTTTTGTGCAGCATTTCTACTGTTTTGAAAAGAACAGCATAGACAGGATTGTATAACCTATGAAATATGAATTGTGTAATTTTGGTGATTCCATATATGAACTAAATGCTCTTATATTTGCATTTAAAACTGGCTTGCACAACATGAAGATGAACAGTAAAATTCATGTTCTTAATTGAAAATTTTAATTTTTTTCTGTACATAGAATGACATCAAATAACAAAAAACACCCTGACAAGTCAAGAGAGACCACAGAACAAAGGAAAAAGTTTTATATTTTGGAAGCTTTAATGATACTCTTTTCCTGCTTTTAGAACATGGGGTCTTACATTTTCATTTTGCACTGGGCCTTGCAATTTATGTAGCCGGCTTTGTTTATAGGTTTTGTTCTTTCAGCTTCCTTTTAATACTTCTTTAACAAGTCTCTTTTGGAAAAGAGGGAAGTTTTAAGTAATGAGGATTCTGAAGTATACACTCATAACAGATAATTTCCCCATAGAGAAGAAGTTTATAGAAACACAGGCAGGGTTCTTCCAAGAATATAGTAGAAGCTGCCTAAGGTGTCCAATTATTGTAAGGAAATCTTTTTCATAATTATGTTGAAAGAAGTACTTACACGCTTTTCAAGCTACTTTTGAATTAAGCAGTACATGTTTTTTAAAAAGTAACTGATCATTTATTGACTATGCAAAGGCATTCAACTCTGTGGATCATAACAAATTATGGATAACATTGCAAAGAATGGGAATTTCAGAATACTTAATTGTGTTCATGAGGAACCTGTACATGAATCAACAGGCAGTTGTTTGAACAGAACAAGGGGATGCTGCGTGGTTTAATGTAAGAAAAGGTGTGCATCGGGGTTGTATCCTTTCACCATACTTTTTCAATTTGTATGCTGAGCAAAATTCAAGAAGCTGGACTATATGAAGGAGAACACGGCATCAGGATTGGAGGAAGACTCATTAACGACCTACGCTATGCAGATGACACAACCCTGCATGTTAAAAATGAAGAGGACTTGAAGCATTTACTGATGAAGATCAAAGATCACAGTCTTCAGTATGGATTACACCTCAACTTTATAAAGAAAACAAAACTCTCACAACTGGACCAATAAACAACATCATAATTAACAGAGAAAAGTTGTCAAAGATTTCATTTTACTTGGATCCATAATCAACACCCATGGAAGCAGGAGTCAAGAAATCAAAAGATGCACTGCATTGGGCAAATCTGCTGCAAAAGACCTCTTAAAAGTGTTGAAAAGAAAAGGTGTCACCTTGAAGACTAAGGTGCACCTGGCCCATGCCACGGTGTTTTTAATCACATCATATGCATGTGAAAGCTAGACGATGAACAAGGAAGACAGAAGAACTGATACCTTTGAATTGTGGTGTTGGCAAAGGCTATTGAATATATCATGTACTGCCACAAGAACAAACAAATCTGTCTTGGAAGAAGTACAACCAGAATGCTCCTTAGAAGTAAGGATGGCGAGATTACATCTCACATACTTTGGACAAATTATCAGTAGGGGTCTGTCCCTGGAGAAGGTCATCATGCTTGGTAAAGTAGAGGGTCATCAAAAAAGACAAAGCCCCTCAACAAGATGGATTGACACAGTGGCTGCAACAATGGGCTCAAGCATAACGATTGTGAGGATGGTGCAGGATCGGGCAGTGTTTCTGTTGTACATAGGGTCGATATGAGTCGGAACAGACTCGTGAAACCTAAGGACAACAACAACTGATCATAGATTAGTCTACTTTCTCAGATAATTCTCTCTTATTTTATAGCAATGAACTATATGTTACTGTCTCTTTTTAAACATTTTGGTCAAACATCAATTTTGCCTAAATTGTTTTGTTTAATGCAAGTTTGTAAAGTAAAATTGTACTATACAAAACGATGTCTTCCTTGAAACTTATCCTGATATAAAGATTATAAGAGCTTAAATAAATTCAGGTAATTCAGATTCAGGTCAGACAGAAAAAAAGCAATATTATGTTGAGAGGAACTATCAAGAGACAATTGGCAAAAATAAATTTGAATGGATTCCACTAATATTGGGATGCTTCTGTATTTGCAGCTCATTTCATGTGTCTCTCTTCTTCATATGACACAACTACCCATGTGTTTGAATTTCTAAACTAAATTCCTGTAACAGGTTTGATCTGGGACTGCTTATGGTGATAACTGTCCTCTAATGGAGTCCCTGGGGCCTTGGTGGCACAGTGGTTAAGAGCTTGGCTGCTAACCAAAAGATCGGCAGTTCAAATCCACCATCCGTTCTTTGGAGACCTTATGGGGGCAATTTGACTCTGTCCTGTAGGGTCTCTAAGAGTTGGAATCAACTCGACAGCAACAAAATTTTCTTTTCTTTTTTTTGGGAATGAAGTCCCTGGGGGGTGCTAAAGGTTAAGTGCTTGACTACTAGCTGAAAGATTGGAAGTTTGAACCCACCCAGAGATGCCTCAGAAGACAGGCCTGGAGATCTGCTTCTGAAAGGTCACAGCCTCGAAAACCCTGTGGAGCAGTTCTAGTGGAATCAACTCCATGGCAATTAACAACAACAACAATGGAGAAAAAGCTCTGAATCTCACTTTCTTTGCCCTGGTAGTAACTAACCACTGGCCATGGGTGAGAGGGCATAATGTCACTTATCTCTTTCTGACAATGAATTACTGGAGGTGGGGTGGAGGAAGGCAGAACCTAATCTAGCATGTAGAATAATATATACAAGAAAAGTTCATATCATTTGATATATTCTGATGAATCATGCTCTATTTCTAAGAAAGGCCCATGTCCATAGCCTAAGCTCTAAGCATACATTACTTCAAAGACAGAATAGATTAATTCTTTAAGTTATAGGGACCAAATTTTGGGAATAGAGGATAGGGAAATCAAGCAATGGGTAAAAAGAAAAAGTTCACATTATAAATGGCTATCGGCACTTTTGCATGGCCTACGTGGTGGGCCCTTGCCTTTATCCACCCTGGTAAATAGCATGTTGTTGTTTTTAGGTGCCATCGAGTTGGTTCCAAAACACAAGTTGGAACGAAACACTGCCCCGTCCTGTGCTATCTTCACAATCATTGCTATGTTTGAGCCCATTGTTGCACCCACTGTGTCAACCCATCTCATTGAGGGTCTTCCTCTTTTCTGCTGACCCTCTACCTTACTAAGCATGATATCCTACTCTAGGGACTAGTCCCTTCTGATAACATGTCCAAAGTATGTGAGATAAAGTCTTGCCATACTTGCTTCCAAGGAGTAATCTGGCTGTACTTCTTCCAAGACAAACTTGCTCATTCTTCTGGCAGACCATGGTATATTCAATATTCTCTGACAACCCCATAATTCAAAGGTATAAATTCTCCTTCGGTCTTCCCTATTCATAGTCCAGCTTTCACATGCATATGGGGCAATTGAAAATATCATGGTTTGGGTCTGTGGTGTAATGAATTGCTTTTATGTGGCCTTTCTCACCATGGTCTTGTAACTCTCACTCAGGTGACTGACTAGGACTGTGCAGGGTAATTGTAGCCCACCAAAGGGATTGGTTGGTTTTGCCATCCTGCTGGGCTTGAAATAAGCCACCCCAGAGGTGAGAAAGAGAGAATTCCACCACAACCAAGGAAGAATAGCCAGCACATCCTTTGGACCCAGGGTCCCTCGGCTGAGAAGCTCCTGGAAGCATGAGACCGAGAGAAAGAGCAAGCTGTAACCCTGAAGATGGCAAAGAACTGAGACCTGGTGACAGGCACCTGGCAGCAGAAGTCAGTGTGGTGGGCTTCCCAGCCCATGGAGAGAGAAAGCTGAGTGTCTTTGGGCAGAGACTGAGGGCCAGGAAGAGGCTGTCCTGATGGAAGTGTTCCTGAGCCTGAATTGTAACTTGTTACTTCTCTAAAAAGTACATAATCCTATGTATTGTCTGTGAGTTCTGTGTGGCCAAGGCAATGAATTATTGAATCCAGCAGAGAAGTAAAGAGTGCTGTGGGAGGGATGGTTGATGTCAGAGTTGGTAAAGATGGCAGAGGGAGGAAGCATGTCTGACCTCTGCCTCACAGGAATCAGCCTTGGACTGCTGATCTTGATTCTCCTTCCACCCTGTGAAGTTGGAGGAGTCAGACACCTTCCCCAAGCTGTTTTTACAAGGACAGGCACACCTTAAAGTGACATCTTTGCTTGTCAACACTTCAAAGAGGTCTTTTGCAGCAGATTTGCCCAATGCAATACGTCATCTGATTTCTTGACTGCTGCTTCCATTGGCGTTGATTGTGGATACAAGTAAAATGAAATCTTTGACAACTTCAGTATTTCTCTGTTTATCATGATGTTGCTTATTGGTCTAGTTGTGAGGATTTTTGTTTTCTTTATGTTGAGGCTGTAGTCTTTGCTTTTCATCAGTAAGTGCTTCAAGTCCTCTTCACTTTCAGCAAGCAAGGCTGTTTCATCTACATATCACAGGTTGTTAATGAGTCTTCCTCCAATCCTGATGTTGTATTTTTCTTCACATAGTCCACCTTCTAGGATTATTTGCTCAGCATACAGACTGAATTAAGTATGGTGAAAGGATACAACCCCGATACACACTTTTCCTGATTTTAAACCACGCAGTATTCCCTTGTTCTGTTTGAACAACTGCCTCTTGGTCTATGTACAGGTTCTGAATGAGCACAATTAAGTGTTCTGGAATTCCCATTCTTTGCAATGTTATTCATAATTTGTTATGATCCACCAAGTTGAATGCCTTTGCATAGTGAATAAAACACAGATAAACATCTTTCTGATATTCTCTGCTTTCACCCAAGATTCATCTGACGTCAGCAATGATATCCCTCATTCCACGTCTTCTTCTGAATCTTGAATTATTGGCAGTTCCCTGTTGATGTACTGCTGCAGCTGCTTTAGAACAATCTTCAGCAAAATTTTACTTTCCTGTGATATTAACGGTATTGTTCGATAACTTCCGCATTCTGTTGGATCACCTTTCTTTGGAATGGGCACAAATATGGATCTCTTCCAGTCAGTTGGACAGGTAGCTGTCTTCCAAATTTCTTGGCATAGATGAGTGAGCACCTCCAGCATTGCATCCATTTGTTGAAACACCTCAATTGGTATTCTGTCAATTCTTGAAGTCTTGTTTTTCACCAATGCCTGGATGTTTCCCTTCAGTACCATTGGTTCTTGATCATATACTACCTCCTGAAATGGTTGAATGTTGACCAATTCTTCTATGCCATTTATTTGATTTGTCATATTATTTCTTATTGCCTTTATAATTTCCTGAGATGTATCTTTTCTTAATAAAATCTACTAGTTCTTTTTTTTTCCATTTATTTCCCCTAAAACCTTTTCTTGAGTGATGATGAAGCAAGTATAGGAGTTGTATTAGAAGACACTTACATTGTCAAAACAGCCCTGATGAGCCTGTCAGACAGAATAAGACTGAATGATTCTGTTCAGCATGGCATTTATTTCATAGCCATCTAGGATAGTTTTATTAATTAGTAAGGAGTCCTGCCCTTAGCTGAATAATTTAATAAGACCAAATTAAAAAGCATTTACTATTAATGATGTAAAAACTCTCTATTCTGAAAAGTGCTCAAAGAAACCATACATTTTTAGATTAGATTCTATAATTTTATTCTAACTTACCTTTTAAATTATGTTGATATCCAATGGTCTGCTGTAGTCCTTTTATCATATCATGAAGAGTAGCACATTCTAAAACAAAAGATAACACATTTATTTGAAAATCCTTTGGTTTCATTTTGGATTTTCTTCTCAGAGTTGAACTACTTTCAATAATATTTAATTATAAATATGAGATCTTACTGAAGAAACCAGGCATATCAAAGTAAACTACATACTAAATACTTTTTAATCAGCCTTTATGTAATATGTGTTCCAGAATTTAGTAATGAGTTTCTAAAAAAATAAAAATAAAAAATACTTTTTAATCAGCCTTTATGTAATATGTGTTCCAGAATTTAGTAATGAGTTTCTAAGGCACAGTAAATTCAGTATAGTAGGTATTACGGATTGAATTAGGTACCCCTAAAATGTGTGTCAACCTGGCTGGGCCATCATTCCCAGTATTGTGATTGTCCACCATTTTGTCATCTGATGTAATCTTCCTATGTGTTGTAAATCCTACCTCTATGATATTAATGAGGCAGGATTAGAGACAGTTATGTTAATAAGGCAGGACTCAATCTATAAGATTAGGTTGTATCTTGAATCAATCTCTTTTGAGATATAAAAGAGAGAAACAAGCAGAGAGACAGGGGGACCTCCTACCACCAAGAAAGTAGTGCCAGGGACAGAGCAGGTCCTTTGGACCCAGGGTCTCTGTGCTGAGAAGTTCCTAGACCAGGGTAAGATTAATGACAAGGATCTTCCTCCAGAACTGACAGAGAAAGAAAGCCTTCCCCTGGAGCTGGTGTCCTGAATTCGAACTTCTAGTCTACTAGGCTGTGAGAGAATAAATTTCTGTTTGTTAAGGCCATCCACGTGTGGTATTTCTGTTATAGCAGCATTAGATAACTAAGACAGTAGCAGTCCTCCCCATGTGCCTTAGCAATAGCTCTCCTAGAAGTAGGGCATGCCTGGACACGACTGGGGGACTATGAGGAGTCTATCCATGCAAGTGTTCCATTAAACAACAATCCCCAGGAAAGAAAGTCAAGACACCTAAGTGTCATTGAGGGCCAGGGCTGGTGTAAAGGTGTAATTTGGTGTAAGGTAATGCTTTTTTTTTTTCTTAACTCTACTCCATCTTGGCCTCTTGTACTCACGCTTGAGTCCTAGCGCAGGGGAGTAGCAATGAAAGCAGTAAAAATTTAATGAGTAGTGTTACAAGGCAACAGCAGTTTTGGTGCCAATAGCTTCTGCCCTAATAGGAGACAGAGCCTTCATTTCAAACATTAGTGCTCTGACATATGTCATTTAAGCCTTGATTATACTCTTGGTTACCACCACCACCAGTCTATCCTTAGATGATAGCAACTGTGGTGGAAATGTCTGTGACTTTTAGCGGTCCACTTAGCTATAAGCTCCACAACAGCAGAGACTATGATCTGTTTTATTTACCATTTCTCCCTAGTACCTAGAACAGTCGTGGTTCATAGCAGGCACTGCACAATTATTTGTTGAGTGATTGATGCATAGACAGGTGAAATCACAGTAAGCTGGAGCAGGAGTAGGGAAAGTGGAGACACTGGCCTAAAAATAATGATATACTTCCAGTGCTATTCTAAGTGCCTTGCAAATATTAAATATTTTAACCCTTCTACTAACCCTATGAGGTACTGTCATAGATTGAATTGTGTCCCCCCAAAATATGGGTTGGAATCCTAACCCCAACACCTGTGGATGTAATCCCATTTAGAAATAGGGTTGTCTTTGTT
The DNA here is from genome assembly GCF_024166365.1 of Elephas maximus indicus. Lineage (NCBI taxonomy): Eukaryota > Metazoa > Chordata > Mammalia > Proboscidea > Elephantidae > Elephas > Elephas maximus. The sequence continues at coordinate 49,243,857 of NC_064820.1, read as the reverse complement.
ACACTAATGAGGCCATATCAGTACAGCGTGTGTCCTAAACTTAATCACTTCTGAGTTACAAGGATACCAGGAGCAGCATAGACAGAGATAAGCAAGCACGAATGGGGGGTGGGGGTGGGGGAGATAGATTCCAGGTGAAGATCAACAAGGAATAGAGGAACACAGGGGCTAGAGAAGCTGAAGAAAACAAGTATCTTTCTCCAGAGTTGACAGAGAGCACTTTCCCCTAGAGTTGGTGGCCTGGACCTGGATTTTTTTTAAACTGTGAGAAAATAAATTTCTGGTTTTTAAAGCCACCCACTTGTGGTATTTGTTACAGCAGCACTAGATAACTAAGACAGGTACATATTAGTATTTGTCCCATTTTACATATGAAGAAACTGAGTCACAGAAGGTTCAGTAAATTGCTCAAGGTCACACTTACAAGTGGCAAAGCTAGAACTTTATCTAGTGTTAAAGCCTATGATTCTAACCCCTTTGCTACCAGCAAGAAGACCAGTGCAGGAGCACTTCTTGAAAGAAATTTGAGCAGATTGGAGCCCTTGGAGAGAGAATCATAGGCTTTAGTGCTAGATAAAGTTCTACCTCTGACACTTGTAAGTGTGACCTTGAGCATTATATTGAACCTACTGTGTCTCAGTTTCCTCATTTGTAAAATGGGACAAATACTAGTATCTACCTGTCTTAGTTATCTTGTAAGAACAGACCAGAAAAATACTTTGCGATAGTTATTGCTATCCCATTTTTAGTAAAAGGTAAGGAAGCACTAGCTTAAGTTTATAATTTTACTAGTTAAATATATAATGATGAAAACATCATAAAAGAATAACTTCCAATGTTTTAAAAAAATTTAAAGTTTAAGTGCAATTTCACCTTTATAAGCCTGGTTTAACAAAGTAGGTTTTCTTATTTGAATTTTATTAAGTGGGGGAGTCATTACTAGAGGTTCAGTTATTTGCCCAAGATTCCACAGTTAGACAATAGAAAGCCTGGACTTGAACGTAAGTATTTCTCGTTCCAAACTCTGTGCTCTTAATTCTCCATCAGATATTCCCTCAGGAACTGTAGCATATGCTGCTGATGAAACCACTGAATTTGGAGTCAGAAGAGCTGGGTTAGAGTTGCCCCTTTCTAGCTATGAGACCCCAGGTGAGCTACTTAAGCTATTTGAGCTTTATAGTCTTCATCTGCAAAATAAAAGCATGATGAATACTCTATCTCACTTATAAGACTATTTTGACATGCAAATGAGAAAATATATTGCCTAAATCCACTCACAAATGTTTAACATTGTTATTATTGTGGTTGTTATTTCTCTCCTCTGTCCCTCAACAATTTGTACATACCTCTTTTCTCCATTTACCATATTGCACTAAGTTATTTGTAGTTTCTCCCACTAGACAGTGAACTCTTTCAGGTAAAGGTCACATTTATTTTGATGTACCCCACATCCAACATGGCACTTTCATAGGTGCTCAATGGTTTTTATTGAATCAATGAAAAGAGCAATAATGTGAGGGTGAATGCAAAACTTTTCACCTTTCAATTAAAGGGCAGTTTCACCTTTATGAACTTGTTTTAACAAAGTAGGTTTTCTTTTCTGGATTTTACTTAGGGAGGAAGTCATCCCTAGAGGATGAGTTACTTGCCCAAGATTCCATAGTTAGAAAATAGAAAGCCTGGGCTTGAACATAAGTATTTCTCATTCCAAACTCTGTGTTCTTAATTCACCATCTGATATCTCCTCAGGAACTGGATAAATTCAATCATTTGTGTAGTCTGTTCTCCTCCCTTAGTGAATTAATACACACTTGGCACTGTAAGTTATCATTTTCACTTGTTCTTTTACTATTTCGTATTGTTGTTATCGTTGTGAGGTGCCATCAGGTCGGTTCCGACTCAGAGCAACCATATGTATAAGAGAATGAAACACTCCCTGGTCATGTGCCACCCTCACAATTGTTGCTATGTTTGAGCCCATTGTTGCAGCCACTGTGTCAATCCATCTTGTTGAGGGTCTTCCTCTTTTTCTCTGACCCTCTACTTTACCAAGCATGATGTCTTCTCCAGGAACTGGTTCCTCCTGATAACATGTCCAAAGTATGTGAGACGAAGGCTCGCCATCTTTGCTTCTAATAAGCATTCTGGCTGTGCTTCTTTCAAGACAGATTTGTTCATTCTTCTGGCAGTCCATGGTATATTCAACATTCTTTGCCAACACCATTAATCAAAGGCATCAATTCTTCAGTCCTCCTTATTTCTTGTCCAACCTTCACATGCATACAAGGCAACTGAAAACACCATGGCTTGGGTCAGGTGCACCTTAGTCCTTAAAGCGATATCTTTGGTTTTTATAAAAGACCACTTTAAAGAGGTCTTTTGCAGCAGATTTGCCCAATGCAATGCGTCTTTTGATTTCTTGACTGCTGTTTCCATTGGTGTTGCTTGTGGATACAAGGAAAATAAAATCCTTGACAACTTCAGTCTTTATTCTGTTTACCATGATGTTGCTTATTGGTCCAGTTGTGAGGATTTTTGTTTTCTTTACACTGAAGTGTAATCCATACTGAAGGCTGTGGTCTTTGATCTTCATTAGTAAGCACTTTAAGTCCTCTTCACTTGCAGCAAGCAAGGTTGTTCATCTGCATATCACAGGTTGTTAACGAGTCTTCCTCCAATCTTGATGTCTCGTTCTTCTTCATATAGTCTAGCTTCTAGGAATATTTGCTCATCGTATAGATTGAATAAGTATGGTGACAGGACAGAACCCTGATGCATACCTTTCTTGACTTTATTATTATTATTTTTTCCATTTTTTTAAATTGAACTTTACATGAAAGTTTACAGAACAAACTAGTTTCTCATCAAACAGTTAGTACACACACTGCTGTATGACATTGGTTAACAAACCCACGACATGTCAACATTCTCCCTTCTCAAACCTGTGTTCCCTATTACTAGCTTTTCTGTTCCCTTCTGCCTTCCAGTTCCTGCCCCCGGGCTGGTGTGCCCCTTTAGTCTTGTTTTGTTCCAGGGGCCTATTCAATCTTTGGCTGAAGGCTGAACCTCAGGAGTGACTTCATTACTGAGCTGAAAGGGTGTCCAGGAGCCATACTCTCAGGGTTTCTCCAGTCTCTGTCAGGCCAGCAAGTCTGGTCTTTCTTGTTAAGTTAAAATTTTGTTCTACATTTTTCTCCAGGTCTGTCTGGAACCCTCTATTGTGATCCCTGTCAGAGCAGTCAGTGGTGGTAGCCAGGCACCATCTAGTTGTACTGGACTCAGTCTGGTGGAGGCCGTGGTAGATGTGGTCCATTAGTCCTCCTTTTTTGACTTTAAATCATGTGATATCCCCTTGTTCTGTTCGAATGACTGCCTCTTGGTCTATGTACAGGTTCCGTATGAGCATGATTAAGTGTTCTTGAACTCCCATTCTTTGAAATGTCATCCATAATTTGTTATGATCCACACAGTCGAATACCTTTGCACAGTCAATATAACACAGGTAAACATCTTTTCAGTATTCTTTACTTTCAGTCATGGTCCATCTGGCATTAGCAATGATATCCCTAGTTCCACACCCTTTTTGGATTTCAGCTTGAATTTTTGGCAGTTCCCTGTTGATGTGCTGCTGCAACTGTTTTTGAATGATCTTCAGCAAAATTTTACTTGTGTGTGATATTAATGATATCGTTTGATAATTTCTGCATTCTGTCGGATCACTTTTCTTTGGAATGGGTATAAATATGGATCTCTTCCAGTCATTTGGCCACATTTCTGCCTTCCAAATTTCTTGGCATAGGCAAGTGAGCCTTCCAGAGCTGCATCCATTTGTTGGAACATCTCAATTGGTATTCTGTCAATTCCTGGAGCCTAGTTTTTCACCAATGCCTTCAGTGCAGCTTGGACCTCTTCCTTCAGTACCACTGGTTCTTCGTCATATGCTACCTCCTGAAATGGTTGAACGCCGACCAATTCTTTTGGTACAGCAACTCTGGGTGTTCCTTCCACCTTCTTTTGATGCTTCCTGAATTGTTTAATATTTTCCTCATAGAATTCTTCAATAGTACAACTTGAGGCTTGAATTCTTTTCTTTAGTTCTTTCAGCTTGAGAAATGTCAACCATGTTCTTCCCTTTTGGCTTTTATCTCCAGGTCTTTGCATATATCATTATAATAATTTGTCTTCCTGAGCCACCCTTTAAATCTTCTGTTCATATCTTTTACTTCATCATTTCTTCCTTTCACTTGAGCTACTCTACATTCAACAGCAAGTTTCAGAGTCTCTTCTGACATTCATTTTGTTTTTTTTTCTTTCTTTCCTGTCTTTTTAATCACCTCTTGCTTTCTTCATGTATGATGTCCTTGATGTCATTCCACACCTAGTCTGGTCTTCAGTCATTAGTGTTCAACATGTGGAATCTATTCTTGAGATGGTCTCTAAATTCAGGTGGGATACACTCAAGGTTGTACTTTGGCTTTTGTGGACTTCTACTTTTCTTCAACTTAAACTTGAATTTGCACATGAGCAATCGATGCTCTGTTCCACAGTTGGCCCCTGACCTTGTTCTGACTGATAGTATTGAGCTTTTCCATTGTCTGTTCCCACAGATGTAGTCGATTTGATTCCTGTGTATTCCATCTGGCAAGGCCCACATGCATAGTTGCTATATATGTTGGTGAAAAAGTATCTGCAATGAAGAAGTCGTTGGTCTTGTAAAATTCTTTCCTGCGATCTCTAGTATCATTTCTATCACCAAGGCCATATTTTCCAACTACTAATCCTTCTTCTTTGTTTCCAACTTTCGCGTTTCAATCACTAGTAATTATCAATGCATTTTGGTTTCACGTTTGATCAATTTCAGATTGCAGAAGTTGGTAAATATCTTCAATTTCTTCATCTTTGGCCTTAGTGGTTGGTATGCAAATTTGTATAGTAGTCGTATTAACTGGTCTTCCTTGTAAACGTATGGATATTATCACTGACAGCATTGTACTTCAGGATAGATCTTGAAATGTTCTTTTTGATGATGAACATGACGCCATTCCTCTTCAATTTGTCATTCCTGGCATAGTAGACCATATGATTGTCCAATCCAAAATGGCCAATACCAGTGCATTTCAGCTCACTAATGCCTAGGATATATATGTTTATGTGTTCCATTTCATTTTTGACAATTTCCAATTTTCCTAGATTCATACTTCGTACTTTACTTTCAACATTCTGATTATTAATGGATGTTTGTAACTGTTTCTTCTCATTTTGAGTCGTGCCACATCAGGAAATGAAGGTCCCAAAAGCTCGACTCCATCCATGTCATTAAGGTTGACTCTACTTTGAGGAGGCAGCTCTTCCCTAAAAAAAAAAAAAAAAAAAATTTTTTTTTTTCTTCCCTAGTCATCTTTTAATGCCTTCTAACCTGAGGGGCTCATCTTCTGGCACTATATCAGACAATGTTCTGCTTTATTTATTCATAAGTTTTTCTCTGGCCAATTTTTTCAGGAGTAGACTGCAAGGTCTTTCTTCCTAGTCTGTCTTAGTTTGGAAGCTCAGCTGAAACCTGTCCGTCAAGGGTGACCCTGCTGGTGTTTGAAATATCTGTGGCAAGTCTTCCAGTATCACAGCAACACGCAAGCCACCACAGTACAGCAAAATAACAAACACATGGTGGTGCCTGTATCACTCAGTGGAAAGGCCATTAGATTTAGAATAAATAGAATTATATTTTTTAAAAAAGTATTTATGTTTTCAACTAATATATCTGATACTCATTTATACAAGTGTATACACACATGATACACAAGTATAGTGAAAAGTGGATCTCCATGCAACCTCTGCCCCAAATTAACCAGTTTCCCTACCTGCAAGGCATGCACTGTTACCAGGATAATGTGTATGCTCCATGCAGTTACCAGGTACTTTTTTCACTTCCCTAATAGAAATGAAAGTATTTTGCGGAGGTCAAAATCTTTATGCAGATATAATGCTCTACCACTGTGGTTCTTGGAAACCTTGGTGGTGTAGTGGTTAAGAGCTATGGGTGCTAACCAAAACGGTCAGCAGTTCCAATCCACCAGGCATTCCTTGGAAACTGTATGGAGCAGTCCCACTCTGTCCTATAGGGTCACTACGAGTCGGAATCGACTCGATGGCAATGGGTTTGGTTTTTTTTTTTGTTGGGTACTGTGGCTCTTCACTCCCTGAACCCCCAGCCCCCATTCCTACACCACCCACATTGACAAAGTTTCCATCATCTTCCATTTTCTCTTTTGCTATTTCCTAATAAGCGGATAGTTAAGTTACATATGATAGACATTAGTAGAGAACCTACATCATGTTAGTTAATGTGTTAGCTGCTAGAAATAAAGATTAAGGAGGCATAGACTTTGCCAATATTTATCTTCGTGCCTCTTAGAGTCATGGGTACAGAAACTCATGAAATAGGGTATCTGACGGTATAGTGATTCAACTTCAGTAATCAGCAAACTGAAAATAGAACTGGGGAAAATGGGTACGGTATACTGGATGTTTTAAAAATGTGTATTTTCAAAATTTGAACGCAAGGTGGCTCTCAATACTTTTTTTTTTTTCATAATGGAAATGGGCTGAATAAGGAATTCTTCCTGAAGTAGAATACCATTCATTATTTTAGAATAGCGGTTTTTAGTTCTCTTTGTAAACTTTAACCCATATTATCTTTTCTGCAGGACTTTACAATGTAATTTGAAGGATACTATTTTATCAAATTCCTCCTAAAAACTAACTCAGAATACTAAGCTACTTCTTATACTATATAATTTAGTAAATAAATGATAATTTTAAGTTCAATTTTAAACTACCATTAACTAGCAATTTGAGCATTAATATCTAGTTCATAGAGTAGTTGGGAATATTAAACGTGATTATGTAAATAAAGGATTTTTCTACAGTTCTTGTTCCTCAGCGCTAATATAATTACTGTCTTGAACTGGCAAAGGAATTCTTTATCTAATAGCACCAAATGTAGAAAATAAAATGCCCAGATATTATTCTTTATTGTTGAATAAATCCAATCATATATGTAGTCTGTTCTCCTCCCTGAGTGAATTAATATGCACTTGGCTCTGTAAGTTGTCATTTTCACTCATTCTTTTACTTTTGTGTATTACTCATTGAAAAGGCTATTAGATTTAGAATAAGTTGATGTTGTTGTTAGGTGCCACTGAGTCGGTTCCAGCTCATAGCGACACTATGCACAACAGAATGAAACAACTGCCTGGTTCTGCGCCATCCTTACAATCGTTATGCTTAGCTCATTATTGCAGCCACTGTGTCAATTCATCTCGTTGAGGGTCTCCCTCTTTTCTTCTGACCTCGTACTTTACCAAGCATGATGTCTTTCTCCAGAGACTGATTCCTCATGAAAACACGTCCAAAATATGTAAGACGCAGTCTCGCCAACCTTGCTTCTAAGGAGCATTCTGGTTGTACTTCTTCCAAGACAGATTTGTTCCTTCTTTTGGCAGTCCGTGGTATATTCAATATTCTTTGCCAACACCAAAATTCAAAGGCATCAATTCTTCTTCGGTCTTCCTTATTCATTATCCAGCTTTCACATGCATATGATGCAATTGAAAATCCTATGGCTTGGGTCAGGCACACCTTAGTCTTCAAGGTGACACCTTTGCTTTTCAACACTTTGAAGAGGTCTTTCACAGCTGATTTGCTCAACACAATGCATCTCTTGATTTCTTGACTGCTGCTTCCATGGGCATTGATTGTGGATCCCGGTAAAATTAATTCCTTGACAACTTCAATCTTTTCTCTGTTTATCATGATGTGGCTTATTGGTCCAGTTGTGAGGATTTTGTTTTCTTTCCGTTGAGGTGCAATCCATACTGAAGGCTGTGGTCTTGATCTTCATTAGTAAGTGCTTCAAATCTTCTTCACTTTCAGCAACCAAGGTTGGATCATATGCATAACCAGGCTGTTAACGAGTCTTCCTCCAATCCTGATGTCCCGTTCTTCTTCATATAGTCCAGCTTCTCAGACTGTTTGCTCAGCATAGTGATTGAATAGGTATGGTGAAAGGTTACAACCCTGACGAATGCCTTTCCTGACTTTAAATCACTCAGTATCCTCTTGTTCTGTCTGAACAACTGACTCTCAATCTCTGTACAGGTTCCTCATGAGCACAATTAAGTGTTCTGGAATTCTCATTCTTCACAATGTTATCCATAATTTGTTATTATCCACACAGTCGAATGCTTTTGCATAGCCAATAAAACATAGGTAGACATCCTCTGGTATTCTCTGCTTTCAGCCAGGATCCATCTGATATCAGCAACGATATACTTGGTTCCATGTCCTCCTCTGAATCCAGCCTGAATTTCTGGCAGTTCTTTGTCAATATCCTGCTGCAGCCGCTTTTGAATGATCTTCAAGAAAATTTTGCTTGCGTGTGATATTAATGATATCGTTCAGTAATTTACGCATTTGGTTGGATCACCTTTCTTGGGAATAGGCATAAATATGAACTCTTTCAGTCAGTTGGCCAGGAATAGGCAGAATGAAAAAAAAAGTACTTTTCCAAATAATATATTTGATACACATGCGTACAAGTATATACACACATAATACACATGATACACAAGTATAGTGAGAAGTAGATCTCCCTCAATCTCTGCCCCAAACTGATCAGTTTCCCTTCCCAAAAGGCATGCACTGTTACCAAGATACTGTCTATGCTCCCAGGCATATACGAATATATTGGGCAAGAAGGTATTTTTGTGTACGTGTAAAAGATAATTTAAACAAAACTGAGAGCATACTGTTTTGTATGTTGCTGTTTTCACTTAGTATGTCTTGGAGATTATTCTGTATCATATAAAGCTATTTCATTCTTTTTATCAGCTGCATAGTGCTCTATTACATGTATCTACCAAAATTCAGATAGCCATCTCCACTGATGGACAGTTTAGATAGTTTCCCTTTTTACTCCTTTACAAACAATGTAGCAACGAACATATTCATCAGTTTGCATACGTAAACGTGCATCTTTAGACAGATTCCTAGAAATGTAATTGCCTGGTCAAAGGACATACGCATTTTTAGTTTTGATAGATATTGCCAAGTTATTTTCCACTTAGGCTTTACCTTCTAACTAGCAATGTATGAGAATGTTCTATATCATTGTCAATAGAGTATGCTATTAAACTTTTTGATCATTGTCTTTCTGATGTGGAAAATGTTATTTCATGTAGAATTTTTGAATCATAACAGAGCTCAAACCTCTCTTCATAAGTTTGAGTCATTTGATTTTCATTTCTGTGATCATGTCCTTTGCCAATTTTTCTATTGGTACTAGTCTTTTTCTCATTAACTTGTCTGGAATATGACTCACAAACATTTTTGCTTTTTTACTTGGTTTATGTAATTTTTTTCCTTGTAGATTTTTTTTCATCTTTATAAGTCAAACCAAAAATCCTTTCCTTTATGACTGCTAAGTGTTGTGTGAAATTTAGAAAGGACTTCTCCATTCTACCAAAAAAAAAAAAAAAGAAACATATTTTCTTGTAGTATTTTTGTGGTATCTTTTTTTGATCTTTAATGAATGTTATTTTTAGAACAGTTTGAGATGTACAGAAAAATTGCAAAGATAGTACAGAAAGTTCCCATATATACTATACCCAGTTTCCCTTATTATTAGCAACTTCCATTAGTATGGTACATTTGTTACAATTAATGAACCAATATTGATACATTATTATTAACTATAGTCTATACTTTATTCAGATTTCCTTAGTTTTTCCCTGGTATTCTTTTTCTGTTCCAGGATCCTATCCACAAAATCACATTATATTTAGTTGTCATGTCTACTTAGGCTCATCTTAACTGTGGCAGTTTCTCAGACTTTGTTTTTGATGACCTTGACAATTTTGAGAAGTTGCTCAGGAATTTTGTAGACAAATTGCTCCACTGGAATTTGTCTGATGTTTATATCATGATTGGACTGAGGTTACGGGTTTTTGGGAGGCAGATTACAGAGGTGAAGTGCCATTTTCATTACATCATTTAAAGGGTAGATACTATCAACATATGTTTTTAAAATTGTGATAAATATATATGTAACAAAACATTTGCCATTTCCACATTCTTCAATTTAGTGACAGTGACTGCCTTCATTTGTTGATAATATCACTTTTTTTTATTGTGGTAAATATATATGTAACAAATCGTTTGCCTTTTCAACATTCTCACAGGTACAATTCTGTGGCAATTAGTTGTTCAACCATGACCATTACCTGGTAACATTGCTTTTGATGTTGACCTAGATCAATTGACTGGGATAGTGTTTGTGTTTTTTCCATTGTAAAGTGACTTTTTTTTCCCCTCTTCCCATATGGGACTCTTGGGAAGAAAGTAACTATTTGCTGTCCACACCTAGTGAGTGGGGAGTTGTGCCCCACATACTTGAAGGTGGATTATACAAATTATTCGGAATTTTTTTGCATGAGAGTTATGCCTTTTCTCTCCCTTTTACTTACTTATTATTTATTTATATCAGTATGGATTCATGGATATTTATTTTATACTTTGGGTTATAATCCAATACTATTTTAATTATTTATCTTTATTGTGCTTTACGTGAAAGTTTACAGAGCAAATTAATTTCTCATTAAACAATACACATATTGTTTTGTGACATTGGCCGGCAACCCCACGATATGTCAACATTCTCCGCTTCTAGACTTCAGGTTCCCCATTCCCATTCATTCAGTTTTCCTGTCCCTTCCTGCCTACTTGTCTTTGCTCTTGGGCTGGTGTGCCCATTTAGTCTCGTATACATGGTTGAACTATGTGTGTTATTGTTTGTTTTACAGGCCTGTCTAATCTTTGGATGAAGGGTGAAATTCAGGAGTGACTTTTGTATTGAGTTAAAAGAGTGTCCCGGGGCTATACTCTTTGGGTTTCTCCAGCCTCTGTTAGACCAGTAAGTCTGGTCTTTTTTGTGAGTTTGAATTTTGTTGTACATTTTTCTCCTGCTGTGTCCCGGACCCTCTATCATGATCCTTAGTCAGAGCAGTCGGTGGTGGTAGCTGGGCACCATCTAGTTGTTCTGGACTCAGTCTGGTGGAGGCTGTGGCAGTTGTGGTCCATTAGTCCTTTGGACTAACTTTCCCCTTGTGCCTTTGGTTTCCTTCATTCTCCTTTGCTCCAGACAGGGTGTTTATCTATTTTCTTATTCAAAATGTTCCGGCTTTGGCCTTTGGGAGCTCTTTCACTTGGCTCCTATGTCTCTTCATTGTGTTCTTTTCCCCTTCTTTTTTTTTCGAACACTTCCTCACCTTTTGGCACTACAAGCTGCTCCAGGCACTTCTTGTATATTTCTTGTCCAAGTCCTGGAATCAATCAGTTCTCTAAGGCGCCTTGGTTCCTTTCAAGAATGGTATCAGAAATTAAGATCTGGGCACTTGTGCTCATTGCTACTGGAAAGTTGTCTCTTCTGGGCCCTCTTAGTTGACAGAGCAAGGGAATATATGTATGTGGTTTCTTTTTAACATTAAATTCTTGGCCCCTTTGTAGTTTCCTTTGGTGTAATTAAAAGCTAGTAATTCAACTCTATTTTTTCCCCAGGTTTTAAGGCCTGGGTTGAGCCTTGGGTTTGCCATTTATTAGCTGAGGACGGGTCTTTTAACTTCCCTCTATGCTTCTTCATTAAGGTAGGGTAATAAAACCAGTCCTATTCATCTTTTACTATATACTAGTGAAATGACATTCTCAAAAGTTCTATGTGAATTTAAAGCACTTTATAAATACACAGTGTAATATTCATCAGTATTGTACTAAAAAGTACTCTCATTATAAATAGTCTTCCCTCAGGCAACAAAGAACTAACCTTTTTTAATTGAGACCTCCTTTGTCTGCATTGCTTTTAATAAACAATTAGTCTTTTCCAACTGAATATCCAATATATTGTTCTTTCCACTGGTTTCTATTATTTTCTGTGGAAGAAAGAGAATACAAATCACTAACAAATCGATGCTGCTATTTTGATTCTAATGATATAAAGACTAATGAAAACATCAACCACTTAATATCTAAAAGTCTAATGATTAAGTCTGACATATTTTTAAATAAGACAGCTTCTTACCTTATTTTTAGTTTTAAAAGTAACATGGCAAAATATTAAAATAGATAATCAGTTACAAAAGTACAAATGAAAATATGATGTAACCTGAAACTCCTTCTTTCCACCTATCCAACCCTCAGTCCCATGGTTATTGCCTATGTGTGTTTCCAAAACATTTTTGTCTATACAAATCATATTATACTCTGTTTTGCCCCTTGGCTGTTTCACTTAGTACTATTATCTGCACTGAGTTTCATTATATAAATATAACCTAAGTAGTTCCCTAGTGAGGGAAATTTGTGGTATGTGTGTTTTCTCTCTTTTTTGCTATTACAACCACTGAGTAAACATTCTTGAACATATCTCTTTGGTAATTTTGAGAATATATCTGTGGGAAACACAAATGGAGGATCAAAAAACATTAACTTTTTGTTATAGAAAATGTCAAACATATACAGAAGGAGAGAATGTATTATAAGCCCTCAGGTACCCTCCAAACAGCTTCAACAATCATCAATTCATGACCAGTCTTGTTTCATCTATATCGCTACCTACTTCCTTATCCTGACCACTGAATTTATTTTAAATCAATTCCCAGACATTATATGGTTTCACTGGTAAATATTTCTACATATAGCTCTAAGAAATAAGACTCAAAAAATATGATCACAATACCATTATTAGATCTAAAAATGAACAATTTCTTATTTAAAAATTTTAATACAATTAATCTAAAAAACTTTGTACCAACACTGCCTCTTATTTATTCCTCTTTTTTTCTTTTCATGGATTATTACTTCTAGGACAATGTTAAATAATGATAGTGAAAGTGGACCTCCTTGACTTTTTCTCAACTCTAATTAGAAAGCTAGTAGTAAAGCTTTTTTCTTTCATAAAAATATTTTATACTTTAGTATAATTAAAGAGATCATGAAATCAATTAAGCAAGAAATCAAAGGTGAGATGATAAAACAACAAAAAGAGATAAGAAGAAAGAGTACAGAACTAAGAAAATGCATTGTTGGGTACTATATTCCCAAGTGTTTCTATATTTGAGAATGCCCATCTACTGCTTTTTTACTTTCATTTAAAAGCTTAACTGGCTATATAGTTTTTAGATCATACTTTTCCTCCTGAGTATTCTGTAGCCACTGTTCCTCTCACTTGTGACACTGAAAGCAGCCATAAAGGACTACAAGGCCAGCCTGATTTTCCTTTTAGAGATGACTTTGGAGGAATGATTTTTTTTTAACCTAGATATGCCTCACTGTCAATCGTTGGAGTCAATTTTCCATTGAACAGTGTGTATCCTTTCCACTTCGTATGTAGTTGATATAAGAGGAATTATCTTTGGTATATCTTTAGTATTTTTCTGTCTATACGTTGAATTTTCATTTCGTGGACACCTATTATATGTATTATTGTTCTCTAGTCTCCATTATGTATTATCTCTGTGTCATTTAATCTTTGTATTTTTCTTTGCATTTGCTGTGATACAGCAAATTTTCCTTTTATGCTACTTATTTAATTTCTGGTTGGATCTATTATGTTGTTGTTGTTAGGTGTCGTCAAGTTGGTTCTGACTTAAATGAACAACAGAATGAAACACCGCCCGGTCCTGTGCCATCCTCACAATCATTGTTAGGCTTGAGCTTGTTGTTGCAGCCACTGTGTCAACCTATCTGGTGAAGCATGTTTCTCTTTCTTGTTGACCCTGTACCTAACCAAGCATGATGTCCTTCTTCATTGAACTGATCCTTCATGATAATATGTCCAAAGTATGTAAGATGAAGTTTCGCTGTCCTTACTTCTAATGAGCATTCTGGCTGTACTTCTTCCAAGATGGATTTGTTAGTTCTTCCGGCAGTCCATGGTATATTCAGTATTCTTTACCAACACCATAATTCAAAGGCGTCAATTCTTCTTTGATCTTCCTTATTCATTGTCCAGCTTTTGCATGCTTACGAAGTGATAGAAAATACCATGGGTTGGGTCAGGTGCACCTTAGTCCTCAAAGTGACATCTTTGCTTTTCAACACTTTAAAAGAGATCTTTTGTGGCAGACTTGCCCAATGTAATACGTTGTTTAATTTCTTGACTGCTGCTTCCATGGGTGCTAACTGTGGATCCAAGTAAAATGAAATCCTTGGCAACTTCATTGTTTTCTCCATTTATCATGATGTTTCTTACTGGTCTAGTTGTAAAGATTTTTGTTTTCTTTGTGTTGAGGTGTAATCCATACTGAAGGCTATAGTCTTTGATCTTCTTCAGTAAGTGCTTCAAGTCCTCTTCACTTTCTGTAAGCAAGGTTGTGTCATCTGCATATTAAAGGTTGTTAATAAGTCTTCAACCAATTCTGATGCCATGTTCTTTTTCATATAGTCCAGCTTCTTGGATTTGCTCAGTATACAGATTGAATAAGTATGGTGAAAGGATACAACCCTGACACACACCTTTCCTGATTTTAAACCTCACAGTATCCCCTTGTTCTGTTCGAACAATTGCCTCTTGGTCTATGAACAGGTTCTGCGTGAGCACAATTAAGTGTTCTGGAATTCTCATTCTTCAGAATGTTAACCATAGTTTGTCACGATCTACACAGTTGAATGCCTTTGCATAGTCAATAAAACACAGATAAACATATTTCTGGTATTCTCTGCTTTCAGTCAAGATCCATCTGACATCAGCAATGATATCCCTCATCCCATGTCCTCTTCTGAATCTGGCTTGAACTTCTGGCAGTTCGCTGTCGATGTACTGCTGCAACCACTTTTGAATGATCTTCAGCAAAATTTTACTTTTGTATGGTATTAATGATATCGTTCAATAATTTCTGTATTCTGTTGGATCATCTTTCTTTGGAATGGGCATGAATATGGATCTCTTCCAGTTGGTTGGCTAGGAAGCTGTTTTCCAAATTTCTTGACATAGATGAGTGAGCACTTCCAGGACTACATGCGTTTGCTGAAACACCTCAATTGGTATTCCGTCAATTCCTGGACCATGGGTCTACTATGGCTCCCGCTAATTCTAATTCTTCTGTTAGAATGATGAGACTTCAGCCCTCGATTGTTTTTCTTAAATCCACAAGCTCCCTTATCATCATTCTATTTTTGATTTATTATTTCATTGGTTTCATATCTTTGATTTCTTCAAGAGCAAATCATTTATTGTGGAAAAATGTCTTCTATTTTTTTTTGAGGGGGAGGAGGGTAGAATTCTTTCCAGAGTGGATTTTTCATCTGTGCTCTGCCTGTTATGTTATTTTTAAAAACTTTTTTTATTAGTGTTTTTTTTTTTTGCTATAGTATTTTGTATCATCACCACGCCATGTACTTTCATCTAAATTGAATTTAACATGGGCAACTCTATCTGGATGTTCTGTGTACTCTACTATGTGAGTAAATTTTCTTTTATTCTCTTCTTACATTGTCTGAGACTTATTTGTCTTCCTTGAAGAATGTCACTTTGATGGCTGGTTTATGTTTCAACTATTTTGCAGCTGCCACTGGGTAGAAAAAAGGAAGAGTCATTGCAGAGAGGGGATTCTTCTATGTCATCAAGATTAGCAGACATGATGTCGTTTTTTCTGGAAATTTTGTTAAAAGTTCTGAATGTAAGGGCATTTCACTTAGTTTTGGGCATATCCTATTTCTTGCAATTATGCTCAGGTTTTACATTATTCTATTTTGAAATTGAAGTCATGTATTCTTCCTTCTAACAGTCAATCCTAGGTATTATTCTCTCCTCAATCTTTGCTTTAAAAACCCAATTCCCAAATCTCTACTTTATCTACCTACTTTTTTTTAACATCTATTCCTACGCTTCTCCTAGGCAGAAAAAAACCCAAGATCCTGTGTGGGCCTGGTCTACCATGTAATTTGTCCAGAGCTGGAGAGAAGTACTTTGAATGGATCTTTCCCTCTGTCTATTCATCCTCAGGCTACCTCAAGGTTCTGACGTTATTTTGTATCTTTTTAAAAAAATGTTGTTGTTATTATTTATTGTTAGAGATGATTAACTCATGTTTTGACATGATTGTGCTCTTTTTCTTTTATATCCTTACCTCCAGCCTGGATAAACAAAATAGTAAATCATTAGAGATTTTTGCTCCCTCTCTAATGAGCTAGCATGGCGTAAAGATCTACTCTGTAATCTCATGTAGGCTGCCTCTCTGTTTCCTTTCTTCCAAATTGGGGGTAAGTGTATTAATGATTGTTCTGAAATTTTCCTAGTACGTTTTCTCCTGCCACTTTCAAATACCATTGTGAGTGGGGACTTTCCTTTTTTTGAGAGTGGCTAAGCTTTTAAGTTTTGTTTTGCTTTACTTTATTAACTTCTAATTTCATTTTGTTAAATTTTACAGGAAGAAGTTTGTTGTTGTTTTTTAATCCAGATTTGTTCTATTGCCTTATTCCTATAGCCCCTCCTTACAGTTTTTTCAGGCTAATTTTACCATTGCCATCTTTTCTTATTGTAAACCCACCCACAATAGTATCACTTATTTAAGAAAACACAAGTTCATTGTTTTTAAAAAATGCTCATAATGTTAACTCAAAACACCCATTGTCATAAAAATTCTTTTACTACAGCAAAGGAAAGGAAATAATAGAGAAGTATAAGATAAGGAGAAAAAGTAGAGATAGGTGTTATGGACCCTCCCATCCTCACTTCACACACCCAATCCCCAAATCTCTAATATATCTACCTACTTTTTTTTTCAACAGCTATTCCTACTCCTTTCCCAGGAGGAGGGAGGAGGGATGGAAACCCAAGAAATACTTTTGGGTTTGGTCTACCATACAATTTGTCCAGTGTGTGTGTGTGTTTGTGACTTTAACTGGGTCCACTGTTAAAAAAAAAAAAAAAATGGGAAAGAGAAAAGATAGAATAGGAAGGACTAAATTAAAAAAAAAATGTTAGTCATAATGGTAAGAAATCAAAAGATTGAGTCTATTTTAATTCTTAATGAAACCAATTCCTGAGTTATGTACATTCTGAGAATTTAAGTTGTATTTTCTCTTTAACTTTAGTGAAGTACATCAATTATTTGACCCTTTGTCCCAGAAATATTTTTAAGTAGTAGGAAACCCTGGTGGCGTAGTGGTTAAGTGCTACAGCTGTTAACCAAGAGGTTGGCAGTTCAAATCCGCCAGGTACTCCTTGGAAACTCTATGGGGCAGTTCTACTCTGTCCTACAGGGTTGCTATGAGTCGGAATCGACTCGACAGCAGTGGGTTTAGTACAAGTAAGTCAAAACTATATAGATTTTAAATAAATACAAATTTTAAAAATGAGGGAGATTTTAAGTGTCTTTACCTTGTATGTTTTTCTTTCTTCCCAACTCTTTCCCCTGGCAAAAATCTGTTCCATTTTTCCTTATACACTACAGCTGTTTGATACATTTGCATACCTTTTCTATCTGCAAGAAGTCACTTATAAGTTTGTCAAGATTCACACTGCTTATCTTTTTCACACCTCCTTCACTGCTTTGATCCATGTCTCTGGAAAATTAACATTTGAGGGAAAGAAAAACAGTGAGTATAAAAAATATGAAGACATGAGAGACTAAGGCCATTCTGGATCTAAGGGAAGAAATAAAATTTATATGAACACATATATAAACTTTGCAATGACTGTGTGTCTTTTACAATTTATTTACTGACACAAAGTTTCTCAACTTATAGACAACATATAATAGGATCTTTTTTTTTTTTAAAATCTGTTCTGCCAATCTCTGCCTTTTTATTGGAGTATTTAATTCATTTAAATTTTAATGTAATCTTGGATATGGTAGGATTTATGTCTGCTATTTTGCTGTTTATTTTCTATGTCTTATGTCCTTTTGGTTCCTCTATTCTTCCACTGAGGTCCCTGGGTTGTGCAAATGGTTAACTAAGCTAACTGAAGGGTTGGAGGTTCGAGTTCACCCAGAGTTACCTCAGAAGAAAGGCCTGATGATCCATTTCTGAAAACTCAGCCACTGAAAACCCTATGGAGGACGGTTGCACTGTGACACACTTGTACTCACCATGAGCTGGAGCTGACGCAGTGACAACTGGTAAGTTCCTCCACTACCACCATCTTTTGTATTAAACAGGTATTTTCTAGTGTGCTAGTTTAATTCTCTTGTTGTTTCTTTTACTATATTTTTGAATTATTTCTTAGTGGTTGGTGTGGGGACTAAATTAAGATTTTAATTTATAATAATCTGTTTCAGATAAATACCAACCTAAGTTCAATTCTTTACAAAAACTTTGCTCCTATACAGCTTGATTCCCTCCCCCTTCTTTATGTGATTATTCTCATACACACTATATCTTTATACATGACAAGCCCATCAACACAGTTTTATAATTATTGTTTTATGCAGCTGTATTTTAAATCAGACAGAAAAAAAGAGTTACAAAACAAACAAATACACTAAACTGTCTTTTTCTTATCTGTCTTTCTCATTAGACTTTAAGCTCTTTGAGGGACAGGACTGATGTAATCATCTTGGTATCCCTAGTGCCTAGTAGAGTATCTGGCATATATCAGACACTCAAAGTATACATGCCGAATGAATAAAGCTGCAGTGCTCTGAAACCAGTCTGAATCCCAGACATCACTAATTTAATCTCCTTTTCCCATCAGTGACGAGATACAGATTCTTACCACAGCTACGCAGTAAGTCAAGTCATTTAACGTCTATGTGCTCCAAGTTTCCTCAATTATTAAATTCAGATAATTGTACTTGCCCTCACAGAAGTGTGGAGTGGACAAAATAATTATAGTTCCAGATGTGCTTTAAAAAGTATTAACATTTCTGAATTAAAGAGGTTTTATTGTTTCTTTCATGAAGAAAACAAACAGTAGAAAGCTAACACTGGATTTAACCAAAAATTCTCTGAAGAGAAGTCCTTACAGCCACAGGCCGTGAACTTGCCACTTAGAAAGAACCCTGGCAAATACAGGAAACATCTTGGCTACTTTGTGTGTGTCTGTGGTGGTGGTGGTGCGGGGGTCATATTTGCTACTTTCTCTTTTCATCTTTCTTATTCTAGTGTTTATCCACCTTCTTATTTAGATTGTTTTGTCTCTTCTCCCTTCTTTGTGTCTTGATAAATAGTCCTCTTCTTTTGTCTCTCATATAACTTTTTGACCCAAAGCTCACCCTAGATCACTACCATCACGTAAACGTTTAGCTTCCACCCAAAACTGTGATCCCATTATTTCCCCTCTTGCAATATAAAACCAAAAAAACCAAACCCCTTGCCGTTGAGTCGACTCTGACCCATAGCAACCCTATAGGACAGAGTAGAGCTGCTCCACAGGGTTTCCAAGGAGCAACTGGTGGATTTGAAATGCTGAACTTTTGGTTAGCAGCCTGACCTTTTAACCATTGTACCACCAGGGCTTTTCTTGCAATATAGAGGCGAATAATGTAATGTTCTGGCACATATTTAGCTGTGTTTACATTAACTAAGGATACAATTCTACACAGGTAGAATTTTAAGGTGAGGGAAAAATAGGATAATTTTCGCCACTCAAGATAGATATTCTGCCATAATAGTCAAAAGAAACAACCCAAATGCCCATCAACAGATGAATGGAGTGCAGTGTCATTCAGCTATAAAGAGAAATGAAGTTCTCATAAATGCTACCACATGGATAAACCCTGAAAACATTATGCTAAGTAATATAAAAAAAAAATAAGCCAGACAAAAAAGGACAAATACCGTATGATTCCACTTACATGAAGTATCTAAAATAAGTAAATCCATTGAGATAAAAAAATTAGTGGTTACCAGGGGCTAGAAGATGAGGGAATGGGGAGCTAAGAAAAAAAAGAAAAGTATTCACTCCTCATACCATCCCCAGCTATGTGCACCTAGCTTCTCACCCTCACCATACACACACACACACACACACACACACACATGAACTAATCTATAACATCAGCATTTGTGGGGGAGAAAAAAAAAACAAAAACAAAAAACTAAAGAAGAACAGAGCAGGAAAGATAAGATGTAGGGGAGTAGATAACCCAGCAAGAGTTAGAGACATACCTGAAGACATAATGGAGAAACCAGGACTGGCTTTACCTTTTGGCTTAAACAAACAAACAAAAGGTAAAATATACGAAAGGGTGTTTTTCAGACACTGGAAAACACCGAGTGCAGGAAAATGTACAACATATTGTGGGGGTTATAACATATATAGAAGTAAAATGTATGACAACAATAACAAATGCTTGGAGGAGGGAAATAGAAGTATACTGTCATAAGGTCCTTATACTACATGAAGTAGTATAATTGTACTTGAAGACAGACTATAATAAATTAAAGACATATACTATAATAAATTAAAGACATATACTATAAACCCTAAAGCATCTACTATAAAAAATAGAGAGGTATAGCTAATAAGCCAGTATGATAAACAAAGAGGAAAAAAATGGAATAAAAAATACTCATTAAAAAAAAAAAAAGCCAGAAAAAGAATAGGGGGAAAAAAGAAAAGATAGGACAAATAGAAAACAAACAGCAAGATAATAGATATTAGCTAAGCATATCAATAATCACATTAAATGTAAATTACCTAGACAATCAGAGATTGTTAGGTTGGATAAAAAAGCAAGACCCAATTATATTCTGCCTACAAGAAACCCACTTTAAATACAAAGACACAAATAGGAGAAATGTAAAAGGATACTAACACTAATCAAAAGACACAAATAGGTTAAAAGTTACAGATGAATGGGTATAACAATCCAAAAAAAGCTGAAGTAGAAGTGGGGGAGGTGACTTAAGGTCACCAAAAGCAAAAAGAGAGGACAGCTTCTTGCTCAAGCACTGTCCAAAGGTGTCTGGGAGTCAGTCTCTGTGCTGGATTGAGCAACTGACACAACATTTCTGTTACTTTTGAAGTAATGAGAAGAGAATATTTTTAAAAATTGAAGAAAAAATAAAACGTGTAATTCCAAGCACCTCTATAGATCTGAAGTTGCTCTTTTATTTTAAGGCTATAAGGAGTACTAACTATAACTTGCTTAGGTTTTATATAGTATAGTGAGAAGAGCCAGAAGACATGACAAGAGTTCTAATTGTGTATCTAGCCCGGTGTGACCTTAGGCTGATCTTTTCACTTCTCAAGGCTTGTTTTCCTCATTTGCAAATGGGGTGAAGTGGATGTTTTGTAAAGTCTCTTTCAGCTTAAAAATTCTATTGAACTATATAGCAAAGGCATAACAACATAAAAACTGCAAATTTACTCACTGAATTTATTTGAAAATTATTTTAGTTTAACTTTAAGGAATCTCTTTGCTTTGTCTATGAGAAGCAAGCAAAAATTACGGAAGATACCAATAGTACTGTGAACAATCTGACACAAAGGGTCCTTGTCTTTTCCTGAGTAAGAATACACACGAAAGACAAACTTTATCTTCAGCAAGTTTTATTGTTTTAAGCCTCTCCAAAAGACTGACTCGAAAAGGGAAGCAAGGCTAGATAGAGCTCATATGGGTTCAGTGGAGACAATAGAGTAATGAATATTTAGTGGGCTTCTTTCAAGGGGTGGGTACTTCTCAGAATGGTGGAATATGTTATTTAGGTTGCAGTGCATCTGGAATCCAAGATGGAACCTCATGATATTCAAGATGGAGTCCTCTTGGCAGCCGTTGGCATCACTTATTATGGAATATAGCAGAAGCGCACTGATCTTTGGCACTACATCGCCATCTTTGGAGGGCTAAGGAAGGTTAAACAGTGGTCACACTTTGTT
Organism: Elephas maximus indicus; assembly: GCF_024166365.1. Classification (NCBI taxonomy): domain Eukaryota; kingdom Metazoa; phylum Chordata; class Mammalia; order Proboscidea; family Elephantidae; genus Elephas; species Elephas maximus. Next base: position 49,221,983 of record NC_064820.1, on the reverse strand, counting down.
CTTTTGTGCATGTGGGAACCTGTAAAGGGGGAAGGGACTAGAAAAACACCAAGAAGGAGAGAGTAATTCACAGGTTGTTTCAACCATATCTCATGTTGACAGGGTGTGGTTCCTGTTTACCCAACTTCTAGATGGTAATCTTTTAACAGCTCTTTTGGTCTGCCAGCACAGTTAACCCACAGTACCTTGATTATATAGCCACTGAAATTGAACGCTTTTGTGCCAGACATTATTTTAAGCTCTTAATAATGGTTGGAGACCCTCGTGACCTACTGGTTAAGTGCTATGGCTGCTAACCAAAGGGTCGGCAGTTCGAATCCACCAGGCGCTCCTTGGAAACTCTATGGGACAGCTCTACTCTGTCCTATAGGGTCGGTATGAGTCGAATTGACTTGACGGCATCAGGTTTGGTTTTTTTTTTTGTAATAATGGTTAGCTCATAAATTTTCCCAATAACCTCATTTTATATATGAGAAAACTGAGGTGCAGAGAGATAAAGTGTTTTGCCTAAAGTCACACAGATTATAAATGGTAAAGTAGCCTTTGGAACCTAGGTGACTGATTGCAAAGTTCATTTACTTTCTACTCTGAAACAGTGTGTTAGATAATCCATCTGAGAACTTCAACTATCTGAACTAGTAAAGAGTATTGGTGTTAAATGCCACGGAGTCAGTTCTGACTCACAGAAACCCTACATACAACAGAATGAAATACTGCCTGATCCTGCGTCATTCTCACAACCGTTGCTATGCTTGAGCCCACTGTTGCAGCCACTGTGTCAATCTATCTCATTGAGGGTCTTCCTCTTTTTTGCTGACCCTCTACTCTACCAAGCACGATGTAAAGAGCAGATAGAGTAAAAAAAAAAAAAAATACGAGACCTAAAACACAACAGCAAGCGTAACTCAAACACTAATGTTTCTGTACTCCACTCATAAAGCACCTACTTGAACTCGATCGTATTTTTGTACCCAGTATTAACAATGGTCAATGCATTAAAGCTTCTCCACTCCTTCTCACCTCCACTCCAGCCCAGTTTTCTCTAAACAAATCTAAAACTAGAGCAATGATATGTATATATATATAGAAATTCTTTGTCCTGATTATACAAAATCTATTAAAGCCACTGTGCAAAACATCTCCTTACCATCAGTATGGCTGGATTTAAAATCTGATGTGTGACTAACTCTGATGCATGACATTTAAGTATTCTCAGTGTAAGATGTTAAAAATATCTGTTTAATTATCATGCCACAAATATCTTTGCTGTACTTTCTGGTAGTGTGCTCATTTTTCATATATATATATATATTTTCTTTTTTCTGGTAATCTGTTTTGTAAATAAAGGACATATAGCAATTAATGTGCTCCAAACAGTCTCTCTGTGTTTCTATTCTCTTGCCATTTTGTGTAAGATTAGCCTTTAGGTACAGCTAACTAACTGTTGAAGTGAATAATGTGTCTCAGTTTTATCCCTATGGAACCAAACATAAGAAATTCTGCAGAATCCCAGAGATAAACTCACCCAGTCAGGAGGGAGAAACTGATTTTTGCAAAGTAGTCAGCACTTACACTGGGGGGTGGGAGGTTGTCTAGCGAGAATCAGGACTGACACAATCCGTAAGTGTAAGAGAGAGTTGTCTTTGGGCTTTTATCTAGCAAAGAGTAAGGGAAAAATCCAAATTTGAAATCCAGGCATTCTATATAAAACAAGTGACATGAACAAATGCATGGCATGTGCAAGTTGCAACTAGTCCAAAGCAAATGGTAAGTAAAATTCCTAAAGTAATTACTCATTAAATTTTGGGGACACGTTATTTTTTTAAAATGAGGTACAACCACAACCTAGACATTGACTGACAATATGTTACGTAATGGAGAAATCCCATTTCCTTCCTCTTTTTTAATATTATTTACTTTAACAAGCATTAATGGCTTTTAAATCAGACACAGAACTTTAGCTGTATATTTTCAGTTTATTGAATAATTATCCTCTGTGGAGTGCTGGTGGTGCAGTGGCTTAAGAGCTCAGCTGAAAACCAAAAGGTTGGCAGTTTGAATCCACCAACTGGTCCTTGGAAATCCTTTGAGGCAATTCTACCCTGTACTACATCGTAGGTTCATGACAAGTCGGAATTGACTCGATGGCAATGGTTTTCTTTGTTTGTTTGTTTTGTATTACATACATGAGTAAAGCTCTATGTAAAATCCCATAACTAGTTAAAACTTGATTCTTATCGCAGGAAAATAAGTGCAATAGCTTTCCATGGTAAGTATAGGTAACAGTAAAATTCCTTTGGGGGTAAAATTAAAAATCACTATTCAATATTACTGTTATTCTTTAATAGAGCATAGGATAATCTGAAATAGTTAATGTAAAATTGTTCTGCTGTCCACTTTTTAAAAAAATTCCCCAACATTTTAAATAAAAAACTTTTACTAGATGTTGTCTCAGAATCTGGCTCCTGAACTAAATGCATTTTGAGTTTGATTTTCTCCCAGCTCCTTTCCCCTAATAAGACCTTTATAATCCTTGGAGTGTTTTGCATTATAAATTCATTACTACTATTCCACTGACTGTCATTGCATATTATCCCTTTTGTCATACTGGCTGAACCAGTCAATTCATCTCTAGGTACCTTCACGGTCCTCTTCTCCAGTTTCCCAGGTCAAGATCTTTTTAGTGGCTATGGTCTCCTTGCCTAGTGTGACTGGGTGACAAGCTTGTCAGTGCCTTGTAAAATTCTTTAAAGAGAAGCACAGACTGGTGACCTTCAGACTCGGCTTCAACCACCCCCGCAGGCAGGTCAACCACCCCCACCCCGCCCCCGTAGGCAGGTCAACCACCCCTCGAAGGCAGGCCAACCACCTCCGCCCGACCCCCTAGGCAGGTCAACCACCCCCGCAGGCAGGTAACCACCCCCCCCGCCCCCGTAGGCAGGTCAACCACCCCCCCCGCCGCCCCCGTAGGCAGGTCAACCACCCCCGCAGGCAGGTCAACCACCCCCACCCCGCCCCCGTAGGCAGGTCAACCACCCCTCGAAGGCAGGCCAACCACCTCCGCCCGACCCCCTAGGCAGGTCAACCACCCCCGCAGGCAGGTAACCACCCCCCCCGCCCCCGTAGGCAGGTCAACCACCCCTCGAAGGCAGGCCAACCACCTCCCCCCGACCCCCTAGGCAGGTCAACCACCCCCGCAGGCAGGTAGCCACCCCCCCCAGGCAAGTCAACCACCCCCCCCCGCCCCCGTAGGCAGGTCAACCACCCCCCGCAGGCAGGCCAACCACCTCCCCCCGCCCCCGTAGGCAGGTCAACCACCCCCCCAGGCAGGTCAACCACCCCCACCCCGCAGGCAGGTCAACCACCCCCCCAGGCAAGTCAACCATCCCCCCCCCCGCCCCCGTAGGCAGGTCAACCACCCCCCCAGGCAGGTCAACCACCCCCCCAGGCAGGTAGCAGCCCCACTTCCGTCTTTGCTCTTCCGCCTGCTGAGCGGCGTCCCCCACCCCCGGCCTCGGCTCAGCCCGCTCTCAGCGCCCGCCCGCCCGGAGGGCCGGGTCGGCTCGGGTTACTCGTCCTCCTACCACGCCTTCCAGAAACTCAGTCTCAGTCCTAAAGCCAGTGGCTACCTCCGTCCGCACCTCGGTGTCATTGGGAGCCCGACCAAAACGGCGGGTGAGGGCCGAGGATTCTGAGGCCTGACAGAACTGGTTAGGTCAAAAACACCATTCGGGCCCAGCAGATTGTGAGAAGGTTTGAAGAAAAAAATAGCAACGGAAAAAGTGGGAGTTTCGAACCCTCCCAAAAGAGTTCAGAAAGCGTACCTGTGTTGCTCACCCTCCTGAGTGAGGTTCCCCACGATTTCCCTCGCCCCCTGCCCACGGTGGCTGGTCCGCCACTGACTGCTGTCGCCACCCCAGGAAACAGGTTCCCCCAACAATGGGTCCTGTACGTCTCCTGGCCCGCTAGTGCCCCTGCTATTGCGCTCCCACCACCAGCAATCTACCTCCTTGGCTCTGGTTCCCCTCAGCATCTACACCAGAACAATAGCGGTTTTCCCAACCAAAGAATAAACCGCATTGGTTTAAGCTGTGATCAGTGAGTCAGCACCGTTGAATAAATAATAACCTATATTTATTTACGTAACTTACGAAAGTATACTTATAAAGTACAGGTGTTGGGAACGAAAGAATCACTATAAATGCAGTCTGTGAACTCTAAAGTTAATGAATATGGGTTTGCATCAGCAAAGCTTTGTCTTCAAGTGCTTAGTGGTTAAGAGTATGGGGTAGGTGTGGGTTCAAACCTCAGCTCTACTATTTACCAACTGAGTGACCGTGAGCATGTTAAGTATACACGCCTCAACTTCTTTATCTGTAAAATAAACCCAAAAAACCCACTGCCGTGGAGTTGATTCCGACTCATAGCAACCCTATAGGACAGAGTAGAACTGCCCCATAGAGTTTCCAAGGAGCGCCTGGTGGATTTGAACTGCCAACCTCTTGGTTAGCAGCTGTAGCACTTAACCACTAAGCCACCAGGGTTTCCTATCTGTAAAATAGGGATCAGTAATGATGCCTACCTCATAGGGGTATTGTCTTAGTTATCTAAACCAAAAAACCAAACCCATTGCTGTCAAGTCAATTCCGACTCATACTGTCGCTAGAGGACAGAGTAGAACTGCCCTATACAGTTTCCAAGGAGCTCCTGGTGGATTCATACTGCTGACCTTTTGGTTAGCAGTCTTAGCTCTTAACCACCATACCACCAGGGTTTCCCTTAGTTTTCTAGTGCTACTATAACAGAAATACCACAAGTGGATGGCATTAACAAACAGAAGTTTATTCTCTCACAGTTTAGGAAGCTAGAAGCCCAAATTCAGGGTCCCAGCTCTCTCTATTGGCCATGGGGTAAAGTTCTTACCATCAATCCTCACCTGGTCTAGGAGCTTCGCAGTGCAGGAACCCCAGGTCCAAAGGACATGCTTTGCTCTCCTCTTTCCTTTCCTGGTGGTAAGAGGTCCCTATCTCTCACTTGCTTGTCTTTGCTTTTATCTTTAGTGAGATAGATGGTGATGCAGGCCACACCCCAGTGAAACTCCCTTACATCAGAACAGGGCTGTGGCCTGAGTAGGGGTGTTGCATCCCACCCTAATCCTCTTTAACATAATTTAAATCTTGCCTTATTAACCACAGGCAGAGATTAGGATTTATACCACATAGGAAAATTATATCAGATTACGAAATGGAGGACCACCACACAATACTGGGAATCGTGGTCTAGCCAAGTTGACCCAAGCCAAGAAGGTCTCCCAGAATCCAGAAAGTGTGGCCAACACCCAGAGTCAGCAGGGCAGGACCATTGCCTAAATGGTCTCAGAGAATAGGGGATTATTTTCAAGCCTTGAGAGCTAATGCAATGTGTTCTGCTGACTTGTTTGGTGCTTGTTATCCCTTCTTTCCCTGCAATTTCTCCCATTTGTAATGGAAATGTCTAGTTTGTGCCTGTTCTACCACTGTACTTAAAAAAAAAAAAATTAGAAGCAGATAATTTATATTCTCGATGAAGAGGAATTTTGCCCCAGGATGGAATTTGGACTTGGAGTTGATTTAAGACTTTTGGGATGATATGATTGGGTGAATGTGTTTTACATGAATTTTCGGGGGCCAAAGGATGGAATGTCATGGATTGAACTGTGTCCCCTAAAAATGTGTATCAACTTGGCAAGGCCATGATTCCCAGTATTGTGTGGTTTTCCTGCATTTTATGATCTGATGTAGTTTTCCTATGTGTTATAAATCCTAAACCTTGGTTAATGAGGCAAGATTAGGTTAAAGAGAATTAGGGTGGGATGCAATACCCTTTCTCAGGTCACAGCCCTAATTCGATGTAAGGGGAGTTTCCCTGGGGTGTGTCCTGCAACTCCTTTTATCTTGCAAGAGATAAAAGGAGAGAGAAACAAGCAGAAAGATGGGACCTCATGCCACCAAAAAAGAAATGCTGGGAGAGAACTTGCCCTTCAGACTTGGGGTCCCTGTGCTGAGAGACTCCTAGACCGGGGAAGATTGATAACAAGGACCTTCCCCCATAGCCGACACAGAAAGAAAGACTTTCCCTGGAGCTGGTGCTCTGAATTCAGACTTCTAGCCTCCTAAACTGTGAGAGAATAAACTTCTGTTTGTTAATGGCTTCCACTTGTGGTATTTCTGTTATAGCATCACTAGATAACTAAGACAATTTCTATTGAAGTTCATTCCTTAAGCTTAAATTTTGAACCACTGAAACAGTCACTATGACAAAATGTTCTTCCACACAGTTGTTAGTTGTTGCTGTTGTGTGCTGTCCAGCCCGCTCTGACTCATAGTGACCCTATAGGACAGAGTAGAACTGCTCCATAGACTTTTCTAGGCTGTAATCTTCGTGGAAACAGATCGCCAGTTCTTTTCTCCCTCAGAGTTGCTTGTGGGTTCTAACCTTTCAGTTAGCAGCCAGGTGCTTAACGATTGAGCCACCAGCCCTCTTTATTGTTTGAAGAATGGTATCTAGTTGTTAATTTATTGTGATGGTGAAAAAAAGAGAATTTAGAAGTGGGACAAATGATCTTTATTTGGGAACTGTGAAAATTTAATCTTTACTGCACTCTGCCCTCATGAAATGCCAGGTTCCTACCAAAACAATGCAATAATCACAATAAAGACTGTTGCTGCCTCTTAGCTGTGCCATGCTATGATGGTGGAGGCTGACCCTGCCTCTGTCTTGGAATTTTCATTTTCTTCACCCCTTCCCTGTCCACTTTCTTCTTAATGCCTACTGTCCTTGAGGAAGCTTTGTGTTCTTGTTGTTTTTTGTTAATCTCTCTTACCTGTCACTGTTGAGTCCACTCCAATTCATAGTGACCCTATAGGACAGAGTAGAACTGCCCCTTAGGGTTTCCGAGGAGCACCTGGTGGATTTGAACTGTTGACCTTTTGGTTAGCAACAGTAGCTCTTAATCACTGCCACCAGGGCTTCAGTCTCTCTTAGTGGCTTCTCAGTCTCCAACAGAAGGTCTCATTGCACTCACCACTGAAAAGGGAGCTGACTCTTGCACTACTGAGTTTTAGGGCATTTTTCCCTCAAGTATAAATAATAAAATATAAATTTCATATTGTATCTTAAATTAGTGCATTGATCTATCTTCCCTGTGAATTATATTTGGAGACTGGGAATTGAGGTCTAACCACTTTCCTGTATCTTGAATGTGGGAATAACTCAGAGGAAGTTGTTTGCAGACCTTGTTGGAAAAACAAGCTCTGCTCTCTCCTCTGAGTCTGTGTTAACTATTCACTAATGGAGTTCATCTCTTTAATGGGAGCTTATTCTACTCCCTGTGTGGCATAGTTTGTGGTCGGCTGTTAACCTAAAGGTTGGAAATTTAAACCTGCCCAGCAATACCAAGGAAGAAAGACCTGGTGACCTGCTATTGTAAAGATAACAGCCAAGAAAATAATATGGAGCACAGTTCTACCCTATAACACGTGGGATAGCCATGAGTGAGAATCTACTTGGAGGCAACCAGTTCTGGTATTCTATCCCATGGGAGAGTATCTTCAGACAGATTTGTCCTCAAACTGGGCATGGAGATTTAGTGCCCGCGTTCCATCAGAGCCAGCCTAGGTCTTTCACTTCCCCCGTTTGACCCCAGAGGCTTTTTTTTACTCCTTTACCCTACCCTCCCCAGTCACAAGAAAGTAAGGATAAAAGATTTTCTTTAGTTTATTTCTCTCCAAAGCTGGAAGGTATGAGAAGTCGTCTCAGGACTTTTCTGACTCAATGGTAATGCTTGTGGGGGGTGAGAGTGAGTAAAGGAGCCCTCGTCAACTTCTCTGTTTCTTCGTTTGGCTGTCATCTTTTGAATTTATGATATAAGGTCGTGGCTTTTCCCTTGACTGGTTGTTGTTGTTGTTGAATTTTTTGACTGGTTTCATCTATTTTTTTCATCTTGTTAGGCTGTAGGGCCATGAGATTCTGTGATCTGATTATTATCTCTCACCTTTACTGGGAAGTACAATAACAATTTGATTGTAAAGGGATCCTGTATGTACTTTAAAGAGCATTAAAGAGATGGGTAGTACTTTAATATCCCTTACAAATTGTACCAAACAATTTATTTGTTGGTTTCATATAACATTGCATTGCTCTCAGGCCCTTTAGTGTCTCTGTCTCCTCAGTTGCATGGCATGGTTTATGGAGACTTCAGTTTTTACCTCGCAACTAATGATCCTGCAGAAGGGCAGTTTCCAGTTCCATTTAAGTTGATAAATTAATTCCCACAGAGTTCTGCATTAGGTCAAACAGAAGGAAATGACAACCAGTCCTCTTGATGCCTTGAGCAGCTGCACTGGAGCTAACAGGGTGATTTGCACCCAAGACTCCATCAGGAGCTGCATTATTTATTTTCCAAAGTATGTTGAACCCTTATAAAACCCTGTTTGGGAAACAAACTAGCGATCAATGGGAAGTGAAGTACAGCTGAGGGCCTGTACGACTAAGTTCAGCTTCTGGAACCTGAATTACCACAGAAACAAACCTAAGTGAAAATGGCCACGCAGACTCAGCTGGAGGGTTAAGCACCTTTAGACTGTTGACGGCACCAAACTCTCCAAAACGACCAATCAAATTCTCAGGCCAAAAAACCAGAGCTTGAACTGGTTCGAACCGGTTCAGTTATGGTCGAGGAAGAGAAACTGGAACAGGCCCGAATTTTTAGAATTTGGGTGATTTGGAAGGATAACTGGAACGGGAAAAATTACTAGTCGAAGCCCTGGAATGGGAGACTCGGAAGAGGCGTAGTGAGCCCTTTCGGGAGCCTGATGTGTGAGACTGGGTTATTGGCAGGACTGTGGAGAGCCACATACATTCAGAGGTTGGCCATCTTCCCTGAGTGGGGCACCGTTTTTTCCGACTCTGTGACAGGCGAGAGATTTGGTTGCTATGCAGTACGTATGCTGCCCTCGTTTTCTGAGAAAGATTAGGTTTCTACAAGGGCTTTGACGCGTAATTTTTCACGTTCCGGTTGTGGTTTTGGTTCACGCAAATTTTAAATATTTGGGTCTGTTCTGGTTTTGCTTCCTCGACCATGACTGAACGGGGAAGAAACTGTTCGAAGCCCTGCAAAAAACTCAAAACCAGCTCCCAACAATGAAGCTGATTCAATCAATCATAGCTGTTAGAAAATATTGGAAAACAGTATTTGCCACAAATAAAGAAGAAGAAGGAGGAGGAGAAGGAGAAAAAGAAGATGGTGAAATAAGCAGAAGGAAAACAAGAAAATTATTAAATTCTTTTTGCACACTGAAGGCCCTGGGCAGAAAACCAGCTGCCTAGAGTTAGCAAGTGTTAAAAAAGTGATGGCAAAATACTTTATAACCAATTTTAGGGAGAAATGGGAGTGTTTGTTGTGGAAGAATCAAGAAAGAGATTTTATGACTGGACCTGGACTGTAAAAAGAAGGTGACAAAGAAAATCCAAAATTAAATCTTTTATTAAAACAGATAAAAAGCAAATCACTTCTGTGGAGTTGATTCCAACTCAAAGCTGCCCTATAGGACCGAGTAGAGCTGCCTCGTAAGTTTTCCAAGGCTGTAATTCTTTACAGAAGCAGACTGTCATATCTTTTTCCTGCAGAGAGGGAAGAAGATATGGGCTCCTAATCCTTATTAAAAGAAACAAAAACAAAAACGTTTATTAGAGAAGGTTAAATGCAGATCCAGTGCCAGGCTCAAATCCTCTGATCAGACTGGCTACAGAATTTGAGGGGCCCTGTGCAAAATGAAAATGCGGGGCCCACAGTCAAAATTTATTAAGAATTTCAAGATTGCAACAGCCAGGCTTTAAGTGTGGAACCCTTCCACTTGGGGGCCTCCGTAAATACACAGGTCACACACCCATGAAGCCAGCCCTGCTTCTGATGCCTGCACTCTGGCCCTACTCTTTACTTTCTTCAGACACCCTGGTTGTTTATTTGTACATATTGGAAGTTTCAGGGTGGTGGTTTGTATGCTGGAAATGCTTGAGATGTGGAGGTAGAGGGGAGATGCAGCACCCCCTGTTGACTGCACTAAAGCACTGCACCATCTACCCTGGGAGAAATGTAGCATCTTTCAGGATTCTTCTTGTGCTTTGTCATGGCTCTCATTGTTTGATAGCCATGTGGGCCAGTATAAACAATTCTTTTAAATGCATTCAGAGATATTGTGTGAATGGGTTATCCAAAAGGATACAAGTGAATCTGATTATTCCAAAATTGTCTTTGTTATGATCAGGGAAGGAGGTGTCACTCTTCATGCTAGTCAGATTTTATGGGGTCAGGGAGAGTCAGGACAGAAGACCAGTGTTAAACTTCTAAGTCAATTAAAAACAAACAAACAAACAACAAAAAAACCCCCACAAAGGCCGTCAAGATCTTTAAGATGTTCAGGGTTTTGATTAAGGTTTGGTTGAGGCTGAGATGAGTTAAAAGTGCCTAACTGGAATTACAACTTTTTTTTTTTTTTTTTTTAGGACCCGAGGACAGGTTTGTGATGGGCCTTCAGCCTATGGACCATAGACTTTATCCTGATGGCAGTAGGAAAGCATCGACATGTTTTAACCAAAGGATTAGCATGATCACATCTCTATTTTAGAAAGGTAATTCTGGTGAGATCAGAGTTTATGGAAAGGGAAGTTAGGAAATCAGACAATATAAGTCTCAACTTTTAAAAGAGGAAGAGGAGACCCAAGGAAAATGTAGTGATTGAATCTTGATGATGGAACTGGTGTTTGGAGATCAGGGAGAGAGGATATTTGTGGCTTAGATATTTTGTGACTTGGATCTTTATAAATACTGATGCCATTACTTGATGTAGGGAATACCAAAGGAGAAACAAATTAGCCAGTAGAATTCCTGTCTTGAGTGTAGGAGGATCTCTCTTCTACATAGTAAGACAATAACAAACCAAAATATTTATTCTTTTGACTGTCAACATTTGCAGCCACATCTATAGGGGTCCCACCCATTATAATTTTTGAAATTATGAAGTAAAACAGGGATTGTCCAATAAATTATTATTTTTTAATCTTTAAAAAAAATTTATTGTACTTTAGATGAAGGTTTACAGGTCAAACTAGTTTCTCATTAGACCGTTAGTACACATATTGTTTTATGACATTGACCAACAACCCCATGACATGTCAACACTCTCCCTTCTTGACCTTGGGTTCCCTTTTACCAGCTGCCAGGCTTAGAATTCTGTACCCATCCTCCGATATCAAACCCAATTTCGAATTTAAAAATTCTTCTAAGAAGTTTCCAGAACAAAAATTTAAAAGGTTCAAAACTGGAATAAAGCTTTTGGGTAAGATGGTCTAAAAATTCAATCCTGTAATTTCTTTTTCAAATGCGTGTGGTTGTAGAAAGAATGCGCTTTAATTTGTGATGAGTCAGTGGAAAATTTGTTTTATTATTTGCGATTTGACCTCGTTTGAAAGCAAAGTATGGCTGTTCAAACTAGGTTTTAAAAACTCACAATATCATGTAAAATTTAAGATGCAATCTACATTATCATTATTCCTTACCTGTATGTAACTAAAACCAAAAAAACCAAACCAAACCAGTCACTGTCAAGTCGATTCTGACTCATGGCGACCCTATATGTCCACAGTAGAACAGGTTTTTCAGGCTGTGACCTTTCGGAAGCAGATCACCAGACTTTTCTTTTGAGATGCCTCTGGGTGGATTCAAACTCTCAGCTTGTTGGTTAGTAGTTGAGTGCTTCACCATTTGCACCACCCAGGGACTCCGTATATGTAACTAACCCTTTACTGTTGAGTGAATTCTGATTCCCAGCGACCCTGGAAGACAGAGTAGAAGTGTCCCACAGGGTCTCCGAGGCTGGGATCTTTACGGAAGCAGACTGCCACATCTTTCTGATGCAGAGTGGCTGGCAGGCTCAAACGACTGACCTTTTGCTTAGTAGCTGAGCACTTTAACTACTGTGCTACCAGGGCTCCTTGTATTTGTAACTAGAGAGTTAAAACTGGACTCTTTCTGTATCAGTTTTGCTGAGTCCCCAAGACTGAGAATAAAATAACACATGTGAAGATTTTCCTCGTTCCAAAATGAGGTAGTCACCAAGGCAAGGCTTGGAAAGCTCACCTCCAGAAACTGGTTTTGCAGACTGTGTCTTGACTTACCACAAAGGCATAAAAGGACTGAGGTTGAATAGGCACGGAGAGGGAATTATTCGGATGAAGTTGGTTAGGTGAACGGAAATTTTCCTTTTAGATGTTTCATGCTCATTTCAAGTCAACTAAGAGGACTTGCAGGGGATCACCTCGAAAGGCATCCTTTGGAGGGAGGGGCAAGGGAATAAGCCTGATGCCAGGTTGACAACTAAAGATCACAAAAGCAGTCTGTGGTATCAGAGAGACAGAGCTTCATTTGGAAAGAACTGCACTGCCAGCAACACGGTGGCATTAAAAAGTGAGTGTTTCTCATGGAATAGGTGTAAGCCAAGTGGAGGAAGCCAGACTATTGTTCATTTAAAAGGAAGCCTGACCTAAGAAGGCTTCCTGCCAGAATAAGTCCAATCTCAATCAAAAGAGGCTGAAGGTATACCCTAGGATACGAAAGCTTGGAGGTGGTGGGTTGGGAACATCATAAGCAGCCAGCCAGAAGACAGAGTGTTCCCGCTGGGGGAATCTCCATGGAAATCTTCCAATGCTCCCTGAGGGAAAATCAGCTTTGGGTACTGCAGTCCCAGGAGCACTAATGCCAGCTAGGTCCAGGCAGTCCTAGTCAAGCAAGACCTTTTTTGAATTCAACCTCTCCTCCTTCCTCTAGCTTTCCAATCCTGGAGAGTTTAGAAATCAGAGTTCAGGAGTGAGGCGAAGGCAGTTGCTGACCGTTCCCCATTACTCCAATAGGCTTCCACGCCTGCAGCGGTCTAAACTGGGCAGAGGAGAGATATTAACTGTTAAAAAAAAATTGGGTATTTTATTATTAAACTGGATTGGACATTATAATTATTAAAACAAGACTGTTTTGGGACTAAAACTTACCAGAAAATTTGTATTATCTAAGAGTGGTTGGATGAGGTGTTGGTGGTTCAGTGGTAGAATTCTTGCTTTCCATATGGGAGATCTGGGTTCAATTCCTGGCCAGTGCATCTCGTGCACAGCAACCACCTGTCTATCAGTGGAGGCTTGCATGTTGCTATGATGCTAAACAGGTTTCAGACTAAGACAGGAAGAAAGAGCTGGTGATCTGCTTCTGAAAATCAGTCAGTGAAAACCCTATGAATCTCAAAAGTCCAACCTGCAACCGATTATGGGAATGGTGCAGGACTGGGCAGTATCGATAGTAGCATTTCATTCTGTTGTACGTGGGGTCACCATGAGTTCGGGGCTGACTCGACGGCAGCTAACAAAAACAGCAACAATAATGGTTGGAAAATTTATAGAATCTTCTTCAAGACAAAAGCTAGGAAAGAATAAATTCATTGACGGGTTTAAAAGGTGTAGAGAATGATGTGCCTTTCACTCTGGAGATGGGCTTTTCATTGTAATAGTTATTTACACACCTGCTCCTCATTGGCTCTCTTTATCTGACATTTCACATTTATGATAATAGTAAAAAATCTACTATTTGACTATTTTACACATTAATGATGTATGTCTGGTGGTAACGAATGCTGAGGTGTGAGGTGAGGATAATGCTGGCTGTTGATTCTTGGTTTGGCAGTTGTGTCCTGATGTGATTTGGAGGTTATGTAATGATGTCATTTATGTCAGTTGCGCAATGATGTCATTTGGCAATTATGTAACGACGCAGTCATCCTGCATTTTGTGATGTCATCACCCTCCATTTTTCCATAACATCGATTTTTGCATAATGACCTGTTCTTTGGAACCGAACCACATCAATAAGTGAGGAGTGGGTGTATAATTATTTTGATAAATAAAATGATCTTAAGTTTGGTTTGTTTTCTTGTTATTTTTGAAACTATAATCTTTGTCTTCGACTTTTTTCGTTGTTGTTACACTGGTATGTCTGCAAATTTCTTCCCTCTATCCTGCCACCCTCTGGTAAAATCTGCTGTCATGTCCCCCACTAGCCACAGCGGTCTATGCAGAATCACTCTTTCCTCTGAGAAGAGAAACATTGTTTTTAGAACAAGCCTAGAGTGACAAACTACTATGATGTTATAAGCTGCAACCCACTTGCATTCAAGTCTAGGTCCTGTCACTAAATGGCTTGACTTTAGAAAACCTGTCATCACTTAGATGGGGCCTTTAATAACTGCCTCACAGCATTGTCAGAAAGATAGATGAGAATGTATGGGGAACATGTGGAGTGGGGCTACACACTAAATGAATGTTGGCCATTTTATCATGAATAACCCTTGTGCTTGACTCTTCCTTTAAGTTCTCTTCCAGCAGGCTTCTCAGTCTCTAATGAAAATGATAGCAAACGTAGCTCGTGTTTCCAGACATGCCACGGCAAATCAATGACAGAAGCATACACATTTGCCATATTTTAATTAGCAGATAATTACCTGCAGGGATCTATTTGCATTAGGCATTTGGAGGAGCGGGAGAACATGAAGGGTGGTGTGCTCTGGAATGCTTTATGGAAGAGATGAGATCTGAGATGGACCTTTAAGGAAGGGCATGGCTCTCCTGTCCAGCTGGCTCTGCCAACATTTTCCTCCCAGAGTCCAGAGAAGCTTAGCACTTCTTGTGTCTCTTCAAAAATTCTGACATCAGCTGCTTCTTTTTAATGTTCTTATTCAAACTTTTATTTTAAATTTGCCAGTGTTATTTTGCCTGTTCCTCTAGGGATGGAGGAAGAATCTATCTTTGGCAAAGACTTCTCTTTTTTTTTTTTTTAAATTAACTTTTATTAAGCTTCAAGTGAACATTTACAAATCCAATCAGTCTGTCACATGTAAGTTTACATACATCTTACTCCCTTCTCCCACTTGCTCTCCCCCTATTGAGTCAGCCCTTTCAGTCTCTCGTTTCGTGCCAATTTTGCCATCTTCCCTCTCTCTCTATCTTCCCATCCCCCCTCCAGTCAAGAGTTGCCTACACACTCTCAGGTGTCCACCTGATTTAATTAGCTCACTCTTCATCAGCATCTGTCTCCCCCCTGCTGACCAGTCCCTTTCATGTCTGATGAGTTGTCTTCGGGGATGGTTCCCGTCCTGTGCCAACAGAAGGTCTGGGGAGCATTGCCGCCGGGATTCCTCTAGTCGCAGTCAGACCATCAAGTATGGTCTTTTTATGAGAATTTGGGGTCTGCATCCCACTGATCTCCTGCTCCCTCAGGAGTTCTCTGTTGTGCTCCCTGACAGGGCAGTCATCGATTGTGGCCGGGCACCAACTAGTTCTTCTGGTCTCAGGATGATGTAGGTCTCTGGTTCATGTGGCCCTTTCTGTCTCTTGGGTTCTTAGTTGTCATGTGACCTTGGTGTTCTTCATTTTCCTTTGCTCCAGGTGGGTTGAGACCAATTGATGCATCTTAGATGGCCGCTTGTTAGCATTTAAGACCCCAGACGCCACATTTCAAAGTGGGATGCAGAATGTTTTCATAATAGAATTATTTTGCCAATTGACTTAGAAGTCCCCTCAAACCATGTTCCCCAGACCCCCGCCTCTGCTCCGCTGACCTTTGAAGCATTCATTTTATCCCAGAAACCTCTTTGCAAAGACTTCTCTTTTGTGGTCCTTTTTATTACCCAAAGAAAAAGCTCACATCATCTTCCAGAATGGGTAGGCTGAGCCAATGAGGTTAGACCTCCCCTGTACAATATTATAATGTAGTTTTTCTTCTCTTGACAGATATTCTTCAGATAAAAAAATTATTATGATCTTAGGCCGGGGGAGAATTTCTTGTTTTCTTTAGGGGGAAGAGGGAGATGAGGGCATTTTTTTTACTAGGTAAATGAGAGAAGTTCAAGGGCATCCCTATGCGTGGGAGATAAACTAGTCCCGTGGACATGGCAGTAGGAGCACAAAGGGAGACAAAGGTCGTGATGGGCCTTCCTCCTTTCAGGAGGGGCACAGTTAAGGGATCTCAGAAGGTAAGTGTCTGGTATCCAGATTTCCTTCTCTGCACTATAATTTTTTTCCCATGATTTCTCCAAGCTTTCAACAATATGTTATTTAATTTTAGTGTCTAGAGTTAGCTCTGCTTTGAAGAATGGTCCAACAGAACATGGAAATTGTCGAGCAATATCATATTCACATAAAATTTGGCTGAAAATAATTAAAAAAGTGTTGCGGCAGTACCTGGACAGAGAACTGCCAGAAATTTAAGGCAAATTCAGGAGATGTGGAATGAGGGATATCCTTGCTGATGTCAGATGGATCTTGGCTAAAAGCAGAGAATACTTGAAAAATGTATACCTGTGTTTTATTGAGTACACAAAGGCATTCGACATGTAGATCATAACAAATTATGGATAACATTGCGAAGAATGGGAATTCCAGAATACTTTATTGTGCTCATGAGGAACCTGTATATAGACCAAGAAGCAGTTGTTTGAACAGAACAAGGGCTGGCTTTAGGAACATAACAGAGAAAACAAGGGGAAATACAAATACCTGTATAGCAGCAATGGTGCTAGTAAGCAGCCAAAACACTGAAGCTGAGAGAGGAGTGAAGAGATAACATTGAACAAGTTTGCTCTTTATGTGAAAAGGGGAATGAGGTTGGTGTAGGGGTCAGAAAGTCCCTGGATGGGCTTTTGGATAAAATAAAGGAATTAGAATTATTTGTAATTTTCAAGTCAGAGTCAAATTTTCAGTTCCTTTAGTTCTTCTTGTCACAGGATCATTTCCATCTTTTCTCACAAATAGCTGCAATCGGCTTCCTGAGGAACACGTGTCTGATGAAGACTTCTTGAATTTACTATCAACCATTCTTAAATGATGTGATTGTTTTCCTCAAAGTTTCCCAGTACTTCCGCATCACTGATCACTATTCACTTTGTTTTGGTCCAAATTAAAGCTAGAATAGCAATTCCCTTAAATCCTTCCTAGCTTCCAAAATATAAAATTAGCTGCAAGACACAAAAATTTATGAGTTTTTTTGCTGCATTTAACTCCCAGCATCACTTATTTTTACTACTTTGTTTTTGTGCCAGTTTTGAAGTATTTACAAGAAAGTATTGTTCATAGCTTCTGGTTGTTTTCCAGGATCTTCTGCGGCTAGATCATTTCTACTTTCATTTTCTTTTGTCCTTACTCATCTGCTCTCCACTATCAGGTTCACCATAGATATTCTCTGTGATGGTTAAGATTGTGTGTCAACTTGTCTGGGCCGTGATTCTTAGTGATTTGGCAGTTATGATGTAGTTTGGCAGTCGTATGATGCTGTGATCACTTTCGTGATGAGATTTGATCACCTCCATGATGGGCTCTGCTGTGAGTAGCCAATCAGTTGAAAGGGAGTTTCCTTGGGCCTGTGGGCTCCATGGAATGTAAGTGGACATTCTGGCAAGGTTTCTAGGCTGTTGCTCACTCTGGATCTCGCAGCTGGATTCTGTTTGTCTGGCCTCTGGTTCTTGGGACTTGAGCTAGCAGCTTACCTGCAGTCTTGCCTGCCAATCTTGGGATGCATAGATCTTCACAGCCTGTGGGCAAGAGCCCTGCTCTCTGACCTGCCAATCTTTAGTTCGCCAGCCCCTGTGGCTGCGTCAATCAGGAGAAGCCTCTATCCTGACCCACGGACTTGGGATGTCCCAACCTGTACAACTGCATGAGCCATTTCCGTGGTATAATTCTCTCTCTATATATTTATATGCTTCACTGGTTTTGCTTCTGTGGAGAACCCTGCCTAAGACACTCTCTCTAATTTCATATTTTGTGTTCCATTGCATCAAATGATGCAGTGACATCTGTTGTTGTTGTTGTTAGGTGCCCTTGAGTCAGTTCTGATTCATAGTGACCCCATGTACAACAGAAAAAAATACTGCCTAATCCTGTATCATCCTTGTAATTGCTGCTATGCTTGAGGCCATTGTTGCAGTCACTGTGTCAGCCATCTTATTGAGGGTCTTCCTTTTTTTCCCTGACACTCCATTTTACCAAGCATGATGTCCTTCCCCAGGGACTGGTCCCTCCTGATAACATGTCCAAAGTACGTGAGACAAAGGCTTGCCACCCTTACTTCCAAGAAGCATTTTGGCTGTATTTCTTCCAAGACAGATTCATTCATTCTTTTGGCAGTCCATGGTATAGTCAATATTCTTCACCAACACCATAATTCAAAGGCATCAATTCTTCCTCACTCTTCCTTATTCATTGCCCAGCTTTTGTATGCATATGAGGCAATTGAAAACACCACAGCTTAGGTCAGGTGCACCTTAATTTTGAAGGTGACATCTTTTTTTTAAACACTTTAAATAATTCTTTAGCAGCAGATTTGCCCAATGCAATGCATCATTTGATTTCTTCTTGCCTAATCCAATATGTCATTTCATTACTGCTCCTATGAATGTTGATTGTATTGATCATAGAGCCATGTAAAATGAGTTCCTTGACAACTTCAATCTTTTCTCCATTTATCATGATGTTGCTTATTGGTCCAGTTGTGAGGATTTTTGTTTTCTTTATGTTGAGATGTAACCCATATTGAAGGCTGTAGTCTTTGATCTTCATCAATCAGTGCTTCAAGTCCTCTTCACTTTTAGCAACCAAGGTTGTGTTGTCTGCATTATACAAGTTATTAATGAGTCTTCCGCCAATTCTGGTGCCCCATTCTTTTTCATATATTCCAGCTTCTTGGCTTATTTGCTCAGCATACAGATCAAATAAGTACGGTGAAGGATACAACTCTGATTCACACCTTTCCTGACTTTAAACCAAGCAGTAGTCTCTTGTTCTGTTTGAACAACTGCCTCTTGATCTATGTATAGGCTCCTCATGAGCAAAATTAAATGTTCTGGAATTCCCATTTTTCACAGTGTTATCTATAATTTGTTATGATCCACAAAGTCAAATGCCTTTACATAGTCAATAAAACACAGGGAAACATCTTTCTGGTATGCTCTGCTTTCAGCCAGGATCCATTTGACATCAGCAATGATGTGCTTGGTTCCATGTCCTCTTCTGAATTTGGCTTGAATTTCTGGCAGTTCCCTGCTGATGTACTGCTGCAGCTGCTTTTGAATGGTCTTTAGCATAATTTTACTTCCACGTAATATTAAAGATATTGTTCGATACTTTCCACATTTGGTTGGATCACCTTTCTTTGAAATAGGCATAAATATGGATCTCTTACAGTTGGCTGGCCAGGTAGCTGTCTTCCAAATTTCTTGGCATAGATGAGTGAGCACTTCCAGTGCTGCATCCATTTGTTGAAACATCTCAGTTGGTATTCTGTCAATTCCTGGAGCCTTGTTTTTCACCAATGCCTTCAGTGTAGCTTGGATTTCTTCCTTCAGTACCATCAGTTCCTGGTCATATGCTTCCTTCTGAAATGGTTGAATGTCAACCAATTCCTTTTGGTACAGTGACTGTGTATTCCTTCCATCTTCTTTTGATGCTTCCTGTGTCGTTCAGTCTTTTGCCCATAGAATCCTTCAAAATGTCAACTCAAGGCTTGGATTTTTTCTCAGTTCTTTCAGCTTGAGAAATGCCAAGCATGTTCTTCCCTTTTGGTTTTCTAACTCCAGGTCTTTGCACATGTCATTATAATACTTCTCCTTGTCTTCTTGAGCTGCCCCTTGAAATCTACTGTTCAGCTCTGTTACTTCATTATTTCTCCCAACTGCTTTAGCTACTTGACATTCAAGAGCAAGTTTCAGAGTCTCTTTTGGTCTTTTCTTTATTTCCTGTCTTTTTAATGTCCTCTTGTTTTCTTCATATACAACATCCTTGATGTCCTTCCACAGCTCGTCTAGTCTTAGGTCATTAGTGTTCAACACATTAAATTTATTTGCAATTCTACTAGAAGTGGTAAATTAAGCCAAGCTAAACCAGTCAAAATTCTTATTCTGGGAATATTAAGTGGAGATAGAAAAAAGAGTGATGTTTTCTTCAGATGGCTTGATATGTAACCTCAGAATGCTTGATGCTTCAGAGCTGCAGTGAGTTGGACATCTTTCATTTGCTATATACATGCCGTGAAAATCATCATATACATAAGGATAAAAAGAAGAGTAAAGAAGGTACCTGGAAGGGAGCACAGATGATCATACTCATACTCCATGCATGTTTTGAAGCAAAACATACTCCATGCATCTATGTCTTTGATTCGAATACCTACCTGAGTTTCAGCCATTTTCCTGTTCTTGGATTGGTGTGGGACCTTCCTATAGATCATCTGTGTTTGTTATTTGAAACTAAAAGAGACACTAATGTTGAAGACCAGACAAGTTGTGGTATGACATCAAGGACTTCATACACGAAGAAAGCAAAAAGTTATTAAAAAGACAGGAAAGAAAGAAAAGAGCAAAATATACATAAGAAGAGACTCTGAAACTTGCTTCTGAACGTAGGGTAGCTAAAGCAAACAAAAGAAATGATGAAGTAAAAGAGCTGAACAGAAGATTTCAAAGGGCAGCTCGAGAAGACAAATTATTATGATGTGTGCAAAGACCTGGAGTTAGAAAACCAAAAGGGAAGAACACACTTGTCATTTTTCTCAAGCTGAAAGAGCTGAAGAAAAAATTCGAGCCTAGAGTTGACATTTGAAGGATTCTGGGGTCACTATGAGTTGGAATCAATTCAGTGGCAATGGGTTTCATTTTTGGTTTATGGGCAAAATATTGAATGATGCAGGAAGCAACAAAAGAAGATGGAAGGGATATGGAATCACTGTATCAAAAAGAATTGGTAGATGTTCAGCCATTTCAGGAGGTAACATATGATTAAGAAGCGATGGTATTTAAGGAAGAAGTCCAAGTTGCACAGAAAGCATTGGCAGATAAAGAAGGCTCCAGGAACTGATGGAATACCAATTGAGATGTTCCAACAAATGGACGCAGCACTGGAGGTGCTCACTCATCTATGCCAAGAAACATGGAAGACAGCTACCTGTCCAGCCTGTGCCCATTTCAAAGGAAGGTGATCCAAAATTATCTGGAAATTATCAAACAGTATCATAATTATCACATGCAAGCAAAATTTTTCTGAAGATAATTAAAAAACTTGCAGCAGTACATTGACAAGGAACTGCCAGAAATTCAAGCCAGATTCAGAAAAGGATATGGAATGAGTGATATCATTGCTATGTAGATGGATCCTGGCTGAAAGCAGAGAACACCAGAAAGATGTTTACCTGTGTTTGGTCGGTAATAGTATCCGGCAGCATCTAGGTCTTCTGGTCTCAAGGTAGGTGAGGCTATGTTTTGTCTAGATGGTTAGTCCTATAGACTATTTTCCTCTTTGGTTTCCTTCTTTCTCTTTTGCTCCAGATGTGTAGACACTAATAGTTGTATCTTAGATGGCTGCTTGCAAGCTTTTAAGACCCAAGATGCTACTCACCAAACCAGGATGTAGAACATTATGAACTATGTTATACCAATTAACTGAGTTGCCCCCAGAGATAAATGTCTTTTTAACACCAAAAAGCAATGAGGAGGAAAAAGAAAAAGAAAATCTAAAATGAAAGAAAAGTTACTTCTTCACTGAGGGAAGAAGATTTTAGTAGTTTTGTTTAATGTCAACCCAAACCACTTTCTCTGAAAATTTTCTCTCTCTTAGCCACTGGGGCAAATCTCAGCATCTCTGTTTATAGTATGTCTTTTTAGGTGCAAAGTTAAAAATATAACTACTAAGACAAGATTGCTAATGGTCATGTCCAAATTCTTCAGATGCTTGATGTTTGTTTAGTGGATCTCTCACATTCTGAGAAAAGTAGGTTAAAGTTCTTGTCATGTGTCATGGACTGAAATGTGTTCCTCCAAAATATCTGCTAACTTGGCTAGGCCATGATTCCCAGTATTGTGTGGTTGTCCTCCATTTTGTGATGGATTTTCCTATATGTTCTAAATCCTAATCTCTGTGGTTAAGGAGGCAAGGCTGGATTATGTTGAAGAGGATTAGGTGGGATGTAACACCCTTGCTCAGGTCACATCCCTGATCTAATGTAAAGGGAACTTCCCTGGAGTGTGGCCTGCACTGTCTTTTATCTTACAAGAGATAAAAGGAAAAAGAAGTGGGCAGAGAGTTAGGGGACCTCATATGACCAAGAAAACAGCACCGGGAGTAGAGTGCATCTTTTGGATCTGAGGTTCCTGTGTGTGCTAAGATGCTCCCAGACCAAGGGAAGATTGATGACAAGCACCTTCCTCCAGAGCCGACAGAGAAAGAAAGCCTTGCCCTGGAGCTGATGCCCTGAATTTGGACTTGTAGCCTACTAGATTGTGAGAGAATAAATTTCTCTTTGTTAAAGCCATCCACTTGTGGTATTTCTGTTATAGCAGCTCTAGATGACTAAGACACCGTGACTGTGATATTTTGGGTCAAATAATTTATAAATTTTGATGCTGCATTGACAGTAGCATAAAACTCCATTATTATGAAAAGGAATACCTGGTATATTAAGTAGATGTCTTTTAGTCTTAAATAACAGATACAGATAATATAGGAGGGTGCTGCACAGTTCAAGGGTGGGAAGATGGCTGGACCTCAGGGAGGTATGAGAATCAAAGACTGATAGCTGCACAGAATGTGTTTTTGCTTTTTATCTGTGCTCCTTTCCACCTGTCTTCTTTACTCTTCTCATTCCTTCTCCATTAATATGAAATGTATATAATTTACATGGCTTGTACACAGCAAATAGTATCAGCAGTTGGTTCAAGCTTCCAGTTTTTAAAAAAAAAAAAAAATTTTTTTTTTTTTTTTAAGGTCTCCTTAAATCAACCCCATGTGTCAATACCAGCCCAGTGCCTTCTTGATTTAGGAATGAAACATGAAAATTATTCAGGGTGTACTGGAGAAATGAGAGTCACTGAACTCTACCAGGAGACTGGTGTTACAGCATCTGTAAAAGCTGTGTGGTGGTGGCGGTGCTGGAAGTGAAAAGTAAAGGCACATACTAGAGTGATTTCAGTGGGAAGAACAAATTTTATTAACAGCAGCATGTAATGGATGAAGAAGGAAGACCAGAAATGAATGCAAGTCATTTAGTCTGAAAGTCTAGAAGAGAGGTAAAACCAGTGATTAAGGTGAGAAAATTAGAAAAGCAAGTTGTATTTGGGAGAAAATCAATGAATATAGGTTTTAACTAGCCACATTTGAGGTGAGGATGGGGCATTCCTACATTACTGGTAGGCAGCTAGAAATAGGGAATTGAAGCCCAAATTAGAGTTCTGACCTGAAGATACAGATCTTGAAGTCTTGTGCTTAGAGTTGGTAAGTGAAACTCCCTTTATTAGTAGAAGCTGTGCATAAAAAAAAAAAAAAAAAAAAATTTTTTTTTTTTTTTGTGTGCATAGAGAGAAGCCGGGAACACAGCCTCAAGGAACAGCCTTCTTCAACAGTAGAAGTTAAGGGCCATAGAGTCGGGGGGGGGGGGGGGGGGGGAGGGGAAGAAGGTTTCAAGTACAGATTGTCAAATATCAAATATTGAAGAAATTTTAAGGAGAGTGTATCAATGTTAAAAAAAAAAAAGGGAAAGAGACACAAGATGAAATCACTATGTTTGTATGCAAGACTTAGATGCAGACATTTGACAATCTCTGCTTTTCCCAAGTATTAATCTAGATGAAGGTTGTCACTGAAGGTAGGGGAGCCTGATGCTTGTGTTACATAAAGATTAGCAGTACTGAATGTGAAATATCCACCTGGCTTGATAAGTGCTCAGTAATTGACTGCTTTTTCTTATCATTACTGTTATATATATCCAGTCTGGACACATTTACTATCTGGAAGTAGGGTAGCACTGGGTTTAGACCGTGGATTTTGGAGCCAGAGTGCATGTGTTTGCGTTCTTCCTCTAATATTTATTAGAAGTGTGACTGAAAAAGTTAACGATGATCTTGCTTCAGTTTCTACATCAGTAAACTGAGGGTGATAGACTTGCTTATACAGAATTATTGTGAAGATAAAATAATACATGTAGTGTCTGGCACACGTCAGATGCTTAATAGGTGTTAGCTAGAAATACTATCTAGTCGTTAGATAAAATTATAAGGTTGTATAGGACTCAGTGATGGGTTGGAGTTGGGTTGTACAGGCTCATAGGAGCTGATTGTGTGATCTCTTCCCAACTTGGTGCTTAGTGACGAAACATTGATAGCTCGAAATCAGCCATGTTAGGAATATTTACACCACAGACATTGGCAATGCCACAAATTAGGGCACCTCTCCCCGCTTTGCTGGAGAATTGTTTGTTAAACATTACTGGTTATGTATACCAAGAAAAAACCAAAACAAAAGCCTTTTATCTTTGACAAGTGATTATTTGGGTCCATGAATATCATAAAACAGTTAATTTTCCCTTTTCTTCACACTACCAAAAAAGGATCAGGGCTTTTCTCCCTTATTAAGTAATGCTATAGCCTGCATTTTTTTTTTTTTTTTTAATAGCCTGCATTGTGTCTAGAACTCTGGACCAGTTTGGAGGTCTGGGTCTATAGCTGCTAGCCAATTAACTTTGGGAAAATCTCTTAGTTTTCTGAGCCCAGGTTTTCTCTTTTGTAAAATGTTAAAAATAATGTCCGACTTGCCTATATCACAGATTTATGTTTAAATGAAATAATACTTATGAAAGTGCTTTCTAAAATCAAAACTCCATGTAAGTTAAAAAAAAAAAAATTTAGCACCATCTAAAGCAAAGCTAACAATGAAATCTTTTTACTTTGGAATTCTACTTTCTACTTTTTGAATACGGTACTATCACTTGGGAAACCAAAGTGAATATGATTTCCTCACAAATTAATTCATCCTTATGGAAAATTCTGGTAACATCTTTTAATGCCTACAGAGTAATCATCTAGCGATTCCTTAAAAAAAAAAATCAGTAGAGAATTGCTTTTCTAGATATCCCTACAAAGAGCTTCCTGGACTACTATGTAACAATCTATTATGTTTCAAGTTCTGCGGGCGGATTTTTTTTTTTTTTAAACTCAGCAGGCAGAAGTCAAGAGTGAATTATTTTTGTCCAGGTAATAACATGTAAAATTATCCTGAAGTTTCACAGCAAAATGTGCTCTTCCTCATGAAGTGTGATATAAACATTTCTCAGTGTTGTAAACCTGAGATTTCAGAGAAAACTGGGTGCCCTAAGTGAGGATGAGAAGATGTTAATGTTGATGAGTCCATCTGTTATCCTTTCTCCCTTGTCTTCTGGCTGAACAGGAGGGAAATTAAAAGTCTATTTCAGCAAGGAAACAAAAAAGTCACTGTCACAAAGAAGATACTGAACGCCATAAGACCCCCAAGCCCTTAGAAACATGGCATTCCATATACGAAAAAAAGGTAATGTACCAGAGTTGAGATGAAAAGAATCTATGGTTATTTTAATCATGCAGCTTCTTTGCCTTTTATTTTTTAGGGAGTTGTTTTTTTTGTTTGTTTGTTTTGAGAGTGAGAGTTTAATAACATCACACAAAGCTGCTTCATTGAGATTCACATTCATCTGATTCATTACAGCTTTATTTTTGGTGGCGCAGTGGTTAAGAGCGTGGCTGCTAAGCAAAAGTTCGGCAGTTCGAATCCATCAGCCACTCCTTGGAAACCCTATGTATGGGGCAGTTCTACCCTGTCCTATAGGGTCACTGTGAGTCGAGATTGACTTGATGGCAACAGACTTTTGGTTTGTGCTAGTTATCTTCCAGAGCAGGTTTTCCCGAGTGTTAATAGATATACTATTGAAGTGGTACACCCTCACTGTTATCTATTTGTTGTTAAATAAATTGGGAAATATTTCATTAAATTTAAAGTTTTTTCTTTTTTTAATCATTGTTGTTATTAGTCGCTATCATGTCAGCTCTGACTCATGACGACCTTATGTGTAACAGAAATGTTGCCTGGTCTTGCGCCACCTTCACGATCATTGGTACGTTTGAGCACATTGTTGCGGTTATTTATTTATTTTACTGTAGAGCCTTTAAAGTGTCAATAAAACTATCACTCCAAGATGGGACTGTAGTATGAAGCGTTTTCCAAATTTACGTGACCCTAGAACCACTTATTTAAGAGCATTTGGGGAACTGGTATTTCCCAGAATACAGGTTGGTAGACCCACCATAGGGGGTTGCCAGGTGAACTAACAACAGAGTGTGATAAGTACCATTAAAAGTGGTTCAGAGGAGGGAATAATCACTTCAGCTTGGAGGCAATCAGGGCAGGCTTCATGAAGGAGGCCTTTGAGTGGGGCCATGAAAGATGAGGAGAATTTTGACAGACAGGATTGGTAAGTGGGAGCTTTTTAGGTGGAGGCAGAGGTATGAGCAAGGACATAGAGATGGGAAAGCACAAACTTTGTTCAAGGATTGGCAAGCATCTTGTGCTACATCCTCAAGGTGATTTCTCTAGGTCCCAGTATACACGCAGATTCAGCAGATGACCACAGACTATGCTTGGCCCCAGTCAACTCAGAGGAAGTAGGACAGGAAGGATGTAGGGCAAGGCATCATTAGGCTTTCTGCTTTAGAGAAGTGGTCGCTGCAGCAATCCGTGCAGCCCAACAGCCTTCTACACAGTTGTCCAGGAGCTATTTTATCCTTCTCCTCCCCAAGTGTGACAGTTCAGGGCTGATGGAAGGAGACTCATATCGGGCAGGTGAAGGAATCGCTCTGCCTTAGAAGCTCTATGCTCCACCAGAGCCAATAGCTCTTGTTAGAACTCCGTAGGTATAGCTTCCACGGTCTCCACAGGGAACACGCTCAATTTTAAGTGTCGTAATACTCAGGGGAGCCAACAGTATGACTTCTCTTTGGGCATTATAGTTTCTTCCCATCCAGATGTAATTTACTAGTCAGTGATCATTT
Organism: Elephas maximus indicus; assembly: GCF_024166365.1. Classification (NCBI taxonomy): domain Eukaryota; kingdom Metazoa; phylum Chordata; class Mammalia; order Proboscidea; family Elephantidae; genus Elephas; species Elephas maximus. The sequence goes on along the minus strand of NC_064820.1, from coordinate 49,195,014 downwards.
TTACCATGAGCAATGATCCAAGGAAACAGAATCTGGAAGTTAACCAAAACTCAAATTCTTATTCAGATGCTATGCCCTTTACTCACATCTCTCACATTTTAGGCTAGCAAGGAGATAGGGTTCTGAATTATATGGGTTCTTGAATTCCAAACTAAGGAGTTTGGATTTGAGTAACTTACAGCTTTTCCTCTCACTATTTTTTTTACCCTAAACAGGGAATAGAAAAAGAACATTTAGTGTTTTGACATACCAAAAAACAAAGAAAAAACACAAAGCAACAAAAACAAAACCAAAACCCGTTACTGTCATTTTGATTCTGACTCATAGCAACCCAACAGGACAGAGGAGAGCTGCCTCGAACGGTTTCCCAGGCTGTAATATTTATGGAAGCAGACTGCCACACATTTCTCTTGAGGAGCAGCTGCTGGGTTCCAACCACAGATCCTTTGGTAGTGGCCAAGTCCAAGCGCTTAACCACTGCACCACCAGGGCTCTTTGTTTTGGTATAAAGATATGTAAATATCTAATGTTTATCAGATTCGAGGGTTAGTATGTCTTAGTAGAACCACTGAGTAGGTTAAAATTTAGAAACACATGTGTAGCCATCTTCCATTTGCCATTAATCTTCTGAAATAGAAAGGATTGTGTCAACCCGTAGAAGTAAGCAGGCTTACTTAATATGGTGACCATAAATGTTGTCCTGTTTTGTAAATGTTAAGGGAGTATATGTTCTAATAGCCCAGTGAAAGATGACAAGCAAGTTTTCCAAACTATTTCCAAATAAGGATCTAGGAAACTCTGAGGCTTTACTCCATTGTTCTTTCAGGTAATGGCTGCTCAGGGGGCAGAAGGCAGCAGGTGGGGAAGTTTTTTTTTTTTTTTTATGTATTGAGTACAAACCCTCCATCATTGCAGAAAACTTGTGGCAGTTTGAGTTCAACTTGCTGAAGCAGTAATTGTTAAGTGGGCTATCAATGCCACATCTGAACTCCCACATCTCACAAGAGCCTATGACTTAGCAGCTACTCCGGCTGAAGTCAGCCTCCTGTGGTAGGAATCCATGCTTCGTAGCTTTTCTGCTTTCTCAAGCTCCTACACAACCTACCTCGCTGGCTTCCCTCCCAGGCCTGACTTATTATCTACTCCTAAGATGATAGGAGTTCCTGGTGGCATAAATGGTTAAGCACTGGGCTATTAACCAAAAGGCTGGCAGTTCGAACCCACTCAGAGGCACTTTAGAAGAAAGGCCTGGTGTTCTCCTTCTGAAAGATCACAGCCTTTGAAAACCCTACGGAGTGCAGTTCTACTCTGAAAACACATGGCAAATGGTTGGCTTGGTTGATCTTCCCATGATAAGTAGCTAACCTGAGAAGTTAACGTGTGAATGGAAGAGGAGGACCTGCTTTTGCTCCTGCCCTTTACCCTCAGGCTTAAAGAGGTGTGGTTTAAAGAAGATGCTCAAAGGTCAACAATTACTCTAAAGCAAAGGCGAGAAGGGGGCAGGGAAACTACAGCACTGGAAACAGAACAACCAGACTGTAATTAAAGAGAATGTTGACATGTTGTGAAAAATGAAACTAATGTCAGTGAACAATTTGCATAGAAATTGTCAAAGGGGAACATAATTTGCTGTGTAAACTTTCACAGAAGACACAATAAGTTATTATTAAAAAAAAAAAGACAATGCTCAAGTACTACTTGCCCCCCCCCCCCACCCCATCATGCAATATCTATGACCCATCCAAAACATGACTTTACCTGGGAAGGGGGCACAGTCCAGGCAAGCCAGTGGGATATTTTTGAGCTGGGTTCTTGTCTCCTCAAAAAGGGAGGTAGGGGGCTTCTTCCTCTGCCTGCACACACTCTAGCATACAACAAAAATCTCCACCTCCATCCCTCTCTGTTTAAACCGATTGTGCTAAGCTCCCTTTGTTACAATAAGAACTCACAGTATGTAGACAGGTTAAGAATGCTTTTCATGTTGGTGTTTGACAATGGAAGCACGCCATCAGGGGTCCAAGAAAATAAATTTATTAAACTTTGAAGGAAAAAAATCCACAGACATAAAGAAAGTTAAATATAAACTGTAGGACACAACTAGTCATACTAGTGAATCATGGCTTGTGTGGCCAGCAAAGTACCAAAATGACATTCCAAGACTGATTGAGGTATTTAGCTATTTTTGGCTAAAGAAATGTTGTCAGCCTATTGTGAAATGGTAAGATAGTTCTTCCAAACACAGAGCTTTAAATTGACTTAAGTTCTACATTGATGAAATTTTATGTGACACTAAATTCTGTAGCTCTTGGAGAAAACCATAGCAGCAAGAAAGCAGAAAATCTATTAGACATCTATTATAGAGTAACGTGTTGAACTTTAAACACCCAGTTCTAGCTTTTCACTGTCCTTCCTGCAAGAAAGAGGGAATTTAAGACTACCAGCCATTACGCTTGCTTCCTAAAAAGGTCTGCGTGAAATGGCAGATACTATTTTCTTTCAGTTAAAGCTAATTTTGAAGTTTTATCCTTAAAAAAAAAAAACACGCACACACTTAAAATGAGAACTCTTCAGTGATACGAGATTCTTCTCTCTTTGAGAGATTTTTTTTGAGAGCTATTCCGATGCTCCTAAGAGTGACATTTAGGTTAATAAGGGATCAAGAATTAATTTATAAATTACTCAGCTCCTTCCTTTTCTTTTGTTTACCTGAAGTTCGAGGCCAATCCTCTCGGGGGGACTTAAAAACAGGTAAAAGTTCTTTGACTACTTTAAATAAATTCTAGTAAAGATTTACTGAGGAAGAAGGTTTCTGCTATTGGCTTAAGTAAATTTTGAATTATCGCTGGGGTTTTGGAACCTTGTTTCTCCTCTCCCTTGTTACCGTGAATAATGAGTCAGGCTATAGGCTGAGAAACAAAAACTTACTCCTAGAACTTTTTGTTCCATTAGCCGGTTAACTTCATTTCAACCTGTTTCAACTTACAAAATGCTTTTTGTACCTTATTCCCTTCTTAGGTAACTATGACATAAAACCAACTTGTGTTTGAAGAGATACACTTGCAGAGGTTATAGGGCCTACCTCTCACGAACCACATGCGCTAAAAAAATCACTCCATGTGCTTAATTAAGCATCTTGGTAAATAGGAACCAGCTAGGATTTCTACCTCTCTTAGCCCGTAGCTTTCTTGGTATGAACAAAACTTTGGTGAAGAAAGAGGTTTTTTTCGTTCCTTTTTGGTTCATGCTAGGTTGACCTGTGCAAAGAATTTAACATTTTCTAAATTAATGGATATTTGTTTAAAAATTTAGATGAGTATGTTCCAATAATGCAGGTTACTACAATCATTCTAGAATTGTTTAAGGAGTTCTGGAAGGTATAAAAGGGCCTCGTAAAAAACTAACTTGTTTTCCTTTGGGTGCATTGACCAAAGCGTTAAACCAGCTTTAGACTGTAGTTATTACATTCTTTAGATGGGGTCATCAGAAACTACAGTACAATGTAGTGTAATATAAAATAGCCATACTTGAAGTCTAAATTATTAAAAATATCTTTATCAATTTTTATGTCAAAATAAATGTTTTTATGTATCCAAATTATTTTTTGCATTCTTATCTATAGTTTTAGTTCCAAATTATTAAAAAAAAAAATTTTCACCTGTGCTATAATTTGCATTTCATTTTCCTGAACTGCAAAAGCCACCTGATTTTTCGCTTTTTCAAAAAGCATGATCTATTTACTATACATTAAAAACATAGGCATTCAATGCTTACTTAGTATCACAAAATTAACACCCACAATAACAAGACAATCACGGCCACTAAATAGTCTTTGAGACAATTCTTTAAAAATATTTACAGTTCACACAGAAATATCTATCTGATTAAGTGTCCTTTTTTTTTAATATCATGTTTCAACATTTCAGGAAAAGGCATTTAGAATCCACATCACCCTGCCCCTCAAAAAAGCTTTAAACGTTGTTTTGGTTTATTTATTCATGCCCCTGCCAACTCTTTGCCATTAAGTATGAAGCTCCTGGGAAATCAAAGAAAGGCTACGGCATGATTTTGTTCAGTTGGTCTGTGCTCACGTAGCCACATGATGTGAGAAACTCTTTGTCAGGCAAGGGCAAGGCAGTCGCGTTGAGGACGAGGCCCTGTGGAGACTGTATTATATGGATGGAGGTATAGTCTGGGACAGGCATCTCGGAGCTGGGTACTCGTTCTGCTGCCTCTGATCTCACAGCAGTAGTGGTAAGGCTTTCTGTGGTGATGTAACTGTCTTCCTGGTTAAAGCTTGGCTCCGCATGTGATTCGACCTGGATGTGAGGGGCCACGGCGATGCACTTTTTGGCATCTGCCTCACAGAAGTAGGCGTTGTCCATGATGAAGTTGGCTTGGCGTGGTAAGACCACTTCTGGATGCATGTCACACTGGGATATCCCTGCTTTAAGTTTTTGGCCTGGCGAAAGGACCACACTCCCTGCTGGTGTAATGTCGCTTACCTGGGCATAAAAGTCGATGTTTGCCAGTGAACTCGGATTGCTTAGCTGAGTATGGGCAGCTTGATGAGCTGATTCAGTTCCACCAGTAAGAAGTGGTCCTGGTTTGCTTTCCTCTGCTAGGGTGACAGTGGGCTGCTGAGTAGCAGGGGCAGCCTCAGTAGACTGTGAGCTATTTTGATTCTTCTGGTCAAGGCACAAGAGATCTGCTTCCCCTTTTAACCTTTGTGGCTGAGCCGCCTCTGAGGTACCATCACACATGTCAATGACATTGAAATCAGTCTCCAGAATGTCAGGTTCATAACAGCTGGTACGTCCAGAATCGTCATCTTTTGCCCCAAAGATATTAAGAGATTTTTGAGGGTCATTGCTTAGAAGTCTGTCTGTGTCTGATCCTTCAGCCTTTTCATCAGGGTCATCAATGTCTAGCTCAATAAACTCAACCCAAGAGTCATCATTGTAGAATTCAGGTTTATAGTTGTCATGAATGGCTAAGATTGTGTTCACTTCTTCTAGTTTTCCTTCCTAGGAAGCAGAATAAAAATGAAAATCTATAAAAAGAAACCTGCCATGATTTAGCAAGTAACATTCAGAGACTAAGTATGGTTATAATAAGACAGATCATAGCAAAAACACATAATAAGAAAAAATACATCAGGGTAGATGATTTTCATAATTTTAAAAGATGTAATATTTAAAGAAATTTCCTCCATGAGAAGGGGTACAAAAGAAATCAAATGTGATACATATAGCTTGCTGAAACTCTCAACATAGACCAATCTCTTAACCACTCTGCCACCAGGGCTCCAAATTGTGCATAGCGCTACTTAAATGATATCTGAAAAACACTGTTTATGTTGAGAGTTATAGCAAGCTTCATGTATCACATTTGATTTCTTTTGGACTCCTTCTCATGCATGATTTAGATAGATTCATTAATTACCTTGAGAAGATCTGGATCAATTCCTTTAATCTTTGGAACTGGAACTGGGGGCAGAATCAGCATCTTAATCCTTGAAAACAAATATAATTTTGGTTTGATGTATCTTAAAAGTTACATATTGTATTATTTCAAAAGCTAGAAATAAAATATTGGCAGAATCATTACTTATTATTCTAAATATTCTTGTACTTTATATAAATGAAATATGAGAAAGAAAAGGAAAATATTAAGCAGCAAATAATTAGTGAAAACTGTAGAAAAACAAACAAAAAAAAAAAAGGAAAAACAAAAACAACAATTAAAAAAAGCCCTCATCTGAAGTTAATTTATATAAAACATGGTTTTCCTCTGATTTTTTCCCTCCTTAATACCTTTTATTGACAGCCAGCTTTAGTGTTTGGGAGTGAGAAATTTTATTCTGTTTTAAGCCAATTTCCATGTCAAGTATAAGGAAGGCAATTTTAAGGTACACCTTACCAGTAATTTGCAGAGAAAAAAGAAGGAAGGAAAGAAGGAGGGAGGGAAGAAGGGAGGGAGGGGGGAGAAAGAAAAGAAGGGAGGGAAGGAGGGAGAAGGGGAGAAAGGGGGAAGGAGGAAGAAGGGGAGAAAGGGGGAAGGAGGAGGGAGGGGGAGGGAGAGGGGGAAGGGGGAGGGAGGGAAGGAAGGAAAGAAGGAAAGAAGGAAGGAAAAGATTCAATGTGCACAGAGCCAAAATTATTTGCACCCTCAAAAAGGTGAAGTGGGATAAGTTATATAAGTAGGAAACTAAAGCAATTACCTGATTGGGCCCTACAGACTTCAGGGTCTACTATCCTGGTATAAAGTCACCACATGCCTAGAAATTTCATGCTAAATATAACATTATCTAAGATGATCATATTAACCCGGTCACCACTGCAGGGCTCATTTCAGATACCCAAAACCCACTGCCGTCGAGTCGATTTCAGATAGGACAGACTAAATCTGAACTATCTTTAATTAATCAGTATGGATTTATATATACAATTCTACAATGCACTTAATTTTTCTGTTCCAAACATTTAAATTATATTTTTGGCCATAATTCATGTCAATGTCTATGATCCCTATTTCATTCCTTGTTGTAGCCTCAGCACTTAGAATAATTCCTGGCACATAGAAGATACTCAATAAACATTGGTCATATATATTTGGATAAATCATTTACCTAGCTTGTTAGAAGTATAACTGGAATTTGTCTTAAAATCAGCGTTATACCCCTGGAAAAAAGCTCAGCAATCAGAGATTATCCAGTACAACCAACTTACTTCTGTTGCTAAAAACCAACCAACCAACCAACCAACCAACCAACCAACCAACCAACCAACCAACCAACCAACCAACCAACCAACCAACCAACCAACCAACCAACCAACCAACCAACCAACCAACCAACCAACCAACCAACCAACCAACCAACCAACCAACCAACCAACCAACCAACCAACCAACCAACCAACCAACCAACCAACCAACCAACCAACCAACCAACCAACCAACCAACCAACCAACCAACCAACCAACCAACCAACCAACCAACCAACCAACCAACCAACCAACCAATATCTAAACCTTAAGTGTTTTGAGATGCCACTGTTGGGCAAGGATGGCAGTCTGATTTTTGGATATCAGCTGATACTCCACTTTGTGTGAATGGACAGTATAGTCCATGCAATACAGACCCATTCTTTGGCTATTTCCATCTGACTTTTTACTTAATCCAAGGAATAAGCCAAAATTCATTTTTTAAGTTGCTTTGAGTAACCTTCACTATGCTTACTCAGTGGGGCAAGAGTTAAAACAAATTGTTACTGATGAATAGAAGATATGAAGGTCTCTGGGTAGAGCATATAGAAATAAACTATTACTAAAAATAATTGCTATTTTTTAAGTATCTCTGATGAACCAGACGTTGTGAGTTGTATTTTACACTAAATCATGAGCCAGCAAATTACGATTTGTGGGACAAATCTAGGCCACTACCTAATTTTGTAAATAAAGTTTTATTGAAACACAGCCATGTTTACATATTATCTATGGCTGCTTTCATGCCACAGTGGCAGAGTTGAATGGTTGCAAAAGAGACTGTAACCAGTAAATCAGTTGCCATCAAGTTGATTCTGACTTACCATGACCCCATGTGTCTCAGAGTAGATTGTGCTCCATTGGGTTTTTCAGTGGCTGATTTTTTGAAAGTAGTCTATCACCAGGCCTTTCTTCTGAGGAGTCTCTGGCTGGACTTGAACTGCCAACATTTTGGTTAGTAGCTGAGCACATTAACTGCTCATACTACTCAGGGACTCCAAAATATTTACTATCTGGCCTTTTACAGAAAAAGTCTGACCCCTGCCCTAAACATTTCATTTAATCCTTACAACCACCAGGGAAGCAGATGATATTAGCCTCACTTTACAGATATAGAAAGATGTAGAGATTTAAGAAACGTGTCCAAATCATGTGCTAATACTTGGCACAGCTGCTGCTCAAGCCCAGAGTATCTGACTCCAAAACCCACACTCTCTGCCCTTGGCCATGTTGCTGTGTTATCTGGATCTATATCTCTAAATGAATATTTCAAATGTTCAAAAACATATAAAAATACCACATAACTCTACAGGAAGCAGATTCCCAAATGGCTAATGGCTGACTTAGTTATGTATGTCTCTCCTTTTTGAAGAGGATGATGCATTTAGACACATGTTAGTAGTTAGCTTTCTAGGCACTGCGGTGGCTTTATGCCAGGGTAGTAGACCCTGAAGTCTGTAGGGCCCAAGCAGGTAATTGCTTAAGTTTGCTACTTAGTGAACTTGGAACATAGCCTATGAATTCGGATTGCATCACACACAGTCAGGTTCAGTGATCACATGTGGTCCTGGGAGGAACAGGTCAACTTGTTTAGGTTTTGAGGTGAGAAGGTAGCTCTTGGAGAGTAGCTTTATTAAGGAGGTCCGTATCATGAGGTGTGTACAGTATTTAGCCCAGGCCTCTTAATGTCCTCATATACGACCTCACTGATAGAGTCTATTAATGGAGTTGTTGTTAGCTGCTGTCAAGTCAGCCTCTAACTCATGACAACCCATATGCACAACAAGGTTGAACTGTTGTGGTCCACAGGGTTTTCACTGGCTGATTTTGGAAGTAGATTACCAGGATTTTCTTCCTAATCTGTTTTAGTCTGGAAGCTCCACTGAAACCTGTTCAGCGTCACAGCAACATGCAAGCGCTCCACTGACAGACAAGTGGTGGCTGTGCTTGAAGTGCACTGGCTGAGAATCTTGAACCCAGGTCTCCTGCATAGAGGGTGAGAACTCTATCTACCACTAAGCCACCACTCACCAAAAAAACAAATAAACAAATAATAAAAAAAACCATCGCCATTGAGTCAATTCCAACTCACAGCAACCCTACAGGACAGAGTAGAGCTGCCCCATAGGGTCTTCAAGGAGTACCTGGTGAATTCGAACTGCCAACCTTTTGGTTAATAGCTGAACTTTTAATCATGATGCCACCAAAGAAACCACTTCTATAAACCTGTAAATTTTCTATGATAAATAGGACGAATTGAGTTTTATATAAATGGTAAACGTAGAACTAGAGATCAGGTTTTATTGGGTTTAATTAAAAACTTCACTCACAACTTGTAAAAGGAATATTAAATAATAATAATGAAATCTAACAGCACAACTGGCAAAAACATATTAAAGAAGACTATTTTACACATACCTTTGCTGTTTAGAAAATATGAACACAAATAGCATCACAGTTAGCCCAAATATTCCAAAGATAATAATTAACAACCATGGAAAACGGAAATCTGAAACACAAAAGAATAATATCTCACTCACAGAATCATAAACAGTTGAAGCAAAGCTTGTATTTCACATAAGCCTATTTCCTAATTTGAAATCATCTACTAAAGTCAGTGATTTCACTGGATAGCCACTAAAACAGAAGACAAGGATTTAAGGAGCATTTTCTGCTCCAAGAACACCTCTGTCCATGTTCTCAAATTCTTCACATCAAAAAAATAAAAAACAAACATACAGTTTAAACACAATCCATGTTTACAAACAAAACTGCCTTAAGTATCTTGTGTGTTCTGGGTGTGTCATTAAAGGCTCTAAGAAAAAGTGCAACTCGTCAATGTACTGCTTTGCCCAAATAATGGTCACTCTGTGGGTCCTTCCTTCCTTCCTTCCTTCCTTCCTTCCTTCCTTCCTTCCTTCCTTCCTTCCTTCCTTCCTTCCTTCCTTCCTTCCTTCCTTCCTTCCTTCCTTCCTTCCTTCCTTCCTTCCTTCCTTCCTTCCTTCCTTCCTTCCTTCCTTCCTTCCTTCCTTCCTTCCTTCCTTCCTTCCTTCCTTCCTTCCTTCCTTCCTTCCTTCCTCCCTTCCTCCCTTCCTCCCTTCCTCCCTTCCTCCCTTCCTCCCTTCCTCCCTTCCTCCCTTCCTCCCTTCCTCCCTTCCTCCCTTCCTCCCTTCCTCCCTTCCTCCCTTCCTCCCTTCCTCCCTTCCTCCCTTCCTCCCTTCCTCCCTTCCTCCCTTCCTCCCTTCCTCCCTTCCTCCCTTCCTCCCTCCCTCCCTCCCTCCCTCCCTTCTTTCTTTTTTGAAGATATATCCATTAACAATCAGAACTTGGAATGCATGAAGTATGAATTTAGGAAAATGGGAAATCATCAAAAATGAAAAGGAACACATAAACATCGACGTCCTAGGCATAAGTGAGCTGAAATGGACTGAGATTGGCCATTTTGAATTGGACAATCATATAGTCTACTATGCTGGGAATGGCAACTTGAAGAGGAATGGTGTTGCATTCATCATCCAAAAAAACGTTTCAAGATCTATCCTGAGGTACAATGCTGTCAGTGATAGGATAATATCCATATGCCTACAAGGAAGAGCAGTTAATACGACTATTATTCAAACTTACGCATCAACCACTAGGGCCAAATATGAAGAAATAGAAGATTTTAATCAGCTGCTGCAGTCTGAAATTGATCGAACACGCAATCAAGATGCATTGATAATTACTGGCGATTGGAATGCAAAAGTTGGAAACAAAGAAGGATCAGTAGTTGGAAAATATGGCCTTGGTGATAGAAACAATGCCGGAGATGGAATGATAGAATTTTGCAAGACCAACAACTTCTTCATTGCAAATACCTTCTTTCACCAACATAAATGGCAACTATACACATGGACCTAGCCAGATGGAACACACAGAAATCAAATTGACTACATCTGTGGAAAGAGACAATGGAAAAGCTTGATACCATCAGTCAGAACAAGGCTCGGGGCCAACTGAGGAACAGACCATCAATTGCTCATATGCAAGTTCGAGCTGAAATTGAAGAAGATGAGAGCAAGTCCACGAGAGCCAAAATATGGCCTTGAGTATATCCCACCTGAATTTAGAGACCATCTCAAGAATAGATTTGACACATCGAACACTAGTGACCGTCGCAGACTAGTCGAGTTGTGGAATGACATCAAGGACATCATGCATGAAGAAAACAAGAGGTCTTTGAAATGACAGGAAAGAAAGAAAAGACCAAGATGGATGTCAGAGGAGACTCTGAAACTTGCTCTTGAGTGTCCAGCAGCTAAAGCAAAAGGAAGAATTGATGAAGTAAAAGAACTGAACAGAAGATTTCAAAGGGCCTCTCGAGAAGACAGTATTATAATGATATCTGCAAAGAGCTGGAGATGGAAAACCAAAAGGGAAGAACACACTCAGCATTTCTCAAGCTGAAAGAACTGAAGAAAAATTCAAGCCTCGAGTTGCAATAGTGAAGGATTCCATGGGGAAAATATTAAACGATGCAGGAAGCATCAAAAGAAGATGGAAGGAATACACAGAGTCATTATACCAAAAAGAATTAGTCGATATTCAACCATTTCAAGAGGTGGCATATGATCGGGAACCGATGACAGTACTGAAGGAAGAAGTCCAAGCTGCTCTGAAGGCATTGGCAAAAAACAAGGCTCCAAGAATTGATGGAATATCAATTGAGATGTTTCAACAAACAGATGCAGCGCTGGAGGTGCTCCTTCGTCTATGCCAAGAAATATGGAAGATAGTTTCCTGGCCAACTGACTGGAAGAGATCCCTATTTATGCCTATTCCCAAGAAAGGTGATCCAGCTGAATGTGGAAATTATAGAACAATATCATTAATATCATACACAAGCAAAATTTTGCTGAAGATCATTCAAAAACGGCTGCAGCAGTATATTGGCAGGGAACTGCCAGAAATTCAGGCCGGTTTCAGAAGAGGACGTGGAACCAGGGATATCATTGCTGATGTCAGATGGATCCTGGCTGAAAGCAGAGAATATGAGAAGGATGTTTACCTGTGTTTCATTGACTATGCAAAGGCATTCGACTGTGTGGATCATAACAAACTATGGATAACACTGCGAAGAATGGGAATTCCAGAACACTTAATTGTGCTCTTGGGGAACCTTTACATAGATCAAGAGGCAGTTGTTGGGACAGAACAAGGGGATACTGATTGGTTTAAAGTCAGGAAAGGTGTGCGTCAGGGTTGTATTCTTTCACCACACCTATTTAATCTGTATGCAGAACAAATAATACAAGAAGCTGGACTATATGAAGAAGAATGGGGCATCAGGATTGGAGGAAGACTCATTAACAATCTGCGTTATGCAGATGACACAACCTTGCTTGCTGAAAGTGAAGAGGACTTGAGGCACTTACTAATGAAGATCAAAGACCACAGCCTTCAGTATGGATTACACCTCAACATAAAGAAAACAAAAATCCTCACAACTGGACCAATGAGCAACATGATGATAAACGGAGAAAAGGTTGAACTTGTCAAGGATTTCGTTTTACTTGGATCCACAATCAATAGCCATGGAAGCAGCAGTCAAGAATTCAAAAGACGCATTGCATTGGGCAAATCTGCTGCAAAGGATCTCTTCAAGATGTTGAATAGCAAAGATGTCACCCTGAAGACTAAGGTGTGCCTGACCCAAGCCATGGTATTTTCAATTGCATCATATGCATGTGAAAGCTGGACAATGAACAAGGAAGACCAAAGAAGAGTTGATGCCTTTGAATTGTGGTGTTGGTAAAGAACATTGAATATAGCACGGACTGTCAAAACAAGGAACAAATCTGTCTTGGAAGAAGTGTGGCCAGAAAGCTCCTTAGAGGCAAGGTTGGCGAGACTGCGTCTTACATACTTTGGGCATGTTGTCAGGAGGAATCAGTCCCTGGAGAAGGACATCATGCTTGGCAGAGTACAGGGTCAGCGGAAAAGAGGAAGACCCTCAAGGAGGTGGATTGACACAGTGGGTGCAACAATGAGCTCAAGCATAACAACAATTGTAAGGATGGCTCAGGATCGGGCAGTGTTTCGTTCTGTTGTACATAGGGTCGCTATGAGTTGGAACCAAATCAATGGCACCTAACAACAACAACAACATATCTATCTGTCTGTCTGTCTGTCTGCCTGCCTGCCTGCCTGCCTGTCTGTCTGTCTGTCTATCTATCTATGGAGCCATGGTGGTGCAGTGGTTAAGAGCTTGGCGGCTAACCAAAAGGTCAGCAGTTCGAATCCACCAGCCACTCCTTGGAACACTGTGGGGTGGTTCTACTCTGTCCTATAGGGTTGCTATGAGTCAGAATCAACTCGATGGCAATGGGTTTGGTTTTACATACATAAAATGTATATATGTATGTATGTGTATATATACATATATATATAAAATATATCCCACCATTTATATTTCTACATTTACTGAAGAAGTAGATCCTCAGATTGAAGATCTATCAGAAAGATGGGGGCAGAGTTTTTATTTAAATATCATGAGTGAAACTTCTTAGACATGCAGAGCACATGTTTTACGACTTAAAAAAAAATCCTTTGGTAAAAAATGATAACTGAAGGGCTCCCATCTTCATATTTCAGTATATTTTGTATTAGACTTGGGGGAATTTGTTAAAAAAGATGTCTATTTCATTTCTTAAGAACAAGGGCCTACTGGCCACCTTGTGGCTATTTCCCAGTATTCTTACTACAGTGGCAGAGGCTAATTGCTTTTTAATAAAAAAGATATTTGGAACTTACCTTAATGTTGCTTTAATAAAAGTAGGCCTTTATGTCATAATACTCTTTTATTTAACAATAGTTATTAAAATTCCCCATGGAAATATTATGAGTATTGTAAAGAATTAGGGAGCCCTAGTGGTGCAGTTGTCAAGAGTTATGGCTGCTAACCAAAAGGCTGGCAGTTTGAATCCACCAGGTGCTCCTTGGAAACCCTATGGGGCAGTTCTACTCTCTCCTATAGGGTCTTTATGAGTCAGAATCGACTCAACAGCAATGAGTCTGGTTTTGGTTTTAAAGAATTAGAGGGAGAGAAAATATCATTTTTTTATCTTGTGGTATCTATAATTTTATACCAATTCAGGAACATAACATAAAGCTATAGTTTTTTTTTTTTTTTTTTAAACACAGAAGGAAAAGCCACTTAAAAAAAAAAAATCCTTGTTAAGTAAATTAAATACCATCACAATAAGTTTAAAGTTTGTGTGGCAATTGTACTCTTAAAACCAGAATTACATCAAATACTACTTGAAACAAGCAGTCCTATTAACTGGAGTTTAGAAAAAATGGTGCTACAGAAATTTTCATGTCAGTACAAGTTAGCATCATGAGATTCTACTTGTACAATAAATGCAGAAATACAAATTTCTCTGTATCTTATGATTGTTTCATTAACAAACTTCAACTCCTCCTGTGACACTGGAAGCCTTCTTTGTTAAGTGGACATGGGCTGTAGCCAATTCCCATTTTTGAGTCCTAACACTTTATACACTTACCTGCTCAATATTAAGCAGGCTTCTTAATTTAGAATTTAATTATCTTATATGAAAGATTTAATTCTTTTATTTTGAATTCATAGGTCTCACTTTTTTTAACCTTTAATCATCTTTGTAGTTCTCCTATACAGGGTCTTCAAATGTTCCATGATGCCCTTGAGCAGAACTGGCATACTACTTATTAAGTCTTCCTCTAGGTAACAGTTACACTTAAACTTCCTAAAACCGGTAACTCTCTCCATTGACTACCTATGCTTACTCAACATTAGGCTTTCTCTTAGATGCCACATATCCATCCATCCATATAGATATAGAATTTCTTTCCAAGGCACCAGAAAAACATTTTTCTGAGTATAATGCAAGACAAACTCATTGTAAAAAAATTAATATATACATAAAGAATCACTCAAAATTCTACCATCCAGAGATAACCACTGTTAATTTTTTAGTGTATCTTTCTCTCTCTAAACTTCCAATCTACCTCAGGATTTTTTCTGAACTAAGTAATTTAGAAAAGATACCCTCCTTCTGGTTTTGCAATGGATAATAACTATTACAGATAGTGGGCTCAAGGTCTCCTACCCTGACATTTGATGTTAACGTGTATTGACCTGGACAACACCCCAACAGTATATGGATGCATCAACTCTATATTGACAAAAGCCACATTGGCTACCATTTTAATCTTTTTTTTTTTTTTTTACCTTCTTCACATGCAAATGGGCTCATTTGAGGAAGTGTTACATAGAGCACCTCACTGAACTCGCCATATTTTTCAAAGTTTCTTTGCCTGGATCTCACACGCACTTCATATTCTTTATCCAGTCTCAACGAGTACACCGGAACTGATGTTGACAATACAGGGTCCATCTTTCAAAACAAAATACAAGAGCTTATTGGCTAGGTAGTCAACAACTCAACATGGTAAACTCTAGCAGGTGTTCTCCCATCTGAAGTCAAAATGAATTTCAGTAATGTGGGTCATATTTTAAAATGCAGTGGGGGAGTTTGCTGTCTAAAAGTAGATCAAGGGAAATAATTTTGTAAAGAATCATTTTGTTAAATGGGTAAAAGTCCTCAAATTTATTTTGGTATAAACTCAAAGATAAAATAGACTTGCTTCAAGAAATACAGCTATATCTTTAAACCAGGCTGTGAGATATTCTATTAAGATCAAAGCACAATAGAATTATTAGGAAGAATGGCAAAACTATAAAGAAGACTCCACCAGACTGAGTCCAGTACAACTAGATGGTGCCTGGTTACCACCACTGACTGCTCTGACGGGGATCACGATAAGAGGGTCCTGGACAGAGCTGGAGAAAAATGTGGAACAAAATTCTAACTCAAAAAGAAAGACTAGACTTACTGGCCTGACGGAGACTGGAGAAACCCTGAGAGTATGGCCCCCTATCAGCTCAGTAAAGAAGTCACTCCTGAGGTTCACCCTTCAGACAAAGATGGACAGGCCCATAAAACAAAATGAGACTAAAGGGGCAGACCAGCCCTGGGGCAGGGGCTAGAAGGCAGCAAGGGACAGGAAGGCTGGTAATGGGGAACCTAAGGTTGAGAAGGGAGAGTGTTGACATGTTGTAGGGTTGGTAACTGATGTCATAAAACAATATGTGTACTATTTAATAAGAAGACAGTTTCTTCTGTAAACTTTCATCTAAAGTACAAAAAAAAAAAAAATACCCATGAAGAAGACTACAAATGGGTTGCTTGCCCTGTGGGATACTATAATTTTGTTTGGAGGAAGACCTAAGAACAGATAAACATATTTCCACACCAAAACAACTAGACATAAGCAAGTTATATATCTGCATTCTTTAGAAACTCTGGGTATTCATGCATATAGTTACAGAATTGGAAAAGGTCTTAGGAAAACTGTTGGTCTTAATTGAGCTTTCAAGTAATTTTATTAGAAGCAACTACATCTAATCTGCTTGTTCTAGAAAGTTGAAAAAACTAGTTGCTGTCAAGCTGCATCTGACTTGTGGTGACCTCCTGCGTCAGAGTAGAACTATGCCCCTCAGAGTTTTCAATGGTGGATTTTTTAGAAGTAGATCTCCAGGCCTTTCTTCTGAGGCATCTCTGGGTGGACTCTAACCTTTAGCCTTTTAGTTAGCAGTTGAGTGCGTTAACCATTTGCACCAACCAGGGACTCCAGAAAGCTTAAACACTACTTCAAAATAGTTTGGTATTCAAAACATGCAAAGAAAAGTCACTGGAGCCCTTTGGTAATGAAATCAGGCCTCATAACCCTTAAAGTTGGAATAGTCCTCTACCTCCCCAGGGAATGATTGGGTGAGACTATTAGACTTTTAAGACATATTGCCATCAAAGAGGTAGACCCAACAAATAATGATGTTTCTAAGTCAAACAGTCAAAGCAGGTATTCAACACTTGCTTTTCATATATTTTGTTCCTGTTTATAGAAACCTTGGAACACTCACTTTTTTGACAGCACGGATTTTTCACATAAATAAAATTCCCAATATTTCATTAAGTTAGAAGCTTGGCCTTCACCTTCTAAAACACATTTTCCTTTCACCTCAGTTAGTTTCTATTCACAAAGTACCTCTTTTCTCCCATGTGTACATGAAGGGTCTGGCATCTTCTCTGGGAGCCTCATAATATATGGACGACATGCAGGCCTGAAATGATTTCTTTAAGGCAGGGTTCTGAATATTAGACTTATTTAATTATTTTTCTCAAAATATTTTTAAAGCATTCTTGAAACTCTAATTCCTATTTCTGTTATCGTCACCAATATTATTTCTTTGCAGATTTCACTGATAACAAAACCAAAATGGGGCCCACAGTGATTCAACCTCTGACCCCACTTCCAATCTCATTTCTCATCTTCTCTCAAACATACACACCAGCCACACCAAACTCAAATTTGCTCACATGGCTCCTACCACCTGCACTAAACCGTGGCATATAGAAATGCCTAGGTGCAGTATTCCTTGTGCAATCCTCAGTGCAATTATTGCTGATATGCTGACATCTTTCCCAGCATGTTCCCCCACTCCACTCTGCCTAGATAATTAAAAAACCAAACCCATTAATGTCGAGTTGTTTTTGATTCATAGAGACCTTACAGGACAGAGCAGAACTGTCCCATAGAGTTTTCAGGGCTGTACATCTTTATGGAAGCAGACTGCACATCTCTCTCCTGTGGAGCCACTCATGGGTTCGAACTGCCAACCTTTCAGTTAGCAGCCGAGTGTTTAATCACTGTGCCAAACGGTCCCTTGCCATATAATACACATCTTATATTCTTATATTTCCCTGTTCAAATTTAATTACACAGTGTTTTACATTACACTGTAATTCCCAGAGAGCAGAACAATGCTTTAATTAATCTTTGTATTTCCAAAGCCCAGTGCAATACTAGATATACACTAGGTGCTCAATAGGTGGTTCATACATTATAAATAATTGCATGTCTTTAGCATAACTGCAAGTCTTTAGAAACCATAAATTCTTCACTTGGTTTAGTAGTTCTTGCTTTGTGCAGTAGAGTCAATTCTAACTCACTCAGACCTTACACGACACAGCAGAACTGCCCCATAGGGTTTCCAAGGCTGTAATCTTTAAGGAAGCAGACTGCCACATCTTTCTCCCGTGGAGGGGCTGGTGGGTTCGAACCCCCAACCTTTCAGTTAGCAGCTGAATGCTTAACTGTTAAGCCACGAGGGTAAATAGTTTTATGCAAATATATGGTCATTAGTGTTACTTTTATATTCAAAATGTATTTATTAAAAAAAAATTGGCACAATAATACCAAATTCAATATTGTGAATTGGTGTCATGAATTCCTGACACAGTAACAAACTCCAGGTTTTTTTCCTCTGTACTTATGAATTCCTTTTCCTTTTTTACTTATGACACCTATGCTCATATTGTGAGCTTCTTTGGGGAAGAGGTTGTTTCTCATATGATAAAATCAAAAACCAAATCTGTTGCCGTCGAGTCAATTTGAACTCATAGTGACCCTGTAGGACAGAGTAGAACTGCTCCATAGGATTTCAAAGGCTGTAAATCTCCATGGAAGCAGACTGCCATATCTTTCTCCTTCAGAACGGCTGGTGGGTTCAAACTGCTGACCTTTTGGTTAGCAGCTGAGCGCTTAACCACTGTACCACCAGGCTTCCCCTTATATGATCAAAACCCAGTGCCTTGATATTTATGACAACTTTGCCCTGAGAGTTTTCCAAATTAGCAAACTTAGGAAAACACTATGGATCACATTGGTCTGAGCACATTGGGTTGCCGTGAGTTGATGGCATCAAGTGGCTGACTTGATGGCAGCTAACAACAACATAAACGCCACCAACATAAAACTACACCAATAAAAGATAAGTAAAGTAAAAGTTAACTGACCCCCTAATGAGAGCAGGTATGCAATGAAAAGTGCAATGAAGCCAGGTTAGGATACGGCCCTGACCAACCCATTAGGTGAGTCATGTGTTCCCATTCACCAGGCTCAGTGTGTGAATTTCATCTCTGTGCCTCAGCTAAGTGAGTAATACTACATGGCCTGCACTTTCAGGGTTGAAACTATGCTCATTAAATCCATGAATGCTAAAGTTCTGCTTACATCTTTGTTTTTTCAAGGGCAGTGGTTGTCAAAATTTTTTGTTTCAGGGCCCCGTTTACACTCTTAAAAATTATTGAGAATCCTAAGGACCTTGGTTTATATGGGTTATATATATCACTATTTAGCATGTTCAAAATTGAAATGGAGAAATTTAGAAAGATTAACTAAAGTAATAAAAATGATTTTATGTTAACATAAACATATTTTATAAAAATTACTATATTTTCAAAACCATAAAAGCATAATGAGATGAGAGGCATTGTTCTACATTTTTACAAACCTCTTTAATGTCTAGCTTAATAGAAGATGGCTGTACTTTTATACCTGCTTCTGCATTTAATCTGTTAGAATGAGGTGTTCTGGTTGGAGTCTATGAATAAAATCTGGCCTCCCATAGATGTATAGTGAGAAAAGGAAGGAATGTTTTAAAAAAGCCTTTTCAGGTGATTGTGGATATTCTCTTTTTAACACTGCACCAAACTCAACAAGTTTCTTAAAGGTTACTTGCAATGTGGAATATGAAATGCTATCGGTGAACTTTTTGTACTCTGTTACATTAAAATCCACCAGGCCATCTTGTACTTTGAATGGAGCTTTCCCCCATGCATGGTTTTGTAACATTATGTATCAGTTATTTGGGAAATATTTGTTCACTGAGTTATGCAGATTTTCTAATTATACACACATTTTATTATCCAATATAAGAAATCGCTTTTGCTAATATTTCCACTGATCTCATCAGGAAAGTCTTCAAACATTGGGCAGCTGTCAAGATTCCACTAGTACCATCAGCACCTCAGTATACAACAGAAGTGCTTTTTCCCATGTGTCATACAGAATGTTAAAAAGCTGTGTATAGGAAGGAGGAGATTTCATAAAATTAATTTTTACAGCTTCATCAAGGATATTCTCATGGGAAACTGGTTTTTTTTCCCCCTTCTTTACTGTGAATGCATTGACTACTAGCATAGTGCGGTGCCGCTATACTGATTCACGCATTGGGGGCACTGGTGGTTCAGTGGTAGAGTTCTCGCCTTCCATGCAGGAGACCTAGTTTCGATTCCTGATCAATGCACCTCGTGCACAGCTACTACCTATCTGTCAGTGGAAGCTTGCATGTTGTTATGACCCTGTTAGGGACTGAATAGTGTCCCCATAAAATATGTGTTGGAATTCTAATCTCTGTGTCTGTGTATGTAATCCCATTTGGAAACAGGGCTTTCTTTGTTATGTTAATGAGCCCATTTTAGTATAGGGTGTGTCCTAAACCTAATCACTTCTGAATTATAAGGAGCAGCAGAGACACAGAGACAAGGAAGCACAAACAGGGGAAGACAGATGCCATGTGAAGATCGCCAAGGAACCAAGGATTGCTGGCTACCATAGGCTGAAATAGATAAAGCAGGACCTCATCCTAGAGACATGCTCTGATTCTGGACTTCTAGCCTCCCAAACTGTGAGCAAATAAGTTTCTGTTCTTTAAAGCTACCCACTTGTGGTGTTTTTGTTACAGCAGTAGGAAACTAAGATTCTGAACAGATTTCAGCAGAGCTTCCAGATTTTTTTTTTCCAGATTAAGACAGACTAGGAAGAAAGGACTGGCAATCTACTTCTGAAAATCAGCCAGTGAAAACTCCATGGATCATAACGGTCTAATCTGCAACTGGGGATGGGAATGGTGCAGCACTGAGCCCCATTTCATTCCACTGTGCATGGGGTCACCATGAGTCGGGGGCTGACTTAATAGCAACTAACAATGACAAATCATTGTGGTGCCTCTGCACTGATCTGTGCTAAGGCACCGGTAGTTTTACTACTACTACTAACTTCTACTACTAACACTGTTGCATCATCAGTACAAACAGCAACACAGTGAAAAAGAGAAATAATACTTAAATATTATTACAACAGTTTTGACCTTGTGGACTCTCTGAAAGGGCCTCGGGAACTCTCAGGGGTCTGTGCATCACACTTGGAGAACTGTTGCTAGCACAGTGCCTAATGCGCAGTAGTTATTTCAATACCTCTTAGGTGAATAAATGCCTGAGTGAATGACTGACTCAGCAGCTTGGATTCAGAAAGTCTTGTTTGATTCAGCATCCAACCTGGTTTTTTTTTTTTTGTGCTTTAAGTGAAAGTTTACATTTCAAGTTAGTTTCTCATACAAAAATTTAAACACACATTGTTATGTGACCCTAGTTGCTCTCCCTATAAAGTGGCAGCACACTCTTCCTTTCCACCCTGGATTTCCCGTGTCCATTCAACCAGCTCCTGTCCCTTTTTGCCTTCTTATCTCACCTCTGGACAGGAGCTGCCCCTTTAGAATTATGTATCTATCTAAGCTAAGAAGCACTCTCTTCATGAGTATCATTTTATGTTTTATAGTCCAGTCTAATCTTTGTCGGAAGAGTTGGCTTCGGAAATGGTTTCAGTTTGGGGTTAATAGAGAGTCCAGGGGCCATGTCTTCTCAGGTCCCTCCAGTCTCAGTCATACCATTAAGTCTGGTCTTTTTTTACTAGAATTTGAGTTTTGCACCGTACTTTTCTCCTGCTCCGTCAGGGACTCTCTGTTGTATTCCCTGTCAGGGTGGTCACTGGTGGTAGCTGGGCAGCATCTAGTTCTGGTCTCAGGCTGATGGAGTGTCTGGTTTATGTGGCCCTTTCTGTCTCTTGGGCTGATATTCTCCCTATGTCTTTGGTGTTCTTCTTTCTCCTTTGGTCCAGATGGGTTGGGACCAATTGATATATGTTAGATGGTGCTGGCCAGCTTTTGAGACCCCAGATGCCACTCACCAAAGTGGGATGCCGAACATTTTCTTAATAAACTTTGTTATGGCAATTGGCCTAGATGTCTCCTGAAACCATGGTCTCCAGACCCCTGCCCCTGCTACTCTGTCCCCTGAAGTATTTGGTTGTATCCAGGAAACTTCTTAGCTTTTGGTTTAGTCCAGTTGTGCTGACTTCCCCTGTATTGTGTGTTGTCCTTCCTTTCACCTAAGATAATTCTTATCTACTATCTAATTAGTGAATACTCCCCTCCCTCCCTCTTCACCCTCATAACCATCAAAGAATGCTTTCTTCTGTGTTTAAACCTTTTCTTGAGTTCTTATAATAGTGGTCTCATACAATATTTTTCCTTTCGCAACTAATTTCACTCAGCGTAATGCCTTCCAGGTTCATCCATGTTATGAGATGTTTTGCAGATTTATTGTTGTTCTTTATTGTTGCATAGTATTACATTGTGTGAATATACCACAATTTGTTTATCCATTCGTCCACTGATGGGCACCTAGGTTGTTTCCATCTTTTTGCTGTTGAGAACAGTGCTGCAATGAACATGGGTGTGCATATACCTATTCATGTGACAGCTTTTATTTCTCTAAGATATATTTCAAGGAGTGGGATTGCTGGATCATATGGTAGTTCTATATAGCTTTTTAAGGAAGTGCCAAATCAACTTCCAAAGTGGTTGTACCATTTTACATTCCCACCAGCAGTGTGTAAGTGTTCTGGTCTCTCCACAACCTCTCCAATATTTATTATTTTGTGTTGGGGTGAGATGGTATCTCATTGAAGTTTTGCTTTGCATTTCTCTAATGGATAATGATCGTGTGCATTTCCTCATGTATCTGGTATCTGCCTGAATGGCTTCTTTGGTGAAGTGACTGTTCATATCCTTTGCTCAATTTTTAATTGGTTTATTTGTTTTTTTGTTGTTGAAGTTTTACAGTATCTTGTAGATTTTAGATGCTGGTTGGATTTGTTGTAGCCAAATTTTTTTTTTCCCAGTCTGTAGGTTGTCTTTTTACTCTTATGATGAAGCTTTTGGATGAGCATAAGTGTTTGATTTTTAGGAGCCCCCAGTTGTCTAGTGTCCCTTCTGGTGTTTGTGCATTGTTAGTAATGTTTCGTATTCTGTTTATGCCACGTATTAAGGCTCCTAGCATTGTCCTGATTTTTAGTTCCGTGATCTTTATCATTTTAGATTGTATATTTAGGTCAATGGTCCATTTTGAGTTAGTTTTTGTGCATGGTGTGAGGTATGGGTCTAGTTTCATTTTTTTGCAGATGGGTATCCAGTTAGGCTAGTACCATTTGTTAAATAGACGAATGTCCTTTCCCCAGTTAATGGACTTTAGGCCTTTGTCAAATATCAGCTGCTTACAGTGGATGAATTTACGTCTGGATTCTCAGTTCTGTTTCATTGGTCTGTGTATCTGTTGCTGTACCAGTACCAGGCTATTTCGACTACCATGGCTGTCATAACAGTTCTGAAATCAGGTAGTTTGTGGCCTCCCACTTTGTTCTTCTTTTTTCAGTAATGTGTTACTTATTTGAGGCCTCTTCCATATGAAGTTGGTGATTTGTTTCTCCATCTCATTAAAAAATGCCATTGGGATTTGAATTGGAACTGCATCGTACCTATAGATGGCTTTGGGTAGAATTGACATTTTCACAATGTTGAGTCTTCCGATCCATGAGCAAGGTATGTTTTTCCACTTAAGTAGGTCTCTCTTGGTTTCTTGCAGTAGTGTCTTGTAGTTTTCTTTGTATAGGTCTTTTACATTTCTGGTTAGATTTATTCCTAAGTATTTTATCTTCTTGGGGGCTATTATAAATAGTATTGATTTCCTCTTCAAAGTTGGTGTAGAGGAATCCAACTCATTTTTGTATGTTTATCTTGTATTCTGATACTTTGCTGAAATCTTCTATTAGTTCCAGTAGTTTCCTTGTGGATTATTTTGGCTTTTCTGTATATAAAATTGTATCATCTGCAAATACAGATGCTTTTACTTCTTCCTTACCAATCTGGATGCCCTTTATTTCCTTTTCTAGCCTAACTGCTCTGGCTAGGACCTCCAGCACAATGTTGAATAAGAGTGGTGATAAAGGGCATCCTTGTCCCAACCAGGCATTTTTGTACCAGGTTACAGAACAGATATCTAAATTAAAATGATTCAGAAAACAGACTCTCAAAGCCCAGCATTGTAACTGTTCAAAGCTGCTCTAAACTTAACTTTTTTCCAGTGACAAAATTGGCTTCTTTTCCAGCAGTCACTGACTGGACAGGGCCTTATGTCTCAAAATTCTGGGAGTGAGGCTGTGCCAGGCTACTGGGCATAACTGGATGACTGGCTAGAAACCGCTTGGCTTAGCAGGGCTGTGGCTGTGGTTAAACTAATTTAGAATTAGCTATATTGGGAGCGGCATGGTAATCTTGTTTTTCTTCTTGTTGTGTGCCACGTGGAAATTATCAAGTGTTGAATTCCCAAATACTTGGCAAGGAGAACTATTGTGAGGGGTTCAGAGGTCAACTAGTTCCATGCTCTCTACTTGTCTATGTAAGAGCCTCTTAGCTTGATTTTCCCTTGAGGTATGTAGCAAAACATCTTTCTGAAACCTCTAAGGGATAAAAGCCCTGCTGGAGTCACTTAAGAGCTTGTGACTTGGGTCTTGTGAGTAGCAGCAACTAAAGTCATGGGGGAATATTTGGCCATAGGCCACTGCTGATCTTGATCATAACCCTTTCCATGTTTAGTCAACTCCTCAAAGACAGAGTCTACAATTTTGCTCTGAAGTTACACTGGTGTTACGGATTGAATCATGTGCCCCATAAGGAGACATTGAAGTCCTAGCCCCCAGTACCTGTGAAGATAAACTTGTTTGGAAATATGGTCTCTGAAGATGTTATCAGTTAAGTTAACAAGAGGTCAAACAGGAGTAGGGTGGCTCCCGATCCCATCTGAGAGGTGTCCTTATAAAACAGAAGATACTCTGAGACAAGGAGACTGAGGAAGAATGACATGTGACGCTGCAGCTGCAAGACAAAGAGTGACTGGAGCTAGCAGAAGCTCGGAAAGAGACATGGGAGAGTTTCTCCCTCTAAACTCTCAGAAGGAATCAACACATTCAATACTCTGATTTGGACTTCTAGTTTCCAGAACCGTGAGACAATACATCTCTGTTCTTATAAGCCACAGAATTTGTAGTATTTTGTCAAAGCTGCCCTAGGAAACTAAGACAACTGGACACCAGGTACGGCTGGGCAAATAGTTTTTCTTTCCTTCCATAGGCTTCCATACACTATCCATGTAAACATCTGTATCTTACAGAATTCCTAGATGATACTGTGCTAATTAGATCAGTTTTATTCAAATAAGAAATTATAGAGCAGATATCATGGGCATGCAGTAAGGTTAAAAAAAAGAGTCTAATTATAAATGAAAGGGAATGTTGAAATGGAAAGAATAAAAGTCAAAGGATTTAAATATGAGATGCAGTGACTTCTTACCGTTTTCCATTGGGTCTCATTTACATCTTTGTATTGAAGTTCGTACTCCAGGACTATCCATCCCTTGTGAACATCTGCATTGGGTGGTGGTTCCCATTTCACTTGGATATCTGCATGAATCCCAGTTAAACTGATGTTCAGCAAAGTCCAGTTGAGGCTAATGGGTGGGTCTGGTTGCACTGTACATTTAAATAGAGAATTAGCACACAAAGGAATACCAATTGATATGAACAGAATACTTTATTCCAGAGACCAAATTACCTTATACATTTTTACTGATCATCCTCTAAATTCTTCTAATATTTCTATTATTATAACTCTAATTTTATAAGAGAGTACCATTTTTTACTTAAGTACGGTCTGCATTTAGCTTAAAAAAGAAAAAACATCCTATAAAAAATCCCTTTTTAAGTGTAAAATCCGACCTATAACCTTTCTAGAAGACTTGCCAAGTTTTACCTTTTTTTGCTACGATAGTATTAATGCTTTGGAATTTTTTTCACAGGAATTAATTTTAGCTGAAAAACCAAAGGAAAAGAGAGACAGACCTACAGTATTTAAGCATGTGGCTCTTTTAGAACTTTTGGAATTAGGGGTAGAGGAATCTTTTTTTCTTCCAAACTGCATATGACCCAAGTGCAAGATTTTGTCTTATTCATCTCTGTACTGGCACTAATACAATCCATCTGAACATTCAGCAAATGCCCTTAGCTTTGTTGTCTTCCTAGACACATGTGATCATTTCTTCAGACGTAAGAAGGAAGAGATTGTACACTCAGATGGTGATGATTCAGTGTTTTCTTTTACTTAACTGCCTTGTGAACAGTTGGAATAGTGTTTTGCTTTGCCTCTACAGATAGACTGCACATTCTCAGGCAAACTGTTGCATTCTACTTATTAAGACTCCAAAGACCACAAATTCCCCAGGGTTGATGAAGAAAAATATGGATTCTGAAGCTAGGAACTATATCTAAATTTACATTATGGATGGTCCCTGATAAATTATTGTTATTCATGTCTCAATACTGAGGGTTTTCAAAATCACTTGCCGATACAGAGTGAAATTTACTTTCTTTTCTGCTGTATGTAGAAGGTCACCTAGACAAAGTCTGGGTTCCCAGAGTTGATCAGAGATAAGGCTACAAGCATATGCTGTGAAGAACTCTTAAGGGGCTGTCAAAATCTGGTGGCCAGAGA
Organism: Elephas maximus indicus; assembly: GCF_024166365.1. NCBI lineage: Eukaryota > Metazoa > Chordata > Mammalia > Proboscidea > Elephantidae > Elephas > Elephas maximus. Next base: position 49,168,604 of record NC_064820.1, on the reverse strand, counting down.
GGGACACTTTTGTATTCACCTAGAGTGATAAGAAACTTCATTATAGAGGCGCATGCTGCTTGTCCACTGTGGAGTGGACACCACTTCTCATTTGTTTTTTTAAATTGGGAGAGTCCAAATTTGACCAATCATGATTACATTTTGGAGACTAAATTAGAGGGATTTGCAAAATGGCTAAACCATGAATGCCCACGTAATGGCAGTGATATCTCACCCTCTGGATTTCCTGGAGGAATGAAGCATCCTGATAACTGAAGTTCAACCCTTTAAGTGACCAGGTTATAAAAAATGTTTTTAAAGAAAATTTTATAGAATTTACTATTCATATTGCACTTTAAAATTCTCTTTTTCCATTTCTAAAAAGAGGATATGGAATAGGGTTTTATTTAAGAAGGTTTAGCACCACCATTATAAGTATAATGGTAACCTCTACTTTACTTCCATACACGTACCCGTATGCCCTACTTGACAACTCCTCTGAAACATTTAAAAAGCATCTTGAACTTAATATATCCAAAAAACAAGCCCTTGGTCTTTCCCCCAAAAGCTGCTCTTCTGTAGCTTCTCTCTCTGTTAATGGCGACTCTATCCTTCCAAGAGCTAAGGATCAATATGCTGAACTCTACCTTGATTCATCTCTTTCTTGTCACCCCACATTACGTCAGCTGTACTGTCAAGATAGAATCCAACCACTTCTCATCACCTGCACCTCTGTAAGCTGATCATAGCTAGCCATTACAGTTGTCACCTGTATTGCTTCCTGCATTAGCCTCCAAACTGGTCTCCTCCTTGGGTCTTTGTCCTCCCTTCAGGCTATTCTCAATATGAGGGACTTGGGACTTGATCATCTTAGATCGTATCACTCATATTTATCACCCTCCAAAGGCTTCCTATCTCACTCCAATAAAAGCCAAAGTCATTACAATGGCTTCAGTGGTCCTATAGGTTTGACTCACTTATCTCTGGCATTCTATCTCTTATCACTCTCCTCTTTGCTTATACTGTGCCAACTCTTCCTTGCTGTTCCTTGAGTGTGTGAGGTGCATCAGGACCTTTGCCCTTGCTGTTCTCTCTTGCTGAAATACCCTTTCCTCAGATATATATGATCACTCTCTCATTTCCTTTTTTACTCGAATGTTACTCAGTGAGGCCAACCCTGATAACCCTACTTAAAATTGCTACCTTTCCAACACTCTTATTCTCCTTTCTCACATTATTTTTCCTCCTAGTTTTGGCTCATCCCACTGCCACTGTGAAAAAATTCCATGTCGGCATTTTCTGTCTCCAGCACCTAGAACACTGCCTGGCACAAGGGAGAGGAGACTCAATACATATTTGTTGAATGAACTGAATGAATAATATAGGTCTTACTAATTTATTGGAAATCCTGGTGGCATAGTGGTTAAGTGCGATGGCTGCTAACCAAAGGGTTGGCAGCTCGAGTCCACTAGGCGCTCCTTGGAAACTCTATGGGGCAGTTCTACTCTGTCCTATAGGGTCACTAGGAGTTGGAATCGACTCGACGGCACTGGGTTTGGTTTTTTTTTTTGGTTTACTAATTTATTACCTTAAATCCAAAGAATAGTGTTGTGAGGTAGTAGAATATATAATAGATGAGGAAACTGAAGCTTATAGTGATTAACATCTTTCTGAAGGTCCATTAGGGTCATCTTCAATTCTTTGCTCTCCTTCCCTTTCAGTTCCCTCTCTCCCCTGTTATTGTTGCAATTCTGTCCATTACCATCTTTTGCCTTGATTATTACAAAATCTTCTAACCGCTGTACCTCTAGTCTGTCCTCTTCCAATGTACCCTCCATACTGCAGCCAGATTAATTTCCCTGAAAGATTAGTAACATGACAGGTAGTACTGTATAGCCTTGAAATTTAGCATGGACTGTGGTGCTATGCTGCCTGGTTCAAATCCTGGCTGTACCTACCAGCTGTGTGACCTTTCTCAAATCATTTGACTGCTCTGCACCTCAGTTTCACCATCAGTAAAGTGGGGATTACAACAGAACCTACTTTGTATGGTTGTTACATCTGGCATATGGTAAATGCTTTGGGAAAGTGTTAACTATTACTATCTTCAAGTTATTTCCCTGCTTAAACATCCTCACATACTACCTCTTGGCGGTAAGATAAAGTCCAGGTTCCATTGTAAAGCACACAAGACCACGGGTGATTGTTCTAGCTGACCTATGCAACTGTTCCTGAGCCCTTGAACATTCTGTTCTATTTCTCACTTTTGGAAGTTAGTTGTTGTAGGGAGGCACAGTCCGCCATGTTCACCTGGCAACAACCACTCACATTTTGAGTTTTAACTAAAGCGTTACCTCCTCTGTGCAGCTTTTCCTCATCCTTCAGGCTGAGTTGATCATTCTCTCCTTTAGCTACCACTTCAGCTTGCTATGCATCTCACACACCTAAGTTTAGCATTGGTGGTTCAGTGGCAGAATTCTCGCCTTCCATGCTGCAGAACCGGGTTTGATTCCTGGCCAGTGTACCTCATGCACAGCTACCGCCTGTCTGTCAGGGGAGGTGTGCACGTTGCTGTGATGCTGAACAGGTTTCAGTGGAGCGTCCAGATTAAGATGTGCTATGAGGAAAGGCCTGGCAATCTACTTTCAAAAATCAGCCAGTGAGAACCCTGTGGATCACAACAGTCTGATCTACATTGGGACGGCACAGGACCAGGCAGTGTTTTGTTTCACTCAGCCGACTTGAAGGCAGCTAACAACAACAAAGTCTGGCACCTACCACTCTGTATTGCAATTATTTGTTAACATGTCTGACTCCCCTATTTGACCATATCTTACTCATTCTGAGCCACCACACCAGCACAGTGTCTGGCATGTGGCAGGCATTTAGTGAAAGTCAGCCAGGTAAACGAGTGGGGCTGGTAATTTGGCAGGGATAGGGTTAGAACACAGGTCTAGAACAAGTGTTCTTACTACTACCCCCACTTGGCTGCTCAACAGCTAATCCATGGATGCTTAGAGAATACATGTCTCTCAAAGTTATGAAATCAGATTCTCCTTTCTGCTTATTACAGTTTTCTCAATTTTCTCCCTCCGTCTGTCAGATTTTACTTGTTTCTGTCTGCAGCTTCTAGCCACATTCTCTAGGCTCTTCTGGCTGCTGAGACCTGGGAAACACATAGTAGAACAGCGCATCTGAGAGGAGCTACGAGGCATTCCTCTAAGCAACAAATGCGCTTTTGTAGATAGATTTTGAGGTACCAATTTCAGCTACTCAAAGTCCTTCTTTATTTATCTCTATTTTATTGTATATTTTTTACTATTACAGTATAAACGCAAGTAGTCCAATTATACTTGTTTTTTGTTTTATTTTTTCCCCCTTCTGTCTACATGAAAGGCAAGAGATAATCTGTTTGTATCTTTTACTCAGTTTATTGCACTGATTATCTCCAATGTTTGTTTTGAAATTTTGTAAACATGGCTTTAAATCGATTAATTGATTCTGGCTGTTTTATAACTGTGAAATTCCAGAATTATTACGCTTGGTGATAAAGACAATCTAAGCTTTTGTTATAGCCATAATAGAGGGCAACAGCCAGTATATTTCAGTAGATCTTAATATAATAATCATATCGAATAAGTTAGAAAAGAGACCTTAAGAGTACATTGAATTTGTCCCTTGCAGCGGCTCTAAAGACCTCTTATAGAAAAAGACTCTGCAAGGCTCCCATTCTATTCTGTGCAACAGTTACAGCCACGTTGTTTTACGTGAGTGCCAATTTAAGTTCACCCTGCCCTTTTCCTCTTGTTCATTAGCTGGTCTTATCTCCTGTAAAAGAGTTCTCCATATGCCTACAGAACACTATTACAAAGTCTTCCTACTAGATCATACTTGGACACCAGATACTCCCCCACTTATTTAATCTAAAGCCATGTCAAGTAAAACACAAACCTGTGATTTACCTATTTCCTCAACAGAGAAACACTTTTGATCCACCGTACCACCATTGTCAGTTAGTTTGATACAGTAGGGTATCCAAATGGAGGTATAAGATGAATTAAAGTAACAGCTGTTTTCTCCGGCAGAGACATAATCAGGACATTCTTTCCATTCTTGAGTCCATTCTTGAGTGCTCCTGAAATAGAGGGTAAAAAAGGATGAATTATTCCAAAAAGTCATGCCATAGCTTAAGTCAAAATGAGGTGCTTGTTAGATTTCATAAATTGTAACACATATTTCTTGAGGGAGTTTTTTTTAGTGTTGCTAGTTCCAGGAAGCATCACACCTGTGGACAATATCATCAGAGACTGCCAGGGCTGGATTACCCATTACTCATGGGCTTACTTGTGTGTAGTTACTAATCTGTGGTGAACAATTTCATCTATCATTCACCACATCACTACAGATTAGTAAATAAACACAAGTTAGCCCATACATATTGGCTTAATGTAAGCTGGTGTGTACCTTGCTTAACGGTCAATCCGCCCCTGCCAAAGACCATTAGGGGACCATTTGATACCTCTGCCAATGGTAAAAGCATCCATTCCTTGATTGCATGTGACGTGCCAGCTCCTAAATTAAACAATTGCTATGGTAGGTTCTTTATTATTACAGATGAAGGTTCAGGGGCTTAGGAAGGTTAAATATTTTTTCCTTTATTAAAACACTGCAGGGAGTCAACCCCAAAACTATAGAGATTCCCAGGGAAGAGTGAGTCTTTGAACCTGGGTGTTTCCCTAACTCAGGGTGGAAGAAACTGAGGAGGCACGCTGATGGTGTGCCCCAGGCTGAGTGACATTGAGGCGTGGCTGGTTTAGAGGTGGAAAATCAGCTCCCGCCCCACTCTGAACCTCTGCATCCTGTGTCCATCTCTCCAAGGGTGTCCACGTTTACGATGTCTTGAACTTCTTCCAATGCTCCCGATTATTTTCCTTAGCTACGTGAAGAGCCACAAGAACATTTCAAACGTGTGGATAACTGGTGACATTTATGAAAAATAGGGCTTAGAGCTTTTTCTTCTCCCTGTCACACTAAGATGGAGCCCTAGTGGTGTAGTGGTTAAGAGCTTGGCTGATAACCAAAAGGTCTGCAGTTTCAATCCACCAGCTGCTCCTTGGAAACTCTGTGGGGAAGTCCTAATCAGTCCTACACACAAAGCAAGTTCATTTTTCCTGTATCTTGGGTCAGATAAATAAAAACAAATGAACAAACAAAATAAATCATGGAGGATAAATGGATACCTGGAGAACATTGAATAAATCAGAAAAGCTATGTCTCCACTGTGTTAGTCACATTTACCCCACTCTACAGAAAATGTCATTTACCCAGATGACTTAAAAGTCCAGCAGGTTGCGTGTTGAATGGGAAGGAGATGCCAGAAAGTTTTCCGTGGAAGAAAGTCAGAGTTTTGGGAAAGGCAATTCCCTGGTCAGCTGCCATGGGGACCAGGACAATGATGCAGAGCAATTGGAAGACAGCTCTGGCTCAACGCATCCCAGCAGGACAGAGCAGACATGTGACGGGATGTGACAGGCTCTCCAAAATCCCATCCCATCCGTCTGACTGAACGAATGACTGATTTCAGCCAATCCGTTTCTAGCGCCTACTACATACCAAGTGGGGTTCCTGGGTGGTGCAAAGGTTAAAATGCTCAGCTGCTACATTGTGCTGGCCACTAGGGGGAAATACACATGTCTAAGGAATGACTCCTGACACAGCGTGGGCTAAGTGCTCATAGGTAGTGTTCATTAGGTTCCCTGAGAGCTTAGAAGAGGGAATGTTTGCTCCGGTTAATCATGGAAAGCTTCAAGATAGAGGTGATTTTAGCAGACTTGAAGGATAGGAAAACATTTAGTAGATGATAATAGGATGAGGAAAGGAGGGAATAGACTAAGCAAAAGAAATTGAGGTAAGGATGTATATGCACAAGTGTAGTGAGGAGAGCAAGGGGACAGTGGAATGATATGAAGAACTTTCTTAACATAAAATTGCTACTGGGGAGGGGGGATAACTCATTATCTCCTTATATTCACTGCCCTCTCAGCTGAGAATAGCATTTACAAGTCAAGGGGACATAATGCCATGCAATCTTTGTCTGAGAAAGAAGGTAGGGATAACCCAGTACAGGCAGAGATGCTTGGGGCTGGCAGGACTGAATGTGGAGGTCTGGGAGTGGGGTCCTCTGCAGGATGGGCAATGGGCAGCAGTGAGGATGCTGGAGGCTGTGGGGAAGGCAGGGGCTGGAAGGAAGGGATGAAGGACTGAGAGAAGACATGCTTTTCCCTCTTTATAGCTGTTTATCAGCCTAGTTGGCTTGTACCTGGGAACAAACTTGTGCAGCATCAGGGGGTCCTCCAGAGTTGCTCATCAGCTGTTGGAAAGAACTCGGGATTTAAATAGCAAAGACACCAGGGTCCAAGACAGTGAAGCATTGCTTACATGTTAGTTGAGATTCTTAAAAGTTGCATAAACTTGTGTGAAAGGGAGATTCATCTTTGATGGAAAAAATAAGTAGGTAAATAGCTGAAAAAAGGATGAACTCTGTGTGTGTGCATTTAGAGTAGCAGAAAAAGGGTAAAAAAAATTAAGAATAGGTGGGTTATTGGATGATTTTCCCATGGTTGATTTCATCTTGACTTTCAAATTAAATAAAAGTGGATTAAGGAGAATGGCTTAACAAAACTGTCCAGAAAAATACTTTCATATACTAGTATGCTGTTGTGTTGTTGTTTGGTGCTGTCCAGTCGGTTTCTGACTCAAGGTCACCCTATGTACAACAGAAGGAAACACTGCTCTGTCCTGCGCCATTCTCAGAATTGCTGTTTGAGCCACTGTTTCAGCCATTTTGTCAGGTCATCTCATTGAGGGTCTTCCTCTTTTTCCCTGACCCTCTACTTTACCAAGCATGATGTCTTTCTCCAGGGTCTGGTCCCTCCTGATAACATGTCCAAAGTGCATGAGACCAAGCCTCGTCAACCTTGCTTCTAAGGACCATTCTGGCTGTATTTCTTCCAAGGCAGATTTGTTCATTTTTCTGGCAGTCCATGGTATATTCAATATTCTCCACCAACATCATAATTCAAAGGAATCAATTCTTCTTTGGCCTACTTTTTTCATTGTCCAGCTTTCGCATGCTCATGAGGTGACTGAAAACACCATGGCTTGGATCAGGTGCACTTTAGTCCTCAAGGTGACATCTTTGCTTTTGAACACTTTAAAGAGATCTTTTAAAGTAGATCTGTCCAACATAATACGTCCTTTGTTTCCTTGACTGCTGTTTCCATGGGTGTTGATTGTGGATTCAAGTAGAATGAAATTCTTGACAACTTCAATCCTTTCTCTGTTTATCATGATGTTGGTTACCGGTCCAGTTGTGAGGATTTTTGTTTTCTTTATGTTAAGGTGTAATCCATGCTGAAGGCTATAGTCTTTGCTCTTCATCAGTTGGTGCTTCAAATTGTTTTCACTTACAGCAAGCAAGGTTGTGTCATCTGCATTACGCAGCTTGTTAATGAGTCTTCCTCCAATCCTGATGCTGCACTCTTTTTCATACAGTCCAGTTTCTCAGATTATTTTGCTCAGCATACAGATTAAGTATAGTGAAAACATACAACCCTAACACACACCTTTCCTGATTTTAAACTGTGCAGTATCCCCCTGTTCTGTTTGAACAACTGCCTCTTGTGCACATGAGCACAATTGAGCATTATGGAATTCCCATTCTTTGCAATGTTATCCAGAATTTGTTATGATCCACGCAGTCGAATGCCTTTGCATAGTCAATAAAACATAGGTAAATATCTTTCTGGTATTCTCTTTCAGCCAAGATCCATCTAACATCAGCAATGATATCCCTCACTCCACGTCCCCTTTAGAACCCAGTTTGAATTTCTGGCAGTTTCCTGTGGATGTACTGCCGCAAATGTTTTTGAATTATGTTCAGCAAAATTTTACTTGCGTGTGATATTAATAATGTTGTTCAATAATTTCCACATTCTGTTGAATCACCCTTTTTTGGAGAAGGTGTGTATATGGATCTCTTTCAGCTGGTTGGCCAGGTAGCTCTCTTCTAAATTTCCTGGCATAGATGAGTGAGTGCTTCTAGAGCTGCATCCATTTGTTGAAACATCTCAATCGGTATTCTGTCAATTCCTAGAGCCTTGTTTTTTGCCAATGCATTTGTGTGGCTTGGACTTCTTCCTTCAGTATCATTGGTTCTTGATCATATGCTTCCTCCTGAAATGGTTAAACATTGACCAATTCTTTTTGATACAGCGAGTCTGTGTATTCATCCTCTTTTGACGCTTCCTGTGTCGTTTAATTTTTGCCCATTAGAATCGATCAATATTGCAACTTGAGGCTTGAATTTTTTCTTCAGTTCTTTCAGCTTGAGAAATGCTGAGTGTGTTCTTCCTTTTTGGTTTTCTAACTCCAGGTCTTTGCACATATCATTATAAAACTTCATTTTGTCTTCTTGAGCTGCCCTTTGAAATCTGTTCAGCTCTTTTACGTCATCATTTCTTCCTTTTCCTTTAGCTACTCTTCATTCAAGAGGAAGTTTCAGAGTCTCTCCTGATATCTATTTTGGCCTTTTATTTCTTTCCTTTCTTTTTAATGACCTTTTGCTTTCTTCATGCATGATGTCCTTGATGTTATCCCACAATTTGTTTGGTCTTCTGTCTTTACCATTTAATGTGTCAAATCTATTCTTGAAATGGCCTCTAAATTTAGGTGGGACATGCTCAAGGTTGTACTTTGGCTCTCATAGATTTCTTTTAATTTTCTTCATCTTCAACTTGCATATGAGCAATTGATGGTCTGTTCTGAAGGTGACCCCTCTTGCCTTCCACTGACTGATGATATTAAGCTTCTCCATCGTCTCTTTCTACAGATGTAGTCAATTTGATTCCTGTGTATTCCATCTGGCAAGGTCCATGTGTGTAGCTACCATTTGTGTTGTTGAAAAAGGGTATTTCCAATGAATAAGTTGTTGGTCTTGCAAAATTATATCATGCAATCTCCAGCTTTGTTTCTATCACCAAGGCCATATTTTCCAACTACTGACCTGTTTTCTCTGTTTCGAACTGCGGCACAGTGAATTGCTTAATACAGCCATAGTCTTTGTTGTTTCTGTTGTTAGGTGCTATAGAGTTGGTTCTGACTCATAGTAATCCTATGTACAACAGAATGAAACACTGCCTGGTCCTGTGCCATCCTCACAATTGTTGTTTTGCTTCAGTCCATTTTGGCAGCCACTGTGTCAGTCCATTTCACTGAGGGTCTTCCTCTTTTTCTCTGATCCTTTACTTTACCAAGCATGGTGTGCTTCTCCAGGGACTGCTCCCTCCTGATAACATATCCAAAGTATGTGAGACATAGTCTCACCACCCTTGCTTCTAAGGAGCATTCTGGCTGTACTTCTTCCAAGACAGATTTGTCCATCGTTTTGGCAGCCCACAGTGTATTCAATATTCTTCACCAACATCATAATTCAAAGTGTCAATTCTTCAGTCTTCCTTATTCATTGTCCAGCTTTCACAGGCATATGACCTGATTGAAAACACCATGGCTTGGGTCAGGTGCATCTTAGTCTTCCAGGTGACATCTTTACTTTTTAACACTTTAAAGAGGTCTTTTGCAGCAGATTTGCCCAGTGCAATGCATCAGTTGTTTTCTTGACTGCTGCTTCTGTGAGTGCTGATTGCAGATCCAAGTAAAATGAAATCCTTGACAACTTCAATTTTTTCTCCTTTTATCATGATGCTCAAGAGCAAGTTTTTGTTTCTTTGTAATTCCCATCAAATGACTGGTAGGACTATGCAACTGAGGTGCTTGTGGCCCACCAATAGGATTAGATAGCTTGATAATAATGTAAATAAGGTGCATTGCACCCTTGTGGAGGTGGGATCATGCAAATACAGTGTATGGAACCCTAACGAGGGCATTGGTCACTTTTGCCATCCCACTAGGCTTAAAATGAGCCATCCCAGAGGTGGAAAGGGAGGATCTCACCATTACCAAGAAACGAGATCCAGGAGACAGAGAGAGAGCTGTAACACTGGAGATAGCAAGAAGCAGTGGCAGAGAAAGGATGGCAACAAAGGCAGAAGACTAGCAGGAGATGGCATGGTGGGTTTTGCAGCCCACAGAGTGAGAAGGCTGAGTGCCTTTGGAAAGGAGCCTTGCTGGTGGAGTAGGGTGCCTCCTGGCCCTTAGTGGGGGCAAGTTTGCTGATCCACAGAGCTGGAGCTGAGCTTCTTCCAGCTGAAGCTTACTGGCGGAGTGGCGTGCCTCTGGGCACTTATAAGTAGATCCAAATGAGCGCTGTAACACTTGCCCAAGCAGGGCAGAGGCCTGGCTGAGCAGCCAAGGGCCAGAGAGAGACCTGCCTTTGGGCACACCTGAGAATAGGCTGTCCTGATTGAAGTATTGAATCCTGAGCATTCCTGAACCTGAATCGTAACCTCTTACTTCCCTAATAAACCTCACGACTGTGAGTATGGTCTGTGAGTTCTGTGTGGCCATTGCAACGAATGATTGAACTTAGCAGAGAAATGGAGAGTGCCACGGGAGGGATGGTTAGTGTCAGAACTGGTAAAAATGTTGGAGGGTGGAGGCATGTCTGGCCTTCGAATCAGCCTTGGCCTGTTGATCTTGATTCTTATTCCCCCTTGTGAAGTTAGAGGAGGTCAGGTGTCTCTACCACACCATTTTTACGCCAACTTTCCCATTGCAATTACCAGTAATTATCACTGCATCTTGACTGCATGTTTGATCAGACTATAGAAGAAGTTGGTAAAAATCTTCAATTTATTCATCTTTGGTATTAGCGATTAATGTGTACGTTTGTATTATAACCCACTGCCGTCGAGTTGATTCCTACTCATAGCAACCCTACAGCACAGAGTAGAACAGCCCCATAGAGTTTCCAAGGAGTGTCTGGCAGATTTGAACTGCCGACCTCTTGGTTAGCAGCCGTAGCACTTAACCACTATGCCACCAGGGTTTCCATTTGTATTATAGCTGTATTAATTGGTCTTCCTTGTAGTTGTATGGATACTGTCCTATCACTGATAGCATTGTACTTCAGGATAGATCTTGAAAAGTTCTTTTTGACAATGACTGCCAATGGCATTCGTCTTCAATCTGTCATTCCTGGCATAGTATACCATATGATTGTCTTATTTGAAATGGCCAGTATCGATCCATTTCAGCTCACTAGTGTCTAGGATATTGATCTTCAAGCATTCCATTTCATTTTAGATAACTTCCAATTATCCTTGGGTCATACTTCATACATTCCATATTCCTATTATTAATGGATATTTGCAGCTATTTCTTCTAATTTTGAGTCATGCCACATCAGCAAATGAAGATCCTGAAAGCTTGACTCCATCCATGTCACCAAGGCTGGCTCTACTTTGAGGAGGCAGTTTTTCCCCGTCGTCTTTTGAGTGCTTTCCTGCTTGAGGAGCTCATTTTTGACACTAAATCAGACAATGTTCCACTGTTATTCATAAGGTTTTCACTAGACTTTTTTTCAGAAGTAGATTGCTAGATCCTTCTTCCTAGTCTGTGTTAGTCTGGAAGCTCAGTTGAAACCTGTCCACCATGGGTGACCCTGCTGGAATTTGAAATACTGCTAGCATAGCTTCAAGTATCACAGCAACATGCAGTATGGTAAACTGATAGATGAGGGGTGGATAACAGCATTAAAAAACAAAACAAAAACCAAACCCACTGCCATCAAGTCGATTCCAACTCATAGTGACCCTATAGGACAGAACAGAACCGCCCCATAAGGTTTCCAAGGAGCAGCTGGTGAACTCAAACTGCTGAACTTTCAGTTAGCAGCCCTAGCTCTTAACCACTTGGCACTAGGGCTCTGGATAACAGTATACCTGTTGTCATCGAGTCGATTCCGACTCATGGCAACCCTATAGGACAGAGTAGAACTGCCTGATAGGGTTTCCAAAGAGGCTAGAGAATTTGTACTGTCAACCTTTTGGTTAGCAGCCCTAGCTCTTACCCACTGTGACACAAGGGTTCCAGATAACAGTATAAACCAAACCAAACCCACTGCCGTCGAGTTGATTCCGACTCATAGCGACCGTATAGGACGGAGTAGAACTACCCCATAGAGTTTCCAAGGAGCACCTGGCCGATTTGAACTGCTGACCTCTTGGTTAGCAGCCGTAGCACTTAACTACTATGCCACTAGGGTTTCCAGAAGACAGTATAGTGGATATCAAATGTATTTAGGATAATTGATAGTTTTAAAGTGAGAAAACTCCGAATTCCAAAATGTTCTGAATTATGGGCCAATTCTTAGCAGGCCCTGATTTGGAATAGGGAGGTTAGTTTTGCAGTGTTTCACACAATTTCTCAACTCTGGCATGTCAGCAGCCTGGTCCCCATGGGGACTGTGTGGAAAAACCATATTTAGAGTATCCCAAATCCATTAGCTCCACAGGACAAACAATTTAAAGCACTTATCTTCAGCATGATGAATCAGGAAATGCTTGATCAGAAACACAACTCCCCCACCCCCTTACTCATTAACCAAACTTGAATTTTATTTTAAACCAATATTTAAAACTTATGTATTAAACCATTACATTTACACAAAAATTCCAAATGGATTCATAAAACAGATACTCTGTTGGCTGCCTACAGAGGGTTGAATCTCTATAAAGGGGACCACTGCCAACTTATGGAAGCTTATCTCCTCTTCTCACTCCCCAAAGCTAAATATTTTAGCTTTGCTTCCAGACAATCTAATGACAGAAGTAGAGAGACAAGTGGAAAGAGACTATCAATAAAAAATATCAGAATAAAGATCAGATGAAATATTTCTACCTAAAGGTAACCAATTGGAAAGGACCTAATAAACATAAAACATCATTTATATGTTAAGGACCAATGTTTTCATTATATACAACTCATGCATTTTAGGCTTAAAGTTTAATCTTTTTCCTAGGAAAAAAAGAAAAGAAACAATGCTTTTTTTCCCTTTTAAGTAAGCTCTTTTAAAAAAGGCCACATTGGTTTTTGTGGACGGCATAGTGGGGATCAAAGAAGTGGAAGGGGGTATATCCATAGTGAATAATGGTTCCCTCACCCATGTCCTTTGAAAACAGGCATTTGCATGCCAGGGACCTAGAGTAGAGCATCCCTGATACACTGCCCAGAGCCTCTTCTTGTCATGCCTGTAATTTGCATTCATGTTGAGTCCCTTCCAAGCTCAAAGCCCAAACTTGGCATGGTCTCCATCTCAGGGGCTGCAGAGAACTGTCCAGAATCAGCTGCCCTAATGCGCTGAGGCTGCCTCTCTGCCAGCTCACCTGGCAGGGAGCAGATCCAAGCAAAGCCTATGACTACCTTTGGCTCTGCCCTCTGCTGTCCTGTTGACAGCCCATTGTCTTTAAATTCAGTCTGATTTAGATACCAAGGACAGGCCAGGGAGCTGAAAGCTCAATGCATCGCTCTTTCCTGCCTCCGCTGGCTTCAGTGGCGATGAAATCATGTCACGGTTTTGTGTGTCAGGGATGGGGAGGCATGGTCCTATAGTTCCAGGAGTTGCTTGGGAACTGAATTCTAAGAAACAATGATGATAGTCAGAAAGTGCCTGTGTATTGTTGTCTTTGTGTAAGTTGGTAATGAGAAGCCTAACGCAAGTGTATACTAATCAGTGAAGTCTAGTTCTAACACTCCTGGGCTATGGACTTGTGGTGCTTTGGTTTGTTGTTGTTGTTAGGTACTGTCAAGTTGGTTCCAATTCATAGTGACCCCATGCAAAACAGAATGAAACATTGCCCAATCCTGCACCATCCTCATGATCCTTGCCATGTCTGAGCCCATTGTTGAAGCCATTGTGTCAATCCATCTCCTCGAGGGTCCTGCTCTTTTTGGCTGGCCCTCTACTTTAGCCTCTTTGGCTAAGATATTCAGAATAGCTTTATTTTTATAAAGGAAATATTTTATAGAGGAAACACAAAATACTGGTTTTCCAAATTTGAGTTAGCACTTAACCATTGTAGTTTAGGTATCTGAGGATGTGACAGTTTTTTCTCCCTGGGATCCCAAACTTCACTAGGGCAAAAATTAATGACATTCTTCTGAATATGTACAAGATTTTCTCTCCAACTGGTCAAATTTTCAGTGACATCCTTGTTAGTACAGAGTCTGGGTTTGGATTAGGAATGTGGAAAGTCCTGGGTGTGCAGTAGAACCTTGTAAGCAAAGTGCAGTAGCCTTGATGGATGAGGGTAAGGGACAAATATATATTGGTGACATTTCCATATCTTTGGATTTATCTTTTGGCTCAGATTCAAATTTGGTGACTATTAGGGTGGTGAAAACATATTTCCATAAAGTGGCCCAGCTTAAAGGTTACTGTGCTATTTCTCAATTTTTTTTGCAAGTAACTGCACAAATAATTTATTTCACTTGTTCTGCTTGAGCTGGCTCCCTAAGCCGCTGAAGCAAAAACATGAGAATTGCACCTACAAAATCTCTCTCTTCATTTACAAATGATATAATGAATTCAATACATATTCAAAAGTGTTACCAAACATATTAGTTTCCTGTCTGAAGGCATTTATTCAAATCAGTTTTGTGTATTGGCCCCTGCCTCTCTGTAGGGTCAGTCTTAAAGAAAAAAAATGTATTCAGTGTCCACCCACTTCCTCTTTGTGTGACCTTTGGGGGTATATCCAAAGGACCTCTCTCATACTGAGAAGGTGGACAAGCCTGGTCCTGATCGCTAACTGGAAGTATTTGTTATTTGCAAATTAAGCACCAAGCTCTGCATTAAAAAATGGATCCATATCAATAATCACGAACAGTAAGGAATCAAAAATCATTTCAAAGTACAGAAATTGGAATTCTATATCATTATTTTCATTATTATTACACTACCAATAATAACAAGAATAACATTTTCTTAGCTATCTAGTGTTCTTATAACAGAAATACCACAGATGGGTGGTTTTAACAAACAGAAATTTATTTTCTCACAGTTTAGGAGACTAGAAGTCCAAATTCAGGTTGAAGACCTGATTCTTTGAAACCGAGGAGGCTGTGGCTCCACCCTTTGAGGTCCAGGGGATCATTACCCTACCCTTTGAAACTGAGAAGGTCCTGCTTTCCATGCTCCTTCCAATATTTCTATTGATCTCTGAGCTGCTCCAGGGGTGATTCTTTTCTTTTCCTGGAGGACAACAGATATAGCTCCTTTTGCCCATTTCCTGCCTGTAGAATTCCAAGAGGCAGATGACATTCTCTCCTTTCGTTCTTTCTCTTCCCATTCAGTCTAAGCTGACGGGTTTTCTGCTGTGGTAGTTGGTTAGATCCATCAGTCTCTTTAACAAAAGATTGTGTAGCCATGTCCTTGATGAAAATTCCAGGACAAGTGTCCTTAGTCTGTACAACAGAATTTTCAAAATCTTTAAGTTTTTTTTCAATTTGCACACTTTATTTTAAAGTCCATTTCTTTCCTCCTGAATTTTACTATAAGCGGCAAGGAGAAACCACATGACCCCTTTAAGATCTTGCTTAGACATCTCCTCATCCAGATATCTAAGTTTATCATTACCAAGTTCTACCTCCACCAAACATTTGAACATAATTCAGACAAGTTCTTTGCCATTGCATAAAAAGCATTGTTCTTCCTCCATTGTCCAATCACACGTTCATCATTTTCTTCTAAAGTCTCACTAGAAGCACATTTATCGTCCATATTTCTAGCAACATTCTGTTGCTGGTGCCATGTGTATTCTCTAAGACGATAGAGGCTTTCTTTATAGCTCTCATCACTTCCTTCTGAGCCCTCACCGGAATTGCCTTTGACGGCCATAATTCAACCAACAGTCTCTTCAAGGTAATCTAGGATTTTACTAACAGACACCTTAAACTTTTTCCAGCCTGTACACACTACCCACTTCCAAAACCACTTCCACATTTGGTATTTGTTAGAACAGCACCCCACTCTCAGTACCAAATTGTCTTAGTTATCTAGTGCTGCTGTAACAGACATACCACAAATGGGTGGCTTTAACAAACATAAGTTTATTTTCTTACAGTTTAGGAGGCTAGAAGTCCGAATTGCTGACTCTAGGGGAAGGTTCTCTCTCTGTATGTCAGCTCAGAGGAAGGTTCTTGTCTTTTTTTGAGCTTCTGCTCCTGGGTGATCTACATGTGGCTTGGCATCTCTCTTCCCCTATCTCTGCTAACTTGCTTGCTTTTTAAATCTCTTTTATATTTTAAAAGAGATTGACTCAAGGTATACCCTGCACTAATCCTGCCTCATAAAGATAACAAAGACAGCCCATTCCCAAACGTGATTATAACCACAGGCATAGAGGTTAGGATTTCTAACACATATTTTGGGGGGACATAATTCAGTCCATAACACTTACTATGTGCCGAGGACTGTGCTAAGTACCTTTCATGTATTATCTGATAAATTTCTCACAAAAAGCCACAAGGCCAGGGCTATGCTGCTACTCTGCAGATTAGGAAGCCAAGCTGGGGACAAATCCGTCCAGTGTCACTCAGTGAGTGAGGGCTGGAGCCAGGTTGGAATGTTGGCCCTGAGCCCCTTCTCTTAACTGCTCACTGAATTTACTCCCTGCTCCCCACTCCTCAGAGGGTAGAAGGCATCATGTCCTAGAGCAACGAGAGCTGAGGATTAAGTCCTCAATAACCTTCTTTCTTGGCCTAGGCCTTTCCTGGGGTTGGTGCAGAAAAGACGAAATGATGAAGTGTTAGACCCTAAAATTTAAAAAAGTTAAAGAGGTACAAACAAGAGTAAACAGAAGTAGAAATAATGCCAGGCAAGAGATTAGAATAAATTATTGTGTGGTGATTATATTGAGATCTCTGTTTCACTCTCCCCTGTTTTTTAGAGGACCACTCGAAAAAAAGGAAAAGTATTACAGTCTTTAACCTAATAAAATTAATTAAAACAGGAACATAGTCTATTTTCTACATAAAAACCAAACACAGTCTTTTAAAACACGTCTTAAAACAAAACAAAATGAAACAAAACAAAACAAAACAAAGCAAAACAAAAAACCCCAAAGGTTTCCCACCACAGATAACATAAAATCCAAAGTCCTGCCATAGCCGAGACAGCTTGGCACAGTCTGGCCCAGGCTAAGCCTCCAACCCCTTCCCATATCATGCTCCCCATCTCCCACCCTGTGCCATCCAGACTGGTCTCATTGCTTTCCTCAGGCTCACCTGGTTCTGCCTCAGGGCCTTTGCATTTACATTTTCCTCTGCTTGAACAGCCTTTCCCCTGATGTTCACATGGCCTCCCTTATTCCACATTAGAGGCCTCCTCAGAATTCTTCAGCTAATATATCATCCAATGCCACTAAACACACTCATACACTCTTACCCACACTTTCCCATACTCACTCACACTCCTGCATACTCTCATGCACAAGCACACACTTACATGCTCACACTCTCACCCACACTTCCACACACTCACTGTCTCACTCACGTACACTTTCACACATATTCATACAATCTCACATATCCTCACACACACACACTCTGACCCAATTTCATATGCTCACTCTCACACTCATGCTCACTCTCACACACATACTTACACAGTCACACACACTCTCACCCATACTTTTACACACTCACTCTCTCTTACACACACACACAGTGCTGCTCTCTTTTTGGCTTTATTTCTCTTAATAACCTGTATTACCAGCTGACATTTGATTTTATTTATCTATTTTTAGTTTTCTGTCCCCTCCCACTGTAAAGGAATCTCCATGAGACCATAGACTCTATCTTTTTAAATCACTGCTGTATCTCCAGTGCTTAAAACGGTAACGAACACATAGTAAGGGCTTAATCACTATATTTTGAATAAGAGAATGAATGAATACATTTAGGTCACCAAAATAAATCACTTCCATTCCTACCACTGCATGCAACTCAGTATATTTTAATCAGTAAATCAACGGATAGAAAAATCAGAAAGGCATGAAGCCTGCACCTTCTAATATAGAATAGCTGTACGGCTCCTGGGCTCCTTAAATCCTGATGAACCCCATTGGTCCAGTGGCATGAAAATGTCTCTAGTTCGGGTGAACGGCACTTCGTGAATTTAGGCTTCCCAGAAGAATCTGCAGAATAATAATAAAAAAAAAAGGCAAAGCTTGAAATCAGGAGGATAATGTATGGTCCTAATGAAACACATATTTAAAAAGGTAAAGAAGAAACTGCTGGGAGGAAGCCAGCATATCAGCATATGCTGTATCCAGGAAGTGATGCCTTGGTCCAGTTTCAGAGCTTGTTGCTTGCCAGCTATTTCTTTGTCAGCACTTGATTCCAAGGACAAACAGTTAGCTTTTTGTTGTTTCGTTTTAATTTTATCGTGCTTTAGGTGAAAGGTTACAACTCAGGTTAATTCCTCATTCAAAAATTTATACGCATATTGTTTTGTGACATTGGTTGCAGGCCCCAGAATGTGACAGCATGCCCTCCTTTTCCACTCCAGGTTCCCTGTTCATTCGTCCCATTCCTGTTCCTTCTTGCCTTCTCGTCTTGTTTTTGGGCAGGATTCGCCCATTTAGTCTCCTACATTTGATTGAACTAAGAAGCATGTTCCTTATATGTGTTATTGTTTGTTTCATAGGCCTGTCTAATCTTTGGCTGAAAAGTGGGAGTGGCTTTAGTTCTGAGTTAGCAGGGTGTCTGGGGGCCATAGTCTCGGGGGTTCCTCCAGTCTCTGTCAGACCAGCAAGTCTCGTCTTTTTTAACGGTTTGCTTTTATTTCAAGCATTATTTCTTAGGACCTCTTTAAGAAACCGGAGCTAGAGATGAATATTTGGGTATGGGCAATTTATTTGGAAGATGATTCCTGGAACCATAAGTGGGGGAATGGAGAGAGTGGGAAGGGATGGGAGAGCAGCTACTAAAGTGTATGTTATTGAAATGGTTACTGCAGTGGCCAACTGAGACCCTCAAGTACTGACGCCCCTCAGAGGAGCCACATAGAATGTGCTTCCCCATCTCCAAGAGAGGGATGGGAGGCCAGGACATTTATCCAACAACTCCACTAGTTGAAGGTTGCTTTTGGGTTGTTAGTTCCCATATGTGTCTAGGCTGCTCCTGTACATGGGCTGAGTATCCTTGCCTGCCTTGAGGGAAGTCTAAGCACGCACTGGAAATGTACCTGGAAACATGCATGCCGCCACTGCCCACCATGGCTGTGCTGAAATCAGGTAGGCCAACGGAATGTGGTGTGGGGACCACAGCATCCGCTCCAGAGCCATTTCTATTTTTATAGATTTTGAACAAAAGTCACTTATATTTGCATTATCTTTAAAAGGTTCAGTCAGTAAGCTCATTGAATAACTACCAACTCTGAAATGACTTTTGCATACCTATGTGCAAATTCTAACTTGGGGAATGGAGAATGCCTTCTATGGTCAGGATCTTGACCAAAATTCCTCTGCATCTATGAAATCCGCAACAGACAAGTCTGAGGCAAAGCAGATTTTGTATGTCAATTCTCACTGACCTTCTGACTTCCATGGCCATTTTGGAGATGGTCAAGTTGTTCTCATTTTCCCCATATTTTTGGCTCCTTATTTGATTAATCTTCAATTCAATTGTAAACTTAATATATTTGTCCTCTGATCTAAAACTCTCATTCTTGGGCATTAGGGAGGCTCTCAATCTTGAAGAATCTTTATGACTACTTAAAAAAAGACAATTTAAAAATAAACGGCAAGCAAACAAACATAAAAATTCCTGATTCCAAGTTCCAAGTACATAACCAAAACATGCCTCTTTTCCCGCTGGCAACAAACTCACAAGGCATGGCAAGTCATAAACCTTCATCATTCAGACATTCATTCAACAAACAATTATTAAACCTCTATTTTGTGCCAGGCATTATTCTAAGCATAGAGCAATGAACAAAACTGATACAGTCCTAGTTCTCACGGAGTTTCCATTCTAATGGGGTGTAGGAAGTAGGGATCCTGTGAAGAAAAGTCAGCAGGGTAAGAAGAGACAATAGGGCTGGGAAACGGGCATCCTTATCAATGTAGCAAAGATGTTCAGGCCAGCACCTATTATACAGTAAAGTACCTGGAAATGTTCCTTTTCCCATTAGCTGAAGCACTGAAAACATTATTTTTAGGTCTTTCCAAAAAATTGGTGATTATGAAAATATATATAAACCACAATTATTAAAATGTCTGTAGGCTTGAGGAGAATATTTCCCATTCTAACTGTTCTTTTGCGCAGAAGGTAAGAAGAGAAAATGTACTGGATTCGAAATCGAGATGTTTGAGTTCTAGTTCTGGCTCTGTCAGTATTTAGCCTTGACCTTTCGAAGTCATTTGGGCCTCAGCTTCCTCAACGAAGGGGCTGGAATAGATGAGATTCAAGGCACTTTACAACTTCAGTTTTACAATTAGGTGGCGTATACAGCCATTAACAGTAATGCACATAACCGAAGCATAATTTTGGCATTTGAGCTGAAACAACCTGAGAACAAAAAATGCAAACCCTATTCACGTTTCACCTGTGTAATATGCCTGACACATAATGATAAGAAAAATGAACCCAGCCTCAAAATTTGAAACAGAAAGAAAAAAAAAATTGCTAACTGAAAACAAAAACAAAAACTCACCTTAAAAAAGGAACTAATCTGAAACACATTTTACTTGCTTAAACTTAGTATTATGTTTATTCTCTATCTCTCTATTTTTTTTTTCAACTCTATATGTACAGAAAGCCCCATATTATCTCCTCATTTTAAATAAGAAATTCATGGTTGTAGTGCTAATGTGATAAACTGTGTGGAACCTTGAAACAGATGTAGTACAGGAAAGCTATATTTTTCTGTCCTTTTTTGTCTGCCCTCTCCTCCGTCTCTCCCTTCCTTCTTCCTTGCATTCACATTCTTTCCTTCTTTCATTTATGGATGAATACGTGGTACGAACTGCTGTGGCAGGCAGCCTCTCAGGTCCCTAATCATCCTTGTCTCTTGGTATTCATGACCTTGTGTATTTCCTCCCCTTGAGTAACCTGCCTCTAACCAACAGAATATGGCAGGGCTGAAATGAAGTCACTTCCGTGATTAACTTACAAAAGGCTGTGACTGTCATCTTCCCATCAGGTTCTCTCTCTTGTTGGTTTTGATGAAGCAAGCTGCCATGCTGGTGAGGTCCACATGGCAAGCAATGAGAGCAGCCTATGGCCAATACCCAGCAAAGGAGTTAAGGCCCTCAGTTTAACAACCCTGGAGGAACTGAATCCTGCCAGCAACCACATCAGCGAATGTGGAAGCAGATCATTTTCTAGTCCAGCCTTCAGATGGGACTGCAACCTTGGTGGACACCCTGTCTGCAGCCTCATGAGAGACCCTAAAGCAGAGGATCTCATTAAACTGGGTATCTTGGTTCCTGACCTTTAGAACAAATGAGCGGATGTTAATAAATAAACTATGTGGATATTTGTTAATGCGTTAATTTGGAGGAAGAGTAGGAATATTATTAACTGTACTAAATATTTGAATGATATAGATACAGAATAAATGAATCTAATATATCAAAAGTTAAAAGCAGTGTTCAAGAATGACATGAACCACTTTTCTCTGCAAATAGAAAGAAGCATGGCAGTGAAACTGAATAACTTCGGGAACTGCAGTGTGGCCGGCTGTTTAGCTCCTCCTAGTGGGTTAGTCACCTCCTGCTACAACTTTATTGCTGAGGATATCCAACATTCCTGAAGTCTAGCTTTTTAGTGGCACCCTGAAGTTTTCCAAGCCTGAGAGGTATCAGCATTACCTTAAATGAGCACCTCTCCGGCTATCTCTGAAAATCCTCTTAGAAACTTGCTTTCCATTTCACCATGAAGACAATAAATGGCTACATAGACTCTCAGATCCTCTCCCATGAGCCACCCATGAACACACAGTCATTCCTGAACTACAAATAATGCCTGCTCTATTGTGAGCTTTTAGCCTAAAGCTGGGAGAAAAACCTAGACAGCATAGCTCAACATTCATTTACAGCATCTCTGAAAAGAATGATGTAATCAACAAGAGAGCCACCTTTGGCCCTAAATTAATTCTCATTAAGAGAAATGAGTGTTCCAAAGTAAGTGGAATTCACATTCTGAAGAAATGTTACTATTAATATTGCTAAGCACTCAGAAATCTTGGCAATAGATTTAGGATACATTTCCTTTTCCTATTTGGATGCTTCATTTTAAAAATGGGGATTTTGACTTTGTAGCTGCACATTTCTTTTAATTATTATTACCATGTTAAAGGCATCACGGTGAACATTTTACATATATAATATCATTTAATCCTGATAACAATTCTAGAAGATGAATAGTTATTTCCACTTTGAAATGAGTACAACTGGAGTTTAGATGAGTTAAATGAGTTGCCTATGGCTATACTGTTGAAGGTCCCCATACACCTGTCAGTTTGTTGTACTGTATGGCTTGTGTGTTGCTGTGACACTAGAAGCTATGCCACCAGTAGGTTTCAGGGGAACTTCTAGACTAAGACAGGCTAGGAAAAAGGACCTGGTGGTCTACTTCTGAAAAATCTGGCCAGTGAAAGTCTTATGAATAGCAGTGGAACATTGTCTGGTATGGTGTCAGAAGATGAGCCCATCAGGTTGGAAGGCACTCAAAATACAACTGGGGAAGAGCTGCCTCCTCTAAGTAGTGTTGACCTTAATGATGTCAATGGAGTCAAGCTTTTGGGACCTTCATTTCCTGATGAGGAAAGACTCAAAATGAGAAGAAACAGCTGTAAACACCCATTAATAATCTAACCGTGGAATGTACAAAGTATGAATCAAAGAAAGTTGGAAGTCATCAAAAATAAAATGGACTGCATAAAGATTGATGTCCTAGGCATTCAAGTGAGCTGAAATGGTCTGGAGTTGGCCATTTTGAATCTGACAATCATATGGTCTACTATGCTGGTAATGACAACTTGAAGAAGAATGGTGTTGTAGTCATTGTCAAAATAACATTTCAAGATCTACCCTGAAGTACAACGCTGTCAGTGATAGGATAATATCCATATGTCTACAAGGAGGACCAGTTAATACGACTACTATTAAAATTTACGCTCCAACCACTAATGCAAAAGATGAGAAAATTGAAGTTTTTACCAACTTCTGCAGCCTGAAATTGATCAAACACGCAGTCAAGATCCACTGATAATTACTGGTGATTGGGTTGTGAAAGCTGGAAACAAAGAAGAAGGATTAGTAATTGGAAAATATGGCCTTGGAGATAGAAACGACATCAGAGATTGCATGATGGAATTTTGCAAGACCAATGACTTCTTCATTGCAAATACCTTTTTTTTTTTAACAACATTAACAGCAACTATACATGTGGACCTCACCGGATGGAAGACACAGGAATCAAATCAACTACATCTGTGGAAAGAGATGATCGAGAAGCTCAGTATGATAAGTCAGAAGAAGGTCAGGATTCCACTGTGAAACAGACCATCAGTTGCTCATATGCAAGTTCAAATTGAAGCTAAAGAAAATTAGAACAAGTCCACGAGAGCCAAAATGTGACCTTGAGTATGTTCTGCCTGAATTTAGAGACCATCTCAAGAATAGATTCAACTCAAGGACATCATACACAAAGAAAGCAAAGGGTCATTAAAAAGAGAAGAAAGAAAGAAAAGACCAACTTAGATGTCAGAAGAGACTCCAAGACTTGCTCTTGAATGTTGAGTAGCTAAAGCAAACAAAATTGATGAAGTAAAAGAGTTGAACAGAAGATCTGAAAAGGGCAGCTTGAGAAGACAAAGTACTATAATGAAATATGCAAAGACCTGGAGTTGGAAAACCAAAAGGAAAGAACATCCTTGGCATTTCTCAAGCTGAAACAACTGAAGAAAAAATTCAAGTCTCAAGTTGCAATATTGAAACATTCTATGGGGAAAATACTGAATGATGTAGGAAGTATCAGAAGATGGAAGGAACACACAGAGTCACTGAACCAAAAAGAATTGGTCAACATTCTACCATTTCAGAAGGTAGCATATGATCAAGAACAGGTGGTATTCAATGAAGAAGTCTAAGCTGCACTGAAGGCATTGCGAAAAACAAGGCTCCAGGAACTGAAGGAATACTAACTGAGCACTTCAACAAACAGATGCAGCACTGGAGGTGCTCACTCGCCTATGTCAAGAAATTTGGACGACCGCTTCCTGGTCAACTGACTGGAAGAGATCCATATCCAAAGAAAGTGGAGGTGCTCACTCGCCTATGTCAAGAAATTTGGAAGACTGCTTCCTGGTCAACTGACTGGAAGAGATCCATATCCAAAGAAAGGTGATCCAACAGAATGTGGAAATTATTGAACAATGTCATTAATATCACACACAAGAAAAATTTTGCTGAAGATCATCCGAAATTGGTTGCAGCAGTACATTGACAGGGAACTTTCAGAAGTTCAAGCTGAATTCAGAAGAGGATATGGAATGAAGGATATCACTGCTGATATCAGATGGATTTTGACTGAAAGTATAGAATATCAGAAAGATGTTTAACTGTGTTTTATTGGCTATTCAAAGGCATTCAACTGTGCGAATTAGAAGAAATTATGGATAACACTGCGAAGAATGGGAATTCCAGAACACTTAATTGTACTTGTGTGGAACCTGTACATAGACCAAAAGGCAGTTGTTCAGACAGAACAAGGGGATATTGCATGGTTTAAAGTCAGGAAAGGTGTGTGTCAGGGTTGTATCCTTTCACCATACTTATTCAATCTGTATGCTGAGCAAATAATCTGAGAAGCTGTACTATATGAAGAAGAATCCGTATGGCATCAGGATTGGAAGAGAACTCACTGCCAACCTGCAATATGCAAATGACACAACCTTGCTTGCTGAAAGTGAAGAGGACTTGAAGCACTTACAGATGAAGATCAAAGACTACAGCCTTCAGAATGGATTGTACCTCAACATAAAGAAAAATCCTCACAACTGGACCAATAAGCAACATCATAATAAATGGAGAAAATATTGAAGTTGTTAAGGATTTCATTTTACTTGGATCCACAATCAACACCCATGGAAGCAGGAGTCAAGAAATCAAATGACATATGGCACTAGGCAAATGGGCTGCAAAAGACTTCTTTAAAGTGTTACAAAGCAAAGATGTGACTTTGAGGGCTAAGGTGCCCCTGACCCAAGCCGTGGTATTTTCAATCACCTGAAAGGCATGTGAAAGCTGGACCATGAATAATGAAGTCTGAAGATGAACTCACACATTTGAATTATGCTGTTGGCAAAGAGTATTGAATATACCATGGGCTGCCAGAAGAATGAACAAATTTGTCTTTGCAGTAGTACAGCCAGAATACCCCTTAGAAGCGAAAATGCTGAGACTTTGTCTCGTGTACTTTGGACATGTTACCAGGAGGGAACAGTCCCTGGAAGAGTGCATAACGCTTGGTAAAGTAGAGGGCCAGCAAAAAAGAAGAAGACCTTCAAGGAGACTGACTGACACAGTGGCTGCAACAATGGGCTCATGCATAACAATGATTGTGAAGATGGCGCAGGACTGGGCAGTGTTTTGTTCTGTTGTACCTAGCATCGCTATGAATGGGAACCAACTCGATGACACCTGACAACTACAGCATACTGTTGAAGGTAGCAAAGGTGAGATTAAAGCACAATTCTTAGCACAAGCAAAAAATATTAACTTTTTTTAGGCAATTCTCTCTTGCTTCTCATAAGCTTTACAGAAGGCAAAAATGATGCTCAGATGTTCTCTGTAATTTGACTCTCAGAAAAAACAAAAAACAGACAAGCCCCAAGAGCATCAAATTTCAGTAGTGCTGCACATTGGAATTAACTGGGCAGCTTTGAAAAATACTGATGCCTTGGCTTAGTCCCAGAGGTTAGAATCAATTTGTCTGGGTTGCAGCCTACATATCAAGATTTTTAAAAGCTCTCCAAGTATATGCAGTATGTAGCCCAGGTTGAGACTATTGCTATACAGAAATAAAGTGATATGTAAGCACTAACCATTTGGCTTTCCTGATTAGATTCCTTGATCAGTTCTATCAGACCTATGTATCAAGAATGAACACTTGGTGTAAACTCCTGTGAAACTAGCTCAGGAGTGTGTGGAGAGAATATGGATATTAGTCATCACCTCAGAAGGGTACAATAATACATCATGATGAATGCTTGGGGGCACTAAGAGATAGTTTAAATACACCTACTCTTCACTTATCAACTATGTCATTATCCAACATTTTGCATTTATGACAAGAGTAAAAAATCTGTTATTAGACTATTTCGTGCATTGACGATGTATGTTTGGCAGTAATCTCTTTATGACCAGTGGGATAGAAAGCGTCCACCTACACTTTTTGCCTGTCAGGTCCAGAGGGACATATGTGTTCCACATAATATTTTGTGATCTGACATAGTTATCTTCCATTTTCTCATAATGCCAATTTTCTCATAATAACCTGGTCTTTGGAATTTAACCATGTCGATCAGTGAGGAGTGGGTGTACATGTACAAAATGAGACATCTAAATGATAATTCTGCCTAAACTTCAGATGGACTATAAACTGGCAATATAAATTAATTAAGAATAAGCTGAAGTGATATTCCTGGTGAAATTAACATTTAGGAAGCTTGAAGAGAGTTTTACTATATTCGAATTTTTTAAAGTCGATGAAATGATATTGTGCCCAAACCTACAATGTCAGAAGAACAATGTTATATGGAACTGGGAGGCATTTCTGGTTGCAGCATGTAATCTTGCTAGTGACCATGGTTGATCTGCTGGTGAGATTGGCTGGCAGGCTGAAGTCGGCTTCCTCTTTCACTGCCCAGTGGCTTTCCTCTTGGAGGAAGATGATCTTATCAGACAGTACAAAGTGGGGGCACATTAAGCAGTTATTATATATTAAGGTACAGTAAAACCTGCTAAAGCTGGGACCTGTGTAAGATGGAAACCCATCAGAGAAGGAAAACTAAAATATTTTCCACTAAAACAAGTGATAGAAAAGTGGTAAGATTGCATCATGTCAAAGGTGGAAAACTTGGAACACCTAGAAAAACAAAGCAGTCCCATTGAGTTCTGGCTCCCACAGGTTTCACTGTATTAATTCATGTTTTTACTCTCTGCTTTTTTTACCAGAGATGTTTCTCTATCCTCTACTCATGACACAGCAAAAACAAAAACCAAATGAAATCATATTAAGGTACCCCATGTCTTCTTGGGGTTCAGGGCTATGGGGGAAGGAAGAAGAGGAGCAACTGAAAGAGGAGGGGAAGGTTGGAAGGAATTGAGTCTTAGAAGGGAAAGGATAGTCTTTAGACAGCTCCAGATTGTGGAATGGAAGGCACTCAGCAGCCATTTGTCATTAAATGTAGAATCACTCCTTAACAATTTGCTAGGAACACTTGATGTCAACAGTTCTGGAAATTTGTAATTAGCTCTGAACGGGGGGGAGGGATTTAGATACCTTGTGCGGATATGGAGGCCCTTTGACCAAGGTGTAACTAAACATAACCAGTTGAAGATTTCTACTGAATTGGGGCAGCAGTTGACAAACAATAAGGAAAAGAAGGGGGGAAAAAAGGAAAAACGACAGTCCTAAGTTTGATTAAGGAAACAAAACAAAACAAACCAAAAAACAACCAACCAACCAAACGAACAAAAAAACCTGCTGAATTAAAACTGTACAAAGACATACTAAAGAAAACAATTCCATAGAACAGAGAAATAAACTTTAAACATGGATTTAATCCTAAAGAATGGAAGAAATTATGAGGCCAAATCAGAGTATGTGGTTATATGTGCATGAGAAATGAGAGGGGAAACACTGTAATGAGAGCAAAGCATGAGGCACACTGACCAAAAGTTTTTTGGCCCATTCTTGTGGATCTGAGTTCTTCTACGAAATCTAACATACTCAGTCAATCGATGATCACTTTTAGAAAAGAAAAACAGTCATAGCGCGCTTGGTCACCCTGATCTGGATAAAGAATGGTTACTGCTGAACACAAGCCAAAGTGAGGAAATACTATCAACTGAAATAGCTTTCATATGTTCTGAGGATTGCATAAGCACACTGGCCCAGGCCAAGAATGGTGAAAATGTAATGTTCCTTCCACAAATAATAAACAAGAGACGGTGATTCTAGAGAGCCAGTTCACTTCCTAGGCTATGCCTGCACAGCTCTTGAGTAAAATCTTTGGGTGACTGATTAGCCTAAATATAGCAGTGATTTACGAACATCTCTGCATTTAACCTTTATATTTGGGCAAAGAAATATTACAGAATAGACAGTTCATGATCCTGACAGTTTTGATTAGGGAAGAGGATGTTTCGTCAGTTAACTACAACTGCAAAGCCCAGAGCAGTGTGGTCAGGGGAAAAAAACTGAAGATGTAATTCTACCATGATGGAAAGAGGCTATTGCATTCAATATTGTTGCTTTTCCAAGTCCTCCTCTCAGGCAGGAACAGGAAGGGGATGGGGACTGACAATATAATAGCAACTAACACTTACTGGGGACTTACCTTGTGCCAAGCACCCACCTGCACTATATATATATATATATATGTATGTATAATAAATAAATAAATATAAACTAATCTTCACAACTATGGAATAAGGTTGCTGTTGTTCTTCAGTGCTGCTGAGTTGATTTTTGAATCATAATGACCCCATGTGACATAGAAGAACTTCCCCATAGGGTTTTCTTGCCTGAATCTTTATGGAAGCAGATCGCCAAGTCTTTCTCCAGCTAGGTGGGTTTGAACTGCCAACTTTCCAGTTAGGAGCCAAGTGCTTAACCATTGTGCCACCAGGAGTACTACTGTTTTCACCACCAGGGGTATTGTGATTCTTACCATGGTACAGATGCAGAAACTGAAGTAAAGTGAAATAAGTGGCAGAGCCCTGATTCCAACCAACCCAGGCAGTATTTTTTCAGAGTTCGTAATCTTAACCAGTATACTTGTGGTTTTCAAAGTTTTGAATGTGACCCTCAGGAAGAAATGCTGTTTTACATCATGACCCAGTATGCACTTATTAATGTGTGTGTATGTGTATAATCCCCCCGTGCCTCTGTCAGTTTGTCATACTGTGGGGGCTTGTGTGTTGCTGTGATGCTGGAAGCTATGCCACCGGTACTCAAATACCAGCAGGGTCACCCATGGCAGACAGGTTTCAGTTGAGCTTCGAAAGGCACACTAAGAAGAACGACCCGGCGGTCTACTTCTGAAAAGAATTAGCCAGTGAAAACCTTATGAATAGCAGCAGAACATTGTTTGATATAGTGCCGAAAGATGAGCCTCCTAGGTTGGAAGGCACTCAAAAGACGACTGGGGAAGAGCTGCCTCCTTAGAGTTGACCTTAATGATGTGGATGGAGTAAAGCTTTAGGGACCTTCGTATGCTGATGTGTCACAACTCAAAATGAGAAGAAACAGTTGCAAATAACCGTAAATAATTGGAAAGTGGAATGTATGAAGTATTAATCTAGGAAAATTGGAAATCATCAAAAGTGAAATGGAATGCATAAAGATCAATATCCTAGGCATTATTGAGCCAAAATGGAATGGTATTGGCCGTTTCGAATCCAACAATCATATGGTCTACTCTGCCAGAAATGACAGCTTGAAGAGGAATGGCGTTGAGTTCATTGTCAAAAAGAACATTTGGATCTACCCTGAAGTACAATGCTGTCAGTGACAGGATAATATCTATACGCCTACAAGGAAGACCAGTCAATATGACTATTATTCAAATTTATGAACCAACCACTAAGGCCAAAGATGAAGAAATAGAAGATTTTTATCAGCTTCTGCAGTCTGAAATTGACTGAACATGCAATGAGGATGCACTGATAATTACTCGTGATTGGAATGCAAAAGTTGGAAACAAAGAAGGATCCCTAGTTGGAAAATATGGCCTCAGTGATAGAAATGATGCCAGTGATCGCATGACAGAATTTTGCAATATCGACTTCTTCATTGCAAATACCTTTTTTTACCAACATAAACGGTGACTATACACATGGACCTTGCCAGATGGAATAAACAGGAATCAAATCGACTACATCTGTGGAAAGAGATGATGGAAAAGCTCAATATCATCAGTCACAAGGTCAGGGGCTGACTGTAGATCAGATCATCAATTACTCATATGCAAGTTCAAGTTGAAGCTGAAGAAAATTAGATCAAGTCCACGAGAGCCAAAGTATGACTTCGAGTATATCCTACCTGAATTTAGAAACCACCTCAAGAATAGGTTTGATGTGTTGAACGCTAATAACTAACGACTAGACGAGTTGTGGAATGACATCAAGGACATCATCCATGGAGAATGCAAAAGGTAATTAAAAAGACAAAAGAGACATAAAAGACCTAAATGGATGTGAGAAGAGGCTCTGAAACTTGCTCTTGAACATTGAGTAGCTAAAGCAGAAGGAAAAAACTGATGAAGTAAAAGAGCAGAACAGAAGATTTCAAAGGGCGGGTTGAGAAGACAAAGTAAAGTATTATGATGACAACTGCAAAGACCTGGAGATAGAAAACCAAAAGGGAAGAACACGCTCAGAATTTCTCAAGCTGAAAGGACTGGAGAAAAAATTCAAGCCTTGAGTGGCAATACTGAAGAATTCTACCGGGAAAATATTAAACGACACAGGAAGCATCAGAAGAAGATGGAAGGAATACAGAGTTACTATACCAAAAAAGAATTGGTCGACGTTCAACCATTTCAGGAGGTAACATATGATTGGGAACCGATGGTACTGGAGAAAGAAGTTGAAGCTGCACTGAAGGCACTGGTGAAAAACAAGGCTCCAGGAATTGACGGAATACCAATTAAGATGTTTCAACGATCGGATGCAACGCTGGAAGTGCTCACTTGTCTATGCCAAAAAATTTGGAAGAGAGATACCTGGTCATCCGACTGGAAGAGATCCATATTTATGCCTATCCCCAAGAGAGGTGATCCAACCTAATGTGGGAATTATCTAAAAATATCATTAATATCACATGCAAGCAAAATTTTGCTGAAGATCATTTAAAAGTGGCTACAGAAGCATATCGACAGGGAATTGCCAGAAATTCAGGCAGGATTTAAAAGAGGACATGGAATCAGGGATATCATTGCTGATGTCAGATGGATGCTGGCTAAAAGCAGGGGACACCAGAAAGATATTTACCTGTGTTGTATTGACTATGCTAAGACATTTGACTGTATGGATCATAACCAATTATGGATAACATTGCAGAGAACGGGAATTCCGGAACACTTAACTGTGCTCATGAGGAACCTGTAGATAGATCAAGAGGCGATCATTCAGATAGGACAAGGGGATACTGCACGGTTTAAAGTCAGGAAAAGTGTGCGTCAGGGTTGTATCCTTTCACCATACCTATTCAATCTGTATGCTGAGCAAATAATCCAAGAAGCTGGGCTATATGAAGAAGAATGGGGCATCAGGATTGGAAGAAGACTCCTTAACAACCTGTGTTAGGCAGATGACACAACCTTGTTTGCGGAAAGTGAAGAGGACTTGAAGCACTTACTGATGAAGATCAAAACCACAGCCTTAAGTATGGATTACATCTCAACATAAAGGAAACAAAAAATCCTCACAATTGGACCAATAAGCAACATCATGATAAATGGAGAAAAGATTGAGGTTGTCAAGGATTTCATTTTATGTGGATCCACAATCAACACCCACAGAATCAGCAGTCAAAACTCAAAAGACTCATTGCATTGGGCAAATGGGCTGCAAAAGACCTCTTTAAACAATTAAAAAAGCAAAGATGTCACCTTCCGGACTAAGGTGCGCCTGACCCAAACCATGGTGTCTTCAATAGCGTCACATGCATGCGAAGGCTGGATAATGAATAAGGAAGACCAAAGAAGAATTGACATCTTTGAATTGTAGTGTTGGTAAAGAATACTGAATATACCATGGACTGGCACAAGAAGGAACAAATCTGTCTTGGGAGAAGTACAACAAGAATTCTCCTTAGAAGCAAGGATGGTGAGGCTACATCTCACATACACTGGACACGTTATCAGGAGGAATGAGTCCCTGGAGAAGGACATCATGCTTGGTAAAATACAAGGTCAGCAAAAAAAGAGGATGTGCCTCAATTAGATGGATTGACACAGTAGCTGCAACAGTGGGCTCGAGCACAGCAACTGTGAGGATAGCACATGACGGGGCGGTGTTTCGTTTGGTTGTGCACAGGGTGATAAGTTGGAACTGACTCGACAGCACCTAACAACAACATGTGTAGAATACATATAGCCGAAATGAAAATGTGTCAAAACCATACTAGCTCTTAGTGCCAGCAATGCACTCTGATCTAGTGTATTTCAATTTATAATTTATAATATGCTGGTCACATCTCAGTAAATTGATTTATTAGTAGATCGCCATCTTCAGTTTGGAAAACACTGTAAACTAATCTGCCCCTATGAAAGCTGAGCTTGGCTGCTAACTAAAAAGCTTGGTGGTTTGAATCTACCAGCCACTCCTTGGAAATCCTATGGGGCAATTCTACTCTGTCCTATAGGGTTGATATGAGTCGGAATTGACTTGACGGCAATGGGCTTGGTTTTTTGGCTTCTTTATGAAAGTTGAAAATTAACATGAATGTCAGTCTGTCATTCCCTCAAAGCAAGGCAAAAATATTTAACTTACCTGGCATCAATTCTGAGATGGTCAACAGAACTGCATGTCCCAGGTAAATGAAACTTACTCTTAAAATTCTTTTTACATGGAATTATAAGCCTAATGGTGGTAGTTCAAAGGTCTGATGTGTATGCAGTGGTATTGTGACAGCTATTTCCCTCACTGTTTAGAGGTGGTTTCTGTGGTTGTGTTCTAGATGGTTATAACTACCAAAGTCTGAGTTCTAGAGAACTGGAGGATGTTGTATTATTATATACTAGTATTAAAACAAAAACAAATTCCAAGCAAAGGCTTTCTCTGTGTTTTCCTAAGTGCAGGTCTATGAAGAAGTTCACAAAAGGAGAAGACTTACCAGTGACTCATGCAGATACTAGAGGGGCTGGCCCCAACGGGATCTCTGAAACACTTAGAATGCTACTTGATGCCTTTTCCTGATGACCTGGGTGGGCCCTCTGGAACTGTGGCAGAAGCTTTATCAGCTTCTTGGCAATGCTCTTCTCAGAAACAGCATGTTAAATACAAAGAGCGATGAACTGAAAAACTTGAGGAGTTCTGGTTCTTTCACTAATATTCCATTCAACCATTTCACTTCTCTAAGCCAAAGCCACCCTGAACGGAATGGGCTTAGGTGGTTGATTTATTATCCTTTTTTTTTTTTTTTTTTTAAAGAAATACAACCTAAATATTTCCTGGGGGCTCCCTGGGGACTAGGTTCTATGCTGAGGGGTACTGAGATTTGCACAGTGCCCAGTATACAGTAAGCCCCCAGAGTACACCATTTTGTTGAGAAGGCTGAACCTCTCTGAACCCGTCAGCCAGCTTGCTGGAGTCCTTACTCCTGGAGCTCCGCTTTAAGGCTGCACACCCTTCTCCGAAGTACTCTTGGATTTCCAAAGTGTTCTTCTGTCTGAAGAGGTTCACAAATTCTGTAATTCCTCCACCTAAGAGCATCTTAAGTCTCTTTTCAATAAAGGTCATATGCTTGAAGGATGCCGGTCTGTTATAATATGGTAAAGGAAATCTATAAATGTCCTGGCTGATCACTACTGTTAAACATAACTGAACTGCCTTGCAAACAATATAGTGTCAAAGAGTGCAGTTAAAAATGACTGCTAGGCTTGTTTTTTAAACCTCAAAATTGCCATATGGTTATGAAACTACAAATAGTTCCTGAAATGGTATAAGCTATTCTCAAGAAAAGCTTTGACTTAATGATGGAAATTGGCCAAAAATTTAATAAAGTGTTTAAATTTAGACAATATCGAATGTAAGAAGTTCACCTTCATACTTGATTTTCTCATAGTTCTCTGTGGAATTGAAGAAGACAAAGCTGTGAAATCTGCTTTGGTACTCACTCACTGGCTTGGAGTTGAAAGCAAGAGTTTGCAAGTCTCCCTTGAACTGTTCATTTCTCTTCTTTTATTATGTTAAATTAAAACTTTAATAAGCCTTAAAAAATGAATTCCTGATAATTAAAAAAATTGTAGGGTTGACCCAAATAAAGGCATATTCTGCACATTCCATTACTAAAGGCATACCCTGCACTTAGAGTTACTGCTGGGTGAATGTCAAGTCAACTGAACTTTGTAGTCTCTTGGAAATGTATTCACAACATATAGGTTTTGGCAGTTGAATCTGACTACGCACAGCCTATACGTGATCATCGTTTTTGCAGCAGTGTCAGGAAGCAGGGGGCTGCTCACATACTACTACTGTTGTTGTTATATGTCATCAGTCGGCTCTGACTCATAGCGACCCTAGGTAAACAGAACGAAACACTGCCCTGTCCTATGCCGTCCACACAATTGCCATGTTTGAGCCCATTGTTGCAGCCACTGTTCAGCTGACCTTGTTGAGGGTCTTCCTCTTTTTTGCTGACTCTCTACTTTACGAAGCGTGATGTCCTTCTCCAGAGACTGGTAGCTCTTGATAACATGTCTAAAGTACGTGAGACGAAGTCTTGCCATCCTCGTTTCTAAGGATCTTACTTCTTCCAAGACAGATTTGTTCATTCTTCTGGGAGTCTATGGTATATTCAATATTCTTTGCCAACACCATAATTCAAAGACATCAATTCTTCTTTGGTCTTCCTTATTTCAACATCCAGCTTTCACATGCATATGAGGTGATTGAAAATACCATGGCTTGGGTCAGCAGTACCTTAATCCTCTAGGTGACATCTTTGCTTTCAACACTTTAAAGGGGTCTTTAGCAGCAGATTGGCCTAATGCAATATGTCATTTGATTTCTTGACTGTTGTTTCCGGGTGTTGATTGTGGATCCAAGTATAATGAAATCCTTGACAACATCAATCTTTTCTCTATTTATCATGATGTTGCTTATTGGTCCAGTTGTGAGGATTTTTGTTTCCTTTATGTTGTGGCACAAGTCTTTGATCTTCATCAGTAAGTGATTCAAGTCCTCTTTCCTTTCAGCAAGGCTGTATCATCTGAGTAACAGAGTTTGTTAATGAGTCTTCCTCAAATCCGTATAGCGCATTCTTCTTCACATAGTCCAGTTTCTTGGATTATTTGCTCAGCACACAGACTGAATAAGTATGGTGAAAGAACACAACCGTGATGCACCCCTTTCCTGATTTTAAACCATGCAGTATCCCTTGTTCTGTTCGAATGACTGCCTCTTGATCTACGTACAGGTTCTCCATGAGCACAATGAAGTGTTCTGGAATTCCCACTCTTTGCAATGTTACCCATAATTTGTTAAGATCCACATAGTCGAATGCCTTAGCATAGTCAACAAAACACAGGTAAACATCTTTCTGCTATTCTCTTGCTTTCAGCCAAGATCCAGCTGACATTAGCAATGATATCTCTCATTCCACGTCCTCTTCTGAGTCCGACTTGGATTTCTTGCAGTTCCCTGCCGATGTACTACCACAACCATTTTTGAATGATATTCAGCTAAATTTTGCTTGCCTGTGATATTAATGATATTGTTCAATAATTTCTGCATTGTTTTGGAATGGGTACAAATATGGTTCTCTTCCATTCATCTGGCCAGGTAGCTGTCTTCCAAATTTCTTGGCATAGATGAGTGAGTACCTCTAGCACTGCATCTGTTTGCTGAAACACCTCAACTGATATTCTGTCAATTCCTGGAGTGCACTACTAGAAAAAAAACTAGAGAGAGCATTTTACCCCAAAAGTAGAAAAGACCCAAATGTCCATCAACTGATGAGTGAATAAACAAAATGTGGTATATTCATACACTTGAATATTATTTGGCCATGAAAAAAGAAGTACTGAATCATGCTACAACATGGATGGACCTCAAAGATATTATGTTAAATGAAAGAAGCCAGACACAAAAGATGACTATAGTGTGATTCTATTTATATAAAATGACCAGAATAGATATCCTGTCTCAATAGACAGGAAGTAGATTAGTGGTTGCCAGGGAATGGGAGGAGGATGTAGTGCAATGAATCACTTAATATGGCCCTTTTAACCACGCATAGCCTCGTAACTCCCACACAATGATTGGGTGGGACTATGTAAAAATGGTGCTTGTGGCTCACCAAGGGATTGGACAGCTTACTGATAATGCAAATAAGGCGCATAACACCCTTTTGGGGGTTGGATCCTGCAAATAAGGTATATGGAATCCTAACAAGGGGATTGGCCAGTTTTGCCAACCCATTAGGGCTAAAGGGAGCCAATCCCAGAAGCGGAGAGGGGATTTCACTATCACCAAGAAAGAAGAGCCAGGAGTGGAGTGAATCCTTTGGACCTAGGGACCCTGCACTGAGAACCTCCTAGACCCAGGAGAGAGAGCTATAACACTAGAGACAGCCTGAGACTTGGAGAAGCAGCAGCAGAGAAACGGTGCCAGCAGAACCAGGTGACCAGCAAGAGACAGCGTGGTGGGCTTCCCGCCCCATGGAGCAAAGTGGCTACAGTGGGTGTGCTGGCCTATGCAGCAAGAGAGCTGAGAGTCTCCAGGCAGGAGCCTTCCTGGTGGAGTGGGGTGCTGACCCACAGAGCGAGGCTTGCTGACCCACAGAGTGAGAGAGCTGAGTGCCTTAGGATAGGAGGCTTCCTAGTGGGGTGTGGTGCCTCTGGGGACTTACCGAGAGAGCTAAAGAGCTTTGTAACACTTGTTTGAGCAGGGCAGAGGCTAGGCCTGAGAGGGGCCGAGAGAGGAGGCTGGCTCTGAGGGCGCCAAGAGGAGCCTGTCCTCGGGGGCTGAGGGGAGCCTTGCATGGCTGAGAGGAACCGAGAGAGCTATCTTGCACTGAATAAGGGAGACTTTGCTGCTTCCTGATCTTGATCCCGAGTTGTGGCCTGTTGATCCTGATCCCGAGTTGTAAGCCCCATAACTGTGAACACTGTGAGTTCTGTATGGCCATTGTTATGAATTATCAGACCCAGCAGAGAAGTAGAGACTGCCCTGGGAGGGACAGCTGGTGTCAGAATGGGTAAAAAGGTTAAAGGGTTGAGGTATGTTTGACCTCTCTCTCATAGGAATCAGCCTTGGGCTGATGCTGATGCTTCTCCCACCTTGTGAAGTTAGACAAGGAGGTCAGATGATGCCCCACACCATTTTTACAAAGGAGGACATTGGTAGTGACTGCTAATAGTTATGGAATTTCTTTTGGGGGTTATAGAAATGTTCTAGAATTAGTGGTGATGGCTGCACAACATGGTGAATATACTTAAGAACTGCTGGATGGTATACTTTAAAATAGTTAAAATGGTGAGTTGTACATAAAGTTCTATCTAAAATGTACAAAGCAAGAAATTATAACTATTGGTCTCATTCCAGCTGAAGCAAAGGAGAATGGAGGAAATTAAAGACTCAAGGGAGCAATAAATCTAAAGGACTAACAGACAACACATGAATCACAACCTACATAACTCCAAGACCAGAAGAGCTAGATAGTGCCTGGCTACCACTACCTATCACTCTGACCAGGACCATGATAGAGGGTCTTGGGCAGAGCAGAAGAAAAATGTAGAATGAAAATCAAATCCATAAAAAATATCAGACTTACTGGTTTGATAGAGGCCAGAGGAGCCCCTGAGACTATGGCCCTAAGACATCCTTCTAACATAGAAGTGAAGGCATTCCTGGAGATCACCTTTCAGCCAAACAATAAACAGGCCTACAAAATAAACAATAACACCTGAGAGGAAACAGCTCCTTAGAACAGTAAATTATGAGACCAACAGGGCAAAAACTGACTAAAACCAAAGGTAAGAACACAGGAAGGGTTAGGAAAACCAGATGAAAGGTAATAGGGAACCCAGGGCAGGAATGCAGAGAGTGCTGACACATTGAGGGGTCTGAGACCAACGTCTTGGAACTTTCTGTGTACAAATTGTTGAATGGGAACTATTTGTTCTGCAAACCTTCAGCTAAAGTGCGTGCACACGCGTGCGTGCGCACACACACACACTGTCCTAAGCAGAATTTAATTTTAATTTTTTTGTTAACTGCTATTGGACACTTTTTCAACTTAAAAAAGTAAAAAAAACAAACAAACAAAATCCGCCACCCCAAAAAACCCAGAATTAGAATATCCTAAAAACAGCATTTCTGAAAATGGACAATCAAAATTATTCTCAAAAGGATTGTTCGTGCACTTCTTA
This sequence comes from Elephas maximus indicus, assembly GCF_024166365.1. Classification (NCBI taxonomy): domain Eukaryota; kingdom Metazoa; phylum Chordata; class Mammalia; order Proboscidea; family Elephantidae; genus Elephas; species Elephas maximus. The sequence goes on along the minus strand of NC_064820.1, from coordinate 49,130,269 downwards.
CTCAGAAAATATCTAAACTTAGCTTGGTCACAGAGTAAAATATATTCCCCTGAAAACTATTTGGAGTATTAAAGATTCCCCCCCACATAATTTTTTCCAGTTTTCTGATCATTGCTCATTAATTTACACGTCACTGTCACAAGAACAGAAATTTGTTGCTTATTGCACTAAAGATACCACAGAGTACCCTTGGCCACATGAAAACATCCTAAATGAAAGTTAGCCGAAGCCCTTGTGAATGCAGTTGTCAGGTCCTTTTTAATGAGACCATCCAAATTCCTGAAAATTAGTAGCTGGCAAGAGGTCTATAGGTGCCCTGGTGGTGCAGTGGTTAAGTATTTGGCAGCTAACCAAAAGGTCAGCAGTTCAAATCCACCAGCCACTCCTTGGAGACCCTATGGGGTAGTTCTACTCTGTTCTACAGGGTTGCCATGAGTTGGAATTGACTCCATGGCAATGGGTTTGTTTTTTTGTTTTTTTAGAGGGTCTATAAACAAACAAAAAAATGATTTTTTTTGTTTTTCAGAGGGTCTATGGAAACCCTGGTGGTATAGTGTTTAAGTGCTATAGCTGCTAACGAAGAGACTGGCAGTTCAAATATGCCAGGCGCTCCTTGGAAACTGTATGGGGCAGTTCTACTCTGCCTATACGGTCGCTATGAGTCGGAATTGACTTGACGACAGTGGGTTTTTCTTTTTTTCTTTAGAGGGTCTATAAGTGGAAATGGAAACCCTGGTGGCTTTGTGGTTAAGAGCTACAGCTGCTAACCAAAAGGTCAGCAGTTTGACTCTACCAGGTGCTCCCTGGAAACCCTATGGGGCAGTTCTACTCTGTTCTATAGGGTTGCTATGAGTTGGAATTGACTTGATGGCAGCGGGTTTGGTTTCTTTTTTTTTTTTTTTTGATTTTATAAGCAGTAATAATGCACAACACACTGTACATTGGATCACCTGGGGAGTTTAAAAAAAAATACTGGTTCCATCCTTCAAGATTCTATTTTATATGGTAAGGGATGCCTGGGCACCAGGATTTTTAAAAGCTCTAATGTGTAGCAGAGTTTGAGAAATACTGACATATCCTCTTCTCCCTTGCAAGTCCAGAAGATATACACTGCTTACTTCTACCACTGGAGCCTCTCCTTGGTTTTCACGTGGTAAGTTCTTGGCCAGGAATGGGAGGAAAAAGTAGCTTCAGGGGCATTGCAATCCAATTCTAAAATTATGGCAATGCTTTGCCAATGTCTCACCTGTATCACTGAAAAGTATGGACTAATAAAGTCTACAGGGAACCTTCTAGTGCTGGAAGAAACCAGTGGACGATTGAGACTTTATTTTCCCCATCTTGTAATTCTGTTAAGGCCATTTCATTCTGATTGATGATGATATACCCTTTCATGTAATTTCATGTCTACGTTTTGAATTTTCAAATGCAATAAAACAGGGACTTTTGTAATGAGCACACCAAAGCTTTTGAGTTTAAAGATTTACAGTTACATTCAACGTTCATTTGTTCACTTACTCAACTAGCAGTCATTGAACACCTGCTTGCGTGCCAGGTCTTGGCTTAACACCATCAGTTTCTAAACTGGTATATTCAGTCCAAGGATCACGGTATACCAGGCAGACATTTTTATAAAAAGAGGCCGGGACAGTTCCCTGAGAATCAGCTGAGTCATTCTTTCCTAATAACTTTTGCTCTGTGTACATTCTCTTGCTTGGTGGAATTACTACCACCACACATTTGAATTCCTAGAGTTTATATTCAGATTTAAAAAATGCTTTATGTATATATCACACCTCTATTTCCATAAAAAGAATGACGAATATGACAGAAAGATAAAATTGGTATACATGGACATGTACTTCAAAATGCAGGAACAAAGAACAGTTCTTTCTATTAATATTTATAAATATAGATATTTCTCTGGAACACAAACTGTCATTCTCTTATGTGGGTTTGTTTTAGGTCTAGGTTACTGCAGTAAGGCATATGCATCACAATTCATTCTTTCAAGTCAGGAGTTCTCAACCTGGGGTTGAGCACAGTTGGTCACAACTTGGGGAAGGGGTGATACTGGCATCTAGGGGGTAGAAGCCAGAAATACTACAAAAAATCTTACAATGTACAGGACAGCCCCCTAGAAAAAAGGAATTATCTGGTCCAAAATCTCAGTAGTGTCCTGTTCCATGCAAAGAATTAAAACATTAACAAAATAGTTCCCCCAAATGTAAATATGTGCTGAGAGTGAAATAAACTAATGTAAAAATCTAAACATCTAATCTCCTCTATCCCCGTGCCTGTCTAAACTTTCTTTTTCTGCTCTACAAAGAAAATACATCTTGCATTTTAAGCCCTTTAGACTTTTTTTAAAAGAGACTCTCACATCAGACATTTTGTGTTTGAATCAGTTAGTCAATAAGCATTATGTAACACCTGTTTTAACACCTGTTTTGTGTAAGGCACTATTTCAAGTGCGGTAGGAATTATAAGCACAATACATGAATTTTGCTGCTGAAGAGCTGTAATCCAGTAGAGGAAACAAAGTATGTGCGTATGCAGAGGTAGCTATCGACAAAAGACAGGTCAGATAAAGACAGTAATTGCTTTAGGGAATCAGAGAAAGTAAAAATTATTGGAGCTGAGGGTGGGAGGGACAGAGGAAGGTTTCAAAAAGGAGTAAGAATAGGATAAGCAACTCATCCTAGTTTGCCCGGAATGAGTTTTAGCACTGCAAGTAGTTCCCTGAAAAGAAGGAAGGGTTCAGAAGGGGAGAGGGTATGTCCATCAGTAGGTCAGGCATAGAAACAGCCCGATGATGACCATCAACCAAACACTACCGGGGACATATCTGTCGACAGTTAGGTTTCTTCAGCGTAGCACTATACCTACTGAACTAGAATCTGCATTCTAACAAGACCTCCAGGCTATCTGTGTGCACGTTAAAGAATGAGAAACACTGACTCAGCGCACAAGCCTGTCAGATTCCCAGGGCTGTTTCTAATTGTACCAGTGGTTCTAGACTCTGGCTTTACCTTTGCCATCACCTGGGAATCTTTTATAAAAACACCCCCTAGAAATCTAATTTAATTAGATTGGGGTAAAGCGTCGTTGCTATTTTTTTTTTTTTTAAGTGTTCCAGGTGACTCTAATGTGCAACCAAGGTTGAGGACCGCTGAGTTAGAACAATGAACTTCTATGTTAGATTAGTACAACGAATTCCTTAAGCGAATACACTGAAAAGCTTCTCAAATGCTAAGTCCTATGAGAAGCAAAACAAATAAGGATTAGCTAGGCAAAGCAGCACGGATTGCATCTGGGGGAACTGGACAGGATCCCATTTAATAAGGATGTTGAGCATGGCTGTGTTAGTTCTCAGGGAATGGCAGCAAGACTGACCATACAAGCCCCTCTTCTGGGCGATATTCTTGGTGTCCACCAAGAAGGTCCAGCCTTTAATTCCACTTGTGTGGAGAAGAAACAGATGCTCACAGCTGTGTTTCAGGGATTCTAAAATTGCAGTTTCCAATCTATATGGTGGTGTGGGAGTGTAGCTGCCTTAATTGTGGGAGTCATGGAAGCTAGTGTTAGATTCTTTGATGTAGATCCTGGGAGCAGAGCCAGTCAGGCCCCAGGATGGCCCCTGTGTCAGTCCAAACAGTAGAACAGCCATAGTTGCCTTCATGAAATTTACAACTAACTCTTCAAGAGAACACATCAATAATATCAGTCCCTGGCACTGCTTCTCCTGCAGCAAATTTCCTAAACCGTCACAGTTCCTCATTCATTTGTTCTTTTTGGAGCTTATTGTTGGAGACATTTGTGTTTTGGAGAGGAGCTTCTCAAACTTTAAAGTGTATAAGAACCACCTGGGGATCTTATTAAAATGCAAATTAAGTAGGTGGGGCCTGAGATTTGCACTCTTGACAAGTTTCCAGACAATGCTGAAGCTGCTTCGGGGGACCATATTCCTTTTTTTTTTTTTTAAATTGTGCTTTAAGTGAAAGTTTATAGATCAAGTCAGTCTCTCAGATAAACTTATACACACCTTGCTATGTACCCCTAGCTGCTCTTCCCCTAATGTGACAGCACACTCCTCCTCTACACCCTGTATTTCCTATGTCCATTCAACCAGCTCCTGTCCCCCTCTGCCTTCCCATCTCACCTCCAGACAGGAACTGCCCACATAGTTTCATGTGTCTACTTGAGCCAAGAAGCTCACTCCTCACTGGTATCATTTTCTGTCTTATAGTCCAGTCCAATCCCTGTCTGAAGAGTTGGCTTCTGGAATGGTTCCAGTCTTGGGCTCACAGAGGGTCTGGGGGCCATGACCTCCAGGGTCCCTCTAGTTTCAGTTAGACCATGAAGTCTGGTCTTTTTATGAGAATTTGGGGTATGCATCCCACTGTTCTCCCTATCAGGGATTCTCTCTTATGTTTCCTGCCATGGCAGTCATCTGTGGTAGCTGGGCACCATCTTAGTTCTTCTGGTCTCAGGCTGATGGAGTCTGGTTTATGTGGCCCTTTCTGTCTCTTGGGCTCATATTTACCTTTTCTCTTTGGTGTTCTTCATTCTTCTTTGTTCCAGCTGGGTTGAGACCAATGGATACATCTTAGATGGCCACTTGCTAGCGTTTAAGACCCCAGATGCCACTAACCAAATGGGATGCAGAATGTTTTCTTAATACATTTTATTATGCCAATTGATCTAGATTAAGGGGTATCACATTCTGAGTAGCAAGAATCTAATCTGCCCTGTCAAATATGGTAGCCACTAACCTTGTGTGGCTAGTAAGCATTTAAAATGTGGCTAGTATGACAGAATAATTGAATTTTTAATTTTATTCAATTTTAATTAACTTAAATTCAAGTTTAAAAACAAAAGCAGTATAGACTATATTTCCTTAAACACAACTTTATTGTTTTGGTAGGGCTATATTTTACTTTCAACTGTTGGAAATTTAACTTCTGAATTAAGATGTGCTGTAAATGTAAAATAAACATCAGGTTTTGTAGACTTAATATGAAAAAGAGTGTAAAGTATCTCATAATAACATTTTTATTATATTGATTACATGTTGAAATGATAATATTTTGGATACGCTGGGTTAAATAAGAATATTTTAAAAATCAATTTTCTCCTGTTTCTTTTTACTTTTTTCCAAATGTGGCCACTAAAAAAAATGTAGAATTATGTATGTAGCCCACACTATATTTTTATTTGACAATGCTGGTTTAGATGGTAGAACTGATTTCAAAGAAAAAAACAACAACGACAACAACAAATAAAAAGGAAGAAATGAGAAAATATATTGTATCAGGCTTAAACATGAGGAACTAAAAATGTTGTTGAATTATCAAACTGTGTATCACAGTATAGTGTTAACCCTCATTTCGATAAATCCATGCCCTTCTGGCCCACCCTCCTGAGAGAGCCCAGAGTTTTCATCCGGTTCTTGGACATCTAAAAACTCTTATGCAGCAGATGAAAACCTAACCTTCCTGAGCAGAGCCTCTTATATTCTGAAATTCTCTCCTACCTTATTCCCTTTAAAACATATCCACTCCCCTTTGGAGTCTTAGAACCTTGCTAGGTAGGGGCAATACGCAGGAGTAGAAAGAGCACAGGATTAGAAGCCAGTTGGATTTAGGCCCGAGTCCCAGCTGTACAACTTGCCAGAAATTATGTAAATTCTCTGAGCCCCAGTTTCCCCATCAGTGAAATGAGAGCAAAATAACTGTCATCTACAGGTGTTGAAAACTAAATCAGATTATTTATATAAAGTACCCAGTACATGGTTGATCTTCAACAAAGAACAACATCATTATTACAGAGAATAAATTTGCCAATTCTAATGGTGATACTGATGTAGATCCTGATGCCTTTATCCACTGACCTCTGTCTTAGGCTGGATTCTCTAGAGAAGCAAAATCAGTAAAGCATATGAATATATATATATACATATATATAGAGAGAGAGAGAGAGAGAGAGAGGGAGAGAGTTATACCAAGCAAATGGTTCACGCAGTTGTAGAGACCAGAACATCCCAAGTCAGTGGATCATAATAGAGGCTTCTCCTGCTTCATGTAGCTACAGGGGCTGGCAAACCCAAGATCGGCAGGTTGGAGAGCAGGGCTCTTGCTCACAGGCTGTGAAGACTGATGAATCCCAAGATCAGCAGGTAAGCTGCTAGCACAAGTCCCAAGAACTGGAGGTCAGATGAACATAAGCCAGCTGCAGGATCCAGAGCAAGCAAAAACCAGAATGTCCGCTTATATTTGGATGCAGGCCACACGCCCAAAGAGACTCCCTTTCAATTGATTGGCTACTCACAGAAGATCCGATCATGGGGATGATCACACATAAACACTGAAAATCATGGCCAAGCCAAGTTGACACACAATCTTAACCATCACAACCTCCCAGGAAATTACTGAAATATAACTGGGTCTTAAGGATTGCAATGCCTTAGCCCAAAAGTATGCCTCACAATGAGACTCTGAAACACCAGAATAGTTCTCTCAGAAAGATATTTAGGACTAGACAAGTCTCTTCATAACCTACCAAAACGGAAGTTGCCACGCACCCAGTCAGTCTTAAATGTAAGACAAATTTAGGACAGAAACACTGTGCTAAATTCCCTAGGTTCTGTGGCAGGGTTTCTCAAATTTGGCACTATTGACATTTTGGGCTGGATAATTCTTTGTCATGGGGATTGACCTGTGCATGTAGGATGTTTAGAATCAACAAGATGCCAGTAGCACTCCCTATCTTCCCCAGTTGTGACAACCAAAATGTCTCTAGACATCATCAAGTGTCCTTTAGGTGGGAAAATTGCCCCTGTTTAGAACCACTGCTCTATAGAAATGCATCACTCATTTTATAACACTTGAACTACAGATGCTTTGATTACATTTAAATTGAATAATTTTTATTTTACATAAGCAAAAGTGTTTTACTTGAAAATTAAAAAAAAAATTCTTTTTAACTACCATTGGTTAAGCTCCTACTCTGTATTAAGTGCTTGCCATGCACTTTCTCATTTAATCTTCAAAACTCTTCTGTGAGAAATGTTGTATGATGTATCATAATCCTCATTTTACAGATAAAGCAAACTAAGCTTCAGTGGGGCTTGATAAACTTTAGTCAAAACCCACAGCTAGTAAGTAGCAAAGCTGGGATTTGAATCCAGATTTTTCCCACTTTCAAGCTCTCCCTCCGCCATATGTTACACTGTCTCTTTGTTTATTTGGGTTTTCTCTTTATGGTAGGATTGCTTTTTTTGGCATTAGGCGCAGAGTCTTATCGGCTACTCTAAGCTGTTAGATAAATTGTGGAGACCAGAGCTTAGAGATTAACTGTTCTGTACTTGATTTGAGAAGGTCCAGGACTTTACCTTTTACCTTCATTTATATGAAGCAAATAGGAAAAGCATTCTTACTCTCAGAACCATGTAATGTTGTTAGGTGCCGTCGAGTCTGTTTGGACTCATAGTGACCTTATGTACAGTAGAACGAAACATTGCCCAGTCTTGCGCCATCCTCACAATTGTTGTTATGCTTGAGCCCATTGCTGTAGGCACTGTGTCATTCTGTCTCATGGACTGGTCCCTCCTGATAACATGTCCAAAGTATATGAGACGAAGTCTCTCTATCCTGGCTTCTAAAGAGCATTCTGGCTGCAATTCTTCCAAGACAGATTTGTTTATTTTCCTTGCAGTCCACAGTATATTCGATATTCTTTGCCAACACCATAATTCAAAGGAATCAATTCTTCTTTGGTTTTCCTTATTCATTGTCCATCTTTCCCATGTATATTAGGTGATTGAAAACACTCTGGCTTAGGTTAGGCATACCTTAGTCTTCAAAGTGACATCTTTGCTTTTTAACACTTTAAAGAAGTCTTTAGCAGCAGATTTGCCTAACGCAATATGTTGTTTGATTTCTTGACTGCTGCTTCCATGGGCGTTGATTGTGGATCCAAGTAAAATGAAATCCTTGACAACTTCAATCTTTTCTCCGTTTATCATGATGTTGCTTATTGGCCCAGTTGTGGGGATTTTTATTTTCTTTTTGTTTAGATGTAATCCACGCAAGGCTGTGGTCTTTGATCTTCATTTGTAAGTGCTTGAAGTCCTCTTCACTTTCAGCAAGCAAGTTTTTGTCATCTGCATATCACAGGTTGTTCACAAGTCTTCCTCCCATCCTGATTCCCCATTCTTCTTCATATGGTCCAGCTTCTTGGATTATTTGGTCAGCATGTAGATTAAATAAGTATGGTGAAATGATACAACCCTGAAGCACACCTTTCCTGATTTTAAACCATTCAGTATTCCCTTGTTTTGTTCGAATGACTGCCTCTTGGTCTAAGCATAGGTTTTACATAAGCATAATAAGGGTTCTGGAATTCCCATTCTTCACAATGTTGTCTATAATTTGTTATGATCCACACAGTTGAATGCCTTTGCATAGTCAATAAAATACAGGTAAATAACCTTCTGATATTCGCTGTTCTCAGCCAGGATCTACCTGACATCATTCCACATCTTCTCTTGAATCCAGCTTGAATTTCTGGCAGTTCCCTATCCATGTACTGCTGCAATTGTTTTTGAATTATCTTCAACAAAGTTTTGCTTGTGCGTGGTATCAATGATATTGTTCAATAATTTCCACATTCTGTTGGATCACCTTTCTTTGGAACGGAAACAAATATGGATCTCTTCCAGTAAGCTGGCCAGGTAGCTGTCTTCCAAATTTCTTGGCAAAGACAAGTGAGCGCTTCCAGTGCTACATCTGTTTGTCGAAACATCTCAGTTGGCATTCCAACAATTCCTGGAGCCTTTTTTTTTTTTTTTTTTTTGCCAATGCCTTCAGTGTAGTTTGGGCTGCTTCCTTCAATACCATTGGGTCTTGATCATATGCTATCTCCTGAAACATCAGAATCATATGAAATCCTAAACAATGGTACCAGATCCCCTCACGGAAATGAGAAATTTGTGAGTTTTTGGGTTTCAGAAATTTTCATTCTGGTTGGGAAATTAAGACTTACACATAATGAAGCAATATAAAAATAAAATATTTTAAGATACACTGGATTGGCTATGCAAAATCGTGCAAAGAAAGGGAAAGACCAGTATGAGTTATAACAGACCTGGAGAAGGTCTGCTAGGAATTAGAGAGACAAAAAATGGGAGCACAGTTTGAGAAGCTGATCATTCATAGCAGTTACTGTACTTCTAAACTTGTCCTCTTGATTAGAGAGAAGAGGTTAGATGCACGGTAGAGAGTATCTCCTTTTCCACTGAAGGGCAACATTCCATTGGACAATGTTCAAGAATGGAAGGGATAAAATCATGGTCCACACTTGCCTCTCCCTCTTATAAGTCAGGGTTTCTTCTCATTTCTAACATAACCAATGGATAGATAAACACGTAGAAGAGCTAGAGAAGCAACATTCATTCCAGATATAAACAAGGACTCTAAGCATATGATTTTGGCATTTTCAAAGAGAAAATATTTGAAATATAGTTATAAACTTGTAGGGCTTGAAGAGACCTTGACAGCCACCTAAAAACCCAAACCAAACCAAACAAACAAAAAAAACAAATCTGTTGCCATTGAGTTGATTCTAATTCATGGCAGCCCCATGTGTTACGGACTAGAACTACTCCATAGGGTTTTCTTGGCTGTAATCTTAATGAAAGCAGATTGCCAGGCCCTCCTTTTGTGGTGCTGCTGGGTGGGTTTGAACTGCCAATCTTTAGGTTACTCTCAAAAACCAAGAACCAAACCTGTTGCCGTCGAGTCAATTTCGATTCATAGCGACCCTATAGGACGAGGTAGAACTGCCCCATAGGGTTTCCAAGGAGTAGTTGGTGAATTTGAACTGCTGACCTTTTGGTTAACAGCCAATCTCTTAACCACTATGCCACCAGGGATCCTTAGGTTAGTAGTAGAGTGTAAATCATTTGCATCACCTGGGACCTATGACAGTCACCTAAGCCCATCATTTCACTTTATACATAAGAAAGTGACACCAAAAGGAAAGAATTGCCCAAGGTCACAGAACTGGTAAGAAGCCAGATTATGTGTTTTACTGCCTCCCTGCAGTGGAAATCATGTCACTAAAATAGGATGACCTTTGGATTATTATTTTTATGCATTTACTTCAGAGTCTCTGACCTCTAAGGGCCTACTGAATTTCCAAATGTCAAATTCATAGAGAGTGAAACAAGCATGGTCCTGAACCCTAAACTCTAGGACACTATAAAGACTATGCCACAGGGTCACCATGATAAGAATGACAGATCCCTTACCGAGGCATTTTTGAAAGCTTGTAAGAAACCCAGAAGAAGAATTACTTTGAAAACTGATATTCAGCCGTGAAATAGGTTCAGAGTTCCGTGCATAACAAACATTTTGTTTCACTAGATGGCAGCAAATAGGTATTTGGTGTATAGTCAGTTAACTAGAAAATTGAAAACAAAAATGAAACCATGCACAGCTTGCATCTAAATTTGCCTGAATCAAGTTAAACTTTCCACAATCATTTCTTGCATACTCTCAATACATTCTGGAAGAATTTGGGTTTAAATTCTTGAAGAATTTGTGTTCAAATTATCCAAGTTCTTTCTTATACATAGTGAAGTGATTAAAAATCATTTGTGATGAAATGATACAATGTCGAATCACAGAATTTCTGACTCCTGGGCAGGTAGGAGGAAACCCTGGTGGCATGTGGATCAGAGCTATGGATACTAACAAAAAGGTTGGCAGTTTGAATCCACCAGGTGCTCCCCGGAAACTCTATGGGGCAGTTCTACTCTGTCCTGTAGGGTCTCCATGAGTCAGAATCGACTCCGTGGCAACGGGTTTGGTTTTGGTTTTGGGCTGGTAGGGAGATACTGTATTTTTTTTTTCCAGAATATTTTTCCTGGCCGTTAGAGGTGGAGTCATAATCAGAGAACAGGGGCTGGGCAGCAGTGAAAAGACAGGCTCGAGGGGATGTTGCAGCACATGACATCAGGATTCACTAGGACAGGAAAGATCATTAACCAAAGTAGGCTATGAATATTGGCAGCAGAGGTATTCAAAATTAGGAGATATTACAGGCTAATTTGTAATGACTATATATTTTTTTACATGTTTCTTTGGATCCCTGGTGGCGCAGTGGTTACGCGTACAGCTGCTAACCAAAAGGTCGGCAGTTTGAATCCACGAGCTGCTCCTTGGAAACGCTATGGGGCAGTTCTACCCTGTCCTATAGGGTTGCCGTGAGTCAGAATCGACTCTGCTGCAATGGGTTTGGTTCTTGGTTTATACTGTGTGTGCTCAAAAATTATTTTACTAATGGGATATGTGACTCGAACTTTACTGACTTGACAACTGAGCCTAATCCCTTTACAAATAAGATGAGCAAGAGACTTGGGGACTGCACAGTGTCACCACACAACACAGTTAGACCCCCAAATTCTTATTCTTTGAGCAGATTTTTTTTCATCGCACTCTGCTTCCACACCTTCCTCAAGCTTAGCTCATCAGATACACATTTACATCCTCCCAGAACCAGGGAGCAGCCCTGGGCTCCCTCCTCTGACAACTCTCTTAGTGCCTTCATCCTTGAAGGATTGCTCTGCTGGAAGCATAAGCAAAAGTGCAAGAAATATTAAAGCAAGAAAAGGATAAGATGCAACTATATGGAAAGGAAGGACCCAGATATTAGAGCAGAAAGATGCTACAGGATAATTTATGCATTCTTCTATAAGCAAATCTTTTCAAATGAAGAGCCATAAACAAAGAATTCCTAAAGATGTATTCACTATTTTAAGTTATATTGGTAAATATAAAAAGTTGGTGTGGGTATGGAGAAAATAGTCTGGCATTCTAGAGCAGGCACAAGGGGAGTTTCCCTCCCAGAGGAAGTTCCCATGGCCCTGATGGTTCTTACAAGCTGGCTGCCCTTTTCTTCATAAAACTTTGCTGAGAGGCCTCAATAAATGGTCCTGCATAAACTCTGCTAGAGAAGGTATGTCCTGCCTACAGGCCAGTGTCTTCAACATGTGGCCCTGGAGACTGGTCTGCCTGCATCAGAACCATCTGGGAAGCTTGCTAAACATCTAGGTTCTTGGGTTCTACTTCAGACCAACTGATTCAAACTCTGTGTGGGAATCGCCATCGTTGAACCCTCATTTGATTTGTATATTTTTGGGTGTTAACTCTCAAGCAGAACATGGTGTCTTATATATAATTGGAAAGGAAGAAAAAGATAGGATCAGAGGCTCTCCCACTTGTCTGAGGTCATTAGAGGCTACATTTGAAAAAGAAGGTACCATATTCACACTTAAGAACTTGAGTAAGATGTAAGACAACGTCTTGCTCATAAAGGAAACGAAACACTTGAATTGGTTAGACTTATGGAAAGCATGTAAATCTTCATCTCGAAAAGAAGGACAATTTGCTATGGATTTGTTGAGATATGCCTTTTCTTACGTGGGGGCAGGGCACTGGGACAGATTCAGCTAACACTTAGTGCATGCCTGCTGTCGTCCAGAAACATATACATTTAATGATTGAGACAACCATATAAGGCAGTTAGCATTATCTCTGGGACTACCAGAATGAACAAATCTGTCTTGGAAGAAGTACAGCCAAAATGCCCCTTAGAAGAGAGGATGGCTAGTCTTCATCTCATGTACTTTGGACATGTTATCAGGAGGGAGCAGACCCTGGAGAAGGACAGCATGCTTGGTAAAGTAGAGGATTAGCGTGAAAGAAGAAGACCCTCAATGAGATGGATTGACACAGTGCCTACAACAATGGGCTCAAACATAGCAACTAACGCAAAGATGGCGCAGGACCAGGCAGTGTTTCATTCTGTTGTACATAGAGTAGTTATGAGTCAGAACTGCCTCGATGGCACGTAACAACAACAACAGTATTATCTTCATTTTTACATGGGGAATGTAAGACTCTGAGAGGTTACATGTCTTGTCCAAGTTTATTCAGCCAGTAAGTAGCAGAGGTGGGATTTAAACCAGGTCTGCAAAATTCACAACTAACGCATTTCTAACCGCCCCATGCTACTACCCCGCTGCCTCTAAAATTTAGGGTACCATTGGTAAACACGTAAGAGAGAAAGAAAAAGTATAGAAGAGGTAGGAAAAAACAGAGAAAGGCTAGGGAAATTTGTAGGCATGCCCTTTCACCATTTAGTAGAACTACAATAACTTACAATAGAGGGGAGAAAAGGAATCTTTACAGACTGACGACTTACTGCCCTTGAAGTCGTAAGTCAACAAACAGGAGATATTTGTTAGGTTTGGACTAGGCCATAGAGTTCCTCTCTTAAGAGAAATTTTATGGGATCGTCAACAATGACAAGTGGTTGGGCCAGCTGTTGGGTTTCAATCCTTCCATGGACAGAGCAGGCTTAATATCCCCTGAAGAAGGATCCAGCACTAATTCAGGAAGAAATATTCCTCAGTTAGGAGCCACAGCTGACACTTTCTATATGAACCAAGATTTCCTGGGTGGTCTCTGTGCTGTAATTATTAACATAGTTTTATTTATGGGCCTTGGCTGGTCTTAGCACAAAGCAGCATGGTTGTTATTCGCTGAACCAATACAGCTGCATTACATTTTTTACCATGCTCATGATACACTTTCACAAGTTTAATACGACCTTTCCCTCTCTGGTTTGTATTAGTGATTTCTGATGAATGAATGGGGACTGGGTGATCAAACCTAGGGTTTAGGATAAGACAATAATTAGAACTTCAGGTGGGGTAGTAGAAGGTGTTGAGGCTTTAGGGTCAGTGTGCCTTTCATTTGGCTCCATGCTTATATGTTTTCAGGAAAATAATATCTTCTCCTGGAGTTTGAGTTTCCTCAAACTTAGTGAATTGGGGATGGTAAGAGTAACCTTACTGAGTTATCATGAGACAAACTCTAATATAAAAAGTGCCTGCTCAATAAACGTTCATCATCTCTCACCCAGGAAATTTGGCTTCCACAAGTCACATACTAAAGTTGACCTTAACATATTTACTGTGATAATGAGACCTAACATTTACTGGGCAATGCTATGTGTCAGGCCCTACTCTCAGAGCCTTTGGTGTATTATCTTGTTCAATCCTTAGTAAAATGAGGTGGGGACTGACATTACCCCATTTTGAAGATAAGAAACCTTTGGCCCAGACCCAGAGGATGCCATGCCCAGAAAGTCCTACTCTAAAGCCTGTACTCTCAGTCACTGTATAACCCTACCTCTCATTTATTCTAGAAGAGTTCTATATCAAGAAGACGTAGAGGTACAGTGGTAATGAGCAAGGGTGCTGGAGTCAGGATGCCTAGGTTTGAATCATCAGTTGTATGTGCTTTGGGGGAAAGTCCCTTAGCCTCCCTGTACCTCAGTTTCCTCATCTGTTAAATAAGGATAACAATATCTACCTCATAGGATTGTTACGAAGGTTATTGCTCATTTAAAATATGAAAACCACTAACTGCCTCCTTTACCATGAGACCAGAACTGGATGGTGCCTGGTAAACCACTGCTGAATGTTTTGATCAAAGATTCTATAGAAGAATCTTTGATCAAAATGGGAAAAATGTAAAACAGAATTTTGAATTCTTATGGATTCCAGACTTCCTAGAGCCGTTGAGGCTAGATGAACCTCTGAAACCATTGCGCTGAGATAATCTTTAAATCTTAAACCAAAAATATCCTCTGACATCTTCTTTAAATCAAACGATGATTTAGCTTAATTATTAAAGAATGTCTGCCTTGAGCATTGTGCTCTTTTAAAGAACTATGCATATGGGATCAAATTGACAACAGCGACTCTCAAAGTTTAGAAAGGAAGCTAAGAGGGTAGTGAGCTTTTTATGTTAATGGTGGGGAATAATTTGGAAAAGAAGGGTGAGAATGTTTGTATAACTTGAAAAACATAATCAATGTCACTGAATTATACATGTGGAAATTGTTGAATTGGTATACTTTTTGCTGCATACAGTTTTTAAAAAATATGTAAAGTACTTAAGTCAGCATGTGGTAAAGTACTATTATTATAATATTTTCAGATAGCAAGCCTGATAATGGATATCCTCCCCCCAGAACTGAAAACAATCTGTAACTTTTTTTGCTCCTTTCAATGTTTACAAAAAAAAAAAAAAACCAAACCCACTGCTGTCAAGTCGATTCTGACTCGTAGAGACCCTAAAGGACAGAGTAGAACTGCCCCATAGGGTTTCCAAGGAGCGCCTGGTGGATTCGAACTGCCGAACTTTTGGATAGCTGCTGTAGCTTTTAACCACTACACCGCCAGGGCTTCCATGTTTACAATACTTCCTTACAAGTCTGCATCAAATAATAATTTTGCTAGTACTTCATGAAGTAAAACATCTCCATGCCTTTTTAATGCAATAGCCCATTTTGGTTTCTCTGTGATATGAACAGCACTACAAGCAACTTTAGGTCCATGAAATCACTGGGTGAGAAAAGAGAAGAAATAAAATGTGGTCTTTTAAATTAGGCACCCATCAGACCACAGGCCCATCTGACATCCCAGCCACACCACCAGAGAGAGTCAATGCCACCACATGCACACTGTAATTTTAAAAATCCTTGCTGAAGCAGTTTCTTCAGTTTCATATTTTACAAGGCCAGGATTTGAAAGTTTTAAAGTTCAGAATTCCTTATAGTTGCCATAACGACCTGTGATACAAAATCCAGCACTTTCATTTCACCTAAGTGGTATGAGGAGTGGAATGTGTGTAATCTTTTACTTAATCCTTGAAGCAGGGAGTTTATCGGGTTCTAATTTTGAGCTTTCCTATGGTTCCATTAATTTTGGTTTATGGTTTGGAATTTGAAAGCTGTGCCTCAGCATAAGTTTGCAGTAAAGTAGCACCTACACGTTTCCCTTTTTGAATAAGCCCAAGTAAAAATCAATACAACGGAATTGTGCCTTGCATTTTTTAAAATTTAGAGCTTACTTATAGAATTTAAAATAGTGTCTTCTTCTTTTGTACTTTTTTTCCTTTGGCTAATTTTTTTTGGGCAAGAGTTTAATTCAAGAGTAAGGTGAATATACAATCAGGTTAAGAACCACACTAAAAAATATTGGTACTGGGAAAAAATGCTGAAGTTGAGACCATAGCAGAAATCTCATCAAATAACCATTCATCTTCTAGGTTGGCAATATTGTCTGGAAAATATCACTGAGGAAACAAATTTATTGCCGGATGTGAGAGGGAGAATAAATGGAAGTGGAGGAGCAGAGAGAGGAGAGATAGAAAACTGTTCAGTGTGTCACTCTGAGGAGTATGGCCTCTTATTTCTCATTGTTCCAGGAAACATGATGGGCCAGTTGAGAGAAGCCCATTTCATGGCCCACATGTGTCTACTTACTTGGGGTCCCTGGTTTGATCCTCTAAACCCCAGACTGATGACAGGCTACCATATAAAACACCAATGCTTCTGTTTCATTCTCAACACTTCATAGGGTATCCACCTAAAACCTAGTCCAGCCTTAGAACCTGGAGGTTCCCCGGCCCTTAGGGAAGGTGATGGTAGTCTGGGGATGAGGTTCGACAGTGACTGAAGATTACTCAGGATCAGACTGTTATAATATCAGTAGAGCCCTTGCCCATCAGAGATAAGAATCAGGCACACCTTACAGGAATGTGAGCAGTGTGGCTTCTTTAGCATCGAAACATAGGAAGCCCAAATCTTGACAACATTCCTGGAAGTCTCCTAGAATCATTCTTAGTTGTTGTTAGTTGCTGTTGAGTTGGCTCAATAGAACAACATGTTGCCTGGTCCCACACCACCTTCATGATCGTTGATATGCTCGAGTCCATTTTTGTGGCCACTGCAAATTTTGAGTGCTTTCCAACGCAGGAGGCTCATCTTCCCATGCTACATCAGACAATATTTGGTTGCGATCCACAGGGTTTTCACTGGCTGATTTTCAGAAGTAGACTGCCAGGCCTTTCTTCCTAGTCTGTCTTAGTCTGGAAGCTCTGCTGAAACCTGCCTATCATGGATGGCCTTGCTGTTATTTGAAATATTGGTGACACAGCTTCCAGCATCATAGCAACTCACAAGCAAACATAGTACCACAAACTGACAGATGGGAGGTAGAAAATCATCCTAGGGGACCTTACTACCCATGCGGGACTCTTTTTATTAGAATGGAGAAACCAGCAAACACCATTACCATTATCCCTGTCCCCTATTTGACAACTTCATTCTCTTCCCATTAAGTTCCCATGTAGCGGATACAGCTGGCAAGCTCAGCCTATCCTAATGAAGGCCGATAACTGGTCAGACTTTAAAATCACCTTGGAATTTACAGTTGTATCCCTGGAGGCTACTTGAACTCATGCCTGATGATTCAGTGATACTCAAGGTAAATGCTATTACACATACTTATTTGGGGAATCTGGCTGGGGTCTCAAAAGGACAATTATAGCAATCACGCACTGCATGTGGAAAGGCTATGTATTATTATTACATTCATTAATCTCACAGATTTTACTTCAATCGTCAGTATTTGATGTGATTATACAGTCATAAAACATAATTTTAATCATCGTGCCAAAATTCATATATTTAAATAACGTTATCTTTAAAAATGAGTACCTTGGGGAGTTTCATATAAATTCCAATGATGTTACCGCTCAAAGGACTTTTAAAACTCTTCTTTTAGAACTATTTCTAGAGTTAAATTATTTCATAAGCCACATAGGAAAATCAGTCTTATTACCTTTTGGTCCCAACTCATCTAATTTAATAATGTAGTGAAAGTTTTTAAAGCAAATAATTGCATTATCTGGAACTGGCTAGTGCTGGCATTTTCCTGTCCTTGCTTGCAAATCCCCCAGGCAACTGCAGATAACTGGGGTAGTGAATATAATGGAAGCATTTAAGTGTCACTGCTGCTCTCTGTAATATTATCCCTGGTAAATTTAAGAGCCCTCTCATATGACTTTGAATAACATCACGTTCTAAGGAAAATGGGGACAAAGAGCCCTTGATAAAAGTCCAGGGGCCTATCTTCTTCCTTTCTAACCTTTGGCCCCTTCCCTGGTCACTTAAAATAATTTTATGCTTGCAATAAACCAAAAGCCAGTTGCTGCTGAGCCAGCTCTTACTTGTGGTGACCCCATGTGTATCAGAGTAAAACTGCTTCACAGAGCTGTAAATGCTGATTTTTTGGAAGTAGATCACCAGGCCTATCTTCTGAGGCACCTCTGGGTGGACTTGAGCCACCAACCTTTCGGCTAGCTGCCCAGCGTGTTAACTGTTTTCACCATCCAGGGACTCCTTATGCTTGCAACAGGTGCTCAGTAAATACTCCCAATTCATTTTTAGGTTGAAACTTACCTTTCTAATTTTTTCTTCTGACTGAAATCTGCCTTCCTTAAGGGAAGGAACCCTGGTTTTTCCCCTGGATGGCTGGCTTACCATCAAAGTAACAGGATTTTCAGAATATTCTCAGTTTTCTCCACCTGTCCTATTGCTCTGTAGTAGTCTAACCAAATCCTTGTATATAAAAATGTCTGTAGAAATCACTCTGTTCCATGCCCAGGACCATTGCTTTTCAGATTTAATAACTTTAACCAGTTCTGACAAATAGTTTCATCTCCTATTTAGTTATTTTGGCTATTTTTTTTTGTTGTTCACATAGAGTGTGCTTATCCAGAGTAGGAAATAAGGCCCAGTGAGTAGACCACAATTTTCCAGATGTCTATTACCAAGAGCCTGTCAAAGGGAAACAACTTTTTGGCTTTGCCTCCTCTCAAATGGGGTTTATGGCCTCTGCATTACTTTACAAATATCAATTGCTCTGTACCTTATTACTTTTATTTTTTCCCCTTTTGCTGAACATCTATTAATCTTTGTTTTTTTTTCTGATTCATTAATTAAAGTATTGTGTTTGTTCATTTATTTTAGTTAATAAATTATTATTATTATTTTACAAATATCCCTTAATCCATGCATCAAATTCCAAATTAGTACCATTTGTTTTTTAGAAACTATTCTGAAGGATTTAAGATCTTGGGTTCGGTGTTAATGAAATGTTAACAACTTATTAAGCTGCACATCTTCAGAGCTAGACAGAATCTAGCTCATGCTCACACCATGCTCAGTGAAAACTTACAGGAAAGCTTATAAAGTTGGTATTATTTATCCTTGTTTTACAGACCAGCAGCTTAAGGCTCAGAGGTTAAGTGACTTGTCCAAAATCCCACTGCTAGTAAGCAGCAGTGTCAGAAATCAAGCCAATTCTGTGTGACTCAGCATCTGAGCTATCTGGTAACACTTCTGAGAGGAGGAACTCTTTCTTCGAATTTCATTTTTCAACTACTCCTTTCCTTTAAGAGAAATTTTACAAAAATCAGTTGTGTTTTTTTAATCTTGCACATAGAAGAGACAAAAAAATTTGAAGTTGTCAAAAATGAATTGGAATGCTTGAAGATAGATATCCTAGGCAGTAGTGAGCTGAAATGGACTGGTATTGGCCATTCGTATGAGACAATCTTATGGTTTACTATGCTGGGAATCACAAATTAAAGAGGAACAGCATCCCATTCATTGTCAAAAAGGACATTTCGAGATCTATCCTGAAGTATAACGCTGTCAATAACAGGATAATATCCACATGCCTACAAGGAAGACGAGTTAATACGGCACTTATTCAAATTTACTCACCAACCACTAATGCCAAAGATAAGGAAATTGAAGATTTTTTACCAACTTCTGTAGTCTGAAATTGATCAAACATGCAATTGAGATGCATTGATAATTACTGGTGATTGGGATGTGAAAGGTGGAAATTAAGAAGACGGATCAGTAGTTGGAAAACATGGCCTTGGTGATAGAAATGACGTTAGAGATTGCAAGATAGAATTTTGCAAAGACCAATGACTTATTCATTGCAAATACCTTTCTTCAACCACACAAATGGTGACTATACAGGTAGACCTCACCAGATGGAATACACAGGAATCAAACTGACTACATCGTTGGAAAGAGACAATGAAGAAGCTTAGTATCATTAGTCAGAACTAGGCTAGGGGCCAACTGTGGAATAGACCATCAATTGCTCATATGCAAGTTCAAGCTTAAATTGAAGAAAATTAAAACAAGTCTACAAGAGCCAAAGTACGGCCTTAAGTATGTCCCACCTGAATTTAGAGACCATCTCAAGGATAGATTTGATGCACTGAACACTAATGACCAAAGACTAGATGAATTGTGGGGTGACACCAAGGACATTATACATAAAAAAAGCAAAAGATCATTAAAAAGACATGAAAGAAAGAAAAGACCAAAATGGATGTCAGAAGAGACTGCAAGTTGCTTTTGAAGGTCAAGTAGCTAAAGCAAATAGAAGAAATGATGAAACAAAAGAGCTGAACAGATTTCAAAGGGCAGCTTGACAAGACAAAGTAAAAGTATTATAATGAAATGTGCGAAGACCTGGAGTTACGAAACCAAAAGGAAAGAATACGCTTAGCATTTCTCAAGCTGAAAGAACTGAAGAAAAAAATCACACCTCGAGTTGCAATACTGAAGGATTCTATGGGTAAAATAGCGAATGACGTAGTAAGCATCAAAAGAAGATGGAAGAAAAACAGAGTCACTGTGTCAAAAAGAATTGGTCGACTTTCAACCGTTTCAGGAGGTAGCATATGATCAAGAACTGAAGATATTGAAGGAAGAAGTCCAAGCTGCACTGAAGGCACTGGCAAACACAAGGCTCCAGGAATTGACAGAATATCAATTGAGATGTTTTGACAAATGGATGCAGTGCTGGACGTGCTCACTTGTCTATGCCAAGAAATTTGGAAGACAGCTACCTGGCCAACCAACTGGAAGGGATCCGTATTTGTGCCCATTCCAAAGAAAAGTGATCCAACAGAATGCAGAAATTATTGAACAATATCATTAATACCACCCACAAGTAAAATTCTGCTGAATGTAATTCAAAAACAGTTGCAGCTGTATATCAACAGGCAACTGCCAAAAATTCAAGCTGGTTTCAGAAGAGGACGTGGAATGAGATAGATCACTGCTGATGTCTGATGGACCTTGGCTGAAAGCAGAGAATACCTGGAAGATGTTAATCTGTGTTTTATTGACTACACAAAAGCATCCGACTATGTGGGTCATAACAAATTATGGATAACATTGGGAAGAATGGGAATTCCAGAACACTTAATTGTGTTCATGAGGAACCTGTACATAGATCAAGAGGCAGTCATTTGAATAGAACAAGGGGATACTGTGTGGTTTAAAATTAGGAAAGGAGTGCGTCAGGGTTGTATTCTTTTACCATACTTGTTCAATCTGTATGCTGAGCAAATAATCTGAGAAGCTGGACTATATGAAGAAGAATTCGAAATCAGGATTGAAGAAGGACTCATTAACACCCTACAGTATGCAGATGACACAACCTTGCTTGCTGAAAGCAAAGAGGACTTGAAGCACTTACTGATGAAGATCAAAGACCACAGCCTTCACTATGGATTACACCTCAACATAAAGAAAACAAAAGTCCTCACAACTGGACCAATTAGTAAAGTTATGATAAATGGAGAAATGACAGAAGTTGTCAAGGATTTCATTTTACTTGAATCCACAATCAATGCCCACGGAAGCAGCAGTCAGGAAATCAAATGGTGCATTCATTGCATTGGGCAAATCTGCTGCAAAAGACTTCTTAAAACCAAAAAACCTGTTGCTGTCAAGTTGATTCCGACTCATAGAGACCCTATAGGACAAAGTAGAACTACCCCATAGAGTTTCCAAGGAACACCTGGTGGATTTGAACTGCTGACCTTTTGATTAGGAGCCGTAGCACTTAACCACTATGCCACCAGGGTTTCAAGGACCTCTCAAAAGTGTTAAAAAGCAAAGATGTCACTTTGAGGACTAAGGTGCTCCTGATCCAAGCCATGGTATTTTCAATCTGCTCGTATGCATGCTAAAGCTGGACAATGAATAAGGAAGACTGAAGAAGAATTGATGCCTTTTAATTATGGTGCTGATGAAGAACATTGAATATATTCTGGATTGCCAGAAGAATGAACAAATCTGTCTTGGAAAAAGTACAGCCACAATGCTCCTTATAAGTAAAGATGGTGAGACTTTGTATCATGTGCTTTAGACATATTATCAGGAGGAACCAATTCTTGCAGAAGGATAGCATGCTTAGTGTCATGGATTGAACTGTGTCCCCCCAAAACATCTATCAACTTGGCTAGGCCATGATTCTTAGTATTGTGTAATTGTCCACCATTTTGTCATCGGATGTGATTTTCCTATACGTTGTAAATCCTACCTCTATGATGTTAACGAGGCAGGATTAGTGACAGTTGTATTAATGAGGCAGAACTTAATTTACAAGATTAGGTTGTGCCCTAAGTCTATCTCTTTAGAGATATAAAAGAGAGGAGCAAGCAGAGAGACGGGGGACCTCATACCACCAAGAAACAAGAGGCAGGAGAATCATGTGTCCTTTGGGCCCTGTGTCCCAGCTTTGAGAAGCTCCTCGACTGGGGAAGATTGATGACAAGGGACTTCCCCCAGAGCCAACAGAGACAAAAAGCCTTCCCCTGGAAGTGGCACCCTGAATTCAGACTTCTAGCCTCTTAGACTGTGAGAGAATAAATTTCTCTTTGTTAAGGCCATCCACTTGGGGTGTTTCTGTTATAGCAGCACTAGATGACTAAAGTAGAGGGTCAGCGAAAAAGAGGATGAGCCTCAATTAGATGGACTGGGACAGTGGCCACAACAACGGGTTAAAGCATAATGATTTGAGGGTGGTGCAGGAGCGGCCAGTGTTTTGGTCTGTTGTACACAGGGCTGCTGTGAGTCAGAACCAATTCAATGGCACCTAACAACAAATACAGAAGAAATTATCTTTACCAAGTCAAAGAAAAAGAGATATTGGCCAGGCTTCAGGCACAAGATCTTAAGGACTCAAAATTTTGCAGGTTGTAACCATTTGTTTAAGATGCTAAGTAATGAGATTCAGAAACAAATCAAATTTGTGGGCAATTGCCATATGAGCTATTAATCAGGTATGGGGAAACCTTTACTTTTATTCATCATCATCATCATTATTAACACTAAAGGAAAACCAAACCAAATGCATTGTCGTCGAGTTGATTCTGACTCATAGCGATTCTACAGGACAGAGTAGAACTGCCCCAGAGGGTTTCCAAGGAGTGGCTGGTGGATTCAAACTGCCAACCTGTTGGTTAGCAGCCGCAGCTCTTAACCACTACGTCATCAGAGTTGTCTTAACACTAGTATTAACTAGTATTAACAGTACTAACTAGTATTAACACTAGTATTAATATTATTATTTTGCCTTTATTGCAGCCATAGACCAAGAGAATGAGGTAAGACAAGGGTAAGACAAAATCTCGGTTTATTAGCAAAGGGGGTGAGGAGTCCTTGTTTTGAAGTTTGGGGTAAGGAGAGGAATAAGGCTCTAGGAAAAGCCAGGAATAGAGATGAAGTTAGGGAGATAAACTATTTTCATTTCCATCTTCCAAAACACATACACCAAACAAAATCAAAAAATCAAACCTGTTGCTATCGCATCGATTCTAACTCATGGTGACCCCATGTGTGCAGAGTAGAACTGTACTCCATAGAGTTTTCAAGGTCGTAACCTTTCAGAAGCAGATTGCCAGGCCTTTATTCTGAGGTACCTGTAGGTGGGTTCAAACCGCCAACCTTTCTGTTAGTAGTCAAATGAGTAACCATTTGTGCCATCCAGGGGCGAAACACAACCACGCATGTATACATACTCCCTGCACTGCTACCCGTGACCGCCTTCACCCTAGAAAATAACTTTAGAGCCTGGTCACATGACACAGATTTCCTGCAACTCTGTTCCACTATTTTGAGCAACCCGCAATTTCCTCTCCTTTGGGAGTAAACCTCGAAGAGGTGGCAATCTGGGCTCTTTATGGTTTACAGAGCCCTAGAGCACTTGCAAGGAGCCCTAGTGGCATAGTGATTAAGCACTCGGCTGCTAACCAAAGGGTTGGTGATTTGAACCCACCAGCTGTTCTGTGGGAGAAAGATGTGGCAGTCTGCTTCCTTAAAGATTTACAGCCTTGGAAACTCTATGGGGCAAGTCTTCTCTGTCCTAAAATGTTGCTATACTCAATGGCAACGGGTTGTTTCAAGCACTTGTAAGGGACCTGCATATCCTTGCCACACCTGTTCCGTGTGAAGGTGAGGGTGTAAATACAAATATTCTCATTTGAAAATACGAAGCTTAAAGAATACATAACTTTTAAGTCATGGAGAAAGTACTATTAGAAATATAAAATATAAATACTTTATATTTCTTGCTGCTGGAAACTTCTGGTCTTATTTATTTATTTTAATTGAGATAAACAACACATGGTGAAACGCTCAAATTTAAATTTATATTTCGATGGCTTGATAAATGCATACAGTGTTACCAACACTCAGGTCAAGATATAGAACACTGTTCTCCCTAATTTGTGGTGACATAAAACCTAGGGCCATTCCCCAAACCAAACCTACTGCTGTAGAGTTGATTCTGACTCATAGTGACCCTACAGAACAGTGTAGAACTGCCCCACAGGGTTTCCAAGGAGCAGCTGGAGGATTCAAACTGCCGACTTTTTGATTAGCAGCTGAAATCTTAATAACTGTGCCACCAGGGCTCCAGGGCCATTAGACAAAGCTACTAAACAGGAGAGAAAGTCATATTTCGGGAAATAAAACTTAAAAACAAGCAGTTTATATACTTACGTGAGGTCCTTATGCCAGAAGGGAAGAAGGGAAAAGCAGTCTAGTGAGCTGTTTTTCCTAACCCAGCTTCTCTTTATGATTTTCTTCACGCTTTCTTCAAGTTGGAAAGATT
This sequence comes from Elephas maximus indicus, assembly GCF_024166365.1. Taxonomy (NCBI): domain Eukaryota; kingdom Metazoa; phylum Chordata; class Mammalia; order Proboscidea; family Elephantidae; genus Elephas; species Elephas maximus. The sequence goes on along the minus strand of NC_064820.1, from coordinate 49,105,347 downwards.
TTCTGCTCTGCATTACACTTTTATAGGAGCATGTGAAAATTAAGGACGTCACTGTTCCCTATGTTTTTACCCCATCCTTTGATTTTATTATACTATTAATATCATATATAAGGCTCTTGGTTGCAGTTAGCTAATCAGTCTTGCTAATATTGACTGATAATGAAAACAACCATAATCCTGTCTGGAACTTTGCACAGTACAGCTCAGTGTTTTCTCCTCAGATGGTTCTCAACCATAATGTTATAATTACACCACTTTCTCAGCAGCATCACCCACATACTATAATTACAGTCAAAACACAGGCTATGTTTATACTGGACTAAAGTGGATGGAATTGTTTCATTTTAAGTGATTCATTTACCTCCTCTGTTGATAACAGACATGCAAGGCAATGGAAGAGTCATGTTCGTCATGTGCTTCTCTGAACAATAAGCTCAGATACCAAGAAGCTAAATAGCCAAAAAACAAAACAAAACAAAAAACCCCCAAACCCAACCCAAACCAAAAAACCCAATATGAGAAGGTATCAGGGACATGATCCCTAGTCTGGTTACCACAATGACTTATAATTTGAGAATGTAATGAAAGCTGACATGCTCGTAGTGACAGCGGGGTCCCTCATCTGGTCTGCCTGGCTATAGTACATCCCCAAGCACCTCAAGACAGTCTGCAGGACTATCTAACCTCATGGTGATATTTTCTATTTAGGCTCTGAGCCTACAGGATAATAACTCATCTAAGCACAGAGAACTTGTGTCCTGCAGACCATCCATTCCTTTAAGACATACTGTGTTTGTATCCACTATACGTCAGACACCGCTCTAGGTGCCAAGTACACATCTATGAACAAAGCAGAAATCTCTGCTTATTAGTTATTTACCTTGGTGAGTAAAATGAAAGCTTTTACTTATACTAAGGGTGCTGTGGACTCACCCATATTAGCTTGCAGGCAAAAACTATAGACTAAAACGCACCATTTTCCCGATACATGTACATGTACACAGTCTGGCGAAGAGGAATGGAGAGTGAATAAGGCAAGCCAGGGTTAAGTTCGCTGGGCTCATTTGTAATAAGTTATGAAAGATCACCTTCCAGCCTTCTGACATTGATAAGCGAAGGCGTAGATACTTCATTTCCAGTGCACCTCTCACTTGTTGTCCTAAAGCTTCTGGTTTAAAAAATTTAATAAAATCTTGATCCTCTGACTTGCCCTGCCCATGGAACCTCAGGTGCTGGAAGAAGAGAACATGCCATTGCAGGAAACCATAAAGTATGACTTGGTGGGAAGGGAGCCGAGTCTAGGTGCATGTCTTATGGTGGCATTTTAGGAACTACGATTGTTATTTTTAATACACTTTATTTTTTTATTTTTATTTTTTTGAATTAATCTTTATTGTGCTTTAAGTGAAAGTTTACAAATGTCAGTGTCTCGTACAAAAAATTTACATACATCTTGCTATACACTCCTAATTGCTCTCCCTCGGATGAGATAGCACAGTTCTTTCCTCTACTCTCTCTCCTCGTGTACATTCGGGTAGGTTCTGTCCACCTCTGCCCTCTCATCTCCCCTCCAGACAGGAGATGGCAACACAGTCTCATGTGTCGACTTGATCCAAGAAGCTTGTTCTTCACCAGTCTCATTTTCCATCCCCTATTCCAGTCTAATCCCTGTCTGAAGAGTTGGCTTAGGGAATGGTTCCTGCCCTGGGGTAACAGAGGGTCTGGGGTCCATGGCCTCCGGGGTTCCTCCAGTCCCAGTCTGACCATTAAGTCTGGTCTTTTTACGAGAATTTGGGGCCTGCATGCCACTGCTCTCCTGCTCCCTCAGGGTTTCTCTGTTGAGTACACTTTATATTTTAGAGTAGTTTTAGATTTACAGAAGAACTGTACAAAAAGTACACAGAGTTTCCATATACAATGTCTACCCTCCCACAGAGTTTCTCCCATTTTATTAACATCTTGCCTTAGTGTGGTACATTTATAAAAATGGATGAACCAATATTGATACATTTTTATTAACTAAAGTCCATGGTTTACGTTAGGATCTGCTCTTTGTGTTGTGCAGTCCTGGGGATTTGACAAATGCATAATGACATGTGTTTACCATTACAGTATCAGGCAGAACAGTTTTACTGGGCTTGAAATGCCTTGTGTTTTACCGACTTGTGCCTCTTCCTTTCCTCCTGAATCCCTGGCAGTCACTGATCTTTTTTTTACTGTCTCTATAGTTTTTCTAGGAGCCCTGGTGGTGCAGTGGTTAAGCACTTGGCTGCTAACCAAAAGGTCAGCGGTTGGAACCCATCAGCCTTTGCTCGGGAGAAAGATTTGACAGTCTGCTTCCATAAAGATTTATAGCCTTAGAAATCCTATGGGGCAGTTCTACCCTGCCCTGTAGGGTGGCCAAAACAAACAAACAAAAAAAAACAAACTCACCGCCGTCGAGTTGATCCCAAATCATAGCAGCCATATAGGACAGAGTAGAAGTGCCCCATACGGTTTCCGAGGAGCACCTGCTAGATTCAAACTGCTGACATTTTGGTTCGCAGCTGTGGCACTTAACCATTACACCCCTAGGTGGCTAGTAGTTGGAATTGACTAGAAGGTTTGGTTTTTATAGTTTTGGCTTTTCCAGAATGTCATACAGTTGAAATCATAAGGATGTAGTTTTTTTTCAGACTGGCTGCTTTCACTTAGCAATATGCATTTAAGGCTTGTCCATGTCTTTTTGTAGCAGGACTTACTTTCAGAGTGTCTGTTCATCTTCTGCTTATCAGAGTAGGCCAAGTTATGAACCATTTCTGGGAGGTTAGGCCACTATGCAGACGCATATAGTGGAAATGATTACTCTCCTTAGTTATGAGATACCCAAGAGCTCAGCTTGGGGCTCCTAAAAATCTGTCAGCAACACTAAGGCAATCGAATGATCTTTGAACTGAAGTTCTACCCTTTTTGGTCACTATTTGCATTTTATCTTATTTTTGTGACCTTGAATGATTGCGTGGAGCCCTGGTGGTAATGGTTAAGAGCTTGGTTGCTAACCAAAAGGTCAGCAGTTCGAATCCACCAGCCAGTCCTTGGAAACCCTATGCGGCAGTTCTACTCTGTCCTATAGGGTCGCTATGAGTCAGTATCCACTTGATGGCAATGAGTTTGGGCTTCTTTGGTGAATAATTGTGCTCCTGTAATGTCTTCCACCCCTAAGCTGACCTGAGAGAGTGGAGCAGGGGTGAGTGGGGACAATGCAGGTGGAGAGGCAAAGGCAGGGGTGGCCACATCTCAGATGGTCTCTGTAGGCTTGTAAATGGCAAGCTTTAAAACCATGGCTTCAAGAGCAAGTACGAGAGGGTAGAAACAAGCAGACACCTGCTTTTAGAAAACAGCATGTAACTGGTTCATTCATTTTCTTTCTCTTTCTGGTTTGTGCCAATAATAGAAAGCCTATTGGATATCTTTATTTTTTGTTTTAGGTATGGCAAGAGACTAACCCAAAAGGCAATGCAAATATTCCATGGCTGCATAGTCTTGGGATCTCTACTGAGACACAGCAGTGTTTAGTATAAGGTGATTTCAGTTCTAGGAAATTGCTTGCACCAATATTAGACCATAGCAGAGCTGGTGCGCAAGCACACACTGTCAAGCTAGATAACAACAGCAATGAGATCTTCAGCTCAAGTTGAGTTCAACTGTGGCCTCGTGTCATTGCCTTAAATTCTAGCTAAGTCACTCATTGTTCCTTACCACTTGAAAACATGTCTGTCTTTCACCATCAGCCCTTCAGGACCACACGCTTCAGCATAACTCATCCAATGTCTAATTAGCTAGAATGCAAATATTCTTTTTCTGGTTTTCCCACAGCAATTTTCTAAAATACTGTGCTCATATAAGGACCTTCCCCACTTTTCAGAGACAGAGAACTCTGGTCACCAGTAAGGCTAATTTCATGGGTTCCATCGGGAATCTGAATCATGTTCACTTGGGGATGGGAGTTGAGACCTAGGGTCTCATGAGGGCGTATTCTTTTTTATTATGGAATTTGCAAATATACACAAAAGTAAAGAGTAGGTGGTGCAGACATTTGCACTTGACTACTAACCTAAAGGTTGATGGTTTGAATCCTCCCAGCAGTTCCACGGAAGAAAGGTGTGGCCATCTGCTTCCATTAACATCACAGCCAAGAAAACCCTATGGAGCAGTTCTACTCTGCAACACATGGGTCACTATGATTCAGAATCAACTTGATGGCAACCAACAACAGAAACAAGAAGGGTTGTTTGCCTGCCTATACTGACATCCTATTAGGATTTTTCCACTCCCTATCTGTTGGTGTGTCTTACTGTGGTCACTTGGTGTTGCTATGATGCTGGAAGATACACCACTGGTGTTTCAAATACCATTAGGGTAAACCAGGTGAACAGATTTCAGATTAAGATAGAATAGGAAGAAAGGCCTGGAGATCTACTTCCGAAAGTTAGTCAATGAAAGGCCTATGGATTCACAATAGCATATTGTCTGCTATAGCATTGGAAGATGAGCCACCTAGGTTGAAAGGAACTCAAAATACACAGTGGCCACAACAATGGACTCAAAGATACCAACGACTGTGAAGATGGCTCAGGATGGGGGGACATTTTGTTCTGTCATACATGGGGTCACTATGAGTCAGAGTCACCTCAACGGCAACTAATAACAACTAGGATTTTTACCTCCTGCTGTGGTTCTGGACTCACCAACAAAGCCCTCTGCCTTTATATCCGCGTCTCTTTTTCAGAGAAAGTAGCCCCAAAGGAAATATCTTTTGGTCATCCCTTGAAAGGTGCATATTACAGGGAGTGACGGTCGAGATTGCGTTAGTGGGAGGAGATAATTATGGACTTAAAGAGGAGAGAGAAAAAAAAAATTTTTTTCTTCTTTAAATTAATCATACAGCTCTTACTTGAAGGGAATGCTCATTCTGCAGCCTAAACAAGGCTGCCCTTCCTTTCTTTTGGTCATGTGGGAAACCTTGGTCTTTTATGAATTCTCCTAATTCACATCTGTTATGAATTGAATTGTGTCCTCCAAAAATGTGTATCAACCACACAGCCAGTATTGTGTGGTTCACCATTTTGTGATCTGATGTGATTATCTTAAAAAACTAAAACTAACCCATTGCAGGCCTGTCAATTCCGACTCATAGCAACCCTATAGGACAGAGTAGAATTGTCCCATAAGGTTCCCAAGGAGGGCTGGTGGATTTGAACTGCGGACTTTTTGGTTGGCAGCTGCGTCACTTAACCACCAGGGCTTCAATTATCTTACGTGTTGTAAATCTTATGTGTTTTAAATGTGATTATCTTATGTGTTGTAAACCTAACCTCTATGATGTTAATGAGGCAGGATTAGAGGCAGTTATGTTAATGAAGCAGGACTCAATCTACAGGATTAAGTTGGATCTTAAGTCATTCTCTTTTGAGATGTAAAAGAGAGAATGGAACAGAGAGGAGATGTGACCTCATGCCACCAAGAAAACAGTGCTGGGAGCAGAGCATGTCCTTTGGACCTGAGGTCCCTGTGCTGAGAAGCTCCCAGAGCAGGGGAAGTGATGACAAGGACCTTCCCCCAGAGCTGACAGAGAGAGATAACCTTCCTCTGGGGCTGGTGCCCCGAATTTGGACTTCTCATCTTCTAGACTGTGAGAGAATAAACTTCTGTTTGTTAAAGCCATCTACTCGTCGTATTTCTGTTATAGCAGTACTAGTTAACTAAGATAACATCTAGTTTTTCAGGTCTCAGTTTCCTTCTGTCCATCAGCTGCCTGAGAAGTTTGTTTTGCTAATTCTCAGATTCCATTACTCTGAAAAAAATTTCTTTCTTTTACTAACTGTTCTGTTGTCAGCAGCCTAACTTCCCTGGGTATCTTTTTGATACACTTCTTCACTCTGAGGCTTTTGTTTTCTCCAGAAGATAAGAATGTCCCTCTAGTCTTGTTGATATCTGACCACTAATAAATAAGGCACCCATTCTTATAAACACCTTGGCCAGGAGAGGTTTGCAGGACAGGAAGGAGCTACTCTGCTCTCCCTGTTATGACAGCTTCTCACACTGGGGCTGACTATACCCTAGGAACGGCAGCAGTGGTGGTTCATTGGTAGAATTCTAGCCTTCCACGTGGAAGACCTCGGCTAGATTCCGAGCCAATCCACCCAACCAATGTTCCATTCTGTCAGTGGAGGCTTGCATGTTGCTGAACAGGTTTCAGTGGAACTTCCGTACTAAAACAGACTAGGAAGAAAGGCCTGGTGATCTACTTTTGAAAATCAGCCAATGACAACTCTATGGATCACACTGATTTGATCCTCCACAACCCATCATGGGGATGGTGCAGGGCCGGGCAGCGTTTGTTCTTTTGGGGTTGCCATGAATCAGATGTCAACTCCACAGCCGCTAATAACAACATAACCTAGGAGGTTATTTACTTACAATTTAAACTGAAATTATTCTGTCAAAAATCTAAATTTTGGGATGGTACCAAAGACAAATTTTACCAGATTCAAATTTTTGCCCCAGCTGGCCCTTCACCCAAAAACGACAGGGACATGGAGTAAGGAGGTGGGAAGCATAAGAGGGTAGGGCTAATGAGAAGAGGATGAGATGGAGTGGGAAACGTTCTGTAGAGCTCCTGCTCCAACCCTCAGAGGCACCCATAGTTCACCTGCAGCAGAAGCCAAAGGCTGCCAGGGGCTAGCCTGGGTACCTACACACCGTTAATATATTATTTGTTACTGTTGTTAAAATTGATCCAGGAAGTCTCCTTTTGGCTGAATTTCTGAAGCAAAAACAAATTTTAAATTAGGGACTCTAGGGGCTTATAAATGTACATATATAAGAGAATCCTGCCAATAAAATGGTACATGATTATTGCCAAATGTCTCCCAGGTAGCAAATGTTATAAGAGCTCATTGAAGTTTGGACTGAGCTTGCTCCAGGAAGGGGTAAAGCAGCCCTACAGCCTTGGAAAAGTAGAAAACGTCTGTTTTAATGTTCTACTTTTTTTAACCTCATCTCTTCTATTCTAAAAAAAAAAAAAAAATTCTGAAGGACCATCTTTTTCAGGGGAACGAGGAAGGAAACGGAACAACATTCTCTGAGGTGACAAGCCCTGTGATAAACATCTAACTAATCTTGCTTGAAGACACGCCTGAGGCAATACTCTGATGTAATGAAGCCAGCCTCCAGGCCCACACTCTTTCTCCCTCTTCTAGCCCCAACTCTTTGTTTGGGTGCCTGTCTTTCTTGGCCTCATTCCATGTCTGGCCATCTGTAGCTTGGCACGCCTCTCAGTCCTCCCCTTTAAGTGTTCTCTGCTTCTCTACCTCTAACAGGTCAACCTAAGCTCACAGTCCAGGTAACAATGCTGATGGATAAACTGGGGCCCTCCTGGACTACAAAATGAAGGTTTGCATTTTTGGTAGAGATAACTGACAATATTCACAACATTAAAATTTTATTTTTTAACACAATCTTTGCCAAAGTAGACTATTCAGGCATTCGGAAGGGTCTGTGGGAATTTTACTTCCTTTAAAAACATACTACTCAAATATGAGATACGTGATACTATATTCAGTGTCCTTTCTATTCTTCTAGAAAATATATGTGAACTTAAACAAGGGGTAAGTTTTTGGTAAGCCAGTGACCCAGGCTACCACCACTCTTTCAGTAATGGTAGTAGTAGTAGTAGTGGTAGTGGTAGTGATAGTGATAACGTTAACAGTAGTAACGCTAGTAGAAGGAGGCTTGGTGGCATGACGGTTACGTGCTTAGCTGCTAACCAAAAGAATGGTGGTTCAAACCCACCCAGCCTCTCCACAGAAGAAAGACCTGCCAATCTGCTCCCACAAAGCTTACTACTTAGGAAACCCTATGGGGCAGTTCTCCTCTGTTGCATGGGGTTACTATGAGTAGGAATAGACTTGGCACACTAGTAATAAAAATAATTAAATATCTAAAATTTGTTCTATACCTGCTTTGTGCCAGGAACTTTTCTATGTAACCATCTCTGATGGTGACCCTTTGAGATAGTTGTGATGTCTCTATTTAGAGATGGATAAACTGAAGCTCATGCATATTAACAGTAAACTGTGTGCAAACATAAAGGGCAATCCATGGTCTCTGGCTCCCTAGGTCCCAAAGTCCTCATCACACTGCCTGTGGCACCAACTGAAACCAACAAAAGAGGCTGCCACAACCACTCCTGTTTGATAAGAACAAACACCTCCAACACTTTGGCAGGAACTTCTTGTCTGCTTCTCTCCAAGAGGAAAAGGGCAGAAGAGGAAGTGTATCTTCTCTTAGATTTGAGGAAACAACATGTTACTCATCTGTGTTAGTCTTAGGGAAAATGCCAAACTCAGGCACTGTGAAATCTATACGAACTCATCTCCCTCCACTTCCCTTCTGCATTCTTTGTCTGGTAATTCCAGGAACTCAGTATGATATTTATTTAACAGATATTATTAAGCTCTTATTTTGTGCAAGGTCCTGACTAAGGGAGCAGCGTATAAAAAGATGAGCAGGGCTTAGTCCCCGCACTCAAAGAACTTAGGGTCTGTAGGGAAGATACCACGTGTACATAATCCACATGTGGTTTAATGTCAAAGAAGCACAAATTAAAAAGCTTCCAGAACTCAGAGAAGGAAGCACTTTAGTATCCAGATGTTTATCCACTTCTCCGAGGACTCACATGGGGCTTGCCTGGCAGAAGCTTCATGGTGGCAGGTGCACAAAGCCGTATGTGCTGACGACACAGACCACAGGTGGGCTCTCCTGCAGATACTGCTTTCACAAGAATCCAAATTTGGTTTTACACATGCATTTATTGAGGAATATTGAGTGAAAAAAGAAGAGTTAAGAGCTGCTTTTCCATGACACATGAAAAATCAAAAGATAACCTAGAGCAGTAAAGTCATAACTGCTCCTTGAGAATAATACCACAATCACTCATGAACGGCCTCTGACAACACATCTGTCAGGATGCTATGAGGCTTCAGGGTTATGACTCTTTTTAACGCACGACTTCCTAACAGGAGAACCTTCTTTCTTTATTCTTCAGCCTGAGTTTTAGTGACAGCAGTCAGTTTGTAAGAGTGCTACAACCTGTAAAGTCAAGTTTGTTCTCAAACTGGAGCTGAGTGTTTCGCTGACCATAACTTTTCATGAGATAAATACAATGGAATAATGTTGACACTGTCTTAGACAGTCCAGTTGCAAATAATTGTCCATTACATCAATCAACAAGCATTTACACATGTTCAGCTTTCATGTGATACGGCTCCTTTAATAATAATGAATATACATGCCCACATGGATTGGCAAATATAGTTAATCCTTACTTTACAATATAGTGTATTTCAAAAAGGTCCCTGGGTGGTACAAACAGTTTACTCTTGGCTGCTAACCGGAAGGTTGGCAGTTCCAACCCACCCAGCGGCTCTGTGGAAGAAAGGCAAGACAATCTGTTTCCATAAAGAATACAGTCAAGAAAACCCTATGGAACAGTTCTACTGTGTAACACATGGGGTCTCCATGAGACAGGGGCCAACTTGACAGCAGCTAAGGACAATAACAATTAACCAAAAGGCTGGCCTTTCAAACCTACCCAGTGGTGCTATAGAAGAAAGGCCTGGAGATCTGTTTCTGTAAAGATTACAGCCAAGAAAACCCTACGGAGCTCAGTTCTACTCTATAACACGTGGAGTCACCATCAGTCGGAACCGACTTACTGACAATGGGTTAGGTTTTTTGGTTTTGGTATTTCAAGAGTTGACTATGAAGTAAATTTATGAAATCAATCTCGTAGTCTCATTACTGTCAGCTACTAAACTGAAGATAAATTGTTGCAGGAGACTAAAAGACAATAACTAGTATATATATGATGACTAGTTTGATAAAATATTATCAAAATAATCAATTTCCTTCTTAAATTAGGGGTTGGCATACTTTTTCTTAAAGGACCGGATAGTAGATATTTAAGGCTTGTGGACAGTATAGTTTCTGTCTCAGCTATTCAACTCTACCATTGTACCCTGAAAGCACAATCTGTAAATAAATGGGTATGGCTCTGTTGCAATAAAACTTTATTTACAAAGACAGGAAGTAGGCTCGAGAGCCATAGTTTGTCAACCTCTGGTTTAGATAATTGTTAACCTAAAAAAAAAGTAGTTTATTTTGTACCATACGTTGTGAATTATGTGTGTATCATATTTTTAAAAGCCCTTCGAAAGTTGTATAACCCCTTTTTAAGTGATGAATTCTTTATAGAATAATCACCCTTTGAGTTTTTTTTTGGCTTAATTATTATCTCATATATTTTTTTTTTATTGCATATGTTTGCCACGAAGCACACTATTACTTGAACCACTATTCAATGCTACCTATGTTTCAATTATTTGATAAAGCCATACATGTTTTTACAACTGTGCTGTGTAACTTGCTTTCTCAGTGTACAGGTTCATTTGTTTCAAAGTCAGGGCACGCCTACATAGTGAGCTCAAGTCTTTTCTCTAAGTGAAAAAATATACATTAGCTGAAAAACCTGTTCATCACAAGCAGGAGTTGATGTGAACAAAGGGCATTTTTAAGTAATTCAAGTATCCACTCCCTGTGAGAGGCTCATGCATGCGTGCAGAAGTCAGGCCTTCTTGAGAGCAGTGGTTATAGAGTTGGCTTGGAAGCTGTAGAACTTAGCAGCAAATCAGAGGGCTCAGTTAAAAGTACTCAAAGGCCACAACAAACTTTGGGATTCTTAATGTTCTAGAGTCACTAAAACGTGTTTACCATCCACTGAGGTCACTCAGGGTGAGAGGATGTTTATTTTGGGTTTCATCCTTGCAAAACATGTGTTATACTTTGGGAGAGAAACTATGCTAGAAATCAGTAGAGAGAGCATACAGAGGCACACTGGCATTTTTCGGGAGACACTTTATCATTCTTCGCAGGCTTCTTTTTCTTTTCTTCTTTTCATTTACTCACTTCCAAGTTCAACTCTTTTAGAGGTCTATGCCCCTATGGTTAAACTCTTGGCTGCTAACCTAAAGGTTGGTGGTTAGAACCCACCCAGTGGCTCTGTGCCCAAAAGACCTGGTGATCTGTTCCTGTAAAGATAACAGCCTAGAAAACCCCATGAGGTAGTTCTATTCTGTCACATGGGGTCACTATGAGTCAGAATTGACTCAACGGCACACAACAACAACAACTTGTCCACAAACAGATTTCGAATTATTTTATTATTGTTTTGGTTCCAAAAGAAAAGACCTTGATATATGTTCTTAACCAGAAGGCACGTGCAGGTACTTGAGGAGGCTGACCCTGAGCTGTGGGCTCATTGCCTGTTCCAGAAGTTTTGCTAACACTGGCCTAAGCATACATACAGAGAAGGAAACGTCTCTTGTAAACTGAGTGGCAAATATCTGCTTATCACTGATAAGTAAGCTCAGCAAGTTGCTGGAAGTTGAAGGAGGATAAAAAGTTAAGATCTAATACTTACGTTCCAAAAAATCCTTATCATCCAACAAGTACACCTGAGAGCAACAGAGTATATCTTAAGGCACTAACATGTGTGAAACAAACGGCAGTCATCCTCTGGGTGTTCAGGCTGGAAAGAAGTCACTGCAAACTTCATATTCTGAGATAAGTGAACAATGCCATTTGAGTTACCCATATACACGTGTTCTCCACACTTTATGATGCTCATTTAGGGACAGACAGAAATCAGTGCACTGACAATGTCTTCTTTACTCTCTGAGTTGTTCTGTTAAGAGACTTAGTAAGTTGTTTTCTCTGTACCTCCATTTCTTCTTGTATAAAAGGCATGATTCTACCTGCATTCCTCCTACTTCAGAGAAACACGGAAGGGGGATAAATGCCAAGGATGCTCGGTATTATCTGGAGATTAGTGCTGTGTGTGAGTCAGGAAGGTTGCTTACTACTAATTTGAGCGCAAGAGAGATCCAACATAAACACTGTTTCCTTAAAAGGGTCACAATAATCTGTGTTTACTTGCTGAATTGTTTACAGAATCCCTTATAAACAAGTAGACCATCAAGAATTCAATGTCAGCTTCAACGTCAGCACCCCACGCCAGCACTGCTCTCTAATGCATGCCCACAGCTTGAGTTCTTTGTAACAAATAAAGGTTGCACATCCTCTCTAAGACACCACCCTCAAGGACACACTTCCCTTATGTCCTGCATATTTTAGCCTTGTTGTCCGCTAATGAGCCCTTGGAAACTCTGGTGGTTAAGAGCTACTGCTGCTAACCAAAAGGCTAGCAGTTTGAATCTACCAGGCACTCCTTGGAAACGCTACAGGGCAGTTCTATTCTGTCCTATAGGGTTGCTATGAATAAGCCCTTAAGGTTGAAAGCACTTGATGAAAAAGAATATTAAGCTGAGAGGGTTATCCGGCTCTTATGGGGCAGCAATGGGCCACATGCAGGAATGGCGCCACTATTTTCTGGGCAGTTAAAGTGCCAACAGGATGCCATGATGACGATGCAGAAATGTTGTGTGATGTAACCCAAGACCAGATACCAGGTCCATGACCTGAACTTAAGGTTTTGTGGAAGGTTTTTGAGAAAGGCTGAAAGTATCTATACTTAGCAATGGACAAAAGAAATTTCTTCTCCTTTATAAATTCTTCATGCCTTCATAAATGAGTGCTGAAGGGCATGATGGTACTGTTTGGTTAAGACAATGAGGATAATCTGGCTCCTGTTTTTTGTCTTTTATTTATTTTTACAAAATTCACTTTAACAACTATTCATTAAGCACCCATCATGTGTCAGGCACTTATTGAGGAGTATGGGACACAACGATAGATATGATATAGCCCCTACCCTTAAGAAAAGTACAGTCTATTAAGGGGGAAGAGCAAGCACACAGAAGTCTACATTAGGTTGAACTAAATGACATAATGATTTTATGAACCAAAATACATTTGAGTATGGGCAATTCCATATAATTCAAACTACTACATGTCAGGATAACATAAGAACCATGAGAAAATATAATAGCCACCATGTAAGCTTACCATGTGACCAGTTGCCACTCTAACTACTTTTCATATATCAACACTTGTAATTCTTACAATAACCTTGTGAGGCATGTACTATTAGCATCTTTATTTTAGAGATAAGAAAACCAAGGTGCAGAGATTATGAAATTTAGGTAAGATCAAACGGGCTGTAAGCAGTAGAAGTGGGATTTATACCAAAGTAGTCTGGCTCCAGAGGCTGACATTTTAAACTACTATGCTATGCTATCTCTCTTTGAGATGGAGAAAGAACGGGCTACAGAGATTCCAAGGAGGAAGCACTCATCTTCTTGGGGGAACTAGGAGAAGTCTTGTGAATGAAGAGATATTTCAAATATGCCTTAAAGGGCAAAAATTCAAGAGGGATTGTTTAAGACTCAGAGGTAAGAGGAGAGAATATCTGGGGAAAGGGCCAAAATGAATGGATGTAATGAAGCAGGAATGCAAAGAACATAAATGGGGAGGGGGATGCATAGGACACAAGGAAGATAAGGCTGGAAAAGGCAGTAGGATCCATGTGGTGGAATTCTTTGAAAGCCAGGGAGATGGGTTAATTGGTAATTTAAAAAACAATGCAATGCTACTGAAGATGATCGAGCAGCACAATTCCTGGATCAAAGGTAGCCAGAAAGAATTACTCTTGAAGTAGAATGTAGGGTGGTTTAGGATGAGGAAGAAATAGGAAGTATGGAAGAAAAATTAGGAGATTAGCACAAAAATCCAGCTAAGAATGTATGATAAGGTTTTGAACAAGCAAGGTGAAGTTGGCTATGTTAGTCTTTGTCTCATAAATGTGTTTTTATTGAAGAGTGAAAGGAACTCACAATTGTGAGAGAAGATTTTCATGAACCCCTAAAACTTCAAGAAATTTATTTTCTGTGTCTAATATAATAAATTTTTTGGAACCCTTTGCACACTTAACTCTGATCTCAGTCATTGATTTTTTTGTTCAGAATGCCTGTTTTCATAAACTTTTGGACTAATTTATGCTCCAAAGAGCAGTCAATGAAAATTCAACATTTGGCCCCAGCTGAATATTCATTTTATTTTGAGGTGGACATGTTACTGATTAAAGAAGCCCTGGTGGTGCAGTGGTTAAGCACTTGGCTGCTAACCAAAAGGTTCATGGTTCAAACCCACCCAGATGCTCTGTAGGAGAAAGATGTGGCAGCCTATTTCCATAAAGATTACAGCCCTGGAAACCCTATGGGGTAATTCTACTGTGTCCTATAGAGTCACTATGAGTCAGAATCAATTCGATGGCAATGGGTTTGGTTTTTTTTGGGGGTTTATGTTACTGATCACAAAACATATACTTTTATAGTCATATGTGACAAACGCTGTAAAAAGGAATGACTTTTAAAAAATGAGGGAAAAATCCCCTTCAGAAAGATATACAATCATCCAAAAATTTCCCTTCCTAATGAAGTCTCATCTATTTGGTCCAAATAATAATCAAATCCTCTGCCAATAGTCAAAGCATAGTGTCAGTCATGACAGAGAAATAAAATTATTGCTAGAAGGCAAAGAGCCAGGCATCCTAGCTGAGGTATCTGTCTTATTCAGGGACACTAAAAATGTTTTACTTTCTTCTAGAGAATTCCAATCATAGTCATCATTTTACCCAGCAACTAAGAGAAACTTTCTTTTTGGTAAATTTGTATCATTATTTATTTAAAGTATAACAAAGATTTCTGTGTATCTCTGTAAACCGTAAACTTCCTTAATGTCCCTCTTATCCTAAGTGTGTGTGTTTTTTTGCATTTATTATTTATTGACCACTGCTATGATGCCTTTAGAGAACATTAAGACCCAAGGGAACAGAAATGTCTTACCTTTTTTAAAAAAAAATTATTGTGGTTTCAATGAACGTTTACAAATCAAGTCAGTATCTCATACAAAAACTTACACATGCCTTGCTATGTACTCCTAGCTGCTCTCTCCCTAATGAGACAGCGCACTCCTCTTCTCCACCCTGTATTTCTCATGTCCATTCAACCAGCTTCTGTCCCCCTCTGTCTTCTCAATCTCGCCTCCAGACAGGAGCTGCCCACATAGTCTCATGTGCCTACTTGAGCCAAGAAGCCCATTCCTCACCAGTATCATTTTCTACTTTATAGCCCAGTCCAATCCCTGTATGAAGAGTTGGCTTTGGGAATCGTTCCAGTCTTGGGCTAACAGAGGGTCTGAGGACCATGACCTCTGGGGCCCCTCTAGTCTCAGTCAGACCATTAAGTTTGGTCTTTTTATGAGAATTTGAGGTCTGCATTCCACTGTTCTTCTGCTCCATCAGGGATTCTCTGTTGTGTTCCCTGTCAGAGGAGTAAGCATTTGTACCCGGGCACCACCTAGTTATTCTGGTCTCAGGCTGGTTCAGGCTGATGTAGTCTCTGATACATGTGGCCCTTTCTGTCTCTTGGACTCATATTTACCTTGTGTCTTTGGTGTTCTTCATTCTCTTTTGCTCCAGGTGGGTTGAGACCAGTTGATGCATCTTAGATGGCCGCTTGCTAGTTTATAAGACTCCAGATGCCACTCAACAAAGTCAGATACAGAACGTTTTCTTAATACATTTTGTTATGCCAATTAACCTAGGTGTCCCCTGAAACCATGGTCCCCAGGCCCCTGTTCCTGCTACTCTGGCCTTCGAAGCGTTCGGTTGTATTCAGAAAACTTCTTTGCTTTTGGTTTAGTCCAGTTGTGCTGACCTCTCCTGTATTGTGTGTTGTCTTTCCCTTCACTTAAAATAGTTCTTGTCTACTGTCTAATTAGTGAATACCTCTCTCCCTCCCTCCCGACTCTCAGAAATGCCTTATCTTTTAATGATGAATTTTTAGTGTGACTAAGATAGTATAATTGTTGTTGCTGTTGTTAGGTGCCCTCAAGTTGGTTTCAGCTCATAGTGGCCCTATGTACAACAGAATGAAACACCTGCTGGTCCTGCATCATCTTCACAATCACTGCTATGTTTGAGCCCATTGTTATAGCCTCTGTGTCAGTCCATCTCATGGAAGATCATCTTCTTTTTTGCTGACTCTCTAATTTACCATGCATGATGTCCTTCTTCAGGGACTGGTCCCCTCTGATAACATGTCCAAAGTACATGAGATGAAGTCTCACCATCCTCGCTTTCAAGGAACATTCCAACTGTACTTCTTCCAGGATAGATTTTTTCGTTCTTCTGGCAGTCCATGGTATATTCAATATTCTTTGCCAACACCATAATTCTAATGCATCAATTCTTCTTCAGTCTTTCTTATTCATTGTTTAGCTTTCCCATGCGTATGAGGTGATTGAAAATATCATGGCTTGGGTCAGGCGTACCTTAATCCTCAGAGTGACATCTTTGCCTTTTAACACTTTAAAGACATCTTTTGCAGAGTATAATTAATAATGTCAGTTTGTCATACTGTGGTGGCTTACATGTTGCTGTGATACTGGAAGCTTTGCCACTGGTAATACCAGCAGGGTCACCCTTGGTGGACAGGTTTCAGCAGAGCTTCCAGACTAAGATAGACTAGGAAGAAGGACCTGGCGGTCTATTTCTGAAAAAATTGGCCAGTGAAAATCTTGTAAAAAAAAGGTATGCTAGTAACTTGGCAACTAGTCAAATAATTACATAAATAATTTGTAAAATTAATAGCGTATAATTATTTAATTATTCGACTAGTTGCCAAGTCTTTAGCATACTTTTTTTTTTTTAAATAATGTTTTATTGTGTGTTTGGTGAAAGTTTACACAGAAAATTAGGTTCGCACTTAACAATTTCTACACAAATTTTTCAGTGACATTGATTACATTTTTCACGTGTCAAAATTCTCATGATTTCTGTTCTGCTTGTTCCATTTAAGTAGCCTGTTTTCCCTGCCCTCCTTACTTTCTCCTTAGAGTAATTGTCGACAATTTGGTCTCAAATAGATGGTTTTTTAAAAGAGCACCATACTCACAGGTAATATTCTTTATTTTATGAGCCAGTGTATAATTTAGCTATGTAAGTGTGTTTCTGGTCAATGCATATTCCTTTTCTACTTTTGCTGTGTTGTATCCTTTGCCTGTAATAAAGCAGCTCTGTGAGTATAAACCATTTGAGTCCTGTGAGTCTTCCAGCAATGGAACACTCAAGGTGATTCATGTATAATTAATTCAGGGGGGAAGTCAAGAGACTCCATGATAAGAAGTGGTATGGGTGGCAGTTGCTAAGTGTGGAAAGGGCTTGGTAACCAGGCAGCTATTAAGGATAACCAGTTACTATCAAGCTGACTCAGACTAATGGCAACCGCATGTATGTCAAAGTAGAACTGTGCTCCATAGGGTTTTCAGTGGCTGATTTTTCAGAAGTAGATCACCAGGCCTTTATTCTGAGGCACCTCTGAGTGGACTGGAATCTCCAACCTTTTGATTAGCAGCTGAGCACATTAATTGTATGTAGCACCCAGGGACTCTTGTTAAAGGTATTTTCATTTAATTACTTTATTTTCAATGTCATTTATTACTTACCGTGCTAAGCTATCATTTTAAGTATGCTGAATTATACAACTTTGAATAACACATAGCTGCTCATAGTCCAGATGGGGAAAGAAGAAGGTACACGCAAAAAACTATACTCCAAAGCAACATTTAATATATTCCTTAAGTGTGGTATGAAATATCAGGACCTCTCTCACAGACAAGCATAGAGAAGGAAGGAACTGCTTCAGGTCAAGGGTATTGGTGTTTTGGCCTTAACTTAAAGCACAGGCAGGATTTATATTTACAGGATACAGGGTGGTGTGGAAGGAGGATATTTCTGGAAGATGTGAAAGCATAGTGTGCCTTGGGAATAGTCAGAAGTCTAGACTATCTGGGATGTGATGATGGATGGTGGATTTTAGTGCCTTGGGAAAGGCTTGGAGTTTAAAATTTAGGTAGTGAGGATGGCCTAAACATATTTAGTGGTGTTTAGAGCATAGAAGTGATATTATTATTGGCAGAGGAAGATGGATCCAAAGTAGGGGAGATGGGGCAGGGGGTGGAAGGAGAGAGGAGGGAGACAGCTACTAAATGTTTATTGCAATAGCGCAGGTATAAACGTGGCCCAGAGAAGGGTGGTGGCATTTATTTCACTTATGTTTGGTCAATTCTGTCTAGGACTGGCCCTGAGAGGGTTTTTATTTTATTTTTCTTCTATGAGATTTTGCTTTGAACCTGAGAATTTAGAAAAGTGCATACAGGAAATGTGTATCTTTAGGACATCTCATGTTGTACACAAGCTTTTCATGTGAAATTATCTCCTTAGTGAGGATGTGAGCTCCTTGGCATCAGGACACCATCTTACTCATTTCTTTCTTCTCCAGGGTGCAAAGCTCAGTGCTAGGTGCACTGCAGAGTGAACTATTTGTGACTCAGTGACGGCGTACCCAGTAACAGAGTAAGAAGGTATGAGCACTTGGGTCTGTCAGATTTGAATGAGATACTCATGGTGATAAAGGCGGCCATGGTTTTGTCAAAGCATGTTCACTGTGGTAGGTGCCCACTGA
Source organism: Elephas maximus indicus (assembly GCF_024166365.1). Classification (NCBI taxonomy): domain Eukaryota; kingdom Metazoa; phylum Chordata; class Mammalia; order Proboscidea; family Elephantidae; genus Elephas; species Elephas maximus. The sequence continues at coordinate 49,086,763 of NC_064820.1, read as the reverse complement.
TACAGGCACATTCATTTACATGGGTTACTTTATCCAATCAATCCTGGGTCAGAGGGCAGGTAATTTTTAACAGGAAGAAGCTGGAAGGCTGAAATTCTTCCTTTAGAGAGGCCAGTGTCTGTATGATGAATGATGATTAGCTAGTATTCTTGCTTATCACAAAGACAGGAAATCAACACATGTCAAATGACTGGTAGGAGGTTGCTATATATCAGTCTAACCTAGAGGCACCAAGGATCCTGTTATGGATTGAATTGTGACACCCCCAAAATATGTGTTGGGATCTAACCACTATACCTGTGAACACTTAATTGTGCTCATGTGGAATCTGTACATGGATCAAGAGGCAGTTGTTCGAACGGAACAAGGGAATACTGCATGGTTTAAAGTCAGGAAAGGTGTGTGTCAGGGCTGGATCCTTTCACCGTACCTATTCAATCTGTATGCTGTGCAAATAATCTGAGAAGCTGAACTATATGAAGAAGAACGGGCATAAGGATTGGAGGAAGATTCATTAACAACCTGTGATATGCGTATGACACAACCTTGCTTGCTGAAAGTAAAGAGGACTTGAAGTACTTACTGATGAAGATCAAAGACCACAGCCTTCAGTATGGGTTACACCTCAACATAAAGAAAACAAAAATCCTCACAACTAGACCAATAAGCAACATCATGATAAATGGAGAAAAGACTCAGGTTGTCAAAGATTTCAGTTTACTTGGATCCACAATCAACACCCATGGAAGCAGCAGTCAAAAAATCATAAGATGCATTGCATTGAGCAAATCTCCTGCAAAAGACCTCTTTAAAGTATTGAAAAGCAAAGATGTCATCTTGAGGACTAAGGTGTGCCTGACCCAAGCCATGGTGTTTTCAATAGCCTCATATGCATGTGAAAGCTGGATAATGAATAAGGAAGACCAAAGAAGAATTGATGCCTTTGAATTGTGGTGTTGGCGAAGAATATTTAACATACCGTGGACTGCCAAAAGAACGAACAGATCTGTCTTGGAAGAAGTACAACCAGAATGCTCCTTAGAAGCAAGGATGGCCAGACTACATCTCACATACTTTGGACGTGTTATCAAGAGGTATCAGTCCCTGAAGAAGGACATCATGCTTGGTTAAATACAGGGTCAGTGAAGAAGAGGAAGACCCTCAATGAGATGGGCTGACACAGTGGCTACAACAATGGGCTCAATCATAGCAACAATTGTACGGATGGCACAGGACCCGGCAGCGTTTCATTCTGTTGTGCACAGGGTCGCTATGAGTCAGAGCTGACTTGAGGGCGCCTAACAACAACAACATATCTGTGAATATAATGTAATGCAGTCTTCTTCCATAATGCAATCTAATATAATCAGTCCATCAGTTGAGGTCATACCAGTGTAGGGTGGATCCTAAAACTAATCAATTCTAAGTAATAAAAAGAGCAGACTAAACACAGAGGCATGCACATACTGGGGAAGACAGATGCCATGTGAGAATCACCAAGAACCAAGGAATGCCTAGGGCTACTGACAAGGAAGGAATCAACAAGGCTGAGACCCAGATTTGGACTTTTAGCCTCCAGAAGTGTGAGAAAATAAACTTCTGTTCTTTAAAGCCACCCACTTGTGCTGTTTGTGTTATAGCAGCACTAGAAAACCAAGACAGACTCCGTGACCTGTTAATGACAATGGCTTGAAGAAATCATGCTACCACTTTGGGGAGAAGGGGAGGGCAATGTATTATCTGTGTGTGGGGGAGGGCTGCAATGTGGGTTGGAGCATGCACTATTATTAAGACATTCTTGACCAATTCCTTCTTAGTTCCTTGCAGAAAGTAACAACAGGTTACAGCATCTGTTGAATGAAGGCTTTGAACTGCTGGCTGGTATAACCCAAACATAACCAAACAGCCACCCCTTTTACAACCCCTCATGTTAATTGGGCAGCAGATTAACATGTCAGGTCCTTCTAAAAGTAGAGGGTTGTAAAGGGTTTGTGGTCTGGCACAACTGACAAGTGAATGACATTTGTTAAAAAACACCACCAACCCTCCATTTGGGCCACCTCCAAGAAAATGATGCTTAAATCTCACATTAGAAATTTACTCTGCAATTTAGTCATAAAATCCAAATTGTGGTTTAGTGACACCAGAATTACTGACAAAAACAGCAACAGTTTAAATTCAATTAGGCAGACTGTCTTCCCTTCTTTTACTGGATAATTGGATTCTAGCACTTACTTAACTGATGAAAAAATACCCATTCTTACAGAATTTAGTTAAATGGGCACGTACTATGTGATCATGAATTTTTAGGTGACGTGAGAGACTTAGAAGTATCATAAATGTGGGCTCTGGTTGTTGGGTCTTAAAGTTCAATTTAATTAATTAACTCACGTACAGCTCACAAAATTTGTTGAGTTCTATGCGTGATGCTAACATATACATTAAAATATCGTGAAGTAAATGCCATCATGCAGTGATGAACCAAGTTTTGTGGGAACACAAAAGGCAGAACAACTATTCAGACCTAGAGGATGTGGAGAAGGCTTCCCCACAGAGCAGAGGTTTGAGCTCAGTCTTAGGCATGAAGGGAAGATTGTCAAAGGACAAGAGAGGGACATGTAAAGGCATTTCAAAAAGAGTTAACTCACACGAAGGAAGAATTTTGGAGCATAAGGCAATTTGGTTGAGAGATGAGTTTAGTCTTCTGCCAAGCTGATCACTAGATAAAGATATATCTCAAAATAATAACGATCCTCTAAAACAGGATCTGTAAAAAGAGGCAGGGTCCTTAATTTGATAAAGTTATTGACTCATATCCAAATTAATTATGCCCCCCCCCCCATTTATTTGGCCTAACTTAACCTCTGAGCATAAGAAAAATAGATAAAGCAGCAGCCTTGCAAAGAAGCTGAAAAAAAAAAAAATCCTGAAAAAATATACTTTTTTGCTTGCCAGGGCAATTTCAATCAGTCACTCTCCCAGTTACCAATATCCCAAACAAAACAGAGAAAGGACAGTAGCTTGAATTATAGTAGAGCATGGACAATATTGCTGAAGGCAGAAAAAGGATGGAAATTCTTACTTGTCCCTGGGCCTGGATTAACTCTTTGCAGACTCTGGGATGCTCTGCCAAGGATAGCTGGTGTGGCTGGAACAAAAAAAGAAGAAAACTATTAGCCATCTCTGTCAAAATGATTTGATGTGACCCCACTACAGTATCATTTCTAAATTAAAAAACTTGACCTGCACCCCCTTACAATGCTCCTGCTTTTTTTTTTTTAATTAAAATTGTAAATCTTCCCTCTTAAACCAAAACCAAACCCTGCTGCCGTTGAGTTGATTCCGACTCATAGAACTATAAATTATACAGTAAATAACTGGAGCAAATGGAAATCTTCTGGTTTTAGTCACTTCTGGTCTCATGCCTAGATACAGTCAGGAGAAATGAAAAAATGGCTTTTATTATCATTTGAGTCTAAACTTGAGCCTTGCTTATGAAAACAAGGAGGAACATAAATTCTTTTCTTAAAACAGTATTAAAAACCATTCGGTCAAAAAAATTTCTCTCAGAAATAAACATACGAGTAATCCTGGGAGTGGGGAAGAAAGGAGGGGAAGCAAAAAGTTGGACAAGAAAGATACAGAACTTTATGATACAAGATGGGCAATGAGTCATGTATTAAAAAGCAGTTATAATTTGATCGATAATCTATAGCATTAGATTATATTAAAAACAGGAAAAATGGCAAATGATCAGTGTAGTTGGTGTTCTACCTTAAACTATTACACCAGACTGCTTTGCAAGCATCTCAGCTATAAAATATGCAATTGTTATCCGGGCTTGGTGGAAAAGGGTATTTGTACAGAATTTCCCACATCAGATCATGTTGCCAGTTGCTGTTCAGTTGATTCAGACCCATGGTGACCTGATGTGTGTCAAACATCAATGTCTGATTTCTCGGAAGTCAATCACCAAGCCTTTCTTCTGAGGCATCTCTAGGTGGACTTGAGCTGTCAACCTTTTGATTAGCAGCTGAGCGTGTTAACTGTTTGCACCACCCCAGGAACTCCTTTCAGATCATGTTACCTCTGGGTGATTCTTGAAGGTGCAGCATTTCCCCGGCCCACAAGAAACACTGAGCATTATTTCAATGTGAGTGAAGCTACTGATGCTCTTATTTTGGTCCTCAGTAGAAATCCTCAAATTAGCAGTAAAGTTGAGGAGAGTTTCTCCAGAATGATGACTGAAATGGAATGTGGGGGTCAGTTATGAGATGAGCGCCCAAGGAGGGGGTGCAGAGCCAAACCTCAGGCTAGGAAGGAGCAGGGAGGCCTGGCTACCCTGACTCTTCACAAGGTGCTAAGAAATCTTTCTCTGAAATAAAAAAAGGAAGAGAAAGAAAATGAAGATGCATCGGGCAGTGAGATAACTCACTTTCATCTCCCTGAATTTCAGAGCTAGTGAGTCCTGGCCACCTGCTCCTGAGCCACTTTTCAATGTACTTTTCCACTAAGTCCCTCTAATTAGCTATTCTGTAGGAAGCAGCTGCTGGGTCTGGTGTTCATAAATAGAGACCAACAGATGAAGTTAAGATTCTCCCCAATAAATGCTACAGAATTCTAATCCTCGTAGGGTTTTTCAGTCTGGGTGTTATCGGTGAGCGTATTTTTTTAAGTGGTTAGGGTTGGGAGTTTTGGTGAATTAATATTTTAAATTCTGACTATTATTTCTGTCTACTGCCTGTCATTTTCTTGTACTGTGGTGCCTTGCATGTTGCTATGATGCTGGAAGCTTTGCCACCAGTATTTCAAATACCAGCAGGGTCACCCTTGGTGGACAGGTTTCAGCGGAGCTTCTAAACTAAGACAGACTAGGCCTGGCGATCTACTTTTGAAAATTAGCCAGTGAAAACTCTATAGATCACCTATAGATCACAACAGAATATTGCCCATATAGGGCTGGGCAGTGTTTCATTCTCTTATACATGGGGTTGGCATGAAGTGGAGACGATTCAACGGAAGCTAACAACATTATTTCTGAAAATGCTTCTTTTTCTTCCCTCTAAATTTTACTCTTACCTTGACCTATACAAACTAATTTGCTTCCAAATGCAATAAAGAAGTATGGCATAAAAGAAGGCAGAATACACATTTTTCTAGAGTAGATAATGTGCTACACTGGTTTTAAGGTGAAAGAATGAAAATTCACATTTTATGACGATTCTCTCAAATCTACTCACTACTGTCATACCCTATGTCTTTGTTAATACTGTTAGTCGTTTAGAACTACCCCAACTCCTTGCTAAAAATGAGAGAACACTTTACTTCATGACCCCTTACCCTAAGTACAGCACGAAAACATTACTTTGCTGAGGGCTTGGTAAGTTTTTATAACTTCTGACTATGAATGGCCTGTTTCACTGACAACTACGCATTCTTTGAAAATGTTTCTACAGTTCAAAGGAAATGAACAACTGAGGTAATCATGAGAGGGCCCACAAACACATGTGTTATTTTGGTCAAAATTATCCAGCAAGTTTGTCTTAATTTTCAGCTTGAAATTGAGAAAATGAACAGACGACAGTTTCTTAGATTAGCACTAAAGTTGAGAAGAGTTTCTTCAGAATGATGAATGAAACGGAATTTGGGGGTCAGCTACAAAATGAAAGCCCAAGGTGGGGTGCAGAGCCAAACTTCAGGCTGGGAAAGAAGGGGGAAGGCCTGCCACCTTGACACGTCACAAACAGGATTTTGCTTTCCTTACAAACCAACGTCTGGTACCTTCCACTTTATGGTGTCGGTATTTGGTGACATTTTCATGAGGCAAGAAAGTGTTACTCAGCTAACACCCTCCACAACGTGTGATGCACCAGTACATAAAAGGAGCAAATGGCATGACTGAGGTAGGACTGCAGAGTTAAGGCAGTGCTGAGAGCCTGCTGGTTACAAAAGCAAAGCACGATTTCAAAACCCTGCTCTCTTAGCAAATGGAGGTGTTGTGTTCCATTAGCAATTTTAATTAGTGCCAAAGCCGTGTGCCTAATGTCCAGAAGTATTGAACAGAGAGGGAAAAACAAATAAAGATATAACCATAAACAGAAAATCATGATTCAAACAGTAACAAGAATTACGGAAGCCATTAGAAACTGTGGCTTCACTTATGATCTGTAGCGTCCCATTCATTAAGTATTCACTTAAAAAAAAAAAAAAAAAACACGCTGCCATTGAGTTGATTCTCACTCATAGTGACCATATAGGACAGAACAGAACTGCCCCATAGTGTTTCCAAGGAGCCCCTGGTGGATTTGGACTGCCGACTTTTTGGTTAGCAACTATAGCACTTAACCACTATGCCACCAGGGTTTCCAGTATTCACTCAGTAAATATTTAATAGGGGTTTTCAATGCTGGAGAGAGATGGTTATTTCTCCCTTGGGCAGTTTAGTGGGCCCTACACCCAAGTTCCCAGATACTGCTTTTATATTCCTTCCTGTCACTGTTTATTTGCCTGGCCCGACTGGTATGTGGCGAGTTCCTTGAGGCAGGTATTGCTCCTTTCATCCTTGTAACCTGTTACTAGCACAGGGCATGACACCTAACAGATTAATGAAGTTTGCCAAATAAATGAGGTAAATGAAGATGAATTATGTATGTTTGCAAACTTTGGCTTCTGAGCCAAAAGTGAATCAAATAAAAATATTCTCAGCAAATTGTGCCTCCCCTTGGAAAATTTAAGTTTGCTTGATGACTTTTCCTGTCTTTTTGAAGTCTATTTATCCTCAGCCACATTCCAGAAATTTTCCCTGCTAGGATCTCAACCTTTAAAGCTCTTTCCAGACCCATCTTTGCCTTCCTGTCCTTCCTTTCTTTCAAACTTTCATCACCATTACCAAAGAGTATTCAATTTAAAGTCCCTATCTTGCTCGTCAGTCCTTACAATCAGGTTCAAGTTCAAGCCTGACCTCAGTGATGCTGTGCCCCAGACGTACTGCTGCCTCTAAAGGGGTTGGCGGATGGAAAAGTCAAAAAAAATGTATATCTTACATTTATTGTGTGCTTAAAATATGCCAGGCACTGTACTATGCATATTTTATGGATTTTTTCCATTTCATCCTCACAACCTCGGAAGTGAAAATTATAATTAGTTATATTTTACGGATGATGGATCAGAGGTTTAGAGAAGTTGAGTAACTTGTCCAAGATTACCCAGCAATTAAACAGTGGAGCCTGAATTCGAAATGGGGCCAGGGTCTTACTCCAAAGTTGCTGCTCTTCATCCCCTACACTGCTTCCCAAACTTGCCTGATTGTCAGTATCTACTGTGGCATGCATTAAAAGTACAGGTTCCAGGGCCCTGTCCCAGATCTACAGAATCTGAAGTCTCCAGGATAAAAACCAAATGCAAACCCGTTGTTGTTAAGGTGATTACAACCCAGAGTGACCCTATAAGACAGCCAACTCACAGCGACCCTATAGGACAAAGTAGAACTGCCCCATAGGGTTTCCAAGGCTGTAATCTCTATGGAAGCAGATTGCCACATCTTTCTCCTGGCTGGTGGGTTTGAACCACTGCCTTTTCACTAAGCAGCCAAGCACTTAGCTGCTGTGCCACCAGGGCACCTCTCTCCAGGAGAAGGTCCTGGGACTCTGTATGTTTACTTTGCACCCCAGATGATTCTATGATGGGTTTCAACATCACTTCACTCTGCTCCACTTCCTTGCTCAATTAATTCTCCTCCGAGCTGTGTCCTCTGCAGGACTTGCTTGGAGTGCTTCTTCACTGCATGCCCATAGCTGGTGCTCATTAGAAGACGCAGGATAAAGCCCGGGCTAATCCATTTATTGGAATGCTGCAGATATCCTGGAAAGTTATAATGATGGGGTCAGATTGCTGAGGCTGTTGACAAAGACCCTTCAGGGGTCAGTTCATGAGGAACCAAGTAAGATCCACAACACTCTGACAACCAGGCCACTTCCGTTAGCCCCGCTGTTGAATGCTGTTACATAGCAGGTCCTCAAGCATAATATATATTCAATAATATATATAATGTATATTAATAATATATATTCAAGAATATTGAATATACCATGGACTGCCAAAAGAAGGAACAAATCTGTCTTAGGAGAAGTACAACCAGAATGCTCCTCAGAAGCAAGGATGGCGAGACTGCATCTTACATACTTTGGACATGTTGTCAGGAGGGATCAGTCCCTGGAGAAGGACATCATGCTTGGCAGAGTACAGGGTCAGCAGAAAAGGGGAAGACCCTCAACAAGGTGGATTGACACAGTGGCTGCAACAATGAGCTCAAGCATAACAATGATTGTAAGGGTGGTGCAGGACTGGGCAGTGTTTCGTTCTGTTGTGCATAGGGTCGCTATGAGTTGGAACCGACTTGGCAGCACCTAACAACAACAACAACAACAACAACAACAACAAGCATAATAATCTACTTGGTCATAGCTACCCCTCCACCCACTGAGTCCACTGAGCCCAAGCCCAGTGACAGTTCTAAGCTGGAATATCCTTTCTTTTGTGGCTTTTTGTATTAATTGAATTTCCACTCCCAGTTCCTCCTGAACTAAGATGTGTTATCTTGTACGCGTCATGACTCTTGGCAGCTCTAAAGAAGCCTGTATAATCAGAACAGGAAATCTTTGGGCCTTTCAAGCGGACGGTATCACCTCCCAGATCTCTACGAGGGAGTTATGTTTCTTCTTTACTTGAACAGTAAATCAAAAAGCCCATTACATGAGAGAGAATTTCAACAAATTAGAAAAATAAACAAACATGAAATGATTCTGGTGGTTTCCAACATTCTTTAATGTTAAAGGTGGGTTTTTGGTCAAATGATATAGAACAATTTTAAAAGAAAAACAGGTGTCATTCATGAAAAGAAACACATGATTAAAGAAATATGCAGTGGCTACATTTTGCTGTAAATGTATTTTTTAGCCCTGGTGGCGCAGTGGTTAAGAACTCAGGCTGCTCCTTGGAAACCCTATGGGGCAGTTCTACTCTGTCCTATAGGGTTGCTGGCTGTTGGAATTGACTCAACAGCAATGGGTTTGATTTTTTTTTTTTTGTGTGAGTCACTGGGTCTGAAGGTAACAAGAGTCAATTTGCAATGAGATATCATGAAGACCTTCTTCTCTCACAGGTTCTACCTCTGGTTGAGTGGGACATACGCAGAAGTTTCCCAATAGCTTTAAGCTTCATAGATTCCCTTCCTGTCTGGCAAGTTTTTGAAAAACGTCCTTCTGACATAAGCTTATGCGTGTACTGAGGACATCTGCTTGTACTTAAAGATAGATACTGGAGTCAGGCTTTTCAAATGTAGCCCTTTGGGCCATAATGACAGTTAAAGGGGCAGTGACTTTAGGAGAAGACATTGGTGGTGGTGTTTTTAAAAGGAGTCCTGAGAGCAACAGTCAAGATGAATGCTGGATTTGAGCTGGATCTCAGCACTGGAGCAGTAACAACCTGCATCTTTATTTAAAAAAATTTTTTGTTGTTGTTGAGAATACACACAGCAAAATATGCACGAATTCAACATTTTCTATACGTACAATTTAGTGACATTGATTACATTCTTCGAGTTGTACAACCATTCTCACCCTCTTTTTCTGAGTTGTTCCTCCCTCATTAACATAAATTCACTGCCCCCTAAGGTTTTTTTTTTTTTTTTTAAGATTCCTATCTAATCTTTCGAGCTGCTGCTGTCAGTTTGATCCCATATAGACAGTTCTTAAAAGAGCATAATGCTCAAGGCAGATTTTTTTTTTTTTTTTTTTTACTAGTTAAGCTAAACAGTATGGATTACACCTCAACATAAAGAAAACAAAAATCCTCGCAACTGGACCATTACACAACATCTTAATAAATGGTGAAAATATTGAAGTTGTCAAGGATTTCATTTTATTTGGATCCACAATCAATGCCCATGGAAGTAGCAGTCACGAAGGCAAATGATGCATTGCAATGGGCAAATCTACAAAAAACCTCTTTAAAATGTTAAAATGCAAAGATATCACTTTAAGGACTAAGGTGCACTGACCCACGTTATGGTATTTTCAATTGCTTCATATGCATGTGAACGCTGGACTATGAATAAGGAAGCCTGAAGAAGAACTGATGCCTTTCAATTATGGTGTTGGTGAAGAATATGGAATATACCATGGACTGTCAGAAGAACAAACGAATCTATCTTAGAAGAAGCACAGCCAAAATGCTCCTTAGAAGCAAGAATGGCAAGACTTCATTTCACATACTTTGGACATGTTTTTAGGAGGGGTCAGTCCCTGGAGAAGGACATTATGCTTGGTAAAGCAGAAGGTCAGTGAAAAAGACGAAGATCCTCAATGAGATGGATTGATAGAGGCTGCAACAATGGGCTCAAGCATAATAACAATTGTGAGGATGGTGCAGGACCAGGCAGTGTTTCATTCTTTTATACATAGAGTTGCTGTGAGTCAGAACTGACTCAACAGCACCTAACAGCAACAGTTGTTTGACTTTAAGAAGACTCCAAGGGATGTTTTTGGTTTAAGGTTTAAAGATTATCTCAGGACAATATTTTTAGGGGTTCATCCTCCTTCCATGGCTCCAGAAATTCTGGAGTCCATGAAATCTGAAATTCTCTTCTGTATTTTCCCCCTTTTGATCAGGATTCTTCTATGGAATCATTGATCAAAGTGTTCGGTAATTGTAACTGGGCACCATCCAGTTCTCCTGGTCTCATAGCAAAAGAGGCAGTTGCTTATAGATGCCCCTAGCATCTTTTTTGTGCAAAACTTCCCAGAAATTCCTCCTGCTTTTCCCTTCTACTGCTAGAAAAACAGCGAAACATCTTGTCCTACTAGCTAACCCAAAAGCTGCTTTTCATTATTGAAATGTCAACACCAGGCCATGGGCAGTAAGTGAGCCCTCCATGCAATGTGATAATTGGGCCCAGAGTAATAACTGCAATGCTAACAGAATCACAGGTTGGCATTGGCCAAGATCAATCTTACGTATGTCAGTCAGGGCCAAATGACTGAGATCAGAAAGACAGACTAAGAAAGAATTCAAAGGTCAGTCTGAAATGTGGGAGGACAGAAGTGTTTCTTCCCTAATAATGTTGTCTTAAAAAAAAGCAAAATCAAACCTGTTGCCATCGACTTGATTCTGACTCATAGCAACCCTATAGGACAAGTAGAGCTGCCCCATAGGGTTTCCAAAGAGCAGCTGGTGGATTTCAACTGATCTTTTGGTTAGCAGGTGAGCTCTTAACCACTGTGCCACCAGGGCTCCAAACACTGTCTTAGATGTTATTAATACCTGTGAGTTCACTCATTAAATACAATAGGGTCAGAATGATAACAAACTTCAGAGTTCAGGTGGTGACTCATAAATGGTGTGCTAGAGATGGTATCTCTTTCTAACTGTGTTCAGTGACATCATGTCATTGACTGGAAACCAGCCACAGTGGGAGTATTTACAGTACAGAAATTGGAAAATGCTACAAATCAAGGCTTTCCTGCCTCCCAGCAGAGCTGGTTGTTTAACATTTACCAACATATCACTGTTGACAACATGTCAACTACTATATCTTAGAGTTTTAGTCACTCCTCCTATTTTATACATGGGAAAACTAAGGCCCAAGGAGTTCAAAGGACTTGCTCAAATTCACACAGAACTTAATCAAGGACTAGGTTCCTTGATTCCTAATCCCAGTCATTTCCCTCTCTGCCATGTGGAATAAAAAAAAAAAGAAGATATTAACAACCATGGACAGGCAGAGAACTAACTGATAAAATATAAGGTACAAGTAATGTATGATTCTCAAAGTATTTTGCTGCCAAGTGGGTAGATGCCTCTATTCTTTTCCTGTGTTAGCAGTTCTGATCCCAGAGCAGGTTCCAGTACAGAGCAGAAAAGTAGTTCAGTAAATGCTTATCAAATAAATGCAAAATTGCTCTTCAATTCTGTGAAAGAAGACAGTGAAAAGTAGCAGGCAGGTAGAGATGGCAATAAGAAATATCCCCCCTACAGCTCTATGGGAGTCCCTGGGTGGTGTAAACGGTTAATGCGCTCGACTGCTAACCGAAAGGTTGGAGGTTCGAGTCCACCTGGAGGCACCTCAGAAGAAAGGCCCCACCACCTACTTCTGAAAAATCAGCCATTGGAGACCCTATGGAGCACAGCCCTACTCTGACACACATGAGGCCACCATAGGTCAGAATAGACTTGACAGTACCTAGTAAACTGGTACAATTCTATGAGGTAGGTCATTCCATCATACCCAGTTTAGAGGTCAGGAAACAAAGGCCTAAAGAGTTATACAATGCTCCCAAAGTCATGTAATGACTTAAGTACACATGAAGTACTTAGCACAGTGCAGAGCAAGTATTTAATAAATGTTGGAAAAGACAGCACTGTTGGTAGTAGTGATTGTTATTATTTTAACATTCTGATCAGAAACAACAAGAGCTTATCACTAGACGAAAGGAAGATGTATCCTCGTGTATAGCATATAAAAATGATGAATAAATATTTGCTGAATAAATGACGAATTTGCAGTTTGTAGTGTTCCGAGTATTTACAGAGTTTCTAAAATAGCCTCTTTCTTTTACTCTTCAATTTCATTTTAAGCAGCAGATTTAGGCAGCTGTATTATTGTCACTCATCTGTTCCCCCAAGATTAATAGTCTAAAAACTTGAGGGGTTCCTGTCTTAGACATCTAGTGCTGCTATAACAGAAATACCACAAGTGGATGGCTTTAACAAAGAGAAGTTTATTTTCTCACGGTTTTAAAGTAGGCTAAAAGTCCAAATTCAGTGGGTGTCACCTCCAGGGGAACGCTTTCTCTCTCTGTGGGCTTTGGAGGAAGGTCCTTGTCTTCAATCTTCCCCTGACTGAGGAGTTTCTAAGGCACAGGGACCCTGGGTCCAAAGGACGCGCTCTGCCCCTGGCACTGCTTTTTTGGTGGTATGAGGTCCCCCTGTTTCTCTGCTCACTTCTTTTTTTTATATCTCAAGAGATTGCCTCTATACACAGTCCAATCTTGTAGGTTGAGTCCTGCCTCACTAACACAACTGCTGCCCATCCTCTCTCATTAACATCATAGAGGCAGGATTTACAACATATAGGAAAATCACACAATACCAGGAATCATGGTCCAGCCCAGTTGATAGATTTTTGGGGGCACATAATTCAGTCCCTGACAGTTCCCAAGATCCCAAAAGACTTCTAACCACTTTTCGAATGCAGTCTGCCAAGATATAGTCAGATAATGTTTCGAATCATTAACTCTGACCTACAACGTCTTTCCCTTCTTTGTATGTCCCAGTGTCATTCACCTCGCTCAGGCTCTCATCACCTTTCACATGGACTAGATGCAGTGTCTACGATCCAGCCCTCACATTGCTGCCCAAAATTATTTTCCCCAAACATAAACCTGATCCCTTCACCCCCTGCTCAAAGACTCCATGTGCTCCCAGGAAATAAAGTCCCTCCGTGATCTGGCTACCACCAACTTTGCCAGTTTTTATCTCCCTCTATTATCTCTCTCAGTTAATGCGCTTACTGCTAATCAAAAGGTTGGACGTTCAGATCCACTCAGAGGCACTTTGGAAGAAAGGTCTCGTGATCTACTTCTGAAAAATCAGCCATTGAAAACCCTATGGAGCACAGTTCTGCTCTGGCACACATGGAGTTATCATGGGTTGCAATCAACTTGATGGCAACTGGCGTTATACATCTCTCAGGGACTCTAACTTTCAGCCCACTTCACTATTTACTCTCCCCCAAACACATCCTGAACACTCGTCTTCCGTGTCTTTGTTCAAACGTTTCATCTAAAGGGAGAGCTAATTTCCAAAGCACTAATACACACATCATCCATTTACACCTCTCACTAATTCTGAAGCTGGCAGGGCAGGTATGCGGCACTCTTTTACTGATGTGGAACTTGAAGGTTCCCATTAATGCTAGCATGACTGTCCCTGTCTCCTCTTGCCTCTTCCACCTAAGCCTGTGGAAATTCCATTCACCTTTCAAGGTCAATTTGAGGGGCTTCTCCTCCATGAAGCATTTTTTAATTTTCTCAAAGTTGGAATCCATCTCTCCATTCTTTGTACTTCTGCAACACTTTTTCATACCTGGACCATGGCAATTATTATTCCTTGCCTACGACCACCATGAGTCGGAATAGTCTTGATGGCAACTGCTTTGGTTTTGTTTTGGTTTAGTATCTTAGTCATCTGACTTGCTCAATGGGCGATAAACTCCTTGAAGGTAAGGAACATGTCTCATTCTCCTCCATAGTACTAGCACAATTCCTTAAATATAGTGTGTGCTTTATACATATTTGTGAAATTATCTGAATATTTCACTAGAGGAGGGTCTTTCAAGAAACATTGTGAGGCATCATGCACAGCAAAAAATACACCCATTCAATAGTTTTTACATGTGCAGTACAATGACGAAGTTTGCATACTTCACATTGTGTCACCATTCTCACTATCTCTACCCATAGTGTTTCACCACTGTTAGCACCTTTACTATTATTATTTTTAATTTATCAGATATAAGCCTCTTTGAAAGCACATGCTACAGATGCTACAGCAAGTGTCCTGCTGGGACCATGATCGTTCAAACTTGAGGCAAAGCCAGCATTCATTAACTCATTTTCACAGTATCTAGTTCTTGCTACCATTCAATGAGGGAAAGAAACAGGGAAAATAGGCTTGTTTAGCTTCCTGAACTCTCTCTGTCACCCGGACAGTTGCATTTGCATGGTTTGGGTTACAGCAGTGAGCCAGCCTTTTGATACTGAGATGTGCAGTACCCATTCTTGTTTATGAGGCTGAGACGGGTAGTAGTGACTATTCAGTCCAGGGAGTTGGTTGTTTTGGCAAATCCATGGATCTTCTTGTTCAGTAAAGGTGGTATTTCAGAAGCATATGCATGCAAAGAGTGTCCTAAGAAAGTATATATTTTGGCAGAGGTGTAAGGTGTGTTTTTCCCCTTCTGGGCAAAGGCATCTTTAATAAACAGGCTGGTTTGGGCTCCTGCCACTCTGACTCTCCTTTCCAAGCTTTACTCCTCAATTTCCATCCAGCATTTCTTGAACACATTCTTGTTCCCTTGGGAAGTAGGTACTGGAGAGCCAGAGAAAGTGATTCTTCAGTTAGAACTGCAGTATATGAGTGCTTACAGTGTGCCAGGCACTGTTCAAGATGCTGGGTAGCAGGGTGGAGCAGTAAGATGGTACAGGGAGTGGCTCTTATAGACCCGAAAGCAGAGTGGTAGAGAGCCACATAGGTATTTTTTGGAAGCACATTCCAGGAAGAGGGAAACAAGAACATAGGCCCTGAGATGGGTTTGAGGCACAGCAAGGAGGCTCATGACTGGCTGGAGAGGAAGGAGGATAGAGTGGAAGAATTTGAGGTTACAGAGGTGCAGGGTCTTGCAGACCAGTGGAAGGACTTGTGGAATGCTTGCCATGTCAGATTCCATGAAATGAACCCAAATGAATAAGAGGTGCTATTTCTGCCAAACCTGCCCCAGTATATTGTGTACATCCCACTTGAATCCTTTACTCCAATAGTTGGGAATTGGGAGGTGTTAGGGTCAGGTCTATTTGCTGTGTGGCTTTAATTCTCTAATTATCTTTATTCCACTGTACTTGGTTTGGGTTATAGACACAGACCAGTGGTCCATTAATTTGTTCAAGACATATTAATTAAGAACCTGTTATGTGAAAGGCACTATGCTAGGCACTGGAATATAGTAATGAATAGACTAACACAAGCCCCAGGGTTCATTTCTCTCTGTTCCCATAAATGAATCCTTAGTCCCAGACCAACCAGTCTGTTCGCCATCTGGCATATTCCTGACTCTAGGTTTTTGCTCATCTTATATCATTCTCTTTACTTTCTCCAAAATGGGAGAAGATCAGAGGTAACTCTCACCTATAGAAAGGGGATAATAATTCATAAAACAGAATAATGTATATTAAGTGCTTAGTAGAATGTCTAGCACTTGGTAAGTGGCTCTGAACTAATGTTGTTGTTGTTGTTAGGTGCTGTTGAGTCAGTTCCAACTCACAGTGACCCTATGTACAACTGAATGAAACACTGCCTGGTCCTGTGCCATCCTCACAATCTTTGCTGTGCTTGAGCCCACTGTTGTAGTCACTGTGTCAATTCATCTCGTTGAGGGTCTTCCTCTTTTTTGCTGACCCTACACTTTACCAAGCATGATGATCTTCTCCAGGGACTGGTCCCTTCTGACAACACATCCAAAGTACGTGAGACGAAGCCTCGCCATCTTCACTTCTAAGAAGCATTCCGGCTGTACTTTTTCCAAGATAGATTTGTTTGTTCTTCTGGCATTCCATGGTATAGTCAATATTCTTCCCCAACACCACAATTCAAAGGTATCAATTCTTCTTTGTCTTCCAAATTCATTGTCCAGCTTTCGCATACATATGAAGTGATTAAAAATATCATGGCTTGGGTCAAACATACCTTAGTCCTCAAAGTGATATCTTTGATTTTTAACATTTTAAAGAGGTCTTTTGTAGCAGAGTTTCCCAGTGCAATATGTGGCTTGATTTCTTGACTGCTGCTTCCATGGGCGTCGCTTGTAGATCCAAGTAAAGTGAAATCCTTGATAACTTCAATATTTTCTCTGTTTATCTTAATGTTGCTTATTTGAATAGTTGTAAGGATTTTTGTTTTCTTTATGTTGAAAAACAATCCACACTGAAGGCTAAGTCTTTGATCTTCATCAGTAAGTGGTTCAAGTCCTCTTCACTTTCAACAAGCAAGGTTGTATCATCTGTATATCACAAGCTGTTAATGAACCAATGGCATTTATTATATATACAACTCATTTGATAGTTACTTATGTCTTATGCTGTATCTTGCATTATTTACTATGTGTGTTTATGCCTTTGTTCCTTCAACTAAATTATAAGTCCTTTGAAAGTAGGAACCACAGTTTATAACTTTTATCACTGTACATAGTAGTCCCTCAATAATTTATGTAGTATGATGGCTACATATATTTATTCTAGCACATCATATATACACACACACACACATACATATACACGCATACATACGTACATGCACATATATATATCAGATCGTAGGTTTATTGTTAACGAAAAGCCTTAGTCAAAAGTCATGTATACTATCTTTACAGATACATTGGTCACATTTTTAGGTAGTAAAAAAAAGGCAGAAAACTTTGACACAACTTCCTTGAATTACTTGACTCTAAAGTTTTAGATTCATTTTCTGAAAACCAGTGAAAAAGGAATTGTTCAAACTGCTTTGCGGCTAACATGGAACTGCACCAAAAGCTATTTTGCAGTAGAAACTGGAAGCTTTACCAAAAAGGGAACAGAAGCGGATACGGTGACAGTCCACCATTGACATGTACCTTGGTGCATGGTATCTGATACTTATTTTTATGAACTTGGTTCTTTTGGTTGCGCCTTCTGTAGTTCCTGCGTCTACTGAGAGGCATCCTTTAGGGGTGCTAAATCTTAAATCTAAATCTAACTTGAGTTAGAGTTTTCAAATGGACCACTAAACAGTCAATCAAATCACACAACATCGATATAAAGTGAAAAACTCTATCCGGCATGATAATATGTTTCGACGGCATTTTTCTGGAAGGAATAAGTTTAAACAGAAGATAGCTATATTTATTCATAATACGGTGGGCAAAGTCTTAAAGTCACAAAACATAAGCTCTGTTTCCTTGCTTGAATTATGCTTAATATGATGACGATATGACGTAAAGGACAAAAATCAAAGGCCTTATTGATAATCCATATGTAGTTGCTGCTCTAGTCACAGATACCTCGCACAGTGTGTCTTTGTGTCAGCCTGAAGGGGTATCCTGCCCATAGGCTTTTTGGCGGGACAGGGACACTCTATGAGTTTAAGTGTTCTCTGATCGAATGTGGGAAAAGCAGCAACTAGCCAAGTTCTGAACAGAGTTTTTATTGTGCTGAGGCCAGGAGGTGAGGGGGGGATGGGGACAGACAGGGCTCCCACACAATTTCTGCTCTGCTTCTACTTTCTATCGGATGTAAGTTAAAAAGACTGAGAAAAGACACCTTTGGGAAGATGGAGCAAAGGAAGCTCTGGAAATGTCTTTATATAGTCATGTCTAGAATCTTCAGCAAAGGAAGAACTGTTTTTTTGTTTTTTTAAATGTGCATACCTCCTAGCACTAGCTAGTGCATTTGAAGGAAAACCAAAACATATATATTCAAATTTAGCTCTGAATAAGCTTTGTCTGCTATTAGCTCCTTGCCCCAAATGGGAAAATCTGAGTTGCTATTTCTTTTTAATGGAATAAGCATGTAGGCAAAAAGAAGTTTATCTAGAAACAGTTGGGGCACCAACATCCCTTTAAATGAAAACCATAGTAGGGTATTTTTGTTGCTAAAGAACATGAGTAAAAAAGAACAAAAAGAAAAGACAATCTACAGAATGGGAGAAAATATTTGCAAATCATTTATCTGATAAGAGGTTAGCATTCAGAATATATAAAGAACTCTTACAACCCAACAATAAAAAGGCAAAAAACCCAATTAAAAAAAATAGGCAAACGACTTGAATAGACATTTCTCCAAAGAAGATATACATGCCCAACATCATTAGTCATCAGAGAAATGCAAATCAAAACCACAGTGAGATACTACTTCATACCCACTAGGAGGCTAGAGTAAAAAAAAAAAAAAAAAGAAATGGAAAGGAAAATAAGTTTTGGTGAGGATGTAGAGAAACATCTGGCCATTGCTGGTAGGAATTTAAAATGGTGCAGCCACTGTGAAAACAGTTTGGTAGTTTCTCAGAAAGTTAAACGTAGAATTACCACGTGACCTCACAATTCCACTGCTAGGCATATACCCCAAAGAACTGAAAACAGGTACTCAAACAAGTCCGTGTACAAGCATGTTCGTAGAAGTGCTCTTCACAATACTCAAAAGGTAGAAACAGTCAAAATGCCTATCAAGGGATGAATGGTTAAACAAATTCCATTGTATATACATACAATGGAGTATTATTCAGCCATAAAAAGAAATTAATTACTGGCACATGCTACAATGTGGATGAAAACGTTATGTTAAGTTAAAGAAGCCAGACTTAAAAGGTCACATAGTGTAAATGCCATTTATATGAACTATTCAGAATAGATACATTCATACAGAGAGAATACATATTGGTGGTTGCTGGAAGATGGGATGAGAACATATTGGGGAGAAACTGCTTAATGTGCAAGGGGTTTTATTTGGTGATGAAAACGTTTGAGGACTAGACAGAGGTGGTAGCTGTACAACATTGTGGATATGCTAATGCCACTGAATTGTTCACCTTAAAATGTTTACTTTTGTTGCATGAATTTTAACCTCAATAAATTAAATAAAAAGTAAAACAAACAAACAAACAAAACAACCTCACCCTGAAAGTATTCTCTGTTTGGGGGTTCTTAAGAGATGCATTCCGAGCATCTTCCTTCCTATTCTTGAATCTTTTAAGCCCTTACCTGAATGGTTCTTTCCCCTTCCTACTTTCTCATTCTCTCCTGAATCCATTTCAGCTGTGGTTTGGACCCTTCTTCTCCACTAAATCTGTCCTTATCAAATCCATGGTCCCTTCTCATTCCTCCTATTATTCAACTTTTCAGATTCATTTGACCTAGAAAACCACTGCCTTGCTGAAATATGCTCCTTGCTTAGCTTCCATGATGCCAAATTTGCTTGGTTTTCCTCTACTAGCTTCTCTTCCTCTGCTTGACCTGTGAACATTATAGTGTTATAGAACTCTTCTCTTTACTCTTTAGCTGTTTTCTCCCTTTACACACATAGTGTGACTCAAAATGAGAAGAAACAGATGCAAGCATCCATTAACAATTAGAATGTAGAATGTACAAAGTATGAATCTAGGAAAATTGGAAGTCATCAAAAATGAAATGGAATGCATAAAGATGAATATTGTAGACATTAAATCCATTGCCATTGAGTCTATTCCAATTCATAGTGACCTTATAGGATAGAGTACAGCTGCTCCATAGGGTTTCCAAGGAGTGGCTGGTGGATTCAAACCATCAACCTTTTGGTTAGCAGCCGAGCTTTTAACCACTGCACCACAAGGGCTTCATCCTAGGCATTAATGAGCCAAAATGGACTGGTATTGGCTATTTTGAATCAGACAATCATATGATTTAGTATGCTGAGAATGACAAAGAAGAATGGCATCACATTCATCATCGAAAAGAACATTTCAAGATCTATCCTGAAGCACAACACTGTCAGTGATAGGATAATATCCATACACCTACAAAGAAGACAGAAACCCTGGGGCGTAGTGGTTAAGTGCTACAGCTGCTAACCTAAAGGTTGGCAGTGCAAATCCACCAGGAGCTCCTTGGAAACTCTATGGGCCAGTTCTACTCTGTCCTATAGGGTCGCTATGAGTTGAAATTGACTTGACGGCAGTGGGTCTGGATGGGACAAGGAAGACCAGTTAATAATACCATTATTCAAATTTATACACCAACCACTAATGCCAAAGATGAGGAAATTGAAGATTTTTACCAGTTTCTGCAAGAGTTGGCTCAAGAAGATAAAGTATTATAATGAAATGTGAAAAGACCTGGTGTTAGAAAACCAAAAAGAAAGAACGTACTTGGCATTTCTCAAGCTGAAAGACCTGAAGAAAAAAATCCAAGCCTCAAGTTGCCATTTTGAAGGATTCTATGGGGAAAATATTGAACGACACAGGAAGCATCAAAAGGAGAGGGAAGGAATACAAAGAGTCATTGTACCAAAAGAACTGGTTGATGTTCAACCATTTCATGAGGTAGTATATGATCAAGAACCTATGGTACTGAAGAAAGAAGTCAAAGCTGCACTGATGGCACTGGCAAAAAACAAGGCTCAAGGAATTGACAGAAACCAATTGAGATGTTTCAACAAATGAATGCAGTGCTGGAGGTGCTCACTCATCTATGGCAAGAAATTTGGTAGACAGCTTCCTGGCCAACCAACTGGAAGATATGTGCCTATTCCAAAGAAAGGTGATCCAGGAGAATGCTGAAATTGTCAAAAGATATCACTAATATTTCATGCAAGTAAAATTTTGCTGAAGATAATTCAAAAACGGTTGCAGCAGTACATTGACAGGGAACTGCCATAAATTCAAGCTAGATTCAGAAGAGGATGTGGAACAAGGAATATCATTGGTGATGTCAGATGAATCTGGGTTTACAGCAGAGAATACCAGAAAGATGTTTACCTGTGTTTTACTCACAATGCAAAGACATTTGATTGTGTGGATCTTAATAAATTATGGATAGCCTTACGAAGAATGGGAATTCCAGAATGCTTAATTGTGCTCATGCGGAACCTGATAGGCCAAGAGGCAGTCATTTGAAAAGAAAAAGGAGATACTGTGTGGTTTAAAATCAGGAAAGGTGTGTGTCAGGGTTGTATCCTCTCACCATACTTATTTAGTCTGTATGCTGAGCAAATAACCTGAGAAACTGGACTGTATGAAGAAGAACGAGGCATCAGGATTGGAGGAAGACTTATTACCAACCTGTAATATGCAGTTGACACAACCTTGCTTGCTGAAAGTGAAGAGGACTCGAAGCATTTACTGATGAAGATAAAAGACTACATACAGCCTTCAGTATGGATTACACCTTAACATAAAGAAAACGAAAATCCTTGTAACTTTTCAAATAAGCAACATTATGATAAATGGAGAAAATATTGACGTTGTTAAGGACTTCATTTTCCTTGGATCCACAATCAACGCCATGGAAGCAGCAGTCAAGAAATCAAGCCACATCTTGCCCTGGGCAAATCTGCTGCAAAAGACCTCTTTAAGATGTTAAAAATCAAAGATATTACTTTGAGGACTAAGGTGTGCTCCACCCAAGCCATGGTATTTTCAATCACCTCATAAGTATGCAAAAGCTGGACAATAAATAAGGAGGGTCAAAGAATTGATGTCTTTGAATTATGGCATTGGAGAAATATATTGGATATGTTATGGACTGCCAGGAGAATGAACAAATCTGTCCTGGAAGAAGTACAGCCAGAATGCTCCTTAGAAGTGAGGATGGTGAGACTTTGTCTCACGTACTTTGGACATGTTTTCAGGAGGGACCAGTTCCCGGAGAATAACATCATGCTTTGGTAAAGTAGAGGGTCAGCAAAAAAGAGGAAGACCCTCAAAGAGATGGATTGACACAGCGGCTCCAACAATGGGCTCAAACATAGCAATGATTATGAGGATGGCACAGGACTAGGCAGTGTTTCGTTCTGTTGTACATAGGGCCGCTATGAGTCAGAACTGACTCGATGGCACCTAACAACAACAACAAGCTATTATGCATCTGATTAGTCATCAAACATTGATAAAGCAATATAAGACGCAAGGGTTGTGAGAGTAAATGTACAAAACAAGTCTTTGTACTCAAGTAGATTACAGCTTAATTGGATTGGCCAGATTGGAACACACACATAATGTAACAACAGCAAGGATGAGTCAGAATTAACCAAGCATTACTAGGGGGCCTTTCCAAACCTCGCTCAGTCCAATGAGTTGTTAACTAGGTCACTGATGTGGCTGGCATCACTGAGAATTGGAACAGCTTGGGAAGCCTGCATGGAAAAAATAAGATTTGAAGTGGTCCCTGGAGGATGGCTAGGTAGTATTTAGAGGAAGGGAAACGCCAAGAGAGCATAGTCCTAGATAATACTGTGCTTTTACTTTGACTTTGAAAGAGCTCAATCCAAAATGACCATAAAGGAAAGTTTCTTCTCTGGAAGAGCAATTTGGAAATGATTTACTGCATTTTGTGAGTAAATGAGGCTTGGTTTGCAGAAGGTCCAAATCCACATCTTACAGAGATAGTAGGGGAGACTTAAGGGGCTACATTGCATGCTGGTTAAGCAGAGGATTTCTGACCAGCTGACATCATAACAGACAGACAATATTTGTGAGGGTCAGGGCCCTGGAATCAGTTGGAAATCTCCCTTTCAAAGGTATGATTCTGACTGTTAGAGAAAGTGCAGTTCTAATTTAATCCAGGAAGGAAAAACAGCTTCCTAACTCTTCATTCAACCAAATGTCTTGAGATGAAATGACCTTAAACAGTAAACAGTTTTATAATATTATTAAAATATAAAGCAAACAAATAAACAACAACAATATTTAGTAGGTTAACATAAGAAAAATATTTGAGCACTAATTATTCAACCTCAGAGATTCCCTGGCCCCAAAACGAGAACTCAGTGTTGGCAAATACAATCAGTCTTCAGTATTGTCTTTTCATTCTTCCCATTATCATGCCTCACAGTTACTACTGCCTGATGGAATCACCATCTGACCCCACACTACTGAATCAAAGTTATTATAAATTCTTGGCCTCCACCCAAGAGAGATTAAAAAAAAATTTTTTTTTTTAAACCAAAATGCCAGAAAAGAGTTTTATCTTTATTCACAGGGCTGTCTGTGTCTTGTGAAGGAACCAAAGAACAGTTCTGAAGAGTTTCCAATATTAATCCACCATGTGTGGCAAATCCCCTATTATTGTGAACATTGTTACCATGATGACAAAATTAAATGGTTTTCCCAACATGCTAACTGGCAGAACATTTCTGTAACTTCAGGTCAAATCAATGACACAGCTCCTCTTCCCAGAGGCTTACATGGAATGCCTAATTTTTGAGTTTCTGTAAATCATAACTCTATGGAATGGCTGCACTGCTGTCTTTGCCCCAAAACTGTTTTTGGAACAAGATTGGAGGCATTCATTCATTGTGGAGACAGAAGCTAATTCTGTGAGTACATGTTTCAGGCTCTCCTTGTGGAAATTAAACACAGTATCTGTATTTGATGATTTTTAGTCAGCCCACTGTAAAGGAAGTAGATAAGCTATTGTTTCTTTGGCATCTCAGAAAACCCACTGCCACTGAGTTGATTCTGACTCATAGTGACCCTATAGGACAGAGTAGAACTGCCTCATAGGGCTTCCAAGGCTGTAATCGTTACAAAAGTAGATCGCCAGGTCTTTTCTCTGGCAGAGCTGCTGGTGGGTTCAAACCATCAAACATTAGGATAACTGTTGAGCGCTTTAACCACTGTACCATCAGAGCTTCTCTCTCAGAAATAGCCATCTTAAAAAGTAATATAGTAAGAATGTATAGACTATTACCATTATTTGTGGACCTTAGCAAAGACATTCACGTTTTGATTCTACGTTTTCTCATTCCCGTTGCCTCCTTTACTGTTCTTATCTCTACCTTTCCTTCAGCTCTTTTGCTCTTCATTCCTCATTCGGGATAATAACTTATCATGACAGCCAAGTACAGCATCTTCATCCCCAACAAAATAATAAAAGTAAATGACTTCTTTGCTGCATTTCCACGCATCGCTTTCCTGGATTAGAACTTCAGCATTTTGGAAAATTTTAATTCATGTAAGAAGTAGGAGCATTATGTGATTTCACTCTGCAGAGTGCCATGAGCACCGAGATATTTAATAGGGGATAAGGACAGAAATAAGGAGCTCTGGTGGCACAGTGGTTGAAGTGCTCAGCTGTTAACCAGAAGGTTGGCATGGGAGAAAGATGTGCAGGCTGTTTCTATAAAGATTACTGCCTTGGAAACCCTCTGGGGCCATTCTACTCTGTCCTACTGGGTCTCTATGAGTCAGGATTGACTTGATGGTAACGGGATGGAAGGAAAGAGATGAACTTGAAAGTTCTTCAAAAGATAGTAGCAACATGTATCTTTGGCTCAGCAGACGAACATAGTGGTAAACTGGGTAGAATTTCCAGTATTTACTATACAATGGAGAGTCACAAATATTGGGTGAAATTTTAAAATATTAAAAAAAATCTTCTAGCACAAGCTAAAAGGCATTCAGTGTTTACAGCAAAAAAAAAAAAAAAAAGTTAATTTGATGTTGATTCATTTCTGGTCCCAAATGAATCTCAAATATTTGTTTCTAGGAACTCCTTAAAAAACAAGTACAGAAGCAGGGTAAGTAGAATTCATTTTGTTCTTTTAAAAATAATGTATATGGTCCCTCTAGTTATGGGTTAAGGCCAGCATGTATTTCTTCAAGTTTTTTTTTTTTTTTTTGTAAGCAGCTTTTGGGGTAGGAAAATTAGAAGTAATGGTGCTGAATTTAGGATGAATGACATTCCTACACTAGAGTTTCAAGGCATTACAACAGGAAAATTGCAGTTCTTGCCTTAATAAAACTTGACTGTAGCTGAGGTTTCCTATAGGGAAAAAAATGACACCATTAAAATATTCCTTTTATTTTTAAATAAAAGTATTTCTCCAAATAAACTTTTAAATGAGGATCTGAGATGGTAGCCTATCAAAACTACAGCGTGTTCCTTCTCTTTATTTATACCTTTTGTTTCTGAGAACCTAGATAGGGAAAACGATGATCAATAATTATATAAACTGTAAAAATTTGTACCTGTACTGCTACAGATTCTTTACCTGGAAGATAAGACAATATCTCCAAATTTTGCCTCCACTACTCACTGCTCCCAAAAGGTTTCAACGGCAGCTGTGGCAGTCATGAAAATGTGTCTCTCAGATCTGCTACTGTTGTGTAATTGGCTGATGGCCCCAGCTTCTGTGCTCTGAAATCCACCTAGCCAATAACTTTGTTTGGCCAGGGTACCAAGGCAGGCCCATTCCTGAGAGATTGGTGATTCTTCTGATGGGTGACTTGGGTTTGAGTACTGTCTGCCTCCTTGCCAAAACTTTCTTAGAACTGCACCACTGTCTAAGACCTTCCTTCTCTTGATCTCTCCTTCCTTCTTTCCTTCCTTTTCTCCTTCTCAGAGGCCAAACCTGCATTGTAGTCTGATGGCTCTCCTAGCCTCCTCTACCTCCTCCCCTATTTTCCCTCATAGGCGTTTCCCCTAATAAACCTCTTGTATAATCCCTCAGTAAATCTCTTGCATGTGTGCATCTCAGCGGACCCAGGCTAACACAGCAGCCAAAGCTTTCATTTCTGAATCATAGCAACTTAAGAAAACTAAATGATGTCAACTTACCAGCCACTAGCTGGCTGTTGGAAAGACCTGAAAACACTGCATCATGACCTTAGGAGCCATTTAACTTTGTTTCTTCTTCTAAGAACAGAGTGTATAAAAAAAATACACTGGGTAAAAGAGGCTGGAAAAGAGTCTCAAGGACTTAGAGAGGATCAGATTCAGGTTATTCACCTGCCAATGGTGTGGTTGCCAAGGAGGAACTGGTGGATGGAAGTGTATGGCTAATCTTGGCATTCAGGACTTTCTCTTTTACTTTTTATATTCTCCTTGAACCCTCCTGGTCTTCTTCATTTAGAAATTTCCCTTCCCTTCTTTGGCACATGAATAAAAAAGGAAAAGTAACTCCTACCACAGACTCATAAAACTCTGCTTCCTGCCATTCAAGGGCCTTCCTGAGAACCTTGGCTGTAAAGCGCCATCCATGCCTTCTGATTTGCTATTTAAAGCTGTGTTTACATTTCAGTGACAATCCCTAAGGCTACTTCATCTCCCAAGGTCTTTCTGCTCTGTGATTTTCCCCTTTGGAGAACTGGGCCAAGTGACAGAGAACATAGATGTTAAGGCTGTCTCTGAATGATAGAAAGAGGTTGAGATTTCAAATGACATCTGCAAAAAAAAAAAAAAAAATTAATCCTCAGAAAAAAAAATGATCATGTTCACAATAAAGCCGAAGTGAATCTGACGAATATTTGTATCCTTCTTCCTTACCGATTTATTACCTTCTTTGAGCCTGTGATGTAAGTACCTGTTCTGTCTATGAAGTTAATCAGGATGCTCTGTCCTTTGCTATAAAAAAGTTCCCGGGGCAGACACCGTTGACTGGCTACCCAACAGCAGGAACCAAAGTGCCCTGCCCACAATTAGATCAGGATTAGTCTAAACCAGTTACGGTATTCCATTCTCCTTTGCCAGATGTTCACCCTTCCAACATCCTTTGCAGCTGGAGGTGGTCTGTGACAGAGGTCTGACTAAAGAGACTTAAGTGAAAGTCTGAGGACTTCTGGAAAACCTTTAGATGCCTTACAGAATAGAGAGGTGCAAGAGAAGAGCTAGCTGACAACACCCTCTCTTCCTTCTTTGTGCTTTGAATATGTGCAGGAAGTCTGGAGTTTCAGCAGCCACCTGGCTGTCTTGCAGTGATGATCACCAAGTCAGAAAGTCAACATACTAAGGGTGACAATGAAATCTAGACAGGATCTTGGTGACATCATTAAGCTGCATGACCTAATCTGAGACCATCTACTTTTCAATTTATTTTTATTGTTGTTGTTAGTTGCTGCCAAGTTGGTTTTAGTAAGCAATAAATGTCTTTACGATAAGCCATTGTTAATAGATTTTTTTGGTTCTTGCACCCAAAAGAATCTATAACTGACACAGATGCTTGTACCCATCACTACACTCTGAATCCTCTTCTTTCCTAGCCCTTCCCAGAATACTTTTTTGGGGGGCAACTTTTTTTTTTTTTTTTTTTTTATCAGTTTTGTCCTCTATCACTTCCCCTGTGACTGGTAGATTAGTCCTAAATTCACAAACACCTTCTAGAAAATCAAGAAGAAAATCTTAGTTTGTAAGGATTTCTCTAGAATAATTTCTTTTCTTTTTAGAGTTTTTTTAATTTTTACTTTTATTGTGCTTTAGGTGAAGGTTTACAGAGCACATTAGTTTCACATTAAACAATTAATACACATACTATTTTGTGACATTGGTTGCCAACCCCTCGACGTGTCAACACTCTCCCCTTCTCAACCTTGGTTTACCCATTTTCATTTGTCCAGCTTTCCTGTCCCCTCCTGCCTTCTCATCCTTGCCCATGGGCTGGTGTACCCATTTCGTCTTGTATACATGGTTGAGCTACATATATTATTGTTTGTTTTATCGGCCTATCTAGAATAATTTCTTGATGGAGAATATGACTAAAAGTTAATGCCACTGTACTTAGAAATAGGTCCTGAATAATTAATTTTTTTTAATGCTTTTTAGTTGCCTATCTGGGAATCTGCCTGCAAAAGGCATCAAAAAAATATAAGGCTTTTAATAGGCCATTCTTATGGCCTATTAATATGATAGGCCATTTACTAGGACACTTCATAAATAGCTACATTTAAGATAACACTTTAATATACACCTTTCTATTCTATTCTGTTCTATGCTATTTCATTAAAAAAATACTAGTTGAGCCTTGCTAAATAAATTTCATGGCAACCTGATGGTGGCTAATTGCAGTGTAAAAAACATTGCCGAGGACAGTGAACTATTTGGTAGAAAAACAATCTATATCCACAATATTAAAATGGATTCTCCATTCTTCTTGTTTGTTTGTTTATATTGTGGTAAATACATATGTAAGAAAACATTTGCCATTTCAACGTCTTCACATGTACAGTTCAGTGACATTAATTATGTTCACCATGTTGTTTATTTTATAATTACTTACATGAATGTGACCTAGTAGAGACAGTAAGGAGCCCTGGTGGTGCAGTGGTTAAGTGACATAGCTGCTAACCAAAAGGTTGGCAGTCCAAATCCACCAGCTGCTCCTTGGGGCAGTTCTACTCTGCCCTATAGGGTCACTATGAGTCGGAATTAACTTGATGAGAACGGGTTTTTTTTGGAGAGAGTAACACAACTAATTAAAATTTGTATTATTTTCTAGTTTAAAAATATTTCGCACATTCACTAGTGTAATAGCCACAATAACCTGGTAAGATAAAGGCTCTTATTTCCATTTCTAGATGAGAAAACCGGGGCTCAAGGAGATGAAGCAATTCATTCATGTTCACCTTGTTAAATAATGCAGAGATTTGGGTATTTGAATCTGGATGTTCTACTTCTTTCAACTCTTCTAGGTTGCCAGTAGGTAATTAGAATTGTACCTGAGAAACTCAATAACCCCAGTGTACTTGAAAAACTCAATAACCTCAGCTGTAAAACAATAAAAACATTTGCTTCCCTCTCTTTGCTAGAAAGTCTTGAAAGTAGATCCAGGTATTAGATGATTTTAACCTTCCAAACTTTAGCAGGAAGTTAGCTGTAAGTTCTTATCAACATCAAAACTGCTACTCCCCACGCATGTAACTCCTCTGTGCCTCTACTATGGTTACCATACTGGAATGTCCCTCTTCTCCCTTTGGTCTCTCTAGTCCTTTCTTCAATGCCCAAATTAAATTCCTTGTCTTCCATCAGTCTTCCTGACCACTCCTACTCAACTTTGTCTGCATTCAGTTTTCTGAATTCTACCATCATTTACACACTACCACGACATTTAACAACTGTGTTGCCTTGCTATTTTGCACGTGGCAATCTTGTCTTCCTGAGTAGACTGTAAGCTAAGAGGAGGGAAAACAATGCCTTACATGGTCATATCTTTCCCAGCCCTTAGCATAGTTGGGAACACCTGGTGGCACAGTGGTTAAGTAATATGGCTGCTAACCAAAACATCAACAGTTAGAATCTACCAGCTGCTCCTTGGAAACCCCATAGAGCAGTTCAGCCTGCCCTATAGAGTCGCTAGGGGTTGGAATAGGCTTGATGGCAATGGGTTTGCTTGATTTTTTTTAGTTGGTGTTTAAGAAATCGATTAATTCCTATCAAATGCCAGATTTACCTTTCTACTCTCAGTCTGTTTCCTTCCCTTCTATTTTACATATTTTCAAATTTTCAGACCAGAGAAGGATGAGCTATAAATCCTATTAAAAACACTTCCCACACAATAAGTTTTCATTAAATGTTGATGAGATAAATGAAAAGCTGAAAGAAAGATAAGGATCAGTACACGGAATGGTTACTAAAATCGTAGCAGGTTCTCTACGGGCAGTTACATTATGTATCTTTAATATAATATAAAATTATAATAAATCAGATTAGCTTTTAGCAATTAATGAGAGTAATCCTGTCGGGGATGAAAGAAGGAAGGGAACTAGTAGGAACATTCCATTTGCATTAATGAGATTTTGGAAAATAACAAACCAATGATGTGTTTTAGGCTGTAATTTCTTATTTGGGACAATTGCTTCAGAACCGCTAAGAAAGAAAAATATATCTACTATTGGGTCAAGGTCTCTAAAATTCCTTTTGGAGTCGATTGAGATGTTTTAAATGCCTGAATAGATTAAAATGAAATAAATAAGCAAAAGTAAAAAAGTTACATTAGCAATTATACAAACCACAGTATAAGCCCTCTGATTATTCATTATGTGGTAAACATAGCAGACTTTTGGGTTTGGGGGAGTGGAAGGGGGAGAAAGAAGGAAGAGAAGATTATGGTCCTTCTCAAAAAGCATTCCTTTCTGAGGTTACAATGAGCTATAATAAGAATAGATTAGATTTCTGAGCTCTGAGTGGTAAGCCTGACAACCTAATACCGTGTGTTGTTGTTAGGTGCTATTGAGTCGGTTCCGACAAATAGCGACCCTATATACAACAGAACAAAACACTGCCAGGTCCTCTACCATCCTCACAATCATTGTTATGCTTGAGCCCATTGTTGCAGCCACTGTGTCAATCCACCTCATTGAGGGTCCTACTCATTTTCAGTGACCCTCTACTTTACCAAGCATAATGTCCTTCTCCAGGGACTGATCTTTCCTGACACCACGTCCAAAGTACATGAGACATAGTCTTGCCATCCTTGCCTCTAAGAAGCATTCTGGCTGTATTTCTTCCAAGACAGATTTGATTGTTCTTCTGGCAGTTCATGGTATAGTCAATATTCTTCACTAACACCACAATTCAAAGGTGTCAATTCTTTGGTCTTCCTTATTCATTGTCCAGCTTTCCCATGCATATGAGGCAATTTAAAACACCATGGCTTGGGTCAGGTGCACCTTAGTCTTCAAGGTGACATCTTTGGTTTTCAACACCACGATTTGCCCAATGCGTCTTTTGATTTCTTGACTGCTGCTTCCATGGCTGTTGATTGTGGATCAAAGTAAAATGAAATCCTTGACAACTTCAATCTTTTCTCTGTTATCATGATGTTGCTTATTGGTCCAGTCATGAGGATTTCTGTTTTCTTTATGTTGAGGTGTAACCCATACTGAAGGCTGTGGCCTTTGATCTTCATCAGTAAGTGCTTCAAGTCCTCAGTTAAGTATTCTGGAATTCTTTGCAATGTTACCCATAATTTATGATCCATACAGTCAAATGCCTTTGCACAGTCAATAAAACATAGGTAAATATCTTTCTGTTATCCTCTGCTTTCAGCCAAGATTCATCTGACATCAGCAATGATATCCCTGGTTCCACATCCTTTTCTGAATCTAGGTTAAATTTATGGCAGTTCCCTGTCAATATACTGCTGCAGCCACTTTTGAATGATCTTCAGAAAAATTTTACTTGTGCGTGATATTAATGAAATTGTGTTCTGCATAGGTTGGATCATGTTTTTTGGGAAGAGGTATAAATATGGATCTATTGGTTGGCCAGGTAACTGTCTTCCAAATTTCTTGGCATTGACGAGTGAGCACTTTCAGTTCTGGATCTATTTACTGAACATCTCAGTTGGTATTCTGTCAATTCCTGAAGGCTTGTGTTTTGCCAGTGCCCTCAGTGCAGCTTGAACTTCTTCCTTCAGTACCATTGGTTCCTGATCATATGCTATCTCCTGAAATGGCTGAACGCTGACCAATTCTTTTTGGTACAGTGACTCTGTGTATTCCTTCCATCTTCTTTTGATGCTTCCTGCGTCATTTAATATGTTCCCTGCAGAATCCTTCATTATTGCAACCCGAGGCTTGAATATTTTTCTTCAATTCTATCAGCTTGGGAAATGCTGAGTGTGTTCTTCCATTTTGGCTTTCTATCTCCCTTTTGCACATGTCATTATAATACTTTGCCTTCTTGAGCCACCCTTTGAAATCTTGTGTTCAGCTCTTTTACTTCATCAATTCTTCCTTTGGCTTTAGCTACTGAACATTCAAGAGCAAGTTTCAGAGTCTCTTCTGACATTCACTTTGGCCTTTCCTTTCTTTTCTGTCTTTTTAATGACCTCTTGTTTTCTTCATGTATTATTTCCTTGATGTCATTCTACAACTCATCTGGTTTTTGGTCATTAGTGTTCAATGTGTCAAATATACTCTTGAGATGGTCTCTAAATTCAAGTGGGATGTACTCAAGGTCATACTTTGGCTCTTGTGGATTGTTCTAATTTTCTTAAGTTTCAACTTCAACTTGCATATGAGCAATTGATGGTCTGTTCCACAGTTGGCCCCTTGCCTTGTTCTGACTGATGATATTGAGCTTTTCCATCATCTCTTTCCACAGATGTAGTTGATTTGATTCCTATGTATTCCTCCTGGTGAGGTCCACTGTATTGGCTGAATGACGAATTAGCAAATGTTGGGTAGGAGGTATCATGGCATCACACTTCTCCTCTCCCCCTCTTTTTATTGTTGTAAAAATATACATGACAAAACATTTACCATGTACATGTAAAAAATGGTGAAAAGACAAAGGATGTTTTATCATATATATACACACACTTACCACAATAAAAAACTGTTATGTGAAACATTTAAAAAATGAAGTAGAACTCTCCTGTGAAGATGCTTTTTATAGTTAGTTTATATTCATATCCACACATTCCATTGACATATCTATTTTCTTAACATTTTTCCTATTGAGATGTACTTCAATAAATGGTCCTTTAAAAAAAAATAGTTTTAAGAGGCTTTTGCTATATGTATTTTTTTCAAATTCTCAATCCAGACTTACTGAAATATATTTCTTGAAGACAAAAGGACCAAGAAAACCCTAGAACTATAGGCAGAAGCAGAGTCTGGTAAATCCAAGATGCAAGCATAAAGAGAGTTCCAGGCAGCTTATAGCTATATTTGTGTACCAAAATGTCTTTAAAGCTGAAGGGCAGGGAAAGTTACTTAAATGACAAAAGATTAATTCTCTGGAGTAAAGAGATATTGCTTTTCTAATTTACCTTTTGGAAAGGAGTAGAATAACTTTAAATACGAAGTCTACTGTTTTGGCAGTGAGCAGACATTCCCTTCAAGAACAGGTTAGAGACAAGTCCTGAAAGGCCCCAGTGTTGAAGCTGGTGGCAAGGAAAGCCTCAGGCCGTACCCAACAGCCTGTGCACTGACTTGGGGTTTCTCACCCATAATCTCCAGGTAGTGGAATGATGCCCAGGAGTGTTTTCCTAACTTTCAAAGACACAAACCTGATTATTTAAGTCTTATGTTTATTCTAAGGTCTTTCTATTACCCAAAGGAAGAAAACTCAAAACTCCTTAGCATAGCATAAAATGCCTTCAACAGTCTGGCTTGGAATCTCCTCTTCTACTCGTATCTCCAATCATTTTCTGTGTAGTGTACATGTGCCCAAATTGTCACCTTGTTGTTGTTAGCTGCCGCTGCATGGCCACTCATTCATGGCAACCCCACGTACAACAGGATGAAATGCTGCCCAGTACTGTGCCACCCCCACAATCAGTTACAGATCAGACTGTTATGAACCAGGGGGTTGTCACTGGCTTCCTAGGCTGTCTTAGTCTGCTACACATATTTTATTTACTCATTTACCTACCTGCTTGTCTTCATTTTCCTTGGAGACAGGAACCCATTTTATGCATTCAACACAACATTTATGAAGCATCTATTACTCAGTGCTATGAGTCGTCCCTGCGTGGTACAAAAAGTTAGGCACTTGGCTACTAACCAAAAGGTTGGCAGTTTGAATCTACCTGGAGATACATCAGAAGAAAGTCCTGGTTACCTACTTCTGAAAGGTCACAGCCATTGACAATCCTCTGTAGTGTAGTTGTCCTCTGACACACATGGGGTTGTCATGATGTAGTGCAGTTGTACCCTGACACACACGGGGTTGTCATGATGTAGTGCAGTTGTACCCTGACACACACGGGGTTGTCATGATGTAGTGCAGTTGTACCCTGACACACACGGGGTTGTCATGATGTAGTGCAGTTGTACCCTGACACACACGGGGTTGTCATGATGTAGTGCAGTTGTACCCTGACACACACGGGGTTGTCACGATGTAGTGCAGTTGTACCCTGACACACACGGGGTTGTCACGATGTAGTGCAGTTGTACCCTGACACACACGGGGTTGTCATGATGTAGTGTAGTTGTACCCTGACACACACGGGGTTGTCATGATGTAGTGTAGTTGTACCCTGACACACACGGGGTTGTCATGATGTAGTGTAGTTGTACCCTGACACACACGGGGTTGTCATGATGTACTGTAGTTGTACCCTGACACACACGGGGTTGTCATGATGTAGTGTAGTTGTACTTTGACACACACGGGGTTGTCATGAGTTGGAATTGACTAAATGGCAACTGTTTTTTTTCAGTTTTTACTCTGTGCTATACATGGCACACACGAGGGGTTGCCATGAGCTGGGGACTGACTTGATGGTAGCTCACAACACATACTGCGCTAGGCCTTGTATACAGTGTTGAATAAAGCAGTCCTAGCTAAATCAAAAAACAAAAACAAAAAAAACAAACCCAAACCCACTGTCATCAAGTTGATTCCGACTCATAGCAACCCTACAGTAGTCAAGAAATATTTGTAATAGTGAATTAAATTTAACTTGAACTAGCTACACACACACACACACACACACACACACACACACAATGGCTACAATTCACTGGTTCTTCTTCACTCTTTCATCTGCTTCTTCCACACTTCTGTTGAGATAGATCTTTCTATCTCTGTATATACCACAGAAATTTCTTCTAATTGGTCCCTCAGACATTAAACTCTCTACCTTCTAATTTATTTTAGAAACTGAAGTGAGTCTCCTTCCTTAATAGGAAGTCGCTACTCCACTTTTCTAGAGCTCCCATCCTCAGCTGCCTCTTCAATCAAATAAAAACATAGTAAGGCAATCAGCTCCAGTACTCCCGTCAGAGAGATCTCCTTACTCTCCTCAGAACATCACTCACTCACTCCACAGCTGCATCTTTGTTACAGCCAATCGCTCACATAAAACGGTCGCCTCTCCAGCCATCCACTTCCTTTCCCTACTAATCTCCACTTAAGATCCATTTCATTAATGAAACCTTATACAACCAACCCTACTCGGTCTGCCCCACTCCGGGTACTCCAATACTCCCTCTAAACTGGATCACGTATCTTTCTTTTTCATTCATTCATTCCCATAAGGGAATAAATACACAATAAAACTTACTGAGAAAAATATATCAGAGCAAAGGAAAAATAAGAATCAAGTGGTAAAATTATTCCAGGGTGAATTTCACATAGAAGTAAATGAGTGAACAGGGCCCTGAATAACAAGGATAAGTTGGCTTTTGAGCTCTTGGCTTCTTTGCCAAAGCAGACCTGAAAGCACAGTGACAAGATTTACAGTGGCCATAAAAGAAAAACATCCTATACACAGAGGAGAAGCGAAGTTCTAACTATAGCAATAGGCATTTCTCTCACAGACCGTTATACCATTTCTCCCGTAATCATTACAAAAGGGAACAGTATGCTCTACATCATTATTAGCATTTTGGCGGAAAACTTCACAGAGCTTCTTCCTAAAAAAGCATATCTGCAGAAGCAATTCTCTAGGATGGGAAGTAAGATACTAGGCAAAAACCAAGCAGTTATTGAATCAATGAATAACAGAATGAAACACTGCCCGATCCTGCACCATCCTCACAATCATTATCAGGTTTGAGTCCATCGTTGCAGCCACTGTGTCAATCCATCTCATTGAGGGTCTTCTTTTTCACTGACCCTCCACTTTAACAAGCATAATGTCCTTCTCCATGAACTAATACCTCTGATAACATGTCCAAAGTATGAGAGACATAGTCTCGTCATCCTTGCTACTAAAGGGCATTCTGGTTGTACTTCCTCCAAGACAGATTCGATTGTTCTTTTGGCAGTTCAGGTTATATTCCGTATTCTTTGCCAACATCACAATTCAAAGGTGTCAATTATTCTTCAGTTTTCCATATTCATTGACCAGCTTTTGAAAGCATATGAGGTGATTGAAAACACCATGGCTTGGGTCAGGTACACCTTAGTCTTCAGGTGACATCTTTACTTTTCAACACTTTAAAGAGGTCTTTTGTAGCAGATTTTCCCAGTGCAACGCATCTTTTGATTTCTTGGCTGCTGCTTCCATGGGTGTTGATTGTGGATCCAGGTAAAATGGAATCCTTGACAACTTCAATCTTTTCTCCGTTTATCATGATGTTGCTTATTGGTCCACTTGTGAGTATTTTTCTTTTTCATGTTGAGGTGTAACCCATACTGAAGGCTGTAGCCTTTGATCTTCATCAGTAAGTGCTTCAAGCCTTCTTCACTTTCAGTAAGGAAGGTTGTGTCATCTGCATATCACAGGTCGTTAATGAGTCTTCCTCCAATCCTGGTGCTTCATTTTTCTTTGTGTAGTCCAGCTCCTCAGATTATTTGCTCATAATACAGATTGAATAAGTATGGTTAAAGGATACAACCCTGACACACGTTTCCTGACTTTAAACCATGCAGTATCCCCTTGTTCCGTTTGAAGGACTGCCTCTTTATACTTGTACAGGCTCCTCATGGGCGCATGAATCAAGTGTTCTGGAATTCCAATTCTTTGCAAGGTTATCTGTAATTTGTTACGTCGAATGCCTTTGCGTAGTCAATAAAACACAGGTAAACATCTTCCCGGTATTCGCTGCTTTCAGCCAGGATTCATTTGATATCAGCAATGATGTCCCTAGCTGCATGTCCTATTGTGAATCTGGCCCGAATTTCTGGCAGTTTCCTGTTGATATACTGCTGTAGCCGGTTTTGAATGATCTTCAGCAAAATTTTGCTTGCGTGTGATATTAATGATAAAAAAAATTGGTAATTTCCTCATTCGGTTGGATCACCTTTCTTGGGAATAGGCATAAATATGGATCTCTTCTAGTTGGTTGGCCAGGTAGCTGTCTTCCAAATTTCTTGGCATAGACGACTGAGCACTTTCAGTCCTGCATCCGTTTTTTGAAATATCTTAATTGTTATTCTATCAGTTCCTGGTGCCTTGTTTTTTGCCAATGCCTTCAGTGCAGCTTCGACTTCTTCCTTCAGCACCATAGGTTCCTGATCATATGCTGCCTCTTGAAATGGTTGAAGATCTACCAATTCTTTTTGGTATAATGACTCTGTGTATTACTTCCATCTTCTTTTGATGCTTCCTGTGTCATTTAATATTTTCCCCATAGAATCCTTCACTATTGCAAGTTGATGCTTGAATTTTTTCTTTGGTTCTTTCCAGCTTGAGAAGTGCTGAGCATGTTCTTCCCTTTTGGTTTTCTATCTCCAGCTCTTTGCACATG
The DNA here is from genome assembly GCF_024166365.1 of Elephas maximus indicus. Classification (NCBI taxonomy): domain Eukaryota; kingdom Metazoa; phylum Chordata; class Mammalia; order Proboscidea; family Elephantidae; genus Elephas; species Elephas maximus. The sequence continues at coordinate 49,049,347 of NC_064820.1, read as the reverse complement.
TCATTATAATACTTTACTTTGTCTTCTGGAGTTGCCCTTTGAAATCTTTTACTTCATCATCTCTTGCTTTAGCTGTTCAATGTTCAAGGACAGGTTTCTGAGTCTCTTCTGACATCTATTTTGGTCTTTTCTTTCTTTCTGGTCTTTTTAATGACCTCTTGGTTTCTGCATGTATGATGTCACTCCACAACTCATCTGGTCATTAGTGTTCAATGTGTCAAATCTATTCTTGAGAGTGTCTCTAAATTCAGGTGGGATATACTCGAGGTCATACTTTAGCTTTCCTGGACTTGCTCTAATTTTCTTCAGTTTCAACCTGAACTTTCATATGAGGAATTGATGGTCTGTTCCACAGTCAGCCCGTGGCCTTGTTCTGACTGATGATACTGAGCTTTTCCGTCATCTCTTTCCACAGATGTAGTCGATTTGATTCCTATGTATTCCATTTGGCGAGGTCCGTGTATATAGTTGCTGTTTATGTTGGTGAAAAAAGGTATTTTCAATGAAGAAGTTGTGGGTCTTGCAAAATTCTATCATGTGATCTCTGGCATTGTTTCTATCACTAAGGCCATATTTTCCAACTACCGATCCTGCTTCTTTGTTTCCAACTTTTGCATTCTGGTCACCAGTAATTATCAGTGCACCTTGATTGCATGTTCATCAATTTCAGACTGCAGAAGCTGGTAAAAATCTTTAATTTCTTCATCTTTGGCCTTAGTGGTTGGTGCATAAATTTGAATAACAGTCATATTAACTGGTCTTCCTTGTAGGCATATGGATATTATCCTATCACTAACAGTGTTGTACTTCAGAATAGATCTTGAAATGTTCTTTTTGATGATGAATGCAATGCCTTTCCTCTTCAAGTTGTCATTCCCAGCATAGTAGATCATATGATTGTCGGATTCAGAATGGGCAATACCAGTCCATTTCAGCTCACCAATGCCTAGGATATCAATCTTTATGAGTTTGATTTCATTTTTGATGATTTCCAGTTTTCCTAGATTCATACTGCGTACATTCCAGGTTCCAATTATTAATGGATGTTTGCAGCTGTTTCTTCTCATTTTGAGTCATGCCACATCAGCAAATGAAGGTCCCGAAAGCTTTACTCCACCCATGTCATTAAGGTTGACTCTACTTTGAGGAGGCAGCTCTTCCCCAGTCATCTGTTAAGTGCCTTCCAACCTGGGAGGCGTATCTTCCAGCACTACATCAGACAATGTTCTGCTGCTATTCATAAGGTTTTCACTGGCTAATGCTTTTCAGAAGTAGACTGACAGGTTCCTCTTCCTAGTCTGTCTTAGTCTGGAAGCTCAGCTGAAACCTGTCTGCCATGGGTGACCCTGCTGGTATCTGAATACTGGTGGCATAGCTTCCAGCATCACAGCAACACACAAGCCCCCATGGTATGACAAACTGACAGATATGTGGGGGATTTTATATATATATATATATATATATATATATATATATATATATATATATATATATATATATATATATATATATATATATAAAAACTTACATATATATAAAATAACAGTTTCTCCTGGCTTAACACTTCATTCTAAGGAAAACATAGAAAGCAAAACAAAACCAAAAACTCTATCAACTCATTAAGTAAACACTAATTGCCTACTGTATATAAAGTACTTGCTAGATACTATATAAATTTATGAGATATGGGCCCCCAAAGTAGGTATTTTCATTCAAGAATATGATAGCCTGAAATCATCACACAGCTAAAAAATAAGTCCAATACCGATTTTTACGATTTTTTTTTTAACGTTTGTTGTTTTGTAACAACAAATATGGCTTGCATGATTAACTACCGTTTTCTTAAAATTGATGTCATTCGTTGCTTCTAAATACAAAACCATAATAGAACTTTGAGGGTAGGGGCCATGTTTTCCACTTCAAAATTGCTTGGACTCTGTGGAGAATCTTAGACATCATTTTCTTTTGAATGTCAGCTTCTAGTGGGGAACTACTATCCTTTTCTAATTAAACACACTAAACAATGTCTCTTTATCAACTCATCCAGTTGGCATTACTTTATTTTATTTGGTTTCACAAAAGTTTTCTGAAGTTTACAAATACACAACTAAAGAATGTCAAGGGAGACCTTGGGTTCAATTGAAGCCTCAGTTTAATAACCTGATATAAAATGGCTGCCAATAAAATACCTCTGTTTTATTCTCATTGATTTCAATGAATTTTGGCAAATGTGTGAAGATAAACGTTTTCCGAGACATAATGGCTCAATTCTACATCTTTAAAAACAAAATTCTATTCATAAGGTTTTTACTGGCCATTTTTTTTTAGAAGTAGATTACCAGGCCCCTCTTCCTAGTCTTAGTCTGGAAGCTCTGCTGAAACCTGTCCACCATGGGTGACCCTGCTGGTATTTGAAATACCGGTGGCATAGCTTCCAGCGTCAGAGCAACATGCAAGCCACCACAGTATGACAAATGGACAGATGACAATGGGCTCAAACATAGTAACAATTGTGAGGATGGTGCAGGGCCAGGCAGTGTTTTGTTCTGTTGTGCACGGGGTTGCCATGAGTCAGAACTGACTCAATAGCACCTAACAACAACAACAAAAAGAAAATATGGCTGTGGAGAAACAGGAGCCCTCATTCATTGCTGGTGGGAATGTAAGATGGTACAGCCATTGTGAAAACAGTTTGGTAGTTCCTTGAAAAGCTGAATGTAGAACTACCATATGACCCAGCAATTCCACTCTTGGGTACGTACCCAAAACCTAAAGAGAGAGAAACAGACACATGCCCACCAATGTCCATTATAGTACTACTTACAATAGCTATAAAGTAGAAATAACCAAAATGTCTTTCAACTGATGAATGAATAAACAAAATGTGATACATACAATGGGATATTCCTCAGCTATAAAGAAGAATGAAATCCACATCCATGCCACAACATGGAAGAACCTAGAAAAACATTATGCTAGGCAAAATAAGTCAAAAAAGGACAAAAACTATGTGATCTCACTTATGTGAAATAGACAAGTATATAGAATCCAAAAATTATTAGTGGTTACCAGGGTGGGAGGTAGGGGGAAAGGGAGTTTTTTGCTTAGGGTGTATTGAGTGTATGTTAATGGTGGCAGAATAATTTGGAAAAGGATAGCGAGAATGGTTGTACAACTTGAAGAATATAATCAATGTCACTGAATTATAAATATAAAAATTGTGAAATTGGTATATGTTTTGCTGTGTATATTTTCACTACAATAAAAAAAAATACAGGTAGATGGATTAGGCATTCACCCATAGGATGTGACCTTAGGAGCACAGGAAAGGGGAGTTCCTCTGCTCCCTAAAATGTCCATATGAGCTAGTACAAGATAACAGAAATTACCATTAGAGATTTATTCATTTGGATATATTACCTCCTTTTAAAGTACACATACCCCTGGGAAAGTTATTACATTCAGAATTCTTAGCTAGTCACACCTCAGGATAAATTTATCTGATTTTTACTATGGGCCATTGGTTTAAGACACATACAAGTAGGTTTTGAGGTGGAAGAGAAAACTCAAGGTGTGGAGTTCTTTTGGCAAGGGCAGCCCTGGTTAGGGAGCTGCAAAGAAATGCCCTGGCAGCCAAGAGTGTGCTGAGTGGGCAGGCATGGGGTGGCCATGGAGACAGGTGAGGAAGAGTCTAAAGAGAGGCCTTTAGATGCTAAAAACAATCTTGGCAACTGCACGGTTCCCCCTTCATAGCATAAAAAAAAAAAAAAAATCACAGCATAAGGGAAGATAAATAGGTACCATTCAGTAAAATAGGTACCATTCAGTACAGCCTCCTAAATCTAAGGTTTACTGGCATGGTCCTTGACACGATTTCCCTACCTCTGAGGGAGACCGAGGACCCAGGGGGACAGCAGGAAATACCAACTGTCACTCCTCATCTTCCCTCCCTTCGGCTGCAGCTATAAGAAAATCTTTTAACAACAGTGAATTAGTTTAAAAGCCAAAGATCCTACCCTTTGGTTCTGAAAGAGAAAACCAATCTGCGGAATGACAGAACAAGGTCCCCAAGAGCCAGTTGCCTCATACGGGGTCAACAGTTCACTTCATGAAATTCGCTGTTGCCACCCCTTTGACCTAATGCGGAAAGCGTCTGCCCATTTCTGGGCGTTCTAACTGCTGTCAACAGCCTGCACAGTTCCTACAGACAACCCTGGACAACGTTACAGCTGTTTCCTCGCCTGCCAAAACTGCTTAAACTTGCCGGTTTCCCTGCATTCTTTTAAATTATGGCTGGACGCTATAGCTAATGGTAGATGATTCAGCTCAAGTGTTTTTCATTTTGATTGCAGAAATGTACACTTGCCCATTGTGGAATGCTTCCACACACAGTTCTCTCTTAGAGATTGAGAGATGGGTGGCCAATAGGGAGTTCTCTTCTGCTCAGATTTTATTGTGCTGAACTGAAAAACAAGTTGCTAGGCTTACATCAGGGAAATCAACTGTAGTCCCCGCAACACACACACAGCTGTACAAAGAAATTCAATACGGAAGGAAGGAGGCATTTCACGCCTCTGCTGCCTGTGAACAGCTTTGCTAGTTTGAAGGCATATGTACTATGTTTCTGATGCCGCAAATCCGTTAGAAGTCACCTGCTAGAACGTCAATAATTATATACTTGTTATGTGTAACTTTGTTTCTTAATATTGAATGATCTATATCTAAGGCTGGTTTTAAAGGTACATTTCCCACAGCAGAGTTTAAGTAGCATGAAACCAGGGATGAATGGTTGTAGTAGAAAATTCTTTAACATTCTGTACTTGGTTTGCAATCTGAATCTGTGGCAAAACTTGATGCTCTTTTGGGAGGACAGAGCTCTTGAATCCTGACTGGACTTGTGTTACAATTTTCTTGATTTACATCTGTATCATACCGCCAACGCAGTAGCCCTCTCATCACTAAAAGTCAATAAGTAATGGAAGGGAGAAAACAAAAAACAATGTTGAGTGGCTGAGTAGGAAACACTAGTCTTAAAAAACTTTTCCCCACAGAAATACTTTCCCTTCCTTTCTCATTTTAATCTTCTTGTTGCTGCTAGTTGACATGGAGTTGACTCCAACTCATGGTAAACCATGTACAACAGAACAAAATGTCGCCTGGTCCTGCGTCATCTTCACAATTGTTGTTATGCATGGGTTCATTACTGTGGCCACTGCGTATTTTAAGTGCCTTCCCCCATAGGGGACACATCTTCCAGCACTATATCAAACAATATTCTGTTGTGATCCATTGGTTTTTGTTGGCTAATATGTGGAAGTACATTGCCAGACCTTTCTTCCTAGTCTTAGTCTAGAAGTTCCACTGAAACCTGCCCACCCTGTGGGTGACCCTGGTATATGAAATATTGGTGGCATAGCTTCCAGCATCGTACCAAACACAACTCATCACAGTATGACAAACTGACAGATTGGTGGTAGATTGTAATCTTAAATCTCTTTAAATGGTTACAGATAGACCGTTCTGGAATCTTTCTTTTTAATATTTTAAGTATTACGTTGAAAAATAGAAGTCTATAAGCTCATTACTTTGACTGGTTGGTTTGTATGCTTAGAACAGAAAAGCATTTCCATATACTGACTGGCCCCAGCTGTATTTGAAGGTAGAGAGTGATTGTTTCTAATTTATTCTCACCTTCCCATTTTGTGTCTCCCTCATCCATGTCAGTGAAGCTGTGATGATCCCTGGCATGCAGCGTCTTCCCAGTAAATATTTGTGAATGGATAATTGAAATAATGTTGCTTCATCCCGTACTCCCCAACTTCCCAATGACCTTCTGCTGACTCCTAGGGTACCAAAGCCAGCCACTCAAGTGTTTTCACCTCCATCTGGCCTGTTCTGGCTCTGATCTTCTTGCCACCAACCCTCCCCACCTGAACTTAAGGGTCTTGTATTTCATTGAGACTTGCCAAGTAATGGTAACAAATGATGTCTTTGCTATGTTTAGATTATAATTTTGAGACTGGTTTAGCCTGTTACTCATTACAAGCATACTCACTTAATTCAAAGAAATCATCTCCAAAGGTGGAACTTTGAGGACTGTGAAAAATCATAATTCTTTTCTATTCAAAGGCCTTCTAGTAATGTACCCTTAAATTATATCTCACAGTTGGGTAGATTTTTAGTCCTTTTACATGTAGCACAAATGATCTTTTAAATAGTCAGTACGCACTGAAAGACACAAGGCCGAGGTAATGCTGCAAATACACACATTATATATATTTATTCTAGAGACTCTGAGAATTTATGAAATCTGATCCTTTTCTATGTTGTTTAAAAGACAATGAGTAATTAATAGCTCTGAGCTGTTCCATTTAAAGGTAAAGCTATAAGCCGAGATACATTTTATATCATCTCACAAAATTCTAAAATACTATGACAATGACAAAAAAGATGATTCAAGTCGGAGAAGAAAGAAAAAGCACAGGAAAACTTACAGAATTTTCTTCTTCATAGTCAAGGGCAATAACATTAAGACTGGAGAGAGTAGAATAAATGTAGTTAAGAACACTGAAGTCTAAAGTAATATGACAATAAAGCACATCTTCAAAGCTAATGATGAGTTCAAACGACGAAATCAGATAAATGTCATCCCAGACACTGAAAGCACAAATGGACCAATAAACTGCTGGTTATTTCAGGATCTGTGGAAAGCAGACGATAGGAGATATTTTGTGTTCTCCATGTTTTTCCAATATTTGAAGAGATTAAAAAGGTGGATTCTTAAAACTACACCTTTGACTTGAATCCCTGGCAACTTGCTCCAATGAACTGTTAGATTGTTTCAGCTAGAAACAAAACAATGGGTCACTTGGAGCCAGTATGAAATATACTAAGAACAAATCAATACACAAAAAAGCACTTCCTTTCCTTTTATCAAAGGATTATCGGACCGTTGTTTAGGAGATTATTGTTCATTTAATGCTCTCAATTTCTGTGGGGCAGGTGATATAGTCTCTTATATATGTTGTCAGTAAAATATATTCCTGTGGGCTGAATATAAAGACGAGTGAATTCATTGATGGCTTAACATACAATTGCTGCTGGCTGCTGTCAAGTCAGTTCCGACTCACGGTGACCCAATGTATGACAGAACGAAACACTGCCTGGTCCTGCACCATCTTCACAATCATTGCTGTGTTTAAGCCCATCGTTGTAGCCACTGCGTCAATCTATCTCACTGAGGGTCTTCCTCTATTTTGCTGACCCTCTAATTTACCAAGCATGATGTCCTTATCCAGGGACTGGTCCCTCCTGATAACATGTCCAAAGTATGTGAGACGAAGTCTTGCCATCCTTGTTTCTAAGGAGCATTTTGGCTGTTCTTCCAAGACAGATTTGTTCATTCTTCTAGCAGTCCGTGGTATATTTAATATTCTTCACCAACCCCATAATTCAAAGGTATAATCTTCTTCTTCAGTCTTCCTTATTCATTGTCCAGGTTTCACGTGCATATGAGGTGATTGAAAATATCATGGCTTGGGTCATGCATAGCTTAGTCCTCAAAGAGACATCTTTGCTTTTTAACTCTTTAAAGAGGTCTTTGATTTCTTGACCGCCACTTCAATGGGCATTGATTGTAGATCCAAGTAAAATAAATCCTTGACAACTTCAGTATTTTCTCCATTTATCATGATACTGCTTATTGGTCCAGCTGTATCATGTAACAACGCACAATAAAACAAGTTAACTACAGAATCCTGAACGCCTGGGACATGATCTTCAAGGGAACGTCGCAAGGTTGTGAAGCTGGTTTTGTTATAAAGGCTTGGATACAAAAAAAGAAAAGAGGAAAAAAATTATGCTTATTGGATTTATCAAATCCATGGAATGAAAGATAACTGGTAATTCTGTCATGGAGGAATAAAGAGCAGAAATTCTAGTCTAAAAGATCTCATTAGAATCAACCAATGGACTGAAATTAGCAAAATACAATTTAATTTGGAAAAAATGTAAGTCCAGAGTTCAAATTTAATATTTTACTGCAAAAGTACCAAGCACTCTTACCACCACCCCCCGATGCCTGACCCACAGTTGGCAAAGCCTTTGCCATCATCACAGAAGCTTTTGTGACCCACAGAAGCTGCACTGGTATTACCTGAATCAAGGCATACTTTTTGTTTTGAAAATGAGATTCAGTGCAGAATTATCACAATGTTAAACAACGTAAAACCGAAAATCTCAGTCTCCCTGACTCAAGTCCCTCTGCAGAGACAGATTTCCTGGCAAAGAGAAAAGACAAGTTGACTCATCAGAAGACTGGCCCTCAGCCAACCTTAGGTTACCCTGCTTGGGATCTTATAATTCACAATGAGGAGTGGGCATGTGGATACAAAGCATTTTGGAGGTGGAATGGGGAAGGTTGAGAAGCAGCAGCTATGGTGGACAGGAAAAGAGTTCTAGCTCCCAGGAAAAGTGTGTGACCACATTTGCTTATCATCTCCATCTTTAGTTAAGTTGTGGTCTCCCTTTGCCAGAGAAGGGTTTGTGAGAAGAAGAGATCAAGTTCTGTTTCTTAAAAAAAAGAACAGCAAAAGATATCCACCCCCCACCCCCCAGCCATTTCACATTCCCATATGAAAGAGAAGGGGGCATAACCTTAGCCACTAAACAGGAAGAGCAGACAGTTGTGTGTCCACAGGGTTCCCAGGCAGGAAGGAGGAGGAGTTTAAAGGAGTGATAAGATCACAGCTCCAGGCCTCTGGGTGACTTTCCCTGGCCCTCTGGTCTTGGGAGTTCTGGACCAGAATTCAGATCCCTTGTGGCTTTGATAAGGGAAAAGAAAAATAAAACCAAAAACAGAAAAGTAGGGGAAAAAGAAAACTTTCCCAAGTTACCCGTCTTTCTCCTCAGTCCTTCTCTCTCAGCTCCTCCATCCCTCCGTGATGGTGCTTTTCCCAGAGGAAAAGGAAACCACTTCGGTAAGATGCTTAACCATTCCAGTTTCTGCAGCATCCTAGCCTTAGATCATGGTCTGAAAAGCATAACACCTTTATGGGGTTTCTTTCTTACTTTTGTTTTGTTTTCATTTGTTTGTTTGTTTAGAAATGCAGATGCATAATTTTCAATTTATTCCAAATACGTCCTGTTAAAAAATTCTTACTTCCAAACTTACAAACGTTTTGATGAGAAAAAAATAGGCCCTGTTGGAGTTAATTTTATTCAGACAGTCCATTTTTTTTCAGTGTGCATTACTCTTGGGATCAGTATTAGAAATGGTTAGACTGATCTGAAGTATCTGACAATCACCCCCAACAACTCAATATTTTGACCCTAAATCTCCATCCCTTTTTCGTGTTATTTATAAACCATTTTTCCAACAAACTTATCTGCTATACCCAGTGCCACATGCTTGGGCTTTTTTTAGTCACATATTTTGCACCTTCATTCAGCTTTGGCTGTAATCCCAGCCCTCTGGCTCAGATATTCTTCATGGCCTGGCAAGAAGGGCCCTGTGAGGTCAGCGGGGCCTCGGTGAGGAGGAGCGAAGAGCAGGGAGTCTGAAAAGACACACCACAGGCACTAATGTCTGAGGGATGACTCAGCTTTTGGATTTTGACTTCTGTTATGCTTTCGTGCATGTCACCCGTACAAAATGCAACACCTAAAAGCAAAGACTCATGAAGTAAGATGAGTGGTCTTTGCAGAGCAAACTTCTGTCCTAAAAGCCTACATGACATCCATGTTAATATTCATTCTTTAGATCTCTGAGTCCAACTATCCTATCTTATCATTGAGCCAACTTCCATCTTACAAAAGTTTGCCAATACAAAGAGTTAAAACTCACTCCTTAATAAGCTTTCTGTTGCCATAAAGCCCATCACTGTTGGATACAGTCACTTTAGTTGAAAAAAATGCCCTTGATCATCAAGAAGCTTGGTGCCCTCAAAAGTGTGTGAATCTTTTCTTCTAAAGATTTTCGCTGAAAATTCTCAAGTTGTAAGGAAGAGATATAGGAGGCAGCAGTGAACTGGGAGGTAAGCCAAGTGGGGTTAGAGATGGCAAAGGTGGAAGAGGATACGAGAACATACATTTGTACCCAACCAAACTGTAGGACTTCTGGGTTTTCTTTCTTTAGTTTTATAACAATAATAGCTTATATTTATTGAACATTTATATATCAGAAACTATTCAAAGTTCTTTACATGCATTGACTTATTTAATTCTTAAAACAACCACATATGTTAAGTAGTAAGTACTATTACTACACCTTTTTATATATGAGGATACTGAGGCATATAGAGGTGAAGTAACTTCCCTGAGGTCACACAGCTATTAAGTGATACAGTCAGCATTAAAGTACAGTCTGTGGTTTTAATCTCTGTGCTTAGTTGCTTCCATGCGTATCATGTTGTTACGTGCTGTTGAGTAAGCTCCAACTCATAGCGACGCTATGTACAACACAACAAAATGTTGCCTGGTCCTGCACCAGCCTCACAATTGTTGCTATGTTTGAGCCCATTGTTGCAGCCGTCTCACTGAGGGTTTCCCTCTTTTTTTCTTACCCTCAAGTAGGATGTCTTTCTCACATGTCCGAAGCCATTGTTGCTTCTAAGGAGCACTCTGACTGTACTTCTTCTAAGACAGATTTTTTCATTCTTCTGGCAGTCCATGGTACATTCAACATCCTTTGCCAACAGCACAGTTCAAATATGTTAATTCTTCTTTGGTCTTTCTTTTTCATTGTCTAGTTTTTGCATGCATATGAGGTGATTGAAAAGGCCATGGCTTGGGTCAGGTGCATCGTAACTATCAAAGTGACATCCTTGCTTTTTAAGATTTTAAAGAGGTCTTTTGCAGCAGATTTTTCCAATGCAATAAGTCATTTGATTTCTTGACTGCTGCCTCCATGGGCATTGATCCAAGTAAAATGAAATCCTTGACAACTTCCATGCATATGTTTTTGTGTGCCATCGAGTTGGTTCAGACTCATAACGACCCTAGAGCAACCCTACAGGACAGAGTAGAACTTCCCCATAGGGTCTCCTAGGCTGTAATCTTTACAGGAACAGATCACCAGGTCTTTTCTCCTGTGGAGCTGCTTGGTGGGTTTGAACCACGAACCACTTGGTTTGCCGTTGAGCAATTAACCACTGTGCACCCAGGCCTCCTCTTCCATGGATACAGCCACTTCAGTACTTGGTGCTTTAGCATTGCTAGCTTAGGTATCGGGTATGGGTAGCTTAGGTATCATTCTCAATCTTACTAACGACCTCTTTTTTTTTTTTTTCCCAAGTTTGTTACACTGATTACTTTTGTACATTTATTTGGTATTTTATTCATTCAAAATTAAAGAGATGGTTATTCCATTCTTTGCACTCTTAAAACTTCAAGGTGGTTAAAATTTGGGGGTAAGTTTCTTTTTTTTAAATCTTGATTTAAGACAAGCAAGCAATGATAACTAAAACAAACTCAACATGCACAGCAAAAGAGGGGCAGGGTGCATTTATAATTCTTCTACTCTACAGATTTATCAGTGCTTGGCTGAAGGAAGGAAGACAGGAAGCTGTAGGGAACATTCTAGGAGTGGGGCTTGAAAATGACTGATCGATTGCCTTTAGCTATCTGGCCAGATAAGCCTTACACCAGCAAACTCTAACTCACAAAAAAATCAAATCAAATAGGATGTCATTGTTTGCAGAGGATTGATCTAGGGTCCCTTTAACTATGTGAAACTTTAGTGTGTCTTTATAGTCTATTTATGAACTAGACAAACCACAAGAGACACATCCAGGTTAAAGGTACCCTCTCAGCTGATTTCCTTTCAGAAAGGAAGAAAATCATCATTTATACAAGCCAGTGAAAAAACCGATTCAACCAACAGCTATTTTAAATAACACAATTTTCATTCAACTACCCAGGGGCTTCAACTTTGCACAAATCAAGGTAATCAAGGCACTGCTCCTAAAACTGGAAATACTCTTAAGGAATCCTTTGGGCTACTCTTCTCAATTAAGGCAGATATATAGCATCACCCTGGTTTTACATGTGGGGCAACTGAGGCTTATAGAGGTTTATTTACCTGGCCAAGGTAACAAAGATAAAAAATGGCAGGAGGGCAGGGAACTGGAATCCAGATCCTAAGTACTGCTCTTTCTACACTGTGATGATCACACTGAGTGTAAAGGTTGGATCTGAGACACAAAGCAAGTTTTCTTATCTTTACAGAGCTGTATTTTCAATAATCAGAGAAAGAAGGCAGTTCAGGTATAGGTGTGCGTATGCATTCTAGTTAAGAAGTTGAATATGCTATATGAGCATATTCCAATAACAATAATGACACACTACAGTATACTAGGAACCCCTGGTGGCGTAGTGGTTAAGTGCTACAGCTGCTAACCCAAGGGTCAGCAGTTCGAATCTGCCAGGTGCTCCTTGGAAACTCTGTGGGGCAGTTCTACTCTGTCCTATAGGGTTGCTGTGAGTTGGAATCAACTTGACGGCACTGGGATGGTATACTATATATACTATGGGATACCATATATAGTATGGTATACTATATACTATAGCAAACCTATAGGACAGAGTAGAACTGCCCCATGGAGTTTCCAAGGAATGCCTGGTGGATTTGAACTGTCGACCTTTTGGCTAGCAGCTGTAGCACTTAACCACTACACCACCAAGGTTTCTGTTATGGTAAGAAAAGAAAAATCAGTCAAATGAAACCTCACATAAATGTTCATTAAAAAAAAATATTCTAAAAAAATCACTTACGAAGATATTAACCATCAAGGGCAAAAGAAGGGTATGAAGAACCACCACACCGAAAATCAAACTCATCCTGGTTAGCAATCATGCAAGATCCTGTGAGGGATGGACACATGTACACTCACACATATACACACACGTGCGCGCACACACACACGTGCACACGTGTGCATACACACTATATCCGCTCAGTGCTTGACCCACGAGTTCAGCTCTGGTGGTTAGTGTTGATAACTATATAATATTTAGCTTCACTATATTTGCAGGAGTATGTGGCATCTACCCTGTACTACCCAGTTTCAACTGTGCATTGGTGTGTAGCTTTTGCTGTCCTTACTTCCTACCCACCTCATCCCTTGCCAAGTTCCTCTGCTAAACAGTTCTTGATGCAAGACTATTAAAATGAGGAATTGAAGATTGTGAGGAGACACACTGATCATTGAAAGATTCATTAAAAGAAAAGGTCAATGATTTTACTATGACTGTAGTACCACGGAAACCCTGGTGGCATGGTGGTTAAGTGCTACAAGCTGCTAACCAAAGGGTCAGCAGTTTGAATTCTCCAGGTGCTCCTTGGAAACTCTATGGGTCGGAATCGACTCGATGGCACTGGGTTTGGTTTTTTTGGATTATAGTACCACACTTTTGCTTGCTGAAAGTGAAGAGGACTTGAAGCACTTACTGATAAAGATCAAAGACCACAGCCTTCAGTATGGATTGCACCTCAACATAAAGAAAACAAAAATCCTCACAACTGGACCAATAAGCAACATCATGATAAACAGAGAAAAGACTGAAGTTGTCAATGATTTCATTTTACTTGGATCCACAATCAACACCCATGAAAGCAGCAGTCAAGAAATCAAAAGAAGCATTGCACTGGGCAAATCTGCTGCAAAGGACCTCATTAAAGTGTTGAAAAGCAACGATGTCACCTTGAAGACTAAGGTATGCCTGACCCAAGCCATGGTATTTTCAATCACATCATATGCATGCGAAAGCTGGACAACGAATAAGGGAGAACAAAGAAGAATTGACGTCTTTAAATTGTGGTGTTAGCGAAGAATATTAAATATACCACGGGCTGCCAAAAGAACGAACAAATCTGTCTTGGAAGAAGTACAACCAGAATGCTCCTTAGAAGCAAGTATGATGAGACTGTGCGTTACATACTTTGGACATGTTGTCAGAAGGGATTAGTCCCTGGAGAAGGATATTGTGGTTGGTAAAGTACAAGGTCAGCTGAAAAGAGGAAGACCCTGAAAGATGGGCTGATACAGTGGCTGCAACAATGGGCTCAAGTATAAAAATGATTGTGAGGATGGCACAGGACTGGGCAGTGTTTCATTCTTTAGTACATAACAGCACCTAATAGCAACAACATAGTACCATGAGATTTAATATCATTTATGACAAAAGCTATTATTTTTTTTTTGCTAAGTAGAAGACTAAACCACTACCTGTCAGTTTATCATACTGTAGTGGCTTGTGTGTTGCTGTGAGGCTGGAAGCTATGCCACCAGTATTTCAAATACCAGCAGGGTCATCCATGTTGGACATTATGCTTGCTGAAATAGACGGTCAGCGAAAAAGAGGAAGACTCTCAAAGATGGGTTGACACAGTGGCTACAACAATGGGCTCAAACATACCTACAATCGTGAGGATGGCACAGGATGGGCAATGTTTTATTCTGTTGTACATAGGGTCACTATGAGTTGGAGTCAACTTGATGACACCTAACTACAACAGAACACTAAACAACCACTGCACAGAAGAACGCAGGAGGGCTTTCAGGGGGCTGGACCTGAGTTCTAGCTCTAGCTTTGCCACTTGCTCTGTGACATAGCATGAGTTTCTACATTCTCTTAACCTCAGAGCCTCCTTGGTAAAACAGGACTCCTACAGCCACTTCAAAGGAACTTGAAGGGATGCAATGAGAACACATCTATGTACCCATTACACTGTTAGTGCTAGGTTTATGTCAGTCCTTTTTACCTGGTGAGTGGAAGCTTCTAAACTGTAAGGATTAAATATATATTATCCTTTATCCCTTCCAAGTTTTGGACAAAAACAGGTTGGGGGAGGTAGGGAAGAACTATGTTCTTTTGCAAGAGGTGAACTTTGGGCAAGTGATAGAAGAAAGTAATAAGGGTCAAAGCAGCAAAAATATCCTAAGGCTAATCTTTTCCAGGTAGATTTTTGAAACCTGGAAAAAGCCCATGAATAGTTGTCTTTATAAAAGCTCTGCTCTAAGTGTAGGCTTTGTGCAAACAGTGTCCAAACAGTTTAAGGCTATCCTAATGATTGCACTCATAGCTGTGGTCTGAGGACATGCCCATAGGGATCTGCGCTGACCCATGTGAGCTGGCCAGCTCAGACTGGTCACGCTGCTGGTGCTCTTATTTACATGTCTGCTGCTTGTCAGCACCTCCACTAGAGGGCAGCAGGTGGAAAGGAGAGGATGTCAAATGGATTCCTCTTGATGCTTGGCAGTAGCAGTTGTCAAGGTTGGGTGCAAAGCAATGGGAGTGCAAGGGGTGAAAGTGGAAAAGGTGAGAATTTGAGTAATTCTCATTACCATCGAGTTGATTCTGACTCATAGTGACCCCATAGGACAGAGTAGAACTGCGCCATAGGGTTTCCTATGGCTGTAATCTTTACAAAAGCAGACTACAAAAGCAGTTCTCCCCAGAGCAGCTGGTAGGTTTGAGCTGCTGACCTTCTGGTTAGCAGCTGAGCACTTAACTACTGCACCACCAGGGCTCCTTACCTGGAGTAATGAATGGTTTTCCATTTCTAAGTGAAGCTAGAGATGGAGTGAGAATAAGTTCAGCATTAGTGGGAAGTTGGAGCAAGGTTTCCCAAACCAGCTAATCTTTACACTGATGTTTGGAGCTTTCAGAAAACATTCTCACCGTCTTTCTCTCCAGGGTATCACTCCAGACCTTCTGCATCAGAAGTGTGAGGTATGGGGCTTGTGAACTGGTATTTTTCAAAAAGCTTCCAGTTTATCCTGAGGAACAGCCAAGGTAGGTCCCACACATGACCTCTAAGGTCCCTTTGAATACTCAGAATACTAATATCACTAAGAAAATATGCTGAAAGCAGCCCTTAAGAATAGTAAATGTGTCTATTCCTCTAGCAACCTGTCTTCATAGAAAAAATGGGCAAAGGTAACTGAAATTGCTACACTGTGGACTGTAATGTACAGTCTTCAGAGTGCTATTACAGATACAATTGCTCTTAAATCTTTTGATCTTCACAGCAAGCCTGTGTAAGTAGAAAGATTTTAAAAACCCATTTACACTTGTGGAAACCCAGCTGCAGCAAGTTTGCTTATGGTGGTGAGTCTAGAAGCCATGACTTCAGTTTATTCTACTTCTTTACAACGTACACGGACTTTTCAATTCTGTTCTTAACTTGGGTTTACTTACAAACAATCTTTCCATCCCAAATAATTTAGTGGAACTCTAAGAATGATGGTTAAGTTCAAGTTATGTGCAGAACAGAAATGGAGACAGGAATAAGAAAAAACTGCTGGCCAGGTCATGGACCTGTCCCTAATGCCTGTCTTCAGTGTTCCGGGAAGCTCTGTGGAAATGGTCTGTGGTAATCTGTAGGTGAGAAAGATGAATGAAGATGTGTGAGTCAGGGGCAATGCTTCTGTGTTTGGTCTGCCACATGGGAGAGCTCGGTGGTTGCGCAAGAATCTTCTTTCAATGTAATTTGTACATTTCAAAATCTTTGTTATGCCATTGAAAACAGAGTCGTTTGGAAGATCATTGCAGTCAGGGAAGAGGCAAAAATGTTTCCCATTTGGTAATATTTCAAAACAGATTTCCGAATAGATTCCATCAGCAAGGTCACTTGCTGGCAAAGGCTAAGCTATGAGGAAAGCACACCAGGACAGGGGCTTAGGTCTTGGCCCCAACCTTGCCATTAACATCTGGGAATCTTGGGTAAGTCACGTAACCCTTCTGGGCCTGGGCTTCCTCGTTAATTCCTCATCAATAAAGGCAGAGAGTTGATCCTGCAGCTTCCAGCCAGAGAGAGCATGAGGGCATGCTTACTCTTAGATTATTTTTAATTGATCCCCAATATTCAAACTTAGGTGATTCATATAAAATATTCAAGATCAACTTTTGGGTACACTCAGATGAGAAAAATATGAGGCATTTTTCCATAGCACTTTTTTACCTTCTAACATACTGGATAAATGTTATATTTATAACTTTTATCACCTGCCTTACTCATACCCCCTCTCCAGGGTACATAAACACACACTTTGCTAATGCACACTCCACGATAGAAGAGTTTTTAGTCTCTTTTGTTCACTGAGGTATCCCAAGCACCTAGAATACTGCCTGGCACATAGTAGGTGCTCAATAAATATCTGTCAAATGAATTATTTCTTAGTAAGTTTATATAGTGTGGTATTGGTGGGTCAGTGGTAGAATTCTCATCTGCCATGCAGGAGACACCTGATCAATTCCTGGCCAATGCACCCTATGCTCTGTTACCACCCACCTGACAGTGGCTTGCATGTTGCTACGATGCTGAACAGGTTTCAGTAGAGCTTCCAGACTAAGATGGACTAGGAAGAAAAGCATGGTGATCTACTTCTGAAAATCAGCCAATGAAAACCCTAATGGATCAAAATGGTCCAATCCACAACCATCATGGGGATGGCATGGGACTGGGTAGCTTTTTGTTCCATTGTGCATGGGGTCACCATGAGTCAGGAGCTGACTCAGTGGCAGCTAACAAGAACAACAGCTTCCTTCTATAAAGTATATACATTTTTCAAGCTGAAGACAACCAATTCAACCCAGAAAAAAAAGACGCAAATATGTCCAATGACTTACTGATTTATAAACCATAATAGAGGCTTGGCTTTCATAATGAGCTGCCATATAAAGGCTATCAGTATATGCTCATGATTAATATGGTATGTTTGTTTCCCATGTATATAATCAAATGGGACTATTAAATAATGTTGGGGAAATTTTCACAAGGGGCCTGAATACACCAACAGATCTACCTGTCAGCTGTTTTACTTTAATGTTAAAAAAAAACCCCAAAACCAAAAAACAGCATGACATGGTTATTTTAAAGGCATGTGACTGTTCAGTTTGTGGAATGTTTCATATTAATGTGACCTTAAATATGGTGGACTGATTCGCTGGTGGTAAAAAAGCAAGCCTTGACACTGATGAAGTTTAATCTAACACCAGTAATATTAATTGTAACAGCTGGCCTTGCAGTTATCTTACTCTCTCATGCTTCTTCTAATAAATGACCATGGCTGTCTCCCTGTTCCCTCCACCAGCCTTTAATTCTCTGTTGAAGGAGAAATGACAGGAAGCGTTTATTGGGAGCACTCAGATGTGACTGTGCATTCATGGGGATTTGTTAACTGCTGCTTAAGTTGTTGAATTCTTCATAAACAAGCACGAGTGACAGGCTTTAAGGGTGATCTTCCAAAACAAATGTGAGTCATAACCATTAGTGCACCACATGTGGGAGCTAACAGCTCTAGTTCTGTTAAACCTGGGAGTATCTCTGGAACATGGAATAGCTGAAACTGCAGGGGAGGTTTAAAGGGGAAAAGTGCTACAGCCTTTAATGTAAATGTAGTTCCATCAAGCACACCAGCATTTGTGTGGCGTTTCTTTGTTAATGCATACTGAATGTAGGACACCCTTGAACAAAGTTGGGAAATTCTGGTACGTCGACGTCGATGGCCAACCCAGTCTCCTTGGAGGTTGTGGTTGTTCTTATCAGTTGCCATCTCGTCGATTCTAACTCATGGAGAACCCATGTGCGCAGGGTGGAACTGTTCCACAGGGTTTTCAAGGCTGCGACCTTTCAGAAGCAGATCACCAGGCCTGTCTTCTGAGGCAGCTGTAGGCGGGTTTGAACCACCAACCTTCCTGGTAGTAGATGAACGCTTAAGAGTTTGCGTCACCCAGGGACTCCAGTCTCCTTGGTACTAACAGGTAATTATTTAGGCAGAATTGTTTCTGTCTAAATATACAATGTCAGATTTAGAGTTTAAAACAGGTGTTCATGGTGCTCTTGACTGCTTCTTTTTGAATCAGCACTGTTCTGGTACAGAACTAAAATGAATTCATCAAGGTCTACCTGAAGAATGTATTTAGGAATAAGCTTCTGCTATAGATTGATATTACTCCCTAGTGCTCTGACTTGCTGCTTTCCTTAAGGAAATCTGAGTTGGATTTTTAATTTAATTTTTGTTTGATTGTTTGGTATCACCGAAGCAGGTATAAAAAAGGCAAGGGAAAAAGACAGGTGTCTGTGACAACGTCAATGTGTAGTTATTTGATACCAGTAACCCTGAAACATGATAAAACCTTAAGTTGTGCTGAATTCTGACTGTCAGCATGCACTTTAAATAATTCTGGCAAAACCACACGTATATATGGCCATGCATGAAAGGGCATTAGTCACAATGAGCCAGATGGTAATTGCTACTGCAAAGCTTTCTTTTAGCCATATGGTCTAATTGGTTTTCAGTGGTTTGGTTCAGTGGCAGCCCTTGGTTTCCCGGGGCTTCTGTGACATTTTGTATGTGTTACATACATACACTTATACGGCACAAATGAACAAATGACCCAGTGAAAAGATTAGGGGTGTACTGAAACTACGTGTATAAATATATGCTTTACTTTTAAAAGCACACAAACACACTTTGTCTAATTTGACCCCATGACAATCCTGGGCTCTGTTAGTTCAACATGCAGCCACCAGATCTAGGCCAGTGGTTCTTAACCAGGTGCAATTTTGCCACTGTCGCTGCCCCTTCCCCCAGTAGACACCTGGCAATGTTTGGAGACATTTTGGTTGTTACACCTGAGGTGGTGCTACTGGCATCTAGTAGGCAGAGGCTAGGGATGCTGCTAAACATCCCAGAATGCACAGGACAGCCTCCTCCAATAAAGAATTATCTGGCCCAAAATGCCAACAGTGCCAACGTTGAGAAAACTCTCACCTGGACCTACGATCTCTGAAAACTACTGCAAACATGTGTTCTGTGAGTTCCTTTCCTACAATATTTTTCTGATGAAGTATATTCTATAAGGAATCACTCAGTGTACCAAATAAAAATGCTTGCTTCTTGCATCTAGTTGTCTTCTCTACAAAAAACATACACACAAACTAACCAAAATGCCTGGAAATAGTAAGTTCATGGTCTGGTTCCTAACCTCTGGCCCAGCACGAATGCTTGGTTTGCCAGCCCTGTTCCTTTAGAAAGGTACTTGGGTGTAGGTAGCCCCTAGGTACTTCCATGCATTTCACGAAAAAATTTATTGTCCAAGCACTTTTAGAAAATGTACAAGTTCAGCTGTTTCTTCAGGATTACAGCTCCTAGGAGGATAGCTAGAGAGGGCTACGTAGATTCAAACACCAGCTGTTTAAAAGAAACCCCAGAATCAAAATACTGGCAAGTTAATTCCATCTACCATGGAATTCAAGTTAATTCCTTCTTGAGGGCCATACCCAAACCTAAGACTCAATAGAAAAATAATTTTTGATTTGAAAGGGACAGATTGGATTTTTCTCTTTGAACAGTGTTATTAATATATGAGTAATTGGGCTCAAGAGTTCCTGGGTGGTACAAATGTTTAATACACTTGGCTATTAACTGAAAAGCTGGGAGTTCAGTTCCACCCAGAAGTACCTCTGAAGAAAGGCCTGGCAATCTACTTCCAAAAATCTGCCAGTAAAAAACAATGGCCTGATCTGTTGTGCATGAGGATGCCATGAGTCAGGGCCAACTCAATGGCAGCTAACAACAACAGCTGGGTTCAGAGACGTTAATAGCTTTTACCCATAACCACAGGGCTGATTACTGGAGAATTAGATCCATAGCCCAGAGCTGCTGATTAGATAATGGTTTTCCCAGCACATCATTAGATGGAATCACGCATGGCAAAAAATATCCCAAATTTGTTTTTAAATGACCACAATCAACAACAAATTCTTGATATAATCTCCTTTTCTGACAATTTGCCTTTTCTCCTGAAAGTACAGTACAAAGAGAAATTCTAGTTAATTAAAGACTTCTGTTTTCATAAGTTTGGTTTCACTTTCATTGATCTATGTGGATAAATTCTATCAGGGAAACTGTATAAGAATAATGTTAAGTACTATATACGTATGTGTGTATGTGCGTATACATGTACATACACAGAGAGAGCAGTGACACTGAGGTACTACATTCAACTTAATGAATCTGAATCTCAGAGGATTTACAGAAGAATTCATGGAATTACTTCCTTTTTTTATTTTCTAATCGTGTTAAGTATATATATATATAACAAAACATTTGCCATTTTAGCATTTTTTACACGTACAATTCAGTGGCATTAGTTACGTTCTCCATGTGAGCTAGGCTAATGAAATCTGAAGTGCTATCTTTCAAGAGTGTGGTGTTCTAAGACCAGGTAAAACAAATGCAACTTGCATGAATCAGTTTAAGTTCCTATACAGGGAAGTACTATAGTTAGTCACCATGGAAATCCTAGGACTTGTCATTTCAGTAAAAGCTCTGTTTTAAAGCAACCAAATTGACTTCCACTGGTATCTGTTAAAGCACAATTATTTTGGGCAAAAGTTTACAGTCCTCTGAAATAAAAATCCAAGTCCTCCTGATTGTGTCCCCTGGGAAGAGACTGTCCATGTTCACGTGTTAGTCCAATGACTGGCCACAGTTCTGACTGGCCACAGTTCCAATCAATCTCCTTAGCAGAGTACATAAGGTGCATCCAAGCCTGACTCTTACTTAACTCCCCAGCCCCGCCTCTTGCCTGATTCGTTCAATTTTATCTCAGTACACACTGCTACCATTCCATGTTACCTATCACACCACAGTGCCCGAGAAGCTGGATAGTGTGGACTCTGAGATCAGGCTGCCTGAGTTGGACTCCCTATTTTAACATTCACTAGCTATGTAAATGAGTTACTTAATTACTCTTGAGGTCCTTACCTAAAACAAGGTAATAATGGAATCTTCTTAGCATTGCTGTGCAGATTAACCAAGGTGAAACACATAAAGTAATTAGAACTGAATCTGGAATATGGTTAGAACTCAAATGTTGCTATTCTTATTGCAATGTATTGATTTCAATTCTGTCTCTCCACATCCCCACCTCACACAGTCACTGATCTCATTCTTCCTGGTATCCCTATATGACATCAGCAGAGATATCCTTTGCCCCACATCTTCTGCTGAATCTGGCTTGAATTTCTGGCAGTTCCCTGTCAATGTACTGCTGCAACCATTTTTGAATGATCTTCAGCAAAATTTTACTTGTATGTGATATTCATGACACTGTTCGATAATTTCCACATTTCATTGGATCACCTTTCTCTGGAATGGGTGCAAATATGGATCTCTTCCAGTCAGTTGGTCAGGTAGCTGTCTTCCAAATTTCTTGGCATAGACCAGTGAGCACCTCCAGCACAGCACCCGTTTGCGGAAACATCTCAGTTGGTATTCTGTTAATTCCTGGAGCCTTGTTTTTCACCAATGCCTTCAGTGCAGCTTGGACTTCTTCAATACCATTACTTCGTGATCATATACTACCCCCTGAAATGATTGAACATCTACCAATTCTTTTGGTACAGTGACTTTCTGTAATCCTTCCATCTTCCATCATCCTGTGTTGTTCAGTATTTTGCCCATAAAATCCTTCAATATTGCAACTAGAGGCTTGAATGTTTTCTTCATTTCTTTCAGCTTGAGAAATGCCAAGCGTGTTCTTCCATTTTGGCCTTCCATCTCCAGGTCTTTTCACATTTCATTATAATACCCAGTTTTCTCAAGCACCCTTTGAAATCTTATGTCCAGTTCTTCTAATTCATCATTTCTTCTATTTGATTTAGCTGCTCTATGTTCACGAGCAAGTTTCAGCGTCTCTTCTGGAATCCATTTTGTTTTTTTCTTTCTTTCCTGTCTTTTTAGTGACTTTTTGCTTTCTTCATGTATGATGTCCTTTATGTCATTCCACAACTTGTCTGGTGTTCAGTCATTAGTGTTCACTGCATCAAATCTATTCTTTAGATGGTCTATAAATTCAGGTTGGATATACTCAAGGTGTATAGCTGCTGCTTATGTTGTTGAAAAAAGTTATTTCCAATGAATAGGTCATTGGTCTTGCAAAATTCTGTCATGAAATCTTTGGCATCATTTCTTTCACCAAGACCCTATTTTTCAACTAATGACCCTTCTTTCTTGTTTCCAACTTTTGTATTCCAATCACCAGTAATTATCAACACATTTTGACTACATGTTTGATAAATTTCTGACTGCAGAAGTTGGTAAAAATCTTCAATTTCTTCATCTTTGGCATTAATGGTTAATAGTTACCAGATACTGGATATGTATGTGTTTTTCTTCTGTGGAGCCCTGGTGGTGCAGTGGTTAAGAACTTGGCTGCTAACCAAAAGTTTGGCAGTTCAAATCCACCAGCTGCTTCTTGGAAACCCTATGGGGGCAGTTCTACTCTGTCCTATAGGGTTGCTATGAGTCAGAATTGACTCAACAGCAATAGGTTTAGTTTGAGTTGGTTTTACTTACGTAATCTTAACAGGGTCCTTTACTGGCATTACCTCCTTGAAGGCTTTAAACAAGTCATTTTCCTCCTGAGAAAACTGAGGCTCAGAGAGTGTATGAAATACCAAAGTCACTGTAGCAGATGTTGCTGATACAGATCCATTTATTATTTTGTGCACAGACTCCCTTTGTGCTTTCACTCCCAAAATCCCATACCTGTGTCTCTTTTCAGTGTCTCTTGCTAAACCCTCTCTCTCTAAACCCAAAAAAGCCAAACCTGTTGCCGTTGAGTCAATTCTGACTCATAGTGACCCTATAGGACAGAGTAGAACTGCCCCATAGAGTTTCCAAAGAGCGGGTGGTGGATTCCAATTGCTGATCTTTTGGGGTGGAGGCGAATGGAGGATATGTCCTAAATGTTAAGCATCCACAAAATGGTCCTCTCCTAAAAAATGACCACTATAGAAAATCAGGGCTCCCCAAAACATAGGGTCAAATACCACCAATTCAGCCTCCATTAATGTAAATCTCAACCATCTGTCAGTTGGTTGTACTATAGCGATTAGCGTGTTGCTACGATGCCAGAAGCTATGCCACCATATTTCAAACACCAGCAGAGTAACCCATGGTGGACAGGTTTCAGCGGAGCCTCCAGATTAAGACAGACTAGGAAGAAAGACCTAATAATTTACTTCCACAAACTAAAAAAAAAAAAAAAAAAAACAAACTAGCCAATGAAAACCCTATGGATCACAACAGAATATTGTCCAATATAGTGCTGGAAGATGAGTCCCCTAGGTAGAAGACACTCAAAATACACAGTGGCCACCATAATGGACTCGAGCATATCATCAATTGTGAGGACGGCACAGGACCAGGCAACGTTTTATTCTATTGTATATGGAGTTGCCATGAGTTGAAGTCGACTGAATGGTAACTAACACCAACAATGTAAATCTGTTAATACTTAACACAGAACATACAGTTATTAGGAAGTCAATTATTCTCAACATTGCAAGATTTTGCTAAAAAATTAGAGGATACACAAAATACCTTCTTTTTCATGTTCAGATATAAAGAAATTGAGGATTTTGTCAATATAATTTTGACTTATTTAAAACTTTGAAAAGTTTCATGCTTCAAGATGTGCCCTCATTGAAAAAATTGGAAACAGCTGATATTTAAGGGGTCCGTCTGTGAAAACTGATCCAGCTATCCACAGGATACTTAATCAGGGTCTTTTATAATGGAAAGTTCAACATCTAAAGGGGCAGAGAAAACTTAGATTTGGCATCTGCAGGCCTCAGTATATCTCTCTTTGTCAATATTTGAGGAGATTTAATCAGGTAGGAGGAACACAGATAAAGGTGGTGTCTGGGGGATGGAGCTGGGTGACTGGCTCATTCAACACAGGAAGGTGACCAGTGACTGGTGCGTGGGGTACAGAGTTCAGTCCCCTAGAAAGGGGTTGGCAAGACTTAGGAAGGGTGTCAGGTTCTCAGGCATAAGAATTTAGGGCAGAGTTCCAGTCCTGGTGGCAAATGGAGTATAGAGTCAGAAAACGAGATCTCATTCTATCCACAGGGAGAGCCCATGAATCAGGGCTTAGGGTAGGGGACAGGGATGCTGGAGACTTCTTGGAGGCTGCTGGTCCTGGGTTCTACCATTGCACAGCTATTTCCAGGCCCCTCGCATTGGATGGGGCTGAGATCCTAATTCAGTCCCTGCCCTGGTCAGGACTGGAGATGGACAGCATTAGTGACAACTGTGGGGTACAACTGGGAAGGCCCAGGACAGAATTTAGATGCTGATTCATTCATTCAACAAATAAATGAAGATTTACTCTGCATGTCCAACACTGAATGCTAGAGGATGGGGATACAGGGATGAAAAAAAAAAAAAATTCTTCATGGAGCTTAGTGCCTACTGGGTTATTTCCTCACAAAGTCTATAATTCTTAGCTTATTGACTGTTACTGTTGTTAGCTGCTGTTCAGTCAGTTCTGACTCATGGCAACCCCATGTGTGCAGAGTAGGAGTGCTTCATGGTGTTTTCAGGGTTGTGACCTTTCCAATGCAGATTCTCAGGCCTACCTTCTGAGGTGCCTCTGGGTGGGTTCAGACTGTCAACCTTTCAGCTAGCAGTAGTGTCCGTAACCATTTGTGGTACCCAGGAACTCCTCTTGCGGGTTTTAAATCCACAACACTATAGGGTATGCAATGGCCATTTGGTCAATAATTTGAAAACAAGTAAATTGTATATATTTGCAGCCTCAACTCAGACTTGCCACACACTTGAAATACAGATGTCACTACAACTTCACTTAGAAGATGATCCCACAAGAAATGATACCCCCTCCCTGTCTTGCTTCTTCCTGAAAGCTTTTAGAATGACATACTGAAACTTTTCCTCCATAGTTGGGACATGATCCACCATGCTCTAATACCCTCAATACTGCTGTGAGAATGTAACCCAGACACTGTAATTAGTTACAGTTAAGCCTTAAGGCCAGTAAGTTGTTATATAAACAGAAACAGAGATCCCTGATAGATGCATGTGATGAAGTGCTGTGAATTCATTTTGAATCCAGTTAGGAAATGCAAACCAGAGAAAACTAGGACTTGCAACTGAGACTGAAGAAATATTCCAAGCTCTAGGGACTCCTGGTCTGTTCAGTAATCACCCACCAGGGCACCATGAAGTACAGTCTTTGTACAATCAGTTGCATCAGATTTCAAAGTGTGTTTATGTTACATATCATCACCGTCTGTATGCTAACAACAGACGATGAGGAAGATACGTTTTGGGTTTGAAGATGACACTGTTGGCAGCATGACTTATACACCCATGTGAGTATTGCTGGAAAAACCAGAATGGGACCACAGTACCTGCTGCTCATGAAAGATGAGGGTGGACCATGGGATTGCGGCTGTTGGTGACAAGTTAGGTGGAATAGTTCTGTGGACAAGCCAGGTAGTTACAAGGGAACTTCATTTATGGCTCTGAAATGTCTGAAATTCTTTTTTAGTAGAGTTAAGGTTTAAATTGAGCCAGCCCTGGGAAGATATCTGATGGATTTATATTCACTCAAAACAAAAACAACAACAAACAAAACAAAAACCAAACCTGTTGCTGTAGAGTTGATTCCAACTCATAGCAACCCTATAGCACAGGGTAGAACTGCCCTATAGGGTTTCCAAAACTGTAATCATTGCAGACGCTGGCTGCCTCATCTTTCTCCTGTTTAGCAGCTGGTGGACTCCAAGCCCTTTTGGTTAGCAGTCAAGTGCTTAACCATTGTGCCACTGGGGATCACTTAAACTCACTGTGAGGAGATAAACCACCTATTGTAGGTTCTTCCTGAGAAGGTTTTCCTGAAGAAAAGGTGCTGGGGGTTGAGGTGTACTGGACGCCTTGCTGTAGAGGGTGGTCTCAGGCTGGCTGGGCTAGTCAAAGCCAGCGTGAACTTCCTCACAGTTTAACCTGGGATAGCCTCTAGTCAGAGTCTCTGGTGCACAAATGGTTAAGCGCTCAACTACAAACCAAAGGGTTGGTGGTTGGAACCCACCCAGAGGTGCCTTGGAAGAAAAGGCCTAGCCATCTACTTCCGTTAAGCTTACAGCCAAGAAAACCCTACGGAGCAGCTCTACTGTGTAACACATGGGGTTGCCATGAATTGGAATCAACTCGACAGCAACTAACAACAACTAACTGGCCACCCAGAGATGCCTTGGAAAACAGGCCTGGTGACCTGCTTCCGAAAGGTCACAGCCTTGAAACTCTATGGACTGCAGTTCTGCTCTGCATACATGGGGTTGCCATGAGTTGGAACTGACTTAACAACTGGTTTTTGCTATAGCTGCTAGTCAGAGGCAGAAAACCAGCTGTGTCCATCTAACAGAAATCTTTGCCAGCACCTTGCTTCAAATAAACCCCAAAACCTTTTGCTGTTGAGTGGATTCCAATTCATAGAGATCCTATACGACAGAGTAGAACTACCCCATAGGGTTTCCAAGGAGCAGCTGGTGCATACAAACTGCAGACCTTTTGGTTAGCAGCTATAGCTCGCTGTAGCTCTTAATCACTATGCCATCAAGGCTCCAAATACATCATGTCAACACCACTGTTATCTACCCCATAACAGGAAGGCCTGGTGATCACTTTAGGCTACTGAAAGAAAGAGGTGTGCAGACATTTGCATACCAGGACTGACCTTGTCCTAAGCTTTTTGGAATTTAAGGTGGATGACTAATAGTAGATCACTGGCAACTGTGATTTTAATGTTCCAGGTTCTGACTATAATTGGGTAGTCTTAGTCCTTTTATTTACTAATTAGTAGAGACACAAACCTAATCACTCACATTGCTGGCTGCTTTGTAGAGGTGAGTCACTTAACTACTGTGTAAACCTAACCGACCTCCCAGACTCTGCCCAGCACAAAGCTTAGCTGCTCTCAACTCATCCTGTATATATTTTACTGTATTCCATGAGGTAAGTACACACTCACATGATAAAATGTTTGAGGATTTGTTAAGTCTTGGGATATAGTTATGAATGTCCAGAGACTACAATGGAGAGAAGTTCCAGGCCACTGTCCCACCACGGACCCTCACTGCACGGTAGCCGAAGTCATGCCACAACCACACTGTAAAGGTGAGCAGACTGCTGCAGGTACTGGGCAAGGCACAGACAGGAGGGGTTTTGGGAAAAAGTACAAAAAGAAAGGCAGCTTAGATAGTGTGCTGTCATCTAGTCTCAGTATGCTCCTCTCCCACAGAGCTTGTTCTGGGCAAGTACCACTTCACTAGTAATAGGCTAAGCTGTGTTCCAGGACTTCACTGTATTAAACGTGACTCATCGGCCATGTTGATAGAAAATGTGGAGAGAGAAGGCTCTGACAGTTTCTGAAATTAGAAATCCACATGCATCTGGGCTCCGAGAACTGGTGATTCCGTCTCCTGACATCTCTCTGTCTGTGATCCAGCTATTATTTTTTTTCTTTTAACCACCGTTGTCAACGCTTATATCATCTCTCTCGACCTATTACAATCATCCTCCTCTACATTCATCCCCCTCAAATGCACTTTTATCCTACCACTAGCATTATTTCCAAAATGCAAATCAAATAGTATTATTCCCTTGCTCAAAACCCTTTAGTAACCTAAGGAGACCTACCACGATTTAACTCTTTACTTGTCTGTCTTCTTTCTCTTCTAGACCACAAGCCCATGAATTTAAAATTCATCCTTGAATTCATAAAGGTGTTCAGTAAATACTTGCTGAAACAGTACTTGTGTCAGTGTCTGCAAAGGCTCACATCTTCTGTTGGCACCATCTAGATAGACACGGTCAGGAGTTCCTTAAACTGGTCTGCTGCAAGGTACTGAACTCTAGGGCCCAAAGCCACTCTGTGATACTGGGAGGAAGAGGTGACGTGGGGTTGTTGATGTACGCAGACTCAGGCCATGATACCAGAACAGACTGTAAAGTTTCTTCTTCCCTCTGGATGATGGCAAAGTCCACAGCATCTCTAGAGCTGTGGCTTTTCCCCTTACTTCTGATGTGAATGGAAGGCCTGGAATTGTTCATTCCTGAAAACATTTAACAGGAACACCCTTTACTGTTTACCAATTGTGACCGTGACTCTGTGACTCTAATACCCGCTTGAAATATTATCTCGGTATGTCTTGGCAATTGCACAGGGCCCTGTGGGGCTTCAAATGTAGTAGGGGATAGGTTTATTTAAAAAAATAAAATGTCCCTTTCATTGTGCCATTATTTCCTATTTGTTATCAGTGAGAACAGATGTCTCTTCTTTCAAAAAAAAAGTGTTGTGTCAGTTTGCATATGTTTATGTAAACAGTCAAAGATATACAGAGATCATTATCTTGGGGATACTGGTTCCTTTACGACATGGCATCTCACTCCTACTATAAATTTCTTACCTTGACCAATATAGAATGATACAGTAACTTTTGCAGAATTAATCTTTAGAGTGGTAAGATGCTAATTATGTGTTTTGCTTTAAGCCACATCTATCAGGCAAAGGACATCTATATAAACATGTATATATAGGAGTCCCTGTGTGGTATAAATGGTTAACATACTAGGCTGCTAACCAAAAGACTGGAGGTTCAAGTTCACCCAGAGGCACTTTGGAAAAAAGGTCTGATGATCTATTTCCAAAAAATCAGCCACTGAAAACTCTATAGGATACAGTTCTGACATGCACAGGGTCGCCATGAGTCAGAACTGACTCAGTGTCAACTGGTGTGATATGTAAATATTATATAAAATATATTATATCTAAATATTATATATTAATATTATACATTAATGCTCCATCAAGATGTTAGCACTTTTACTTGGCCTGCAACTTTATAAGGACTATTAGTTGCTGGATATGGGATAATCTTCCTCTCTCTTTTCTTCCTCTCCAAATACTACCCATTCTTCAAGACCCAGTAAGCCTTGCCTTCTCCATGAAGCTTTTGACATTTCAAGACCTTCTATAATTTGACTCAAATCTACTGGATTATGTTTATCTTCCACAGTGATACGTAGAAAAATAGTACTCACGTACCCTGCACTGTGGCCAAATTAATGCTATGCCTTCTCCAAAGTTAGTTCTCAATAAATATTTGTTGAATGTTAAATGCATGAAAAGGCCCACTCACTGCCTAGCACAGCTCCCTGCACACAGTATAAACTCAGTAATGGAATGAACTGTTCTCTATGTTTACCTTGTATCTACCACCTCTGCATTTTTTGTTATGTTGTTCCAGTATCATCTTATCAGCTGTCCCTGTAATAGCCTCCTGCCTTTATCAGCCTTTTAAAATCTTGCCGTCTTCATTATTATAGACTGTAGTTCAGGCCACTATTTCAATAGTTAATATATACTGTCTTATATTGTAATTCTTTGTGTACATACATGATCTCTGAACTCAGGATGAATTCTTTGAGGGAAGAATCATTGTATTCTGCATAGTCCTAGGTTCAAACTTTGCAAATAGAAAGTGATTAAGAAATATCTGTACAATAAATTTGCTGAACAAACTATTCTGCTCCACCTTGATTTATTTTTTTTTCAGAGCATCTTGACCATTTGTCTTCATTACACAACGTAGACCTTAAAGCTACACAGTCTCTCATTAATTTCTAGAAGCTCCTCATGTCCCAACTAGGCTGAACTCCTTCAGGGCAGGAGCTTACCTACTCCCACCTTTAGGTATTACTGAGGTCAAAGAGAATGCTCAGTTGATGTGATATGGTAGAGATTTATGAGCCTACGTATAACAGGCATACTATGGAAAAATACTTATATCCATCAAATCTTTATGCACATTTCTGACTGACAGCATCACTCCAGAGGCAGTGTTGGTGTCATCAGTCGATGGCTCGACCCCTTGGAAAATGAAGCATTGTTGGTCATTTCTGATTCTGGAATACGAAATTCTCCCTAAGGATATGTAACCTGCCTTGAGGAGCAGATATAGTGCCTCAGCTAGTGGATGAGAGGCAGAGAAAATACCTATTGCAACACTTCAGCTGCTACAATGATGGCAGTGTTCAATGTTTATTCTCGTTAAACTTCCCTTAGGGCAATTACACTTAATAAAAAATCCTCTCATGGCCAGTATAGTTCTAACTGGGCTCATCTGCCCAAGCATCTGCTCAAGGCCTCAAGTGTCAACTTTCCCCAGGCATACAGGCCTGTCCTCTTCCATCAGCTCCCAGGTGACTTTTCTCCAGTGATGCTTCCATAGATCACTTATCCAGCAGTACCCACATCTTTGACTATGTGAGCTGAATTTGAATAAATGGCTTGTTAAACTACAGGACTGTCCTTTTTTAAAAAAATTTTTACCTATATTTTTAGTTTGCCTTATACAATGGGGGAGAAAATGATTTGGCTACAATCCAGACCTGGCAGAAACAGAAACACATGGCCCATGAATATCATCTGAGATCAGCCCTTGTCATGTCTTCATTTTGGCTGAATATATTAGATAGGGGAAACCCTGGTGGCGTAGTGGTTAAGTGCTACAGCTGCTAACCAAAAGGTCGGCAGTTCAAATCCGCCAGGTGCTCCTTGGAAACTCTATGTGGCAGTTCTACACTGTCCTATAGGGTCACTATGAGTCGGAATCGACTCGATGGCACTGGGTTTGGCTTTTTGGTATATTAGATAGGTAGCCAGAGCTGGGAAACACACACACACACCCTTCTTATGTAAACATCACACCCCATCTTCAATAATCCCCTGGTCAGGTACTACTCTGAAGTAGCCACATATTCCAAAGGAATTTTGCTTAGCCCATAAGAAAAAAAAATTTAAAAAGGGGGAGGAAAATTTTTTTCCTTTGCTAAATTACTTAACTATGTATAGTACTGGTAGGCTACATGACTTGGATATACTATAAACCATTGCATTTTCTTATGCTCTGGTTCCCCCAGATAACTAAAACAAAAGGCAAACATAAAAGCCAGCTAATGGTACTTTGTTCTCCTCCCGCCTCATGATGTCAAAGACTTGACTAAAATGTTGAAGTGGCTAACCCTCTAGGTCTAAAACATGATTTGAGCTCTAATCCTCCATCCAGGGATGCATTTTAAATTTTCCTTTGCCATAATTTTTTTTTTCACAAGTTTTTAAAATTCCTCAAATCTTGCCTGGTGGAGTAAAAGTCACCTTAATGAAGAAAGTAAAAATTTAAACCACCATGAGTGTGGAGCAGCAGAGGATCTCCGCTGTAATTCTTTGGCTCAGAACCAGGGTCTAAACCAGCCATGGGAAAAGCTGCTGAAATGGAGCCTCCAATTCTCTCCGTGTTTGACTTGTATAACGTTGACATTCTAACACCAGAGAGACCCAAAAATATTTCAAACAATTATGACTTCTTTTCTATAAATATTTTGATATTGCTTTAAGAGATAAAATAACATTTTGTCCTTCTCATTGTCTTAGTTACTCTGGTCACCTGCAGCCAATCACTACTATAGATTTATTTTTGGATGGGAGGTCAGGGGAGACATGCTAAGGTGCTAACTTTGCTGTTAAACTGTTTGTCCAAAATGAGTTGACCGGGGATTTGGGGAGTCTGTTATTCATAAAGCAACAACTGAATATGGTGTCATACCTTGGGAGAAATATGTTGTCTCTTTCCTCTGTTGAGACTCAGGCAAGGAAAAAATCAAGTGTCTAAGATGACCTTTTAAAGAGTCTTCCATCTCTTTATGAGTGCATTTTTCTTTCTGGGCAGAAAAATCCTTCTTCCCTTCCCCTTAATTACTTTTTTTTTTTCCCCAGTTATTTCTTCTACGAGACTTAAGTCTGAATAAACCTTCTGGAGGAGAGGGGTATACAAAAAGGAGAGTAATAGGGATGGGCCAAGGAAGCTCATGACTTTTGGGTACATTGTTCATCTAATTCGAGTATCTCTCCTTCAAACTGAGCTGAATGGTTATCACCCAGAGAGTGAGAGGTGAAATTCATTTGAAACCTGCAATTTCTGCTCTCAGAGAATATGATTCAGGGGCTTTAATCCTAAACTCAGGAAATAGGCTATGTTAATCTTAGTCACAGATGAGCTGAGTGATTACTAGGTTCATAATCACTCAGAGCCACTTCAATATCTCTCCCAGAGTCTCAGGACAAAGTGACCTGGACTGCCCTCAACACAGATGTTATCAGCATGGTTGTAGAGTTAATTTTGATGTGAAAACATCAGATGCCAAAGATGACAACTGTTATTCCTCCTAAAACATCCTTAGAAATGTCCTCCTACTTTATGATTTTAAAGCTAAGACGCCTCCTACTTGTCACTACTTAAAAATTGCATCTTTTAATGAAATCACCCAAAGAACTTGAATTTAACAAATAAAGTTCAGTGTTGTTTCAGAACATTGGGAGGTGAGAATAGGACAGCAGAACTCACCCTTAGTCCCAGAAAAAGCATCGCTTGAGCCTGCCAGCGCCAAGGTCAACAGCAGCTGCCAGAGATCCATACCTGTAGGGCCTGCAATCACAGAAAGAGTAAAGTAAAGCCAAGCAATTAAAACAGAACCATTTTCCTTAAATATTGCTTAAAGACTGGCTAAACTATCAATGAGCTGACATGTCAGTTCCAGAAGGAGGCCTAGTTAGTTTTTTATTGTCCCAAAGTCTCATATTGTCATCCTCTTTATGGAAGCAAACAGCAGGGTATAATAAATCCTACTTCCCAAGAGTGCTTGCCTCAGGAAATAACAGGGACACCAGAGATTTTCAAATCCTGGCTGACAGCCATAGAACACCTCACAACAAATGACCCCCATGCACTGCTACAACAGCAGGGCCAGTGTGGTTCACTTTAATTTAAGCTGGAAATAGATAAACATGTCAGCAGTATCACCAAGCGTGGGGTTGAGCTGGACAGGCCGTAAAAGGAAAAACAAAACAACCCACTGGAATACACTTCTTCTGTCTGTTTCCCAGTGAACAAAAGAGCTCAAGGAACCCTCAAACACTGTGCTAATAAGCCATCCTAACTATGTGTAACTAGAAGGGAAGCAGAAAGGAGAAGGTGAGATGCAAAAGAAAACAAAACATCTGTGCTTCCTAGGTGGCCTCCTAAGGACACAGTATGTCCTTGTGGGTTTTTACTTTTATGAGGTTTTCAGGGTATGCAGTCTCTGCAAGACCCAGGAATGTGAGGACCTTAAACACCAAGAGGGCTCAGTTTGTGGCTTTTCCAGCCATCTGGAATCCCAAGTGTGGCCACACATGAGCCCTTCAGCCTGATGCATGAAGGAGTGTACCATTAGGCCTCAGGCAGTGTACACCTTTACCTGGAGGAAATACACTTCTCTGGATAAAATAAACCAGGTGTCCAAGTCCAGGATCGATAAAGAGACAAGTATGGGCCGTTTACAATGAGCTCGGAGAACTGACAATGAATGCCAACTGTTCTAAAGCTTAGCTGCAATATACAGTCACGCATCGGTTAATGTCCATGATATGTTTTGTGAAAATAGGACGCTATGTGATTTGGATATTGTGTGAACACTATATTATGGATAAAGGTCCTTTCAGGCATTCCCTTCCAGAATAAGGAAGATTTATCCATATTAAACATTTGCTGGGGCAAATAACCTCCTTCTACAAATAGTTTATCTAGGGTTTCAACAAATTCTTCTGCTGCCTTTGCATTAGTACTTGCAGATTCACTACTCACTTTCACAAGAAAAAATGTTATATGGCTACAGAGGCGGAGCCAAGATGGTGGAATAGATGCTTCCAGCGAGCCCTCTTTACAACAAAGACCCAAAAAAACAAGTGAAACGAGTACATTTGTGACAAGCTGGGTGCCCTGAGCTTCAAAGGCAAGCTTAGAACACGAACTGACGGGCAGCGGGAGGAAGAGACCGTTCAAAAGTGGAGAGGAGTCACCGGACCTGAATCACAGGGAGTCCTCAGGCACCATTCCTGGAGTGGCGGTGGCGGTGGCGGTGGCGGCAGGCTGGTATTAGCATTCGGCTGCAGTTTCCTGAGGGAAAAATAGCCAGCCACACAGCCTATTCACACCTGTGTAACCTGAGGAGAACGGTGTGCTCGGCAAAAGCGAAGTACTTGCATATATTTTACCTTGCCCCCCTCCACCCCAAAGCCAGCTTCAGCGGCTGAATCCTTGGGTCTGATTACCTAGAGCCAACCTCCCGGCCTTGGGGAAGGAAAAAATTTGCAATTGGAGGGAAAAGATAATTTGCTAGCTCCATTAACCAGGGAAGCTCAGGACAGAAGCAGCTCCTGTCCAGGCATAAACTGTCCGTGGACCTTGAGCACCTTTCCCTTATGCATAGACCTGTGTGGGCCTATTTCGGGAGAATAGGCCCATGTTGGCAGACTCCAACCATTTCAGCTGTGAGGTGGAGAGGTGGGTGTTTGATGTTTGACATTGCTTTGCCTATTAAACAAGGTCCTCACCTACCCACATCAGGGACCTAAGGACTGGTAGCTCCACTCAGGTCACCCAGCCACCCCAACAGGGGTCCAAAGATAACTGGTACCTCCCAGTCCTTACAACCAAAAATTTTGGGTGCCCATGGTCCCTCTGCAGAACCCACCCACCAGCATGCTCTAGGGAACAGAGACACGTTTTCCTCAGAGATACTTGGGGGTTGGTTCTCAGCCCCCTGCCTTGCTCAGAGTGTGACCCCCTGCTGCAATCAGATACCGGTATATTCACCAATCACCCCTGCCCCTCTAAGACTGTAGGACAGAGCCTGTACCACACACTTGATGATCAGCTACCTGGAAACCTGAGCTGAATTCATACAAGAAAATTGAATGGACTCCTAGACTGATATACCTGATAACAGTTCTAGCCAGCTGGGGACAGGACACCAGAGCTCCAAAGGCAAAAATAATCAAGCTAGCTCACTCAAGCAACCCATAGGGGTATACCAAAACAAAACAAAGCAAGCAGCTATGACACAGTAAGCAAGCATAAACTAATACAATAACTTATAGATGGCTCAGAGACAACAGTCAATATCAAGTTACATAAAGAAACAGACCATGATCACCTCAACAGGCTCTCAAAACAAAGAATCTAGGGATCTTCTAGAGGAAAGTGCATTCCTGGAATTACCAGATGCAGAATACAAAGGTTTAATAAACAGAACCCTTCAAGACATCAGGAAGGAAATGAGGCAAAATGCAGAACAAGCCAAGGAACACACAGATAAAGCAACTGAAGAAATTAGAAAGATTATTCAGGAACATAGTGAAAAGTTTAATAAGCTGGAAAAATCCATAGACAGAGAGCAATCAGAAATTCAGAAGATTAACAATAAAATTACAGAATTAGACAACTCAATAGAAAGTCAGAGGAGCAGAATTGAGCAAGTAGAAGCTAGAATTTCTGAATTTGAAGATAAATCACTTGGCACTAATATATTTGAAGAAAAATCAGATAAAAGAATTAAAAAAAATGAAGAAACCTTAAGAATCATGTGGGACTCTATCAAGAGAAATAACCTGTGAGTGATTGGAGTACCAGAACAGGGAGGGATAACAGAAAATACAGAGAAAATTGCTGAGGATTTGTTGGCAGAAAACTTCCCTGATATTGTGAAAGATGAGAAGATACCTATCCAAGATACTCATCAAACTCCACATAAGGTAGATGTTAAAAGAAAGTCACTAAGACATATTATGGAAACCCTGGTGGCATAGTGGTTAAGTGCTACGGCTGCTAACCAAAGGGTCAGCAGTTCGAATCCGCTGGGCGCTTCTTGGAAACCCTATGGGGCAGTTCTACTCTGTCCTATAAGGTTGCTATGAGTCGGAATCGACTCGACGACACTGGGTTTGGTTTTTTTTTTTTGACATATTATAATCAAACTTGCCAAAACCAAAGATAAAGAGAGAATTATAAGAGCAGCGAGGGATAAACAAAAGGTCACCTACAAAGGAGAGCCAATAAGAATAAGCTTTGACTACTTGGCAGAAACCATGCAGGTAAGAAGGCAATGGGATGACATATTTAAAAAACTGAAGGAAAAAAATTGCCTTCCAAGAATCATATATACAGCAAAACTGTCTCCTAAATATGAAGGTGTAATTAAGACATTTCCAGATAAACACAAGTTTAGGGAATTTGTAAAAACCAAACCAAAACTATAAGAAATACTAAAGGAGTTCTTTGGTTAGAAAATCAATAATATCAGGTATCAACCCAAGACTAGAACACTGGGCAGAGTAACCAGAAGTCAACCCAGACAGGGAAATCCAAAAAACCAAAGCAAGATTATTAAAAAAAAAAAAAAAAGCCCAAAACCGGGTAACAGTGATGTTATTATATAAAAGAAGACAACATTAAAGTAATAAAGAGGGACTAAGAAATGTAATCATACACCTTCCATATGGAGAGGAAGATATGGCAATAGAGGAAGATACGGCAATACAAGGAAATAAAAGTTAGTTTTAAATTTAGAAAAATAGGGGTAAATAATAAGGTAACCACAAAGGAGACAAACTATCCTACTCATCAAAATAAAATACAAGGGAAAAATACAGACTCAGCAGAAACAAAATCAACAACAACAAATATGAAGAAAGGACAATATATAAAGAAAATCTACTCAGCACATAAAATCAAGTGGGAAAAAGAAACTGTCAAAACACAAAAAAAGACATCAAAATGATAGCACTAAATTCATACCTATCCATAATTATCATGAATGTAAATGGACTAAATGCACCAATAAAGAGACAGAGAGTGGCAGAATGGATTAAAAAACAAGATCTGTCTATATGCTGCCTACAAGAGACACACCTTAGACTTAGAGACACAAACAAACTAAAACTCAAAGGATGGAAAAAAATATATCAAGCAAACAACAATCAAAAAAGAGCAGGAGTGGCAATATTAATTTCTGACAAAATAGACTTTAAAGTTAAATCCATCAGAAAGGATAAGGAAGGACACTATATAATAATTAAAGGGACAATACACCAAGAAGATATAACCATATTAAATATTTATTCAGCCAATGACAGGGCTGCAAGATACATAAAAACAAACTCTATCAGCATTGAAAAGTGAGAAACAGTCTCAATAATAGTAGGAGACTTTAACACCACTTTCGGTGAAGGACAGGACATCCAGAAGGAAGCTCAATAAAGATACGGAAGATCTAAATGCCACAATCAACCAACTTGACCTCGTAGACATACATAGAACATTCCACCCAACAGCAACCAAGTATACTTTCTTTTCTAGTGCACATGGAACATTCTGTAGAATAGACCATATATTAGGTCATAAAGCAAGACTTAGCAGAATCCAAAACATTGAAATATTACAAAGCATCTTCTCTGATCATAAGGCCATAAAAGTGGAAATCCATAATGGAAAAAGCAGGGAAAAGAAATCAAACACTTGGAAACTGAACAATACCCTGCTCAGAAAAGATTGGATTATAGAAGACATTAAGGATGGAATACAGAAATTCAGAGAACCCAATGAGAATGAAAACACTTCCTATCAGAGCCTTTGGGACACAGCAAAACTGGTGCTCAGAGGCCAATTTATACCAATAAATGCACACTTCCAAAAAGAAGAAAGGGCCAAAATCAAAGAATTATCCCTACAACTTGAACAAATAGAGAGCAACAAAAGAAACCCACAGGAACCAGAAGAAAACAAATACTAAAAATTAGAGCTGAACTAAATGAAATAGAAAACAGAAAAACAATTGAAAGAATAAATAAGACCAAAAGTTGGTTTTTGAAAAAATCAACAAAATTGATAAACCATTGGCCAAACTGACAAAAGAAAAACAGGAGAGGAAGCAAATAACCCAAATAAGAAATGAGATGGGCGATATTACAACAGACCCAACTGAAATTAATAGAATCATATCAGATTACTATGAAACTCTATACTCAGACAAATTTGAAAACCTAGAAGAAATGGATGAATTCCTAGAAACACACTACCTACCTAAACTAACACAAACAGAGGTAGAACAACTAAATAGACCCATAACAAAAGAAGAGATTGAAAAGGTAATCAAAAAACTCCCAACAAAAAAAGCCCTGGTCCTGAGGGCTTCACTGCAGAGTTCTACCAAACTTTCAGAGAAGAGTTAACACCACTACCACTAAAGTTATTTCAGAGCATAGAAAAGGACGGAATATTCCCAAACTAATTCTATGAAGCCACCATATCCCTGATAGCAAAACCAGGTAAAGGCACCACAAGAAAAGAAAATTTTAGACCTATATCCCTCATGAATGTAGATGCAAAAATCCCCAACAAAATTCCAGCCAAGAGAATTCAACAACATATCAAAAAAATAATTCACCATGACCAAGTGGGATTCATACCAGATATACAGGGATGGTTCAACATTAGAAAAACAATAAATGTAATCCACCACATAAATAAAACAAAAGACAAGAATCACATGATTTTATCAATTGATGCAGAAAAGGCATTTGACAAAGTTCACTCATTCATGATAAAAACTCTCAGCAAAATAGGAATAGAAGGAAAATTCCTCAACATAATAATGGGCATTTATACAAAGCCAACAGCCAACATCACCCTAAATGGAGAAAGACTGAAAACATTCCCACTGAGATCGGGAACCAGCCAAGGATGCCCTTTATCACCACTCTTATGCAACATTGTGCTGGAGGTCCTAGCCAGAGCAATTAGGCTAGATAAAGAAATAAAGGGCATCCAGATTGGCAAGGAAGAAGTAAAAGTATCTCTGTTTGCAGATGACATGATCTTATACACAGAAAACCCTAAGGAATCCTCCAGAAAACTACTGAAGCTAATAGAAGAGTTCAGCAGAGTATTGGGATACAAGATAAACATACAAAATTGAGTTGGATTCCTCTACACCAACAAAAAGAACATCGAAGAGGAAATCACCAAATCAGTGCCATTTACAGTAGCCCCCAAGAAGACAAAATACTTAGGAATAAATCTTACCAGAGATGTAAAATACTTAAACAAAGAAAACTAAAGTATACTTCTGCAAGAAACCAAAAGAGACTTACATAAGTGGAAAAACATACCTTGCTCGTGGATAGGAAGACTTAACATTATAAAAATGCCTATTCTACCAAAAGCGATCCATACATTTAATGCAATTCCAATCCAAATCCCAATGACATTCTTTAATGAGATGGAGAAAAAAAATCACCAACTTCATACGGAAGGGAAAGAGGCCCCGGATAAGTAAGGCGTTACTGAAAAAGAAGAACAAAAAAATCAGGCCTTACTTTACCTGATTTTAGAACCTATTATACTGCCACAGTAGTCAAAACAGCCTGGTACTCCTACAACAACAGATACATGGACCAATGGAACAGAATTGAGAATCCAGACATAAATCCATCCACATATGAGCAGCTGATATTTGACAAAGGCCCCAAAACAGTTAAATGGGGGAAAAGACAGCCTTTTTAACAAATGATGCTGGCGTAACTGGATATCCATCTGCAAAAAAATGAAACAAGACCCATACCTCACTCCAGGCACAAAAAGTAACTCAAAATGGATCAAAGACCTAAATATAAAATCTAAAACGATAAAGATCATGGAAGAAAAAATAGGCACAACGTTAGGAGCCCTAATACATGGCATAAACAGTATACAAAACATTACAAAGGATGTAGAAGAAAAACCAGATAACTGGGAGCTCCTAAAAATCAAACACCTATGCTCATCCAAAGACTTGAAGAGTAAAAAGAGTAAAAAGACTACCTACAGTCTGGGAAAAAGTTTTTAGCTATGACATTTCTGATCAGTGTCTGATCTCTAAAATCTACATGATACTGCAAAAACTCAACTGCAAAAAGACAAATAACCCAACTGAAAAATGGGCAAAAGATATGAATAGACACTTCACTGAAGAAGACATTCAGGTAGCTAACAGATATATGAGGAAATGTTCATGACAATTAGTCATTAGAGAAATGCAGATCAAAACTACAATGAGATTTCATCTCATTGCAACAAGGCTGGCATTAATCCAAAAAACACAAAATAACAAATGCTAGAGAGGCTGTGGAGAGACTGGAACACTTATACACTGCTGGTGGGAATGTCAAATGGTACAACCACTTTGGAAATTGATTTGGCGCTTCCTTAAAAAGCTAGAAATAGAACTACCATACGATCCAGCAATCCCACTCCTTGTAATATATCCTAGAGAAATAAGAGCCTTTACACAAACAGATATATGCACACCCATGTTTATTGTAGCACTGTTTACAATAGCAAAAAGATGGAAGCAACCAAGGTGCCCATCAACGAATGAATGGATAAATAAATTATGGTATATCCACACAATGGAATACTACACGTCGATAAAGAACAGTGAGGAATCCGTGAAACATTTCACAACATGGAGGAACCTGGAAGGCATTATGCTGAGTGAAATTAGTCAGTTGCAAAAGGACAAATATATAAGACCACTATTATAAGAACTTGAGAAATAGTTTAAACTGAGAAGAAAATATTCTTTTGTGGTAATGAGAGGGGGGAGGGAGGGAGGGTGGGAGAGGGGTATTCACTAATTAGATAGTAGATAAGAACTACTTTAGGTAAAGGGAAAGACAGCACACAGTACAGGGGAGGTCAGCACAATTGGACTGAACCAAAAGCAAAGAAGTTTGCTGAATAAACTGAATGGTTTGAAGGCCAGCGTAGCAGGGGCAGGGGTCTGGGGACCATGGTTTCAGGGGACATCTA
Source organism: Elephas maximus indicus (assembly GCF_024166365.1). NCBI lineage: Eukaryota > Metazoa > Chordata > Mammalia > Proboscidea > Elephantidae > Elephas > Elephas maximus. The sequence goes on along the minus strand of NC_064820.1, from coordinate 49,007,739 downwards.
AATCCACCGGCATAATAAAATCTATTAAGAAAACATTCTGCATTCCACTTTGAAGAGTGGCGTCTGGGGTCTTAAACACTAGCAAGCAGCCATCTAAGATGCATCAATTGGTCTCAACCCACCTGGAGCAAAGGACAATGAAGAACACCAAGGGCACAAGGCGATTACGAGCCCAAGAGACAGAAAGGGCCACAAGAGCCAGAGTCCACATCATCCTGAGACCAGAAGAACTAGATGGTGCCCAGCTACAACCGATGACTGCCCTTACAGGGAACACAACAGAGAACCCCTGAGGGAGCAGGACAGCAGTGGGATGCAGACCCTAAAATCTCATAAGACCAGACTTAATGGTCTGACTGAGACTGGAAGGACCTTGGTGGTCATGGCCCCCAGACCTTCTGTTGGCCCAGGACAGGAACCATTCCTGAAGCCAACTCTTCAGACATGGATTGGACTGGACAATGGGTTGGAGAGGGATGCTGGTGAGAGTGAGCTTCTTGGATCAGGTGGACACTTGAGACCATGTTGATATCTCCTGCCTGGAGGGGAGATGAGAGGGTGGAGGGGGTTAGAATCTGGTGAAATGGATACGCAAAGAGAAAGTGGAGGGAGAAAGCAGGCTGTCTCATCAAGGGGAGTGTAATTGGGAGTGTGTAGCAAGGTGTATATGGGTTTTTGTGTGAGAGACTGACTTGATTTGTAAACTTTCACTTGAAGCACAATAAAAATTATAAATAAAAGAAAACAAAAAACAAAACAAAACAAAAAGTTATGCAGCAAAAAACACTGTTTGAAGCTCTTGAACCACCCAGAGCTAGCACTGAACTCAATATCGTAGTCTGGTCCTGTTTTTTTTTTTTAAGCATCTTGAACAAGGTTTGTGCCTTAGCAGTGGTTGTCAATGTGCTGGGAGGAATTCAACTGTTGTGTTTGGTCTTCAGTTCACGTCATTAGCAATTTCTCCATATCAGATATAGGTCCCTCTCATATTTTTGTTAGCTGATGGCACTGGGTTTTTTTTTTTTTGTAGCTTGCAATGGAGCTGATCTTTTAACAGCTTGGAGGGTTTTTTGTTTTTGAGGACAGTTGTGATTGTCGAGTGCAACATGTCTAAATCCACTACGTCCTGTTCTCCGATCAGGATTTCTGAACTCTGTTATAATCTTATGGGACCGTGGATGCTGCCCGAATGGATGTTATGGGTTGCATGACTGCATATATTTATTTATATAATCACATTATTTACAAGTCTCTCAGGCATACTGGATTCACCAGGGCCTTGTTTTGATTTCTCTACACACTTGAAAATAATGAAAACGCCCTTCTTGTTATCCTTAATCAGCCTGAAAAGATGAGTAAGAATATACTACGGACTGCCAGAAGAATGAGCAAATCTGTCCTGGAAGAAGTACGCCAGAATGTTCATCAGAAGTAAGAATGGCGAGATGGATTGACAGAATGGCTACAACAGTGGGCTCCAACAGCAATGATTGTGAGGATGGCGCAGGACTGGGCAGTGTTTCGTTCTGTCGTCCATAGGGTCGCTATGCGTCAGAACTGACTCAACAGCACCTAACACACACAAGTATGGTTCTCAGCTACCGCTGCATAAATCTGAATAGGTATGCAATTCCTGGGTGGCACAAATGGGTAAGCATTAAAAAAAAAATTGGGCTACTAATAAAAAGGTTGGTGGTTCAAAACCCACCAGAGTTGCCTTGGGAGAAAGGCCTGGCATCTGCTTCCAAAAGGTCACAGCCATGAAAACTCCATAAGGCAGGTCTACTCTGCATCACAGGTGGAGTTGCCATTAGTGGGAATCGATTTAACAGCACTTTTTTCTTCTTTTTTTAATGCATTGGTCAATGTTTTATACTTTCATTTCTAAACAGTAGATAACCCATTATCTGTTTCATATAATCCTGTGCCCTTAAAGAAACTCTTATTTAAGAAAACACATCTCTACGTGAACTGAATATCTTTGTGCTTCTGAATAGCCAGGTGCATGCGCATGGACTCCTCTTGGGGTCATCGAGAGGGCTAACATCCTTGTATCAGCCTCATCTACTCTGGTGGGGTGAACCATGGAACATCTTTCCCTATGTTCTTTACTCCTAGGTGAACAGGCTATGTGATCATAGTTTGAAGACTCCAGCAGAAATATATATATATGTATATATGACTAAATAAAATATGTAATAGGCTAAAAATGCCATCCTGTTGGTAACTGAATGTTTCCTTTCAAATCCAATCTAAAATATAGTATTTTTTTAAGAACTGGGTTGCTAATTGAAAGGTCGGCGGTTTGAACCCACCAGCCACTCTGCAGGAGAAAGATGTAGCAGTCTGCCTCCATAACGATTTACAGCTCTGGAGGCCCTACGGAGCAGTACTACTGTGTCCTATATGGCGTTATGAGTCAGAATCGACATGATGGCAGTTTGGGTTTGGACTATGTGTATAGTGTTAGTTTTAGTAATCACTCCTTGTACACTTGCTAAGTGCCAGGTAAAGAAACCCCTATTGGCGCAATTTATTTTGACACAAGATTAGAAGAACACACCCTCAATTCCCAGGCAGCTTTTTTTGCTTCCCAACTTAAGGATATGAGCCAGGTCTGCACTTTTCAGAAGAGTGCTTTCTCTGGTTTGGAAGTCACCTCTTAAACTATCTCAAAGGGACATGACAGATGCCAGATATAAGTGAATTTTGCTTCACATGAACAGCAGGTGGGCCCTTTCCTATCGCCAAGTTTTTGAAAGCTTCCGCCTACAAATAAACTCCACATCTCTCAAATAAAGAACTGTAATTATCACAATTTGCTTACAAGCCAAATATATCTCTACAGAACACATTCTATCTCATGAAAGAAAATAAAACAAACAAAACAGACAAACAAACCAGAATCCAGGAAGAAAAATTAACCAGCTGTTTGCACACTCCTGTGGTAACTGATATGTGAAACTGCTGCTCTCCCAAATAAGAGATGTGAAGAGTTCACCACTGCCCCTGGGAGCACTGCATGAGAACTTGACTCAACACTCTAACTCGAGGTGGGAGCAGGGAGGAAGATAAAGAAATGTGACTGGATTCAGTAAGAGCTAATCGTTAGAGACTGATGTTGGCTCAGTGGGAATGATTCCAAAAGCCATCCCCTTTGTACTCACCTGAGGTCCCTAGGTGGCACGAATGATTTTTAAATGACTGCTAATCTAAAGGTTGACAGTTTAAATCCACCCAGCAGCACCATGGAAGAAAGGCCTGGCAATCAGCCCAGAAAACCCTGTGGAGCAGTTCTACTCTGTAATACATGGGGTTGCCATGAATCAAAATGGACTCCATGGCAATGGGTTTTCATTTTTTTGAATTCCCCTAGTGAATTCTCTCTAGCACCACCACATGGCCCAGGTCAAAGGACATTCTATTGAATTTGATTTTACACTGCCCCCAACCAGCTTTGCAAAGTCCCATGTGGCAGGCTCTAGTTGAGAAGATAATTTCTTTATTAGATTGTAGCTTAGAGATAAAACATCCCTAGGAGAGGATAGCGTAAATCTATCAAGGAGGCAGCAGATCTGGGCAGAAGAAAGTTACTTTATTCCTCTTCCCCTGAAGTTCTTTTTACCCATTTACCCCAATTTATCACACATATCTATTAACCTAGAGGTACAGGAATCTATCCAAAGTACCTTTTTAAGACACTGTACTTATAACCTAAGTTGAGGCAGCTATTGTTCAGAGGAATCTACCAAACTGTGCCTTAGCCTATTGGGTTTTTAAAGCTTGAGATATTTTCCTAGGGAGAATCCCTCTCTAAATTTCTTATGATATTTATGCATTCTTTGGCCACAGCCTCATGGCAAGATTTTCTGCAGGGGAAAAAAAAAAATTGGGCTTCTATTCTTGCATGATGGAACTCACACCAATTCCACCCTCAATGCCTGAGGCATTTTGCCTGCTCCCCCTCCATCTAAGGAGAGCCAGTTGAAAACCAATGTAATCCATCTGGCATGAGTTTTAATTCTGTAGACTGCCCAGCAGAAGAGGCCTCCAAGTTACATAGTTCAGCCTATGATATACCAAATTTTATTCCTTGGCTATAAAACAGATCATAAATACATGAGGAGGAATGGAGGTTAAATATATTATTTTTCCAACATGTTATATCCAGCTCCAGGTAAAGAAAATAATTGATTCAATTTGCTTTAATTTAAAACTAGTGTTTGTTGTTCTACTAGTGCCTGCTAGCATTAAGACACTATAGAAATGAATATACCAGGTAAAAGCAATCAAAAACACTGTTCAAGAAGAATTATGCAACATAGGCACACGAAAGTGCTAAAAGAAATAGCATACCTGTCATGGATTTAATTATGTCCCCCCCAAAATGTGTGTACTAACTTGGTCAGGCCATGATTCCCAATATTCTGTGGTTGTCCCCCATTTTGTGATTAGAATTTTATGTTAAAGAGGATTAGGGTGGGATTGTAACACTCTTACTAGGTCACATCCCTGATCCAATATAAAGGGAGTTTCCCTGGGGTGTGGCCTGCACCATCTTTTATCTCTCAAGAGATAAAAGGAAAGGGAAGTAAGCAGAGAGTTGGGGACTTCATACCACCAGGAAAGCAGTGCCTGGAGCAGAGCATGTCCTTTGGACCTTCCCTGGGAGAAGAAGCTCCTAGTCTGGGGTAACATTGAGGAGAAGGCATACAGACAGAAAGCCTTCCCCTGGAGCTGACACCTTGAATTTGGACTTTTAGCCTACTTTACTGTGAAGAAATAAATTTCTCTTTGTTAAAACCACCCATTCGTGGTATTTCTGTTATAGCAGCACTAGATAACTAAGATCCTCCCCTCCCCCCCCAAAAAAAACCAAACCCATTGCCATCGAGTCGATTCCAACTCACAGTGACCCTATAGGACAGAGTAGAACTGCCCCATAGAGTTTCCAAGTAGTGCCTGGTGGATTCGAACTGCTGACCTTTTGGTTAGCAGCCCTAGCACTTAACTGTGCTACCAGGGTTTCTGATAACTAAGGCAGTACCTAAAAATGAAAGATCAGAGTAGGGAAAAATCAGCTACTGAACTGAAGGATTTAAAATTAGAACTAAATGACAGGTAAGATTATGATAGGTAAGGAAAAGAAGGAGGAGGGTGTATGGGAAACTTGTATCCTGGGTAAAAGCTTAGATAGTGCAAATTTGCATGTTTAGGGTAGTAATTGTGAGGAGGTTGTTGCTGTTGTTAGGTGCTGTTGAGCTGGTTCCAAAACATAGTGACCCCATGTGCAACAGAATGAAACACTGCCCGGTCCTGCCCCATCCTCACAATCACTGTTATGCTCGAGCCTATTGTTGCAGCCACTGGGTCAATCCATCTCATTGGGGGTCTTCCTCTCTTTCACTGACCCTCTACAAAGCATTGATATCTTCTCCAGGGACTGATCCCCCCTGATGACATATCCAAAGTGTATGAGAAGTAGTCTCGCCATCCTTGCTTTTAAGAAGCATTCTGGCTCTACTTCTTTCAAGACAGATTTGTTCCTTCTTTTGGCAATACATGGCATAGTCAATATTCTTCACCAACACCATAACGCAAAGGTGTCGATACTACTTTTGGCCTTCCTTATTCACTGTCCAGCTTTCTCATGCATATGAGGTGATTAAAAACATCATGGCTTGGGTCAGGCACATCTTGGTCCTTAAAGTGACATCTTTGTTTTTTAATACTTTAATGAGGGCTTTTGCAGCAGATTTTCCCAATGCAATAGATCGTTTGATTTCCTGACTACTGCATACTGTTGATTATGGATCCATGTAAAATGAAATCCTTGACAACTTCAGTCTTTTCTTTGTTTATCATGGTGTTGCCTATTGGTCCAGTTGTGAGGATTTTTGTTTTCTTTATGTTGAGGTGTAATCCATACTGAAGGCTGTGGTCTTTGATCTTCATCAGTAAGTGCTTCAAGTCCTCTTCACTTTCAGCAAGTAAGGTGGCGTCATCTGCACATCACAGGTTGTAAATGAGTCGTATCCCAATCCTGATGCCAAGTTCTTCTTCATATAGTCCAGTTTCTCAGAATATTTGCTTAGCATACAGATTGAAAAAGTATGATGAAAGTATAAATCCCTGGTGCACACTTTTCCTGATTTTAAACCACGAAGTTACTATTCGAAGGACTGCCTCTTGGTCTATCTACATGTTCCTCATGAGCACAATTAAGTGTTCTGGAATTCCCATTCTTTGCAATGTTATCCATAATTTTTTGTTATCCACATAGTTGAATTCCTTTGCATAGTCAATGAAACCCAGTTAAACATCTTTCTGGTATTCTCTGCGTTCAGCCATGATCCATCAGACATCAGCAATGATATCTCTCATTCCAAGTCCTCTTCTGAATCTAGCTTGAATTTCTGGCAGTTTCCTGTCAATGTACTGCTGCAACTGCTTCTGAATGATCCTCAGCAAAATTTTACTTGCATGTGATATCAATGATACTGGTCAATAATGTTTGCATTCTCTTGGATCACCTTTCTTTGGAATAGGCACAAATATGGATCTCTTCCAGTCGGTTGGCCAGGTAGCTGTCTTCCAAATTTCTTGGCATAGACAAGTGAGCACGTCCAGCACTGCATCCGTTTGTTGAAACATCTCAATTGGTGTGCCATCTATTCCTGGAGCCTTGTTTTCTGCCAATGTCTTCAGTGCAGTTTGGACTTATTCCTTCAGTACCATTGGTTCTTGATCATACGCTACCTCTTGAAATGACTGAATGTCAACCAATTCTTTTTTGGTACAGTGACTGTATATTTTACTCCCATCTTCTTTTGATGCTTCTTGCATTGTTCAGTGTTTTGCCCATGAAATCCTTCAATATTGCAAGTTGAGGCTTGAATTTTTTCTTCAGATTTTTCACAGATTTCAAAGACTTGGTGAGGCAGTTAGTGGGGTAGATAACAAGGTTCAGGATAATGAGTAAAGGGAGATAAAATCAGATGAACAAAGTGTGACGAGTGAAATAGCATTTTCAACCTATGTTAACAAGAAAGTTACTGGAGGTTTTGGTGTAGGTAAATAATACACAAAAAGTCAATTTTTCTTAGCTTAAATCTGCTTCTGATGCCTTCTTAATATCATTGAGAAATGTTGACTGGGCACTGGGGATGATAAAGAAAAATCTGTCTATCACAAATGACTTTGAGTGGATGAGTGGATGAAAGGTGGTGCTGTTGACAGAAATCAGGAATTTGGAATCTGAGTTATTTAGGGGAAGGGGAAGGTCACGCAATCTGTTTTGGATACTTGAGTGCTTAAAGTAATTACAAATTTCTGGAAATGATAGAAGTGTCTAGTGGGAAGTTGAAAGGATGGAACCAATGACAGAGACAGCGAGGTCATTACTGGATTGGAATGATATTCACATAGAAATAATGAGTATACAATGAATATAAGATGAAGCCTAGAATAATTTCATGTAGGAACCCCTATACCATCTTTAGCAAAAGTAATAATAAAAAGAATATTAGGTCACGTAGGGAATAATGTTCTTGTATCTGGCTCGGTATCTGGCTCGTTATCTGGCAGAAACAAAACTAACCACCACACAAAACCACCTACGCCCTCTAATTTGTATCAAGTATTTAGAGGGAAATTGGTCAAAAGTACCTTTAGAAGTATGTTAGCATATCAATACATGGGAGAAGCAAAATGATAGATTTAGATGCCTATAGTTCTGTTAGGAAAGAGACAGAAAGAATACCAGAATGGCAGCTGAATCATTCAGAAACAGCAACAGTTTCTTGAATTTTTGTTTTACTGATCTAGATATTTTGACACTGAATAAGCAAGAATTGATTAAAAAATCCCAACAGAAGCAAAATTGTTTATACTGCAAAACCAAGACTCAAGGTAAATAACCTAATGAATGTGTACTTGCTGATGATGTTGCTGTTGACTGCTAATGAAATATTGTAAAACTGAACCCAGCTGATTTTGTGGTGAAGCTCTTCTAAGAACTCAGAACTGAAAAAGGAAAAGGCTAATCCAAGAGGGTATTTGAAATTACCCTTCTAATTTTTTTTTTTTAATTAGCACCAGGCATTTATTTGAATGGTTTATATTTAGCATTCATGTTATTACCCACTTTCACAGTGTTAATCATTTGAAAATTGCTTTGATCCAAAATGTCCTGGGTCAATTCATTTTCTTTCCATTAGCGAGGGAGAAAAAATTCACAGATATTTTTGATAGTGTCACTTTCATTGAAATTTCTCTCTTTTCAGAGATTCAGTGGGGAATATGGGATGGGAAAGTATTTTAAATGTGTAAGGTATGGGGGAAAAAAGAGCTTTGGGGAGTAGAGTAAGAGTAGGTCTTCATTTTTATAAAACAAAGAGGCATATATGGTATGTGCTTGTGCTGTCCAATTCAGTAGCCACCAGTCTTAAGTAGCTATTGAGCACTTGAAATGTGGCTGATGTGACTGAAGAATTAAATAAAGACTTAAATTTTATTTAAAGTTAGTTATATAAAATAATTACTTAAGTAAGTTATACTGGGAACAGGTTGATTATATGAATCTACTTTTTCAACTGTTCAGTTTTTGTAATCTGAATACAAATCAAATATTTCTGATGAAAATTCAGCATTTAAATTAAGGTGCACTGTAAGTGTAAAATAGACACACATTTCAAAGTCTTAGTACAAAAATGTGGTATGTCTCAATAATTTTTATGTTGATTACAAGTTGAAATCATATTTTGGACTGTTGGGTTAAATAAAACACATGAATAAAACTAATCTCACCTGTTTCTTTTTTTTTAATGTGATTAGTAGAAAATTTTAAGTTATATATGTGGCTTGAATTATATTTCTATTTAACAGCTTTGATAACCATACACCAGCTTATGGTTTATATGTTTTCACTTGCATTAAAAAAAACACTGAAGAAGATATTCCAAAGTCTTAATTAGCAGGAGGAATGAGATGAAAGGGAAGGATGTGAGGAATTAGTAATCTTTTTCCATCAAATACCTTCATATTATTTGAACTATTACAGTGATCAAATTTGCTATGGTAAAAAAAAAAAGTAATAAATAAATAATAATAAAATAAAAATTTTCATTTTGAATGAAATATGAAATCTTTATGATTATGCTTTAAGAGGTCCTCCCAGATGCAGAATGATGGGGAAAGAAGACTCACTGAAGGCTTAGGTATGACTATGTTTGTAGAAGGGTTTCTTTTAGGGCACTCAGTGTGTACAGTTTACCCTCAGAGGTGTGGCTAGTCACCTTATATCTCTCTTTGAGTCACAGGCAGTGGTATGCTGCTAAGTGTTTAACAAACAGCGCTCTAGGGAGAGGAGGAAGCCTTGATCTGTAGCGTTTGCCAATTTCTGATTTTAAGCCTCCAACATGAAATTGGAACTGATGTGGCAAGACTCAAAATGAGAAGAAACAGCTGCAAACATCCATTAATTTTTGGAACACAGAATATGAAGTATGAATCTAAGAAAGTTGAAAGTTGTCAAAAATGAAATGGAACACTTAAAGATCAGTATCCTAGGCACTGGTGAGCTGAAATGGACTGGTAGTGTCCATTTTGAATCAGATAATCACATGGTCTTCTATGGCACACAGGTTAAGAGTTCAGCTGCTAAACAAAAGTTCGATAGTTTTAATCCACCAGCCAGTCCTTGGAAACCCTATGGGGCAGTACTCTATCCTACACAGTCGCTATGAGTAAGGATCAACTTGATGGCAACAGATTTGGTTTTTAATATGCCAGGAAAGACAAACTAAAGAGGAATGATGTGGCATTCATTGTCAAAAAGAACATGTGAAGATCTATCCTGAAGTACCATGCCGCCAATGATAGGACAGTAACTATATGCTCCAAGGAATACCAGTTAATAGGGCTATTACTCAAATTTATGCTCCAACCACTAATGCCAAAGATGAAGAAACTGAAGATTTTTACCAATTTCTGCAGTCTGAAACTGATGAAACATGCAATCAAGATGAATTGCTAATTACTGGTGATTGGAATGCAAAAGGTGGAAACAAAGAAGGATTACCAATTAGAAAATACGGCCTTGGTGACAGAAACAATGCCAGAGATTGCAAGATGGAATTTTGCAAGACCAATGACCTAGTCTTTGGAAATACCTTTTATCAACAACATAAACGGACCTTGCCAGATGGAATACACAAATCGACTACCTTTGTGGAAAGAGAGATGGAAAAGCTCAATATCATCAGTCAGAACAAGGCCAGGGGCCAACTGAGGAACAGACCATCAATTGCTCATATGCAAGTTCATATTGAAGCTGAAGGAGATTAAAACAAGTCCGTGAGAGCCGAAGTACAACCCTGAATATATCCCACCTGAATTTAGAGACCCTCTCAAGAATTAGATTTGATGCATTGAATACTAATGACCAAAGACCAAATAAGTTGTTGGATGACATCAAGGACATCATACATGAAGAAAGCAAAAGGTCAGTAAAAATAAAGGAAAGAAAGAAAAGACTAAAATAGATGTCAGAAGAGACTTTGAAACTTGTTCTGGAATGTACACTAGCTAAAGTGAACGGAAGAAATGATGAAGTAAAAGAGCTGAACAGAAGATTTCAAAGAGTGGCTCAAGCAAGCAAAGTATGATACTGTAATGAGACGTACAACAACCTGGAGTTAGAAAAACAAAAAGAAGAACATGTTCGGCATTCTCATGGTGAAAAAACTGAAGAAAAAATTCAAGCCGTGAATTGCAATTTTGAAAGATTCTATGGGCAAAATATTGAATGATGCAGGAAGCATCAAAAGAAGATGGAAGGAATACACAGAGTCACCGTATCAAAAATAATTGGCTGACATTCAACCAATTCAGGAGGTAGTATAAGATCAAGAACCAATGGTACTGAAGGAAGAAGTCCAAACTGCACTGAAGGCATTGGTGAAAAACAAGGCTCCGGGAATAGATGGAATACCAATTAAGATGTTTCAACAAATGGATGCAGCACTGGAGGTGCTCACTTGTCTATGCCAAGAAATTTGGAAGACAGCTACCTGGTCAACCAACTGGAAGAGATCCATTTTTGCTCCCATTCCAAAGAAAGGTGATCCAACAGAATGCAGAAATTATAAATAATACCATCAATATCATACACAAGTAAAATTTTGCTGAAGATAATTCAAAAATGGTTGTAGCAGTATACTGACAGAGAACTGCCAAAAATTCAAGCTGGATTTAGAAGAAGATGTATAACAAAGGATCTTGGCTGAAAGAAGAGAATACCACAAAGATGCTTACCTGTGTAAACAAAGATGTTTGACTATGCAAAGGCATTCAACTGTGTGGATCAAAACAACTTATGTATAACCTTGTGAAGAATGAGAATTCCAGAACACTTAGTTGTGCTCATGAGGAATCTGTACATAGATCAAAAGGCATTCTTTCAAACAGAACAAGGGAATACTGTGTGGTTTAAAATAAGTAAGGTGTGTGTCAGGGTTGTATCCTTTCACCATATTTATCCAATCTGTATGCTGAGCAAATAATCTGAGAAACTGGACTATATGAAGAAGAACGTGGCATCAGGATTGGAGGAAGACTCATTAACGACCTGTGATATGCAGATGACACAACCTTGCTTGCTGAAAGTGAAGACGGCTTAAAGCACTTACTGATGAAGATCAAAGACTACAGCCTTCAGTATGAATTATACCTCAGCATAAAGAAAACAAAAATCCTCATGACTGGACCAATAAACAACATCATGATAAATGGGTAAAAGATTGACGTTGTCAAGGATTTCATTTTACTCAGATCCACAATCAACATCTATGGAAGCAGTAGTCAAGAAATCAAACCACCCATTGCACTGGAGAAATCTGCAGCAAAAGGCATCTTTAAAGTGTTAAAAAGCAAAGATACTGCTTTAAGGACTAAGATTCACCTGACCCAGGCCATGATATTTTCAACGGCCTCATATGCATGCGAAAGCTGGACAATGAATAAGGAAGATCAAAGAAGAATTGATGCCTTCAAATTATGGTTTTGGCGAAGAATACTGAATATATCATGGATTACCAATCTGTTTTGGAGGAAGTAAAGCCAGAGTGTCCCTTAGAAGGGAGGATGGCAAGACTTCGTTTTAGGTACTTTGGACATGTTATCAGGAGGGATCAGTCCTTGGAGAAGGACATCATGCTTGAAAAAGTAGAAGGTCAGTAGAAAAGAGGAAGACTGTCAAAGAGATGGCCTGACACAATGCCTGAAACAATGGGCTGAAACGTAGCAAGGATTATAAAGATGGTGCAGTGTTGCATTCTGTTGTCTATAGTGTCACTATGAGTTGGAACTGACTCAACGGCACCTAACAACAACAGGAAGTCATTGAATGTGGATTCACCAGCCCATGTGGGCTGTCTAGGGAGGTGAGTGATGTCATCCAGGCTCTACACGAGGTAACGAGTGCAAGGATTAAGCAATCTGTTGCCAGTGATACAAAATTTAAGAGACAGTGCAGTTGAATAAACATTGGGCTTTTCATTTAATTTGATGTCATTTGATCTGCCATCAGCTGGTCTCACATTTAGTTAATAATCTTTGATAGATACTTTCCCTGGTCTAAAGAAATTATTGTTGGTCTCTACCACAGATACTGTACATGGTCTTTACTTACAGACAGAGTGAGCATAGGCGTTTAGAGAATGGGTTCCCTAGTCAGAGAGAGAGCTAGGCTCAAATCCTGGCTCTACCAAGTCCCAATTTTCCTATTCCTATTATGGGGACAATTACGCTTTCTCTTTTCACATGGAAATTAAGATTATTAAATTACATGACTTATCAAAGCATTTGGCATGCCCTTGGCATGTATCCAATAAGAGTTAAGCTATTACAGCTTTTGGAAGAATGGCCTGGAGATCTATTTCCAAAAACTAGCCAATGAAAACCCTATGGATCACCACGGCCCAATCTGCAACCAATCATGCAGATGACACAGCCTCTGGCAGTGTTTCATTCCTCTGTGTATGGGGTTGTCATGAGCCGGGGGCCAATTCAATGTCAGCTAACAACAACAACATTACAATTTTTAGAATCTTTTTTTAATAATAGTAACAAATAGTCTTTATAATGCTTCCATGGAGGAGACTGGAGTGGAGCCCTCATTTATAGATCATGAAATGGAAGTCCAGGGAGGTAGTACCACAATCAGCAAATGTGTTTTTGGGCAGACACAATTGGTAAAACTCCATTCTTAAACTGAGAATTTGTTTCCATTGCATGAGGGTGCAGGGAAGGGGAAGGACCATCACAATGTAATATGTGTATCTCTAGGAGAAGGCAGGGATGGCTGCCCATTCTCATTTAGGTGTACAATCAATTGTATACCTTCTATGTGGAGGCCCACTTGTGTAGGAAATAATCTAGGGACTGATCCCCCTTAATCACTATCTTATCTACTGTGAGAAAATTCTATGCTGTTGTTACTGGGTCCAGATCATTTGTTTTGTGAATCATGAATTTCTAGCAGTTGAAAAGTGAGCAGATGAATTCCAATGATAAGAGGCTTGGCTTTAAACCAGAACTCTTCCTGTGAGAACACAGACAAGGCAGCTGGGTTAGAGGAACCTGGGTCTCCACCTCTTCCTTTATGGAGGAATGAAAGAATAAGGGTATTTCAGTAGCCAACTGCTTGGTGCTGCTCCTTTTTTGGTATGTGTGCATATTCTGTTGGGAGTGAAACTTTCTAAGTGCATGTGGCACTAAGTTTGGGTTCATTAGGACCTACCTGGCACTTGGTCACACTAGGATCTTGTGGATGATCTCTGAACTCACCCAATCTGATTAGTGATTCACTGATGAACGATAACGATGCAGGTGTGACTGGTACATGGAAGAGAAAATCAATTGCATAGGTGTTTATATGAACAATATCTTCTTTTTTATATCTTACTTTCTACCATTCCTTCTACCAATTCATTTTTTCCAAAACAGGATTTGAAAAAGGAAACCTCTTGCTGGCTTTCTTGCTTTCTCTCTGTCTTTCCACAAGTAGACATTTTTAAAATCTGATTTTTAAAAAATTACTGTGATAGATCATATACAACATGGAGACTGTTCTTTAAACAAAGATGAAGATTTTGGATCGTCTTTCAAACTCTAAGATGGAAATTTGCTTTGTTTCCACTGATGTAAGAGGAAATAAATAGGCTCTGGAAGAGATCTCATAAAGTGAAGCCTCCAAACAAAGCCATTTGTTATCTTGGCAAGACAATAATTTGACAATGATTAGTGCAATAACTCAGAGTATACTAACCAAACCAAACCAAACCAAACCAAACCAAAACCCTGTTTATATCTTAAAGAAATGCACACACCCTTGCCTTCTATAGAATTAATATAACCGAAATACAAGTTTTAAAAATGTTGTTACTATTTTACCCAGGTAATACACAGAGCAAAAAACTGGAAGACTCTTGTCTTTCCTTTATCAAGTACCACATGGTGAAGTTGTTCTTTTAAGGTAAACAAGTTGGGAAACCAAGAGTGTGGCAATGTGATCTCTTAGGAAAAGCACTACTAGAGGAGGAGTCAGCAATCCTGAGCCCTGGTTCTAGGCAAACAATGCCTGACTTGGTGGCTCCAGTAGTCATTTAATCAATCACTATGGAACTTAGAGTTAGACCCCTCTCACTTGCAAACCATATCATGAATTTGTGACAAGCCAAATCCTGCATTGTATGATGTGATAATAGTTGCCATTTACTGAGAGCTACTCATGTCCTGATGCTGCGGTGCTCCTTGTCTTTCTCTTCCTTTAGGTTGTAAGCAAACTGGGGGCAGTAACTGTGTCTCACTAACTATTGTATTCTCCACAATTAACCATGGACTTGCCACAGAGTAGACGCCCACCAAACATTCAGTCTCCTGAATATGTGGGACGGGTGCTTTACTGTTTCATTTAACTTGCACACAGACCTTGCAAGAGAGATCCCCATGTTACAAATGAAGAAACAGAAGTTCTGTGACATTTAGAGAGGTTTAATAAATCCCCCAAGCTCACACATGTGGAATATTTCTGGGTAAGGTTTGGAACATACTTGATGTATCCAAAGTCTGCCTCTGCCTTCCTATGCTTCTTCGTAAATTCTCCACTAGGCAGACTACTAAACACATGACCAGGATACTAGTAAAGCAGGGAAAACTATAAAAAGCAAGAAAAAGTAACATCTGGATTTGAATCATGGAGGTGGGAGTGCACCATAATATTTCTAGTGCTTACGGCTCATAGAAGACTGTGATAATTATAAAGGCTGAAACAGCAGTTCCTTCAAGAGCTGTATTACTCAAGGGGTATAAAATTCATCTCTCTGCTTTACAACCTCGAGATTACCTGGTCAATTTTCGGGCACATTACTTAAGAGCTATGAGATGTGCTCTCTCTATGAGATGGGGCAGCGATCCTCCTCCTTTAAGTCTTATGTATAAACAAAAGGAAGTCTTTTTGGCCAGACTGACTGGCTGCCAGATAGATGGCAAACACAGGGTAGATCAATGTCATGTCTCATCTCCAGGAAGTTTACAATGTACCACTTCACTCTTCAAGATCACAGGAGGCGTAATAGCTTGGATTTGCACCATGCTGTTAAACACGCCCTGGCTCCACCAGAGACAAATCAGAATCTCTGAGGCGGAGCCTGAGTATCTATCAGTATTTTAAAAGTTTTTTTCTTATGCTATTCTAATATGCAGATAGAATCAAGAATCACTGATCTAGCACAAACCTACTGTGCTATGATTTTTAAGACTGTGATAAAGGAGCTCATCTATCCCAAGAAGCCTTCCTCAGTTGAGTGGAGACACAGCAAAAAAAATAATAATCTCTCTCAATCAACTAACCAATAAATACATATTTTTTTTTTGTTGCAGATAACCACATATGCCAAATGGTTAAAATACTGTAACATGAGGATTGTTGTTGTTAGGTGCCATCTAGTTACAGTGACAGAGTAAAACTGTCCCATAGGGTTTCCTAGGCTGTAATCTTTACAGGAGCAGATCACCAGGTCTTTATCCCGTAGAGCTGCTGGGACGGTTTGAATTGCCAATCTTTTGGTTAGTAGCCAAGTGCTTACTCACTGCACCACCATGGCTCCTTTTAAATATGAGGGTAGCATCATAAAATATTATCCTATAAATGGACAAATGAAAAGAATACATGTATAGAGATGAAATCAGCCAGCCACAGATATGATCACTCAAGAAACGACTACATCATTTCTAAGTGTTGCTGGTAAGACTGGGTAGGTAAGATTCTAAAGATGTTCCCACCCCCTGCCCCCCAGATTCCTGTCCCCTGGTTATTCAGTCAAACACCAATATAGGTACTACTGCGAAGGGATTTTGAAGATGTAATTAAGGTTACTAATCAGCTGCTTTTAAAATAGGGAGATTATCCTGGATTACTGGCTGGTCCCAATGTAATCACACAAGCCTACAAAAGCAGAAGAGAAAGTCAGTCAATGAGATGTGGCAAAAGAGGATTCAGAGAGATTCAAAGTGTGAGGGGGACTCAACCTGTTGTTGCTAGAGGGGGCCTGTAGAAAGTATGAGATGGAATTTGGGCAGCCTCTAGTAACAAAGACTGGCCCCTGCAAGGATATGGAGACCTCAGTCCTACAACAGCAAGGAACTGAATTCAGCAGACAACGCAACTGAGCTTGGAAACAGATTCATCCCAGGAGCTTCCAGAAGGGATTGCAGCCCTGCCAACACTTTGATTTTTGGTCTTGTGAACTCTAAACAGAGAGCCTAGTTGAGCCACAATGTGCCCAGACTTCTGACCTAGAGAACATTTGAGTAATAAATGGATGTTGCTTAAAGCCGCTAAATTTATGGCAATTTGTTATGGCAGCAACAGAAAACTAATACAGTTCATTATAGATCCTTAGTTGACTTTCCATATATCAATCAGGAAGTTAATGACCCAGTTACCACTGAAACATGCTATATGGATTTTTTTTTTTTTTTTTTTTTAGCAGAGCACAGAAATTTGGAGCCAAAAGGAACCCTAGAGATAATCTAGTTCAACCAACTAATTACCATTGGAAAGGAATGCTGAAAAATTAGAGAGTGAATAATTTGTGGCTCTGTCTCCTCCAACTGCCCAAGGCTGAGGGTACTTTGACTGGCCAACAAGAATATCCTGATACAGAGCAGGTGCAATATTCTCTCTTAACTTGATATTCTCCCCGAAGGTCATTCAGTTCCTTCTATTCCAACTCTATAATCACCAAACGATCTTCTGATTCTTATCTTTTTTTTTCTGGGCATGTTGTCTTTCTGCAAAACTAATATAATAACCAGCTGAAACGAAATTGCTTGACAGCCAAATGAAGAATAAAGAAATGGATTGGCGTACTGGTTTACTGGCCCATCTCTTAAGTTTGGCCAGTATAAATCAGGTCCTTGGAGTGTGATCATCTTTGAATTAATTGATGCAATTTATGTTTGAACACATAAATCTATACATGAAATGATCCCAGGCAAAGACAGAAACCTCGGTTCAAACCAGGAAATTTAAAACAGCGGTATGTCAAAGGAAAGGTAAATAAAAACCAAGGTCAAAATCTATGACAATGGCAGAAGGAAGATAAAGATACCAAACCAAACTAAACCCATTGCCATTGGGTTGATTCCAACTCATAGCAACCCTGGAAGACAGAGTAGATCTGCCCCATAGGGTTTCCAAGGAATGGCTGGTGGATTTGAACTGCCGACTCTTTGGTTAGCAGCCATAGCTCTTAACCACTGTGCCACCAGGGCTCCAGATCTTTGTAATGTGTCCTTGTAAATCTAGCATTTTGGCTCAGGAGAGCTTGTTTTCAGTCCTCCTGAATTAAATGTTCAATTCCAAAGAAGCTTCTGTTTCCCACCCTTATGGGACCACCACAGCATAACTCAGGACACTGAAATTCAATGACTTGGCCATGTTTCTCCTAAATCAGTTGGCTGGTGGGAGGAGGGTTGGGACCAGCAGGCTGAACCACACCCTGAACCACAACTGATTCAATGAGACTGTCAACCTATCAAGAAGTCAAAGCAACACACACTTAAAAGCTTTTCCACTGTAATCTTTGAGGGAAATCAGCTATTTCACATCTTATAAAACAGTAATAAAACATTCGTCTTCCCCTCAAATTGAAACATATTCAATAAAATTTTTCATTGTTCAATCACTTGTGATCATGCTATAAGTTGAAACCCTATTTCCAAATGAGGAAAAAAGCTACAGAGGATCCTGTGGAGGTAGTTTACATATAAACCAGTTGTTGTTGCCCTGACTCCAACTCGTGGTGACCCTGTGTGTGCTGGAGTACTGTGCTCCATATGGTTATCAAAGGCTGATTTTTCTAAAGCAGATCATCAGGTTTTTCTTTCTTCTAAGTGCCTGTGAGCAAACTTGAACCTCCACCCTTTCTGTTAGCAGCCAAGTGGCTCTACCACAGATAAGTCAGAATCTCTAGGGTGAGGCCCAAGTATCAGTACTTTAAAATTTTTCTTTATGCCTGTCTAATGTGCAGACAGGATTGAAAATGACCAATATGGTAGAAGCCTTCTGTGCACCACTCAGGGACTCCAGTTTACATATAGCATCATGTAAATGCTAAAGATCTGGAAGGTAAGTCCTTTTGACACAGGGAAACAATACATCTGGGTGCTCACCAGCATCTAAAATAACTCCTGTCTGAACTGAAGTCATTATGTCCGATCTGCTCCCCCAATGCCTACCAAAGGAACAAGCAGCTTCATCGCTTGTATTTCTCATCTTGATGGATGACAGCAGGGTTCATCCAGTTACTTGAACTAGATACCTAGTTTACTCTATCTCCTCTCACACTGAATTCTCACCAAAGGGTATTGATTCTACCTCAGAATTCTCTCTGGAATGTAACTCCTCCCTTCCAATCCCAGCCTCACTGCTTCTTCACTTGTCTAGACTTCTGCCTGGTCTATCTTCCTTTACTTTTAAGGCAGCCGTCAGACAAATCACACATC
Source organism: Elephas maximus indicus (assembly GCF_024166365.1). Taxonomy (NCBI): domain Eukaryota; kingdom Metazoa; phylum Chordata; class Mammalia; order Proboscidea; family Elephantidae; genus Elephas; species Elephas maximus. Next base: position 48,988,668 of record NC_064820.1, on the reverse strand, counting down.
TATCTATCCTTCAAAATCACTCTCAAACATCATCATCTCCAGGAAGCTTCTTGATATCCCTGGCACTCAACTGTTCACACCTCTGCCTCCACACTGATTTTTTTTTTTAACCCCTACAATAAAACTTGCCACACTCTCAAAACCACAAGCTGATAGACCTCCTGTTTGTGGAATAAATGAGTTCTTGTCACCTGTGCTGCTGTGAGGTTCTGAGCGCAAGAGGCAGGCCAGTCCCACCTTATCTAGTTATCATCCTTATTCCACTTCACCACCAAAGTGCCTTGTAGTATTTGATGAATGAACAGTTATATGTATGTGTGTGTGTGGGAAGGAGTGGGATTCAGTGAGTATAAAATAGACTGGAGGCCCTAGAAGCTACTCCTCTAAATATCCTCAAAATATCCATGTGAACGTCTCTCAAAAATATCCATGTCAACATCTAGTAATTTCTGGGTCTTTAGGAGAAGTTAGTTTGGTGAAGTTAGTAAGAAGGTAATTGGGAGGTAGAGGATGGGCCAAATTTTGGACACCCAGGATATAACCTGAGGGGGCTGGGTACTGGTGCAAGATAATTTTAAAAATGCAAGGAAGATCATAGTTACTTCGAAATTCTGCCCAGGATCCATCCACCTGAATGGCTGCTCAGGCTGCTCAGGTTGAGTAAAGGCTGTACTGCCTCTTTGAGAGGTGGCAGAACTCAACTTGCCACAGTTCAGGCTTCCCCATTGGTCCCTTACCCTCCAGTACCTTCAGAACTCTCATCCAATCTCTTCTCTACTGTTGTGGAGGGACAGGCAGAAAAAAATGAAAAAAGGAAGGAAAACAGAGAGGAATTGATAAGATGTATGCAAGGACCCTCCCTTGTACAGAAGACAAATCATAATGTCTCCCCTTTGAAAATTATTTCCCATGTTTACTGGATTAGACTCCTTAAGCTACAACTGGTTTAAAGATAAATGGTTTTATTAACTTCTCTATTAATATGGGTGCTTGGAAGTCCCAGGTTCACGATGATGGGGGATGGCAGAGGTGACCAATGGGAAGGCAGAACCACAATCACAAAATCTAGAGATGGATGGGGCCCTGAAGACCATTTCAGTCTGACGGCCTCATTTTATAGATGAGGTCAGTTGAAGCCTGAGAAGTAATGTGACCTGAAGCACTAACCGAGCTGGGAGCAGCACCAGGCCACCCATTCCTACTCCAGTGGACTTTTTCAGTCTTCTTCATTGCTTTCATCCTGTAACTCTCACAATTTTCAAGGAGCATTTCAAGGAGCAAGAAGATGCACTTACCCTTAGGCTCTCAAGTGCTGTCACACACATCATATCAATAAGCTTTCATTGCAAACAAATCATAGCAAATGCAGGCATGAGGCAACCTCGACTCTTCTGGCCTGCCCCAGGCCCTGGCCACCCACCCACCTCGGGCTCTAAAAGACGTTTCTTGGGACAATTCAGGGTAGGATGGCTCAGCAGAGACTGAGTTCCCCTTGCCACCTTGTTTGAAGTAGGACAATTACCCAGGAGAAACCTAGGAAAGGCATTTACTCTGAATCAGCCTTCAGGCCTGGATGATGCTGGGTCTAGATTTCCCAAGATGATCCTGGTTAGAACCTTGCAGAAATCTATTCCCTATACTGACGCCACAGTGGTTTTCTTAAACTGCCTCTGATACCTCCAACCCTTCAGTATAAATGATAAATTCCTAGCAAGACACACAGACCCTTGTGTGATCTGATCTGGCCTCTTGCCACCTTTCTATTCCTATCTTCCATCATCTCCCCAAAACCCCACTTTCTGCTGTACACACTCCCTTGCTTTCAATTCTTTAAAGGCTCCAGGCTCTTTGCACCTCTGACCTTTTTGCCTCCTCTCCTCTTCCCACTCCATCCATCTCTGCTACTCATTCCCCCAAACCTCAGCACAAGGTCACTTCAACTTAGACACATTTCTAGCAACGACCTCCATTCTCACTGGATGAAGTTATGTGTCCCTCTTCTCTACTTCCACGGTAGCCTTTCTGAACTTTTATCACAGCACTGTAAGGAATCGCCGACTGTCTCATCTCTCTTCCCCTAAACTGCCTACCTGAGGGTCATCTTTATAGCCTCCATTTCTTATGACAGAGCCTAGCACAACAGTGTTAAAGGAATTATTAAAGGAATGAACAGGGATCCCTGACCCTGCTTTAAAATAGGTGTTAGGAAGGGGTGGGAGCGTGTTCTTCTGTAGAAAGTTCATTTGAATGGTTTTTCATGAACAGAATAAGTGACGTTTTCCATCACATCAGCCACAATGTGATGGTTTGAGTCAGCATGCAATAAGCAGCCCAAAGCTTCAGAGTTGGTCAGCAAGCTAATCAGATAAAAAGACAAATCTTATTTTCCTTTTCTTTGAGGTGCTGACCATCCCCAGCAGTTTAAAAAAAAAAGGAAGACGATGCAAAACAAACATGCAATTGTGTTGTCAGTTCTTTTGACTCCTCTGAAATGTAAGCTGACTGTTAAAATGTAACATTTTGACCAGAATTAAAACCCTGAAGCATTTCCTGAGTGTAAACTATAATCTCTGTTGACTTTTCGCAAAATATACCAGCTCCTTAAATACTCAGAAAACTAGCCCTTCATTCATAGAACAAATTTCAAAAACCCAAATTATATCTCAATGGTGATCAGACAAGGGTAAAGGCAGTCTAATGGGAATATTCTAAACCTCCAGCACAAGAAAGAGAAGTTTTGCTGAGAGTAGAAGGGAGAAGGGCAGAGACGTGGAAGAAGGAGGGAGCAAAGAGAAAAGTGAGCTAGAAGAGGGAAGACTGAGGTGGAAACAGGAGGAAAACTTCTGGCTTAAACTGCGTCAGAATTTACATCTAGAAAGTGCAAAACTAAGTGCTGGTGGGGGGGGCGGGGGGAAGAAGACCTGCTATCAGCCTTTTAATCGAAGTTAACAAAAAGGAAATACTAACCAACAGTCCGGCAGATATTTCTGAATTAGAGGCTGGGTTTTCTCATAGTCTCCTCCAGGCTTCTTTAAATTTCCTTTTTCATTCAGTCACGTATGCAAGCAGACCACATTACACTAACTTGGCTCAAATCTGGCAGAGAGGATGTGTTGAACGTGGAGTCAGAAGAAAGTTTTTTGGTCACTTCTTGGTGTGTCTTAATCTCTAGCTTCTTGGTTTTCCTACTTTGATGTGTAAACCTTCACTAAATCCCCAAATCTGTTCCTCTCTGGTCTGTCTCTCTGCCTGTCTCTCTGTGTCTGTATCTGCCTCACTGTCTGTCTGTCTGTCTCTCTTAGTCCTGGTATCAGTAGATTAAAGCACACAAGGCCATTGCCTCACATAATGGACCACCTGACCTTTGCCCAGGACTTCTTTACTCTCTGCCAGCTGAAGTGAAGGCCAGGGCTGGGCTGGAGTCTCATGAGGCCGATCACACCAGAGCCAGGCAGGCCAGTTTAGGAGAGGGCCAAGTGTTGGAATTTGTCAAAGGCTCTGATCTGGATGGGTTGAGGAGAGTGAGAAGGTCATCTTAATCTAATACCATCCCTTCTCCAGAGGCCTGGTGGCGCAGTGGTTAACAGCTCAGCTGCTAACCAAAAGGTGGGCAGTTAGAATCCACCAGTGCTCCTTGGAAACCCTATGGGACAGTTCTACTCTGTCCTACAGGGTAACAACAGCAATGGGTTTGGTTTTTCTTGGTTTATCACTTCTCTAAGGAGGGCCAGAACAAAAGCTCCAGGAGGGCCCAGACCTCTGGTTGTTGTGTTCATTGGCACTGATGTATCCCGAGACTACAGCACATTAAATACTTGTTAAATGAAGGAATAAATGAACAAATGAATTCCAAGACATTAATGTCCGTTGGAAATCCTAACATTCTTAATTTTATTGTAAACATTTAACCGTAGTACCAGTGGTATAAACTAGCTGGCCAGACAATCACTAGTATCTCCTGCATATTAAGTATTTAGTCTCTTCCTCCCAACCCACCAAAGTCCTCACCAACTAAGGATATTTTGGTTGATTGGCTAGAGGACACAGAACTTAGATAATGTGGTTTTTATTCCTTTTTCATTACCTCGTAATAGAAGTAGTATAGGCTTACTATGAGTCGGAATTAACTCCACGGCAATGGGTTTGGTATTTTTTTTTTTTTTAAATCATGAGTCAGCTAAAAATAAAGCTCTGAAAGATTAAAAATTTAGTGAATAATCTGTGATTATTTCAATCACAAGAGCAACACATGAAACAAAAGGATTTCTTTCTATCTCTGGGGCTTTGCCATATTTCTTGGAGCTACTCACATGTTTAAAACAATTATGATGATTCTCATCACTGAGTGTGGACTAGGCTAGTGTATGTACAAGACCAGATGACACATATGCACGAGTATGACCAAAAGTGCTGTCCACACTATCAATACAAGAAAACTGTTCAAGATTTACGACTGTAGCCAGAATTAGCGGGGCCTTTGGGTTTTAAAAGAATTCTTCTGCCTGGGTAGCTTTCCCACAGTTGTATACAATAAACCATTCTGTGATATGTGATACATAAACACTCATTTAAGAGAAGAAACCCTCAGAAGGCAAAATTGATTTGAACAGTTTAGTTAAAAATGACTTATTGTTAGGTGCCCTAGAGTCAATTTCATGTGACAGAGTAGAATTGCCCCTCAGGGTTTCCTAGGCTTTACGGCAGGAACCCTGGTGGTACAGTGGTTAAGTACTTGGCTGCTAATTGAAAGGCCTGGGGTTTGAACCCACTGGCCCCTCCATAGGAGAAAGATGCGACAATCTGCTTCTGTGAAGATTACGGCCTTGGAAACCCTATGGGGCAGTTCTACTCTGTCCTATAGGGAAGCTATAAATTGGAATCGACTGGATGACAATAGATTTGGCTTTTATTTTTTTTTGTAATCTTTAGAGGAGCAGATAGCCACATCTTTCTCCCACAGACCTGCTGGGTGGGTTTAAACCACCAGCGTTTCGGTTAGCAGCCAAGTGCTTAACCACTGTCCGCCAGGGTCCTTTAACAATGACTAGATCTGAGAATTCACTGTGAGAATTGGTGATTAGTTTGTTTTGAAATCATATTTTGGATGTTTAGAAACAATCTACCTGACAGGTGTCTCTAAAGCACATTTTAAAATCTAAACTCAGTGGCCCACAAACACATGATCTTCCTGCAGCATTCTCAATACAGGTAGTCCTTAGGTTATGAATGAGATCCTTTTCTGAATGTGTCTTTAAGAATCTGTAGGTAAGTCAGAACAGGTGCATATGGTTCTTATTTAGCCTTACTTTAGTCATGATTTAAAAGCTGCACGTGCAGCAAGTGAAGGTGACTATGATGAATTTCTTGCAAATAGGAGGTGGTCCAATCCTTTCAAACTGAGGGCAGATTTACATAACATTAAAGGGCAAGTATGAATTGTCCTTAAGTTGGACATTCATAACACAGGACTGCCTGTACAAGTCTGGAACCTAGGAATCATCTAAACATCTTTTCTACCTCCTTCTGTCCCGGTTTTGTCTGTCAGTGTTGTTTCTTCAGTATCTTTTGAGTCCATTCTATCCCCTTTTCATCCTCTCTACTGCTATCACCCAAGTCCTGGCCACCATCTCCCACTTGGCCTCTTAAAATCCACTCAAACTTTTTTCAATACATTTGTCATAAAACACAATTATGATCATGACATTCCTCTGAATAAAACACTTAAATGTGTTTCCTTGCTCATAAGGATTAAGACCATAATCCATAACCTGATCCAACATTTATTAGTTGTCCCCCAATATTCTCTTTCCCCACTTTCAATTAGTAATAGAACTCAATGAAAGATTATATTTCACAGCTTCCCTTGTAGCTAACTGTGGTCACACGGACAAATTCTGGCTAGCAGGAGGTGAGTAGAAGTGGCAACATGCATTCCCCCATCTTCCCCATTTCCATTCTTGCTGGCTTGAATCTGGATCACCGAACACAAGGATGAGGGCAACATAGATAGATTTGTGGAACACTTCTGGGTCTCACTATGAAGTTGGATCCCAGATAATAAGGGTTTATACTTTTGGCAAAGGTGAGTGATTTTGTGACCAGCCAACCTAGATCTTTCTAGCTTATCTTTGAAAGAGAAGGATCTTTTTCACCTCATTTTTCAGGCTCAACTGAAAGAATTATGGGAAAGAGTAATCATAAGACTTCTGTAAAAACATAATCTGAATACTTACCCTTGATATCTACCAAAAAAGAAAAAGTATATGAACACATACCATCTGATATATATATATTTTTATGAGCTTTTAGAGATACCTTTTCCTTTTCTAACGGAGCTATGGATCCTGTTAGAATTTTGAAACCACAAATATTTGGAACTGTCAGAACTTGCAAATAGTTTTATTTGGTGGAATTACTAAGGCTCATAGAAATTAACTTCCCAGCCAGATAGAAATACTAAAAAAAAAAAAGGTGTCATCAAGTTGACTCTGACTCACATTAAGCCCATGTGTGTCAGAGTAGAACTGTGCTCCATAGGGTTTTCAATGGCTGATATTTAGGGATTAGATTGCCAGGCACACTCAAACCTCCAGCCTTTTGGTTAGCAGCTGAGTGCATTACCCATTTGCACTATCCAGTAACTGACAGAACTATTACTTTGGTCTAAATTAAAAAAAATAGGTGACGCTATGTACCACCCTACTCCAAGCCAAATTCCCAAACCTCAAGTTGTTAGGGAATTTATAAAATAAAATAATAATATTTATACAAAGGGAGAACACAATAACGGGTTATACAAAGTAAACAAGTTGCTGGGTGACACAAATGGCTAAGGACTCGATTACTAGCCGAAAGGCTGGTGGCTCAGTTGCCATGAGTCAGAATCTACTTGACGGTAACAAACAAAAAGCAAACATACAAAAGTAATAACCTTTTGGCAGTCCATGGTATGTTCAATGTTCTTTGCCAATCAATTCAGTGATCCAAATCCAGCTTTGTCAGTTTGCAAGCTTAAAGAATGGAATGGATGGAATGGAATGGAATAGCAGAATGCATCACACTTAACAAGAGAGGGTTTCTTTACACAGAACTTCTACAGCCCTGGTAGCGTAGTGGTTAAGAGCTTGGCTCCTAACCAAAAGGTTGGCAGTTCGAATCCACCAGCTGCTCCTTGGAAACCATATGATTTTTTTCCCCTGATTATAAATGCATAATATTTGTTTATGTAGGAATTTTTTTTTTTTTTAAGGAATTTGGTATTACTGTAGTGTAAAGCAAAGTTTAGATTCCTTCCTTATCACTCTTTTTCTAAAAAACTTTTCAAGAAAGTTAAAACAGGCTCCATATTAACTTCTGTCTCTTGTTTGTGTTTTTTGACTTTTTTCCATTTAACTTTAGAATCTCTTAAGTGCCTGCCAGTTATATTGCCACTTTTTCTAGGAAATGCAGTTTTTAGCAATTCTTTGTTGATTCAAATGAAATCAACCTGGCTCAGCTAATATTAATTGATTAGACTGAGAATGAAGTCCTAATATCAAAGACTGATAGAAAATGCTTGAAATCTGATGGCGGGTAACCCAGGCTGATTTTTCCAGCTTGGAGAACTTACAATAGAGGGGAAAGGAAGCTTGAGGATACCATATGGGAATCCATGATCTATTGTCATAGATAAATGAGAATGGCTAGGCACAGAAGCAAATATCTGGAAGCCTTATAGAAAATCTCCATTAGATGGGTTACCTGACACATTCTTTTCCTTGCTGACTGAAGGAGTGTAACAACCTCCTACCCAAAAAATAAAAACAAAATAAAAACTTGTGAATGTAAAATGCAATGGCTGCAAAATTTTCCATCATATCCCTATTATAGATCATTCAGGTCAGTGCTTCTCAAACCATGGGTCACAACTTTTTATCAGGCTCTGGAATCAATTTGTTGTTGTTGTTAGGTGCTGTTGAGTCAGTTCCAAATCATAGTTTCCCCACGTACAACAGAACAAAACACTACCTGGTCCTGCACCATTCTCACAATTGTCATTATGCTTGAGCCCATTGTTGCAGCCACTGTGTCACTCCACCTCATTGAGGGTCTTCCTCTTTTTTCACTGACCCTCACTTTGCCAAGCATGAGATGTTCCTTTCCAGGGACTGATCCCTCTGGACAACATGTCCAAAGTATGTGAGACGAAGTCTCACCATCCTTTCTTCTAAGAACAATTTTGGTTGTACTTGTTCCAAGACAGATTTGTTCATTCTTTTTGCAGTCCATGGTATGTCTGATATTCTTTGCCAATCAATTTAATAATCCAAATCCAGCTTTGCTTGTTTGCAAGTTTAAAGAATGGAATGGAATGGAACAGCAGAATGCATCACACTTAATGAGAGAAGGTTTCTTTACAAGGAAATTTTTAATGTATGTATATGTCTACTGGGTCACAATATAGACCCAATATTTTCTTACCCTGGGTGGCAGTAAAAAAAGTTCATAGGACAGTGACATATTATAAATAATGGTGCAATAAATGTCTCAGGGGGAGGGGAGGTCTGGCCTATATTTCAATTTACTGCCTAATGGCTAATTCCCAGAAGTAAAATTGCTACATGAAAGGGTAGAACATTTATGAGATTTTCATAGATATCACTAAACTGCTTTCCCAAAAAGCTTCTCTAATTAAGACTCAGCCTAGACTAGGACTCCAATTTCATTGCACAATTGTTAGCAAAAAATTTCTTCCCCTCCCCATCTTTGCTAACTTAATGGGTAAAAATGGTCTGTCACTGTTTTAATTTACATTTATTCTAGAATTAGTAAGGCTGAATATTCTTTGAAACATTTATTGTCATTTATCTGTCCACGTCCTCTTCCCACTTTTTGTTTGGTTCCTTTCTTTGTTAGAGCTCCTGCCTTTTTTTTCTGTTTTTTTCCCCCCAATACACAGCTTCTTAAGAGAAGCTTCCTCATTATTCTCTAGAGATAAATAGCAGAAAGAGAAAAGCAGAGAAAGAGAATTTTAAATCAGCTTGATTTTACAAGACTAATATTAGACTACTCTTAGGTTTTTATCCTTCATCTGATTTTGGGACTAGCTGTCTGATATGGCATATTAACCTTAAAAATATCCAGTGTAGAACTGCTGGTCAACATGATGCTGCAAGTTTACACTTTAAACTTCCTTCTCTGTGCCATACACTGCTATGGTAAATTAAGACACAAGTATTAAAAAATGTGATAAAAGAGTTAAAAGCCACGGAGAACAGATTCAGATGCTCCAGCATATATATAATGGGAGCTTCTGAAGGAAAGGATTTTATTCAACTGCAAAGAACTAGTTTTAGAAAAACTTATTACTGAAAATTTTACAAAATTAAAGAATAACATGGATTTTCAGATTACAAGCACATAGTAATCTTTGAGCAGTATAAATAAAAAATAAATTCACTGTAGGAGATCAGGATAGTCTTTAAAGCTACTGGAAAAAAGAGGCAGTATGAGATTGAATTGTGTCCCCCCAAAATATGTGTATCACTTTGACTAGGCCATGATTTCCAGTATTGTGTGATTGTCTACCATTTTGTCATCTGATGTGATTTTCCTGTGTTGTAAATCCTGTCTCTATGGTGATGATGAGATGGAATTAGCAGAGGTTATGTTAATGAGGCAGGACTCAATCTACAAGACTGGATTGTGTCTTGTGCCAATCTCTCTTGAGATATAAAAGATAGAAGTGAGCAGAGAGACATGGGGATCTCATACCACCAAGAAAGAAGCACAAAGAGCAGAACATGTCCTTTAGACCCAGGGTCTCTGTGCTGAGAAGCTCCTTGACCAGGGCAAGATTGATGACAAGGACCTTCTACCAGAGCCGACAGGGAAAGAAAGCCTTTCCCTGGAACTGGCACCCTGAATTCGGACTTCAAGCCTACCAGAGTGTGAGAAAATAAATTTCTGTTTGTTGAAGCCATCCACTTGTGTTATTTCTGTTATGACAGCACTAGATAACTAAGACAGGCAGATTACATACTAAGGAACACAAATGGACCAGTAGGAGATTTTTCTCCCCCAAGAAAAGCCAGAACACAAAGGAAAAACCTTTAAGGTATTAAAAAAATAACCACCAATTCAGAATTCTACACCCAGCTAAAGTATCATTAAAGATTTTTGTGGACATATAAAAACTAAGAGAGTTTACTACCTAAAGACTCTCAGTTAAAGAATGATTAAAGGAGCTACTCTTGCAAGAAGACAAGAATCAGATCAAAAGCATGTTGAAATTCTCTCATCTTGAGAAAAAAAAAAGATCCACTTTTGACTAATTATTGACTTTTAAGATATTATCCTAATTTTCTGCTCCCTTTTAAAGCAAAACCTTTGGAAGAAATTGTCTTATACTCCTGTTTTTAATCCCCCTGTGTCTGCTTTCTTGAGTCCAATTCAATTCAGGCTTTAACCGCCATCACTCTGATGAAATAGCTTTTTTAAAAATGGTCACAAACAACTTTCACGTTGCTAAATCTAGTGGTTAATTCTCCGTCATTTTATTTGACCTGCCAGCAACATTTGACACAATGAATCACTTCCTCTTCTTTGAAACATTATCTTAATGTGGTATCCTGGACACTACTCTCCATTGATTTTCTTACCTCTCTGGGCACTTTATCTTGGTCTGCTTGGCTGTTTCCTCCTAGTCTTCTCAACCACTTAGCATTAGAATACTCCCAGAATATATCCTCCCCTCTCCTTTCCTCTCTTCTCTATTTACACTTATTCCTTAGGTTATTTCATTCAGAATGATGACAATGATACCATTCATATGATGATGTTGCCCAAATGTATAACTTCAACCCAGACTTCTTCCTCGAACTACAGGCTGATATATCTAACTGACTGTTTGATAATCCTGTTGGATGTTTGCTTGTCCTCTCAAGCTTATAAACCCATAAACAAACTTTTGATTTCACACCTCTAACTTGACCATTCCATAGTCTTGGCCATTTCAGCAAACAGCATCTTTATGCTGTCATAATTATACTCCATTTTTTTTCACTCATAGCCCATAACCAATCTATCAACTAATCCTCTCAAATGCACCTATGAATTATATCCAGAATCTGATCATTTCTTAAAACCTCTATCTTTATCTCCCTGGTCCAACCAAAATTTCTTATCTGAATTATTATTAAACAGTTTCTTAATCGGTCTATCTGCTTCTGTTCTTGAATCCAATTATCTCCAGCACCCAGAATGATCTCTCTGAAACTAAGAACATGCCACTTCTTTGTTCAAGGCCCTCTGATGGAATCCTGTCTCACTTAAATGCCAAAGTCCTTACAATGGTCTTAAACTCTTACCTGATTTGTCCCCCTCCCATAACCTCCCTAGCTCTACTATCACTCTACCATCACACTCTTCTTGCTTATTCTGCTTCAGGTACACTGACCTATTTAGAGTACAACAATTTAGAGAGGGTTCTATATATAACGTGACTTTGGAGGGAAAATGATTTCTTAAGCAAGGCACAAAAAGCAGAAAATAAAAGAAATTAAACTGTAACAAAATTAAAAATTATCCATGTTAAAAGATGTTATGAACAAAATGAAAATGCATTCAGCAAAAGGGGAGACAAAATTTTCAACACATGTAAGAGAAAAAGGATTAGTTATATATACACACACATATATGAAATATAAACATATATTATATATGTGGATAATACATGTTGGGATCATAGACACGCACATATGCGTTTTTCTGTAAACAGGTAAAGACAAGAACAGATAACAGAAGGGACAGAGAAGAAATAGGCAAATTCATACAACAGGAAACCCAAATGGCCCTATAAAAAAATGATATTCCATTTCATAAGTAATCAGGGAAATGAAAATTAAAACAATGACTTAGTCATTCACATCAATCAATTGAGAAATAATTAGACCTTATAACAACCAAGGGTTGGCAAGACCTGGGGAAATGAGAGCTCTCATACATTGCTGGTAGGAGCGCGTAAATTGGCATGAACAGTTTGGAGGACAACTTGGCAATATCTAACAGACATAAATGCACATATCCTATGACATGGCAAGTCCACTGATATAGCCTTCAGAGAAACTATCATATGTGTCCTAAAGGAAATGTTTGAGGATATTTATTTCAGCATCACTTATTTCAGTAAAAAAAATTAACCAATTTCATTTAATATTGGAATAGATAAACTATGGTATTTTCATGAGATCATATAAAACAATTAAAAAAATGAACTATTACTATGCTGAATATAAATGGACTAAATGCACCAATAAAGAGACAGAGAGTGGCAGAATGGATAAAAAAAAAAAAAACATGATCTGTCTATATGCTGCCTATAAGAGACACACCTTGGATTTAGAGATACAAACAAACTAAAACTCAAAGGATGAAAAAAATTTATCAAGCAAAGGACAATCAAAAAAGAGCAGGAGTGGCAGTATTAATTTCCGACAAAATAGACTTTAAAGTTAAATCCATCACAAAGGACAAGGACCCAGAACCCAGTGCCGTCGAGTCAATTCTGACCCATAGTGACCCTACAGGACAGAGTAGAACTCTATATAATAATTAAAGGGACAATATATCAGAAACATATAACGATGTTAAATATTTATGCACCCAATTATAGGGCTGCAAGATACATAAAACAAACTCTATCAGCACTGAAAAGTGAGATAGACAGCTCCACAAATATAGTAGGAGACTTCAACACATCACTTTCGGTGAAGGACAGGGCATCCAGAAAGAAGCTCAAAAAAGACACGGAAGATCTAAATGCCACAATCAACCAACTTGATCTCATAGACATAATAGCACACTCCACCCAAGTATACTTTCTTCTCTAGTGCACATGGAACATTCTCTAGAATAGACCACATATTAGGTCATAAAGCAAGCCTTAGCAGAATCCAAAACATTGAAATATTACCAAGCATCTTCTCTGACCATAAGGCCATAAAAGTAGAAATCAATAACAGAAAAAGCAGGGAAAAGAAATCAAACACTTGGAACCTGAACGAACATCCGGATCAAAAAAGACTGTGTCATAGAAGACATTAAGGATGCAGTAAAGAAATTCATAGAATCCAATAAGGATGAAAACACTTCCTATCAGAACCTTTGGGACACAGCAAAAGCAGTGCTCAGAGGTCAGTTTATATCAATAAATGCACACATTCAAAAAGAACAAAGGGCAAAATCAAAGAATTATCCCTACAACTTGAATAAACAGAAAGAGAGCAACAAAAGAAACCCTCAGGCACCAGAAGAAAGGAAATAATAAAAATTAGAGCAGAATTAAATGAAATAGAAAACAGAAAAATAATTGAAAGAGTTAAGACCAAAAGCTGTTTCTTCGAAAAAATCAACAAAATTGATAAACCACTGGCCAAACTGACAAAACAAAAACGGGAGAGGAAACAAATAATCCGAATAAGAAATGAGATGGATGATATTACAACAGGCCCAACTGAAATTAAAAGAACCATAACAGATTACTATGAAAAACTGTACTCTAATTTGAAAACCTAGAAGAAGTGAATTTCTAGAAACACACAACCTACCTAAACTAACACAAACAGAGGTAAAAAGTAGAACAACTGAATCGACCTATAACAAAAGAAGAGATTGAAAAGGTAATCAAAATCTTCCAACAACAACAACAAAAAAAAAGCCCAGGCCCAGACGGCTTCACTGCAGAGTTCTACCAAACTTTCAGAGAAGAATTAACACCACTACTACTAAAGGTATTTCAGAGCATAGAAAAGGATGGAATACTCCCAAACTCATTCCATGAAGCCACCATATCCCTGATACCAACCAAGTAAAGACTCCACAAAAAAGAAAATTACAGACCTATATCCCTGACGAACTTAGGTGCAAAAGTCCTCAACAAAATTCCAGCAAAAAGAATTCAACAACATATCAAAAAAATAATTCATCATGACCACATGGGATTCATACCACGTATGCAGGGATGGTTCAACATTAGAAAAACAATTAATGTAATCCACCACATAAATAAAACAAAAGACAAGAACCACATGATTTTATCGATTGATCCAGAAAAGGCCTGTGACAAAGTTGAACACCCATTCATGATAAAAACTCTCAGCAAAATAGGAATAGAAGGAAAATTCCTCAACACAATAAAGGGCATTTATACAAAGACGACAGCCAACATCATCCTAAATGGAGAGAGTCTGAAAGCATTGCCCTGAGATCGGGAACCAGCCAAGGATGCCCTTTATCACCACTCTTATGCAACATTGTGCTGGAGGTCCTAGCCAGAGCAATTAGGCTAGATAAAGAAATAAAGGGCATCCAGATTGGCAAGGAAGAAGTAAAAGTATCTCTGTTTGCAGATGACATGATCTTATACACAGAAAACCCTAAGGAATCCTCCAGAAAACTACTGAAACTAATAGAAGAGTTCATCAGAGTATCAGGATACAAGATAAACATACAAAAATCAGTTGGATTTCTCTACACCAACAAAAAGAACATTGAGGGGGAAATCACCAAATCAATGCCATTTACAGTAGCCCCCAAGAAGATAAAATACTTAGGAATAAATCTTACCAGAGATGTAAAAGATGTATACAAAGAAAACTACAAGACACTACTGCAAGAAACCAAAAGAGACCCACATAAGTGGAAAAACATACCTTGCTCATGGATAGGAAGACTTAACATTGTAAAAATGTCTCTTCTACCAAAAGCCATCTATATATACAATGCAAATCCGAGCCAAATTCCAACGACATTTTTTAATGAGATGGAGAAACACATCACCAACTTCGTAGTGAAGGGAAAGAGGCCCCGGATAAGTAAAGCATTACTGAAAAAGAAGAACAAAGTGGGAGGCCTCACCCTACCTGATTTTAGAAACTATTATAACGCCACAGTAGTCAAAACAGCCTGGAGCTGGCACAACAAAAGATACACAGACCAATAGAACAGAATTTAGAATCCAGACATAAATCTATCCACATATGAGCAGCTGATATTTCACAAAGCCCCAAAGTCAGTTAAATGGGGACGAGATAGTCTGTTTAACAAACGGTGCTGGGATAACTGGATATCCATCTACAAAAAAAAAGAAACAGGACCCATACCTCACTCCATGCACAAAAACGAGCTCAAAATGGATCAAAGACCTAAATATAAAATTTAAAATGATAAACATCATGGAAGAAAAAACAGGGACAACATTAGAAGCCCTAATACACAGCATAAACAGCATAGAAAACATTACTAGCAATGCAGAAGAGAAACTAGATAACTGTGAGCTCCTAAAAATCAAACACTTATGCTCATCCAAAGACTTCACCAAAAGAGTAAAAAGATTACCTACAGACTAGGAAAAAGTTTTTAGCTATGACATTTCCCATCAGCACCTGATCTCTAAAACCTACATGATACTGCAAAAACTCAACTGCAAGAAGGCAAAAAACCCAATTAAAAAATGGGCAAAAGATATGAACAGGCACTTCACTAAAAAAGACATTCAGGTAGCTAACAGATACATGAGGAAATGCTCACAATCATTAGCCATTAAAGAAATGCAAATCAAAACTACAATGAGATTTCCTCTCATTTCAACAAGGCTGGCATTAATCCAAAAAACACAAAATAATAAATATTGGAGAGGCTGGAACAGTTATACCCTGCTGGTGGGAACGTAAAATGGTAATAACCACTTTGGAAATGGATTTGGTGCTTCCTTAAAAAACTAGAAATAGAACTACCTTATGATCCAGCAATCCCACTCCTTGGAATATATCTTAGAGAATTAAGAGCCTTTACACGAAGAGAGATACACACACCCATGTTCACTGCAGCACTGTTTATAATAGTGAAATGATGGAAGCAACCAAGGTGCCCATTGATGGATGAATGGATAAATAAATTATGGTATATTCACACAATGGAATACTATGCACTGATGAACAATGATGAATCCGTAAAACATTTCATAACATGGAGGAATCTGGAAGGCATTATCCTGAGTGAAATTAGTCAGTTGCAAGAGGACAAATATTGTATAAGACCACTATTATAATAACTGGAGAAATAGTTTAAACAAAGAAGAAAATATTCTTTGATGGTTATGAGAGGGGGGAGTGAGGGAGGGAGGGAAAGAGGTTTTCACTAATTAGATAAAAAAAATTAGATAGTAGATAAGAATTATTGTAGGTGAATGGAAAGACAACACAATACAGGCAAAGTCAGCATAACTGGACTTAACTAAAAGCAGTTTCCTGAATAAACTGAATGCTTTGAAGGCCAGCATAGCAGGGGCAGGAGTTTGGTGACCATGATTTCAGGGGACATCTAGTCAACTGGCATAATAAAATCTATTAAGAAAACATTCTGTATCCCACTTTGGAGAGTGGCGTCTGGGGTCTTAAATGCTAGCAAGCAGCCATCTAAGATGCTTCAGTGGGTTTCAACCCACCTTGAGCAAAGGAGAATGAAGAACACCAAAGACACAAGGTAATTATGAGCCCAAGAGACAGAAAGGACCACATAAACCAGAGACTGCATCAGCCTGAGACCAGAAGAACTAGATGGTGCCTGGCTACAACCGATGACTGCCCTGACAGGGAACACACCAGAGAACCCCTGAGGGAGTAGGAGAGGAGTGGGACGCAGACCCCAGATTCTTATAAAAAGACCAGACTTAATGGTCTGACTGAGACTAGAAGGACCCCAGGTGTCATGGTCCCCAAACCTTCTGTTAGCCCAAGACAGGAACCATTCCCAAAGCCAATTCTTCAGACAGAGATTGGACCCATTCCCAAAGCCAACTCTTCAGACAGGGATTGGACTGGACTATGGGATAGAAAATGATATTAGTGAAGAATGAGCTTCTTGGATCAAGTAGATGCATGAGACTATGCTGGCATCTCCTGTCCGGAGAGGAGATGAGAGGGCAGAGGGGGTCAGGAGCTGGCTGAATGGACATAAAAATAGAGAGTGGAGGGAGGAGTGTGCTGTCTTATGAGGGGGAGAGCAATTAGGAGTATATAGCAAGGTGTATACAAATTTTTGTATGAGAGACTGACTTGATTTGTAAACTTTCACTTAAAGCACAATAAAAATTAAAAAAAAAAATGAACTACTACTATATATGAAAAGCACCCCTTGCCCTGGAGTCGATTCCAACTCATAGTGACCTTTAGGACAGAGTAGAACTGCCCCGTAGGACTTCCAAGGAGTGGCTGGTGGATTCGAACTGCTGGACTTCAGGTTAGCAGCTGAGCTCTTAACCACCAAGCCACCAGTAAATCTTGAAAAGAAAATGTGGGGTGATAAAAGTCGCAATTTCCGGAATACTACATTCCACAGAAGCTAGACTATGTGAAGATGAACAGGGGATCAGGATTAACAACCTGTGTTATGCAGATGATACACCTTGCTTGCTAAAAGTAAAGAGGACTTGAAACACTTACTGATGAAGATCAAAGACTATATAGCCTTCAGTATGGATTACACCTCAACATCAAGAAAACAAAAATCCTTATAACTAAACCAATAAGCAACATCATGATAAATGGAGACATGATTGAAGTTGTCAAGGATTTCATTTTACTTGGATCTGCAATCAACACCCACTGAAGCAGCAGTCGAGAAATGAAATGACACATTGCATTGGGCAAATCTGCTGCAAAAGACCTCTTTCAAGTATTGAAAAGCAAAGATGGCACTTTAAGGACTAAGATGCGCCTTACTCAAGCCATGGTGTTTTCAATCGCCTCATATATATGCAAAAGCTGGACAATGAATAAGGAAAACCAAAGAAGAATTGACACCTTTGAATTACGGTGTTGACGAAGAATACTGAATATACCATAGACCGCCAAAAGAAAGAACAAATCTGTCTTGGAAGAAGTATACCCAGAATGCTCATTAGAAGCAAGGATGGCTAAACTTCATCTCATGTAATTTGGACATGTTATCAGGAGGGATCAGTCCCTGGAGATGGACATCATATTTGGTAAAGTAGAGGGTCAATGAAAAAGAGGAAGACCCTCAACAAGATGGATTGACACAGTGGCTTCGACAATGGGCTCAAGTATAACAACAATCGTGAGGGTGGCGCAGGATTGGGCAGTGTTTCGTTCTGTTGTACATAGAGTCACTATGAGATAAAACCAACTCAACAGCACCTAACAACAACAGCAACAACATTCCACATGAGAAAATATATACATGTATTTAAAAATACACCAATAATTTAACTATGATTCATGTATGTAATAAGCATGTTTCATATATGTAATAAGCATGTTTCATATATGTAATAAATTCAAGAAGTATAAAAACATGACTGTACATGACAGTTGTTTCCTCTGGGGTGGCAGGGAGTAGAAAGAGACTGGGGAATTTAGAACACAGGACTTCAAATTTACCCATACACTTTATTATTATTATTTTTTATAAATAACAGATCTGAAACAAATGTGGGAAAAAAAGTTTACATTTGATATATTCATTCAAATGGTAGGTACATGGGATTTATTGTAGCATCCTTTCAAAATCCTAATCAGAAACCTTCAAATCCATATCCTTGCCCAGAGTAATAAACAAGAAGCCCATAATGAATTGTACAGATACATAAAAAGATTCAGAGAGAGGCACTGAAGACATTCCATATGCAGGACATGTATCCCAGGTGATGTGCTAGAATGATTACTCAGGTAATCTCCAGTCACCGAATCCATGACTCCCACCTCCATATCCACGCCCATGATGCATCAGTTGACCTTTACGAGACTTATTGTTCTGTGATCAGTAAGAGGAGTTTTCTCAATCCCAGTTTCTAGGCTAAGGAACGTTTTCTTCATAGATTCCAGAGAAAAGCCACAGAGACCTTCCAAGAAGAACGGCACATCCCACGTGATATTGCACACACTGGATCCTGTCACGAGGCTTCTAAGAGGACTGGTGCCAGAAGAGTCTTATTTATGTAAAAAAAAAGCTATTTATCTTGCCTCCCTCTGTACTCCAATGAAAAACTCGATCTGATTTGGGGGCAAAACGATTAAGAAATGATTCTCAAGTGTCTCCCCTGCAAGTCACAAAGATATGGACAAGACTTTGGGGAGCCAGACCAGAGGGTCACATTTAGTCACCTTGAATTACAATAAAAACCTATGAAAAAACTGGTTCATTTTACTCAAGTGGGGCATCGTGAAACCTGCTAGCAAACATTATTAAAACAAGAACCCAAACATATTTTACATACTACAGTGTGATGCAACTGTTTGAAGAACATCAAAATAATAATGTAGTCACCATAAAAGAATAGCACAAGGCAGAAGCTCTGTGAAAAAGAGAGATCCAGGATGAACTTCGTATCTCGTGTTCATCTCATTCCCTAATTGCAAATGTACCAAAAAGCTTCACCCACTGCCTCAAATGATAGCAGAGAATATCCTGAAAATACCCATAATTAATCTATTTCTGGATGTTTGCAGCTGTTTCTTCTCACTGAGTCATGTCACATCGGCAAATGAAGGTCTAAAAGCTTGACTCCATTCACGTCATTAAGGCCGACTCTACTTTGCCAGTTCCTAAGAAAGGTGATCCAATGGAATGCAGAAATTATCAAAGAATATCATTAATATCACATGCAAACAAAATTTTGCTGAAAATCATTCAAAAGTGGCTGCACCAGTAGATTGACAGGGAACTGCCAGAAATACAAGGTGGATTTAGATGAGGGCATGAAACCAGGGATATTATTGCTGATGTCAGATGGATCCTGGCTGAAAGCAGAAAATACCAGAAAGATGTTTACTTGTGCTTTACTGATTATGCTAAGGCATTTGACTGTGTGGATCATAACAAATTATGAATAATGTTTTGGAGAATGCGAATTTTGGAACACTTAATTGTGCTCATGTGAAACCCGTACTTAAATCAAGAGGCAGTTGTTCAAACAGAACAGGGGGATACTGCGTGTTTTAAAGTCAGGAAAGGTGTGCGCAAGGGTTGTATCCTTTCACCACACTTATTCAATCTGTATGCTAAGCAAATAATCCAAGAAGATGGACTATATGAAGAATGGGGTATCAGGATTGGAGGATGACTCATTAACAACCTGCAATATGCAGATGACACAACCTTGCTTGCTGAAAGTGAAGAACACTTGAACCACTCACTAATGAAGATCAAAGACTAAAGCCTTCTTCAGTATGGATTGCACCTCAACATAAAGAAAACACAAATCCTCACAATGACCAATAAGCAACATCATGACAAATGGAGAAAAGATTGAAGTTGGCAAGGATTTCATTTTACTTGGATTCACAATCAACACCCATAGATTACAGCAGTCAAGAAATCAAAAGACGCATTGCATTGGGCAAATCAGCTGCAAAAGACCTCTTTAAAGTGTTGAAAAGTAAAGATGTCACCTTGAAGACTAAGATGCACCTGACCCAAACCATGGTGTTTTCAAATGCCTCATATGCATGTGAACGCTGGACAATGAATAAGGAAGACCGAAGAAGAATTGACGCCTTTGAATTGTGGTGTTGGTGAAGAATATTGAAGATACCATGGACTGCAAAAAGAACTAACAAATCTGTCTTGGAAGAAGTACAGCCAGAATGCTCCTTAGAAGCAACGATGGCGAGCCTGCATCTTACATAGTTTGGACATGTTGTCAGGAGGGATCAGTCCCTGGAGAAGGACATCATGCTTGATTAAGTACAGGGTCAGCAAAAAAGAGGAAGACTCTCAACAAAATGGATTGACACCGTGGCTGCAACAATGGGCTCAAGCATAGCAACAACTGTGAGGATGGAACAGGACCAGGCAATGTTTCATTCTGTTGTACATAGGGTAGCTATGAGTCAGAACCAACTAGATGGGACCTAACAACAACAACAACTACTTTTAGGAGGCAGCTCTTCCCCAGTCATATTTTGACTGCCTTCCAACTTGAGGGGCTCATCTTCTGGCACTATATTAGACAATGTTCTGCTGGTATTCATAAGGTTTTCACTGGCTATTTTTTTTTTCAGAAGTAGACCACCAGTCTGTCTTCCTAGTCTTAGTCTGGAAGCTCAGCTGAAACCTGTCTACCATGGGTGACCCTGCTGGTATTTAATACCAGTGGCATAGCTTCCAGCATCACAACAACAGGCAAGCCCTCACAGTACGATGAACTAACAGAGGCATGAGGGGAATGTGGAATGTACAAAGTATGAATCTAGGAAAACTGGGAATCATCAAAAATGAAATGGAGTACATACACATCAATATCCTAGGCATTAGTGACCTGAAAAGGACTGGTATTGGCCATTCTGAAATAGACAGTCATATGTTCAAAAGACCTCTTTAAACTGTTGAAAAGCAAAGATGTCACCTTGAAGGCAAAGGTGAGCCTCACCCAAAAGACCCTGATACATAGGTTCTATGATTTTTAACACTCCATTTAACAAAAAAATGGAGCCAAAATCCATTCTCAGAATAAAAGACAAATAAACAAATGTTGGGATTCTTCAGTCCATCTTCCCTAACTTTAATACATGGTCCCATCTTCCTCATTTACCCTCTTTCATGCATGCTGTCAAACCCAGAATTGGCCAGACAGATTCACTTTCAGGACTCAGACATCTGTGTAGTTACAGAATGGTGGGAAATGGTCAAAGCAGCCTCTCCTGCTGGTCAGTGCACAAAACCCTGCATTCTTTAATGCAGCAGATAATAATAAGATGGCCAATATTTTAAAAAATAAGGTTGGATTTGTACTGAAGTATAAATTTGGATATATGTCTTACTGATACTTATCAGCTGGCTCTGATCTGTGATGTCATTAGACATTGCTTCTGATTGCACAGCTGGGCCATTCAATGAAACTCTATTGAATTGTTCCACTTAATTTGCTTTCTAAACAGACACTAGAAAGACACACATCTGTGAAGAGGTTTTACTGTAATTGTATACATGAATTGAACTGTGTATTGCTTCTCTTCTCTTTTCTCATGGACTACTGCCACACAGTCCTCATTGCTTCCTATTTTCCATCTCTTCCCTCTCCAATCCATCATGCACTCTGCTGCTAGGAGCCCAATTTAAAGTTCATCTCTGATCCTAACATTTTCTTAATGTTCTCCAATGACTTCCCATTGTTTAGAATCTAGAGTCCTCAACTTGTAATCAAGGCATCACCCAACCTGGTCCTAGCCTATCTCTCAAGCAGTGTTTCCCTCTACACTCAACTTCTTTCTATTTGCTGCATGGATAGATCCAAGCTTTTGCTCAAAATGTTCAACACTACTGGAGTATCCTCTGTTCTCCCTTCTCTTCATACCTCAGCTCTTCTTACCTCTTAAGACCTATGAATTTTTCCATGTCCACCCAAACTGTCACTTCCTTCATGAAAGTTTTCCTCAGTCCTCAGTCCCTGAATGAGTTGGGGTTTTTCTGTGCTCTGAAGCTCAACTGCACTGTCTTTGTAACTTCCTTGCTGTTTATCACAGTCTGTCTACTACAGTGATGCCTAAGTTGTCTTCTCCTGACCATACTATAAATTCCCTGAGGATAGTAGAAGCTTCATATATTTTGTATTAAACTGACACTGTTTAATATGGGGAATGGTGCCTCATGGCTGTGATCATGTGGCTTAAAAAACAAAATAAAACAACAACAGAAATAAAATAAACTGTAAAAAAATAACAAAATAAAAAATCATAGGACTTTTCATCTCTGCCTTCCCATTCTCAGTCCGTAAAGGGAAATCCATCTAAGACTTCAGAAGCAAGACCTCATCTTTGCCCCTCTACTCTCTTGCATAATGCCTAGAAAATTATAAGCCCTGATAAAAACGTTCTTTTTCTCCTCCAGTAAACAAGTCCCTGGTTGGATAGAAGTATAACCAGCCACCTCACCACAAGGCGCACTTTGGGTTTTGAGACTCCTGAAACGGGACAAATAAACTTGGGAGAGAGAAAGGTTGCCCAAGCAGCGACCATGATGGGAACAGACCTTATCAGCAGAGAAAAGTGTTGGCTGGAGATACCTTTTTCAGCATCAGCTGGGTGTGGTGGCTTTTCATTTCAAGATCAAAGTGTTGATGATTTGAGGATAAACAGGATATATCAGTTTTACTGCTTAATAGATGTCACTCACCATAGCTGATATCATGGTCGGAGAGAAAACAGTGGCAAAATAATGGTAAGACCAATTTATTAAAACTGAATTTATCTGTATTTACACAGTCGTTTTTGCTTCAAACAGAAAGCGTCTATTTTAATAAAGATATTTCGACAGATCTGCTGCAAATGGAAAACGTTCATGTCATTTCTTCTGGTAAGTACTAATATGCACATATTTCTTACATAATGGATGAGAAAATTTTTTTTTGATACATGAATGTTTTTTCTCGTGTTGATAGAAATTTGGCAGTCAGTGTTCACCACCCTTTACACACAAAGTGGCTCAATCAACCATTGGCCTTTTCTTACAAAGCTGGTAATCTGTGTCCTTTAATAGAATAATGACAGGGATATTTTCCAATATGCAACACAAAATTATAAAACAATGGATGTTTATTTTGGCCCAGAGACTTTGCACAAAGGTCCCATCTATGCTCCCCCTTCATAAAATCTTTCTTAATAAATTCATAACATCCAAAAAGTCAAGCTAAGAAAGAACCATGATTTTAGCCTTTCCTTTTGGCCAAAATCTTTAATTTTGGGGAATGCAAATAAGCTTCTCAAAATTATTCAGAACATTTCAGAGACTTCACTGATTTGCCAAAACCTTTTCATTCCAAACTATTTCCAAGGATTGGCTGTTGGGTCTATTTTTATACACTTAAGAATGAGATAAATACCTTTTATATAAGTAGAAATCTCAACCCAGTAATATCCTCTTTTCTAATACAAGAAGTCATTTTTTTCCCCTCCCTTTATAAACAGGTTTTCCCACCAAAGCAAAAAATTAAAACAAATTTCAGCCTAAGTAATCTGAAAAACATAGGCAATCCCTGGGTTACAAACTAGATCCATTCCTAAACCTGTCTTTAAGTTGAATTTATAGGTAAGTTGGAACAGTTACAGAGTTCTTATTTAGTGTCAGTTAGTCAAATGTTTGTCTTAGTAGTTTGGTAATACAGTGGTTAAAGTGCTCAGCTGCTAACCCAAAGGTTGGCGGTTCAAACCCACCAGCTGCTCTATGGCAGAAAGATGTGGCAGTCTGCTTCCATAAAGGTTTGGAAACCCTATGGAGCAGTTCTACTCTGTCTTAATGGTCGCTATGAGTTGGAATCCACTGGACAGCAGTGGGAGGCTATGCATATAAAACACTTCATGAGCATCACAAAGTAGTGCCTGAGCTTGTTATTATGAACCAGTGTATTTAACTCAAATTTTTAATACAATAGGCTTTATGTCAGTCCATTCTTAAATACCAGTTTTCCGTAAGTCGGACTTTCTTAACCCGGGGACTTACGGTATGTACTGAAAGTGTTTTCAGTGTTCTGCTTTTTAAACTAGACAAACTCTTTGGCAGCTGAAATTCATTAGCAATAGAAACTGTAAAGCTTTTAAAATGTGTTGGAAAAGCTTCAGAGAAGATCTAAAGCACACATTGCTTTATAAACCTGAAGCAAAATTCTAAAGCACACCTGGGAGCCAGAGCATCAGAAGCCTGAAAGGCCTAGAACAAATACATGGATTATATTCTGAAAAAGGAGTCCCTGAGCAGCACAAACAGATAAGCATTTGTCTACTAGCTGAAAAGTTGGTAGTTTGAACCCACCCAGAGGTGCCTCAAAAGGCAGCCCCAGTGATCTGCTTCCAGGAGGTCACAGCCTTGAAAATCCTATGGCGCAGCTCTGCTCTGCACACGTGGGGTCTCCATGAGTCTGAAGCGACTTGATGCAACTAACAACAATACGCCCTGATAAAGATAGAGGCCTTAGCTCTACGGTATAGAGTAAGGGGAACCTATATCTGAGAGATACCATCATTTAATATGAAGCACAGATATATGTATTCTTAGTGCCTATTGCTGCACAAGGGAGGAAAATCTTCACACAAAAGAAACAGAAGAAAGTTGGTCCAGAGCCAATGCAAAGGCAAGAGGTTTTATTCAGGCAAAGAGATTAGCAGGACTCTTGACCATTTTTTCCTCAGGCTGTCATCATTCATGCATTCATTTAGTCCTTCAACAAGCATTTTTGAGTTCCTACCGGTGGTGCAAATATGCTTGGCTGCTAACCAAAAAGTTGGAAGTGGACTCTAACTTCTATGCAGAGGTACGTCGGAAAAAAAGCCTGGTGATCACTTCTGAAAAAAAGAAAATCAGCCATTGAAAATCCTGTGGAGCACAGTTCTGCTTTGGCACACATGGGGTCATCAGGTGACTTAATGGAAACTTTTTTTTTTTAAATCATATGACAGGCAGTTTTCAGGGGACTCAAGATCAGCAGTAGAGGTCTCTGCTCTCATGGAAATGGCTTTCTAATTCTAGTGGAACTGACACTTACTGACAATAAAAAGTAAACAAATAAGTGAAAAAGAAAATATCAGATGCTACAAAGAAAGCACAACAGGGCTATGTGAGAGCGATGGGAGGTGGTGACAATGGCTCACATAACTGAGGCTCAGGGGAGTGCTGCCAGTTGAGCTGAGACCTCAATGAGAAGAAGGAGCCAGCTATGCCAGAATCTGCAGGCAAAGCATTCCAGAAAAAGGGACAGTTAGCTTGGCAGGTTAGTGAACTGAAGGAAAGTCAGTGAGGCTGAGTTAGTGAGCAAGAGAAGCTGGCAAGATGAAGGCCTTGAGGAGTGGAAGGGAGCTGGATTTTATTGAGTGCAGTGGGAAGCAACTGGAAGGTTTTAAGAAACAGGATTATATAACTTGATTTATGGTTGTCTTAAGGTCATCTTGGTTGCCGTGTGAATAATGAATTGTAGGGGGATAAGCGCGGATGCAGGGAGACGGGCCAGTTGCTATAGTACAGGCAAGAAATGGTGGCAGCATGGATAGGGTGATATTGATGTATCAGCTGAGAAGTGAATGATTTGGATATGCTTTAAAGGTAGAGTTGACAGGACTTAATGATGGACAAGGGAACAGAGCAAAAGATAAGGACTGTAATGACTTTTGGGCTTTGCAAAAGGGTAGAGAGTAGGGCCATCTGCTGAGATGCAGAGAACTGGAGAAGCAGTTTGGTAGAGGATTTGAGAATTCTCTTTTAGCCACGCTGAATCTGAAATGTCTTTTAGGCATCCAAGTGGAAATTTAAAGCAGGCAACTGCAGGATCAGCAAGTCCCCGGGTTATGAACATCCAAACATCCGACTTAGCGACAACTTGTACTTGCCCTTTAATGTTACGTAAATTTGTCCTCACTTTGAGACGACTGAACCAACTGCCATAGTGGCACAGTGGTTAAGTGTTTGGCTGCTAACCAAAAGGTCGGCAGTTTGAATCCAGCAGCCACTACTTGGAAACCCTATGGGGCAGCTTTACTCTGTCCTCTAGGGTCACTATGAGTCAGAATTGACTTGGTGGCAACGGGTTTGGACAGCAATCAGCCCCTATTCACAACAAATTCTTCATCACAATCACCTTCACTTTCTACACATGCAGGTTTTATATAATGGAAATGGCGTCAAGCCTTTTCTTGCACTAAACCAAACCCAAAACAAACTTGTTGCCACTGAGTCAATTCTGACTCAGTGATGCTATGGGACAGAGTAGAACTGCCCCATAGGGTTTCCAAGGAGCGGCTGGTGGATTTGAACTGCCAACCCTTTGGTTAACAGCTGAGCTCTGAATCACTGTACCACCAGGCTCCTTATTGCACTAGAGTAAGACTAAACAAGAACCATATGTACCTGTTCTGACTTACCTACAAATTTGACTTAATGACACACTTAAGAACAGATGTCATTTGTAACGTGAAGACTGCCTGTATACAAGTTTGAACTCAACGGAGAGGACAGAGCTGAGGGCATAAACTCAGTGACGTGAATGATACTTAAAGCCACGAACTTGAAGAGATTTCCTAGGGAGAGAGATTTAAAGAAGGATGAGGCTGAATTCTGGACACTGCAGTATTTAACAGCAAAACAGAAGTAGGAGAGCCAGTAAAAGAGACCAAGATGGCACAGCTAGCTCATGGGTTAAGAACCATCCCAGTGCGGTGTCCAAGAAGCCAAAGAAAAAAAAATGCCTTTATAAAGGCGTAATCAACTGTCAAATGCTGTCAAAAATGAAGACAAAAATGAGTTCTCCATATCTGTATCACTTCCGCTACGTTCACGAATTTAATCATCACCCTCATTATCAAAACCATTTGTCAAGGACTGACTATGTGCCAGGCACTGCACCAAGTATGACTAGTCTCTTTTAATACTTGTAATAGCTCTTATGATATAGAAACTTTAACCATCCTCATTTTACAGATGAGCAGATCAAAACATAGAGAGGTTAGTTTATTACCCATGTACCCTGGAGTTTAACTAGAACCTAGGCAGCCAGACTTCAGAGTACGTGCTCTGATTCTGTACTCCAGGTGTGGTCCACTTACTAGAACTGATGGTACTGGACTATAAAGAGATAAATACAGAAATTAAGAGTAAGCATTTAGAAACATCTATGGCAATTTCACATTATCACAACATCTAAGAGAGGGGATGTGAAAGTATAGGTACACAATGGGTTGGAAAATTAAAAAATAACAAATCCTTTACCACAGATATTGTGAGAGACCTGCATATACTTTCTTAACAATCCTTACAAACTCCTGAAAGGAAAGATTCTCTTCATTTATTCTTTCCTTATAACAGTCTGGACTCATACCTACTGAACCAGAAGTACTATGAGGGGCTAAATTAATCACTTATCTCCTAACCAAGTGTATTAACTCGATCACTGTACACACTTATAATGTAACATGCTCTTGGGGGCTTGAAGTGATACAAGGAAATCTCAGAATGAAAAAACTACTCACGTTTTTGAAAACATAAAGTGGTCCTGGGGTCGTATATATACACAACAATGACCCTGGTGACCTGATGTCAACAGTTTGAGCTTCATTCCAGTTACGGTCCACTACTGAGAGATTTGACCAGTTTCTCATGATCAAAGGCACAGAGAGAATGCATGGCTAGTAGGATTAAGGAGCGCGGGATGTGATTATAAAAGGAACCTCAACCATCTGTCCATCCTCATGGTACCACTGAACTCTAAAGCCATAAAGCTTTTCCTGGTTTGCACAAAATTAGAAAGACATGGTATTTTTCTCTTTCATAACTCCCAGCTGGCTCTTTATTATGTTCCACCTTGTGTAATTGTTATTTGAGGATCTGCCTTCTTCTTGCTGTTAACATATAAGTGACTTCCTGGCAGAGATTGGGTCTTACTAATTGTTTTCTTCCCTGTACCTAACACAGTGCCAGGCACATAATATATGTCAGTAAATGAAAAATTCCCTAGGATTGGCTTTGATTTTATTTATTAGCCCAAGACTCCAATTACAGGTTATGTGGAACAATTAAATCCATTTTTTTGACACCAACCACAAGGATAATAATAAACATAAATCAAAATCCCACTTGTCACTTTTTTGTTCTGACACCAGCTGCACATGCAGTGTTTCTTCCTCTGACCCTAACACCTGGAGCTAGGTCAGATCTCACAAGCTAAAGGACACAGTGCTCTAGACTACCAAGTTGGCCCAAGACTTCAGATGCCAGCTGCAAGTTTGGGGGTCCCCAGACCTCCTTACTTATGGCCTGCTGGCTACAAATTCAAGGGTTCCCTCTATCCCCTCAGGATACCAGCTGTATGATCAAAGGTTCTCAGTGCTTTCTCACTTCTGACTTGCTGGCTCCCACTACTCCCTCTAGCTCCATAATTCAGTGGAACAACACACAGAACTCATGGAACATACTATACTTACAATTACAGCTTTATTTTAAAGGATACAAATGAGGATCAGCATAAAGAAGAGACATATAGGGCGAAGTCTGGGAGGGTTCTCAATGTGGAGCTTCCATGTCCTGAAGTGGGTGCATCACCCTCCCAAGAGCAAATATCTTTCACCAACCAGGTAGCTAATGGAGATTCAGTGTCCAGAGTTTTCACTAGAGATTTTTGCTACATCATGTGAGATGATCATCATGAGGTAGGACATGTTCCTCTGGCCTGGGGCTTTTAGTTAAGTGGGGGAGCAGACGTTCTGTGTGTAATTAATAAGTGCTATGAAGGAACACATGTTCTGGTATGAGGATCAGAGAAGGCTTCTTTGAGGGCCACCTGAAAGAAATGGTCAATTTTATTCAAAATGTAAGCAAGGGATCAATGCCTGCATCCCAGAACCACCTCATCACCTTACCAGTTAGGTGTGGTCTGGAGTTCTTGTTGAAGACACTTAAATCCCAAGGATTTTTTTTTTTTTTTAGAGATTATCTCTCAGGGACCAAGGGCAAAGATCAAACTACTTGGGTAAGGTTAAATTCTAAAACCTATATAAATATAGTAATGGTACCCAAATAACATTGTTTTGTTTTCATAGGTATATGATAAATCCCCGAGAACTTCTGTTTTATTTTCAGAAGAAAAGATAGATTCCCAGTATCCTGGCCAAAGCCTGGCATAAAGTGGATATTCAATGACAGCTGTTGAATACACACATGTATATCTGAGTGAACAAATCTATGAAAAAACTCCAAACAAGAAAGACTGTACTCATTGTCATTCAGTTCATTCAACGATGAGTTCCTACTACACGCTTGGCACTAAGGAAGTGCTACAAATACAATGGTAAGTAAAACAGATAAGGGTCCTGCCATACTGGGGGCTTTTGGCCAAGTGGGGAGCCGACATTATGTATGCAATTATATTATAAGTGCTAGGTGTTCCTTCATAGAAGCAGAAGGCTTCTTTGTGGGCTACCTGAAAGAAATGGTCAATTTTATTCAAAATGTAGACAAGGGACCAATGCCAGCACATAACCATCAAGTCTTTTCTAGAACTAGGTCTGTAGACATAGAGCAAGTGATCAAGAAAAATAGTAACTGGTGGTAACTGAAGTTTACATGCTGGTAAATGGGGATGGGTTACTGAGAGAATGTGTGAAACCTCCCTCTTTGGCAATCTTTAAAAATAACTTAGAGCTTTTTATGTGTGCTGATTGTGTGTGTGGTCTTGTTTAAAGACAGAAGGGTATACTCAGTGTCCTAAAACTCTCCTCTGCACACATTCCTTACCATACCATGATTCTTTCATGAGTCCTAATCAGCTCAGCTATGTTTCTGAGAAACATTGGGAAAAACTGAAATATACTTGAGGAGCTGAAAAACAATGCATTCCCTTTATTCTCCCATAACTCAGGAAAAACAGCTGAGTGAAGTTTTGGTCAAACTTTCCAAAAAGTTTTGGGCTGAGGACAAGCATGGAAAAATTCGAGCCCAAAGGAGAAATTTCCAGAAATTTAGAAGCAAGTGAAAACAGGGGGTTATAGCAGTTCAGCATTTGCTGCCAGGAACAAAGTATATATGATATTATTTATTGCTGAAAGCTTTCAGAGAGGCAGCATCTGGTTTCAGTGAGGTCTTGCTTTCATCTCTTCCAGCAGCTGGAGTGAGCACTGCAGCGTAGGGAGATCACCCAATTTGCCAAGGTGACACAGTGAGTTAGTGACTCTTTCCAAGTTAGACCACAAGAGCCTCCTGGCCCCTCCAGTGCCAAGAACTGATGGAGGGTTTAACACTTTTTATCGATTGCAACTGGATTCTTCATTTTGGATTTTACATTTGTGTTTGTATTTCCAGAGTCCCAAAGAGCCATTCATTTTCACTTGTCTCCAGCGAGCAGATCAGATATCAACTTGGTTCCCTGTGAATGTCAAAATGCCCTGCACCCTTCAGCTAGGATTTACTCATCTAGGCTGAGTGTGCTAACGGCGGGAGAAGTCAGAAACCATCATGCGATGGTTCTCTCACACTGGGGCAGAGGAAGAGAGCCATACAAAGGCCAGCTAACTCTGCACAGAGAAGCCGGGCTCTCTGCTTTGGTCATTCCAAATATGCTGCTCTGAGGCAGGGGAAAGGCTGATGAAGATGAGGTTAGCTCTGCCAGGAGCAAGTGCCATCAACTTTGCTGTTCACTGAGGCTTTTTCTCTAAGTGCTATTTCTTACAGGGAGAAAATCAGTTCCTCTCCTCTTTTTACATATGTCTTCCACACCTACAGGAGAAAAGGGGGCTCTGTTTTCCACATATGTTCTCCCTACATCCCAAGAAGGCCATGTATTTGAGCTGTAAAAGGAACAAACAACAACAAAACTTTCTCAATACGAAGCTTTAGCATTAATCTAATAGCCACTCAGGTTACCTGCCAATCCGAATCTCCCTCTTTCTTCCTTCTGTGTGTGTGCACACAGATGGACTATAAATTATTAGTATCATGAATTCAAGAGGCCTTATTTTTATGAAAAGACAGAGAAAGGAGGGGAGGGGCAAAAAAGGGAGAGTATTACAACCTTTTAAGTCTGAAATACAAGCTGACAGAAGCTGATCTGATGGGGAAGACCAGAGAACTGAGAGAACTCAGCCAGTTAGCTCTGTGACTAGACACGGCACACTCTAAAATGGCCAAAAGAATACCAGGAAAGCAGCAAGGCCTCATTTAGTTCTTATGTCCAGCAAAGGCAATAGACAGGGCACAGCATCAAGAGAAAACATGCAAGAGTTTGAAGTACACGACAACGCCCAGAAGACATGCTGTTTTAATAACGTAAAACGTATGTCCAGTATGAATGGCAGCAACCTAACTTCACTTTAGGTCTGAAAGGAACAAAACCACTAAGAAACACATGACAATTTCAGTACAATAGGATTTAGGAAACATTTATTTAGGATATGTTGCTGATGTCAAAACAGTACATAAACACAGAACACTTCATTTTGTTTCTCTTACATCATAATTTTCTTTTTTAATTGGAGAAGAAACAGGTCCTGGCCATAAATGATGACATGCCAAGCACCTGAATCTATCTTTTATTTTACATATGCATGCTATCCCGCTTTGACTTATTATTCCAAGAGACAGCCATGCTAATTTTAATATTGTATTCATCCATTCAACATTTATTGAATGCTTACTATGTGTTGGGTATTAATCTGGGCCCAAAGGTTATAGCCATGAGCAACACAGACACAGTCCATGCCCTCATGGAGCTTCCAACCCAGCAGTTGTGTTTTATTTCACAGTTCAGTTATGGTTTTGATAAAGCTCAGTACATTCGAATTTTAAAAAGGAAACTTCCATCCAAGGAAAATTCTTAGGTTATTACTTTCTGAAATTTATTTTCTCGACCCTCCAATTAGTCCATTGGTATTAAACTCATAGTTATTGCCTTTCTTAGAAGGAAAGAGCTATGACATGATACAGGATTTTCTTTTTTTTTTTGCTTTGAGAAGATGAGTTTCTAAATAATAAATGTCTAATGAGTTAACCAGTAGGTTCAGTGGCTACATGCCAAACTGAGTGCTGTAACACAAGCCAGGGCAGGCAGATTAAAAAAGATACCTCCAAATAGAAAACAATCCTTTCTCTGCTGTAAAAAGCCAAATTGACATCTTTAGCAAGCACCAGTAAATAATTATACATTCTGGCAATCAAATACAAACAATCAGGTTTCAAAGTTTGCCCCAACCAGCTGTCCATAAAATCCTTTGTGCCAACAGGGATCAATCTGATCACAGGGGTCACCAAGCAACTGGCCAGGACAGAAGTCACGTGGGTCCACACCTCTGGTTCTATACAAGCTCCAGGCTTCCTGATGAGCACCAAGGTGTTCCAAAGCCACATGAATGTGCCCCTATTTCTCTTCCTGGGAAGAACTAGGAGTTGGCCATTTTGTACTTGGGATTCTTCCACTTGCCTTCTTAAGCTTTCTTTCCACTTCCTCCTCTCCTTATCTCCCCTTTCTTTTAGGACTCTCTTTCCCTCACTGTTTTTTCCCCTACTTTCCCTCCAAGTCCAGACATTGTTTTAAGCTCTTTATGTTTTACTTCACTTGAACCATACACAGTCCTATGAAGCACTGCAATCATTTTATACTGCAGAAGGGATCTTGGAGTCTAAGGTTCCACAGCTGGGAAGGCATGCACCAGGATCCCAATTAGTCTATCTGACTCCAGAGTCCTCAACCACTGTGCTATGCAGCCTCCAAGTGACTTTTGGCTTATATGTTTACAATAAAGATGAACTGTTTTCAAGTGTTGAGTGCGAGATTAAAAGTGAAATATAAGAAATTCACCTTAGTCTTGGCTGTTTGAGAAAAATCCAACACTCTCACTTCACCAAACTACTTCAAAGGTGGCAATTAGGGTGCTAATTAATGGAGTAGCCCCTGGGTGGTGCAAATAGCTAACTCACGCTAACTGAAAGGTTGGTGGTTCCAGTCCACCCAGAGGCACTTTGGAAGAATGGCCTGGCAATCTACTTCTTAAAAATTAGTCACTGAAAACCCTATGGAGCACGGGTCTATCCTGATACACTTGGGGTAGCCATGAGTTGGAATCGGCTGCACAGCAACTGTTTCTTTTCTGGTTCAATTAATGGAGTAATTTATTAAAGGGACTTTTGCCTCTCCCATGTGGAAGTACATTGTTAAAAGTTAGGAACAAATACTCATTAGAGGTTACAGTGGCCCTGTCCCCCCCAAAAGTAAACAATAACAACAAAAACCTAACTTATTATATCATAGTTATTCTCTGTGTCCCCTCCAAAAAGAAGCTAAATAAAGTCTTGTTTCTATTAACATTTGTTATCGTTATTCATTTCAGGAATCAGGAAGAGCTTTCAGTGGCCTCGGTTCTTAGCTTTAAACTAAACAACTTGATCCAGAGAAAGCTAAAATATTAGACCCTACAAGGTCTGAAGATCAACATACCTAATGAGCTCATTTATAGGCTGTCAAAAAACAGAAGAGATGGAAAGGCTGCTACTATCCTCTTTTCACTGAAGCCTTTACAACTCAACTCTTTTCTTACCGGTTCTGTAAGTTGGACCACCCACTAAACCTTCTCCAGCTAAATAAACAGCCACAGTTGAGAGAAGTACAAACTTCTTGGCTTACTGCTTTTATATCCACCCAGTGTTAATTCAAGACTGAGTTCCAGTAGGTTATAGACACAGTCCAAGAGAATGAAACTGGGGTCTCAATTAACTCTTACAGCCAAATGCAAGAAATCACTGAGCTACCACTCAGCTGGTGTCCACCATCAATCACCCTTCTTGCCTCCAAGCAACTCTTTAGTGATAGAAGCCAAACACTATTCAGATGGTATAGAGCATGTTAACACTGATCCTGCAGGGAAAAGACTGCAGCAGATATAAAGCTGATTCCATTGGTAAACTGACAGCATTTAATAGCAGGAAGAGAGTATACAGGAAGATGAAGAAGGAAAAAATGATAACAACAGTTGTAAACAGTAGCTGTCTGCCTGAAACAGACACTAGCCCCTGCCAAAATAAACGGCAAGGAAAAGCAAACTCTGTTTTTACCAGTAAAGCAAAACTGCTTTCTGGATTTGCAATCATTTTTTTTTTTTTTTCCTTTAGAGCTAGTCTTTGGTTTCTCGGAAGGGACCAGGTTCAAGGTCTCTATGGAACTCTGATGAGATCTGGGAAAAAGGAGGAGCTAAGGTATACTAAAAAAACAAAACAAAAACCAAACCTGTTGCCATTGAGTCAATTCCAACTCACAACGACCCTATATGACAGAGTAGAGCTGCCCTGTAGGGTTTCCAAGGCTGTAATTTTTAGGAAGTAGACTACCACATCTTTCTTCCACAGACTGGCTGGTGGGTTTCTAACACTGACCTTTTGGTTTGCAGCTGAGAGCTTAATCATTGGGACACAAGGGCTCCTTCAGGTATATTTAAACAAAAAACCAAACCTGTTGTCATCTATTCCGACTCATAGCGGTCTTACAGGACAGAGTAGAACTACCACATAGGGTTTCTAAGGCTGTAACCTTTACAGAAGCAGATTGCCACATCTTTCTCCTGCAGAGCTGCTGGGTGGGTTCGAACCTCTGACCTTTTGGGTAGCAGCTGAGTGGTTAACCACTGTACCACCAGGGCTCCTTCAAGGTGTATTAAAAAAAAAAAAAAAACCAAACCTGTTGCAGTCGAGTCAATTCCAACTCATAGTGACCCTACAGCACAGAGTAGAACTGCTTCATAGAGTTTCCAAGGAGCACCTGATGGATTAGAACTGCCAACCTTTTGGTTAGCTGCCGTAGCTCTTAACCACGACACCACCAGGGTTTCCAAGGTGTATTTAGCAAACATATAGGGTCGGCAGTTCGAATCCGCCAGGGGCGCTCCTTGGAAAGTCCGTGGGGCAGTTCTACTCTGTCCTATAGGGTCGCTATGAGTCGGAATTGACTCGACGGCGCTGGGTTATATTAAGTGCCTACTGTAAGCTGGAATCTTGGGTAAGTCTGCATCATGCTTTAAGGGTTGTGACTGACTCCATGGCAATGAGTTTTTTTTTTTTTTTTTTTTGGGTTTATGTACAGGAGAGGTGACTACCCTCTCCTGGCCAACTTTTATGAAACTGCTGGCTTTAAAATCTTAGCTGTACCCCATTGTCTGTCCCCCATTGCTCTTCTTATCTGAGATGACACAAATTCCCAGTCAAATGGACTATATTACTGGTCCTTAAAGGTCCAAATGCCTTTCAGGTGCCTGAGGACCAAACAAAGGAAACCTTACATAGTTGTTTTATCAAACAGAAATAGTATTTTACTACCTATGAGGATCCTCCATGAAACTTTTCTTTCCATCCCCACTTCCAATCCTGCAATGACCACAGACCTTCACCAACGTTCCCACCAGGGACAGGCCTGAGAGTTACCTCACCATCTTACTTAGGCCATGCCCCAATTTTCCAACTCCGTTTCTCAGACCCAGCCCCAGGTTCTGCCAGATTTTCTACTTACATTGCACACCCCCCATATCTCTAAACAGTTTCTTTCTTCTTGCATCTAGAACCATATATGTCCCCGGTCATAGATAGCAGGGATGCTGCATAAACCAGCTTCCATCAAGTCAGCTGTGACTCATGGTGACCCCTTGTGTGTCAGAGCAGAACTGTGCTCCACAGGGTTTTCAAAGGCTGGTTGTTTGGAAGTAGATCACCGGGACTTTCTTGTGGTCTCTAACCTCCAAACTCATAAAATTTTTATATTGATTTCCCATTAATGCTTACATCCAAATCATGCTTAATCCCTAGAGATAGGGAGGAGGGAAAAGGGAGAAGGTAAGGTACATAAACTAAGTCCAGATAAAACTTGTTTTTGGGGATCATGAATTCTAATAGGAAAGGGAGGCGTGTTTCTCAGAAAAAACAAGGCTGGAGATCCCACCAAGGGCTGAAATGTGAATTCATATTTCCAAGGTGGAATTCCTGGGTCCACCAATGCAAAGAGATGGCCCTGATCCTGGGGGGTTAACAAAACAAAATTGTCTGGGGACCTGTACCCAGAAGCCAGTGGTAGGTGGCCCATACAGACTCCAAAAGAAAGGTATACAATACATCCACCGACTTCTACCAACATTCTTCTTTAATTAGCCATTTATCTCCAGTACCAGTTCTGGTTAATGAAGTTGCCTGTTTGGGCTACAAAAATCAAATTCTGAGCAAAGTCAGTTTTATTTGCTTTTCTAGTGAGTAATAAAATAATTTTTTCCCAAGGAACTTCAGGACATTAAAAAATTTTTATATTGATCCCCATTAATGCTTACAGCCAAATTATGCTTAATTCCTAGAGATAGGGAGGAGCGGAAAGGGGAAAGGTAAGACACATCAACTAAGTCACATATAATCTTTAAACTTCTTTAATCAAGTCTTAGCCTCATCCTCTCTAAGCCTTTTTATCAGAGCTGTTAAGAAATAACCAATGTGACATAGTTAGGCTTCATCTCATCTATTTCCTCTCCCGGGGCTCTAGTTGGGCTGCTAATGAGCTGTGCAGTGGCCTCCATAGGGGAGGGAAAAGACTAGAAGCTGGATAATCCACAGAGTCATTTGGATGCTAAGCAAGTAGCTGCATGTTTCTTATTAAAACCCTGGGAATTAGGATTTGAAAGGCTGGGAGGGCACTTTTCTCCCAAGTAACTGCTCTAACACAGTTGACATCTCATCAAAGAGGTACACTTCTTAGGAATAAAGCATCCTGTCTCTAGTAATTGTTTCATTATCTGAGTTCAGCGACATCATCAGTGGATATTCAGAGAGGTTAAATAACTGTGATAAGCAGCCTGTCAAGGGCAGAGCTGGGTCTGGCCTTATAGTGCGGATTGTTTTCAATATGAGCCTCACTACAGACCTCTGTGA
Source organism: Elephas maximus indicus (assembly GCF_024166365.1). NCBI lineage: Eukaryota > Metazoa > Chordata > Mammalia > Proboscidea > Elephantidae > Elephas > Elephas maximus. The sequence continues at coordinate 48,951,255 of NC_064820.1, read as the reverse complement.
TTCAACCTTATTTCCCCAATCACTTAAAAAATAACAAAAACACCCTTTCTCCCAGAGCCACGAGTTTAGGACACCAAAGCAAGTACTTCCTGGTGTTAAAAAATGTGTGTTGGGGCTGATATCACTAAAAGTTGAGAAGTGAATCAGATCTGGTAAAAGGAACCTAAGATAAGACCTGACAGACACAATATATGAAAGCTTTTAATTCAAGTAAAAGAAAGACCTGAGAGAGAGAATGTATCAAATTTTTAAATTCAAGTAAAAAAAAAAAAAAAAAAGGTTTGAGTGTCTACTCTGTGCTAGCATCTTTATAAATTGATACTTTGGAAAAATTTCCAATGCGAAGCCTCTAAGTCAAGTATATAGTCCTAACGGATTTGGATACAGAGTAAGTTCTGCTGTAGCGAAAAATGTAGAAATGAATATTGATAGTTAGGTTTGTTCATTTACTCATATTCGTTAAATAAATAGGTTTTTTTCTGTGTGCCAGGTATTCATCTAGATATTGGGGACATAGTCACGATCCCTGGCCCCATAGGCTTACAGATGACAGTTTTGAGAAGCCAAGGATTGCTTGACAGAGGTTAGGGGAGGTAAGGCCAGTCTGGTCATATCACTAAAAGTCTTTGACAGTGCCTTAGTTGGATTAAGCCCAAACTCCTTATGGCACAAATGCCTACCTCTTTCCTTAGCCAATCCTACACCTTTCCCCCTTCCCTCATGCCTAATACTTCTGCCACAACATTCTCTAAGCACATCAGGACCCTGCACATTCCTGCGCCTTTTTTTTTTTTGAACATATGGATTCCTGGATCCGGTGACCATCCTCTGCGTTCAGAACCACTGACCTCTTGCTCTGCACTATTCTCATCAGTGCAGTAGAACAGCCTTGCCCAGTACCAGAGGTGGTCAGCCATATCTACCTACCCCTTTACAGCATCAGAACAAATCCACACTGTGGCCATCAGTGTGGGGTATTGGAATGATATATTTTTTTGACCATACATAGAGACCTGGTAGTGGGTGAAGAGGCAATGTATTCAAATTCCCATCAAATATTGATTTTTAAACAACCTACTAGCAGCTAGAGCACAGACTAACACCTGCAAAGCCTATGGACTTGATTTTTAACTGTTAGCACAAAAGCTTCAATTCCTGGAATGGGAGCAGGGAATGCTTCTGGTGGTGGAGGGGTGCTAAAGGACATGTAGCCGTTATAATAAAAACCAAACCCGTTGCCATCAAATCGATTCCAACTCATAGCGACCCTACAGGACAGAGTAGAGCTACCCCATAGAGTTTCCAAGGAGTGCCTGGTGGATTTGAACTGCTGACCTTTTGGTCAGCAGCCATAGAACTTAACCACTATGCCATCAGGGTTTCCTAGCCCTTATAATAAAAAAAAAAAAAAATTTTTTTTTTAATAGATTACTGAAATACCAAGGCTTTGAATGTCTAAATATTTCCACACAGAGTATGGTTGGTATGAAGTCACTGCATGCCAGGGAAGCTATTAAGCCAGGTTTGATAAAAGGCACTCGTCCCTGTCACACACACAGATGCATAAAGAAAATCAGAAAAAGCATAAAGTAAAGGAAGATGGGCTGTTCTCTAGATCAGATGGAAATTCAGGTGAATTCTAATGGAGTGTCAGTTTCATTCATTCATTCAACAATCATTTGTAAATGTTGGACCCTGTATAAGGCATTGAAAATATTGCAAACAAAAGAAAAGAAACAAACAAGCAAACCCACAATCCTTGCTGTCATGAAGCTTACAATACTCATGGTGGTGGCCAGGCCATAAGTGAGTAATATATATCAGATGATGATAAATACTATGGAGAAAAATAAACAATGACCTGAGATAGAGAATGCCTGCAGGGGATTGAGGGGTTATGCTTTTAAAGATTTGGAAATGGATAATGGTCATGGTTGAACAACATGATAAATATAACTAATGTCACTGAAAAAAAAAAAAAGAGGCTGTTCTGAGCCTGGTGGTGCAGTGGTTAAGTGCTCAGCTGCTAACTGAAAGATTGATGTTTCAAACCTACCAGCTACTCCGTGGGAGAAAGATGTGGCAGTCTGCTTCTGTAAAGATTTATAGCCTTGGAAACCTTATGGGGCAGTTCTACGCTGTCCTGTAGGGATGCTATGAGTCGGAATTAACTTGACGGCAAGGCGTCTGGTTTTTGGTTTGGTTCTGAGAAGGACAATTTGAATAAAGATCTGAAAGAGATGAAGGTGTGAGCCATGAGGATTTCTAGAGGAACAGCACTAAAGGCCGGGGAGGGGTGTTGCAGGGGCAACAAGCACACTCGTGGTAGGTGCTTGCCTTGACACATTTAATAAACAGGAAAGATGCCAATAAGTGAGGAGTACAGTCTGTTCTATTACAACATGTGTTCTATCACAGCAATGAGCTCATACGCTATTGGTAAATAGTGGGATAATGTTGGTACAACATGGAAAGGAGGTTTTTCTTAGGCAAGAGGAGCTAGAATAGTAAGAGCAGAATTATAACCTTCAGCAGGAAAAGAAAAAGCCCTCAGGTTGGAGTGATATCAGCTCTATTTAAGAGAATTAAAATTGAGCACCTGCACCTAGAGCTGTCTCCCCAGAAGTACCCCTCTCCCAGCTCAGCTCAGGGCAGGCTATTTTTCTCCTCTGTCCACCTTAGTGGCAGCCCCACTGACTCAGAGCTCCATTCACCTACATTGTCTTAGCTCAAAAGCCGTATCTCCAGCCTATGGTTTTTGTGTTTTCATGCATTTTAAATTTTCCTCAAGTAGCTTTCAGCCAATCTGAACTGCCTTCTTGCCTGTTTGCACTACAGTATATCCCAAAAAAAAAAAAACAAGGTATCAATTATTGCTTTGATTAGTGCTGTAGTTGTTAAATTATATGAGTGGCCTACCCTAATCCTAATTTTCCCATAAATCCTGTTATTATAGGGCATTTTGTGCAGAACACAAAGTTTTACATGACATGTATACAGTGTTATAGCAGAAACATCTGGGTAGGTGAAGTCAAGGGTTACAGGGAACCAGATCATGAAGGGCCTTATAGGCCATTGTAAGCACTTTGGCATTTACTTTAAGTGAAATGGGAAGGTGCTGGAGGGCTTTGTGTGGAGCCATGAGATAATATGATGTATTCAAAAGATGCAGAGAGATAAGTTAGAGGCTTTGCAATAATACAGGTGAGAGAGGATGGTGGCTTGGACCAGGACCATACCAGTGGAAATGGTTAGGATTTGTTGATGAAATGACTTTGTAAATGAGAGGAAGAAAGGAGTCAAGATGATGCCAAGATTTTTCAGCTGGGGCAACTGAAGGATGGAGATGTTACCAACGGAGATGGGGAGAACTGAAGGATGGACTGGTTTGGGGGATGATCAGTTCAGTTTTTGTAATGTTACGTTTGAATGCCTCTAAGATACTCAAGTGGAGATGTCAACTAGGAAGGTGAGAATTCTACCATTGAACCACCAATGTCTCACCATTAATATTTAAGCCTTACATAAACACTTATTAACCCCTAAATTAACATGAAGAGTGACTATGAGGCTTGATAAGACAAGAGTTGCTTCAATACTTCCTATTCTTATTCGTTTAGCATAGGCCCAGCTAGACTACCATATATTTAAAGTTTCTCTCTTTAGATCAGAAATTACCATTTTGTGCCAGGTAATTCTTGGTTGTGGTGGATTGTCTTGTGCGTTGTAGGAAGTTTAGCAGCATTCCTGGCCTCTACCCATTAGATGTCAGTAGCACTGTCCTCCTCCAGTGTGATAACCCAAAACGCCTCCAGATATTGCCAAATGCTGCCTTGGGGAGGAGAAGAGATCTTTTTGGTTGTGGACTTGTTCTAGACTAAGAAAAGTGGCCAGATTTGCAAGCAAAAAACATTTTTTTCAGACAAAAAGTACCCTAAAGATGAAAAAGTTTTGAAAATAAACTCATCCATAAGCTGTAACACCAAACTGCTTAGAGAAAGACCCCATAATCACCATGTTGGAGAAATGGGTGTTTTTGCTAAGACTCCCAGCAGCTTTTTCATTTGTATTAACTGCTATCAAACTAACCGTAGTCCAGTCTAGAAGTGTGTGTCATCATCTAAATCTGCCTTTCAGATACTTGTTCAGACTTCTGAACAGGAGTGTTGCTTGTCTACCATCCATAGACACTGGCATGCAAAAACTCAGCAGGTGGGAGTCAGAGATTCACCAAGTAGAGAGGGGCCTCAGAGATCATCAGCTCTTCTTCTCTTGTTTTAAAGGACAAGACACTGAAGTCCAGAAATGGGAGTTTGCAGCACAAATTGCCGTTATAAACCTCATTGACTCTGACTCTGGCCTGGAATTCTGAACAATGTAGGCACAGACCATATAATTATTATTGAGTAAAGTATTTAAAATTATGCTCTTATAGCAATTTTCAAAGCCTTAGGAGCCAGTTAGGTAAACCAGAGACAAAAAAGAAAAAAAAGTTCTTCAAATCGAAGGCTCAAAAAGTTAAGGTTATATGCCTGCAGCTTCATGGTCTAGATACTTATTTTTGTTTGCTCTTTATAGCACATAACTATATGATGTCAGCCAATTGTTAAGGATAGATTTCCATTAATTTGCCTTCTTGTACTTATAAATCATGCCTACTAAGTAATTTATGGCTAGGACTTGAAAGGAATAATGGTTTGTAACTGATTTGTCCTTAAGTGAGACCAACCATTCTCACTGTCTCTCTTCCCACCTCCATGCAGCATTGTAATCTTCACCCAGTTTTTAAGTTCAAATTAAGGTAAAGTGATTGAATTCATCCTGCTGGTAGAGGATACCAATCCCTGAGTCCAAATTTCATTCACTAATAGGAGGAACCCCCACGTGTCTCTCAGTTTGTCATACTGTGGGGGCTTGCAAGTTGCTGTGATGCTGGAAGCTATGCCACCAGTATTCAGATACCAGCAGGGTCACCCAAGGAGGACAGGTTTCAGCTGAGCTTCCAAACTAAGACAGACTATGAAGAAGGACCTGGCAGTCTACTTCTGAAAAGCGTTAGCCAGTGAAAACCATATGAATAGCAGCGGAAGATTGTATTCTTTCACCATACCTATTTAATCTGTATGCTGAACAAATAATATGAGAAGCTGGACTATATGAAGAAGAATGGGGCATCCGGATTGGAGGAAGACTCATTAACAACCTGCGTTATGCAGATGACACAACCTTGCTTGCTGAAAGTGAAGAGGACTTGAAGCACTTACTAACGAAGGTCAAAGACCACAGCCTTCAGTATGGATTACACCTCAACATAAAAAAAAACAAAAATCCTCACAACTGGACCAGTGAGCAACATGGTGATAAATGGAGAAAAAAGATTGAAGTTGTCAAGGATTTCATCTTCCTTGGATCCACAATCAACAGCCATGGAAGCAGCAGTCAAGAAATCAAAAGATGCATTGCATTGGGTAAATCTGCTGCAAAGGACCTCTTCAAAGTGTTGAAAAGCAAAGATGTCACCCTGAAGACTAAGATGCGCCTGATCCAAGCCATGGTATTTTCAATCTCATCATGTGCATGTGAAAGCTGGACAACGAATAAGGAAGACCGAAGAAGAGTCAACACCTTTGAATTGTGGTGTTGGTGAAGAATATTGAATATACCGTGGACTGCCAAATGAATGAACAAATCTGTCTTGGAAGAAGTGCGGCCAGAATGCTCCTTAGAGGCAAGGATGGCGAGACTGGGTCTTACATACTTTGGACATGTCAGGAGGGATCAGTCTCTGGAGGAGGACATCATGTTTGGCAGGGTACAGGATCAGCGGAAAAGAGGAAGACCGTCAACGAGGTGGACTGACATAGTGGCTACAACAACGAGCTCAAGCATAACAACGATTGTAAGGATGGTGCAGGAGTGGGCAGTGTTTCGTTCTGTTGTGCATTCGGTCGCTATGAGTTGGAACCAACTTGACGGCACCTAACAACAACAACAATAGGAGGAAACCACTAATTGTACATTTTAAGCTTGAGATGCCTTTAAACTATGTAGTATTCATGCCCCCCACGTGTCTGTCAGTTTGTTGTGCTGTGGGGCTTGTGTGTTGCTGTGATGCTGGAAGCTATGCCACCGGTATTCAGATACAAGCAGGGTCACCCTTGGAAGACAGGTTTCAGCTGAGCTTCCAGACTAAGACAGACTAGGGAGAAGGACCCGGCAGCCTACTTCTGAAAAGCATTAGCCAGTGAAAACCCTATGAATAGCAGTATAACATTGTCTGCTACAGTGCTGGGAGATGAGCCCCCCAGGTTGGAAGGCACTCAAAAGATGACTGGGGAAGAGCTGCCTCCATAAAGTAGAGTTGATCTTAATGACATGGATGGAGTAAAGCTTTCAGGACCTTCATTTGCTGATGCGGCACGACTCAAAATAAGAAGAAACAGCTGCAAACATCCATTAAGAATCGGAACCTGGAATGTATGAAGTATGAATCTAGGAAAATTGGAAATCATCAAACATGAAATGGATCCTAAGCATTAGTGAGCTGAAATGGACTGGTATTGGCCATTTTGAATCAGACAATAATATAGTCTACTATGCTGAGAATGACACTTGAAGAGGAATGGTGTTGCTTTCACCATCAAAAAGAATGTTTCAAGATCTATCCTGAAATAAAACACTGTCAGTGATAGGATAATATCCATATGCCTACAAGGAAGTCCAGTTAATACGACTATTATTCAAATTTACGTACCAACCACTAGGGCCAAAGATGAAGAAATAGAACATTTTTATCAGCTGCTGCAGTCTGAAATTGATCAAACATGCAGTCAAGATGCATTGATAATTACTGGCAATTGGAATGCGAAAGTTGGAAACAAAGAAGGATCTGCAGTTGGAAAATATGGCTTTGGTGATAGAAACAATGCCGGAGATCGAAGGACAGAATTTTGCAAGACCAATGACTTCTTCATTGCAAATACCTTCTTTCACCAACATAAATGGTGACTATAGACATGGACCTCGCCAGATGGAACACACAGAAATCAAACTGACTACTTCTGTGGAAAGAGAAGATGGAAAAGCTCAATATCATCAGTCAGATCAAGGCCAGGGGCTGACTGTGGAACAGACCATCAATTGCTCATATGCAAGTTCAAGCTGAAACTGAAGAAAATCAGAGCAAGCCCATGAGAGCCAAAATATGACCTTGAGTACATCCCACCTGAATTTAGAGACCATCTGAAGAATAGATTTGACGCATTGAACACTAGCGACCGAAGACCAGACGAGTTGTGGAATGAAATCAAGGACATCACACATGAAGAAAGCAAGAGGTCATTAAAAAGACAGGAAAGAAGAAAAGGACAAGATGGATGTCAGATGAGACTCTGAAACGTGCTCTTGAACGTCGAGCAGCTAAAGCAAAAGGAAGAATTGATGAAGTAAAAGAACTGAACAGAAGATTTCAAAGGGCTTCTCGAGAAGACAAAGTAAAGTATTACAATGACATGTGCAAAGAGCTGGAGATGGGAAATCAAAAGGGTATAACATGCTTGGCGTTTCTCAAGCTGAAAGAACTGAAGAAAAGATTCAAGTCTCAAGTTGCAATGGTGAAGGATTCTATGGGGAAAATATTAAACGATGCAGGAAGCACCAAAAGAAGATGGAAGGAATACACAGAGTCATTATACCAAAAAGAATTATTCAGTGTTCAAGCATTTCAAGAGGTAGCATATGATCAGGAACCGATGGTACTGAAGGAAGAAGTCCAAGCTGCTCTGAAGGCATTGGTGAAAAACAAGGCTCCAGGAATTGATGGAATATCAATTGAGATGTTTCAACAAACAGACGCAGTGCTGGAGGTGCTCACTCGTCTATGCCAAGAAATATGGAAGACAGCTTCCTGGCCAACTGACTGGAAGAGATCCATATTTATGCCTATTTCCAAGAAAGGTGATCCAACTGCATGTGGAAATTATAGAACAATATCATTAATATTACATGCAAGCAAAATTTTGCTGAAGATCACTCAACAACAGCTGCAGCAGTATATTGACAGGGAACTGACAGAAATTCAGGCCGGTTTCAGAAGAGGACATGGAACTAGGGATATCATTGCTGATGTCAGATGGATCCTGGCTGAAAGCAGAGAATATCAGAAGGATGTTTACCTGCGTTTTATTGACTACACAAAGGCATTTGACTGTGTGGATCATAACAAATTATGGATAATATTGAGAAGAATGGGAGTTCCCGAACACTTAATTGTGCTCATCAGGAACCTTTACATAGATCAAGAGGCAGTTGTTTGGACAGAACAAGGGGATATTGATTGGTTTAAAGTCAGCAAAGGTGTAAGTCAGGGCTGTATTCTTTCACCATACCTATTCAATTTGTATGCTGAGCAAATAATCCGAGAAACTGGGCTATATGAAGGAGAACAGGGCATCAATATTGGAGGAAGACTCGTTAACAACCTGCATTATGCAGATGACACAACCTTGCTTGCTGAAAGTGAAGAGGTCTTGAAGCACTTACTAATGAAGATCAAAGACCACAGCCTTCAGTATAGATTGTACCTCGACATAAAAAAACAAAAATCCTCACAACTGCACCAATGAGCAACATCATGATAAACAAAGAAAAGATTGAACTTGTCAAGGATTTCATTTTACTTGGATCCACAATCAGCAGCCATGGAAGCAGCAGTCAAGAAATCAAAAGACACATTGCATTGGGTAAATCTGCTGCAAAGGACCTCTTTCAAGTGTTGAAAAGCAAAGATGTCACCTTGAAGACTAAGGTGTGCCTGATCCAAGCCATGGTATTTTCAATTGCATCATATGCATGTGAAAGCTGGACAATGAATAAGGAAGACTGAAGAAGAGATGATGCCTTTGAATTGTGGTGTTGGCGAAGAGTATTGAATATACCATGGACTGCCAAAAGAATGAACAAATCTGTCTTAGAAGAAGTACAGCCAGAATGCTCCTTAGAAGCAACGATGGCGAGACTGGTTCTTACATACTTTGGACATGTTGACAGGAGGGATCAGTCCCTGGAGAAGGACATCATGCTTGGCAGAATACAGGGTCAGTGGAAAAGAGGAAGACTGTCAACGAGGTGGATGGACACAGTAGCTGCAACAATGAGCTCAAGCATAACAATGATTGTGAGGATGGCTCCGGACCGGGCAGTGTTTCGTTCTGTTGTGCATAGGGTCTCTATGAGTCAGAACCGACTTGACGGCACCTAACAACAACAGTACTTATGTTTCCTTCATGTAGTTACTTTTTCATCTAAAGAATAAAGAAAGTCTAAAGCAAGAAAATGATCAGGTTGAGACAGTGTTCAGATGGGAGATGAGAACATTACCTAAAGAAAGGTACAATGCATTCTACTGGTACGTACAAGTTTTCATTACAAGGTACACTCTCAATGTCTGATGTGGTGCCTCAGGGTCTGTCTAACTTTAGTTTGGGATTACCAGGGTCTCTGAGATACAGCTTTCTAGGGTCAGGTATGGATCTAATTTTTCTCCTCCCATTTTCCAAATCACTCTATGTGCCCAAGTTTCTGTCCAATAAAAGCACAGCTTCCTACCATGGAGTGGTATAAGGGTTTTTGAAAGGCTTTAGGAAAAACCTTTAATACTGTTTTGAGTTTAGAGAGTGATTTTATTCAGAAATGGGTATGGTGTCAAGATATGGATTGTGCTAGTAAAATAAATACATGGTTCACTTTTTTTCCTACTTCTTTTTAGGGACTGATGCAAGCCATTCTAGATTTTCAAGTGAGAGGTGTTTGAAAAAGAAGTGGTATTTTATCTAAAACTTGGTAGACTACACTGTCACCTTTTAGCAATGACATGAAATCAAGAGGCCCTTTGAAAGCTGTTCATTCATTTAACAAATATTTGTTGAGGGTCTCCTATGAGCTATGCACTGTTATAGATGGTAGAAACCCCACAATGAATAAAATGAAGTCTTTTCTTATATTCACTGAGGGGAGACAGGCAATAAACATATGATACGTCATGTAGACAGAAGTGCCATGGGAAAAACAAAACAGGGTAAGGAGATAGGTGGAGTGGGGTGGGCAAAGGTGCTAGTACTTTGCTATGAGTTGGAATCAACTTGATGGCACCTAAGAACAACAACAACAATCAGGAAATGCTTCTCTGACAAGGTAACATTTGTTCAGAGAACTAAAAGAAACAAAAGGGATAGCATTACGGATATCAGGGGGAAAATATCTGATAATGTTATGTTTTAAAAGGAAATTTATTAGGACTCAGGACATCAGCCGTATATGTGCTTAGAATGAAAGAGGATGGGATTAAAAAAAAAAAAAAGAAGAGACTTTGGGTTGGCAGTAAGGATACATTAAGTGAATACAAATGAATACGCTGCCACAGCATTGATTGGACAAATCATAGGATTATGTATTTAAAATCTCTTATGTGGCTTGTGTGTTTCTGTGATACTGGAAGCTTTGTTACCAGCGTTGCAAATACCAGCAGGGTCACCCTTGGTGGACAGGTTTCAGCAGAACTTCCAGACTAGGACAGACTAGGAAGAAGGAATTGTCAGTCTTCTAAAAAATTTGGCCATCGAAAACCTTATGAACAGCAGTGGAACACTGTCTTATATAGTGCCAGAAGATGAGCCACTCAGGTCAGAAGGTACTCAAATACGACTTGGGAAATGCTGCCTCCTCAAAGTAGTGTCAACCTTAATGACGTGGACGGAGTTAAGCTTTCGGGACCTTTGTTTGCTGATGTGGCACGACTCAAAATGAGAAGAAATAGCTATAAACATTCATTAATAATTGGAACTTGGAATGTATGAAATATGAATCTAGGAAAATTGGAAGTCATCAAAAATGAAATGGAACTCATACATACTGATATCCTCAGCATTAGTGACCTGAAATGGACTGGTATTGGCTATTTTGAATTAGACAATCATATGGTCTACTGCGTAAAGAATGACAATTGAAGAGAAACGGTGTTGTGTTCATGGTCAAAAAGAAAATTTCAAGATCTATCCTGAAGTACAATGCTGTCAGTGATAGGATAATATCCATACACCTACAAGGAAGATGAGTTAACGACTGTCATTCAAATTTATGAAACAACCACTAATGACAAAAATGAGGAAATTCAAGATTTTTTACCAACTTCTGCAGTCTGAAATTGATTAAACATGCAATCAAGATGCATTGATAATTACTGGTGATTGAAATGTGAAAAGCTGGAAACAAAGAAAGATCAGTGTTTGGAAAATAGGGCCTTGGTGATAGAAATGACTTGGGAGACCACATGATAGAATTCTGTAAGACCAATGGCTTATTCATTGCAAATATCTTTTTTTTTTTTAACAATGTAAACGGTGACTATATGTGGATCTCACTGGATGGGAAAAAAAAGAATCAAATTGACTACATCTGTGCAAAGAGACAATGGAAAAGCAAAATACAATCTGTTAGAACAAGGCCAGTGGCCAGTTGTGGAAGAGACGATTAATTGCTCATATGCAAGTTCAAGTTAAAGAAAATTAAAACAAGTCCACGAGAACCAAAAAACAACCATGAGTATATCTCACCTGAATTTGGAAACCATCTCAAAAATAGATTTGATACAATGAACACTAATGATGGAAGACCAGACGAGTTGTGGGAAGACATCAAGGACATCACACATGAAGAAAGCAAAAGGTTATTAAAAACAGAGGAAAGAAAGAAAAGACCAAAAGAGAAGAGACTCTGAAACTTGCTCTTGAACATAGAGTAGCTAAAGCGAGTGGAAGAAATGATGAAGTAAAAAAGCTGAACAAAAGATTTCAAAGGGCTCGAGAAGACAAAGTTAAATATTATAATGAAATGTGCAAAGACCTAGAGGTAGAACACCAAAAGGGAAGAAGATGCTTGGCATTTCTCAAGTTGAAAGAACTGAAAAAAAAAAAAAAAAAATTTCAAGCCTCGGGTTACAATTTTGAAGGTTTCTATGGGCAAAATATTGAACAACTCAGGAAGCATCAAAAGCAGATGGAAGGAATACACAGAATCACTGTACCAAAAGGAACTGGTCACTATTCAATCATTTCAGGAGGTAGCATATGATTAAGAACCGATAGTACTGAAGGAAGAAGTCCAAGCTGCACTGGAGGCATTGGCGAAAAACAAGGCTCTAGGAAATGACGGAATACCAATTGAGATGTTTGAACAAATGGATGGAGCACTAGAGTTGCTCACTTGTCTATGCCAAGAAATTTGGAAGGCAGCTACCTGGTCAACCTACCCGAAGAGATCCATATTTGTGCCTGTTTCAAAGAAAGATGATCCAACAGAATGTGGAAATTACTGAAAAATTATCATTAATATCACACATGAGTAAAATTTTGCTGAATATCATTCAAAGGTGGTTGCAACAGTACATCGACAGGGAACTGCCAGATATTCAAGGTGGATTCAGAAGAGGATGTGGAATGAAGGATATCATTGTTGATGTCAGATGGATCCTGGCTGAAAGCAGAGAATACTAGAAAGGTGTTTATCTGTGTTTTATTGACTATGCTAAGGCATTTGACTGTGTGGATCATAACGAACTGTGGATAACATTGTGACAAATGGGAATTTCAGAGCACTTAATTTTGCTCATGAGAAATCTGTACTTAAATCAAGAGGCAGTTGTTCGAACAGAACAAGGGGATACTGCGTGTTTTGAAGTCAGGAAAGGTGTGCGTAAGGGTTGTATTCTTTCACCATGTCTATTCGATCTGCATGCTGAGCAAATTATCTGAGAAGCTGGACTATATGAAGAAGAAAGGGGCATCAGGATTGGAGGAAGACTCATTAACAACCTATGATATGCAGATGACACAGCCTTGCTTGCTGAAAGTGAAGAGGACTTGAAGCACTTCCTGATGAAGATCAGAGACAACAGCCTTCAGTATGGATTACACCTCAACATAAAGAAAACAAAAATCTTCACAACTGGACCAATAAGAAACATCATGATAAATGAAGAAAAGATTGATGGTGACAAAGATTTCATTTTACTTGGCTCCACCATCGACATCTATGGAAGCGGCAGTCAAGAAATCAAACAACATATTGCATTGGGCAACTCTGTTGCAAAAGGCATTCTTAAAGTGTTAAAAAGCAAAGATTTCACTTTAAGGACTAAGGTGCATCTGACCCACGCCATGATATTTTTCAATCACCTCATATGCATGGGAAAACTGGACGATGAATAAGAAATAAGGAAGAATTGATGCCTTTGAATTATGGTGTTGGCAAAGAATACTGAATATACCATGGACTTTGAGAAGAACAAACAAATCTGTCTTGGAAGAAGTATAGCTGGAATGCTCCTTAGAAGTGAGGATGGTGAGATTTTGTCCCACATACTTAGGACATGTTATCAGGAGGGACCAATCCCTGCAGAAGGATGTCATGCTTGGTAAAAAAGATTTTTTATGAGATGGATTGACACAGCGGCTTCAACAATGGGCTCAAGCATAGCAGTGATCTTGAAGATGGTGCAGGACCGGGGCAGTGTTTTGTTCTGTTGTACATAGGGTCGGTATGAGTTGGAGCTGATTCGACAGCACCCAACAACAAAAGCTTTTTAACTATAAGGCTTGTGGCCCTGGTGGCATCATGGTTTTTTGACTTTGATGTGTTGTAATGAACACGAGATTGTTTTTTTGGAGTTACTCTGCAATACTTAGAGTTACTGAGAGAACAATATTTCGTAAGCATTGCCCAAGTTGAATGATGTTATTAATTTGGGTTGGGAAACAATACAACCAGATTGTGGCTAATAAAGGGCCCTGGTCCAATTTATCAGATTTCATGCCAGTTTTTAATGATAAGGGAACTTGCGGGGCCAGGCAGGAGGGGAGAGGAGGCCAGTTTCAAGGGGGAAATTCTAAAGAGCTGACTCTAGGTAAAAATCTCACATGACCTGGTTTCATGTGGCCTTCACATTCCTCATATGATCTTCCTACCCCAGTGTTCAATATGAGCAGCATATTCTTCTAAAGGGTTTGAAGTCTTCTCCAGGCTAAGAATGCTGAGGGCCTCTACGGTATGTCCATCAATTGCAGCACCTTCCCAAGACAGTCTTTTAGGAAATTCTTACTTTATATTTTGTTGTTGTAGTTAGCTGCCATAGAATTGGCAACTCATGGCTACCCCCACGTACGATGATATAAAATGCTGCCTGGTTCTGTGCCATCTTCACGATCAGTTGCAGATCAGACCATTGTGATCACTAGGATTTTTATTTGCTGATTTTCAGAAGTAGATCACCAGTCCTTTCTTCGCAGCCTCTCTTAGTCTGCAAGCTCTGATGAAAGTTGTTCAGCATCATAGTAACATGCTAGCCTCCTCTAATGGGTGGTGGCTGCACATGAGGTGAACTGGCCAGGAATCAAACCTGGGTCTCCTACACGGAAGGCAAGAATTTTACCACTGAACCACCAATCCCTCCGTACTTTGTATTTTAAGTCTCTTCATTATCTCAAGAAGGACTTCATTTTCTTTAACTATCAAAAGAAGAGAGCCATCTGCTAGGCCTGCCCCTTTCCTCTAAGAACTGTTTTAGGTTTTTCAGTACCTAGTATGAAACTGGGTCACACATACAAGTTGGCAGTGGTCTTCCTATTCTAAAGGACAGTTAGATTTCACCTACACACCTCTCAGGCTTGCCCTGCCTTGGGGTTTTTTTAAGCATGCATGTTGGGAGCTGTTGGCTGTTAGAGAAAGCAGTACTGGCATAGGACCAGCATGAGAATATGCTAGAATTCTACTTCTTGGAGCTGAAGAGAATTTCTGTTGTAGCCCAATCCTTGGACTGCTGAATCGAGGGTGATTAAAAAAGCAAGGAAGCACTTCCTGAAAAGGGATGGGATCCAGGTACAAGTCATTACTTGAGTAATTTTTTTGCACAGTTCACTTGTTTTAGGTGCTTGTTTATGGTTTTTTGCTTTTACAAGTCATAACTTTTTGAAAACTGCTATCTGTCACACATTCTGCAAACTTTTTTTTAGCATCTACGCAGTACCCAGTCCTGTACTATGCACCATGGAGAACTCAAAAGACATAGTAACACTGTTGTTGTACTTGTGGAATTAATTCTATCGTTAAAAAGATAAAGCTTCAGCAGTCAAACAACGTGAGAAGGAGCCAGTGTGAAGCCAAAAAGGAGATATTACTTGGTGAAAAGAGTTCAGGGTTTGGAATCAGGCTATCCGGGATTTGAATCAGAACTCTGACTCTGACCAAGGGTAGGCCTTTATGAGAGGCACTTATCCCATGTGAGCCTCAGCTTCCTCTTCTTTAAACTAGGATAACAGTATCTATCACATGTCACATTGGATTGCTATGGTAATTCAACATTACATATAAAGAAATTAGCACAGTGACTGGCATGCTGTTGTTGTTGTTACGTGTCATTGAGTCAGTTCCGACTCCTAGCCACCCTATGTACAACAGAATGAAACACTGCCCAGTCCCGGGCCAGCCTCACAATCATTATTATATTTGAGCCCATCACTGCAGTCACCGTGTCAATCCATCTTCCTATTTTTTGCTGGCCATCTACTTTACCAAGTATGATGTCCTTCTCCAGGGACTGATCCCTCCCGATAACATGTCCAAAGTACGTGAGACATAGTCTCGCCATCCTTGCTTCTAAGGAGCATTCTGGTTGTACTTCTTTCAAGACAGATTTGTTTGTTCTTTTGGCAGTTGAAGGCCACAATTAAAAGGCATCAATTCTTCTTTCGTCTTCTTTATTCATTGTCCAGTTTTCACAGGCATAGGAGGCAAATGAAAACACCATGGCTTGGGTCAGGCGCACCTTAATCTTCAAGGTGACATCTTTACTTTTCAACACTTTAAAGATGTCTTTTGCAGTGGATGTTTTTGACCCATCGCTAGACTGAACAGCAAATTGTCTATTTATTAGTACTCAGTAGGAATATATCTTTAGTTCCTCTAGCAAGGCTTTGTAGACTTATGTATCCTGTACATTAAGATATATATTATTGGTGTTGTTAGTTACCATCAAGTCCACTCAAACTGATGGTGTCCTTATGTATAACAGAACAAAATGTTGCTCCTATGCCATTTTCATAATCATTGGTATGTTTGAGTCCACTGTTGCTACTATTGTGCCATAATCCATCTCATTGAAGGTTTCCCTTTTTTTTTGCTGATCTCTTCTTTACCAAATATGATGTCTTTTTCTAGTGATTGGTCTCTCCTAATGACATGTCCAAAGTAAGCGACCTGAAGTCTTAGCATCCTTGCTTCTAAGGAACATTGTGGTATAAAGACATATAGTATTATCAATATAAAGTTCATATCTGTTTGATGTTGACATCAACAGGTGACATCGGTCAATCAAAAAGTTATTTTCCTTAACGTAAGAGTCTCTTACACTTATTGATCTCCTTTAGAAATCTCACCTTAAATCTGAATTCTCTCTAGGTAATAACAGCATATTCTCCCCAAGACTTTCAGGATCCTGGATCCTTACAAGGAAATAGGAATGTAGTCATTAACAGTTGATTATTAAGCAAATTCATTGAAAATTAACAGCAGTATTTTTTGACCTCAGTCTTTATAGTCAGACTACTAATCTTGGGCAAATATAAGATTGTAATGCTAATCTATTGACACTTAGCACAAATTAGCTATCAAATGGGCCAACTGTTACTCTTGAGAACTTTTGAAAGTACATTAAAATTCTCAATTCCTGTGTATTTCTTTCTCTGAAATAGAATCTTAGGGCCTTTTATTAAGCCTAATAGCTAGCTGATTAATTGTCTGTGATATCAAATTGGCTCTGTCGTCAGAATGGTTACAGTTTCAGGGTCACGAAGTGAATAGAAAAAGATTTCATTAACCTTTGATTCGGGAAGTGAAACTTTTGTTGAAAAAGCTATTTGCAGACTTGGCTCCCTGTTAAGCATTTCTTTGAAGTTTTTAGAATTCTGTTTCTACTTTTAACAAAACTTAAGTGCTAACGTATTTACCTGGACTGACTGACTGAAAGAATCAATGAACAAACACATGCATGTTTGAGATTTGCCTTTCCTTCCTGATATCCCTCTAGTCTAGCAGCTTCATCACTGACGTGCTTTTGTAAAATTATACATGGTGGAATTTGAAATGGTGTATCAGTCAGGGTCCTGGCAAGAAACAGAATTCAACTCAGAAGGTTCAAGGGACTTTAATGGAGGGGATATGTATAGAGCTAGAGTGGGGTTAAGGTCACCAACCAGTAATGTTGAGGCACTCAGGCCCTTGCCACAAGGGGAAGCTATTCTTCTCTTGCGCCTGGAGAGACAATGGGAGGAAATAGTGTTACTCTAGTCCCCAAAGCAGGGGCCCTGGAGGAGGGAACACACCGCAGAAGCCAGGGTCATGGCAGGATTTAGCCCTTGCCAGGACACTGAGATTGTGAGGAAGAAATGCTCTGACCTCTCTCTCAACTTTCTACTTTTCATTGTTCAAACCTAGCAGGAAGTCAGCCAGCAAGGGAGCCTGGAGAATCACCCAGGGCCCTGAGCTTCTAGAGTATAGAGAAGAGCAACGAATAGATCTGGTGGTGGCGGGGGTGCAAACAGAGAATAATCAGCCAGATGGGAAATACTATTTTAGGACCCACAAAAAAGAATGGTAAATTCAAGGAATTCAGGGCACTGACCTCATCTGATCTTGGGTTAAGAGTCTCCAGTGCATCTATTCCCTGGTAATTTCTTCCAAGTATGCTTATAAGTAAGCACCTGATGCTAGCCAGAAGAAGTGCTAGTCAGTTTTGCCTGTTCCAACCACATCACTCAGGTCTGTAAGTGGTTATGGGACTGAGAGGCTTGGTCCTATATATAGTTCACTGATTGAAAAAAGTGCAAAAGGAAAAAGATAAAGAGGAAAGTCACTGAGAATCTCTCCACAAAGAACAATAATTAGGGATGTAATAACAGTAGTAATGAAACCTGGTGCCAGCAGGTGCATGAAAATGACTTTAAATGGTTTCACACGTACATGGTAAACAGTGTTCCATCTCAAACTCTTGCCAGTCCTATCTTCTAGAGCCATTATCTGTGAACAGAGTTGGTGTCCTCTTGCCATAAATAGGGAGCCTCGCAAGATGATTACTGTCAGTATGACGGGGATATTACACTTCTTACCTATCTCCAAACAGGAAGTTTGAGTTTGGTGTTACTGTTGTTTTACCATCTTGAAAGATAAAACGAATATTAAAAAAGAAGGGGAAGAAGATATCACAATATGAAGAAATTTCGATCTATGGATCGTCATTTGCTATTAGGCAATCACTTAAAGCCTATATTGGTTAATTCTGCATTAGCAGCTGATAAGAAATAAACATCCTTACCTCACACCTTATTCCATGGTTTATCATAATCTTTAGCACTTCTCCTGCTTCATCATACTTTCCCGGCAAAATCCCAAACCTGATTAAATCTAGCTCTCCGCCTCCACTGCCCCCGCACCTGAGACCTCAATGTAACTGGAGAAAACGCATGGCCAAATTGGTTGCAAAAGGCACTGCCACTAACCCCAACCGAACCGTCAGTAATGGCCAGCAATCCTGCCCTATCTCCCTAATTCATTCACTTTCCCACTCTCCTAGATAATAATACCTTCTCCTTTCTGCTCAAACCTCTAGCACTTATTTCCCACATCCTACCTTGGTGCAGATAACCTTGCTTCCTGTTTCATTGAGCAAAACAGAAGCAATCAGAAGGGACTCCACAAACTCCACCTCCACATCTACTCTTCCACCAACAATAGTGCCCACAGGCTTTACCTTCCTCCTAGTAGTAGAGAACTTCTATCTAAGATAAACTTCTTGACTTGGCACTTGCTTACTCCTTTGCCTTCTACACAGGGATATAACTCAAGCACTTCACCCCCTTTTGTTTTATCTGTTTTCTCTTTCCATTGGATCATTTGTCATCATACAAGCATACTATAATTTTCCCTATCTTATAAAAAATAAACATTAAAAATCTGTTGATCCTGCATTTTCCTTAGCCACTGCCCCATTTTCTGACCCCGTTTTCAGCAAAACTCCTTGAGAGAGCTGTCTATACTCTATATCTCCAATTCTTCTTGCCACACCCTCTTTTGATCCACAGTCTACACTACTCAGGTTTTTATTCCCACTACCTTATGGAAAACACCCTTGTCAAAATTACCAGTGACATCTATGTTTAAGGTCACCATATACTTTATCATCCAAGCCAGGATGCACGTGAAAGTAAAACGGGGTGCTATTGGGAACCCTGGTGGAGCAATGATTAAGTGCTCGGCTGCTAACTGAAAGGTCTGTGGTTCAAAACCACCAGCCGCTCTGTGGGAGAAAAGACCTGATGATCTGCTCCTAGAAAGATTACAGCCTAGGAAGCCCTATGGGGCAGTTCTACTCTGTCATATAGGGTCGCTATGAGTCAGAATCAACTTGATGGCATACAAGGAAAACAACAACATTGGTTAAGTTGGGACAGCAGATATAAACTACGCTTGGTGGAAACAAATGCTCACAATATCCCAGATGATAAATTCAGTAGCCTATTTTCAACCCTCATCTTCTTTGACTCATTTGATTACTCATCCTTCTTCACTCGGTTTCTAGGACACCACACTTTCCTGTTTTCCTTCTACCTCCTTCAAGTACCTCTTGCTTTTGCTTACACCCCCACTTCTGAATGTTAGAATGACTCAGGACCGAGACCTCAGACCTCTTTTCTTTATATAAACTCAATCCCTGGGTAATCTCATCTACTCTCATAGCTTTAAATAAAATCTACACACTGAAAACTTCCAAGTTTCTCTCTCTTTAAGCTTTCACCAGAACTATAGACATGTCTAAACTGCAGGAAGAGGTTTACCTGTGTTTTATTGACTATGCAAAGGCATTCGACTGTGTGGATCATAACAAATTATGGATAACGCTGCAGAGAATGGGAATTCCAGAACACTTAATTGTGCTCATGAGGAACCTGTACATAGATCAAAGAGGTAGTCCTTTGAACAGAACAGGGGGATACTGCATGGTTTAAAGTCAGCAAAGGTGTACGTCAGGGTTGTATCCTTTAACCGTACCTATTCAATCTGTATGCTGAGAAACTGGACTATATGAAGAAGAAAAGGGCATCAGGATTAGAGGAAGACTCATTAACAACATGCGTTATGCAGATGACACAACCTTGCTTGCTGAAAGTAAAGAGGACTTGAAGCACTTACTGATGAAGATCAAAGACCACAGCCTTCACTATGGATTGCACCTCAACATAAAGAAAACACAAATCCTCACAATGACCAATAAGCAACAACATGATAGGTGGAGAAAAGATTGAAGTTGTCAAGGATTTCATTTTAATATTGGATCCACAATCAACACCCACGGAAGTAGGAGTCAAGAAATCAAAAGATGCATTGCATTGGGCAAATCTGCTGCAAAAGACCTCTTTGGAGTGTTGAAAAGCAAAGATGTCACTTTGTGACTAAGGTGTGCCTGAACGAAGTCATGATATTTTCAATCTCATTGTATGCATGTGAAAGCGGGACAATGGATAAGGAAGACCAAAGAAGAATTGACACCTTTGAATTTTGATGTTGGTGAAGAATACCGAATATAGCATGGACTGCTAAAAGAAGAACAGATCTGTCTCGGAAGAAGTATAGCCAGAATGCTCCCCTTGGAAGCAAGGATGGCGAGACTGCGTCTTACATACTTTGGACATGTTGTCAGAAGGGATCAGTCCCTAGAGAAGGACATGATGTTTGCTAAAGTACAGGGTCAGCAGAAAAGAGGAAGACCTTCAATGAGATGGACTAACACTTTGGCTGCAACAACTGGCTCAGGCATAACAACGATTGTGAGCATGGTGCAGGACCAGGCAGTGTTTCGTTCTGTGGTACATAGGTTGCTATCAGTCGGAAATGACTGGATGGCACCTAACAACAACAACATCAGGCGGGACCAGTCCCTGGAGAAGAACATCATGCTTGGTAAGGTAGAGGGTCAGCAAAAAAGGCAAAGACCTTCAGTGAGATGGATTGACACAGTGCTGCAACAATGGATTCAAGCATAACAATGACTGTGAGGATAGCACAGGACCAGCAGTATTTTGTTCTGTTGTATGTGCGGTCGCTATGAGACGGAAGCACCTAACAACAAGACTGCAGGACTGGGCAGTGTTTCATTCTGCTGTGCATGGGGATGCCATGAGTCAGGGGATGACTGGATGGAACCAACTTGGTGACAGCTAGCAACAACGAAATACTAATGAATTGAGAGGAAAGCTAATTTAGATGCAGGCAGCAGTAAATAATCCGTTCCCTGGATGTCCTTTCCTGGATGTGTGTTAAAGTCGGTCTTGTAGGTTGCCGCTTCTTTATAAAACATTATTCAGCACTTCAATATGATTGGACCTACTAGAGCAACACTTATTCTCATCTCGAAGTTTATTTTCATTTCAACCCAAATCCTTGTAGCCAACCACAGATTTCACTATGGTCACTACTGAGTTAACACCCTCCTCCTATTATAGTTTCTGAGTTGGAGAATCAATCTTTTGTACCAAGCCCGAGGCCTCTTGGATGCAAACAAATGCTAGCGTACTGGCTCTGTGCCTGCCCCCCAAAGAATGAGCCAGCTTAGAAGATGAATTAAAAAAATTAAGCACTTGCCACTTTAAACTCCAACACCTTTTTATTTTAATTGTTTTCAGCGTAAATTATTCTAAAATGCATCCCACATATCTCTGCCTTTTGCAACAGATGATACTCAACTTAATCTTTTCCTTACGATTTCAGGATATCATGGCTATGGATGTCAGTCATTAACCTGTGTTACTGCTGTATGTGGGGGACAAAAACATTGGTTCAAGGAAAGTGCTTCCCCAGCTAAGGTTCATGTGGCCTTAGTAGGCCGTCTGGTTAAGTAACCTTGCTGTTTTGAGCTCCTTGTCTTTAAAACCCTTCCTACCTCCCCAAAGTCACCAGATACAGAAGCATAAGCATTTTCCCCAGAAGTGGAAAGCAATCATGAAGGTCTGACACACACACTTCCCCTCTATTTAACATGCTGCAAATTCTCCAACAAAGCCTGACTTGCAGAGATAGGCCAACAAGTTTGCAAAATAAGTTTTTTCCACGGCTGTGATACTGTTGTTAGCTGCCATTGAGATGGCCCTGACTCATTGTGACCCCGTATAAAACCGGACGAAATGCAGCCCAATCCTGCTCTACCCCATGAACAGTTGCAGATCAGATTGTTGCAGTCCATAGGGTATTCACTGGTTGATTTTCTTCCTAGTCTGCCTTAGTCTGGAAGCTCTGCTGAAACCTGTTCAGCACCATAGCAATACATAAGCCTCCACAGGCAGACAGATGACGGCTGCACATGAGGGGCAGTGGCCTGGAACCAAACCCAGGCCTTTTGCATGGAAGGCAAAAACTCTACCACTGAACCACCACTGCTACCCTGAGTGTGGTATTATGTAGTATTTACTGAGTGCTGCCTATGTGCCACAGCTTGTGTTAAGTGCTTTTCATATATTACTTTTATCTTCGTAACAAGTCTGTAAGTCCAAATATTTATCCCCATTTTATAGACACTGAGGTACAGAAATAGAGTCATTTGTCCAATGGCAGAACCCAGATTTGAAGCCAGGCAGTCTGACCCCAGATTCTCCAAAATGATAGCCTACAAGCTGAGTATGGCCCACAGATATGTTTTGTTTGGCTCATATGACATTTATAATTTTGGGGGCCACCATATACAATTGCACAGGTTGTGCCTAGAACGAAGGCTCAGCTGAGGGATGAGGGCCGAAATCCAGCCTGCATGCCAGTTGCTCAGCCATAGGCTCTAGCAGGAAGGAAGAGGGCACTTCCTAATTCGGATAATGGGGCTATGTCATGGATTGAATTACGTCCCCCCAAAAATGTGTGTATTAACTTGGTTAGGCCGTGATTCTCTGTATTCTGTGGTTGTCCTCCATTTTGTGATTGTAATTTTATGTTAAAGAGGGTTAGGGTGGGATTGTAACACCCTTACCAGGTCACATCCCTGATCCACTGTAAAGACAGTTTCCCTGGGGTGCGGCCTGCGCCACCTTTTATCTCTCAAGATAAAAGGAAACGGAAGCTAGCAGAGAGGGGGACCTCATACTACCAAGGAAGAAGTGCCAGCAGCACCGCTTTGGACCTGAGGTTCCTGTGCTGAGATGCTCCCAGGCCAAGGGAACACTGATGACAAGGACCTTCCTCTGGAGCAAAGAGAGAAATCCTTCCCCTGGTGTGGATGTCCTGAATTCAGACTTCTAGCCTACTGGAATGTGAAGAAATAAATTTCTCTTCGTTAAAGCCATCTGCTTGTGTTATTTCTATTAAAGCAGCACTAGATGTCTAAGACAGGCTATGTTATGAATTTACTTATGTTCCCCCAAAATATGTATTGTAAACCATAACCTCTATGCCTGTGGTTATAATCCTTTTTGGGAATGAATTGTCTTTGTTATGTTAATTAGGCAGGATTAGTACAGGGTGTGTCTTGAGTTGATTTCCTTTGAGATATAAGAGAGATCCAACAAGGAAGGAAACAAGCTGAAGAGACAAGGGCCTTCCCCCAGAGCAGAGAGAAACAGAGAGCGAGCGAGCGAGAGAGAGAGAGAGAGAGAGAGAGAGAGAGAGGATGCCTTTCCCTAGAGATACAACCTGCATTCAGACTTCTAGCCTCCTAAAATATAAGAAAATAAATTTCTGTTTGTTAAAGCCACTTACTTGTGGTATTTCTGTTATAGCAAGATTAGATAACTAGGCAGGCTAGACAAGCTAGTGGCAGCCCTGGTTGCCAACAGTAACAAATTGGGATATTTCCCACAAAATTCCAAACTTCTGGCTTCTCTCGGAAGGCAATGGAGGGAGGGAGGAAGGGAAGGAGGTAGGGATAGAGGAAGGAAGGAAGAAGGAAGGAAAAGAAAGACAGAGGGAAGAAAGGAAGGAGGGCAGGCGGGTAGGAAGGAATAAGATCTGAATTAGCAATCCTCTTTGGGCAACAATTTCTCTAGAAGTGACATGTCCTTACCTGTGTACAAACTGATTCACTTCACATATTTATGTTACCTGCCAAAAAGCTATAGGCTTTGAGTTTATGACCTCTGGCCTACATTAAACTTCCAGCATTTGTTTGAAAATCCCCCTTCTTTCCTCAAAAATAAGGTCCAGTCATGGTGCCTCAAAAAGTTCTACCCTCTTTTGGAGAGTAACAGAAAGCAAGTGCGGCTCTCTGTGTCGACTGAGTTTACAGGTGACCAAGCAGGGTGAATTCTGTTTTCTTCACAGGCTGAGGTTTCTTGTTATTTTTAGGACGCGCAGTTCTCTTGAGGCTTTATGCCTGGCAGTGAGAGAAAAAAACAAACAAAAAAACCAAAACAAAAACCAACTTTACTGTGGGAAGCCAGGTATGGGCCAAGGTCTCAGGTGGCTGATAACTGTTCCCCTTACAGCACTTCCTTATCAATGTGAAAATTGCATGTATGGAGTGTTTACATTTTGGAGGCATCACCGCTACCTTCTCCTCACACACAGGACTGCAGCTTGTGCGCAATCAAAGAAGAGCCACAGAAAATGCCACCTGGAAGATAAAACTTGTTTACTGAACAGGAGTCCAACTGGTGCCTACCCAGCTAGCACTCCGGTAAATGTTACATTCGTCTCTGCCAAGCTGATGTGTCCCAGCAGTTCCACGTGGCCTCCCCAAGCCCTGACAGAATGAATTGCTGCCTTGGTCTACAGAGACACCTGTTGCCAGTAACACAGCCAGAAGACTTAGAGCCTCATCACCCTTGTCTACGTTTGGCTGCAGACCTTGCACAGTCGCCAGTCTTCACTGGCACATGCTTTGTTTTATCACAGACGCCAGAAGGAAATCAATCCATCTGTTGGATCTCTGTCCCACATCCAGGAGACTAGAGAGGGGCAATAATCTTCACTCTATGAAGTTCATCTGAAATAAGGAAAAGCAAGACCCACAAAGGTTTAGATCAGAGATTCTGAATTTTTCTGTGCACCAGAATTACCTCTTGAAGCAGAGAGTGGAAGTTGCCTATTTAATAGTCATTCTTTCTTCTTCTGTACCTGCAAAACTCATTTTTATGGGGGTGGCAATGTGCCCGGTAGTTCCTGGTGGTGCAAATGTTTTGTACTCATCTACTGACTGGAAAGTTGGCAGTTTGAACCCATCCAGTGGTCCGCAGAAGATAGGCCTGGTGTTCTGCTTCTGTAAAGATTATAGCCAAGAAAACCCTGTGGTGCTCAGTTCTATTTTGTAAAACAAGCAGTCAACCCATGAGTCAGAATCAACTCCACGGCAATGGGTTCAGGTTTTTTTGGCAATGTGCCCAGCTTAAAACAAACAAAAAAACCCTATATTGTGTAAGTTCCCTTGTAAAAAAGGATGGCCATAAGACACTGACCGATGAGATATAAGTGAAGGCATGGAGTAAGACATCTAGGAAAGAGAACAAACTTGGCTGGCTTGTCCATTTTATCTTTTGCCCTTTGCCCTTCACTTTCTTCCTGCCTGGAAACAGACATGATGCCTGGATCTCCTACAGCCATTCTGTGAACATGAGGAAGAGGCCAATACCATAAGGATTGTGGAGCACAAAGCCAGAAGAAGCTCATAGCATTTTCTGATACAGACTGTAATGGTTATTAGTATGGGGACTTAATTTACTTAAGTGAATTGAGTCTCAGTTTCACGAGGCAAGATATTACTTCCCTTGTGGGTTTTTATGGGGAATTATTTAAATGAGATAATGTGGTGAAATTGCTTCACAATGGCTGATAGAAAACTGTCAATCAAACAATGAATGAACAAATAAAGCATTCCTTTCTTCCTTCTACCATTTCACATGGGATTAATAGTAAGAGTGAGACTCATCCTCAGCCTCTCATTGCCAATCAGATCTCTAGATTCAAGGAAAAATTAAGCCAGACTTTCTTGATCTTTCGTTAGCACTTACAGAGTACACCTCAGTCTACAGTGTTTTTTGACATGGTGTCAACTGGAACAGATAAGCAAGGAGTAAACAAGGCCCTAGGAGTGGGAAAGAGGTTCCCTTCAAGCTGAACAGCAGGAACCCAAGGAAAGTAGCAGTTTGGACCCTGCCAGGCCAGGGTAGAGAGGAAGCATGGTCTTCCTCAGTAGTGCCCCTGAGAAAACCCGAGGTAATGCAACCATAAGAAGTATCCCAGATCCCCTCACTGCCCAAGATACCCATCCCCAGGGAAGCCACAGCCAAGTGGAAAAACAAAGAGTGAGATGCACTGTAGAGCTTTAGGGCCTGGAGACATTGACACAGAAGCCATGGCAATCCTTCCTAAGCTACCAGCACACGCATTATTTTGAGAACCTATGTGCATTCAAGCTGCTGTCTCTTACAGCCTAGACCCTGGAGTAGGATACAGGACAGTCCACTGTGATCAGGTGACTTTTTCCCAATGCTGAACCATTTTTAACAAGAATTATAAAATTCCACAATTTCTTTTTTCTAACCAGCAGTTCTTTGGCACCACATGAATCTGATAACTTCCTTCTCTTTAATGCAGAGGTTGGAATTTTCTTCTGTAAAGGGACAGATGGTAAATATTTTAGGCTTTATTGGCTATAAGGTCTCTGTTACAACTACTCAACTCTGCTGTTGCAGTGTTAAAGCAGCCACAGACAATAAGCAAGCAAGTGGGCGTGGCTGTGTTCCAATAAAAACACATTTACAAAAACAGGTGGTCACACATGGGATAGCCATGAGTTGGAATCTACTCGATGGCAAATGGCTTTTAGAGTACTAGAGTGGTGTAAATGTTTAACGTGCTCAGATGCGAGCCAAAAGGTTGGTGTTCAAAAGAACTAGATGGTGCCCGGCTACTACAATGACTGCCCTGACAGGGAACACAACAAAGAGTCCCTGATGGAGCAGGAGAAACGTGGGGTGCAGAGCTCAAATTCTAGTTTTAAGACCGGACTTAATAGTCTGACTGAGACTGGAGGAAACCCAGAAGACATGGCCCCTGGACTCTCTGTTAATCCAGAACTAAAACCATTCCCAAAGCCAACACTTCAGACAAAGGATAGACTGGATTATAAGACATAAAATGATACTCGTGAAGAGTGTGCTTCTTAGTTCAAGTAGATACACGAGACTAAACAGGAAGCTCCTGTCCAGAGGTGAGATGAGCAGGCAGAAAGGGATAGGAGCTGGCTGAATGGCCACGGGAAACAAAGAGTGGAAAGGAGGAATGTGCAGTCACATTATAGGGATAGTAAACAGGGTCACACAACAATGTGTATATAAATTTTTGTATGAGAAACTAATTTGAGCTGTAAACTTTCACCTAAAATACAATTAAAAAAAAAAAAAAAGGTTTGTGGTTTAAACCCACACAGAGACACCCTGGAAGAAAGGCTTGGCAATCTATTTCTAAAAAAATCAGCCATTGAAAATACTATGGAACACAATTGCACTCTGACATGCATTGGGTCACAATGAGTCAGAACTGACTTGATGGTAACTATTTTTTCATAGTATGACTATCCCTGCTTCAAAGCATATTAGAACCATGCAAAACTAAACAAGAAACATTTGGTAATAGATAAGACTTTTTCATAAATAATCATTACCATGAAACATATCAGAGGATTTGAAAACAGAGAGAAAGGAATGAAATGGGGGATAGGGACACTGCTGCAACATCAAAAACAGAATCTATCAGAGAAAGTCAAAGACTCAAATGTTACAAGATGAATGCAACTTGTGATAAGGAAGGAAAGGCAGAGAATGCAATCTGATTGTACAAAAAGTTTAAGATAAGTAAGTTCAAGTGAATAAAATAATCTGTAGGCCACAGTGTGACGGTGCCGTGTGAAGGCCAAGGTAACCATAGGAACGAATAGGAGACATCAATAAGAATTTCAGCCTTGACTCTTTAAGCACAAAAATAGGACAAGAGGCAGATAAAAGGTAAGGGCTTGGGTTTGTGGTAGAACATAAGGCTAAAGAAGATGCCCTCCAAAATCCAAGGCTCCCTCAGTCCTGGCCCCAAGGCCACTGGGCAGTGGGGCTACCACTTTGCTTGCTTCTGTCTACCCTTATGCTAAGTGTTCATCTGCTGCAAACAGCTGGAGCCACAGTAGGGCCACTCTTAAATGGGATGAGGCATGGAGAGAAAACAGAAAAATGAATAGTAAATAAAATGGAGAAAAATGAGTCCATGAAGGCTTACAGGGTACAGAGCAGATTTCAGGAAGGCTTATGTTTTGGCTGCTCTGTAGTCATGTTGCTTTCTTCCATGTATGTCTTTTTTGTTTACATTATTCTCCCTGCTCTAAATTTTTCCTTTATAAATAACAGCCAACACTTACAACATGCTTACTTTGTTCCAATGTTCTAAGCACTTTATAAACTCTCATGTTGATCAATTTGATCCTTACAGCAACCCTGTGAGGTAGGTACTATTATTATTCCCATTGTACAAATGAGGCAACTGAAGCACAGAGAGGCCAGGTAATTTGCCCAGGGTCACGTAACTAATAAGTGACAGAACTGGTACTAGAATCCAGAAACTCTGGCTCCAAAGTCCATGCCCTCAACCAGCACATTATACTGGGTCTACAAAGTCTTCTATCTCCCATCCAAAAAACCTGCCCTGACTAGCAGCCGTACTCTCAGGTGTATATTAGTATGTGTAGTGAGGGGGTTCAATAGTAGCCCTCCAAAAGAAATGTCAAAGTCCTAACCTCCAAGACCTGTGACTATGACCTTATTTGGAAAAAGGGTCTTTGTAGATACAATTAAGCATCTCAAGATGAGATTATTCTGAATTTAGGGTTGGCCCTAAATCCAATGACAGGGAGGTATCCTTTAAAGAGAAAGGTAGAGGGAGATTTGAGAGACACAAAGGAGAAGGCCATCTGAAGACAGGAGGAGTTTGGAGTGATGAGTCTATAAGCCAAGAAATGCCAAGGAATGCCAATGATTGTCAGCCACCACTAGAGGCTAGGGGACAGGTATGGAACAGATTGACTCTCAGAGCCTCCAGAAGGAACCAACCCTGCTAAAACCTTGATTTTGGACTTTTGGCCTTTAAAACTGAGAGAATGTCTGTTGTTTTAAGCTGCTCGGGTTGTGGTAATTTGTTACAGAAGCCTTAGAAACTAATACCATGTGTATTTGTTCCTAGTCGTGAGATTTTTCCCCAGGTAGATTTTAAAGTCTCACAGAAAATGCTTGCTGTATCCCTTGTCTTAACCAGAAGAGTTTAGGGCACACTTTAGATACACAGTGAAGTCTTGCTGTTTTGAGTGAATATTCTAGTGGGGCTCTCTTCTAAAAGGCATCTTTTGGTTCAGTCACAAATTATTTCCAAATTATTCCTGAGATTGATTGAGCTAGCATGAATCAGATAAAAGAAGAGCCAAATCAGCACCTAGCATTTTCAGAAGACTTCATCTAATCAGGAGAATATTAATTCAACTTTAGGATGGGATTAGAAAAAATTTTATCCAATTATCAATTAATAGGAAATAAAGAGGATAGAAAAACATGTTAAAGAATACCAAGGGGAAGAAATCAGCAAAATCCAGACTGTAGAGAACTCTCCAGATGAACAACTCAGTTTCTTCAATAAATAAATTGCAAACACACACAAATGCACACATATACACACAGATATATACCTATATCTATATATAGAGAGAGAAAGAGATTAAACCTATAGAGAGACTTAAAAGACTTAAAACCAATCACAGTATGTGGACATTATTTAGAGTCACATTCAACAAACTGAAAAAAAAATTATTACACTTACGAGATAAATGTATATTTGAGCTTTACCTAGATATTCAATTATCTAAAGAATTATTACTGTTTTCATTATAATAATGGTACTGTGATTATCCTTTAAAAATATTTGTCTCTTAGAGATCTATACTGAAATACTTAAAAAACAGCTCTAAGCATCCATTAATAATCTGAACGTGGAAGGTATGAAGTATGAATCTAAGAAAACTGGAAGATGTCAAAAAAATGGAATGCATTAGTGAGCTGAAATAGACTGGTATTGGCCATTTTGAATCAGACAATCAAATGGTCTACTATGCTGGGAACAACAGTTTGAAGAGGAATGGCCTTGCATGCATCGTCATAAAAGAACATTTCAAGATCTAGCCCGAAGTACAACTCTGTCAGCGATAGGATAATATCCACACGCCTACAAGGAAGACCAGTGAATACGACTATTATTCAAATTTACATACCAACTGTTAAGGCCACAGATGAAAAAATGAAAGATTTTTACCAACCTCTGCAATCTGAAATTGATCGAACATGCAATCAGGGTGCATTGATAATTACTGGTGATTGCAATTCGAAAGTTGGAAACAAAGAAAAAGGATCAGTATTTGGAAAATATGGCCTTGGTGATAGAAATGATGCCGGCAATCACATGACAGAATTTTTTAAGACCAATGACTTCTTCATTGCAAATACCTTTTTTCACCATCATAAGCAGCAACTATACATGTGGACCTACCAGATGGAATACACAGGAATCAAATTGAGTACATCTGTGGAAAGAAACTGTGGAAAAGCTCAATATCATCAGACAGATCATCAATTGCTCATATGCAAGTTCAAGTTTTGAAACTGAAGAAAATTAGAATAAGTCAATGAGAGCCAAAGTATGACCTTGAGTATATCCCACCTGAATTTAGAGATGATCTTAGAATAGATTTGATGGGTCGAATACTGCCATGGATTGAACTGCGTCACCCAAAAAATATCTGTCAACTTGGTTAGGTCATGATTCCCAGTATTGTATGATTGTCTACCATTTTGTTATCTGATATGATTTCCTTATGTTATAAATCCTATCACTAACATGTAATAAGATGGATTAGTGGCAGTGATATTGATGATATCTACAAGATTAGATAGTGTCTTCAGCTAATTTCTTTTGAGATACAAAAGAGAGAAGCAAGCAGAGAGACGGGGGACCTCATACCACCAAGGAAGCAGTGCTGGGAGCAGAGCACGTCCTTTGAACCTGAGGTTCCTATACTGAGATTCTCCCAGACCAAGGGAAGACTGATGACAGGGACCCACCCACAGGGCTGACAGAGAAAGTCTCTCCCTGGAACTGGGGCCCTGAATTCAGACTTACAGCTTGCTGGACTGTGAAAGAATAAACTTCTCTTTGTTAAAGGCATGCACTTGTGGTATTTCTGTTAAAGAAGCACTAGATGACTACGACAAATACTAATGACCAGAGGAGTTATGGAATGACATGAAGGACATCATACATAAAGAAAGCAAGGGTCATTAAAAAGACAGGAAAGAAAGAAATGGATGTCAGAAGAGACTCTGAAACTTGCTCTTGAGCTTTGAGCAGCTAAAGCAACAGGCAGAAATGAGGAAGTAAAAGAAATGAGTAGCAGATTTCAAAGGGTGGATTGAGAAGACAAAGTATTATAATGACATGTGCAGAGAGCTGGAGATAGAAAACCAAAAGGGAAGAACATGCTCGGCATTTCTCCAGCTGAAAGAACTGAAGAAAAAATTCAAGCCTCGAGTTGCAATAGTCAACGATTCTATGGGGAAAATATTAAATGACTCAGGAAGCATCAAAAGAAGATGGAAGGAATACACAGAGTCACTGCACCAAAAAGAATTCATCGATGTTCAACCATTTGAAGAAGCTGCATGTAATCGGGAACCGATGGTACTGAAGGAAGAAGTCCAAGCTGCACTGAAGGTATTGGTGAAAAATAAGGATCCAGGAAATGAAAGAATATCAACTGAGATGTTTCAACAACAGATGCAGTGTTGGAAGTGATCACTCATCTATGCCAAGAAATTTGGAAGACAGCTACCTGGCCAATCGACTGGAAGATCCATATTTATGCCTATTCCCAAGAAAGGCGATCTAACTGCATGTAGAAATTATCGAACAACATCATTAACATCACACACAAGCAAAATTTTGCTGAAGATCATTCAAAAGTGGCTGTAGCAGTATATTGACAGGGAAGGGCCAAAAATTCAGGCTAAATTTAGAAGAGGACGTGGAACCAGCGATATCATTGCTGATATCAGATAGATCCTGGCTGAAAGGAGAGAATATCAGAAGGATGTTTACCTGTGTTTTATTGACTATGTGAAGGCATTACACTGTGGAGATCATAACAAATTATGGATAACATTGTGAAGAATGGGAATTCCAGAACACGTAAGTGTGCTCATGAGGAACCTGTACATAGATCAAGAGGCAATTGTTTGAACAGAACAAGGGGATATCGTGTGGTTTAAAGTCAGGAAAGGTGTGCGTCAGGGTTGTATCCTTTCACCATACCTATTCAATCTGTATGCTGAGCAAATAATCCGAGAAGTTGAACTCTATGAAGAAGAATGTGGCATCAGGATTGGAGGAAGACTCATTAACAACTTGTGTTATGCAGATGACACAGCCTTGCTTGCTGAAAGTGAAGAGGACTTGAAGCACTTACTAACGAAGATCAAAGACCACAGCCTTCAGTATGGATTACACCTCAACATAAAGAAAACAAAAATCCTCACAACTGGACCAACAAGCAACACCATGATAAACAGAGAAAAGACTGAAGTTGTCAAGGATTTCATTTTAATATTGGATCCACAATCAACGCCCATGGGAGCAGCAGTCGAGAAATCAAAAGACACATTGCATTGTGCAAATCTGCTTCAAAGGACCTCAATAAAGTGTTGAAAAACAAAGACATCACCTTGAAGACTAAGGTATGCCTGACCCAAGCCCTGGTATTTTCAATCGCATCATATGCATGCAAAAGCTGGACAATGAGTAAGGAAGACCAAAGAATTGACACCTTTGAATTGTGGTGTTGGCGAAGAATATTGAATATATCATGGACTGCCAAAAGAAGGAACAAATTTGTCTTGGAAGAAGTACAGCCAGAATGCTCCTTAGAAGCAAGGATGGTGAGACTATGTCTTACATACTTCGGACATGTTGTCAGGAGAGATCAGTCTCTTGAGAAGAACATCATGTTTGGTAGAGAGTCAGCGAAAAAGAGGAAGACCCTCAATGAGATGGACTGACACAGGGGCTGCAACAATGGGCTTAAGCGTAGCAACAAATGTGAGGATGGTACAGGACTGGGCAGGGTTTCATTCTGTTGTACACAGGGTCACTATGAATTGGAATCAACTCAATGGCACCCAACAACAACTAATGAGTCTAATGAAATGATCTCTGAGATTTACTTCAAAATAATATGGGAGGGGAAAAACTGGGCAGGGGTAGAGATGAAACAAGACTGGCCTGAATGCTGGTTGTTAGATACATGGGAGTTCATTATACTATTCTGCCTACTTTTACACACATTGAACATTTTCTATCACAAGAGTTTTAAAAAAGTTTAGAAGTTGAAACTTGCTAGCATATAAAAATAAAACCTCTGGCAAGGAGGAGGTTATTAGATTTATTAGTATTTCATCTACTGTATGTATATGTATAGCTTCTTCCTCTTTCAGCAGATACTTTACAGCCTAAGGGAAGAGTTTAGAAGGCATGCAATGAGAGTAAACTGATCTTGTTCCTCATAGATAAACTCAGGAATTGCGGGGATAGCCTGCAGCATAATTTCCCCAGTGGGCTAAATGGCACTAAAGTACTCTTACAGCAATGCAGCATAAACCTCTAACTCCCTGATCAACACTTCACAATGCTGTTTGACAACTACAAGGTAGAAAGTACAAAGAAGAAAAAAAATCACACCTACGGGACTCAGCGACGGAGGATGGAAAGGAAATACTCAGCAGAGGGGAATACAGGACACCTACATACACCATGAAGTGAAAGACCACATGATGTCATGTTTGAAGCACTGTCCCAAGAGACGGAGGTTTTGGTCCAAATCCTACCACTGATGCATCAATCACCTCAGACGTTCACTTAACCACTCTGGGCTTCTATTGTCTTATCTGTAAAATGAAGGATTTGTATTAACATTCCTAGGAAGATCATTAATCTAAGTAACAAAGCTAAAGGTTTATTCTCTTGAAAGCCAGATTGCCCAGTTATGGCCTAGTGAAAGCTTCTTTGAAGCTTTACCACTGAGCCATGGGCTTTTGGCTAGACAAAGAAACAAGGAGAAATTAGTGAAGCTGGAAAGAGACCATACAGAGTAAAATGGAAGAAATACAATATATCTTACACTGGGACCAACCTTTCATCTAAGGGGAAGGATTACAGGTAAGAAGAAACACGTTTTCTGTTAGAACACTGCTGACTATGGGGATTCAACCATCCAGGGCTGCCAATTGCCCTGAAGGCAATCTGTCCTTCAAGAGGTACATGAAGTATCCTGTTGGACAAGGCATATCTGACACTTATAAACTTCACATACCAAATTATGTTGCCCAAACTTCCAGAACCTAGGCTAAGATTAGGCACAGCTCCAGATCTACATCTAGTTATGTTGTTGCTCTTGTTAGTTGCCGTCCAGTTGATTCCTACTATTGGCTGCCTCACGTGTCACAAAGTAGAACTGCTCCATAGGGTTTTCTTGTCTGTAATCTTAATGGAAGCAGATCATCAGGACATTTCTTCTGTTTGTGCCACCTAGGGACTTATATCTGGCTATAGATGTATGTAGAGCCCTAGTGGTGCAGTGGTTAAGTGCTCAGCTGCTAACCAAAAGGTCATTTGTTTGAACCCACTAGCTGCTCTGTGGGAGAAGGCTGCAGCAATCTGCTTCCAAAAAGATTTACAGCCTTAGAAACCCTATCCTATAGTGTTACTATGAGTTCTAACAGACTCGACGGCAATGGGTTTGGTTTGGTTTATAGATGTATATAATACAGATTTATATATATCGGACATTAAACCTTTTGCATAATTTATCATTAGCTCTGCAACAAGATTTAAAGAAAATGATAGGGCCAGTTTTCTAAAGAGTGAATATATATTACCTCTTCTTCAAAGAGAAAACCAGTCACCAGGGATGATGAGGAAGTCCAGTATACTGAATTAGTTAATTATACTCTTTGCCCCAAATTGCAGGGATTGCTCACTAATCAAGAAGAACTAATTCTT
This sequence comes from Elephas maximus indicus, assembly GCF_024166365.1. Classification (NCBI taxonomy): domain Eukaryota; kingdom Metazoa; phylum Chordata; class Mammalia; order Proboscidea; family Elephantidae; genus Elephas; species Elephas maximus. The sequence goes on along the minus strand of NC_064820.1, from coordinate 48,916,047 downwards.
TCTGCTCAGGAAGCCTAATTATTATTATGCTTATGCTTCCCCTTCTGACACAAAGTGCCTCTTCACAAAGCAAGGAGGTTTCTGACTATGTTGCCTCAACTGGCCTTGACAAGAGAAGCAGTGAGTCACAGGGCTTGGCATCCTCTCAATCTGTAATAACTCTTTATCAAGGGCTAAACGCGTGAAGCTTTTTTTTTTTAACAAAAAGAGTTAAGTTCACAATGGATCCGTCCTACCTGACACAATTAGTAAAATTATTGGTGAATTAGCAGACAGAGCTGCTGTGAATGGTGGGTCTATGTAGACAGAGAAGGCAAGCACACTTAGGATTGACTTGATCTTCTGGAAAGCTTTTGATGATGGCCCCAAAACAAATCTGTAGCAAGAGATGAAATATTCAACATAATCTCCTGCATAATGGAGACACAGAGCGCTAAATACCTCGGAGATTCCTGAGCTCCATCTCCATTAGATCATCATAAGCCAAGGCTTTAATGCTTCCTATACTTCAAGTGTTGCTTCTTAGATTTTGAAGATGTGGATACAAGCTTCAATTACTTGCATGAATATAATTCCCTACCCCACTCAAATGAACGTACCACCCCATTATATTTGGGTTGGGCTAATTTTGAAGCCGGTGCATTTTTCTCTGATCCCATAGGGATAGAGCAAGGACTAAAAGCTACCCAGAAAGAAAAAGGGGTGGTGGTAATGAGGAGTAGCGGAAAGGAAAATAAGTAAATAAAAATAAATAAATAGAGCAACTTACATTAATAATCCAATAAACTGGCAAGCAACAGGTGAGATGATTGTAATCCTGGTGGGAAAAATAGCTAAAAAATAATTCATAAATCTCAGGAGGGGGAGAAGAAAATATATATTCACTCTTTAGCCACAAAACGTCACTCTCAAGAGAGTCTATTGCTGTATCCCTTTTCTTTGTCCACATCTCCCAGTACACATATGGTGACTGGAACACAGTAAGTACTGAAAAATTGGTTATTACATGGACGAAGTGACCTGAATGCGGCATGAGCACACCTTCCTTCTAGCTATTATTTGAGCCTCTCTTTCTTAAAACTTGTTGGAGTCAAGTCAATACCTACTCATAGCACCCCTATAGGGCAGAGTAGAACTGCACCATAGAGTTTCCAAGGAGCACCTGGTAGATTCAAACTGCCAACCTTTTGGTTAGCAGACATAGCTCTTAACCACTACGCCACCAGGGTTTCCACTTTCTTTCTTTCTTAGTTGCCTATAAAAGCAACAAGTCCTCTCAAGTAATTTCTGCAGCTCATAAATGTCATCTACCTCCTCCACCCTCCCACTCGCCCCCCCCCCAAAAAAAGGAAATAGGCAGATGTGTTACTTAGTTCCATACTGTCAAACAATAAAATGTTAATGCTGGCACACTGCCTCGACAAGGAGGCAGATATTCAGAAACAGAAACACCAAGATGAGGGGCTTCCATCACCTATCTCAGTAGGATGCTAAATTAGAAACTTAATTACAACAACTTACATTTTTGGCTCTGATAACCAAGCACCTTGTCAGAAAGAACTAACGCATTTTCCTAGTGCAGGTGAATTTCACTGAAGGTCACTCATATATAAAGAACAATGAGCAGAAATAAAAATGCAACATTTCAAGAAGAATTTCTACCAGACTTTCAGATTCTGCATGAAGATGGCATCAAGCTGGATAAAGATCAGTTTACTACCTACAAGTTGCGTTCAAGGCTGAATGCTTTCTCTCTTCCCTTGTACTTGTGAGAAGCTATGCTTGAAGGTATGAGGCGGTCTGTGGCTGCCTCATAGCAAATTTCTAGAACACTGGGTGCTGAGTGAGTACTTAGGGTTGTACCATATTTTCTTTCTAGGGTTTATTGCACAGATGGTGCATCTCCTGGGTACTGCCACTTTCATATATATATATCCATGCTTGGCAGCATGTGAGGGCTTTCAGATAGAAGAAAGCATAAGGATACGTTTATCCCCAATACATCTTGAAAAACGAGAGTTGGTTTCTGAATATCAGGAGTGTGAATAGGACTCTAATACTTCTTTAGTTTTATTACTAGTACTCAGTAAGAAGGTTAATGGGGAGGAAAGAGCTTATGGCTTCTTCCTTCCACCTTAAAATAACAATTTCACCACTTCCAGTCAGCCTGGGTATGGGTGCCAATAGTTCCCACAGGAGGAAAAGTGTTCTGTTAGCCAGAGACCCCTAAGACTCAATCTTGGTGTTGGTGTTCCCTTTGGGGTTCCTGTTAATGTTTTATTCCTATTGAGTTCCAAAAATAGTTCAGCTATCAGGTTTATGGAGACGTTGGCCATGATAGGTAGAATTAAGCACATGTCATCCTGCTGGACTTACAGTTTCTCAAGTATTTACCAAGCATCTATTAAAAGTACAGTACCCCTGTAGTGAGGAGTAACCCCCAAAATCCTTAAGACATACGTTCTGCCCTCTAAAGAGCTCAGTGTCAATCTCTGCAATGCCTTCCCTATGTTGAATACGTGAAGCCATGTTTGTTTATCTCTGGACAGCAACCGTTCATGGGAGAAAGATGTGGCAGTGTGCTTTCCTAAGATTACAGTCTTAGAAATATTATGGGGCAGTTCTACTCTGCCCTACAGAATCTACTTGAGGGCAATGGATTTTTTTTTGTTTGTTTTGGTTTAGACAGCATGACTGTAGTGTAGGCAATATAAGGAAATCTTATCTGTCCTGTCCCTATTTTACTAGTATGAGAGTCCCTGGGTGGTGCAAATGGTTAAGAGTATAGCTACTAACCTGAAAGGTTGGTGATTCGAACCCACCCAGAAGTGCCTTGGAAGAAAGGCCTGGCAAATGTCACATCCATGAAAACCCTATGGAGTGTAGTTCTATTCTGCAACACAGAGGTACCATGAGTCAGAACTGACTAGATGGTATGTGGTTTGGTTTGGTTTTGGTTTTTATATTCTGTGTTAACACATGAGAGCTGAAAGAAATATTTCAAGCCTAATACGTGCATAAAATGTACAGAAAAATGGAAATCCTATGAGGCAGTTTTACTCTGTCCTACAGGGTTGCTATGAGTCAGAATCGACTCAACAGCAATGGTTTGGTTTGTTTTTTTGGTTATCTGTGTTTTAAGTCAATTTTTGCCCATTGTTTGCCAAGTTCCCATTTAACTCTCAAAGCCTTCACCAATGCAACAGAATTTTTTGTTCCCTTGTTTTGCATTTGAATATATATAAAATGTCTTTTCAGTGTACCCTATTTGTAAAGCTCTTTCTTAGGAGTACGCTTAAGTTGCAATGCCAATACGTGCTCCCTAAAATAATATTTAACCATTTACAATATATTTCTGCAAAAATATTTTTTCCAAATCAACAGCAAAAAGAAAATCTGAATGTAGCCAGCATTTGTAACCATTAGTTCACAGCTAAAAAAAAGAAAAAAAAAAAATCAAACCTATTGCTATCAACTCGATTCCAATTCATGGTGACCCCATGTGTGTCAGAGTAGGACTGCACTTCACAGGGTTTTCAATGGCTGTGATCTTTTGGAAGTAGATCACCAGGCCTTTCTTCTGAGGTGCCTCTGGGTGGACTCAAACCTCCAAATATAAGGTTAGCAGCTGAGTGCTTAACTATCTGTAGCACTCAGGAATTCCCAGTTCATAATTAACTAGTAGTTAATTTTGTTTAATTCACTCATTCCTATACATATAAACATAATTCTCCTTAAGTTGTAGAACCACGACCCTATCCACAGCATGGCCTCCCAGGGTTCGCCTCAAAGACTTGGCCTACACCTGAAAATCAGCTGCCTACAGCAAATATCTTTTAGCATTTTCATGAACACACATTCCTATTCTCGGGAGGGACCAACAACAGAGACAGAACTCCATTAATTTTTAATTACACACATCAGATACACTGCTTCACTAATCAATACTAATTTCGATATGGCTTTAACCTGAACCCTAAGTAGTCCCTTTCTCATATTTCCCTTTATTTTTCATTTCGATATATTTTACTTTTTTCTGTCCTAATCCTCTCATTTCCCAGTGCTAGCCGCTATTTTCTTTACCCACAGAAATCAGATATACATGGGTTTCTGAGTTTTATAAGCTCACTCAGCCTTTTGCCTGATTATTACAGTGGTCTGAAGAGCAAAACTACAGGCTTCACAGTGGCTATTCACGTGCAGACATAAAAGTGCTCCCTTTTTGCAGTTTTTTTCCCAAAATGATTTACAGTTTTTCCTTTAAATCATTACAGAGTGCAAGGAAATGCAGGAGCTGTCTGACATGATGTGGGGAAAAGGGAACATGGAGGAGAGACGAGGCCTTGGGATTTTTCTTTTATTTCAGCTAGTTATCTCTCTTCCGTGAATTCTGTTGTCTGCTTGCTGTTCAAGGGCTCTACATCCAGACTTATCTAAAACTTCCTAATCTTTTGCCTTGAAAATACCACATGCATTCCTGTCTTCATGCTTTTGCTTGACCCACACCTGCTGCTGGAATGCCCCCTTTCCCTTCTGCCAGATCAGTCAAGTCCTACCCATATGTTCTGCCTTAGCTCAAGTCCTGCCCCTCAGAGGACAGCCCTCCTCATTCATGTCTCCCTCCTTCTCTAGATCCCGTGGAATTCACTGACTATATCACTCATTTCAGGTCCCTGGGTAAAGCCAGGAAAACCTGGTGGCATGGTGGTTAAGAGTTTGGCTGCTAACCAAAAGGCCAGCAGTTCGAATCCACCAGGAGCTCCTTGGAAACTCTGTGGGGCAGTTCTACTCTGCCACATAGGGTCACTCTGAGTCAGATTCGACTTGATGGCAACTTTTTTTTTTTATTACAGGTGAAGCAAGCGAACTGTGATTGGCTGCTAACTTAAAGGTTGGCAGTTCAAACCTACTCAAAGGCACTGGGGAAGAAAGGCCCAATGGTCTGCTTCACTAAAGATTACACCCATTAAAACCCTATGGAGCACAGTTCTGCTCTGTAACACATGGGGAATTCATAAGCTGAAACCAATTCAATGGTAATCTTTTTTTTTAATCACTCATTTAGCACTTTCCATACAACATATACAAAAAGCTGTATCTGTTCTAGAGACACAGCTACCATTTAATGATCTAAGTATTGTGTAAGCATCATTTCTACTTCTTAAAAGAACTCTGTAACATGGTATCAGTCTCTACATTTTATAGAAAAGGAAGATAAGCCTCAGAAAAAGTTAAATGGTGCGCCCAAACCACACTTTAATAGAACAAGGGTGCACCTGATCCAAACCATGGTATTTTCAATCATCTCATATGCATGCGTAAGCTGGACAATGAATAAGGAAGACAGAAGAAGAATTGAGGCATTTCAGTTATGGTGTTGACAAAGAATATTAAATATACCACAGACTGCCAGAAGAATGAACAAATCGGTCTTGGAAGAAGTACAGCCAGGATGCTCCTCAGAAGTGAGGATGGCCAGACTTTGTTTCATGTGCTTTGGACATGTTATCAGAAGGGACCTGTCCCTGGAGAAGGACTTCATCCTTGGTAAAACAAAGGGTCAATGAAAAAGAGGAAGAGCCTCAATAAGATGGACTGACACAGTGACTTCAACAATAGGCTCAAACACAGCAATTATTGTGAGGATGGCACAGGACTGGACAGTGTTTTGTTCTGTTATACACAGGGTCGCTATGAATCAGAACATACTCAACCACACCTAACAACAACAATAACAAGCGGTGTGAATCCAGGCCCAGCTGCCTCTGAAACCTATGTCTATTTCTTTATACTACATTGTCTATATTTCTGTAGTGAAAGTAAACTCTTCAAAATCAGGCCTGGATCTTACGCCTCTCTGTGTCTTCAGCCGGTCCTCTATGAGCACTCCATGAATATTCATGACAAAGGCTACATTCAAATGAGATTATAGTTTCTGAGTATATCACTGAGGTGAAAGAGAGCCAAGAGACTGAAGAAAGCAAGTTTGGGATTAAACTATCTGTAGGTAATCCACAAAGTGAAGGATCCACAGGTACAGTAATTCAGTGTTGGCCAGATATCCAATTCCACAGAAGTCTCCTGTCTAATTTTCATGATGTGAAAGCATAAGAACCAGTGTTGACTTCCAGGGCTGTTTCAGCTCATCCAATGAACTTGCTGGCCTGGAATTAATCCTCAGTGGATGTCAGAAATATTATGACAACAGCTGGCACTGTCATTTGCTGTGTCCAAACTGGAACTTCCATTTTTTTTTTTTATTCCAAGTAAGAATTATGTGTTTCTCTTCAAGTGTCAGGCTTACTTCAAAATTAAAACCTTAACTTTCCCTCCAGTGGTTGAAATTTCTGATCATTGAAAACACAGGGAAAAAAATGGTTTTACAACATCAAACCAGTCCCTGCGTTACAGGCTCTTATATTAGTCTCTTACAGCCCAGAGTTGTGTTTGGGCAAATACGTTTGTAACTGGTATTTTTGGATCTGTACAATCGTAAGATGGATACCATCATATTGCTTTTGGTAGGATATGGGAGGCAGCCTTTATTTAAATCAATTTTTTAAAAAAGGAAAAATTCCTAAGATAATTTTTTCAAAGGGAACAATCTGCCACGGGAACTGCAGTCCAGAAAGATCAGGCAGGATAATTGAGGTCAGGTTAATGTCGAGACACTGTTTACTAAGGTAGCTACATCTGTGGAGTGTGTTCCCCTACCAGGTCCTGTTAATTTTTATTTTGCACCACAGCCCTGGGGACAGCTAAGCAGCATATACCAATGAATACTATCCCAGCTGTCACAAATGCAAATATAATCAGGTGGATCTGACTGTACAGCATGGCTCTGCCAAGACAGCTCAGGTTTCTAGGCCAAGGTTATAATTGTAGTTTGTGCCAATTTGAGATATCAGTTAGATCCTAACATGCACAATACCTTGCCCCAAATTAGTCATATAATTCATGTGGTGATTCCCATTGCTGAGAGTAAATGTAGTCTCAGGCAGCATACAACATAAACCTTCTGGAAGAAACAAGGTAGAAACAACAGGAGACCGTATGAGCCATTCTTGCGTTTCAGTGAGTAAATGCTGGAGTTCTGTGAACATCTCAGTAATCAAAACTTCCCTATGCCATTTCTTAGCTAAGATGTCCATTTTATGTTTTTTTCTTCTAAGTTCTATTGGTCAGCTGCATGTACTTGCTCAATGTTTGTAGTTTTCCACATGGCGATATCTCTTATTAAAATGTTTTTACTATATCTTTCTTTAGAATACACTGCAGTTGCTAGTTTTTCCTGTTTTTTTTTTTCCTCCTTTAGGTGGATTTGATCTGCTGACCTTTTGTTTAGCAACTAAACTTTTAACCGCTGTGCCATCAGGGCCCCTTAGAGAAAAAAGGGAGCATTTAAATGAGTTTTAGAATTCAAAGCTAAAAAGGATGGCGGTTTATTCAACTGGGCATATTCAACACTGTTCTGAAATGACTAATTTATGACTTTGGCCTATTTTTAAAGTCTTTTTTTTTATTATTTATGAAGAAGAATGACCATAACTTCTGAATTTGGAGAGAAAAGCAAAATGCCTAAGCTCAGACATCCAGACAAATGAAACCTTACTGATAATTCATATAAACGCACAATGATCTACAAAGCAATTCTCCACACAATAGTGCAAATGAAAGGAGGCAAAACCGTAAGCCCACCTATGCTTCTACTGAAGACAGCTCAAAAATTCTTCTGTTGTTGCAGTGCCAAAAATATGCTGCTCAGTAAATGCAATAAATGAATAAAACAAGTTTGTGTGTGTGTAGAACCAAAACCCAAACCCCTTGCCACTGAGTCGATTCCGACTCACAGCGACCCTATGTGACCGAGTAAACCTGTCCCATAGGATTCAAACTGCTGACCTTTTAGATAGCAGCTGTGCTCTAAACCACTGTGCCACCAGGGCACCCTGTGTGTAGAAATAAGTGCCCTATATCGCTACTTAGAAATCATGGCGATCAAGGCATTAAGCCACTTGTTTATTTTTCTAACAGAAAAAGTAGATCCTTCTATATTTCAATTCTATATTCTACTTCTGTTTCTACCTAGTTTATTGTCATCTGATATGGTTATGATCAGACATTGCCAAGAGAGTTTGAGGGTCCATTCTCAGGCTTGAAGCTGTTTTTGAAAAAAGATAGGTAAAGGTAAGAAGATGAAAAAAAGAGGAAAAAGTGGGCCAGGAAAATGAGCTGGGAGGGCACTGGAAGGCAGGATAGCCTAGAAAGAGAGCAAAGTTGAGAAAGGGAGGAAAAGGCAGGGAAGACTGAGCAAGCAGGAAGTGATAGTTAAGGCAGGAAGTGAGAAGCAGAGAGGAAAGGATAAGGAGGCAGAGAGGACAGAAGGTGAAGAGTGGAGGGAACAGGAAGTAGGTTGTCTTAGTCACCTAGTGTTGCTGTAACAGAAATACCACAAGTGGATGGTTTTAACAAAGAGAAGTTTATTCTCTCACAGTCCAGTAGACTAGAAGTCTGAATTCAGGGCGCCGGCTCCAGGGGAAGGCTCTGTCGGCTCTGGAGGAAGATCTTTGTCATCAGTCTTCCCTTGGTCTGGGATCATCTCAGTGCAGGAATCTCAGGTCCAAAGGACGCGCTCTGCTTCTGGTGCTACTTTCTTGGTGGCATGAGGCCCCCAACTCTCTGCTTGATTCCCTTTCCTTTTACCTCTTGTAAGATGAAAAGTGGTGTAGGCCACACCCCAGGGAAACTCCCTTTATATTGGATCAGTGATGTGATTTTAGTAAGGGGTGTTACAATCCCACCCTAATCCTCTTTAACATAAAATTACAATCACAAAATAGAGGACAACCACACAATACTGGGGATCATGGCCCAGCCAAACTAATACACACATTTTTTAGGGGACATAATTTAGTCCATGACATGGGTGGAACTGTAGATTCCACAAGAGAGACCTGGGGTAGGTTAGAGCACAGAATTTGGTGTCTAGTAGACTCAAGCTCTACCAATGAACTTGGGAAAGTTCCTAAACTTTGGGGATAACAATATCATCTATTTTATAGGGTTATTATAAAGACTAGACAAAATAATCCATGCAAATATTTGGTATATGGTAATTAAGCACTACCAAAATGTTAGCTGTGGTGAGGGAAGTGGTGATAACTACCCTGAGTCAGATATATAAGTGCTTAGCATGCTGAGGAATTCCCAAATAAGCAACTTACAGTTTCTGCCCTCCACAAACTTATATTAAAAAGGGGTATGAAATATCTGAACATGAAAATCTCTATTATATCAAATGAGAAATATCTGGCGGATCTTTCACAATAACATATATGCACTAAAAAGTGCAGATCACCAATACATTGCAACTCTGCCAAGTAAAAATATTGGGAAATTATAATAGAGGGTAAGTGAAATGTGAATAAGGTGTTGCATCATAGTTAGAAGATAAGAATACAGTGTGTGTATAATAGTTAAAAGGGTGGGCTTCAGAATCACATGAACCTAGGCTCAAATCCCAGCTAAACCATTTACTAACTAGGTGACGGTGAACATACTGCTTATTCCCTGGGCCTCAGTTTGCCCATCTATAAAAGGGGAATGCAAACTCATACCTTACAAGATTATCACGTGGGTTAAATGAGGAAATATATAAACACAATTTGTACAGTGTTTTGATAAATGTGACATTATTACTTTATTAGACTTTATTATTACAATTTGGAGAGTTCATAGAAGATTTAGGGAATAGTCTACATTAAGAAACCAAATGAACCTAGGCTACTTTAGCTTGAAGAAGAAAAGGTAGGAGCCAGAGTGTGAGCACAAGGAACAGATGAGTAAGTAGACTGTGTGTGCACCTGTTTGGTGGGTGGTAGGAGCAGGAGTAAAAGCATGTTGAGAGTTATTGAATGAATGAAGGTAGGCAGCTATTCTCAGTTTCCACTGTGGCTAAGATGAGCCCAAAGAGCTTTAAGTTAGGTGCTGACAGAGTGTTTCATGATTTGCAAGTGCTCAGAGCGACTGGCAAATTATCAATAGTAAAAGCTCCATTTCGAGGGTTTTAAAGATATCTAGGCAATGATCTTTATTAGTGTTTTAAACACAATTCAGCCTACAGGCTGACAGACAGAATAGTCTTCCTATGCCTGAGGACAAATGACATTTATGTGTTAGTTAAAATAAGGGCGTCAAAAATAAGGCGTCATGGAAGAAAGGGTGAGGAATATAGATGGTCACTGTCTTGAGAATCTCCATTGAGGGATCTGATACTATGGAAGCTCACCTGTGTTGAGTGGTAGAGATTTTCCAAGCTAGTCCATAGTGGTCTTTTCATGTTGTATTTCATGATTTCTATTCATTTTAATTCAACTGAGAACCATATAGTGATCAACCAAAAACCCCATTGCCGTTGAGTCAATTCTGATTCACAGCGACTCATAGGAGTCCTGGTGGCACAGTGGTTAAGAGCTCAGGCTGCCAACCAAAAGGTCTGCAGTTCAAATTAACCAGCCACTGCTTGGAAACCCTATGGGGTAGTTCCACTCCATCCTATAGGGTCGCTATGAGTAGGAATTGACTCGATGGCAATGTTTTTTTTTTTTTTTTTTTTTTTTTAATGGGGTTTCCAAGGAGCAGGTGGTGGATTCAAACTGCTGACCTCTTGGTTAGCAGCCTGAGCTATTAACCACTATGCCACCAAAACCAAAAAAACCAAACCCACTGCTGTCGAGTTGATTACAACTCATAGCAACCCTATAGGACAGAGTAGAACTGCCCCATGGAGCTTCCAAGGAGCACCTGGTGGATTCAAACTGCTGATCTTTTGGTTAACAGCCGGCACACTTAACCACTGTGCCACCAGGGTTTCCACTAGGGCTCCCATATAGTGACAGCTAGGCATAGTCTTTATTTAGCAAAATTGGAAGCTGGGGAGTTAAATTAGATGTTCAAAATAATCACAGAAGATAGTTTTTCTCAGTCTTAAACATGTTTACCAAGGTTTAAGTTAAAAATAACAGTGATTGCCAGTGAGTTATTAGACACAGAAAAATAGTTCCTATATATGAAAACAGATACACTAAAAAATTCTCATGATGACATTCTATCCTACTTCACTTAGGGAAAAATCTTTGGTTAGCAGCAGATGGCTTAACCAATGAGCCACTAGGGCTCCTTCTTTGAGGATCCATCACCACTTTGGACCTACTGCTCTTAGGAGCTAGAACCACCGCGGCTTCAGCCCTTCAGGGAGCAATGCGAAGGCAACTCAGCCGCTGGATTTGCACTGCTGAGCACTCACCATGCAAAAGGATGGTCTAATTTTATGAAATTTTCTGAAGAAAATCAATGCCGCAAAAGAATGCAGCATACTGAAAGGAGAAAAATGGACCCTCAATTATTGAGGCTATTAAAGGTATCATTATGTGGAAGACTACTTTCTACAAATTTTTCAAGTGATGCTTTGTAACCCACCTTCCGGATTTAAAGAAAAACAAAAACTATTAAATAAGAATAGTCAAGGACTTTAAAAATCATGCAGAGAAAGGAGAGGGAAAATGGAATAATCCCATACAATTAGACTTTTTTTTTAAAAGACTATTATTTGAATAATAAAAAAAAAAAAAGGGACTTTTGAGGGATAAAGTTGGAGGTTTACACTCTTACTCATGACAACCATTCTTTCGTTCAATTGGCAGTGAGTAAATTCAAATCTGGTCTTTGATCTTAAGGAACACATACTTTAGATAGACATTTTACTAGGTTTCTTCCAGATAATTAAAAATAATGCAGAGTTACATACGGGCAAAAAAAAAAAAAAAAAAAGATATCCACCAAGGCTGTAATCTTTACACAAGCTAATGGCTACATCCTTCTCTCACAGAGCGGCTGGTGGGTTCAAACTGCAGACCCTTAGGTTAGCAATCAAGCGCTTAACCACTGTGCCAAGAGAGTTCCTCCACTAAATGGTATATATTAGAAAAATATAACCAATTTTTAGAAATAATGAAATATGAAAGTTTCTACCACTTTTACGTGTCTCATCTTTTTATCTTGTGTATTTTAAAGGATACCAAAACTGAATTAGGAAAAGAGTTAATAGTAAGGACACAGAAGAGGAATGATTCATATCAGTATGATTGGGTAACATTATGATTCATTACAAGTAATCAAGATTAATGAGGTGATACAAATGAAAATGAAAAGTCTAAGTGATCATCAGAAGGACAAAGTGTCCTTCTGCAGCAAAGTTCTTAAGTAATGAGAACAATAATTATGATGCAAAGTAGTTCATTGTGAAATATTCAAAAGTACATTAGTTCTCCCGACTCCCAGCTCCACTGTTACCAACATGGCTAGAGTGCCTTTTCCTGACGAGCGAATACTGCAGTGTCTCAGAGGGTAACACAGCCAGGTCAGTGAACCAGGTTCTGCTATTCAAATACATACAGGAACCATTTCTTATTAGAATATAGAAATGGAGACGTTAACTCTTTTGTGGTGTCCAATTAATCTCTTCCACCTGCCCCGTAAAAAAATTAAACTTTATTTTTTAGTTTTGCTGTCTGGAAGCTAACTTCCAAATTATAGGAACTCAGTTTTTAGTCAACTGAGTTGAAGCTGAGTGTCATGTATTCTTGTAGAATATATATATTTTTAGATTTATCTTAAATAGCGCATCTGAGAGAAGACCTGAGGAGTTTTGTTAGTACAGTTGGAGCAACATAAAGGCACTAGAGAGGATAATACAAAAGATGCAAAGAGACAGATGGGCTAAATGCTAGAGCAACACCCTGAAACAAACAGAATGAGATGGGATAAAAACTAACAGTGAAAGGGCTCCGCCTGAGAAGAGAATGACCCTTCTCTGAATTCTGACTCTACAGAAAGACAGGAAGGATAAAAATCCAGAGAGGTTGTATATTGATGTGACATCACATTATAAACAAACAAATCAGTTGTTGTAGAGCTTTTTTTTTTTAAACTCATTGTAAAGTTGGATCTAGTGTCCATTTATTCAATCAACAAAGTAGGGGGAGAAACAGATTTGTACATAAATAACCATAGTGCAAAACATTCTTGATAAAGGTTATTGAACAAACAAAAATCAGTTATCAATTCAGTTCCAACTTATGGCAACCTCATGTGTGTCACAGTAAAACGGTGCTCCATAAGGTTTTCGATGGCTAATTTTTTTGGAAGTAGATCATCAGGTCTTTCTTCCAAGGTACCTCTCTCTGGTTGGACTTGAACCATCAACCTTTCAGTTAACAGCCAAGCACATTAACTGTTTATACTACAGGGCTCCAAAACTATGAAGGGGACATTAATACATACAAAATTATTTTCAAAACATTAAGCAAGTACATCTAAATAAAGAAAACAAGGAAGGCTTCATAATTGAAGAGGGAGTTGAGTTAGGCCCAAAGGATGAGAGAAAATTCAGCAGATGGAAGACCAGAAAGGTAGAGGGTAAGAAGGTGCAGAGGAGCCTTGGTGGTTCAATGATTAACTGCTCGGCTGCTAATTGAAAGGTTGGCTTGGTGGGGGAAAAGACCTGTTGATCTGCTCCTGTAAAGATCACAGCCTGGAAAATCCTATAGGGCAGTTCTACTCTGTCACATTGGGTCGCTATAAGTAGAAAATTGACTTGACGGCCCCTAACAAGAAGTTCAGAACAAACCTCAGGAATAAAAATAGCCCAGTGTGGATTTGTAGCAGTGAGATAATGGTGAGGACAAGGTCCCTTCTCACTCTAAGACTGATTTTTCAAATAATTTTCAGCAGCCTGGAAATAATGGGCGAACTTGATAGTATAATTTTAACAACCAACCCAGTGCAGAGACACATTTTTCATCTTTCAACAGTTCATAAAATATTGAGCTTTGGGTAAAAGCCTCCATCAGAATTCTTCTTGGCTGGCAGTGACATAAAAGAACTAGGGGTGTAATTTCTGAAAGGAGCATCCATTCCCTCCATTTTCCTTATTCTTGACATGGACAGCTTGGTACTGTTGGGGCCACTTGTGGAAGCAGGGATGGATTGGCTTAGCCAGTAAGCAAGATATACATGAGCTTAATTGTGTTTACTTACTTATCTGTAGTGCACAATTACACATGGGTTTCATCTGGTGATGATGGTGTCATCTGGTGAAACCCATGTGAAATCGTGCACTACAGATTAGTAAGTGAGCACAAGTAAGCCTGTGCCTACTGTGCTTATTGGGTAATCCCTCCCTGGGTAGAAGGGTTGCTTTGCCTCTGTGAAAAACACTGCTGCTCAGAGGCCAGACTTTAAATTGATTCCATCGTATAAAAGAAAAAATACACACACAATGAACTTTTGATTAGCCTTTGAAAAGCAGGCCAACTTTTTAGTCTCATAGTAAAATTCATATATTGAATGTCTGGCAAAGATTCTCTGCTAAGCACCCTCTTCCTCTCTTGGGCTGTGCCACAGAGGACCTGAGCGAGCAGAAAGCAGCCGTCCTCTTGCATTAAAAGCAGTTCTGGGCAGCACGGCTGCACTTAAGACAAAAGAACAGCAGGCTAGGTATTTCCGGAAGGGAACGCAAAGAAAGCATCTTCCCCATTTTGATCAGATTTCATGTTCCCAGGACTGAGCGGCAGGTTGATGAATCACAGTATCACGCCTCCCTCTTCTGGAAAATGTTTATTCTTCCTCAGTCACTTTTTAAAATATTTTTAATAAACTTTTAAAATTTTAGAATAGTTTAAATTTACTGAAGAATTGCAACGATAGCAGACAGTTCCTGCACGCCGGCCGCTCAGTTTCCCCTATTGTTGACATCTTACATTACTATGGCACATTTATCACAATTAAGGAACCAACGTTGGTACCTTGCTACCAACCAACTAAACACCATAGTTTATTCAGATTTTGCTAGTTTTTCCATGATATCCTTTTTCTGTTTCAGGACCCTATTCAGGAGATTTATCAGTCATTTTTTACAACTTCTGAAAACCTGCTAGACTATCAGACTGAAAGGGTATCCTACAGTGGACACCTGGGGTCCTACTGCATGAATACTTTAGTTAATGAACTGTATGGGTGCCTTGAAAGTTTAGTCCAAAGAACACCAAAGCAAAGTGTTTAGGATACGCTCTTATCCACAAGGACTGATTGTAAACATAATCGGTCCTTGTGCTGGCTAGCAAGCATCTGTAAGCACTACTTCATGCTGAGCACAGAGACAACTGTGGGCTGGTTCTAAACATGAGATGAAGATCTGAGTCAGGTCCTGCTCCTGTTATGTAGTCTGGGAGGTCACAGTTGTGGTTTTTAATCCTCGTGAAGGTTCCTTTCTCTGGCAGCTCCCTGACAGAATGATGGCGTGTGACTTTTGTGAGTTCAGACTTCAGTGAATCAATCACACAGATATTCTTTCCCCTGGCAACCTGTCTGCATGCATGTCAATTATAATGTTTTGGAAATGGAAATGGGCTAAGATCTCCCTTTAAAGTTTCTCCTGGCTCTTGCTATATCACTTGGCCTTATTAAAAAGGGCAGCATCACTTTTAGATTTGATTTCCTCTCCTACCATGTTCATTAACTAGGTATCATTTGGGAAACAGTTGATATGCATTATTTCTCAAGAATCCTTAGCAACACTGATAGAATATATATTTTGGTCAGTGTGAAAAAACACAGTTTTTGTTTTTCTTTTTTAAATAACATGTCCAAATAAAATACATCTTTAAGGCCTCACAGAATCATAAACACACAGATAGGGCTGAAAGGAACCTTTATTCCTCACACTCAGGCTCCTTGGGCAGATTTCTCATTTGCAAGCTGTGTAGGCTGACAATTAAAAAGAGTAGGTTTGAGCGCCAACAAGAACCACAAGTGTTTGTGGGGGGAGATGCAATAAAAAGCAGAAAAAACAGACCATCACCTAACAGGGTTTTCTTGATAGCCTATTAGAGATAGTAACACCTCTGGAGCTCTGGAAATCAGCTGCACCTCAGAAGCCTGAAATTCTGTTCTCAGAAACAACTTTAGGAAAAGGCTTTATAATTATGTAAAGAAGCAGGCGAAAAAAGGAGAATTCAGTTTTCAAACAATTTTTCTCTCCAGTCAGCAGTTTCTCACCATTAGTTTCACAATAAATTCATAGTCGATTTGCATTTTTTAAAGAAGTCATGAGTTTTAAAAACCATTTAGTCTGATGTATTTCTCTTAACTAATACATGAAATCAGACCATGAAATGGTATTTAAGATAGTCCCTCAAAAACCAAAAACTAAACCTGTTGCCATTGAATAGATTCCAACTCACAGCGACCCTATAGGCCCAAAAGAGAAAAAAAAGTCTTATTTTCCACTGTCAAATGCTGGTAAGAACATGGATTGAATTTCACTGTCAACTCAACTCATTCTACCATTTTGGCTTCTGTTCTGACATTTTGACTCTGACTGTGCTAAATAAGCAATTTCTGCTTTGTTACTTCCCCCTTTCATATACATCTTGGGGTCCTCCTACCCAGGGAAGTGTCATGTTTATAGGGCCTGAAAGTTATACAATTTGGGGGATCCTTTTTAAGACAAAAATGAAAAGATTACAAAAATAAAATGTGTACAACCACTTTAATGCCACCCACCAGACAGAAGCACAGAGGAGGGGAAGTTGAATTGGAAGGAGACAGTCATCTTAATCAATTATGGTTAAATGCATTATATTTTCAATTAAAAAAATGGCCAAGGCAACACATTGCGAGGGACCCTCCCAGGACCTTGGGAGGAGTGGATGCAAGGGAGTACCCTAAAGCTTCAGCTTCTAGAGCTTCACAAAGAATCTGCCTCTACTCTTACCTCAAATTTCCACTGCCACTATCACACTCAAACCTAGGGGGAGAGTCCAGCCCAAGAATAAATCAAACTCCCTGTACTGCTTCCCCTTAACCCAAAGAAAGACTACAATTCTGAGACAGAGTTAAAAATTAAGGGCAAAAAAGGGAAAAATATTATAAAAAATCAAAATATTGTTCCTAAAAATAAGTTTCTCCATCCTTACCCATTTCTCCTTGATCATCTTGTCTGAGCATCCTGTTTTCAGAGAGTGCATACTATCATAATTTCCCTCATCATGGAATGTAATAACCTTTATAGATTAAAATTCACTTCTCTCGTAGATTCCCTTATCTTTTTTTTTTTTTTAATTAAAGCTTAAACAGGATCTTCCATTGTTTGCCAAAGAGCTCTGCCTGTTTTCTGGGGCTATTTGTGATGACTTTCACACAGAGGGTCTTACAAAAGTCCAATCCTGGTTATACTACAACAAAAGACCACCTCACTAGACAGTAGCTAGAGCCCACTGCAATTCTGTGGAAGTGAAATCAGGCACTTTCATTATCAGAAGAGAAACTTTGTCACAAGCTTGTTTGCAGACCTATAAATTTCAATACCAGTAACCGCTGAGTCAAGTCCAACTCATGGCGACTGATGTGTTTCAAAATGGAACTGTGCTCCATAAGGTTTTCAACAGCTGTGATCTTTTCAGAAGTAGATTGCTAGGTTCTGCTCCCCCCCATCCTCAAGGGCCCTCTGGGTAGATTCAAACCACCAACCTGTTGGTTATTAGCCAAGCACTTAAATGTTTGAGCTGCCCAAGGACTATAAATTTCAATAGACCACCCTAACTCACTTACTGGAGCCCTGGTAGAGTAATGGTTAAGAGCTCGGCTGCTAACAAAAAGGTTGGCAGTTTAAATCCACTGGCTGTTCCTTGGAAAACCTATGTTGTTGAGGTTGTTGTTGCTGTTGTTAGGTGCTGTCAAGTTGTTTTCGACTCATAGAGACCCTATGCACAACAGAACAAAACACTGCCCCACTGCCCGGTCCTGTGCCATCCTCACAATTGTTGCTATGCTTGAACCCACTGTTACAGCCACTGTGTCGATCCACCTTGTTGAGGGTCTTTCGCTGACCCTCTACTTTATCAAGCATGATGTCCTTCTCCAGGGACTGATCCCTCCTGATAACATGGGGTAGTTCTCCTCTGTCCTACAGAGTTGCTATGAGTTGGAACTGACTCAATGGCAACTAACAACAGCAACAACTCACTAGCTTTTCTGAGCTTTGCCTAAGAATAAGGCCTCATGTCGTAATGTACACTGCACTGTTTACCACCAAGAAATCAATGAGTCAGGCTGATAAGTTCTGATTATGACCTATAGTATATACAATATAGACCCAGAAGGCAAATTCTTTCTAGACACAGAGAAATCTTTGAGCTATTCATACCTCTTCCGCTTAGAAAGAGCAGTTTCATTCTTAGATTCAACTGCTTATAGGACAAAATTCATGCTGATCATCTTAGCAATTCACCCAATCTTTCGTCGAACATTGACTTTTAACATTATTTAGAGTAACCAGCATCTAAGGGCAGCACTGGACATGATGTCAAGTCACTTCAAATCATGAAATCACCGAAAAACAGAATCTTAGGACATGAGGACCCTCTGAATTGATCTGACTGATCCTCCCACCCAGCTGTAGGACTCCGATCCCCAGAACTCAGAAGATGGTTCACTTGGCCTCTACTGATCACATCCACTTACAAGGAGCTCCTTTGCTCACAGGGCAAAGCCATTTCTTTGGGGACTGATTCTAACGTTTAGAAACTTTTCCTTCTGTCTGCTCACTTAAAGGCCTTAGTCTCCCGTCCACCTTGTAAGCAGTCTCTTCTTACCCTACCAATGACAACCTGTGAGACTCTTAAAGACAACATCATGTTCCACTTAGCCACCAAGCTCTTTCTTCTGTTTATCATTTGGCATAGTTTCTTGCCTTTCACTATCCTGATTACCCTCTTTCAAATGCTCTCTATCTCCCTTAAATCATCTCACCTAGAACTGAAATCAGTAAACTAGATGTATTCAGACTATGCAGATTTGTATGGGATACTTATACTTTTGCAAAATAGTATTTATACAACCCACAATTGAGTTAACTTTTGGGAGCAAATTCTTGGCTCAAATTAAGCTCATAGTCAATTAAATTTAAAACCAGAACATTCTTTAAACCAGATTCTTAAAGAAGAGAATATTACGTAGCATCTGGTCCATCTTCCTGTCTCCAGAAGTAGTTAAATCATCTTATAAAGATCCAACACGTGTTTAAAGGATGAAATATCATAATTCCACCATTTACCTGTTGCAAAGTTTATCAACCTAAAGTTAACAACCACATCTTCAAATTCTGCCTAATATGTACATGTTACCATGTTATATGTGGAAATCCTGGTGGTGTAGAGGTTAAGTGCTACAGCTGTTAACCAAAAGGTTAGCAGTTTGAATCCACCAGGTGCTCCTTGGAAACTCTATGGGGCAGTTCTACTCTGTCCTGTAGGGTTGCTATGAGTCAGAATCGATTCGAAGGAAATGAGAATGGGTTACCACGTTATACATAAAAGTCCTCCTGCAATATAAGACTATGGGTCCTCAGTGACCATCAGCCCACAACAATGACATCATACCTGCCCCAGCTTAAGTAAATGTTTTATAAATTTCTCTTGTATTTTTATTATTTTCTCTACAACGTTAGGATAGTGCCAAGACCCTTAACAGTGATGAAACCAAAGGATAAATGAATGATTGGTTCCCACACGCCCACTCTCCTTTAAAAATCTTTTCATTGATACATTTCCTTCCCCAAATCACTCTTGAGCACTATCGTTCTCCCGCAGGGCTCTGAGCAGAGGTGATATTCTTATCTCTGCCATTAACTGCTACTTTGGAAAATGACTAAGCTTTCAAGATCCCAGTTATTCCACTTGATCAACATCCTAATATTTCACATATTATTTAACAAAGACACATGGTACTTGTTATGGGCTGACACAGTTCTAAGCACTTTACAAATACGAATTTACTTAATCCTTAGGAAAGCCAGACTGAGCACAGAAAGGTTAATTAAGTTACCAGGATCATACAGCTAGCAAATGGTAGAGCTGGAATTCAAACCCAGGCAGCCTGGCTTGTGCACCTTTGCCACACTATGCCACGCCACATGTCACATGCACTAACAGCATAACGTTTGATAGTAAACAAGATCTTTATCTTCCTTGGGCGAGGAAGATCATCAATCACAGTCCTTACAACATAAGTGAATCTGTTAGTATATTAAAGCTGCTGGATTTTTCATTAGTTCCTCAGACAGTAGCTTGTACTCCTGAATTTTATTATTTTTAAATTACCAACCAATGAAAATCACTCAGAGTACAATACAGTGCCTTAAACATAGCATGGGTGCAAATGCCTTGAATGGATCTGGATTCCTTCCAGTCCCAACTGTTGGAAGTATTTACCCAAAATGTTAAGGACCATGAGAGCCAGTTGACCTATTGCCAGAACAACAGCAAATCAAAAAAAAAAAAAGCGAAACCAGGCACCAGAAATCTAAGTGGAAAGGAAAAACGCATTTCCTCAGAAAAACATTGAAGTTCAAGCTCTTCCAGTACTAGAGGCTGGCCCAGATGAAGGTAGAACATAAAAGTACTCAGATATTTGCAGGCAGTTCACAATTGTGTAAAGAGTGGCTTGTACCCTCACCAATAAGAAAGTTCTCAGGACTTACTGCCTTGCTCCAGACTCCATACACACAGTCCCAGTCTGTGGTTACTCTGGAGTTCAGTATTTCTTTCATGCTCAATACTCTCAATGCACTTATCTCAACAGATTCAGTGCAACAAATTTTTAGTAACTAAAGCCAGCCCACAAAAGCTATAAACAAACTGAAGAATGTGAGTTGATAGAGAAAGAAGTAAAAGCAAGTTGCAAGGCAAAGCAATCACAGACCAGCTATACTGGGTGGTATATTTTATTCCAAATTTAGAGTCAGACTGAATTCAATACTCCTTTAGCTGAATAAGAAGTACAGCAACACTGGATAGAACTAGAGCCCTACGGGGAATGCTTCTGTTTCACAACAGACCTCATAGAAGGCAAGATCTTTCAGCCTAGGGCTAGGTTTTGTGGCAAACTAGTCCTGCTGGCTCAGGGTTTCTCTCTGGGAAGTTTATTTCTGAAAGGAATTCATGTTGATTAGCTTTAATCATTAGAAAGGCAAGGATGGGCTTTTGACCAAAAGTCAACAAGGCTTAAAGCTTTCATTTGAATGAAGCAACCCTGGACATAGCCATAGAGTAATGGAGCATTCGACGATGTTGTAGATAGAATGATCTCCTCAGATTCTGGAAGACATCTATTATGAACACAAATATGAATTTGGATTCTCACCTTTGGCTAAATGAAACGTTCTTCTGGAATATTAGATGAAGGGAAGACAAAAGATCAGTTAATAACTGCAAGATATACTAAGCACATACTGCTAAATCTAAGCACGCTGTTCTGAGGTGTTATAAATATTTTATAGTATTCCATATCGTTGCTTTCTTCCCAGAAGTCCAATACTGAGTATTAACTTAATCACTTATGGAAGAGGAATATGGAGTCAACAGAGGCCCTGCCACCCTTGGAGAGAGTGTTCTATTTGCAATAAACATACATATGTATGTGTGTATGTGCTAGAAACCATGGTGGTGTAGTGGTTAAGCGCTACAGCTGCTAACTAAAAGGTCGGCAGTTTGAATTCACCAGGTACTCCTTGGCAACTCTATGGGGTAGTTCTACTCTGCCCTATAGGGTCGCTACGGGTCGGAATTGATTTGGCGGCAATGGTTTTTTATTTTTTTTTTTGGTGTATGGGCCTGTGTACTCCTTCAGTCCCTCCACCATCACAATTTAGGAGGTGAGACTGTTAGGTTGTTGAGACAGGCCAACACTTGTCTGAATGCCAAACTGAGTTCCTGTCCCCATCGAGTAAGTCTCCCTGGGAACTCTCCAGAAAAAAAATCTTACAGTGGAGAATTCAGTAAACAGCTAAGAAATGAAGCAACAGCCCAGGTGAAAGTCCAAACTTGAGAACTCAAACCTAACTTATGCTAATGTCCTGACACCAACAGCTCTATTTTCTAGTCATGATGAGGATATTATGGGAATTAAGTCCAAGGAATGCCCTGCGTCTGTGGGTTTGAGGAGTCTGGTCTCTCCATGTGTTTGTTAATTTGTTTGTACTGTGGTGGTTTGCGTATTGCTGTGATGCTGGAAGCTACGCCACTGGTATTTAAAATACCAGCAGGATCAACCTTGGTTGACGGGTTTCAGTGAAGCTTCCAGACTAAGACAAGACTAGGAAGAAAGACCTGGAGGTCTACTTCTGAAAAGCTGGCCAGCGAAAACCTTATGAATAGCAGCAGAACATTGTCTGGTATAGTGCTGGAAGATGAGTCCCTCAGGTTGGGAAGCAGTCAAAATACAACTGGGGAAGAGCTGCCTCCTCAAAGCAGAGTCGACCTTAATGACGTAGTACAGCATTCGGGACCTTCATTTGCTGATATGACATCACTGAAAATGAGAAGAAATAGTTGCAAACAGCCATTAATAATTGGAATATGGAATGTAAGAAGTATGAATCTAGGAAAATTAGAAGTTGTCAACAATGAAATGGACCACATAAAGATTGATATCCAAGGCATTAATGAGTTTAAATGGGCTATTATCAGCCTTTCTGAATCAGACAATCATATGGTCTACTTTGCTGGGAATGACAAATTAATGAGGAAGGGTGTCAGATATCAAATGGTCAAAAAGAACATTTCAAGATCTATCCTGAAGAACAATGCTGTCAGTGATAGGATAAAATCCATACACCTACAAGGAAGACCAGGTAATACGACTATCACTCAAATTTACGTACCAACCGCTAATGCCAAAATGGTTTCATGCAAGTAAATTTTGCTGAAGACAATTCAAAAGCTGTTGCCAACAGCACATCAACGTAAACTGTCAGAAATTCAAGCTGGATTCAGAAGAGGACCCGGAACCAGGGATATCATTGCTGATGTCGGATCAATCTTGGCTGAAAGCAGAGAATATCAAAGAGATGTTTGCCTGTGTTTTATTGGCTATGCAAAGGCATTTGACTCTGTGGATCATAACAAATTATGGTTAACATTTTGAAAAATGGGAATTCCAGAACACTTAATTGTGCTCATGAGGAGCCTGGACATAGATCAAGAGGCACTTGTTTGAACAGAACAAGGAGATAGTGTGGGTTTAAAATCAGGAAAGGTATACGTCAGAGTTGTATCCTTTCACCATACTTATTCAATCTGTATGCTGAGCAAATAATTCAAGAAGGTGGACTATAAGAAGAACTCAGCATCAGGATTGGACGAAGACTCATTAACAACCTGTGCTATGCAGATGACACAACCTTGCTTGCTGAAAGCAAAGAGCACTTGAAGCACTTACTGATGAGGATCAAAGATCACAGCCTTCAGTGTGGATTGCACCTCAACATAAAGAAAACAAAAATCCTCACAACTGGACCGATAAGCAATATCATGATAAACGGAGAAGAGACTGAAGTTATCAAGGATTTAATTTTACTTGGATTCAAAATCAACGCTCATGGAAGCAGCAGTCAAGAAATCAAATGACATATTGCACTGAGCAAATCTGCTGCAAAAGAACTCTTCAAAGTATTGAAAAGCAAAGATGTCACTTTGAGGACTAAGGTGAACCTGACCCAAGTCATGGTGTTTTCAACCACCTCATATGCACGTGAAAGCTGGACTATGAATAAGGAAGGACAAAGAATTGATGCCTCTGAATTACGGTGTTGGTGAAGAAAACTGAATATATCATGTATTACCAGAGGAATGAATAAGTCTGTCTTGGAAGAAGTGCATCCAGAATGCTCCTTGGAAGCAAGTATGGTGAAACTTCATCTCACATACTTGGGACATGTTATCAGGAGGGACCAGTCCCTGGAGAAGGACATTATGCTTGGTAAAGTAGAGGGTCAGTAAAAAAGAGGAAGACTCAATGAGATAGATTGACACAGTGACTGTAACAATGGGCCTCACACATAACAAAGATTGTGAGGATGGAGAATGACCACGCAGTGTTTGGTTCTGTTGTATAGAGTTGCTCTGAGTCCGAACTGACCTGACAGCACCAAACAACAACAACTAGATGATTAGGATATCATGAGCATTGAGTCCAAGGAATGTCCTGGGTCTGCGGGTTTGAAGAGTCTGGTCTCCTTTCAGCACGACGCTGGGTCTGAGAGTGTAGCTGATTCTGTGGTCAGGGGAGTTAGGGTTCTGGGAAGATACCTGGATACTGGCCAGAGGGGAAAGTCACATGAGGCTCTGTGGCAAGGCTCTTGGACATTCCTGGAAGAAGTAGAGAGCAACAGCAAGGAGAAAACCAACCCTGTATCCACCAGCTGACCATGAGGCCTTCTTTTTACTGTTATCTGGCTACTTCTCCAGTACAGGCTGAGGTGGCTGATGAATTGGTCTGTTAAAGTGGAATATTCTAAGTAGTAAAACAATCTAAGCCTCAATCTCCTTCACGTGTAATGTGTGTAGATAATTATACCGCCTTACCTATCTCAAAAGGTTGCCATGAAAATCGTAATGTGTGTGATCCATCCACCATTATACTTCCTCTGTCATCAACTGTTACAGTTCATATAAATATAAGGAATATCCTTCCTTCTTTTCTCACGTCCCATTGGGTTATAAGTCATTCCTCAAACCCATTTTTCCTCACGAGGAATGAGAGAATGCGCCTTGTTAGCAATAAGTAATAAAACATACAATACCTGTCTTATCTCAAGTTCCCAAATTGCCTTTCTTTCCCAGCACAAGAGAAGGTTCTTGCTACAGTAAAGCACTTTGTAACTACCCTTTAATTTGTCATAAAGTCATAAATTAAATATGATGACTTCATTTTATGCAATTTTAAAATTCATACTGAAACTTACCTTGCTTGGCATTTAAAACCCGTTGCCATCAAGTCAATTCTGACTTCATAGCAACCTTATACGACAGAGTAGAACTGTCCCATTGGATTTCCAAGGAGTGGCTGGTGGATTTGAAATGCTGACCTTTTGGTTAGCAGCCTAGCTCTTAACCACTGCACCACCAGGGCTCCTGTTTGACATTTACAGACATATTAAAAAAAAAAAAAATCTGTTCTTCAAAATCATCACATTCAGTATACCTAAAAAAACCCCAACCAAACCCATTGCCTTTGAGTTGATTCCTACTCATAGCAACCCTATAGGACAGAGTAGAACTGCCCCATATGGTTTCCAACACTGTAATCTTTATGGAAGCAGACTGGCCCATCTTTCTCCCATGGAGCAGCTGGTGGGTTCAAACTGTTAATCTTTTAGTTAGCAGCCAAATGTTTAAATGCTGCGCCACCAGGACTCTTCTTAGTATATCTATTCCTCACTTAATGACTATCTCATTATCTGATATTTTGCATTTATGACAATAATAAAAAAAAAAATCTACTACCCGACTATTACACACATAAATGACGTATGTCTGGCAGTATGGAATGCTGAAATGTGAGGTAAGAATAATGCTGGCTGTGATGGTTGTTATGTGTCAGCTTTGCTAGGCCATGATTCTCAGTGGTTTGGCAGTTATGTAATGATGCAGTCATCCTCCACTTTGTGATCTGATGTGGTCATCCTCCATTTTTGAATAATGCCAATTTTCACATAATGACCTGGTCTTTAGAGCCTAACTGTGTTGATAAGGGAGGAGTGGATGTGTAAGAAAAAGGAGCCCTGGTGGCACTGTGGCTAATGCACCCAGCTGCTAATTGAAAAGTTTGTAGTTTGAACCCACCAGCTGCCCTGTGAGAAAAAGATGTGGCAGTCTGCTCCCATAAAGATTTACAGCCTTGAAAACCCTATGGGGCAGTTCTACTCTGTCCTACAGGGTCACTATGAATCAGAATCAACCTGACAGCAGTGGGATATGGGTGGCAGTATAAGGGAAAAAAAACCCCAAAAAACCTCAAAGTTAAAAGTTACTATTCTGCTTTGTTGGTCTCTGGGTCCAGCTGTTCTGCTTTTCTTCTTGGATGCTCATTATTAACCAGCAAATTCCATTGCATTTCATTATATCTAACAGACTACAAGGGGCCAGATGCTATCTCACAGTATCAGCAATTCCAGCACTTTTTAAAAAATGATGCTTTTCTATTTTCAAGAAGTTCAGAGTCCCATCTGCTATAGAATAACACAACAGGAAACAAATTAGTCCTTCAAAAATTCACTCATTTGGGTCACTACTTTGGGCTTGAAAAAACAAAACCAAACTCGCTGCCATTGAGTTGATTCTGACTCACAGTGACCCTATAGGACAGAGTAGAACTGACCCATACGGTTTCCAAGGCTGTAATCTTTACAGAAGCAGACTGCCACATCTTTCTCCCACGGAGTGGCTGGTGGGTTTGAATTGCCTACCTTTTGATTAGCAGTGGAGTGCTTAACCACTGTAAGACCAGGGCTCCTTATTTTGGGTCTAGTTACTTCTAAAATGTGTAATACAGAAAGAGAGTCAGGTTCTTTTTTTTTTATTTGTAGCAGCAAACACAGAAGACACTGATAATGAAAAACTTTGGTGAGTGCATTTGGCAGTGTGTAGGTGTGTATATGTTTTTTTTTTTTAGGTGCGTATATGTGTGTGTAAGTACACAGTCATTCATCATTCAGAATAACAGATCTGCAAAGGACTCTTGGTATCATCTAGTTCAACCCCCTTCAGTCCCTCTTACACAGTTAGCAAAACTGAGGTAACATGGTTGAGACTTCATGGTTCTTTCCCTTCCTCCAGCCCATCAGCTCACATCTGCAGAACCGATTCCTGATCCTCCTACTTTTCTTCTGCTTCACTCTTGTCTCTTTCTTTTCTCTTGACTAAGTCCATTCTCTTTACAGGCTGTATTCTTTCCCAGCATCTAACATCGTCCAGAGATCTCATTCACACAGTGCACCTGAGCTTGTTCTTATAGCTTTTCCTGATAACATGGCCCCAGTGCCAATTCTCTAAAAATTCAAAAGCAAAAATAAACAAACTGACAACTCTATACAAAAGGATAGTTTCAAATACAGTTTCAATCGGAACAAGAAAGAAAACTATTTTAGAGTCAGAATTTAAGCTCCCCATTCACAGTTACATCGTCAGCATTCACAACCATGCTAATATACCATGGATGCTCAATAAATACAAACACATGCAGACTACTGAGGGCCTCTAGAGCCAGTCATCAGCAGGTGGTAGATAGTAAAGGCAAACTGAATTAGAAGTCAGACGAACCAGCTCTCACTCAATAAGTGGTGTGACCAGGAGCAAATTTTTCCTTTGGTAAAATCAATGGGACGGCACTAAATTATTTCTAAGGTACTGTCTGTCTCAAACATTCTATGATGGGCCTTCCGGGTTGGTGACAGACATCGATGCATGTAGGAGGGTAGTGTGTCCTCTTTGGGATGTGAAAATTCCACCCTGGGAATCTTCCCAACATCGCCCTATGCATCTCTTCATTTAAGGAAAACCAGTGAAGTTTCAAAAGAAAACCTAGTTTACCAATTGCAGTGAAAGATTCAAAAATAAACATTTCTATACATTAAAAACAAGCTACAGAATAACACAATTTTCATTCTTTAAAATGAAAAAGAAGTCTATGATGATAAAAGATACGAATTACAGCTAAAGACTGAAAGATCTCTAAAGAAGTTTGTGGTCCAGCCACCCGCCTATCCTCTTTATTTTGTATTTCCAGAAAGAGGAGTACCTATCTCATTTGAAAAATTTCTGAATATTGTCGTCTACTCTAAAAATTTCGTAAAAAAAAAAAAAATCATTCTCAGGTTTAACTTAAAATGTATTTGTATATTTAGATTGCTGTTACTCAATTTAGAAATTAAATATCCAATCACAAAATTCCACAACCCTCATAATCTTGGAATGTAATCTTATTTCCAATGCAAGTATTAAAAGATATGGACAATAAGGCAGAAGAACATTTTCCCTGAAGTAATATTGTTAAGCTTGTCTACTCTGCTTCTCTCTAAAGACATATTTGTTGGATGACTTGATTACTTTTCTACTAAGAAATACCTGCTTATTAAATTATATCTCATTCACCAGGACTCCTTATTTATCTTAGTAATTTTTAATGGGAAAGTAAATGAAACATTATTCCATAAATGCTTAGAGAGATGACAGTAATTGTATTCTAAATTAAATAAGGAAAAGGTTAAATAAATATTACAACCTTTCAGGAATTGCAGTGCAAGCCTTAAAATCATAAATCTCCCGTCCTCCCTTGCTTTGTTATAACTTATTCTTGAAATGTTTATCAGCATAGTATGGAAGCTAAGTTATCATTATTTATGTTCTGGGAATTTCTTTGTTTAAGTTAAAATCCATTTAGATTTTAATTTAAATATTACATTCATTTTTAAAATATCTTAGTTTTCCACTGCAGTAATGCATTTCAATGTACAGCTATACCTCTCCACTACAGACTTATTCAATATAAAGTGCTGACATTTCAGCTTTCTGTTATAATTTCTAGATTTGATGGCCTCCCTATATATTCATATTCTCAAAACAAACAAAACCTTCACATTTTGTTGTCAAGTACTAAAGTGTTCAGTCTTATAACCATAATGAGCTAGAAGCAAAGAAAGAACTTGTCTTTAGTAAGGAGTGACAGTAACCTTATGTTTGTATATGGCAAATATTTGGGTAATCTCAGTATCTATTTGAAAACAGACCTTCTGTGAAGAAAAAATTCATTTACATGTTATGGCAAAGTAGTTTAAATCTATGTCTGAATTAAGGAAGTTATTAAAACCTAAAAGATTTCCCCCCTTGCATTTTTTTTTTTTGGTAAAAAAGTAAAAATCCCAAACAAGTATTATTAAACTTAACTTAGCTTCATTTCAATAAAGGAACAACTTTATAATTCCCACAAGCATGCTGAAAAATCATAGAGTCTGCATTGAGAAGCATATTAAAATCACTCATGACAGAAACAGACTTGTGACCTGCAACAGATTGACAACGAAAATCAACAATTTAAATAAGTCCTAACCAGAATAATTCCCAGTTTTCACCATTAAACTCAGTGTCTGCATGTGGGTTGGAAAAGCAAACATTAGATGTGACGCTCATTTTCAAGACCTTACTTCCAAAATCTGGCCCTGAAGAATTTCATCAGAATTTGCTTCTCATGAGGTATCTTTGGATCCTTGCTTACGGGTTCTCTGACAGAAGAGGAGACTCCCATACTCAGGGAACAATTCTATGATCCCTTAAGAATCTGTGACTTAGAGGGGGTCTACCTGAGGCAAAATCTTGAAGTAGGCAACAATCATTCCCTGTGCTTTTCCACTCTTTTCAAGCAATTTCCAATAGTCTCTCCCACTAGCACCCCATTTTCTCAAGCTTAGATGTTCAAGTCTTAGTCTACCTGATACATATTCAAGCATTTCTCTCCCTCTTTTCAGGCTCCCAGCAGCCAATACTAGCAAGCTTTGGTGACAAGCCCAGCACTAGCTAGGTGCTGGAGGAGTCAGAAGTTAAAATACACATGGCCCCACCCTGCATGGTGCTGGCAAGATAAACATTAAACAAATAAACATACAGATAAACATAAACTATGACTCAGGAGGCAGTTATTCGGACAGAACAAGGGGATACTGATTGGTTTAAAGTCAAGAAAGGTGTGCATCAGGGTTGTATTCTCTCACCATACCTACTCCATCTGTATGCTCAGCAAATAATACAAGAAGCTGGACTATATGAAGAAGAATGGGGCATCAGGATTGGAGGAAGACTCATTAACAACCTGTGTTATGCAGATGACACAACCTTGCTTGCTGAAAGTGAAGAGGACTTGAAGCACTTACTAATGAAGATCAAAGATCAGAGCCTTCAGTATGGATTGCACCTCAACATAAAGAAAACAAAAATTCTCACAACTGGACCAATGAGGAACATCCTGATAAATGGAGAAAAAAGACTGAAGTTGTCAAGGATTTCATTTTCCTTGGATCCACAATCAACAGCCATGGAAGCAGCAGTCAAGAAATCAAAAG
The DNA here is from genome assembly GCF_024166365.1 of Elephas maximus indicus. Lineage (NCBI taxonomy): Eukaryota > Metazoa > Chordata > Mammalia > Proboscidea > Elephantidae > Elephas > Elephas maximus. The sequence goes on along the minus strand of NC_064820.1, from coordinate 48,886,037 downwards.
ACGCATTGCATTGGGTAAATCTGCTGCAAAGGACCTCTTTAAAGTGTTGAAGAACAAAGATGTCACCTTGAAGACTAAGGTGCACCTGACCCAAGCCATGGTATTTTCAATTGCATCGTATGCCATGTGAAAGCTGGACAATGAACAAGGAAGCCTGAAGAATTGACGTCTTTGAATTGCGGTGCTGGCAAAGAATATTGACTATACCATGGACTGCCAAAAGAACGAACAAATCTGTCTTGGAAGAAGTACAACTAGAATGTTCCTTAGAAGCAAGGATGGCGAGATTGTGTCTTACATACTTTGGACATGTTGTCAGGAGGGATCAGTCCCTGGAGAAGGACATCATGCTTGGCAGAGTACAGGGTCAGCGGAAAAGAGGAAGACCCTCAACGAGATGGATTGACACAGTGGCTGCAACAATAAGCTCAAGCATAACAACAATTGTAAGGATGGCTTAGGACTGGGCAGTGTTTCATTTTGTTGTGCATAGGGTCGCTATGAGTTGGAACCGACTTGACGGCACCTAACAACAACAACATGAAAACACATGATAAAAAGGAGTCTCACCCGTCAAGGGTTGTCAGGGAGGGTCTGTCTAAGGGAATGGCAATTGAACTGATAGTTTATTATGTAAGGGGTGGAGGTGGTGGGGAGAAAACGGTGAGTTTCAAGACCTGAAAGATGATAAATGAGGCCATCGTCAAATAGGAAGGCCATGATACAAAGCTGGAGAGGCAGAGGTAGTCAAAGGCCAGGCCGTGCAGCTTTTTGAATAAAATGGTAAAGCATTATACTAAGAGAACTGGGGAACAATAGAAAAAGTTTATAAGAATAATAACATGAAGAAATACAGCCAGAATGTTCCTTACAAGAGAAGATGGCGAGACTTCAACACCTTTACTTTAGACATGTCATCAGGAAAGACCAATCCCTAGAAAAGGGCATTATGTTTGGTGAAGTAGAGAGTCAGTGAAAACAAGGGAAACCCTCAATGAGATAGATCAACACAATAGCCTCAACAACGGACTCAAACATACCAACAATTATGAAGATGGTAGAAGACTGAGCATTGTTTCATTCTGTTATATATAATAAGGTCGCCATGAGTCAAGAGCTGACCTGACAGCAACTAAAAACAACAACAATAACATGAGGTCTGAGTTTAGAAAAATGTCACTTTGGCTAAATGTGATAAATGGAGTAGGTGGGGAGGTGGCAAAACCTGGCCCACCTGCCAGGCAAGTTTTGCTTGCCTCCTTCTCTTCCTCCCCCGCTTACCCCAAACAAATGCCTTCTCCTAGGTCAGGAGCCTTCCCTTCACTAAATACTGTCGCTCTTATAAAACATTTCTGTTCACCTTCTTTTTTTTTTTATTTGAAAAGAGGGGAAAAGTTTATCCTAGGAATGAAAGCACATCCCAGCACCAAAGCATGATCAATGGTGGGACAATGGGCTGCTGCAGACCTCAGAATACATTTGGGAGGGTGGGAGCCTTTTTGTGCCTCTCAAACGATTCCAGATAAACCCCCAGAAAGCCAGTTGTAACTCCAACTGACGAAAACACACCAGAGCACTTACTCTACAAGTTGGTGTGTCTTGAAAGATAACTATTTCCTTTCTGACAGGCACTCAAATGAGAATCATTAACATAGCCTTCCTTATGAAACATTTGGTTTCCTTCAGATGACCTATTAATCTATCAGTTAGTAACTTTTAGGAAATACTATTGCTTTTGAGTTGATCAATAGTGTTTGCAGATTTAAGACCACGCTGATAAAAACACGTAAATTTAACATGTCTAGTCATTGGAACCAGTCACAGGACTATTCCAGTGGGAGGTAAACCCTTTGCAGAGAGGAATAAGCATTCCCAAAGGCAACATTTGTATAATTAAGGTTCTTTCCAAACTTTCTGGAAACAAACTAACTCTCAGTAGCTAGGACAGGTCAGTACTATAATAAACAAGACACATATACAATTTCATTTAAAACACACCAGAAAACGATTTTACAGATTGAAGAAACAGTAATGTGCTTCTATGCCTAAAAGTGGTACAGCCAGTAAGTACATGGCTAGTAAATTTAAGTAACCTGCTTATGTGGCTAGAAAATGGTAGCAGCAGAATTTGAACCCAGGTCTCCAAATCCCACGTGCTCTCCATTTCTCATGCTGCTGCCTCCAAGTAGGAGATGTAGTATTTGAACTTCAACAAGCTGGAAGAGCATCATCAATAGATTACGAAAATGGGACTTATTTATATCAAAGCTCTACCTTAGCTCCCCCATGCATCCGTCAGTTTGTCTTACTGTGGGGACTTGCATATTGCTGTGATGCTGAAAGCTATGCCACAGGTATCCAAATACCAGAAGTTCAAGCTGGATTCAGAAGAGCACATGGAACTAGGGATATCATTGCTGATGTCAGATGGATCCTGGCTGAAAGCAGAGAACACCAGAAAGATGTTTACCTGTGTTTTATTGACTAATCAAAGGCATTCGATTATGTGGATCGTAACAGATTATAGATAACACTGCGAAGAATGGGAATTCCAGAACACTTAATTGTGCTCATGAAAAACCTGTACATAGATCAAGAGGCAGTCATCCAAACAGAACGGATACTGTGTGGTTTAAAATCAGGAAAGGTGTGTGTCAGGTTGTATCCTTTCACTATACTTATTCGATCTGTATGCTGAGCAAATAATCCAAGGAACTAGACTTTATGATGAAGAATGGAGCATCAGGACTGGAGGGTGACTCATTAACAACCTGCAATATGCAGATGATACAACCTTGCTTGTTGAAGTGAAAAGGACTTGAAGCACTTATTTACGAAGATCAAAGACTACAGCCTTCAGTATGGATTACATCTCAACATGAAGAAAACAAAAATCCTCACAACTGGACCAAAAAGCAACATCATGATAAATGGAGAAAAGACTGAAGTTGTCAAGGATTTCATTTTATTTGGATCCACAATCAACACCCATGGAAGCAGCAGTCAAGAAATCAAATGACGCATTGCATTGGGCAAATGTGCTACAAAAGGCCTCTTTAAAGTGCTGAAAAGCAAAGTGCACCTGGACCCAAGCCATGGTATTTTCAATCACCTCATATGCATGTGAAAGCTGGACCATGAATAAGGAAGACTGAAGAAGAAGTGATGCCTTTGAATTATGGTGTTGGTGAAGAATATTGAATATACTTTGGACTGCCAAAAGAAAAAACAAATCTGTCATGGAAGAAGTACAGCCAGAATGCTCCTTAGAAGCAAGGATGGCGAGACTATGTCTCATATACTTTGGACATGCTATCAGGAGGGATCAGTCCCTGGAGAAGGACTTCATGCTTGGCAAAGTAGAGGGTCAGCAAAAAAGAGGAAGATTGTCAAGGAGATGGACTGACAGTGGCTGCAACAATGTGCTCAAGCATAACGATTGCGAGGATGGCGCAGGACCGGGCAGTGTTTTGTTCTGTTGTACATAGGGTCGCTATGAGTCTGAATCGACTTGATGGAACCTAACAACAACAACCTTAGCTAACAAACACAAAGACATAGCACATTCATGGCATTATGCTAGCGTCTCATTAATCTTCCAGTTTTTTGGTAAACCATCTAATACAACTGAGATTTTTCACATCTGCATTGCTAATCCCTGTCTTGCATTTCACAGTAGGAAGCAAAGTTTACTAAAAACCTGTAACTGAAACATAGGGTCACAACAACTGAGCCACAATGGCGCAGTGGTTAAGCACTCAGCTGCTAAATGAAAAGTGGCAGTTCCAACCCACCAGCCACTCCACAAGATGTGGCAATCTGCTTCCCTAAAGATTACAGCCTTGGAAGCCCTATGGGGCAGTTCTACTCTGCCCTACAGTGTCAGTATGAGTCAGAATCAACTTGATGGCAATGGGTATAAATATTTTGGATACAGTCAAAATAATAATTTATTAGTGCCAGAAAACAGCTATTTGGGAGTGTGATTTGGCATCATTTTCTGTAGTTTGGCATCATTTTCTTTCAATTAGACATTCCTGACAAGGTTAGAAGTAAAACCCGCTCCTTTAAGTAGAAATTTTTGAAAGACTGAGTCTGAACAAATAAAGAGTTAAAACTTGCATTAGTAAGTAACCCTTAAAAGATTTAAATTGTCCTGAAGTCTACATAAAATCACAAAATGTATACTAATTTTAAAAATACAAACTTCCAACTTTGTTAAAATCTTTAAGTAGAGTAAGAAATTCACTATCCTCACAAGATTACTCCAGGAATTAACAAATACACGTTTTGAATGCACCAAAGAACTCCTCGAGAAAGCAGTATTAAATAAATGTTTCAAATGTTTCTTTTATTCTACTGTATGAAAAACGAATATGTTTCTTGGGCAGCTGAAGTATTAATTGGGGAAAGTAACATTCACTGGACTTTTTGTAACTGCTATAGTTGTTGAACTAGCCCATTAATTATAAATTATATAAAGCATTATAGTAAGTATGCACACAGCATATGTATATGTATATATAAATTGATGTGTGTGTGTGTATATGTCTCTATATACAGAGACATACACAGAAAGACATATGGAGAGTCATATATAGAGGCACATACATATAGAAACACATATATAGAGACATATACCATGTTTTTAGGCAAATAATACACACGTTATAAATTTTTTTGCCAACCATGCAGTTACCCTGTGCTATTTCTTAAACACATTATGATTTGTGTTATTTGTGTGGGTACGTTATGTGTGGAAAAAATATGGTATACAGAGACACATATGTTGTTGTTTTTGTTAGCTGTCGTCCAGTCAGTTCCGAACATAGTTGCCTCATACAACAGATTGAAAACTGCCCGGTCCTGTGCCACTTTCACAATCTTTGTTATGTCTGAGCCCATGAGGCAGCCACTTCGTCAATCTCTCTCATTGAAGGTCTACCTCTTTTTCACTGACTCTCTACCAAGCATGCTGTCCTTCTCCAGAGACTTGTCCCTCCTGATAACATGTCCAAAGTACATGAGACATAGTCTCACCATCCTTGCTTCTAAGAATCATTCTGGCTGTACTTCTTCAAAGGCAGATTTGTTTGTTCTTCTGGCAGTCCATGGTACATTCAATATTCTTCACCAATACCCTAATTCAAATGTATCAATTCTTCAGTCTTCTTTATTCACTGTCCAGCATTCACATGATTTTGAGGCGACTGAAAATACCATGGCTTGGGTCAAACACACCTAGTCCTCAAGGTGACATTTTTGTTTTTCAACACTTTAAAGAGGTCTTTTGCAGTACATTTGCCTAATGCAATGTGTCATTTGATTTCTTGACTGCTGCTTCCATGGAGTTTTATTGTGGATCCAAGTAAAATGAAATCCTTGACAACTTCAGTCTTTGCTCTGTTTTTCATGATGCTGCCTATTGGTCCAGTTGTGAGGATTTTTGTTTCTTTATGTTGAGAGGTAATGCATACTGAAGGCTGTTGTCTTTGATTTTCATCAGTAAGTGCTTAAAGCCCTCTTCACTTTCAGCAAGCAAGGTTGTATCATCTGTATATCGCAGGTTGTTAATGCATCTTCGTCTAATCTAATCCAGATGCCACATTCTTCTTCATATAATTCAGGTCAGCATACATACTGAATAATTAAGGTGTAAGGGTACAATGCAGACTCACACTTTGCTGATTTTAAACCATGCAGTTCTCCCTTATACTGTTTGAATGACTGCCTCTTGGTCTATGTAGAGGTTCCGCATGAGCACAATTAAATGTTCTGGAATTCCCATTCTTTGCAATGTTATCCATAATTTGTTATAATCCACATAGTTGAATGCTTTTACTTCGTGAATAACACACAGGTAAACATCTTTCTGGTATTCTCTGCTCTCAGCCAAGATTCCATCTGAGGTCAGCAATGATACACCTCATTCTATGTCCTCTTCTGAATCTGGCTTGACTTTCTTGCAGTTCCCTGTTGATGTATTACTGCAGCTGTTTTTGAATTATCTTCAGCAAAATTTTACTTGAGTGTGATATTGTTCAATAATGTCCACATACCGCTAGATCGCCTTTTTACGGAATGAGCAAGTATATGGATCTGTTCCAGTAGGTTAGCAGGTAGCTCTCTTCCTAATTTCTTGGCACAGACAAGTGAGCGCTTCCAGTGTTGGTTTGTTGAAACATCTCAATTGGTATTCCGTCAATTCCTGGGGCCTTGCTTTTCACCAATGTCTTCATTGTAGCTTGGAATTCTTTCTTCAGTACCATCAGTTCTTAATCATATGCTACCTCCTGAAATGGCTGAACACCGACCAATTCTTTTTGGTACAGTGACTCTATGTATTCCTTCCATCTTTTGATGCTTCCCGTGTTGTTCAATATTTTGCCTGTAGAATCCTTCAACACCGCAACTTGAGGGTTGAATTCTTTCTTTAATTCTTTCAGCTTGAGAAACAGAGCACATTCTTCCCTTTTGGTTTTCTAACTCTAGGTCTTTGCACATTTCACTGTGATATTTTACTTTGTCTTCTCAAGTTGCCCTTTGAAGTCTTCTGTTCAACTCTTTTATTTCATCATTTCTTCCATTTGCTTTACCTATTCTACATTCAAGAGCAGCTCTGAGTCTCTTCTGACATCCATTTTGGTCTTTTTCTTTCATGTCTTTTTAATAAGCTTTTACTTTCTTCATGTACGATGTCACTGGTATCATCCCACAACTCATTTGGTCTTTGATCATTAATGTTCAATGAATACAATCTATTTTTTAAATTCAGGTGGAATTTAAAGTACTCAAGGTTGTACTTTGGCTGTTGTGGACTTGTTTTAAGTTTCCTCAGCTTCAACTTGAACTTGCCTAAGAGCAACTGATGATCTGCTCCACAGTCTGCTCCTGGCCTTGTTCTAACTCATGATATTGAGCCTCTATATGGTCTTTTTCCACACATGTGGTTGGTTTGATTCCTGTGTATTCTATCTGGTGAGGTCAATGTGTATAGTCACTGTTTCTGTTGTTGAAAAAAAGATATTTCCAATGAGTAAGTTTTGGTTTTGCAAATTTCTATCATGCAATCTCTGGCATCGTTTCTATCACCAAGGCCATTATTTTCCAACCTTGGTCCTTCTTCATTTCCAAGTTTAACATTTTAACCACCAGTAATTATGAATGCATCTTGATTGCATGCATCATTAATTCCAGATTGTAGAAGTTGGTAAAAATCTTCAATGTCTTCATTTTTGGCATTAGTGGTTGGCAGGTAAATTTGAATAATAGTCATATTAACTAGTCTTCCTTGCAGGTATATGGATATTACCCTGTCACTGACAGCGCTGTACTTCAGGATAGATCTTGAAATGTTCTTTTTTGAAAATGTATGTGATGCTGTTCCTCTTCAATGTGTCATTCCCAGCATAGTAGACCATCTGATTGTCCAGTTCAAAATGGTGATACTAGTGTATTTCAGCTCACTAATGTCTGGGATATCGATCTTTAAACATTTCATTTCATATTTGGGAACTTCTAATTTTCCTTGATACATGCTTCATACATTTCATATTCTGATTACTAATGGATGTTTGCAGCTGTTTCTTCTCATGCCACATTAGCAAATGAAGGTCCTGAAAGCTTTACTTCATCCATGTCATTAAGGTTGACTCTACTTCGTGAAGGTAGCACTTCCCCAGTCATATTCTGAGTGTTTTCTAACCTGAGGAGCTCATTCTCTGACACTATATCAGACAATGTTCCATTACTATTCATAAGGTTTTCACTGGCTAATTCTTTTTAGAAGTAGATCGCCAGGTCCTTCTTCTTAGTCTGTCTTAGTCTGGAAGCTCCACTGAAACCTGTCCATCATCAAACCTGTCCTATTGGGACATGAAATATCAGTGGCATAGCTTCTAGCATCATAGCAATACGCATGTCACCACAGTATGACAAACTTACAGGTGACAGACTATATAAAAAAATACACAAATATAAACATATATATTCATAAATACATATAAAATTATCTATATATACACATATATTCTTATATGCATATATATATGCACATACATACATATACATGTATACACACATACATACATATACACATACATATACATATATATATATCAGGAACCCTGGTGGCACAATAATTAAGTGCTGGCTATTAACTGAAAGGTCTGTGGTTTGAACTCACACACTATGAGTTGAAAATCAACTTGACAGCACCCAAGAAATACAACCATTTATTAAATATATGTGTATACACACAGACTGTGATCTCAAGAAACACGTAGACTCCTGTTTTCAGTTTTTACTTTCTTAAATGCAGCTATTTTTGACATAAAGTCAATAGATAGTTATGACAAACATGCAATTACACCAAAATAATGAATGAAAGGCTTAACTAATAAGTTACTTAGCAGGCAATCGTTTTACCTGTGTTTTACTGACGATGCAATGGCATATGACTGTGTATAACATTGTGAAGAATGAGAATTCCAGAACACTTAATTTTGCTCATGCAGAACCTGTACATAAACTAAGAGGCAGTGGTTCCAACAGAACAAGGGGATACCACATGGTTTAAAGTCAAGAAAGGTGTGAATCAGGGTTGTATCCTTTCACTATACTTATTCAATCTGTATGCTGAGCAAGTAATCCAAGAAGCTGAAGTATATGAAGAAGAACATGGCATCAGGATTGGAGGAACACTCATTAGCAACCTGTGATATGCAGATAACACAAACTTGCTTGCTAAAACTGAAGAGGACTTGAAGCTCTTGCTGAATGAAGATGAGTATGGATTACAGCTCAACAGAAGGAAAACAAAAATCCTCATAACTGGACCAATAAGCAACATCATGATAAATGAAGAAAAGACTAAAGCTGTCAAGGATTTCATTTTACTTGGATCCATAATCAATGTTCATAGAAGCAGCAATCAAGAAATCAGTGATGTACTGCATTGGGTAAATGTGCTGCAAAAGACTTGTTCAAAACGTTAAAAGGCAAATATTTCACTTTAAGGACTAAGGTGGCCTGACTCATGCCATGGTATTTTCAGTCACCTCATACGCATAAGCAAGCTGGACAATGAATATGGGATGCTGAAGAAGAATTAAGGCATCTGAATTATGGTGTTGGCGAAGAATATCGAATGTACCCTGAACTGCCAGAAGAACGAACAAGTCTGTGTTGGAAGAAGTACAGTCAGAATGATCCTTAGAAGTGAGGATGGCAAGGCTTCATTTCATGTACCTGAAACATATTATCAGGAGGGACCAGTCCCTGGAAAGGACATCATGTCTGGTAAAGTAGAGAGTCAGTGAAAAACAGAATGACCCTCAATGAGATGGATTGACATAGTGGCTGCAACAATGGACTCAACATAGCAGAGATTGTAAGCATGGCACAGGGCTGGGCAGTCTTCTGTTGTATACAGGGAGGGTCACTATGAGTCAGAGCTAACTTGATGGTATCTATCAACAACAACAAAAGACCAGAGACATTGTCCTCCCCTGTCTCAGTCCCAAAAATCTTTTACTTATGAGTTAACTTGAGTATTCATGGATACATTCATTTCATGGGCCAACTTATTGAGCACACATATAAGCAATTTTGCATTGTGGCTTCAACAAGAAAAATTAATATATCACATTATCCATTCACACTAAAAAGTACTTGGCAGCAGTTGTCCCAAGACAACATGGAAGGGCATTTTTCAATTAAGAGGAAGAAAAAATGAACATCGGACAACGTTTCAGAGACAAAAAATTCTCAGTGTCCAGTCAATCTAAAATCTTTCTATGGGATTAATCTCTAAAGTGGGAAAATCTCCATGGATAGTTGTCTCTAAGCAGAAGAATGTTCATCTTAAATTCTGCATCACAATGAATACATCAGTACCTAAGGTACATGTGAACATCTTGAAGGGTTGATGTAACAGACTTTCATTCCCTACCACACATGATGCTGGAAATATCCCTGTGGCCTGAGGTTGGGTATGTATTGTAATCTCTATTTTCCCACAAGCCAGAGAGGCCCAGGATCGTGCCTCAGTAAGTACAGGCAGTCCCTGAGCTATGAACAAGATTGGTTCCTAAGCCTGTCTTTAAGAATTTGTAGGCAAGTCGAAATAGGCGCATATGGTTCTTAATTACCCTTACGGTTTTTTGGGTTAGTGCAAGAAAAGGCTCGAGGCCGTTTCAATGCTTTAAAAGCTGCATGTGCAGCAAGTGAAGGTGTTTGTGATAAAGAATTTTTGTGAGTAGGGGGGTTGGTTCAATCATTCCGAAGTGAGGGCAAATTTAAATAACATCAAACGGCAAGTAGGAGTTGCCTGCATGCTGAAGTTCCTAACATGGGGACTTAGTGTAGTTTACTTTTGGGGTTACCGTCATTTTTTTTTTTTTACATTAATTAACGCAGGTATAGGCAATGAATTTAGATAAATTCAAGGTTTTTGATAGTACAGAGAATTCAGTAATCCAACATGTGTAAACAACAGAGAATAACAACATATCCAGTGAAGTAACCAGAGGGAGTAGGAGAAAAATAATATTTAATATACAAGTTCTGGTTTTAATATACAAGTGTGCCTTATCTTCGTCAAAATGAATACACATTTGAATTTACTAAAAAATGACTAACAGACACCCAGTTATATATGTTAGTTGATCTCATTTACCTTAGCTTTGAAATGAAATATGGGAAGTCAAATATCTCTTTGAACTTTATTATTCCTCATCTATAAAATGTTGTTAGGTGCTTTTGACTTGGTTCTGACTCCTAGCGATCCTAGGTGACACAGTAGAACTGCCCTATAGGGTTTTCTAGGCTGTATTCGATATGGGAGCAGATCGCCAGGTCTTTCTCTTGAAGGGCCACTGGGCAGGTTTGAACCCCCAACTTTTTGGTTAGTAGCCAAGTGCTTAACCATTGTACCACCAGGGCTCCTTCGTCTATAAAATAGGGATATAACAACACCTACTTCATAGGACAGTGGAAGAGTAAATCAGGTATTCATGTAAAGTACTTGGAATATTCCTGGCACATAAACATTCAATAGATGTTATTTTTATTACTGCCATCAGATATAACATAGGTCATATTACTGGTTGTGTAGGTTTTTTTTTTTTTTAATTAAGCAAGGTACAAAGGATTATTCCAACTGAGTACATATTTTCAACCTGTAAAATGCATAATCCTATTACTCAAACCTTATGCCAAGCCACTGCCAATAAACCACAAGAACTCAGTTCTCCCTGCCCAGGTACCTGCTCTTGGGCAAAGCAAGCCATGTGGATGAAAGCCACAAGGAAGCTGAAGGGATGGCAAGAACCTCAAGAGTCCTCCCACAGCAAATCACAGGAACAGTAAGTGTGCAAAAGCTCTGATAATCACCTCCTTGCTCCCCAGGGAAAGCCAATCACATCCCAATTAATGACTCCAGCTCCCAAACAGGAAAGAATGAAAAGAAAGGAAGAAGAAGAAAAAAAAAAAAGGTTCATTAAAAATCCCCGGAAAATGAATTAATCCTCTTCTGCCAGCCCCAACTAAACCCCAAACAAGTGTTCTCTAGATTGAAGTCTATGGGGTTCTGCTATTAACAGAGACATCTTTCCCTTTCTTCAGATGCTAGTATTTTTCCATCTTCCAAGATGTAGTTCCCTTTGAATTTGTATAATAACTAGCTTATAGAGAAAGGTGTAGTTTGTTTACCATCAGATTTCTGGGATTGGAAACAAGCAATTCAAATAATTTGAGACTTTAAAGATCACCTGGTCTAGCTGTCACAAATTAGAACACCTATTTTTTTTTTTATGAGGGCCAGGAAGGTAACTTAAACTAACGAAAGTGAGCCAGGTGGGACTGTGATTTACTCTGAATTTTTAAATTCAGAAACATAAGCTCAATTTTGCCATATTTTTCCATTTTTCAAGAGAAGCTGGAAATCTTATGTTTTTAATGCTGGCAACTAGTCTAAAAAATATTCAAGCACTGTACACATGTGCAGAGCAAAACTAACCAACGGATTTCCATTTGGAACCTCTGACCTAGTGCAGTGATTTTCAGTCTTGGAGTCAAAAAATAGAATCACCTGGTATTTAAAAATACCCATGTCTGTCTCCTCCCCCAAGGGAAATTCTGATGTAATTGGGCAAGGGTTAGCTCTCAGGCAATTCTAATGTGCAGCCAGATTGTAAACCACTAATCCAGTATAACCTAATTCTACAGATGAGGAAACTGTGACCCGGAGATTAATGCAACCTGTGCTAGCAGGTGAGCTAGAACAATGATCCAAGGCTTCTGACCTCTGATCCCAACATGCTGCTGGTAAAACTCTTAACATAAATGTTACTCTTTTCCCAAGAAACCCGAGTTTGGGTTTCAATACATATAGTTTATAAAATATTTCAAATGTCACCCACAAAGAAATGTCAGTTTCCAATGCTACATTCCTTTTTTCCTCTAAATCTAGTGGCTACCACGCAGCATGTACATTGGATTTTAAAATTCCATGAAGCAAAGGGCTTGTCAGTCTCTCCCTCACTACTGCGTATACCCCCAGCTCCTTGTGCCTGGCATCTAACAGACCCTCAGTAAATGAATGAATTTATGAATGTGTTGGTCAATGTCTACATATAAATTGGGAATAAAGTTCCACAAAAGCTCACAAAAATCCACATCATGCAGGGAAATGTCAGTGACTCTAACCAATTCAAAGGAAAGCAATTATGAGGTCTTGGCCATCTAAGGAGAAGGGCTGAATTAACAAAGTAGAATCACTGTTGGCAAAGAGCCATAAACAGTAAGTGAGGCAGCACCACACTTGCTGTTCTAAGAACTCACCTCATACATTTAAAACTTGCTCACCTCTGCAACAGCACAAAAGGAAAAGGAAAAGTCTACTTATGTCAATCTCATTATCACTCTAACTCGGTGGATTTCTTTTTCCTCCATGGCAACCGGTTTGGTTTTTTTTTTTAGAGCTGAACACTTGCCAATACCAATAGCCACTGCTTAGCTCTCCTGTCTCCTGCTACATACATACTTGTCTCTCTGCACCTTAAGCATTTCTCTGCACGCACAACAGGGGTGACTGCGCTCAAAAATAGAATATATCATTGTAAGTGTTGTATTTACATCTCAAAAGATTGGGTGATAAATGCTAGGCTTCCTTTCACCCTAAGAAGATGTCGACAAGATCCTACTCATTGTGCAAGAATAAGTTATTGCTCATTCAGTTTATTAATTAAAAAAAAAAACCCACTCTCAATGTAAATCAATGCAAGTGTCTCCTGCATAGTATGAATTGTCTTTCTAAAATAACAAATATGATCATGTCACTTACTTATATAGGAAATTTGGCAAGTAGCTACCTACTGGCCTTGGAAAAGTCCAAGTCCCCTGACAAGGCATAACATATGAACCCTGACTACTTTTCAAACCTCATTTCCCTTCACCTACCGTCAGACATCCTCTGGTCCAGCCACTTTAAGCCACTTACCATTTCACTAACATGTCATCCTTTTTATATCTCCAAGTTTATGGGTTGTGCCTTTACAGAATGTCCTTTCCGCTCTTCTCTGCCTGATGGCCTCTTGCAAAACATTCAAGAATCAGCTCAAATGTCACATCCTCTGTAAAGCCTTCCACAATGCCTCCAGGTGTAGTGAGTTTGCACCTCCATCTTTCCTGCCTCCCGTTGGGTCACATTGTAGGGGCAGGGATATGTCTCTAAACTGTGTGCTCCCAAAGCACTGAAGGCCCATGTCTGGCCTTCATTGAATGTCTAGTGCCTGACTCATGCAGGCAGACACTCTGCACGCAGCACAATTAACTGTTGCTAGTGCCATCACCTGTGTGGACAAGGAGGACAAAGGCGAGTTTTCTGGGATGTTCTGCTTCCCATCAGTGACTGTGACCGCCACCCACTGTAAGCTTGTTGGTATTTGTGGCTGTTTTACTCATCAATGCTTTGGCTTCAACTGCCCCATTATAAGCCTCTCTTTTTCCAGCTACTGGGACAATGATTCTGTTGGGGGCTTCTATATACAAAGAGCCATCAGCAAGAGGTAAGGACCTTAGAATACATTAAAACAAACCAAAAAACTAAAATTTGCTTCCTTTCTTTAAAATACACTGAGCTTAAGTCCATTAAAAAAACCCACTGCTGTCAAGTTGATTTCAACTCATAGTGATCCTATAGGACAGAGCAGAACTGTTCCATAGGGTTTCCAAGAAGTGGCTGGTGGATTTGAACTGCCCACCTTCTGGTTGGCAGCCAAATGCTCAGATCTTCCTTGTTCAGCATAGTGCATGACATATAAATCAATGTTTACTGGATTGAAGTTCTCAAATCAGAAGGTGGGAAGAAGTCTCTCTTGATATTTACATAAATCTTTCTTGCTATAATTTAAATCAGGAGAAATAAAAAATATATTCAGAAAGCTAACTACCAGAGATCAGAGGCACCAGAAAAGCACCATCATACCAAATTTATAAATTAAGAAAAAAGAAAAAAACCGTGATCACCAGACTACCACATCCTTCTCCTAGCTGAAGAACAAGCTCGCGCTGTTCTTTTAGTGCATAAAGCTACCTACTGATGCTCTTAGAGTGGGAAATGTTCTCATGACATCACTAAAACCTTACGGTGTGCGAGTGGTACAGTTCCCTCAATGAATGTAACTTATGTTTGATTCATTTTTCTATATGCTATACTTTAAAACACACCACAGTCCCCTCATAATGGGCATCGACAATGTTGTCTTTTGACACTTTTATCATTACACTGATTCTCCTTCAGTCTAAGAGCATCTCCAAAATATTATCAAATGTGGAATAACTCTATCAATTAGTCATTATTGAATACCCGCTACGCGTCCACTGCCCAGCGCAATGCTAAGTACTATGGAACGTATATAAAAAAATTTGACAGCTAGGTCTTTCTTTTGATATAATTAAAAAAAAAAAAAAGACTTTACACTTTAGGTTAGGTCCCTTCCTTGGATTTTCTCAACGAATACTAAGGGATCACCATTTGCAAGGTCCTGTAGTGAGGCTACTGAGGAGACTGCAGACATAGATCCTGAATTCATGGTCATATATAGTAAGAAAACGAACATGAGAAACTTATATGAGAGAACGTAGGAGTCTTAATAAATACACCAATGAAGTGCTACGGAAAGTACAACAGGAAGTTGTAGCTGGAAGGGGGCAGCAGCAGAGGGAGGGGCTGAAGAAAGATCAGAGCAGAAACTGTGGACTTTGACGTGGTAGTGTTGGAGCTCAGCCTCAAAGGTTAAGTGGAATGAGAGAATGCAAAAAAGGAGAGAGAAAGGCCATTGTGGAGTGAATAGCATGGATAAAGCCTGTTTGGCAGAAACAAATGGGATATGTTGAGGCAGGGAAGTAGTTCACTTTGAAGCTCTGCAGAAAACATGGATGGAAAAGTAAGTTGGGGCAAGATCACAGAGGGATTTGAATACCAGGCTCATGAATCTGAAAATCAATCCATAGACAATAAGATGATTTTTGAGAAAGTGAGCAGTCAGAATGACAATTATTTAGGATTAATTTGGCAATGGTGAGATGGAATCAATGGGGGAATAAATGAGTGCAAAAAACTGAGGCTGTCCCTTCTGCACCAAGCCATGCATGTGAGCTGAAAACAGAGTAGTGGGCCTTGTGGTTACTGTTTACAGCTCCTGTCAAATGGAAATCTCTTAACTACTTGTGGCTCCCTTGCTTCACAAAGCTTTGGCTTCAAACACATCATTAGGAAGTCTCTTGTCACTGTACCGGGCATTCTGTGTACCTTCTGTGTGCACAGAGATATCCTAAGTATAATTAGACAGCTCCAAAAATACACAGAAAAAAACACTCATCATCCACAAAGGAGATTAAACTTACAGTATAATTTCTATATTCTACACAGTACTTGATGTAAACACTCAAGAAATGATGGATGGAGTATTTTGCTTGTTTGTTAGTTTAATCTGGAGAAGATGGCACTATCACCTCCCTTAGTAACATGTATCAGTGTTTTCACAACCTGCTCCATGTCTACCTAAATCTTCTTATGCTCTTCTCCAGAAATGCATTTAATTTATGAGATGAGAGACACAGGCTATATTAGGGGATGTCTTATCTTTGTTGGGCTTTCTTTAGCAACAGTTATGCCACTGAGCCTTACACATTTCAATAACAATTCACCCAGCCAGAAGTTAACTGTACAGTGGACTACCGTTTAACATGGAAAGAATGGAGGTAGGTTTTCTTAACTGGAAAACCTAGCAATGGAGACCCTTGTCACTGAATTTCAGGTAAAACACTAATGTATCTTCATATGTGATTTCACTGAGTAGTTTCCACTGGGCCCAAAACCATTCCAAGATGAGTGAGCCATGATACAGCCACCAAGTCCAAGGATCCGGGGTAAATAAAGGCAACCAGGCCCCCTATGGGGGTCTAAGCCCTGTCTTCAGTGTTCCAAGGCAAAGAAGTAAATACTATTATGGGGAAGATGTTGCAATTGAGGACTACTGCTTTGCTGGGCAAAGTGTAGATGCTCAATAAATATCTGTTGAATTAATGATGGATCTTTATACTCAGGCTCTCAATATTCATATTCCCCTGCAGCACAAACCCATAAATCAAGGTCAAGCATGTATTATCAGGTCTAGTTCAATATAAAAAGTGATTCTGAGAACTTGGGGTGTAAACTGCATGGAGGAAAAACATTGAAAGGGAAGGATTAGGAGAGTCTGATCTGTGTTCTCCAACTTAGGCAAGTAAAACCAGCATTTCTACTTTACAATCATTCTAAATACCAGCTGTATCCACTTCATGAATGAATTTCTTAGCTCATTTTAATCACTTCGTGAATATATACAGAAAAATCACTTTCACGTATTAAAAAAAAAAGGCAAATCAACTAGGATCTTCTGGTGAGGACTTAAAATGCTCCAAATTCAGTGCCTATACTTGTACCAATACAATCACTTACATATCTCCCTCCATCTTGCAGAGTCCACCTTTATGTATAATTTACAGTACTATTTCCCAAAGTCTTATACAAATTCTTGGGCTTAAGCTTAATGATATTAATCAAAGTCCAAGTCATTTATTAAACTGCAAGTGGCCATAAAGCAGAGTTAATGCAATTTGTCAGGCAGAGCAAACCAAGACACGGGTTGACCTACAAGCTTTCAGGACCCCTTTGAAAAGCTCAGTAAAATCACGAGGGAAGAGGTTAAAATTCAACTTTGCTTTATATGCCTCTTTAAATCATGTAAAGTACAAGTAAGTTCTTGACAATTTAAGATACTAGCGATAGCTTACCAAATAGAACGCTTCCTGAGTTTTCCCACAAGGATTTCTTAAAAGTTCAAAATGCTATCTTCAGCAATGTGATTATTAATATCCTTTCTTTCAAAATCATGGATTTTTGAAGCAGCTGTGCTTTCAATTACAAAATCCCAAATCCTAGAAAAATCATTATAACAATTATTTTAATTGGGCATTAATATTTTACTATGTAGCAGTATTTTTCTTTCTGGAAAATTTTTCCTTGGTGTATCAATGTTTCAAAATTTAAGATTTAGTAAAATTAAGGTAATTTCTTTTTTAAACAATGGCCAAGGCAGTATTAGACTGCATTTGTTATCTATTGATGCATCACAAACTACCCCAAAAGTTAGTAGTTTAAAACAATAAACATTTATTGTCTTATAGTCTTGAGGGACAGGGGTCCAGAAGTGGCTTAGCTGGTGGTTCTGATTCAGGGTCTTTCATAAGCTTGCTGTCTAGTTCTTGGCAGGGGTTGTAGCCATCCTGAGGCTGGAATAGGGCTGAAAGATCTACCTCCAAGCTCACTCCTGTGGTGGTTGTCGTCAAGAGGCTTCAGTTCCACACTAGCCGTTGGACTGAGGCCCCAGTTCTTTCCTGGCTGTTGGCTGGAGGCCTGCCTCAGTCCTTTCCATGTGGACTTATCCATAGGGTAGCTCATGGGAGCTGGTTTCCCTCAGAAAGAATGATCCAAGAGAGTGTAAGAAACAGAGCAATGAAGACAAAAGCCTCAGTGCCTCTGTAATACCTCGTCCCCAGTCACAATCTTCACTTCTGCTTTACTCGGTTCATTAGAATTGGGTCACTAAGTTCAGCCCACACTCACAGGGAAGGGAATTAGACTCCACCTGTGGAGTATCAAAGAATTTGTGGACATATTTTTTGAAGCACACATGGGCAGTGGTTTGAAGTACAGAAGTTAGATGTACCTGGAATTAGGAAGTTCTGTGTTTGAATCTTGGCTGTGCTACTTACCAGCTGTGGGTCCTTGCACAAATTACTTGACTTCCCTACATCATAGTTTCCCCAAAGGTAGAACTGGATGGATCATAGGGGTCTTGTGCGGGATTAAATATTATAATATGAAAGAAAGGACTTGGCATAGCCTCTGGACATAGTAAGCCCTTCATTGATATTGCCTACATAGCAGTGACTGGTTAAGCAAACTATTCCCCTGTAGAAGCTAACAATCTCACAGATATGAATATAAATCTGAAGCTTTGTTGTTGGGTGCTGTCAAGTTGATTCTGACTCATAGCGACCCCATGTGACAGAGGAGAACTGCCCCATAGGGTTTTCTTGGCTGTAATCTTTACAGAAGCAGATCACCAGGTCTTTCTGAGTTAGAACTGCCCAAGTGCTTAACCGTTTGTGCTGCCAGGGGATCCTTGGTCTGAACTTAGAAAAAAAAAAAAAGCTAATGCAATTCTTCCTTTAGAAATCAGAGGGCTTCCTATAAAGAGACAGTCAGAAAAGCAGCTTATACAATTTAAGAAAATACATGTTTTTATTGTTAGCTGCTCTGAAGTAGGCCCCCGACTCATGGTGACCCCATGCACAATGGAGTGAAACATTTCCCAGTCCTATACTATCCCCATGATCAGCTGTGGATCAGACCATTGCGATCCATAGGATTTTCATGAGCCAATTTTTGGAAGTAGATTGCCAGGCTTTTCTTCCTAGTTTGTCTTAGTCTGGAAGCTCTGCTGAAACCTGTTCAGCATCATAGCACCACACAAGACTCCACTGACAGATGGGTGGTGGCTGCTCATGAGGTGCACTGGCTGAGAATCGAACCCAGGTCTCCTGCATGGAAGGTGAGAACTCAACCACAGAACCACCCATGCCTTACAAGGAAATACACGTTGGTCTTTAAACACTTTTTGTTTGCTTGTTTTATTAAGAAGAGAGGCTATTTCTTCAACCTAGCTCAGAAGTATGGGTGTAAAAGAGATGAACACACCCACGTCCCTGAGGGGGCTTGATGGAGCTCACTTATGCCAATCTGCACTCACAGACCATGCCTGTAATTATATACACAAAGGACCAAAGATCATGGCTTAAAATCATGCCAGCTGAATGCAGCAATATAAGTAAAGAAAGTGGTTTCATACGTGTGTTCGGAAGGTAATGATTTTTCTCCTTTAAAAATGTGCAGTGCTCTAAATGTTTGACTCTAAAGAGATTACCTTTCAGTCCATCCCTGATTATTCCTCCTGAGGGGAAAATAAGCCCATTTTTGCACGATCATCCCTCTGTATCTTCTTAGAAGTTAGATCTCATTCTGAGCCAATAATATGTGTTTTACACAGATTGTGTTATTAGACACTAACTCCAGGTTTCCAACAACTTGTAATCAAAGCAAAAGTAAACAAACAAACAAAAAACCCTTAAAGCCTATTCTTTTCTGAATATAGAATTAGAGGTTAGAGGAATTTCAGCATTGGTTAGCCTAGATTTCATGTTGTTTATCTTCCCAAAGTCAAAGCTAGAATAATTTACAAGAATTTCTCTTTCTGAACTTCATACCCAGAGTTCCAAGGCAACCAAAGGTAATTTGCGAGTTGGCCACTGCAAATATAAAGATAATTCAAAGATTTCATTGACTATTCCACATCCGTCATGTAATACTTCAAAAAACTATATAACGATGTACACAGTTACTATGTAAGACTGAGAAACAGAGGTCAACTATCCAAACCCAGATGTGTTATAAAATAATAAAGTGTTTTGAATTATTACACAATATCAATGTCTTGCTTTTTAGTGATATCTACTTCCATGCTCATTATTATGTATCAAAACTAAATTTATCGAAGGATGGCATTTTGAAGAGCTTTGGTCAATTTATGTGTTATCTACGTTACAGGCACCATCTGTTAGTGCAGACTGGCAGAGCAAGCTCCACCAAGCCCCCTCCAAGCCATTAGTGTCCAGAGGAGAGGGACTGGCTGGCCGCCCTTCATGCCTGTACTGTTCCAAAGAGCTGTGCATTCATTTCTTCTACACACACTGTTTCTGAGATAAGTTAAGCTGAAAAAAATAGTCTCTCTTCTTAACAAGCAAACAAAAATATTTAAAGACCCTTGTGTATTTCCGTGTGAGGCATTGGTGGTTCTGTGGTAGAATTTCCAGTCAATGCACCTCAAGCACAGCCACTACCCATCTGTCAGTGGAGGCTTGCTTGTTGCCAGGAGACTGAAAAGGTTTCAGCAGAGCTTCCAGACTAAAAGAGACTAGGAAGAAGGGCCTGCCAATCTACTACGAAAAAATCAGCAATGAAAGCCCCATGGATTACAATGGTTTAATCCTATTGTGCATGGGGTCAATTTGATGGCAGCTAACAACTACATATTAAAAAATAACAGGTTCCACATATTAGCTAAACTTTGAAAATAATTGACAAATTCAAACTCACTTAATTTAGCCCACTAAGAAATATACCACATGCCAGGGTCTGTTGGAGTTTGACAGAACAGAATTTTTAAAAACTACATCCCTTGTAAAAAGGCACCAAGCACAGGGGCTGGGCAAGTGGAGAAGAGTGGGGGTAGTTGAGAATACTCTTAGGAAGTGTAGCCTCTGAAGTCAGAAAACTCTTGAGTTTTAATCTCAGGTTTGTCACTAACTAGCTACGAATCCCTGGAAAAGTAACTTCGCTGAGTCTCATCCTCTTGCCTATCTAAGGCATTAAAGGCTATATGCCTCCCAGAGTGATCAGGATTAGGTGTGAAATACACATACAATTCTAGGCATGTTGTAGGGACTCGGCTCGTGCAAGACAAGCTCAAAATCAAATTTTTTTCCAAGTCTTCACACTGTTATGAGCGCTTGTCAGTTTAATGATGGGGCTCAGATACGCATATGCCCACTGAATAAGGGTCTGCTCTTGTTGTTTGTTTTTTTTTTTTTTTTTCTTGTTGATTAGTGATGTTTGGTTTATTTTGACAGCATACTCTGCATCCAACACCATGTTGGACTTCAACATCACTGTATTTTCTCTCATGGAACTTAACTATCTAGGCACAAAGACTAAATGAATACATAAGAGGGTCCAAGTCAAAGAGTATATAAAAATATTTTTAAAAATCATAATACTCAATGCAGTGTGATATCCTGAATTGGATCCTGGAACAGAAAACGGACCTTAGTGAAAAAACTGGTGAAATCCAAGTAAATTATGTAGGTCAGTTAATAGTGATGTACCAATGTTGGTTTCTTAGTTTTAACAAACATACCATGGTTATGAAATATGTTCATATCAGGGGGAACTGGGTAAGGGATATATGGAAACTCTCTGTACCATCTTTGCAAATTTTTCTGTAAATCTGAAAATTTTCCAAAATAGAAAAGTTTATTGAAAAAAAAATCATAATGTATTATCCAACGTAAGTTGCCTGTCCCTTCCTCACCATAACCCCTCACCCGTACCACTTCACACGGCCTAATTTCTAACTGCCAGCACCTGGCATTTCTTTGCTGCAGGTTCTCTACTCAACCCAACCCAGTTTTGCTAGCATCTAGAAACTACTTTGCTCTGTCCAGCACAATTATCCCGGAACTTAGTGACTGATGGGAGTTGGCGGGTAAATATTCAAGTTTGTTCAACCTTGGGTGAGATAACTCTGAAATGTGTTTTATCCTGGCTCCCAGAGTCTCTCTTGAAGAATCAAGTTCCAGGTACCAATGGAAAGAACCTCTTGTCAGGATATTATCTGGCTGAATGAAGTAGGTACTGAATATACCAGTTCAATATCTTTTACGGACAGATATTATAGCTGTCCTAGATTATCTTTGGTTCCTGGAAAGAGCTCTTTACTCCATACCAAGAAGAAATCTCAGTTGCTTTCACATCAATTCCATCTTATGGCGACTCCATGTGTATCAGAATGGAACTATGCTCCATAGAGTTTTCTTTTATGTACATTTATCTATGTGCTTTTAAGAATTTTTATTTATTTTGTTGTTAGAATATACACAGCAAAACACACACCAATACAACAGTTTCTATATGCACAATTCTGTGACATTGATTATATTCTTCGAGTCCTACAACTGTTCTGACCCTCCTTTTCTGAGTTATTCCTCCCCCATTAACATAAACTTATTGCCCCCTAAGTTTTCTATCTAATCTTTTGAGTTGCTGTTGTCAATTCAATCTCACATAAGTAGATCTTGAAAGAGCAGAATGCTTAAGGCAGACATTCTTTACTAGTCAAGCTAAACTACTGTTTTGTTTTAAGAAGACTTCAGGGGATACTTCTGGTTTAAGGTTTAAACATTATCTCAGAGCAGTGGCTTCAGGGGCTCCTTAAGCCTCCATGGCTCTAGAAAGTCTGGAGTCCATGAAAATTTGAAATTCTGTTCTGCATTTTCCTTCTTTTGATTCTTCTATGGAATTTTTTATCAAAATGTTCAGTAATGGTAGCCAGGCACCATCCAGTTCTTCTGGTCTCATGGCAATGGAAACAGTTGTTCATGGAGGCAACTAGCCACACATTCCATACCCTCTTCCTCCTCTTCCTACTCCCGACTCTCCTTCTTCCTCTCTTATTCCAGGCAAATAGAGACCAATTTTTGTGCCTTGGATTGCTGCTTGTAAGCTTTTTTCATAGGATTTTCAATGGCTGATTTTTTGGAAGTAGACTGCCAGGACTTTATTGCAAGATACCTCTTGGTGGACTTGAACTGCCAACCTTTTGGTTAACAGCTGGGTGCATTTTAACTGCACCACTCAGGGACTTCAAGGAAATCCTACCAAGCTGTAAATATAGTAGGAATTGACCCATGAAAGCCACACATTTTTGGACATGTGAAAGGGAAACAAATGTTTAGAAAAATGCTAACATAAAACAAACTCCAAGAGCTACTGAAATGCATTAATTCATTCAATCAATGAAAATTTATTGAACATTTACTTTGGGATATAGAGTAAACAAGACAGAAAACATTCCTACTATTACGGGGCTTACATTTTTGTGAGTGGAGATGGACCAAAAAAACCAGGAAAACAAATGAATACACAAGATAAAATTACATAGTGATAAGTGCTGTGAAGAAAATAAAACAGGGTCATATGATAGCATGACCCAGTTGGGAGAAGGTTACTCCAGGTAGGGGTCACAGAAGTCCTTTGTAAAAAGGTGACATTTGAGCTGGGCTGAATAACATGAGAGAGCAGTCTTGTGAAGATCTACATATACTGAGTTTACTTTGTTGAACTGCAACCCATATTATATCACATGACTTTTTACACACAAAGGCAGGTCTGCAGAGTATAATGTCTTCTCACAAATTATTATCTCTATAGCCATAAAGTATAGATTATGTGGGTATTAAAAATAGGTGGCTTGCTTGTTAATATGCATACTAAAGTATTTACATTTACAAATGAAAAGATGAGGTGTCTGGAGATTTGCTTTAAAATAATCAGGGGCAGGGTAGAAAAATGAAACTAGATTAGCAAAAAATATTGTTGACTGTTGAATTTGAGCAATGGTTAGCTGGGGATTCAAAAATTTTGTATAACCAAAGTTTTTAAAACACAGTACATACCTAGGAAAGATAAAAAATTCTCAAGTTTATATCAATTGCACCTCACCAAATTTTCATCAGCAAATTAAAAGTTCAAGCAGGAATGGTGACCAGTAGAGTCAAGAGGGTGAAAGAAAAAAGTTAAGTCTTTGCAAGAAGCAAAAGAGATCACAGGATCTCCTTTTAGTGGTTATGCTGCAGCCTCCAGGGATTAGCTGATCCTGTAGGGTTCTGAGCCTTTGTCTTTCACTAGGCTATCTTACAGCTCTGTTGAGTTAGATGTTAACTTGTAGAAATGGTCCATAAAAATAATTCATGTCCATATAAACTCAAATCAGTTGTGTTTAGTGAAAAGCAATTGATCATTTCCCTATGAATAGACCAGATTTTGCAAATTCATTTCAACAGCTCTTTGCTGCATATATATTTATGGTTTTGTGACTTCTGCTCTTTGAACTGGTTATAAAATCTTTTCAGGCTCTCATTAATACCTGTATTATTTTATATTGGTTAATTTTATATCTGTATAAGAGTCATCACTTTATCTTTTTAGAGAGTTACCCTTTAACAAGTGTTCCAATAACGGTAAATTGGGCACTTATGTGTCAATGTCTGCATATTTCTTCAATGTCGAGAAATAAAACACTCCTGGGCTTTTGTGTGCATTTCTCTGGATTCCCATATCTTATAGAAAAAGACTGTTCTTTACCCGAAAAAGCCTTTTACTACAATCCCCACCACCCCAACAGGGCAAGTTTTTATTGTCCCTTAATTTGCCCCAAGTATCACCTTGCCCTATCACCCATCTGTCAATCTGCCATACTGAGGTGGTTTACTATTATGCTGGAATCTATTCCAGAAGTATTTCAAATAGCAGCAGGATCACCCTTGATGGACAGGTTTCAGTGAAGCTTCCAACTAAGACAGACTAGGAAAAAAAGTCTGATGATCTACTTCTGAAAACAGTTGTTCCTGTTAGGTGCCGTCAAGCGGTTCCGACCCATAGAGACCCTATGCACAACAGAACGAAACACTGCCCATTCCTGTGCTGCCCTCACAATCATTATGCTTGAGCCCACTCTTGCAGCCACTTTGTCAACCCATCGCATTGAGGGTCTTCCTCTTCTTCACTGACCCTCTACTTTACCAAGCATGATGTCTTTCTTCAGGGACTAGACCCTCCTGATGACATGTCCAAAGTATGTGAGACAAGCTGTCATCATCCTTGATTCTAAGGAACATTCTCGCTGTAGTTCTTCCAAGACAGATTTCTTCACTCTTCTGGAAGCCCATGGTATATTCAATATTATTTGCCAACACCATAATTCAAAGGCATCAGTTCTTCTTTGTTCTTCCTTATTCATAGTCCAGCTTTCACATGCATATGAGGTAACTGAAAACACTGTGGCTTGGGTCAGGCACACAACAGTCCTCAAAGTGACATCTTTGCTTTTTTAAAACTTTAAAGTAGTCTTTTGTAGCAGATTTGCCCAATACAATGTATCATTTGATTTCTTGACTGCTGCTCTATAGGTGATGACTGTGAATCCAAGTTAAATGAAATCCTCGACAACTTCAATCTTTTCTCCGTTCATCCTGATGTTGCTTATTGGTGACTTGTGAGGAGTTTGTTTCATGTTGAGGTGTAATCCATACTGAAAGCTGGAGTCTTTGATCTTCATCAGTAAGTACTTCCAGTCCTCTTCATCTTCAGCAAGCAAGGTTGTGTCATCTGCATATCACAGGTTATTAATGAGAATACCTCTAATCCTGATGCCATGTTCTTCTTCATATAGTCCAGTTTCTCGGATTATTTGCTCAGCACGCAGACTGAATAAGTATGGTGAAAGGATTCAACCCTGACACACACCCTTCCTGACTTTAAGCCATGCAGTATCCCCGTGTTCTGTTTCAACGACTTCCTCCTAGTCTATGTATAGGTTCCTCATGAGCACAGTTAGGTGTTTTGGAATTCTCATTCTTCCCAATGTTATCCATAATTTGTTATGATCCACACAGCCGAATGCCTTTGCATAGTCAATAAAACACAGCTAAATACTTTTCTGGTATTCTCTGCTTTCAGCCAAGGTCCATCTGATATCAGCAATGATACCCCTGGTTCCATGTCCTCTTCTGATTCCAGCTTGAAATTCTGGCAGTCCCCTGTCCATGTACCTCTGCAACTGCTTTTGAAAGGTTTTTAGCAAAATTTTACTTGTGTATGATATTAACGATATTGTTCAATAACTTCCACATTCTGTTGGATCACCTGTCCTTGGAATAGGCATAATTATGGATCTCTTCCAGCTGATTGGCCAGGTAGCTGTCTTCCAAATTTCTTGGCATAGACAAGTGAGCACCTCCAGCACTGCATTCCCTTGTTGAAACCTCTCAATTGGTATTCCGTCAATTCCTGAAGCCTTGCTTTTCGCTAACGCCTTTAGTGTAGCTTGAACTTCTTCCTTCAGTATCATCGATTCTTGATTACATGCTACCTGAAATAGCGGCACATTGACCAATTCTTTTTGATACAGTGACTCTGTGTATTCCTTCTTTCTACTTTTGATGATTGCTGTGTTGTTTAATAGTTTCCCTACAGAATCCTTCAATATTGAACTAGAGGCTTGAATTTTTTCTTCAGTACTTTCAGTTTGAGCATCTTCTTTCCTTTTGGCTTTCTAACTCCAGGTCTTTGCGTTTCATTAAAATACTTTGTCTTCTTGAGCTGCCCTTTGAAATCTTCTGTTTGGCTCTTTTACGTCATCATTTCTCCCATTATCTTTAACTACTCTATGTTCAAGAACAACTTTCAGAGTCTCTTCTGACATCCATGTTGGTCTTTTCTTTCTGTTCTGTCTTTTTAACGACCAATGGCTTTCTTCATGTATGATGTTCTTGATGTCCTTCCACCACCCCTCTGGCCTTCAGTCATTAGTGTTCAATGCATCAAATCTATTCTTGAAATGGTCTTTATATTCAGGTGGGATATGCTCAAGTTTGTACTTTGGCTCTCACGTACTTGCTCTAATTTTCTTCAGCTTCAGCTTGAACGTGTATATGAGCAACTGGTGGCCTGTTCTACAGTGTGCCCCAGCCTTTTTCTAACTGGTGATATTGAGCTTTTCCATTGTCTCTTTCCACACATGTACTTGATTTTATTCCTGTGCATCCCATTTGGTGAGGTCCATGTGTATAGTCACCATTTATGTTGTTGAAAAAAGTTATTTGCAATGAAGGAGTTGTTGGTCTTGCAAAATTCTATCATGCAATCTCCAGCATTGTTTCGGTCATCAAGGCCGTATTTTTCCACCTTGATCCTTTTTATTTTCTTGTTTCAATCACCAGTAATATCAATGCATCTTGATTGCATGTTTGATCAATTTCAGATTGCAGAAGTTGGTAAAAATCTTCAATTTCATCAGCTTTGGCATTAGTGGTTGTTGTGTAAATTTGAATAATAGTATTTACTGGTCTTCCTTGTAGGCATATGGATATTATCCTATCACTTCAGGAAAGATCTCGAAATGTTCTTTTTCACAATGAATGAGATGCCGTTCCTCTTCAATCTGTCATTCCTGGCATAGTAGACTATGTTACCGTCCATTTCAAACTGGCCAATACCAGTCCATTTCAGCTCACTAATGCCTAGGATATTGATGTTATTGTATTTCATTCCATTTTTGATGACTTCCGATTTTCTTAGATTCATACTTTGTACATTCCACATTGTAATTATTAATGGATTTTTGTATCTGTTTCTCTCATTTTGATTCAGGCCATATCAGCAAATAAAGGTCCCAACAGCTTGACTCTCTCTATGACATTAAGGTCAACTCACTTTGAGAAGGCAGCTCTTCCCCAGTTGTATTATGAATGTCTTCCAACAGTATGGATTTATCTTCTGGCACTATATCAGACAATGTTCCACTGTTATTCATAAGCTTTAACAGGCTAATTTTTCAGAAGTAGACTTCCACGTTCATCTTCCTAGTCTTTCTCAGTCTGGAAGCTCAGCTGAAACCTGTCCACCATGGGTGGCCCTGGTGGTATTTCAAATACCAGTGGTATAGCTTCCAGCATCACAGCAACACACAAGCCACCACAGTATGACAAACTGACAGACATGTGGGGATTAGCCAGTGAAAACCCTGTGGATCACAGGAAACCATCTGAGACTGCAACTCACTTAGTGTGGATACATCATTACACCAAAAACAAAAACAAAACCATACCCATTGCCTTCGAGTGGATTCTAACTCATAGCAATCCTACAGGGCAGAGTAGAACTGCCCATAGGTTTCCAAGGAGCGGCTTGTAGATTTGAACTGCCCACCTTTTGGTTACCAGCCAAGCGCTTTACTGTTCTACCAGGGCTCTGGATACATCATTAGAAGGACCAACTGCTGGAGAAGGACATCATGTTTGGTAAAGTGTAGGTCAGCAGAGGTGAGGGAAACCCTCAATGAAATGAGCTGACAGAATAGCTGCAAAATGGGCTCAAACATACCAATGATAATTAAGATGGCACAGAACTGAGCAAAGCTTCATTCTGTTATATATTGGTCGTCATGATTTGGAGCCGACTCGATGGCAATAAACATCACCTTGTCTAAGGTGGTCTCCTACCACTGACAGATAGAAACCTCTTTGAGAAACATCTATATCTGGGAACAGGTTTTAGTATTGGCTTTAAAATCTAAATTTCTGGATATATCATCAGGATATATCTTCCATTTCTGCTATGTTGATCCCCTTGTTTGCATCAGTCTAAGCACATGGACAGAGAAGTTACAAGAAAGTGTTCTCTGACTAGCGGTAATCTTATGAAGGAGGGAAGTTTCAATAGTTTCAACAAAAGAAGCACTTCATGAGCTCACTGGAGCTTTGTTTGACTGGGGAAGGTGGGGGGGACAAAACAGCAATTAATATAAAGTGAGTCACGAATGAAGGTTTTAAGTTTTCTTGGAGCCTCTCAAAAGGATGCTAAAAGGATTTATCTCCTTCTAAAGTGTTCCATATACACCAGGCACTGTTTTGATCCATTTAAACTACAACAGCCTTGTAAATGTGACTCACCACCTCCATTTTTCAGACGAAGCTTGGACAGTTTAATTAACTTGCTGATAGTAATAAAGGTAGTAAATGGTAGAGATGGATTCAAACTCAGTCTGACAATCCAGGTATGTGTGCTCCCCAAGCCCACTCCATGCCCTTTCTACAATGCCAAAATATCTTTAGGCTTTCACAGTGGTTGACACTGCAGAGGACATCTGTCATCCTAATTTACAGGCAAATCTGTGTGTGTTCCCAGTGGAAAGAACTGCTGGTCAAGTATCAGTTGTCTCAGTTCACAATCCACCCACTCAGATAGTTAACACAGCTAACTGTCACCCTCATGTATGAATACAGAGTCAACAATATGCATTGTGCTACTCCACATTTATGAGAGGGAATGTGATAGCAGAAAGAGCCCTTGAAAGAAAGCTGGAAGATCTGGGTTATAAATCTGTTACTGCCACTAAGGAGTTCAATCCTGGGAAAGTCTTGTCACTTCTCAGGAACTCCTTTTTCCTTACCTATAAATCAAGTGTGGATGTTGGATTGAAAAATTTTCAATAGGAGTCTACTTGCATTTAGGTGTGTATCATTCTTCTTGTATACCCCTGGCATTACAAAATTTTTAGCATCCCTGACCCAGGACCCTAAGAACCTATAATTCTTTCCAGTCATTGTGACAACTTTATTTCTAAATCCCCCTAGGCACTACCTAGCAGAGATACACTGACTTGCTTGAGAATCACTGGTGAATGACTTTAAAGTTCTATGAGGCCCTATAAACCTATTTCTGGAACTATAGAAAACCAAAGTATAGGGCCAAGACTGTCAGTATAAGCATGCAGAGGGAAGGCAGGAGTAGAAGAGGGAGTCCCAAGCCAATTCTACCATTGTAGGGCCCATTCGAGATCATATTCTTGAAAGGAAGCCATACTGTTGGTATGCTTGATAGACCTATAGGAATACTGATAAAGAAGTTTTAAAACAGAATTTGTATAATATTCAGAAAAGAGAGGTATGCTATAGCACCCTGCAGCAGCTACCACCCTCCAACAAGCACACTAAGCTCAGGGTGGTCCCCCTAGTTGCCCTATCCAAGGGATGGACCTCTCTGCAGCAGCCATATCCAATGGCTGGAGCTTCCAATGGATAACAAATCCACAACTGGTACACACTGCCTACTCCCCTGTTACCAGTCACCCCAGTGGGCCTCAGATATACTCCCTGGTCTTCAGTTCAACCCCCTTGCTTAAAACGTCTAATCCTTTCTGCCTATCAAAAAAATTTACCATATTTTTAAGGCCTGGTTCAGAAGCCACTTTGCCCATAAGGCTTTCCCCCAAATACGTCAGCCCAAAGAGACCTTTCTTTTCTCTAAATAACTGTAGCATTTATAGTCTGTAATATAATTTTTCATTAGATTGTATAATCTTGAACTGTTCCCTAATTACACCATGTACATTACTAGTCTTGCCTTCCCAGATTGAATGCTAGGTCCCTTATGCTATTTTATATTCTTCAGAGTATCTAGCACATACCTAGGAACACAGTAAAGGCTCAATAAATACATATTCTGTCTTTGATTTTTCACAGTGATACCAAAAATACCACTAGCTTGGCCAAACGTGTATCCTGTAGGCTAATAAACGTCTGATTTATCCAGCATCTTTTCCCAAGTAGTTTTCAGATGACATAACTAATTCTCACATACTCTATACATAATGTAAGGAATAAAAACATTAAATTTTATAGAACAAAATAAAGAGAGTTAAAATCTCTTGCTCTACAATGAGGGGAACTGGATATGTTTCCCATACTACTGAATCCTAGATAAATACTGGGATACCTCCATCTTGTCTCAAATATTAAAAATTTCTAGAACTTTCCAAGGCCAAGAACACAACTGCCTTAGGTGGGCACCTTGGGTGCCATCATTAATTTATGGAGAATAATACAAAATCAGCATTATGAGCTTAAATGTTAGTTACCACTACTCTCTCTATATCCCTTTGCCTCCAACTCACCACACACTTCTTGTTAATACTGTAATTCTCTCTCTGTTTTACTACATACAAAGGTCATCAGAAGGTTATTGAACACCTATTCTATGACAAGCAGATCATTGTCTTGCCAATGTCTCTTACGGAAAGATGCTACACTGCTAATATAAAAAGTCATTTCTCTTTATTCTTGCTCTTCTTCCTTTTATTTTTCTGACTAGGCTTAAAATGGTTTTTCCTTCAACCATCATCATTTTGCCTAGAGATTCTGGCATCTTCCTCTACCCCCGGTGGAAGAAGCTATTGTAGAGGGTCTGTCTTCAGGGCTCTTTTAATAATTTATTATTCATATATGCTCCGCAAGCCCAATCTTCAGTTTGCTTTGCCAAATTGAAATTTCCTGGGATTACAATCACATAGCTTAAAGGTGTCCAGAAAAACAGCCACCGTCCTGTTGACCAAGGGCAATCAAATTGGATGTCTGACTGAGGTTTCTCCTCAGCCATCATCAAACTCAAGATAAACTATTTATTAAGCACTTTTTGCTTCAATAAACATGGAGCGAGAACTATCTACGACTGTTTTATAATGGACATGCTCTACATTTTTTTTTTTTTTTTGATATGGCACCTCAAAAGTAAAGAAAGGGGATATAATGCTTAATGTAATACATTTTTAAAGAAAGAAAACAATAAGGGTTTTTCTTTGGATCAATGACTTTGTCACATGTTAACAGGAATATGTATTACAGAAATAGAGGGAATGCCTCTAACAGTTTTTAAATTGTTGGTAACTTTGAATTTTACTTTCTGCAAATAACTGAGGAAGCAACTCCAGAATTACTAATAGTAAATGTCTAGCATGGCAGGCTGTCCACCTTAAATAAGTATATAGAATACCTGTTCAATTTGCAAAATCTTTTGGTGTTATAATGCTGAATGAGGGCTTTACCAGCATATTCTTCTCCACCTGTGCTGGATCCAGCCCCACGAGGTGAGTATCTTCCCTAGGATAAAATTTTTACTTAGAAGCCCAGCCAGCTGGAGAGAGATTTGTTTATGTTTAAACAAATTCACAATCTAAGCAGCATAAATTCATTGGGATTATAATGAGATTATTTTAAAGAAACCAGCCGAAGTCTAGTCAATAGAAAAGAAGGCAAGGCCTAATCAAAGCAGTCCACACATCTGGAAATTTTAAGGAATCTGCTTAAGAAATTATGTACAGAATAGAGTATTTGAAGGTAAGTCTATATGCTAATTAAAACCACACAGAGCCCAGCATTTCTAACAAAATCACTGGCTTCTTATGGCTCATTATTAAGTAAAATAGTCGCCTGACCTAAGGCTTCATTTATCTCTATTAAAAGGTAGTGAGAAGCACTGAAGCAAGAAGTTGAGACTAAACAACAATTCTTTCTGTCATTCTTTCTTTTAAGAATCTGGGACTCATCATGGAATTTTCTTTAACACAAAACAAACAAACAAGAAAAAATTCAAAACAAACAAAAAAAACCCTACTTCAGAAAGACTTTCTGCACCAGGTTGTCAGGAGTTTTAGAAAGGAAGCTTTAGATTGTTTTAGAATGAATTCACAGCGCTGACAGTACTTGTTTACTCATTTTATTTAAATGGATAAAAAACTAATGGTGAGGGAGTAAAACAGGCCATCACTTTTTTGATGCTGATATTCAAAATTGTTGCGTATTGCTAAGCAAGCGATGTAAATTATAGCTCAGCTATCCAAAGCATTCAGTGTTAATTCAACTAACACTCCACCCACACCTGCCGTGTTGACAGCATTTTAGCAAAGTAGAAAATTATAAAAATGAATAAAATTCACTTCCTGTTTTTGAGGAACCCACAGCCTAACAAGGCAGACAGGTATGTAAAAAGCAGATCATGAAACTAAGAATGAGTAGAATTGGTGTTTTCAAAAAGGCTCCAGCCAGTGCCAAGGGAGCTGAGAAATTCTGTGATTAAATGGATTCAAATCACAGCCCTGAAAAGAATTCTAAAAGATCACCTTGCCTTTTTTTTGTCATATAAGAAATATGAAGCCCCAAGCAAAAAAAAACCAAACCCAGTGCCGTCAAGTCAATTCCGACTCATTGCGACCCTATAGGACAGAGTAGAAGCTGCCCCACAGAGTTTCCAAGGAGCGCCTGGCGGATTTGAACTGCCAACCTTTTCATTAGCAGCTGTAGCACTTAACCACTACACCACCAGGGTTTCCGATATGAAGCCCAGGAAGGTTAAATAGTTTGTAAAAAATTACAAAACCCATAAGAGGCAGAGCTTAGAGAAGGTCCAGTTTTTCTGATACCTGGTCTAATATAATTTCATATTATGCCATTCTAAAGGAGCGCTGTGGAGCAACAGTTAAGCACTCAGCTGCTAACCTAACCAAATGGTTGGCTGTTTGAACCCATCCAGGAGCTGCGCGGGATAAAGACCCGGCGATCTGCTCCTATAAATATCATAGCCTAGAAAACCCTATGAGGCAGTTCTGCCCTATCACATGGCATTGCTATGAGTCAAAAATTGACTTGATGGTACCTAACAACAACAACACGCCATCCTAACCTAAATCAAAACGTAAAAAAAAAAAAGCCCCTTGCCCGTTGCCCTCAAGTAGCTTCCAACTCATAGTGACCCTACAGGACAGAGTAGAACTGCCCCACAGGGTGTCCAAAGAGCTGCTGGTGGATTTGAATTGCCGACCTTCTGGTTAGCAGCCAAGCTTTTAACTACTGCTCCACCAGGGCCCCTTCTTAACCTAGGGGTTTCTTAAATTAAAATAGGACTTTGGTTTGGAAACTGAATGTTCAAATACTTGACAATGGGACTGCTGTAATTTTTTTTTTTTTGGTGGTGGAAGATTAGGGTAGTGAAATAAATTTGTGAACTTAAAAAAAAAAAGTATCTTATCATTGAGTATATTCTCCCTTTGTATGAAAACAGAATAAAGCAGTGAAGCAAATATAATATGAATGGAGATGATAATGTAAGGGGATGGAGCGAGAAGTCTCACTCCACACAGACACACACAAGCACACAAGCACACAAACACAGGACAGGGGCAGCTTGGGCAATTCCATTTACTAGCACAAGACTACCATCGGCCCCTTTCCTGACTGAAAATCTGTCCACCAAGTAGGGGCTTATATTAGCTTCAGATTTATGTTACCAGTTGATTTTTTATTCTCTCTCTCTAAACCAAGAGAATTGGTAATTTGTTTCATACTCAGACTTGCTGAAGTAGCTGTACTGTCATTATGATCAACTATAAACACCTCTTGCAGGAAGACACTGCTGTGGCAGGTTCTCAGCTAGTGGCAGGGGGAACTCATAATTTAGTTGCGAAGCCCCAGTCAAGGACAATCAATCGTACCAGGTAGGTGTCTAACACACAGTACAGGCCATAAATACTACAGACGTTGTGTGGAAATACCCCAGCCCTGTTATAATTTTCACAGAGGAGAAAAGTGAGTCTCTGAGGAGCTAATTTGCATGTAATTGGTAAAACTAGGATTCCAACTGAGTTCCTATGTCTGAGGGGCTTCAAAAAGCTTGCTTTTCATCCATTACCCCCTCCCCCCCGGCCCCGTATAAGCTGGCTTTGCTACCTTTCTCCAAGAAAATTAGGACTTGATCGGTGTGAGGTAACAGAGTATTTGTTGGATTTGGGTCCACATATAAACCAGGAGATGGGGGCCCCAGTTCACATTGAAGCCATCTCATGCCTGCTTATCTAGCGTGAGCACCTTAGACTTCCTTATGGCATTAGCAAGCCATTTACCTTCTGAGAACGGTAGGTTGTTGACTTGTCATGTCCTATGTACATCTTCAATCCCCGTTGCCTGAAGAAGCGTTTCTGTCTGATGTACTTTCATCTCAGTCAGGGCCAGATGGCAGACTCTCTTGGTCTTGGACGGAACAAGCCTTCAATAAATAAATGCCTGTTGATTGCTAGTACTGACTCATGCTCCTGGAAGGAGGCACAATGCGGTCTATGAAAAGAATACTTCAGAGGCCCTGCCTGTCTATAACATGCAGCTTCAATTTGCTGCTCGTCAGAATATTCTATATCCAGTATTTTTTTGCAGTTGGTATTCTTTGATAGGGAGAAATTAAGGAGCTATCTGCATTGCATGGTAGAATTCAATTTATCTGCACAGCATTATACTGTCCATAGCTTATAGTAAATTCAGGCATAAAAAAAAAGTTCTGAGTCAGTTACTGCAATGTTTTGACTATGGAGGACTAATAATCTGAAAAGAACAAATTGTTATCTTGTTTACAGGCTTGAAATTAGTTCACAGTGTAGAGATGCTAAAAAAGCTCATGAATATAAAGTTGCCTTAATAGACATGGAAATCCAGGATTCCAAATCTGTGCATTAGACAATATACATTAGGAAAGATGGGGAGAACACGGAATTCAGGGCACAATGGTCAGGGTAGAGAAGGTAGAACCCCACAATGGGTGAGGAACTGCTGCAAAATAGGCAAAAGTGAGTTCTTGCAGAAGAAGCCTAATGTTTGTTTTCAAATTCACCACTTAGAGGGAAGAGAAGTTCGATTCACCGTGCCATTGTGCATAGCTCCAGAGAATAAAGGGCAAAGCCAATGGGTGGAAGAAAATGGTGATTCAGTATGAGCAAGAACTTTCTAAAAAGGAATGCCTCCTAGAATGGATCAGCCAGGGAAGAAGCAAGACTCCCATCCGATTATTTTCAAGAAGAGGTATAGTAACCCATCGACAGGGATATTGAAGCGGAGATTTATGCACCAGAGAGAGAGTTACCTATAACGTCTGTTATCATCCTAACTGGCCATTTTACCGGGCACATTATTTACATCACATTTGCTCCACATTGAAAAAAAGAGCAGCACTTGCCAAAAAGACATCCTGTACTGTCTTGTGTACACAAAGGCTGAGGGCTGCCTGCTGTCTTTGATTCTTAGCAATGCAATATTCAAAACTTTGATTCTTAGCAATGCAATATTCAAAAGGTGGTCTGGATGCTCAACATAATTTAAATCATTACCACAGGGGTTACTGTTTTTTTTTAGAAGAAGAAAAAGTGATGGTTTATGTGGACACGTGGATACATTAAGAAATAGAAGTTATTTTCATTATTGACATTTTTTAAAACACGTTCTTTAGGAGCAAACTAATTCCACATAAGAGCAATTGTGCAATTTACCAGTGGAATAACCAGAGAAGTGGAAACTTCAGGTGAGCAGATTTACAAAATATAACCCATGCCTTTTTTTATAAATGAAACAATCTGCTGCCCCATGTTCTCACAGATTTACCTTTACGTTAACAATGCTTACCTGGTGGCCTAGTGGTTAAATGCTATGGCTGCTAACCAAAGGGTCCGCAGTGTGAATCCGCCAGGCGCTCTTTGGAAATTTATGGGCAGTTCTACTCTGTCCTATAGGGTCGCTATGAGTTGGAATCGACTCGACGGCACTGGGTTTGGGTTTTTTTTTTTTTTACCAGCAGATAGCCAAAAAGGCTTGCCAAGTTGGACTAGCTTCAAGGTTTGTCTCCATGCTGGGGTGCCTCATGCACTTGGCAGAAGCGGGCTGCGACTGTGCCTCCGTTTACTACGTTATGCCATAAATGTTATGTCCTGAGCTAACAAGAGACTCAACGTGACAATCCCATAGGTTACTAGGCACCATACACATCTCTTAACACAACGACTAGAAACAGTCCAGAGACGTTCTAACCTAGAATCCATTGTAAAGAGGTTTATTTTTATGATGTGTAGTCTGCTGTTTAAAAACTGATAATCAAAAACACAGCTTCAAACTCTGGCTAGAACAAATATTTGCAAGGCAAAGTTATGCTCTTTGAAAAAAAATGCACTTGTGTTGTCACTTTGTTTATAGATTTTCATTTCACACCTTGCCCATTATATCTTGGCTTTCCATGCAGAAGACCAAAACTCTAACTTCACTGTGATATATTTACGCCCCCCCCCAAAAAAGCTAAATGTTGACTTACTGACTTCCCTAAGATTAATGTGAAGCAAAAATTTTATAAGGGTCGAAGGTGGAGATGAGAAATGAGATCAGCTTTTTAAGCTACAGCTGATGTTTTCTAAGGGTCTCCAGGTTAAAATCCATACTTCTAGCTCCACTCAAAGATTAATCTGAAGGGAAACCATTGAATAACTGGAGATCCCTTGAAATTTAACCTAGGAGCAAGGAGCTTTGCTTTTCTCAAAGGGAAACAGAACCTCTAATCACAGAATAAATGGAACTAAGGACTCTGCCCACTGGATGGTTTTATTTTGCTTCTATCCAGCATTTTTATTTCTGGAAATGTTTCAATAGTTGATACCTCCATGGCACATGAGGTACCCAGAGATAAGGATTTTCAGGGTGACCCAGGTAGAAACTAACCTGGAACACCAGTTGCACAGACAGGGCACAGAGCCTGGGCTGCCACAACACAGGTCTGTGAGAAAAGGCACAGGCTGGAGAATCTAAAGGCAAAGCACTCTAGGGCCCACCCACTCCCTGGACTGTAAAGAGCAGCAGCCTGGGAATCTCAGATCTGCAGTTCCAGCTTAGGTCTTGGTTTCTGGGGTTCTGTGCCCCCTCCCCCCTCACACACATCTAGAACCTTCAAACAACCTCCTGTGCAGGTCTCTTAAGGACCCCAACAACAGCCACCTGCAGCCCCCAGGCCCTCATTGGCAAAACGGGTTTAATATTTTCAAATCCGTGGTAATTAAGCCTATGCAGGAACTTCTGCCACTTCCTATCCTCTGGCCTCCCGTTACCTTTCCCTGCCCTTCCAAGGTCTCCTGGCGGCACAAACAGGCAGGCGGCAACTCTGTGGCCTCCTCCTCCACCCCCCTCCCCCGCCCCGCACACCCTACTGGCTCAGGCGCCGACACGCCTCCACAGGCGCACACACGCGCGCACACACAGCGCGCACGTACACCCATTCGGCACACGCACCCCGCACCAGGCCACAAACTCCCGCAGCCCGACCGCAGCAGGCATCCCCCGCCCTGGGCTACATATAAAACTTTCGCCCCAAAAGAGACCTCTCAAGGCACCCGCAAGTGGGTGATCCTGCCCCCGCACCCTCTGCCAGCCGCCAACGCCCTCTCCCCAGACGCTCAGCTACCCCACTCACCCGTAGCCCTCAAGCCTTGGGCAGTTCTGTTGATTTCGTAACTACGAGTGTACCCCGGGCTAGGGGAGCTCGGCTCGCCTCAGTTTCCACCTACCACAGCTAATAGGGACTGGAGGCCGTGACTCTACTGACTCCAGGTGCGCGGGTGCAAAGGCGCAGATGCACCCGCACAAACGCGCCCAGGTCCGCGCGCCTTGAGGAGGAGCGCGCAGGTTCCAAGCGCAGCCCGAGTCCCCTCGCCCTCCCGCCGCGCCGCCCGGACCTCTCCTCGCGCTGCAGCCGCAGCACTAGCAGTTCTTGCCCTAGCCCGGTGGATGATGTCAAACAGAAACACACTCGCAAAACTTTTACGACTTCCATAAACTGTCTTCGGATGAAGCCCCTCCACGCGCCGCCAGCACCAGCCGAGGCAGGCACCAGTGTGGGACGGTTCGCCTGTCGCCCCCACCTCCTTTGGTCCCCCACCAACTTACACACCCACACACACACACGTCCCCCGCTTGGATCGGGTTACAACAACCCACCAGCAAAAACAAACCTCCGCGAGTAGGAGGTGAGGCATTGCCAACCACCAAGCATCGGAAAAAAAAAAAAAAAATCCCTGTAAATACATAAGAGAGACACCCAGTTCCATAAACAACTGGCGTCCACGGTCCACTCCCAGTTCCTCCGGCACAAGAGGGGGATAACAAGAGCCCGGCTCCAGGAGCCCGGTCCAGTACCTCTGAGCCTCGCCTCTGGAGAGAGAGCGCGGGTTCGCGTCTGCCCTGGCGCTGATGGTGCTAGGGCCTCCGGCCCGCGCGGCCCCAGCTGGGGGTCCCCGCTGCCGCGCGGGTTCAGCAGCCGCCGCCGCCGCTGCTCCCCAGACTGCCTCCTCTTCCCATGGCTGCGCCCTGCTTGGCAGCTCGCGGGCTGTCAGGCTCGGGGAGGGGAAGGGGGCGGGGTGAAACGGGAAGGAGGATGGGAGCGTAGGGGTGGGAAACGGCGGCCGCCGTTCACCAGAGGTCACGCCGAGCCGTGCCCGCCGCCCCCCGGGACGAGGCTGCTGAGGCGAGGGGAAACGGGAGTTCAGGACGGCCGGGGCGAGACCCGCTGCGGTGGCGCCAAGCGCCGCCCGGGCCACGCATTCCGAGGAGCTGGGATGAAGCCTTCCCCAGCGTGGAGTTGGAGTTGGTGCGTGTCACTCTTTTCTGGGCTGCGCGGCTCCTCCTAGAGGAAAGTATTGGTATTTGCAGGACACTTCCTTCCTCTCCGCCCACCCCCGTTCCCAAAAAGAAGGCAGGACCTACAAGAGCCTAAGTGCAGTCAACAAATTCAAAGGAACTCTTATTGAAAAGTTAGTCTTGTACATAAATGGGAAGAAAAAAAACAGCAAGATAGCTTGGAAAGCCTAATTAGCCAACCAAACAACGTCCCATTCCACCTGCAACCAGTTTCTTAACTCCTGCTCACTGGTGCACACTGAAAAGATAGAGGCTAGAAAACAGAGATGAAGAGACTGTTTAAGTAATATACCAAGGACACATGGCGTGTTGGCAGAGAGCTACGGGCAGAAACCAGAGTACAGAGCTGCAAGGAGTCCCGACTCAGGGCCCAGTCTGGGGACTGTCTTTGTGTGTGACCTGGGGAAAGCCTTGTAACTGCTCTGCACTAGGCTCAGGAAACCCTGATGGCATAGTGGTTTAGAGCTCTGGCTGCTAACCAAAAGGTTGGCAATTCAAATTCACCAGGCGCTCCTTGGAAACCCTATGGGACAGTTCTACTCTGCCCTGTGAGTCAGAATCCCCTCAACAGCAATGGTTACTTGGCTTAACTCATCTGTCTTGCAGGGGCCCTGCCTACTTCATTTCACTGATGAGAAAATGAACCCAGACAAGAAACCGTCAGTGTACTTTGGAAAGTTAGTATCATTGTATGTTGTTTTTATAAAGCAGCAAACCCAAACCCCCAGCCACCATCTGCTTTTCTAAGCTAAGGGTACAAAAGTCCGTCTCCAGGTTGTCTGAGATCTGAAGGAGCAGCCAGTCACACTATCTTTTCAGTATTTACTTTTTTTTTTTACTGACAGACAGCTGTAATGTCATTTATCTATAAGTCTGTAACAGCTAAGGCTTACTAATGACTTTTTTTTTTTTTTTTAACATTGCTGCCAGGCACAAAGTCACATTTATACCCACAGAGAAATGTTTAAACAGCAACTTAAAGAAACCAAGCTTCTCAGCGCTAGAATAAAAGATCCACGGGGTACAGAGAATAGTACATGTGGGCCAAGACTTGGGAAGGAACACAGGACCAAAGATGTTGGGGCAACAGATGTTGCATAAGAAACCCTTATTTTCAAAGGAATCAAGTGGAGATACTCTCTGTTGCTTAGAGTCCTTTCAGAGGCTCAGCTGTGGCTCAGCACCCCAAATGTTCCAGGCAAGAGCACCCAGAATGAAAGAAGGGAGAAGAATTCTGGAAGGGGTGTGTTTCCCTTCCTGGGGAAGGGGGAGCAAGGTATTGATCTCCAACTGGTCCTGCTCTATCCACACCCTGCTGAATGAGTAGGGGGCTGATTAGTATATGGGACTTTTAAATAGGGAGTTGCCTAAATAGGGAAACTTTGGAAAGTAAAAGATTAGGGGCATGGTCAAAACTCCTGCTGGAGGTTAATATACGCCAAGCCGGCTGAAAGTCAGTACTGGCAGGAGTGGGGGCCAGGCAATCCTTAAATGCTACTCCATTCCCGTCTGAGATGACCTTCCAAGTTGGCTCTTCAGACTCTGGCACCACCAACCTCTCCCTTTATATCCCCTCTGTGCCTTCTTATGGAAACCCTGGTTGTATAGTGGTTAAGAGCTACGGCTGCTAACCAAAAGGTTGGCAGTTTGAATTCACCAGGCTCTCCTTGGAAACCCTGTGGGGCAGTTCTACTCTGCCCTATAGGGTCACTATAAGTCAAAATCGACTCCACGGCTGCGGGTTTGGTTTTTTTTTTTTTTTTTTTTTTTTGGTGCCTTCTTGTCCTTTGGCCCTCCTCCTCAGCCCTGAGAATTGTGATCTCATCTAGAAGGTACCACATGGACTCATGAAATATTTTCTGTTTTTTTTGTTAATGCCCTGAGATGATTTCAGGGCTATGATTGAAAAAAGGAGAATTGACTTCTTTATTCTATTGGATCATCTGTAGCCTCTGAGACATGGAAGTGTGTAGGAAGGTCAGGTCATTGTGCACAGAAAATATGATGAAAAAAAACACTGGTTAATATAAAATATTATGGAACTGGATATAAACTTACAGCCCAGGGTAACGCACTTTACAGGAAGGGCAGCCTTTATTTTTAAGCCCCATGAATAAAAGTCCATCTCCTATGTAACTGTGTATAGGTCTTTATATTTTCCAACTTATGAGGGGAAAAGCACCAGGTATTGAGTTATCATTGTTCTTTCTTTCTTTCTTTTTTGAAACAAGTGAAGACATACTGGAGCACTTTTATCATATGAAGTGTGAAATTGCATTTACTCGTGTCTTCCCCTCTGCCTGAAATATCCTACTTTGTCCACCTTGGGACAGCCTACTTAACTTTCAAGGTCCAGATCAATTAACTTACTTCCTTTATAAAGCTGTTCCTTACTTTTCCCAAAGGTAGAATTAAATAATTAACTATCCCTACATCTGTGTTCTCATGGGCCATTATATCTATGTTTATTGACTACTGCAGTTTTTGTTGATATGTCAGTTTTACCCACTGACTATGAGTTGCCTGAGGGAAGAAACCATGCACTATTAGTATTTGTACCTGCAGTGCTTAGGCTAGTGTCCAGTAAATGATAGAGTACACAATAAATGGGGAATCAAATAATGAAAATTTCTATCTCCTAAATTTATATCTTAAGCTGAGATCTCTCTACAGAGCTCCAGATTGTCAGTTAAAGGGCTCTTCTTGAATGTTTAATAGATCCTCAAACCCAATAAATTATCGAACAATATCATTAATATTACACATAAGTAAAACTTAGCTGAAGATCATTCAAAAGCAGCTGCAGCAGCACATTGACAGGAAACTGCCAGAAATTCAAGCCAGATTCAGAAGAGGACACAAAACCAGGGATAGCATTGCTGATGTCAGATGGATCCGGGCTGAAAGCAGAGAATACCAGAAAGACGATTACCTGTGTTTTATTAACTATTCAAAGCCATTCAGTTATGTGGATCTTAACAGATTATGGATAACATTGTGAAGAATGGGAATTCCAGAACACTTAATTGTACTCATGAAGAACCTGTACACAGATCAAGAGGCAGTCGTTCGAACAGAACAAGGGGATAATGCATGGTTTAAAGTCAGGAAAGGTGTGCATCAGGGTTGAATCCTTTCACCACACTTATTTAATCTGTATGTTGAGCAAATAATCTGAGAAACTGGACTATATGAAGAGAACGGCATCAGGATTGGAGGAAAACTCATGAACAACCTGCGTTACGCAGATGACACAACCTTGCTTGCTGAAAGTGAAGAGGACTTTAAGCACTTACTGATGAAAATCAAAGACCACAGCCTTCAGTATGGGTTACAACTCAACATATAAGAAAACAAAAATTGTCACAACTGGACCAATGAGCAACATCATGATAAACGGAGAAAGGGTTGAAGTTGTCTAGGATTTCATTTTACTTGGATCCAGAATCAACACCTATGGAAGCAGCAGCCAAGAAATCAAAAGACGCATTGCATTGGGCAAATCTGCTGCAAAAGACCTCTTTAAATTGTTAAAAAGCAAAGATGTCACCTTGAAGACTAAGGTGCACCCGATCTAAGCCTTGAAGTTTTCAATCACCTCAAATGCATGGGAAAGCTGGACAATGAATGAGAAAGACTGAAGAAGAATTGATGCCTTTTAATTATGGTGCTGGTGAAGATTATTGAATATATCA
This sequence comes from Elephas maximus indicus, assembly GCF_024166365.1. Lineage (NCBI taxonomy): Eukaryota > Metazoa > Chordata > Mammalia > Proboscidea > Elephantidae > Elephas > Elephas maximus. Next base: position 48,843,015 of record NC_064820.1, on the reverse strand, counting down.
TGGACTGTCAAAGGAATGAACAACTCTGTCTTGGTAGAAGTACAGCCAGAATGTTCTTTAGAAGCAAGGATGGCAAGACATCGTCTCACATACTTTGAACACGTTATCAGGAGGGATCAGACCCTGGTGAAGGGCTTCATGTTTGGTAAAGTAGAGGGTCATTGAAAAAGAGGAAGACCCTCAATGAGATGGATTGGCATAGCGACTGCAACAATGGGCTCAAGCATAACAATGATTGTGAAGATGATGCAGGACCAGGCAGTGTTTTATTCTGTTGTGTGTAGGGTCGCTATGAGTTGGAACCAACTTGACAGCATCTAATAGCAACAACAACAGCAAATCCAATATGTCCAACCACTGCTTGTCTGTCAGTTTGTTGTACCGTGGTGGCTTGGGTGTTGCTGTGATGCTGGAAGCTATGCCACAGGTATTTCAAATAACAGTGGGAATAATAGCAAAACATTGACATAGTGCCAGAAGACAAGCTCCTTAGAATGGAAGGCACTCAAAATATGACTGAGGAAGAGCTGCCTCCTCAAAGTAGAGTCAACTTTAATGACCTGGATGCACTGAAGCTTTCCAGACCTCCATTTGCTGATGTGGGATGACTCAAAATGAGAACAGCTGCAAACATCGATTAATAGTTGGAACATGAGAAGTACAAAGTATGAATCAAACAAAATTGGGAGTCATCAAAAATGAAAAAGAATGCATAAAGATTGATAGCCTAGACATTAAGGAACTGAAATGGACTGGTATTGGCCATTTCAAAGTGGATAATCATATGGCCTACTATGCTGGGAATGACAAACTGAAGAGGAATGGCATCACATTCACAGTCAAAAAGAAAATTTTAAGATCTATCCTGAAGTACAATACTGTCAGTGATAGGATAATATCCATACATCTACAAGGAAGACTAGCTAATCCAGCTATTATTCAAATTTACACACCAACCACTAATGCCAAAGATAAGGATACTGAAGATTTTTACCATCTTCTGCAATCTGAAATTGATCAAACATGCAGTCAAGATGCATTGATAATTACTGGAGATTGGAACGTGAAAGTTGGAAATAAAGATCAACAACACAACAACCCATTGCCACCCAGTCTATTCTGTCTCATAGTTGGAACTACCCCATAGGGCCTCTGAGGAGCAGACAGATTTGAACTGCTGTCCTTTTGGTTAGCAGCCTGAGCTCTCAACCACTGGACCACCAGTGCTCTTAAGAAGGATCAGTAGTTGGAAAATATGACCTTGGTGATAGATACAATGCTAAAGATTGTACGATAGAATTTTGCAAGACCAACAACTTAGTCATTGCAAATACCTTTGTTCAACAACATAAATGGTGACTATGTAGACCACACCAGATGAAATATACAGGAATAAAATTGATTATACTTGTGGAAGGAGATGATGGAGAAACTCCATATCATCAGTGAGAACAAGGCCAGGAGAAAGCTTTGGAACAATCAGTTGCTCATATACAAGTTCAAGTTGAAGCTGAAGAAAATTAAAACAAGTCCACAAGAGCCACAGTAACAACCTTGAGTATATCCCACCTGAATATAGAGACCACCTCAAGAATAGTTTTGACACACTGAACACTAATGACCGAAGATCAGACAAGTTGTGGAAGGACATCAAGGACATCATACATGAAGAAAGCAAAAGGTTATTAAAAAGATGGGAAAGCGTCCAAAATGGATGTCTGAGACTTGCTCTCAAACGTTGAGTAGCTAAAGCAAGTGGAAGAAATGAAATAAAAGAGCTAAACGGAAGGTTTCAAAGGGCATCTCGAGAAGACAAAGTAAAATATTATAATGACGTGCAAATACCTAGAGTTAGAAAATGAAAAGGGAAGAATGCACTCGGCGTTTCTCAAACTGAAAGAACTGAAGAAAAAATCCAAGCCTTTAGTTGCAATGCTGAAGGAGTCTATGGGCAAAATATTGAACGATGCAGGAAACATCAAAAGAAGATGGAAGGAATACACATCATTGTACTAAAAAGAATTGGTCAATGTTCAACCATTCAGGAGGTAGCATATGATCAGGATCTGAGGAAGAAGCCCAAGCTGACAAAACCTTGCTTGCTGAAAGTGAATAGAACTTGAAGCACTTACTGATGATGATCAAAGACCACAGCCTTCAGTATGAATTGCACCTCAACATAAAAAACCCAAAACTCCTCACAACTGGGCCAATAAGCAACATCATGGTAAATGGAGAAAAGATTGAAGTTGTTAAGGATTTCATTTTGCTTGGATCCACAGTCAACACCCATGGAAGCAGCAAACAAGAAATCAGATAACGTATTGCCTTGGGCAAATCTGCTGCAAAAGACCTCTTGAAAATGCTGAAAAAGAAGGATGTCACTCTGAGGACTAAGGTGCTCCTGTTTGAAACCATTATATTTTCATTCACCTCATATACATGTGAAAGCTGGACAAGGAATAAGGAAGATCAAAGAAGAATTGATGCCTTTGAATTATGGTGTTGGCAAAGAATATCAAATATACCATGGACTTCCAGAAGAAGGAACAAGCCTGTTTTGGAAGAAATACAGCCAGAGTGCTCCTTGGAAGTGGGGATGGTGAGACTTTACCTTGCATACTTGGACATGTTATCAGGAGGGACTAATCCCTGGAGAAGGATATCATGTTTGATAAAGTAGAGGGTCAGGGAAGAAGAGGAAGACCCTCAACAAGATGGATTGAACAATGGCTGCAACAATGTGTTCAAACATACCAGTGATCATGAGGACGGTGCAGGTCGTCTGGCAGTGTTTTTTTCTATTGTACATAGGGTTGCTGTGAGCCAGAATTATCTAGATGGCACCTAACAACAACAACAATATGTCTAGATAGGCACACTTCTCCCTCCATCTTATGGGTTGAATTGTATCCTCCCAAAATACAGTTGTAAATCCTAACCTCTATGGCTGTGGTTATAATCTTTATTGGGAATGGGTGTCTTTGTTACATTAAGGAGTCTGGATTAGTGTAGGATTTATCTTGAGTCAATTTCTTTTGAGATGTAAAAGAGACTAAACAAAATAGAAATGGAGCAGGCAGAGATGGGGAAAGGGAGATGGCAAGCGACATGAAGATTGCCCAGGAGCAGAAGTTCAGAAGAGACAAGAACCTTCCGCCAGAGCTGGCACAGAGAGAAAGCCTTCCCCTAGTGTCAGCATCCTTAATTCAAACTTGTGTTATTCTAGACATTGTCAGATATAGTACCAGAAGATGAGCCCCTCAGGTCGGAAGGGACTGAAAATACAACTGGGGAAGAACTGCCTCCTCAAAGTAGAGTCAATCTTACTGACGTGAATGGAGTAAAGCTTTCCGGACCTTCCTTTGCTGATGTGGTATGACTCAAAATGAGAAGAAACAGCTGCAAACATCAACTAATAATTGGAAATGAAATGTACAAAGTATGAATCTAGGAAAATTGGAAGTTGTCAAAAATGAAATGGAATACATAAAGATAGATATCATAAGACTGGTATTGGCCATATTGAATCAGACTATGATATGGTCTACTATGCCAGGAATGACAGACCGAAGAGGAATGGCATCACGTTCATTGTCAAAAAGAACATCTCAAGATCTATGCCGAAGTACAACGCTGTCAGTGATAGGATAATATCCACATGCCTACAGGGAAGACCAGTTAATATGACTATTATTCAAATTTATGCACCAACCACTAATACCAAAGATGAGGAAATTGAAGATTTTTACCAACTTCTGCAGTCCAAAATTTATCAAACATGCAACCATTTAAATTGATAATTACTGGTGATTGGAATGGAAAGCCTGGTGGATTCAAACTGCCAGCCTTTTGGTTAGCAGCCATAGCTCTTAACCACTACACCACCAGGGTTTCTTCCCTGTCCTATAGGGTCACTATGAGTTGGAATTGACTCGACGACAGTGGCTTTGGTTTTTTTGGTTTGATGATTGGAATGAGAAAGTTAGAAACAAAGAAGAAGGATTGGTAGTTGGAAAATACGGCTTTGGTGAGAGAAACAACATTGAAGATTGCATGATAGATTTTTGCAAGACCAACGACTTAGTCATTGCAAATACCTTTTTTCAACAACATAAAAGGCAGCTATACACATGGACCTCACTGGACAGAAAACCCAGGAATTAAATTGATTACATCTGTGGAAAGAGATGATGGAAAAGCTCAATATCATCTCAGAACAAGGCCAGGGGCTGACTGTGGAACAGACTATTAATTGCTCTTACACAAATTCAAGTCGAGGCTGAAGAAAATTAAAACAAGTCCACGAGAGCCAAACTATGGCCTTGAACATATCCAAGTTGAATTTGGAGACCGTCTCAAGAATATATTTGACAAATTGAGCACTAATGACCAAAGACCCCAAGAGTTGCGGGAAGACATCAAGGACATCATGCATAAAGAAAGCAAAAGGTTATTAAAAAGAGAGGAAAGAAAAGACCAAAATGTATGTCAGAAGAGACACTTGCTCTTGAATGTACAGTAGCTAAAGCAAATAGAAGAAATGATGAAGTAAAAGAGCTAAACAGAAGATTTCAAAGGGCAGCTCGAGAAGATAAAGTATTATAATGAAATGTGCAAAGGCTTTTACGAAACCAAAAGAGAAGAACACACTTGGCATTTCCCAGGCTGAAAGAACTGAAGAAAAAATTCAAGCCTCGAGCTGCAATTTTGAAGGAACCTATGGACAAAATTTTGAATGACACAGGAAGCATCAAAAGCAGAGGGAAGGAATACACAAGTCACTGTACCAAATACAATTGATTGACTTTCAACCATTTCAGCAGGTAGCATCTGATCAGGAACTCGTAGTGTTGAAGGAAGAAGTCCAAGCTGCACTGCAGTCATTGGTGAGAAACAAGACTCCAGGAATTGATGGAATACCAGTTGAGATGTTTTAACAAATGTTTATAACCATGGCGGTGCTCACCGGTCTACATCAACAAATTTGGAAGAAGCTACCCGGCCAACCTATCGGAAGAGATCCGTATTTGTGCTCATTCCAAAGAAAGGTGATCCAAAAGAATGTGGAAAGTTTTCAAACAATATCATTAATATCACACACAAGTAAAATTTTGCTGAAGAACATTCAAAAGGGATTGCAGGAGTACATCAACAGGGAACTGGCAGAAATTCAAGCCAGATTCAGAAGAGGACGTGGAACCAGGGATATCATTGCTGATGTCAGATGGATTTTGGCTGAAAGCAGAGAATACCAGAAAGATGCTTACCTGTGTTTTATTGACTATGCAAAGGCATTCAGCTGTGTGGATGATAACAAATTATGGATAACATCGTGAAGAATGGGAATTACAGAACACTTAATTGTGCTCATGAGGAAACTGTACATAGACCAAGAAGCAGTCACTCAAACAGAGCAAGGGGATACTGCATGGTTTAAAATCAAGAAAGGTATGGTCAGGGTTGTATTCCTTCACCATACTTGTTTGATCTATATGCTGAGCAAGAATCTGAGAAGTTGGACTATATAAAGAAGAATGTGGCATCAGAATGGGAGGAATACTCATTAACAACCTGTTTTATGCACATGACAGAACCTGGCTTGCTGAAAATGAAGAGGACTTGAAGCACTTGCTGATGAAGATCAAGGATTTCAGCCTTCAGTATGGATTACACCTCAACATAAAGAGAACAAAAATCCTTACAACTTGACCAGTAAGCAACATCATGGTAAATGGAGAAAAGGCTGACGTCAAGGGTTTCATTTTACTTGGATCCACAATCAGCAATGAAGAAACAGCAGTCAGAAAATCAAACAAGGTATCTCATTGGACAAATGTGCTGCAAAAGGCCTCTTGAAAGTGTTAAAAAACAAAGACATCACTTTGAGGACTAAGGTGCACCTGACCCAAGCCATGGTATTTTCAATCACCTCATATGCATTCAAAAGCTGGACAATGAATAAGGAAGACAAAGAATTGATGCTTTTGAATTATGGTGTTGTTCAAGAATATTGAATACATCATGGACTGCCAGAAGAATGAGCAAGCCTGTTCTGGAAGAAATACAGTCAGAGTGCTCCTTAGGACTTGCTCACATACTTTGGACATGTTACCAAAAAGGATCAGTCCCTGGAGAAGGGCATCATTCTTGGTAGAGTAGAAGGTCAGTGAAAAAGAGGAATACCCTCAATGAGATAGATTGACACAGGGCTGCAACAATGGGCTCTAACAGAACAATGATTGTGAGGATGGTACAGGACCAGGCAATGCTTCCTTCTGCTGTGCATAAGGTCACTATGAGTTGGAAGTGACTCAATGGCTCCTGACAAAAAAAAAAAAAAACAACTATGTTTATTGTTGGTTACTCCCAGCTAGAATGCAAGCCCTGTGAGAGGGTCTTTGTGGGTGTGTACATATGAGCTTTGTTCCCTGATGCGTCCCAATTTCCTAGAACAAAGTCTGTCATACTATGGGCTCTCCAACATTTGTTGTATGAGTGAATTGCTGGGTGTATGTATTCCCACAGTGGATGAGGATTCAGTGATAGTTTAAAAAAAAACCCTTAAGGCCAGAGTTTGTGTTTTATTTTCAGGATCTTATTAATTTTCCCATTAAGAAGCCACCTAATCATTTGGTTTCCAGTTGAAATGACTTGGATAGAAACTCTTTCATTTTATAGATCTGGAAATTGAGTCATTGTGAGATTAATAGCTGGTTAGCCCAAAGTCACAATGACTCACATGAAACCCCAAGACTCCTGGATGTCAATCCTATGTTCTTCCACAAAATGAAGTAGCTGCAAAATGCACTTCAAGATGTTTTTGTCCCTTTGATTTATTTTGTGGAAAATTGTTGACATTTTATGGCATAATAGGATGACCAAAACAATGCCCTAGTTCCAGATAACTGTCAGCGTAAGGATTTTATATTGTAGAGTAGGGTGTTTTAAGGTAATACAACCTAACCTAGTTATCTACACTTGAATATGCATAATCATGAATCATATTATAATTGTTTCTATTGTCTTTAAAATGCAGATTATATTTTAACCAATTAAAGAGTGTTACAGGGTGGGGGAAAGGTAGGCTTTAATAGGTTAAAATATGTCGGTCAAGATAGGAATCATCAACATGGTAATATTTAAGCCAATATTTAACAGTCGTAAGGTAGTAATGGACATCTGCAAAAATAGGTATCTGGAGGAAGAGCATTTAAAGCAGATGGAAGAGCCAGTGTGAAGTATTTAAGACCAAGCCTGGTTTATTTGAGAAACATCAAGGAGGCCAACACGTGTGGCTGAGTGATGGAGAGACAAGGTGTAGAGCAAAGGTACACAACTCATATAGGACCTCATAGGCCATTTTGAAATTTACACTGATGTAGATGGGGAGCCAGTAGAGAGTTGTGAGCAGAAGAACACCGTGATATGACTTAGTTTTCCAAAGAATCACTCCAAGAGCTGAGTTTAGAATACAGCTTGGATTGGGGGTGTTGACGCAGGGAGACCAGTTGGGATACTATTGCAGTCATCCAGGGGAGAGATTATAGTGGCTCAGACCACATGCTAGCAGTGGAAGGGTCAAAGAGTGAACAGATTCTGAACATTGTGTGTGAAAGAGAAGAGTCAAGGATGACTTTGAGGTTTCTGGTCTGAGTAACTGACAGGAAGGAATTGCCATCTACTGAGATGCAGAGTCACCAACTGTGACTAGAGCATGTTGGGGAGTGTCATAGTTATCTAGTGCTGCTATAACAGAAATTACCACAAGAGGGTGGTTTTAACACTTTCCTCATCTTTGGTATTAGTGGTTGGTGCATAAATTTGAATAATAGTCGTATTAACTGGTCTTCCTTGTAGGCATGTGGATATTATCCTATCACTGACAGCGTTGTACTTCAGCAGAGATCTTGAAATGTTCTTTTTGACAATAAGCGTGATGCCATTCCTCTTCGGTTTGTCATTCCTGGCATAGAAGACCATATGATAGTCTGATTCAATATGGCCAATACGAGTCTTATGATATCTACCTTTATGCATTCCATTTCATTTTTGACAACTTCCAGTTTTCCTAGATTCATACTTTGTACATTTCATTTCCAATTATTAGTTGATGTTTGCAGCTGTTTCTTCTCATTTTGAGTCATACCACATCAGCAAAGGAAGGTCCGGAAAGCTTTACTCCATCCACGTCATTAAGGTTGACTCTACTTTGAGGAGGCAGTTCTTCCCCAGTTGTATTTTGAGTGCCTTCCAACCTGAGGGGCTCATCTTCTGGCACTATTACTGACAATGTTTTGCTGCTATTCGTTCATAAGGTTTTCACTGGCTAATTTTTTCAGAAGTAGACTTCCAGGTCTTTCTTCCTAGTCTGTCTTAGCCTGAAAGCTCCATTGAAACTTGTCCACCATGGGTGACCCTACCGATATTTGAAATACTGGTGGCAAAGCTTTCAGTATCACAGCAACATGCAAGCCACCACAGTACAACAAACTGACAGACGCGTGGTGGATAAACTTAATAAGTAAATTGTTTAAGTGCTGATGGAGGAAAACTATAGCAGCATAATGAACCTCAAGTACCGTCACCACCCATCTGTCAGTGGAGGCTTTTGCATTGCTATGATGCTGAATAGGTTTTAGTGGAGCTTCCAGACTAAAACTGACTAGGAAGAAAGGCCTGGCAATCTGCTTCCTAAAATCAGCCAATAAAAACCCTATGAATCACAACAATCCTATCCCATTGTATGCGGGGTTGCCATGAGTTCAGGGCCAACTTGGGCTGACTTGACAGCAGCTAACAACAACAGGCAGGGTAATGATCAGAAACGTTAGGAAGCAGGTATAAGAATATGGAAGTTCTCTTCTTTTCTAGAACTCAGTATACAATGGAACTGAGCATGTGATGGTTGCGAACACATAAAAGCTCCTCGAGCAAGCTAATCTCTCCACCCTACTGTCCCACCTCAGCCCACAACTGCCTTGGTTAAGATGTTGGTAAGGGAATCATGGAGCCCTGGTAGTGCTGTGGTTTGAAGTTCAGTTGCTAACCAAAAGATCCACTGTTTAAATCTACCGTTTGCTCCTTGGAAATCCTATGGGGCAGTTCTACTCTGTCCTATAGGGCTGCCATGACTTGTAATCAACTCAACGACTGTGGGTTTGGTTTGGGCTTAAGAGAATCATAAAGGGAAGAAACAAATTAGTTATTTCCTTTTTTTCCTCCCCTGCATTGAAAAGCAATGGGGAAAAAGTTAATTCATGATCTGAAAATTCTTAGCTGAGACTTATGAGGAAGTTCCAGAGCAAGAACTAAGTCTTCAAATAACCATTTATTTCAAAATTTTCAAAAACAGACATTTGAACCTAGAGCCCAGAAAACCTTAGAAGGATGTCGTAAAACTGACTGCCTTGACTCTATTTGCTGTATGCATTCAGAATCAGACACAGGAAAACTTGAGGCCTGGGAAATGCCACATCAGATATATACCTGGTGGAAGATACAAAGTAAGACAGATCTCAAAAGGGCCTCTTGAATGAATGTTCTCTTTTAAATCATTTAAGATTAGAGATAAAAAAATAAACCTTAAGCTTATGTTTCTATTCTCTTACCAGATGCAAGAACCTATTTATAAAATACATCTGATAGACAGTCATCTAGCTTCTGCCTGAATAGTTAAATTGGTAAGAAATTCAGTACCTCCCTCGCTGGAAGCTCATTCCATTTTGTGACTGCACCATTTGTTGAAAATACTTTAGATGGAATCTGCTATTCTATTATTTCTATCTAGTTCTAGCTCTAGAATTAATTTTTTTTTTTTTTTGGGAGACACACCTTCACATATCTCTGGAATTAAACTCTTCTCCAGGCCAAACATACTTAGGTCTTTCAATTCTTATGCAACATGGTTACCAGACCCAATACTGTCCTGGGCGGCACCTTAATATATGTGCCAAAACTAAACCAAATCCACTGCCTTTGAGTTGAGTCTGACTCATAGTGACTCTGTATATGCTCCAGTTTATTAAAATCCTTCACCAATTGCTGTTCCCAGTATGCAATTTAATCCTATGATGGTACAGGATAGAGGAGGACCATGAACTAACTAGGCATCATGAAGATGGCAGAAGCCCAGGAGTCTGATACATGTGGTGGGAGTACCAGGTCCAACTCAACCTCTGGCCCATGACTCAACCCACAGTCCAATGAAGTGAATTCAGCAGCCTCACTGTGATAAAGACATTTCCATGCTTTCTTTCCTTTCCCATTTTAATCCTTTCCTACTTCTTGTCTTTACAATTTATTTTGTTCTTTGCATCTATCCTCTTTATTTTTCAAAGGGGTGAAAAAGTGAAAGCAAGAAAAGATTTGATGAGAAAGTGATCTGATCAGGTATACAATAGTTTCTCACAGCATTTTTTCTTTACAGAAATTAAGCATAGAGAATATTTCTAATTACTACCTTTTTTTTTTTTTTACACAAATAATGCGTGCCTTCTGCATTTGTTTGCTGGCCATGGCCTCCCCCATGAGATATTTTCATAAGCACACTATGCTAATTTTTTTAAAGCAACATGTGAAAGAACACTGGCATGGTGGCACTTGTGAGGGTGACTTGTGGGAGGGTGCGGCTGGCAAACAAACACAGAAGGCATGCATCATCTGTGTAAAAATACGGTAAATAGGCTATTAATCTGACTTGCTAGTCAGACTTCTCTGGTGGCATTTTGAAAACCCAAGTGAGTTAGCACTGGACACATTGAGTGTGAAAGGAAACAGTCTGCCTACCTAATGTCTACCGGGTGAAGCCAGGAAAGGTCAAGTGAGGGAAGAACAGCTGGAGAGTTCCTGGGCTGGAAGCAATCCTTAGTTAGGGCAAGGAATATATTGAGGAGAGAGAGGGCTTGCATGGTAACAGCCCTTTTCTCAAAGTCACTGGCTCTCTAGCACTTTCTGAACTAGCTGTAAGGTACAGACATCTTACCACATGAAATCAAGATGTCCTTAATTAAAGAATTTGAGAACTAAATAAAATAGGTTTCATCTATTGTAGATAAGTAATAAATCAGAATGCCTATTAAAATTAAACTTGGTTCATATAATTTGTTTATCATGCTTTTCTAACGGCACAATATTCCAAGCACATTCACATAAATTGTGTCAATTTTTCTTCATGGCAGTCCTGTGAAGAAGGTGTGATTATCCTTTCTTTATCATTAAGGAAGTTGACTCAGAGAAGTGAAGCAACAAGACCTAGTAATACGATTAAATAGATATATGGGTTGGACAGGAACCTGGATCATTTCTATGCCCATTTCATCCTTTGGACTCCTCCACAGCCTCTCTAGGTATCCCTGCCATCTTGTCCATCTAGTGTTTTTAAACTGTCAGCTTAAAAGGATTGGTCTAATGCAAAAACTTAAAAAAATTCTCCAATTTCTAGGAACCAAATTAATGGGCAAGGAGGAGAGAGAAGCAAAGCGTATCGCATATTTAGTTCTAATTCATACAGGTCCAACATCTGTGGGGCCCAGAGCCAGAGTACAAATGGAGCCCACATACAATAGGTCTTGTAGAGAGCTTGGAAGTCATCACTCCCATCCTAACAACAAGAAAAAGGGTGAATAAATAGGAAGAAAAAAAAAAAAGCAACTCCTTAACCTAGCAGAGAATTGAGATCACAGGGAAAACCATTACCCCCAAATTGGAAAGACAGACAGGCAGATACAGAGAATCACAGTTTATCTGGAGCAGAAGCCCAGAAGAAAAAGCCCTCTATAAGAGCCAGAATCAGTAGTAACACTAAAATTATTATTGACTAATCATTGGAAGATCAGTGTGGACTACATCTGGTAGAGTCTTGTCTTAGGGGGACCACCACACTTTCATGAGTTTTACATCCAGAAGCTCCAACAAGTTCTCATTGTAAAGATCAGAGAAAAATCCCCCCCTGCTTCTGGCCCGTATTTCTGTATTCTCCTTAACAAGATCTGCCTCGAAGAAAACTATTGTACCAGAGCATGACCTTCTCAGTTTTACCAGACCCTAACTCCAGCATCCACCAGCTTTCCTGTTTCACCCTAGGAGAGGAAAGAAGCTGAGAACCTCCTGTGAAGGTCATAGCCCAGGGACCAGTCTCACTAAAAGACAGAGACCTATCATAAAATTATAGAATTCTTCCCTTCTCCCTACACCTTACTACCACTTCAATAGGGCTCATGTATAATAACAGGGGATTACAACAGAAAGAATTGCAATGTTCAGACTTTATTTAAGAAGTGTCTAGGAAAACAAAACAAAAGAAAAAAAAACACCAGGGGAGATAAAAATGACACTAGAGAAAATTTTAGCCTCTGACACAGCTACAGCCTAACTCCTAGCCAGATAAACATAAAACCTCACACTAAAGACCTATTATCTCAGTTCCTTTAGTCTGATACATTCTGTCTGGCTTTCAGCAAAAGTATTATACGGCGTGCCAATAGGCAAAAAACACAGTTTGGAGAGACAGAGCAAGCACCAGAGCCAGACTCAGATATGGCAGAGATTTTGGAATGATCAGATCAGGAATTTAAAATAACTATGACTAAATATATATATTAGAAGCAGTCCTAGTAGTGCAATGGTTAAGCACTGGGCTGCTAACTGAAGGGTTGGAAGTTCAAACCAAACCACCAGCCACTCTGTGGGAGAGAAGACCTGGTGACCTGCTCCCATAAAGATTACAGCTTAGAAAACCCTGTGAGATAGTTCTACTCTGTCACATGGGGTCACTATGAGTCAGATGGACTTGATGGCACACAACAACAACAAAAACAACATTATTAAATATTAAGCATACTAAGGAGCTCTGGTGGTGCAGTGGTTAAGAGCTTGGCTGTTAGCTAAAGGTTGACAGTTTGAATCTACCAGCCACTCCTTGGAAACCCTATGGAGCAGTTCTACTCTGTCTTATATATAAGTCAGCATCGACTCAACAGCATTTTTTTTTTTTTTATGATTTAAGGATGCTATAGAAAACACACAAGAGCATATGGGTAATGTAAACAAAGAGACGGGAACTAAGAAAGAATCAAAAAGAATATGCTAGAGATAAAAACAAACGAAAAAACACTGCAACAGAAATGAAGAATGCCTTTGATGGAATCATCATTGGACTGAACATGGCCAAGGAAAGAATCAGTGAGCTTGAAAATGGGTCAGTAGAAACTTCTCAAACTGAAAAGCAAAGAGGAAAAAGAAAAAATTTGAACAGAATATTCAAAAACTGTGGGACAATTACAAAAGGTATGAGGGAAAGGAAAGATAGAAAAGAACAGAAAAAATATTTGACGTATAATGGCTGACAGTATTCAAAATTAATGACAGACACCAACCACAGATCCAGGAAACTTGTTAGGTGCCATCCATTGGTTTTAAACTCATAGCAACCCTATGTACAATAGAACACAACACTGTCCTGTGCCATCCTCATAGTAGTTGTTATGCTTGAGCCCATTGTTGCAGCCACTATGTCAATTCATCTCACTGAGGGTCTTCCTTTTCTTCGCTGACCCTTTACTTTACCAAGTATGATGTCTTTCTCCAGGGACTGATCCCTCCTGACGACATGTCCAAATTCTGTTACATACACATAGTCTCACCATCATCACTTCTAAGGAGCATTATGGTTGTACTTCATTCGAGACAGATTTGTTTGTTCTTTTGACAGTCTAGACGTATATTCAACATTCTTCACCAACACAATTCAAAGGCATCAATTCTTCGTTAGTCTTTCTTATTCGTCGTCCAGCTTCAGCATTAATATAAGGCAATTGAAGACACCATGGCTTAGGTCAGGTGCACCTTAGTTTTCAAGGTGACATCTTTTCTTTTCAACACTTTAAAGAGGTCTTTTGCAGCAGATTGGCCCAATGCAATGTGTCTTTTGATTTCTTGACTGCTGCTTCCATGGCTGTTGACTGTGTATCCAAGTAAAATGAAATCCTTGACAACTTCAATCTTTTGCCCATTTTTCATGATGTTGCTCCTTGGTCCAGTCATGAGGATTCCTGTTTTCTTTATGTTGGGGTACAAACCATACTGAAGGCTGTAGTCTTTGATCTTCATCAGTAAGCGCTTCAAGTCCTCTTCACTTTCAGCAAGAAAGGTTGTGTCATCTATATATTGCAGGTTGATAATGAGTCTTCCTTCAATCCTGGTGCCATATTCTTCTTCATATAGTCCAGTTGCCCAGATTATTTGCTCAGCATACAGATTGAATAAGTATGGTGAAATATATAACCCTGATACATACCTTTCCTGACTTTAAACCAACAAATGCCCCCTCTTTCTGCTTGAGTGAATGCCTCTTGTTCTATGTACAGGTTCCTCATGAGCACAATTAAGTGTTCTGGAATTCCCATTCTTTGCAATGTTATCCAAAATTTGTTATGATCCACATAGTTGAATGTCTTTGCATAGCCAGTAAAACACAGGTAAACATCTTTCTGGTATTCTCTGATTTCAGCCAAGATCCATCTGACATCAGCACTGCTATCCCTTGTGCAACGTCTTCTTCTGAATCTGGCTTGAATTTCTGGCAGTTCCTTGTAGATGTACTGCTGCAAAAACTTTTGAGTAATCTTCAGCAAAATTTTACTTGCGTGTGATATTGCTCGATAATTTCTGCATTTGGTGGGATCACCTTTCTTTGGAATAGGCATGTATATGGATCTCTTCCAGTCAGTTGGCCAGTTAGCATAGATGAGTGAACGCTTCCAGCACTGCATCCATTTGCTGAAACATCTGAATTGGTATCCTGCCAATTCCTGAAGCTTTGTTTTTTGTCAATGTCTTCAGTGCAGCTTTGTCTTCTTCTTTCAGTACCATCGGTTCTTGCCCATATGCTACCTCCTGAAGTGGTTGAAAGTCAACAAGTTCTTTTTGGTGCAGTGGCTCTGTGTATTCCTTCCATCTTCATTTGATGTTTCCTGAGTTGTTTAATACTTTCCCTGTAGAACCTTCAAAATTGCAACTCGAGGCTTGAATTTTTTCTTCAGTTCTTTCAGTTTGAGAAATGCCGAGTATGTTCTTGTCTTTGGTTTTCTAACTCCAGGTCTTTGCACATGTCATTGTAATACTTTGTCTTCTCAAGTTACCCTTTGAAATCTTCTGTTCAGTTGTTTTACTTCATCATTTCTTCCATTTACTTTAGCTACTCGATGTTGAAGAGCAAGCGTCAGAGTCTCTTCTGATATCCAGTTTGGTCTTTTCTTTCTTTCCTGTCTCTTTAATGACCTCTTGCTTTCTTCATGTATGATGTCCTTGATGTCATTCCACAACTTGTCTGATCTTCGGTCATTAGTGTTCAACGCATCAAATGTATTCTTGAGATGGTCTCTATTCAGATGGGACATACTGAAAGTCATACTTTGGCTCTCGTGGACTTGTCCTAATTTTCTTTAGTTTCAGCTTGAACTTGTATATGAGCAATTGATTGTTTGTATCACAGTTGGTCCCTGGCCTTGTTCTTACTGGTGATATTGAGGTTTTCCATTGTCTCTTTCCACACATGTAGTCAATTTGAATAGTGGTGGCAGCTTCCAGCATCACAGCAGCATGCAAGCCCCCACAGTACAACAAACTGAGAGACATATTAGGGCTGGGAAACTTAGAGAACTCCCAACAGGATAAATACAAAAACAGAAACAAAAACTGCACCCCAAAACTGCACCTGGACATGTCATAGTCAAATTACAGGAAATCAAAAATAAGGAGAAAATCTTGAAAAAATCAGAGGGGAAAAAACCCTTACATATGGAGGAAAAAAGGATAAGAATTAAATTGGAATTCTTTTCAGAAATTATGTAAGCAAGAAAAGAGTGGAATGAAATAATTAGAGTACTGACAAGGAAAGAAGCAGAACAAAACAAAACAAGGGACAACAACAACAAAAAAAACAGCTTAGAATTCTATGTCCAGTGAAATTACCCTTCAAATGTGAACAAGAAACAAAGATTTTCTCAGACAAATAAAAATCGATGAAATCTATTGCCAGAACTGCATTGCAAGAAACTTTTAAAAAAGTTCTTCAGAGAGGAGTAAAATGATATAGGTCAGAAGTTTGCATCTACATAAAGAAAAGAAAAACATTCAAGAAGGAATAAATGAAAGTAAAATAATTTTTTTTATTTTTCTTATTAACTGATCTAAAAGATAATACTGTCTTCAAAATTATAAGAGCAACAATGTACTGGATGATTATAGCTAATGAGTAAGTAAAATGAGTGACAAAAGTATTACAAAGGATGGGATGGAGGAACTGGAAATACTTGTAAGATACTTGCACTACCTGTTAAGTAGTATTGTGTTTTTTGAAAGTGGACTTAGATTAGTTGTAAGTGTATATTTCAAACTTTTGGGTAACCACCTCAAACAGGTTTTTTTTTTTTTTTTTATTAATATAATTGATATACTAAGGGAGGAGATAAAATGGAATCATATAAAATGTTTAATTAAAACCAGAGAAGGCAGAAAAAGAGTGAAATACATAAAAAGATACAAAGAACAAGGTGAACAAAAAGAAAACAGCTAAAAATATGGCAGCCATTAATCCAACTATATCAGTAATTATTTTAAATGTGAATGGTCTAAATATACCAGTTAAAACCCAAAAACCGTCAGAGTGGATAAAAAACATGATCCAGCTGTATGTTGTCTACAAGAAACCCACTTTAAATACAAAGACACAGATAGATTAAAAGCAAATGGTTGGACCCGGATGGAGCAGGAGTAAAATGTAGAACAAAACTCAAAATCATCAAAAAGACCAGGTTTACTGGTCTGATAAAGACTGGAGAAACCCCTGGGATTATGGCCCTTAGTTACCCTTCTAACTTGAAGCCACTCCCAGAGATAACCTTTCAGCCAATTAATAGACTGGCCTATAAAATAAACAACACCTGTAAAGAAAGTGCTCCTTAGAACAATCAACTATTTGAAACCAAAAGGGTAACATTTGCCCAAAAGCAAAGATGAGAGGGCACAAAGGGGCAGGAAAACCAGATGAATAGAAATGGAGAACTTGGCAGAAATCAGGAGAGTGTCGACACATTGCAGGATTGCAACCAATGTCATGGAACACTTAGTGTATAAACTATTGAATGGGAAACTAATTTGCTCTACAAACTTTCACCTAAAGCACAAGAAAAACGATGAAAAAAAAAAGTAAATGGATGGAGAAACATATACCATCTAACACTAATAAAAAGAAAGCTGGTGTAGTTATATTAATATAAGACAAAGAGGATTTCAGATCAAGGAAAATTCTCAGGCACAAAGAGCAGCATTACATAATGATAAAGGGGTCAGGGTCAATTATCCAAGAAGACAAAGCAATCCTGAATGTGTATATGCCTAACAACAGAGTGTCAAAATACATGAGGAAAACCTGACAGAAATGCAAGGAGAAATAGACAAATCTACTATTATAGCTGGAGACTTCAACACTCCTTAATTAGTAACTGACAGAGTCAGCAGGCAGAGGATTAGTAGGATATAGTTAAAGTGAACCACACCATCAATCAATTGGACCTCACTGATATTTATATAATACATCATCCAACAACAGCGCAGTATATATTCTTCTCAAGCTCATATGGAACATTCGCAAAGATAGACCACATTGTGGGCCATAAAACA
This sequence comes from Elephas maximus indicus, assembly GCF_024166365.1. Taxonomy (NCBI): domain Eukaryota; kingdom Metazoa; phylum Chordata; class Mammalia; order Proboscidea; family Elephantidae; genus Elephas; species Elephas maximus. Next base: position 48,825,333 of record NC_064820.1, on the reverse strand, counting down.
CACTTTAAAGATTTAAAAAGAATAGAATTCATACAAATATGCTGTCAGACAACAACGGAGTTTGCTAGAAATCAATAACAGAAAGATAGCTTGAAAATTTCAAAATGTGTAGAGATTAAATAACACACTTCTAAATAACATATAGGTCAAAGAAGAAGTTGCAGGAGAAATTAAAAATACTTTGAACTAAATGAAAATGTAATTTATCAAAATTTGTGGAACACAGCAAAAGCAGGCTTAGAGGAAACGTATAGCATTGGATGCATATATTAGAAAAGAAGAAAGATCTTAGGAAACTAAAAAAAGAAGACAAAATTAAATTCAAAGTAAGGAGAAGTAAACATAATAAAACTCGGAACAGTTATCAATGAAATTGAAAATAGGAAATTAATAAATAAAAGAAATGAAACCAAAAGATGGTTCTTTGAAAGTGTCAATAAAATTGATAAACATTTGGCCAGGAGAGAGAGAGATAATATTCAAATTACTAATATCAGACATGAAGGAAGGGACATCACAACTGATCCCATGGAAATTAAGTGGAAAATAAAGGAATATTATGAAAAACTTTATGGCCACAAATTTGGTATCAGAGAAAACAGACTAGCTCCTTTAAAGACACAATCAATCTATCAAAACTGACACAAAGAGAAATAGATGATCTGAATAGGTCTATGTCTATTAAAGAAATTGAAGCAATAATTTATAGTCTTCCAAAACAGAGAACACTGTGCCCAAATGGTTTCACTGATGAATTCGACCAAACATTTAAGAAAGATGTGATATTCATCCTCTACAAACTGTTCTAGGAAATAGAAGAAAAGGGAAAATATCCTAACTCATTCTGAGTCCAGCATTACCTTATAATACCAAAACCATATAAGTAAGTTACTAGGAAGAAAAATTACCAATATCTTTCAAGAATATAAGCACAAAATCCTCAAAGAATTTAAAAAATTGAATCTAACAATGTATAAAATAATTACACACCATAACCAAGTGGGATTTCTTCTAGGCATGCAAGACTGGTTCAACATTTAATTCCTCATATTAACAGGCTAAAGAAGAAAAATCATTAGCACGTATCAGTATATGCAAAAAAAAAAAAAAAAAAGAATTTTACAAAATCTAACATTCGTTAAAAAAAAAATCATCAATCTAGAAATAGAGTGAAGTTTCCTCAACTTGGAAAAAAATATCTACAAAAAACCTGCACATAACATTATACTTAACAGTGAGAAACTAGATGTTTTCCCTCTAAGGGGAGAAGACAAGGATTCTCCCTCTCACCATGCCTAGTCAACATTGTACTGGAAGTCCTAGCTAATGCAGTAAGACAAGAAAATGAAATAAAAGGTGTACAGACTGGGAGGAAAGAAATGAAACTATCCTGATTTGCAGATGATGTGATTGTCTATGTAGAAAATTCCAAAGAATCAACAAAAAACTCCTGGAACTAATAAGTGACTATAGCAAGATTGCAGCATGCAAGGTTAATACACAAAAGTCAATAGCTTTCTCATAGAGTAAAAAAAATAGAGTAGCAATGAAAAATTGGAATTTGAAATTTACAATATACCACCATTTACATTGTGGAGGGCCAGCGAAAGAGAGGAAGACTCTGAATGAGTTGGACTGACACAGTGGCTGCAGCAATAGGCTCAAGCATAGCAATGATTGTGAGGATGATGCAGGACTGGGCAGTGTTTCACTCTATTGTACACAGGGTTGCTATGAGTTGGAAACAACAACAACAAATTTACATTAGCACACACAAAAGAAATACTTAGGTATAAATCTAAAAAATATACATACAGGATCTATATAAGGAGAGTTACAAAACTCTGATGAAGATCTAATATTCAAACATAATATGGCTCTGAGGATTAATAGGAAATGAGGAAACATGATCCCCTTTAAGAAGCACATTGTCCATAAAATGAGAGCCAAGTGGTTGTTCAGAAGCATAACTTCTTCTGAAACCAAGAAATAAACAAATTATTCTTGAAGGCCACCACGTAGGACTCGAGATGGTGGAGTGCACGACATAATTGTGAAATAGTCTAGGGTGAAACTGAAGGGTTGTTTCTTCCTCTAAAAATTCTTGTGGAGATTCTAGAACGAGAAAATGCTGCCAGTAATTAGAGGCAATTTCACACTCACCTTTAACTCCTTAATTAAAGCTATTGGAGACATTTAATTTTAAGAAACGTAATGCTTTTAGTTCATATTGGCCAGAGGAAGATTTTGTTCAAAGTTATTTAGCAATTTTCAATTTAGTAATAATTTACATTTAAGAACGTTGGTATTTAATGAGTGAGGGAAGGGATGGGGAGGAGAAAACCACTAACTAGATAGTAGACAAGTTTTGACTTTGGTGAAGGAAAAGGCAACACATAAGATGGGACAATTTGACCAAGGCAAAGCCATAGAAGCTTCATAAACAACAACAAACAAAAAACAACTAGTGCCACTGAGTCGTTAGAAGCTTCATAGACACATCCAAATACCTTGAGGGACCAAGTTATTGGGGCTGGGGGCTGGGGGCTGGGGGCCATGTATGGTCTTGGGGCTCATCTAGGTCAATTGGCATAACATAGCTCATAAAGAAAATGTTCTGCATCCTACTTTGGTGACTAGTGCCTGGGGTCTTAAAAGCTTACGAGTGACCAAGATACATCTATTGGTCCAATCATGTTCAGAGCAAAGAAGAATGAAGAAAACCAAAGAAATGAGGAAAATATTAAACCAAAGGACTAAGGGACCACATGAACCATACCTTCCACCACCCTGAGCCCAAAACAAATAGATGGTGCCCAGCTACCACCACCAACTGCTCTAACAGGGAACATAATAGAGGGTTCCAGACAGAGCAGGAAAAAAATGCAGAAAAAAATTCAAATTTACAAAAAAAGCCCAGACTAACTGGCCTGATGGAGACTGGAGGAACCCCAGAGATTATGGTCCCCGGGATACCCTGCTAACTCAGAACTGAAGGCACTCCTGAAATCCACATTTCAGCCAAAGTTTAAAACCCAGTGCCGTCGAGTTGATTCCGATTAGACAGACCTATTAAAAGATTAGACAGACCTATTAAACAAACAGTAACACACATGAGGAACGTACTTCTTAGTTCAATCAGGTATACGAGACCAAATGGGTAACACCTGCCCAAAAGCAAGGACGAAAAGGCAGAAAGGGACAGGAGAACTGACAGAATGGGAATGGAGAACCTAGGGTGGAAAGGGAAAGGGGGAGAGTGCTGACGCATTGTGGGGATTGCAACTAATGTCACAAAACAATTTGTGTATATAATTTTTGAAAGATAAACTAATTTGCTCTGCAAACTTTCACCTAAAACACAATAAAATAAAAAAAATTATTTAAATATTTAACTGCATTCATAGTTAATGAAAATCTTAGAGTCTGCAGAACTGTGTGTTCTAAAGTTTGACCAAAATCGATCCAGATAAACAAAAAGGAAAATGAGCAAGATATCTGAGGTTTATTTGCAACTCCCAGCTTTCCCAGGAATATTTGAAGTAAAAGACTGACCTATCTACTGACTTACCTAGGGGTTTATTAGGTTGACTAGAAGTACATGACGGTTTTATTTATGTTTATAACTCACAAAAAAGCTAATAAGCAATTTTAACCATATTTGCTTGTTTTATGCATGATACATATTGATTCCAAATTGAAAACTATCAAAATACAACTTAGATCCTGTTTTTTACCCTTTGGATTATTCCCAGAAAATAAGATTGCAGAAATGAACAGAACCACTAAATTTAAATTATTGAAAGTGGCTGTAATAAGATTGGCAGAATCAGCAGCCACATTTTTGTGGACTGAACATGTGCATCAAAACTTTTTCCTGATAAAATTCCCACTACCTCCTCAAAAAAAAAAAAAATTTTTTTTTTACCTCCTCATGCAGCTCTACCCAAATATATCCTTCTGAACCTGAAATTCAAATTATTAAATCTCCTTTTTTGGAGCAAGTCTTGACTTTTAGAATTGTCTTGTTAAAATTCAAATACTATTTGAGATGAACAACAAATTAATTGATTTGAATCCATTCACATGTTAGCATGGATGAATTAAATGGATATACAGGTTTTTGAAACCAAATAGTTGTTTAATTTTTTTTCCCCAAGGAAGAAAAAATTATTCTCAATTTCTATATCAAATACTAAGTTCATTTATATTCTCATTTTTATTAATCTATGTAGTTGCAAAATTGAACTGATGACCAAAATGAGATTAAGATGTTACCACATAATTTCAACCAGTAGGAAGGAATTTGATGTTTTTTATTTCTTGTCTGGCCTTTTATGGGTAATGTATAATTAGTATCCACCATTCATCTGTTCCTGGTGGCATAGTGGTTAAGTGCTATGGCTACTAATGAAAAGGTTGGCTCCCAGTTTGAATCCACCAGACGATCCTTGGAAACTCTATGGGGCCAATTCTACTCTGTCCAATAAGGTTGCTAAGAGTCGGAATTGACTCGACCGCAACGGGTTGGTTTTTTTTTTTTTTTCATCTGTTCATTTGTCATACTGTGGTGGTTTGTGTGTTGCTGTGATGCTGGAAGCTATGCCACTGGTATTCCAAATATCAGCAGGGTCACCCATGGTGGACAGGTTTCAGTGAAGCTTCCAGACTAAGACAGAGTAGGAAGAAGGACCTGGTGATCTACTTCTAAAAAACTGGCCAGTGAAAACCTTATGAATACCAGTGGAACATTGTCTAAGATAGTGCCAGAAGATGAGCCCCTCAAGTTGTCAGGCACTCAAAATATGACTGGGGAAGAGCTGCCTCCTCAAAGTAGAGTTGACCTTAATGACTTGGATGGAGTCAAACTTTTGGAACCTTCATTTGTTGATGTGGCAAGATTCAAAATGAGAAGAAACAGCTGCAAACATCCATTAATAATCAGAACCTGAAATGTACAAAATATGAATCCAGGAAAATTGGAAATCATAAAAAATGAAATGGAATGCATAAAGATTGATATCCTTGGCATTAATGAGCTGAAATGGACTGGTATTGGTCATTTTGAATTGGACAGTTATGTGGTCTGCTATGCTGGGAATGACAACTTGAAGAGGAATGGCGTTGCATTCATCATCAAAAAGAACATTTCAAGATCTATCCTCAACTACAACATATGCCTACAAGGCAGACCAGTTAATGGGACTATTAATCAAATTTACACAGCAACCACTAATGCCAAAGATGAAGAAATTTAAGATTTCTACTATGAAGAGATTGAAGATTTTTACCAACTTCTGCAGTCTTAAATTGATCCAGCATGCAATCAAGAGCCATTGATAATTACTGGTAATTGGAAAGCAAAAGTTGAAAACACAAAAAAAGAATCAGTAGTTGGAATACATGGCCTTGGTGATAGAAATGATGTTGGGGATCACATGATAGAATTTTACAAGACCAATCACCTATTCATTGGAAATACCTTTTTTCAATAACATAAACGATGACTATATATATATGGACCTTGCCAGATGAAATAAGTAGAAATTAAATCAACTACATCTGTGAAAAGAGACAATGCAGAGGCTCAATATCATCAGTCAGAACAAGGCCAGGGGCCGACTCCAGAACAGACCATCAATTGCCCATATGCAAGTAGAAGTTGAAGCTGAAGAAAACTAAAACAAGTCCACCAGAGCCAAAGTATGACCTTGAGTATATTTGTCATGGATTCAATTATGTCCCCCCAAAAATATGTGTCAACTTGGTTAGGCCATGATTCCAGTATTGTGTGGTTGTCCTCCATTTTGTGCTTGTAATTTTATGTTGAGAGAACTAGGGTGGGATTGTAACACCGCCCTTATTCAGATTACCACCCTGATCCAAGGTAAAGGGAGTTTCCCTGGAGTGTAGCCTGAACCACCTTTTATCTCTCAAGAGATAAAAAGAAAGGGAAGCAAGCAGAGAGTTGGGGACCTCATACCACCAAGAAAGCAGCACCAGGAGCAGAGCTCATCCTGTGTGCTCAGGGTCCCTGTGCCTGAGAAGCTCCTCCACCAGGGGAAGATTGAGGACAAGGACCTTCCTTCAGAGCCTACAGAGAAAGAAAGTCTTCCCCTGGGGCTGACACCCTGAATTTGGACCTGTAACCTACTAGACTGTGAGAAAATTAATTTCTCTTTGATAAGCCTTGAACTTGTGGTATTTCTGTTATAGCAGCACTAGATGACTAAGACAATCCCACCCTAATTCTGTCAACATAAAATTACAATCACAAAATGGAGGACAACCACTCAATACTGGGAAGTATGGCCTGAAGAAGTTGATACACACATTCTGGGGGGGACACGATTCAATCCATGACACACGTCTAAAGTGTGTGAGATGAAGTCTCACCATCCTTGCTTCTAAAGAGCATTCTGGCTGTACTTCTTCCAAGACAGATTTGTTTGTTCTTCTGACAGTCCATGGTGTATTCAATATTCTTCGCCAACACCACAATTCAAAGGTGTCAGTTCTTCTTCGGTCTTCCTTATTCATTGTCCAGTTTTTGCATGTATGTAAGGCAATTGAAAATATGGCTTGGGCCAGGCACACCTTAGTCCTCAAAGTGATATCCTTGCTTTTCAACACTTTAAAGAGGTCTTTTGCAGCAGACTTGCCCTATGCAATAAGTGGTCTCATTTCTTGCTTCTAGGGGCATTGATTATGGATTCAAATAAAATGAAATCCTTGAAAATTTCAATATTTTTTGTTTATCATGATGTTACTTATTGGTCTAGTTGTGAGGAGCTTTGTTTTCTTTATGTTGAGGTGCAATCCACACTAAAGACTGTAGTCTTTCATTTTCATCAGTAAGCGCTTTAAATCCTTGTCACTTTCAGCGAGAAAGGTTGTGTCATCTGCATATCACAGGTTGTTAATAAGTCTTCCTCCAAACTTGATGCCACATTTTTCTTCATACAGACTAGCTTCTCAGATTATTTGCTCACCATACAGATTGAAAGAATGCAAGCCTGATGCACACCTTTCCTGACTTCAAAACCATGCAGTATTTTCTTGTTCTGTTCAAACAACTGACTCTTGGTCTATGTACAGGTTCCTCATGAGCACAATTAAGTGTTCTGAAATTTCCACTCTTAGAAATGTTATCCATAATTTGTTATGATCCACACAGTTGAATGCCATTGCACTGTCAATAAAACACAGGTAAACATCTTTCTGGTATTCTCTGCTTTCAGCAAGATTCATCTGACATTAGCAATGATATCCCTGGTTCCACGTCCTCTTCTGAATCCAGCTTGAAGTTCTGGCAGTTCCCTGTTGATGTACTGTTGCAACTGCTTTTGAATGATCTTCAGCAAAATTTTACTTGTGTGTTATATTAAATGATATTGTTCGATAATTTTTGCACAAATATGGATCTCTTCCAGTTGGTTGGTTAGGAAGCTGTCTTTCAAATTTCTTGATATGGATAAGTGAGCACCTCCAGTAATGCATCTGCTTGTTGAAACGTCTCAATTGGTACTCTGTCAATTCCTGGAGCCTCGTTTTCCACCATTCCCTTCAGTTTAGCTAGGACTTCTTCCTTCAGTACCATCGATTCTTGATTATTTGCTGCCTCCTGAAATGGTTGAACATCGAGCAATTCTTTTTGGTACAGTGACTCTGTGTATTCTTTCCATGTTGTTTTGATGCTTCCTGTGTCATGCAATATTTTCCCCGTAGAATCCTTCAATATTGCAACTTGAGGTTTGAATTTTTTCTTCAGTTCTTTCAGCTTGAGAAATACTGAGTATGTTTTTTTCTTTTGATTTTCTAACATACTTTGCATTAGAAAAAAGTAATTATATATAAATATTGATGTTGATATATTCCAGAAGGTGTGTGTATGTGTGTTTGCATTTGCATAGTTGTTAGTTGCCGTCAAGTTTGCTGTGACTCACAGTGACCCCATGTACAACAGAATGAGATATCGCTTTGTTCTGTGCCATCTTCATGATCTTTCATATACTTGAATCCATTGTGTTGCAGCTACTATGTGTTTTGAGTGTCTTTCAACCTAGTTCAACCTAGGTGACTCATTTTCCAGCAGTATGTCTGACAATATTCATACACAAGCATACATACTTATACATGTATTCTAGAATTTTGTTGTAATTTTTAAAAATAATGTATCTTTATGGTAAAAAAAATCAAACAACACAAGAGAATATGCATGTAAAATGAAAAATTATTTGCAATAAATAAAACAGAAGAAAAATTTCATTAATATATAAGGAGATCTTAAAAACTGATTTATGTAAAAAGGTCAAAGAACCCAATAAAAACAGAAATTTTACCAAAAGTTGACTGTTAACAGAAAAATAAAAATAGATGATTGTAAATATATTAAAAGATGTTCAAAGTAATTTAATAGTAAGGAAATGTAAATTAAAACAAGGCAGCATTTTCTTTAATTTATCAGATTAGAAAAGACAAAATGTTGTAGTAGCCTACATTATTTATTATTCAAGGCGTAGGAACAAATGTATTGTTAACCAGGGTCAATTGAGGATGTAAAGAGGTAAAAAATTTTTTCAGGACAATTTGACAATATCTATAAAATTTTAAATGTATCTACCATCTCATCCTGAAATTCCACTTTTAGAGAGGTATATGCTGTCACAAAGCTATGAAAAGTTACGTGAAAATAATTTTAAAATGAACCCACATTTGCTATCTGCTGTTTAACTTTTTTTCAAAGAGTGCACTGCTTCTAGGCAGAAATGTTTAATTTTGTATAGTCTTTTCATCCCTGGCCATTTATTGCCTTACGTAGTTCACTCTGCTGTGAGAAAGAACAAAGTACCACCATTTTTCGTTTGAGGAAATAGACTAAGAGAGTTCATCCATTACGAATGAGAGCTGGGATTTGTTCCCAGGTCTAACTGACTTCAAAGCCTGGGCTATTTTGTTCTCATTATATTTAATCTTGAAATGTGGCAAGTAGCCTAGGGATCAGTTAGGTTCCCATCACTAACTTTTTGAGTTCCTACCAGTTTGGGGACCACCACCTAGGAAAGAAAACTACTCTTAGCTGCTGATGCATAGTTCTACTTAGTGGAGTCACTTTGTATGTATTAAAATCTTGCTCAACCTTAGAATGCTGGAACAAATGAAGTTAAATTTTCATATTTGAAAATATATCTGTGAAGGTATTAATGTTTTCAGAGATTTCCAAATGCGGAACTAACACATCAAAAAGATGGGAACACTCAGTGAGGGCAAGTGCATGATGAAAGGGACAGTCCCATATGATGATGGTGAATGAACGGTTAGTAACATTTATTTGGCAGCATATATCAAAATTTCAATCCTGCGTACCCTTTGATGCATCACTTCCACTTCCGAGCATTCTACAGTAGCATTTACCCGGGTGCAAAGATTTATGGACAAAGATATTTATTCTAGCATTAAAGATAATAGAGAAAAATTGATGACAATGAATGAATCAATTAAGTAAAAAGTTCATACAATGGAGTGTCATGCAGCTAGAAAAACGATGAGATAGATTGTTACGAGCTGCTGTCAGCAATGTATTATTAAATAAAAATCATTTCAGAAAAATACCTAAAGTACAAACCAATTTTTGTAAAAGTACATGGTGAGATCAGTTAGCCCTGGGGAATGGAAATGGGAAAGAGGTAAGTGGGGAAAGATGGACGTTCATTCTTTATTTTAGATAGCATTTGTACTGCTTGAATTTTTCCAATGATTTATGTGAAAGTTTTATAATTTGACTCTTGCGTACTTTTGTTAGAAAATTTTTCAATAAGCAAGGGCAACTTCTGTAATTTTTAAAAGCAATGACATTTATAAAGACAAAAATAAATAAATCTACTTTTAAGAAATAGGGAGTTCAGAGTGTTTTAAAAAGAAAAGAAGAAAAGAGGCAACTGGCTCTCTGTTTTTGTTGTTAGGGGCTATGGAGTTCGACTCCTAGAGACCCAACATGACAGAGTAGAACTGCTCCATAGGTTTTCTAGGCTGTAATCTTTGTGGGAGCAGATCACCAGCTCTTTCTCCCACAGAGCTGCCGGTGGGTTCAAACTGCAAACCTTTCACTTAGCAGCTGAGAGCTTAACCGTTGTGCCACCAGGGCTCCTTCTCCCTGCTTTAGATATTTTTTTCTCAACCTCTTCTTCACCTAAGAAAAAGTGGCCAGCTATATAGTATCCAAAAGATTGGACATATCCTTTGAAGTGATCTGAGGCTGAAAGATAACTTCCATTAACAATACAAAGCAAAATATTAAAGATGAACAATACAAAGCAAAAGATTAAAGAGCTTTTCATTCAATAAGAATTGTTTACATTAAAAATTAATGTCATTATTAATCCAAATTTCTGGAGTTGTTCTAATACCATTCAAACAAAAATGAGTCAGAAAGAACAGTGATTGTATTAAAAAGGCCCATAAGGCCTCCCTGGGGTTCATATAGACCCAACTGATTTGTATACTTTGAAGAAAGAAAAAGTTCAGGGTGGAGTAAGACTGGTCACTATTCAAACTCCCACTGTGGATCAATTTCTTTTCTTTCTGATGAGTGCTGGCATGCCATTTCTGCACTTGGTGGAGTATCATCTCAGCACAAGTCATGGAGGAGTCATGTAACCAAGTGCATTCTTCCCTGTGGAGGAATTTTCAGAATTCTCGACACATTCTAGGCTAATGTTGCATCAGGCTATCATGTAAAAAGTTTAGTTCAGCAGGTGACTTGTCCTTTGTTCATTCATCTTGACATAGGATACACCAAGGAAGAACTCTGTAATTGTTTCTCCCTAGTGAATTTCAAAGAAGACATAATAGATTTTTTGCTCAAATACTGCGAGTATGAACTACTTTATTATCATAAATTTCCTGCCCAAATAAAAGGTTTCAGTTGGAAACTTGAGGTAATTCTTTTAAAAATATAAATTCTAGATACGTCACGTTGAAACTGAAGGAAATTGGAACGAGTCCACGAGAGCCAAAGTATGACCTTAAGCATATCCCACCTGAATTTAGAGACCATCTCAAGAATAGATTTGATGCGTTGAACACGAATAACTGAAGACCAGGTGAGCTGTGGAATGACATCAAGGACATCATACATGAAGACAGCAAGAGGCCGTTAAAAAGACAGGAAAGAAAGATCAAAATGGATGTCAGAGGAGACTCTGAAACTTGCTCGTGAACATCGAACATCTAAAGCAAAAGGAAGAAATAACAAAGTGAAATAACTGAACACAAGATTTTAAAGGGCCGCTCCAGAAGGTGAAGTATTGTATTGACATGAGCAAGGCTGGAGATAGAAAACCAAGAGGGAAGAACACACTCGGCATTTCTCAAGAAAGAACTGAAGAAAAAATTCAAGCCTCAAGTTGCAATTTTGAATGATTTTGTGGGGAAAATATTAAATGACACAGGAAGCATCAAAACAAGATGGAAGGAATGCACAGAGTCTCTATACCAAAAAGAATTCATCGATGCTCAATCTTTTCAAGAGGTAGCATATGATCAGGAACCGATGGTGCTGAAGGAAAAAGGCCAAGCTGCACTGAAGGCACTGGCAAAAAACAAGTCTCCAGGAATTGATGGAATATCAATTGAGATGTTTCAACAAACAACTGCAGCGCTAGAAGTGCTCACTTGTCTAATCAAGAAATTTGGACGACAGCTACCTGGCCAACGTTTCTTGGGAATAGGTGATCCAACTGAATATGGAAATTATAAACAATATCATTAATGTCACACAAAAGCAAAATTTTGCTGAAAATCATTCAAAAGCAGCTGCAACAGCGTATCAACAGAGAACTGCCAGAAATTCAGGCTGGATTCAGAAGAGGACGTGGAACCAGGGATATCATTGCTGATGTCAGATGGATCCTGGCTGAAAGCAGAGAATACCAAAAGGATGTTGACCTGTGTTTTATTGACTATACAAAGGTATTCGATTGTGTGGATCATAACAAATTATGAATAACATTGTAAAGAACGGGCATTCCAGAACACTTAATTGTGCTTATGAGGAACCTTTACGTAGATTGAGAGGCAGTTGTTTGCACAGAACATAGGTATACTGAGTGCTTTCAAGTCAGGAAAGATGTGCGTCAGGGTTGTACCCTTTCACCAAACCTATTCAATCTGTATGCTGAGCAAATAATATGAGAAGCTGGACCATATGAAGAAGAATGGGGCATCAGGATTGGAGGAAGATTCATTAACAACCTGTGTTATGCAGATTACACAACCTTGTTTGCTGAAAGTGAAGAGGACTTGAAGCACTTACTGATGAAGATCAAAGATCACAGCCTTCAGTATGGATTGCACCTCGACATAAAGAAAACAAAAATCCTTACAACTGGACCAATAAGCAACATGAAAAATGGAGAAGAGATCGAAGTTGTCAAGGATTTCATTTTACTTGGACCCACAATCAACAGCCATGGAAGCAGCAGTCAAGAAATCAAAAGACAAATTTCATTGGGTGAATCTGCTGCAAAGGACCTCTTTAAAGTGTTGAAAAGCAAAGATGTCACCTTGAAGACTAAGGTTTACCTGACCCCCCCCAAAAAAAAGCCATGGTATTTTCAATTGCATCCTATGCATGTGAAAATTGGACAATGAATAAGGAAGAACAAAGAAGAATTGACAGCTTTGAATTGTGGTGTTAGCAAAGAATACTGAATATAACATGGACTGCCAAAAGAATGAACAAATCTGTCTTGCAAGAAGTACAACCAGAATGCTCCTTAGAAGCAAGGATGGGGAGGCTATGTATCACATACTTTGGACATGTTATCAGGAGGGATCAGTCCCTGGAGTAGGACATCATGCTTGGTAAAGTACAGGGTCAGCGGAAAATAGGAAGACCTTCAATGAGATGTATTGACACAGTGGCTGCAACAATGGGCTCAAGCGTAACAACGATTGTGAGGATGGTGCAGGACCGGGCAGTGTTTCCTTCTGTGGTACATAGGGTTGCTATGAGTTGGAACTGACTCAGTAGCACCTAACAACAAGATATGCCAGGTTGGTTGGAAGGTCTGGGAATGTTGAGGGTATAGTTTATATTTGTTGTTGTTATTAGGTGTCCTCAAGCTGGTTTCAACTCATAGTGACCCTAGGTATAACAAAATGAAATGTTGGTAGTCCTTGTGTCATCTTCACAATAGTAGTTATGTTTGAGCCCCTTGTTGACTCCTTCCATGTCATTAAGGTCAGCTCTACATTGAGGAGGCAGTTTTTCCCCAGTGTTATTTTTGAGCGCCTTCCAACCTGAGGGGCTCGTCTTCCAGCACTATATCAGACAGTATGCCGCTGCTATTCATAAGATTTTCACTAGTTGATTTTTTTTGAAAGCAGATCACCAAGCACTTCTTCCTATAGTTTATATTTAGTAGTTATGATATACATAGGAAAACGTCTACACTGATGCAGTGAGATATTTAGCAGTGTCGTACAGAAACATATGAGACTTCAGAAACAAACAGAAGTTTATTTCTTCTCAGATTCGATCATTAAAGTTATTTTTCCTCCAAAAAGCCGGGCACATAAAACTCTTCCCATTGTGTCCCTACCCTATTGTCTCTGGGTAGAACAACAAAGACAACTCTGAAACAACAGAGCTCTGATGAAACTTATGTGAGAAGTCATTACCCCACGTAAGGGTGATTGACCAGGAAGGAAGAAGAGCCCTCTTCAGGTTCCGTGAAAAAGTAAAGAGTCATAGAGTAGTTTAAATAGTGTATGGAGACAGCATTCATGAAGTAGGAAACTTTGTATAGTTGAGACTGACAGTTTTTGTAGTATTAGTAGTAATATGGTCAATTATTTTAATGAAAACCCTAACTAACTCAAGGCTGTCAAGTTGATTCTGACTCATGGTGACCCCATATATATCAGAGTAAAACTGCCCTCCATAGGGTTTTCAATGCCTGTGATCTTACAGAAGTAGATCGCCAAGGTTTTCTCTGCAGTACCACCAGGTGGATTCAGACTTCCAACCTTTTTGTGCAACCATTTGTACCAACCAGGGACCTTGGTTTATTTCAGCCTAAATAAAACTCAGATGAAGTGGATGAAAGAAACCTGGGGTACAAAATAGCTATGAGGAGAATCTGGGCTGTATCACAATGAAAAGAATTATTATTGTTATTTTTGGTAAAAAGGTTTTACCAATTCCTGTTAAAAGGAACTGGAAGTTAGTATCTGAGCACCAGATATTATCTTTAGTTCATTGTAAATGATACTATATAGTAAGCTACATATAACTTTTGTTTCAATCATTCTTAACTCTCTTGTCTTTCTAAGGAGTGCAGTTAGAGAATCCTTATGGGTATTATTTAGGAAGGCATCTGTGACATCCATGAAGGTCTATTGCTCAGATCTTCCTTCAACAGATCCGGAGAACTTTCTATAAGTACTGGAGTTAGCTGACAGCCTCCAGTGACCACAACTTTAGATCCACCATAATGTTTATGCCAAGGCCACACTCCCCAACTTCTCCCAACCAGTGACTGGCTATTAGAGCTGGCCATTTCTGCCTAAATCCAGACTCTTCTTCTTTTTTTTTTTTGTGACAATATATGCAACAAAACATACACCAGTTCAACAATTTCTACACGTACAATTCAGTGACATTGTTTACATCCTTCAAGTTGTACCACTCTTCTTGATATTCTTTCCCAAATTATTTCACCATCATTAACAGAAACTTATTGCTACCCCTCCCCCCAACTTCTCATCTAACCTTTAGAGTTGCTGTTGTCCATCTGATTACTTACAGATAATTCTTTAAAAGAGCGTAACACTCCAGGCAGACATTCTTTTCTAATTAAGTTAAACTATTGTTTGGTTTAAAGATGATTTCAGGTGATAGTTTTGGTTCAAGGAATAAGAGTTAAAGACTTCCTGGGGGATCACCTAGCCTCAATAGTTCCAGAAAGTCTGGATTCTATGAGAATTTGACATCCTCTTCCGTATTTTCCCCCCTGACAACAGACTTTCCTAAAGGGCAACCTTTGCTCTTGGGCTCCCCATCGACCTGACTGAGGCTTTCTCAGAGCAGCATTACAAGCTGAGTATATTCCTACACAATTATCCTCTCTTTCTTCTCTTCTTACACGGGTGATAGACCTGCATCACAGTGTGAATGCTCTCACCAATTTCTGCTACCTCTTCCCTATATCCTTCACAAGTGTTTCCTCTAATAAATCCTTGTAACATCTGATTCTATCTTGGCATCTGATTCTCAGAGGACTCAAAATGGCACAGCATCTGAATTGAATGGACCCCAACTTTCAATAGAGATAAAAGTTCTAATGTCCATAATGAGAAAATTGCCAGGTAAGTAAAAAGCACAGACACAAAACCCACTGTTATTGAGTTGATTCTGATTCATGACGCCTCACGTGTTTCAGAGTAGAACCGCTGCATAGGGTTTTCTTGACTGTAATCTTTACAGAGCAGATTGTCAGGTCTTTCTTAGGTGACACTTCTGGGTGTGTTCAAACTGCCAACCCTTAGGTCAGTAGTTGAATGTAAACCATTCCTGCCACCCAGGCACCTTCTAGATAAATAGCACTGCTTATGAACTTGCTCCAACAAGCTCTCTGGGTGTGTTTTAGATTATTTATTTATAAGGAGGCCTCGAGTAAGGGACCCCTTGTCTGGAAGTAGAACTATTGCTGCTTAGAATGCTGTGAGAGAATCTCCAGGACCTTGGCTTCCTCTCTGACCCAAGTGTGATTTGCCTATCAGCCAAAATGAGTTACTTTAATGCCCCTTGGCCATAATACTTGGTTGGAATGTTGTTGTCTATATATACTTTGCAAAGATATGTTTGATGTTCAGATTCAGAGATGTTATGTGCAGATATCAAACAACCGCGCCCACTAAATCCTAAAGAAACAGCTTGTTGTTGTTGTCAGGTGCCATTGAGTTGGTTCCGACTCATAGTGACCCTATGCACAACAGAATGAAACACTGCCCGGTCCTGAGCCATCCTTACAATCATTCTTATGCTTGAGCTCCCTGTTGCAGCCACCGTGTCAATCCACCTTGTCGAGGGTCTTTCTCTTTTCTGCTGACCCTGTACTCTGCCAAGCATGATGTCCTTCTCCAGGGACTGATCCCTCCTGACAACATGTCCAAAGTATGTAGGATGCAGTCTCACCACCCTTGCTTCTAAGGAGCATTCTGATTGTACTTCTTAAAAGACAGATTTGTTCGTTCTTTTGACAGTCCATGGTATATTCAATATTCTTCACCAACACCACAGTTCAAAGGCATCAATTCTTCTTTGGTCTCCCTTATTCATTGTCCAGCTTTCACATGTACATGATGCAATTGAAAATACCATGGCTTGGGTCAGGCACACCTTAGTCTTCAAGGTGACATCTTTGCTTTTCAACACTTTAAAGAGGCCCTTTGCAGCAGATTCACCCAATACAATGCGTCTTTTGATTTCTTGACTGCTGCTTCCATGGCTGTTGATTGTGGATCCAAGTAAAATGAAATCCTTGACAACTTCAACCTTTTCCCTGTTTATCATGATGTTGCTCATTGGTACAGTTGTGAGGATTTTTGTTTTCTTTATGTTGAGGTGCAATTCATACTGAAGTCTGTGGTCTTTGATCTTCATTAGTAAGTGCTTCAAGTCCTCTTCACTTTCAGCAAGCAAGGTTGTATCATCTGCATAATGCAGTTTGTTAATGAGTCTTCCTCCAACCAGCAAAATTTTCCTTGTGTGTGATATTAATGATATTGTTTATAATTTCCACATTTGGTTGGATCACCTTTCTTGGGAATAGCCATAAATATGGATCTCTTCCAGTCAGTTGGCCAGGAAGCTGTCTTCCATATTTCTTGGCATAGACGAGTGAGCACCTCCAGCACTGCATCTGTTTGTTGAAACATCTCAATTGATATCCCATCAATTCCTGGAGCCTTGTTTTTCACCAATGCCTTCAGAGCAGCTTGGATTTCTTCCTTCAGTACCATCTGTTTCTGATCATATGCCACCTCTTGAAATGGTTGAACATCAGCTAATTCTTTTTGATATAATGACTGTGTATTCCTTCCATCTTCTTTTGATGCTTCCTACATCATTTAATATTTTCCCCATAGAATCTTTCACTATTGCAACTCTAGGCTTGAATTTTTTCTTCAGTTCTTTCAGCTTGAGAAACGCCGAGCGTGTTCTTCCCTTTTGGTTTTCCATCTCCAGCTCTTTGCACCTGTCATTATAATAATTTGTCTTCTTGAGATGCCCTTTGAAATCTTCTGTTCAGTTCTTTTACTTCATCGATTCTTCCTTTTGCTTTAGCTGCTTGACATTGGAGAGCAAGTTTCAGAGTCTCCTCTGACATCCATCTTGGTCTTTTCTTTCTTTCCTGTCTTTTCAATGACCTCTTGTTTTCTTTCTGTATGATGTCCTTGATGTCATTCCACAACTCATCTGGTCTTTGGTCACCAGTGTTCAATGCATCAAATCTATTCTTCAGATGGTCTCTAAATTCAGGTGGGATATACTCAAGGTCATATTTTGGCTCTCATGGATTTGCTCTGATTTTCTTCAGTTTCAGCTTGAACTTGCATATGAGTAATTGACAGTCTGTTTCACAGCCGGCCCTTGGCCTTGTTCTGACTGATGATATTGAGCTTTTCCATCATTTCTTTCCACAGGGTGTTGTCAGTTTGATTTCTGTGTTTCCATCTGGCGAGGTCCATGTGTATAGTCGCCGTTTATGTTGGTGAAAGAAGGTATTTGCAATGAAGAAGTCGTTGGTTTTGCAAAATTCTATCATTCAATCTCCAGCATTGTTTCTATCACCAAGGCCATATTTTCCAGCTACTGATCCTTCTTCTTTGTTTCCAACTTTCACTTTCCAATCACCAATGCATACTGATTGCATGTTCAATCAATTTCGGCCTGAAGCAGCTGATAAAAATTTTCAATTTCTTCATCTTTGGCCCTAGTGGTTGGTGCGTAAATTTGAATAATAGTTGTATTAACTGGTCTTCCTTGTAGGCATATGGATTTATCCTATCACTGGCAGTGTTGTACTTTAGGATAGACCTTGAAACATTCTTTTTGACGATGAAAGCAACCCCATTCCTCTTCAAGTTGTCATTCCAAGCATAGTAGATTATGATTGTCTGATTCAAAATGGCCAGTACCAGTCCATTTCAGCTCACTAATGCTTAGGATATCGATGTTTATGCATTCCACTTCATTTTTGACGATTTCCAATTTTCCTAGATTCGTACTTCGTACATTCCAGGTTCTGATTATTAATGGATGTTTGCAGCTGTTTCTTCTCATTTTGAGTTGTGCCACATCAGCAAATGAAGGTCCCGAAAGCTTTACTCCATCCACATCATTAAGGTCAACTCTACTTTGAGGAGGCAGCTCTTCCCCAGTCATATTTTGAGTGCCTTCCAACTTGGGGAGCTCATCTTACAGCACTACATCAGACAATGTTCTACTGCTGTTCATAAGGTATTCACTGGCTAATGCTTTTCTGAAGTAGACTGCCGGGTCCTTCTTCCTAACAGTATAGTATTTTGATTACAGTAAAGTATTTTGCTTACATTTTATCTCTGTTTAAAATGGTAATCTATTCATTGAAGGTATTTAAATCTGATTTTAATATGACCAGACATCTTAGGATTCAATTGATGAAAGAAGAGACAGAGGCCCAGTTTATTTAAAATTCTCAGTTATGGCCATTTGCTCTGCAGATTGGTGTATGAGATGATCCACTTTTTCTCTTACATAGACCTCCTTCAAAGTGATTCAGTTTTTCATAGGCACCCTGGTGTGCAGAATTGCCCTGTGTTCAATATTATACTTGGAGCAAATAATGAGGTTCACAAATGTAATCTGGACATTTTGAAGAGTTTCTTGGTAAAACTTGGTTCAATTTTAATTTTAAGCTATTTCTAGCAAGGAGTCCTGGTGGTGCAGCATTTTAGAGCTCAGGCTGCTAACCAAAAAGTTGGCAGTTCAAGTTTACCAGCTGCTTCATGGAAACCCAATGGGGTAGTTCTAATCTGTTCTATAGGGTTGCTATGCATCGGAATCTACTTGAAGGCAATGGATAGTTTCTAGCAAAGGCTAGAAACTTTTTACCCTACATTTCAATTACAAATGGAAATTTTAGCTTATTGAGTTTTATGTATATCTTATATTATTTTATTAAGTATTTACTATGTGCCATTCTATGATAATTACATTGATTATCTCATGTAATACTCACTACAACCTTATGTAGATGCTACTTATTAGCTCTGATTTAAGATACAGAAGCTGGATTTTAAGGATGTTGAGTGAGATGCTCTAGATTACACAGCTATCAGTTCAGCAGGGATTTTAATGTGGTTTGGTCTATTCCTAAGTCTGTGCTTTTAAACACACAGGGTACATCCTTCCTAAATGTCCTATACTATAAAACCTCAGCGCCGTTGAGTCGAGTCCAGCTCATAGCGACCCTATAGGACAGAGTAGAACTGCCCCATAGAGTTTCCAAGGAGCACCTGGTGGATTTGAACTGCCAACCCTTTGGTTAGCAGCTGTAGCACTTAACCACTATACCACCAATATTTCCTGTCCTATACTATAGAAGACATGAATGTGACACACATGAGTGTGACAAGAGGCAAGTCCCTTAACTTCTCCAGGAGAATTCCCTTATTTGTTAGATGAGTAAGTTGTATTGGCCTAGAGCCCTAGACCCTCTCTAGGGTTCCTTCCTGCCTTAACATTCCATGACTCTATAGCTAATCTGGATAAGCTCCTACCAAAACATCATTTGAAAAAAAAAATTCCATTCGATGTAGGGTGCAAGCCTCTGCACATGCTATTTGGGTGTGCAAGTATTCTGAAACTCTCTTAACTTTCTATTCCTCCCTCTACCTTAAAATAGAGCATATATAGACAGAAAAGGAAAATGTTGTTTATAGGTTTGATGAATGGGTGCCCTGTGCTTCTGTCGGGGAAGTGTGTTTAAATTTAAAGCCATGAATAAATATCCAAACTAAGGCATCTCATCATTATAAAATGAGTAAATCACCATAACCAAATAGAAAAAGTAGGCTAAATCCACTGAAAGGTTTTAAAAAGCTATATATTCTACAAAATTTCAATTAGTATTCCTTATTATAAATTTTTAGAAACCCTGGTGGGGTAGTGGTTAAGAGCTACAGGTTCTAACCAAAAGGTTGACAGTTCAAATCCTCCAGGTGCTCCTTGGAAACCTTATGGGGGAGTTCTACTCTATCCTATAGGGTTGCTATGAGTTGGAATCAATTTGATAGCAACGGGTTTGGTTTTTCTTTTTTTATTATAAATTTTATTTCCAGAAATAGTATTTTGGGTGATAGGCTGCTGATATGTACATTTCTTCACTTGCACTCATCCTAAACTATCAAGTCTGATAATTCTATCAAGTTATAATATCTGAGGTAAAGGCTATCTAGATCTAGAAACGGTCACTTCAAAACTGTGAAAAAATCAGTGGATAATCTAAATAGAAAGTCTCTTATATGTAGTACAATACATGTTATTTTTCCTCTTGGAAGGATTGACATCTCAAATTTATTTTGCTTTTGAAAATATACAATTTCCATATACAATGTAGTCAATTTCATGTTTACATTATCAAATTGATGCTACATGGGCAGAATATTCTTGTATAGACCAAGGGGCCCCATGACATAATCATGTCATTTCCTCCTAAGAGTTCTCTTCAGTTTTATTAATTTACTTCCATAGCTGTAGACTACAGGAAGCCTTGACAGGTTTTTTGGTTTTTTTGGCTGTACTTGCTGTTGAATACTTGTTCATACTCTGCTTGCTATTATTAGACGAACAATAGTGGAGTGAAAAGTGAAGTCAATATTTAACTACTTAAGACACTGAAAGTCCGAAAAAATATTAAGCCCGGGGTTTAGTATATAAATTATTCTTCTCATGACTCCTCTCTCCATCTGTTATTCCATTTTATCATGCTCTTCAAGGTTAAGCTAAAACTTATGCCCAATGGACCCACTGTTGCATTTTTTTTAAATGGCATTTTGGTGAAAATTTACACAGCAAATTTGATTCTCATTTAACAATTTCTGTACATAGTATTCTGTGACATTTGTTATATTTTCCACATTGTGTCAGCATTCTCATTATTTCCATTCTGGTTATTCTGTTTCTATTAATCTAGCTTCCCTGCTCCCCTTATCCTGAGAAATGGATGTTGTTTATTGGTCCAGTTGTGAGGATTTTTATTTTCTTTATGTTGAGGTGCAATCCACATTGAAGGCTGTAGTCTTTGATCTTCATCAGTGTTTCAAGTCTTCTTCACTTTCAGCAAGTGAGGTTGTGTCATCTGCATATCACAGTGTGTTAATGAGCCGTTCTCCAATCCTGATACCACATTCTTCTTCATGTAGATCAGCTTCTTGGATTATTTGATCAGCATACAGGCTGAACAAGAATGGTGAAAGGATATGATCTCGACGCATGCCTTTTCTGGTTTTAAACAACGCGATGTACTTGTTCTGTTCAAACAACTGCCTCTTGTTATATGTACAGGTTTCTCATGAGCACGATTAAGTGGTCTGTAATTCCCATTCTTTGAAATGTTACGCACAGTTTGTTATGATCTACAGCTGTATAAATGATTGTTTAAAAGTTGCACAGTACTCCTGGGTGATATTGTTTATTTTATGAACCAATCTATTGCTTGGCTGAAAGGTGACCTCTGGGATGGGTTGACTTCCAAATTTAAAGGGTATCTCAGGGCAGCAGTCTCAGGGTATCCTGTAGTCTCTAGTGGTCCTTTAGGAAATTGAGGTTTGTTCTGTATTTTAATTCCATTCTATCCAGGACCATCTATTGTGTCCTTGTCAGAACAGTCTGTAGTATTAGTGAAGCATTGTCTAGTATTTATGATCTCAGGATAAATGAGTCTGTAATTGTGTGAGCTGTTAGTCCTGTAGACTGATTTCTTCTTTGACTCTTTAGTTTCCTTCTTTCTTTTCTGCTCCAGACAAGTACAGATCAACAGTTGTATCTTAGATGGCTGCTTGCAAGGTTTTAAGACTCCAGGCTCACTAAACTAGGATGTAGAACAATATCTTTATGAACTATGTTATGCCAATTAACCAAGTTGTCACCCTTCCAACCAACTTTCCAGCCACCTTCCAACCTGAGTTGTCCTAAGCCTTCAAACCCAGTAAACCAAACTTGTGAGGTGTTTAGTTATGTCTAGGAAGTATCTGCAATTGTGCCGCCTATGGTCTGTGATTCAAATCCACCAGCTGCACTGCAGGAAAAAGGTGTGGCTTCTGTAAAGATTTACAGCCTTGGAAACCCTAAGGGGCAGTTCTACTCCGTCCTATAAGGTTGCTATGAGTAGGAATCTACTCAGCAGCAGTGGGTTTGCTTTTGGTTTTTAAGTGCTTTATTACATTTTTATGGTGTATTGGCTAAGTGCTATGACTGTTAGCCAAAGGGTCGGCATTTTGAATTTGCCAGGTGCTCCTTGGAAACTCTATGGAGCAGCTCTACTTTGTCCTACAGGGTTGCTACGAGTTAGAATTGACTTGATGGCAATGGGTTATGGTTATATGCAAAGCACACAAACATGTATATACATATGCCTACAGTCTGTCAGTTTCTCGTACTGTGGAGGCTTGCGTGTTGCTGTGATGCTGGAAGCTATGCCACTGGTATTCAGATACCAGCAGGGTCACCCTTGGAGGACAGGTTTCAGCTGAGCTTCCAGACTAGACAGACTAGGAAGAAGGACCTGGCAGTCTACTTCTGAAAAGCATTAACCAGTAAACACCTTATGAATAGCAGTGGATCATTGTCTGATATAGTGCTGGAAGATGAGCCCCCCAAGTTGGAAGTCACTCAAAAGATGACTGGGAGAAAAGCTCAAAACAGGGAATCATTGAAGTCAATATGTAAAAGATCACAATAATCAAAAAGAGGGACTAAATACAGGTGGCATAGAACTGCCATATGGAGAGGGATACAAGGCGATATAGGACAATGCAAGTTAGGTTCTTACTTAGAAAAATAGGGGTAAATATAAAATTAAGGTAACCACAAAGAGGTATAACAACTCCATAACTCAAAATAAAAACCAAGAAAAACATAACGACTCAGCTAACATAAAGTCAAATACTATGAAAATGAAGAACACACAATTTACAAAGAAAAACATCTCAGCACAAAAAAGTAAGTGGAAAAATGAAACTGTCAACAACACACATAAAAAAGCATCAAAATGACAGCACTAAACACACACTAATCTATAATTACGCTGAATGTAAATGGACTAAACGCACAAATAAAGAGACAGAGAGCCTCAGACTGGATAAAGAAACACGATCCATCTATATGCTGCCTACAAGAGACACACCTTAGACTTAGAGACACAAACAAGCTAAAACTCAAAGGATGGAAAAAATATATCAAGCAAACAATAAGCAAAAAAGAGCAGGAGTAGCAATATTAATTTCTGACAAAATAGACTTTAAAGTTAAATCCACCACAAAAGATAAAGAAGGACACTACATAATGATTAGAGGGACAATTGACCAGGAAGATATAACCGTATTAAATATTTATGCACCCAATGACAGGGCTTCAAGATACATAAAACAAACTTTAACAGAACTGAAAAGTGAGATAGACAACTCCACAGTTATAGTAGGAGACTTCAACATACCACTTTCGGAGAAGGACAGGACATCCAGTAAGAAGCTCAACAGAGACATGGAAGACCTAATTGCTACAATCAACCAACTTGACGTCATAGACTTATACAGAACACTCCACCCAAATGCTGCAAAGTATACTTTTTTTTCTAGCGCACATGGAACATTCTCTAGAATAGACCACATATTAGGTCATAAAACAAACCTTTGCAGAATCCAGAACGTCGAAATATTACAAAGCATCTTCTCAGACCATAAAGCCATAAAAGTGGAAATCAATAAGAAAAATTAGGAAAAAGAAATCAAATACTTGGAAACTGAACAATACCCTCCCGAAAAAAGACTGGGTGATAGAAGACATTAAGGAGGGAATAAAGAAATTCATAGAATGCAACGAGGATGAAAACACTTCCTATCAAAACCTCTGGGACACAGCAAAAGCAGTGCTCAGAGGCCAATTTATATCGATAAATGCACACATACAAAAAGAAGAAAGAGCCAAAATCAGAGAACTGTCCCTACAACTTGAACAAATAGAAAGTGAGCAACAAAAGAATCCATCAGGCACCAGAAGAAAACAAATACTAAAAATTAGAGCTGAACTAAATGAATTAGAGAACAGAAAAACAACTGAAAGAATTAACAAAGCCAAAAGCTGGTTCTTTGAAAAAATTAACAAAATTGATAAACCATTGGCCAGACTGACTAAAGAAATACAGGAAAGGAAACAAATAACCCAAATAAGAAACGAGATGGGTCACATCACAACAGACCCAACTGAAATTAAAAGAATCATATCAGATTATTACAAAAAATTGTATTCTAACAAATTTGCAAACCTTGAAGAAATGGATGAATTACTAGAAAAACACTACCTACCTAAACTAACACAATCAGAAAACAAAAAAAGATATTGAAAAGGTAATCAAAAAATTCCCAACAAAAAAAGCCCTGGCCCAGATGGCTTTACTGCAGAGTTCTACCAAACTTTCAGAGAACAGTTAACACCACTATTACTAAAGGTATTTCAAAGCATAGAAAATGATGGAATACTACCTAACTCATTCTATGAAGCCACCATATCCCTGATACCAAAACCAGGTAAAGACATCACAAAAAAAGAAAATTACACACCTATATCCCTCATGAACATAGATGCAAAAATCCTCAACAAAATTCTAGCCAATAGAATTCAACAACATATCAAAAAAAAAAAAAAAAAATCCACCACGACCAAGTGGGATTTATACCAGGTATGCAAGGCTGGTTTAATATTAGAAAAACCATTAATGTAATCCACCATATAAATAAAACAAAAGACAAAAACCACATGATCTTATCAATTGATGCAGAAAAGGCATTTGACAAAGTCCAACACCCATTCATGATAAAAACTCTCAGCAAAATAGGAGTTGAAGGAAAATTCCTCAACATAATAAAGGGCATTTTATACAAAGCCAACAGCCAACATCACTCTAAATGGAGAGAGCCTGAAAGCATTTCCTTTGAGAACGGGAACCAGACAAGGATGCCCTTTATCACCGCTCTTATTCAACATTGTGCTAGAGGTCCTAGCCAGAGCAATTAGGCTAGACAAAGAAATAAAGGGCATCCGGATTGGCAAGGAGGAAGTAAAATTATCTCTATTTGCAGATGACCTGATCTTATACACAGAAAACCCTAAGGAATCCTCCAGAAAACTACTGAAACTAATGGAAGAGTTCGGCAGAGTCTCAGGTTATAAGATAAACATACAAAAATCACTTGGATTCCTCTACATCAACAAAAAGAACATCGAAGAGGAAATCACCAAATCAATACCATTCACAGTAGCCCCCAAGAAGATAAAATACTTAGGAATAAATCTTACCAAAGATGTAAAAGACCTACACAAAGAAAACTACAAAGTACTACTGCAAGAAACTAAAAAGGACCTACTTAAGTGGAAAAACATACCTTGCTCATGGATAGAAAGACTTAACATAGTAAAAATGTCTATTCTACCAAAAGCCATCTATACATACAATGCACTTCCGATCCAAATTCCAATGACATTTTTTAATGTGATGGAGAAACAAATCACCAACTTCATATGGATGGGAAAGAAGCCTCGGATAAGTAAAGCATTACTAAAAAAGAAGAAGAAAGTGGGAGGCCTCACTCTACCTGATTTTAGAACATATTATACAGCCACAGTAGTCAAAACAGCCTGGTACTGGCACAACAACAGGCACACAGACCAAAGGAACAGAATTGAGAACCGAGATATAAATCCATCCACATATGAGCAGCTGGTATTTGACAAAGGCCCAGTGTCAGTTAATTGGGGAAAAAAGATAGTCTTTTTAACAAATGGTGCTGGCATAACTGGATATCCATTTGCAAAAAAATGAAACAGGACCCACAGCTCACACCATGCACAAAAACTAACTCCGAGTGGATCAAAGACCTAAACATAAAGACTAAAACGATAAAGATCATGGAAGAAAAAATAGGGACAACGTTAGGAGCCCTAATACAAGGCATAAACAGAATACAAAATATTACCAAAAATGACGAAGAGAAACCAGATAACTGGGAGCTCCTAAAAATCAAACACCTATGCTCATCTAAAGACTTCACCAAAAGAGTAAAAAGACCACCTACGGATTGGGAAATAAATTTCAGTTATGACATCTCCGACCAGCGCCTGATCTCTAAAGTCTATATGATTCTGTTAAAACTCAACCACAAAAAGACAAACAACCCAATCAAGAAGTGGGCAAAGGATATGAACACGCACTTCACGAAAGAAGATATTCAGGCAGCTAACAGATACATGAGAAAATGCTCTC
This sequence comes from Elephas maximus indicus, assembly GCF_024166365.1. Taxonomy (NCBI): domain Eukaryota; kingdom Metazoa; phylum Chordata; class Mammalia; order Proboscidea; family Elephantidae; genus Elephas; species Elephas maximus. The sequence continues at coordinate 48,798,745 of NC_064820.1, read as the reverse complement.
GATCATTAGCCATTAGAGAAATGCAAATTAAAACTACGATGAGATTCCATCTCACTCCAGCAAGGCTGGCATTAATCCAAAAAACACAATAAATGTTGGAGAGGCTGCGGAGAGATTGGAACTCTTATACACTGCTGGGGGGAATGTCAAATGGTACAACCACTTTGGAAATCTATCTGGCGTTTTCTTAAAAAGTTAGAAACAGAACTATCATACAGCCCAGAAATGCCACTTCTCGGAATATACCCTAGAGAAATAAGAGCCTTTTCACGAACAGATATATGCACACCCATGTTTACTGCAGCTTTGTTTACAACAGCAAAAAGTTGGAAGCAACCAAGGTGTCCATCAACGGATGAATGGTGAAATAAATTGTGGTATATTCACACAATGGAATACTACGCATCGATAAAGAACAGTGATGAATCTGTGAAACATTTCATAACATGGAGGAACCTGGAAGGCATTATGCTGAGTGAAATTAGTCAGAGGCAAAAGGACAAATATTGTATAAGACCACTATTATAAGATCTTGAGAAATAGTGTAAACTGAGACGAACACATACTTTTGTGGTTAGGAGGGGGGGAGGGAGGGAGGGTGGGAGAGTGTTATTTACTGATTAGTTAGTAGATAAGAACTACTTTAGGTGAAGGGAAGGACACTACTCAATACATGGAAGGTCAGCTCAAATGGACTGGACCAAAAGCAAAGAAGTTTCTGGGATAAACTGAATGCTTCAAAGGTCAGCAGAGCAAGGGCGGGGGTTTGGGAACCATGCTCTAAGGGGACTTCTAAGTCAATTGGCAAAATAATTCTATTATGAAAACATTCTGCATCCCACTGTGAAATGTGGCATCTGGGGTCTTAAATGGTAACAAGCGGCCATCTAAGATGCATCAATTGGTCTCAACCCACCTGGATCAAAGGAGAATGAAGAACACCAAGGTCAAACGATAACTATGAGCCCAAGAGACAGAAAGGGCCACATGAACCAGAGACTTACATCATCCTGAGACCAGAAGAACTAGATGGTGCCTGGCCACAACCAATGACTGCCCTGACAGGGAGCACAACAGAGAACCCCTGAGGGAGCAGGAGAACAGTGGGATGCAGACCCCAAATTCTCATAAAAAGACCAGACTTAATGGTCTGACTGAGACTAGAGGAATCCCGGCAGTCAAGGTCCCCAAACCTTCTTTTGGCCCAGGACAGGAACCGTTCCCAAAGACAACTCATCAGACATGGATGGGACTGGACAATGGATTGGAGAGAGATGCTGATGAAGAGTGAGCTACGTGTATCAGGTAGACACTTGAGACTGTGTTGGCGTCTCCTGTCTGGAGGGGAGATGGGAGGGTAGAGAGGGTTAGAAACTGACAAAATTGTCATGAAAGGAGAGACTGGAAGGGCTGACTCATTAGGGGGAGAGTAAGTGGGAGTATGGAGTAAGGTGTATATAAGCTTATATGTGACAGACTGACTTGATTTGTAAAAGTTCCCTTAAAGCTCAATAAAAATTATTAAAAAAAAAAAAAGATGACTGGGGAAGAGCTGCCTCCTCAAAGTAGAGTTGACCTTAATGAAGTGGATGGAGTAAAGCTTTCGGAGCCTTCATTTGCTGATGTGGCACAACTCAAAATGAGAAGAAACAGCTGCAAACATCCATTAATAATCAGAATCTGGAATGTAAGAAGTGAGAATCTAGGGAAATTGGAAGTCATCAAAAATGAAATGGAATGCATAAACATCGGTATCCTAGGCATTAGCGAGCTGAAATGGACTGGTGTTGGCCATTTTGAATCAGACAATCATATAGTCTACTATGCTTGGAATGGCAACTCGAAGAGGAGTGGTGTTGCATTCATCGTCAAAAAGAACGTTTCAAGATGTATCCTGAAGTACAACGCTGTCAGTAATAGGATAATACCCATATGCCTACAAGGAAGACCAGTTAATACGGCTATCATTCAAATTTACGCACCAACCACTAGGGCCAAAGATGAAGAAATGGAAGATTTTTATCAGCTGCTTCAGTCTGAAATTGGTCGAACATGCAATCAAGATACCTTGATAATTACTGGTAATTGGAATGCGAAAGCTGGGAACAAAGAAGAAAGATCGGTGGTTGGAAAATATGGCCTTGGTGATAGAAACAATGCCGGAGATTGAATGATAGAATTTTGCAAGACCAACGACTTCTTCATTGCAAATACATTGTTTCACCAACATAAACGGCGACTATACACAAGGATCTCGTTAGATGGAACACACAGAAATCAAACTGACAACACCTGTGGAAAGAAACGAAGGAAAAGCTCGATATTATCAGTCAGAACAAGGCCAGGGGCCAACTGTGGATCAGTCCACCAATTGCTCATATGCAAGTTCAAGCTGAAACTGAAGAAAATCAGAGCAAGTCCACAAGAGCCAAAATATGACCTTGAGTATATCCCACCTGAATTTAGAGACCATCTCAAGAATAGATTTGACACATTGAACACTAGTGACCGAAGACCAGATGAGCTGTGGAATGACATCAAGGACATCATACAGGAAGAAAGCAAGAGGTCATTGAAAAGACAGGAAAGAAAGAAAAGACCAAGATGGATGTCAGAGGAGGCTCTGAAACTTGCTCTCGAACTTTGAGCAGCTAAAACAAAAGGAAGAATTGAAGAAGTAAAAGAACTGAACAGAAGATTTCAAAGGGCTTCTCGAGAAGACAAAGTAGAGTATTATAATGACAGGTGCAAAGAGCTGGAGATGGAAAACCAAAAGGGAAGAACACGCTTGGTGTTTCTCAAGCTGAAAGAACTGAAGAAAAAATTCAAGCCTAGAGTTGCAATAGTGAAGGATTCTGTAGGGGAAAATATTAAATGACGCAGGAAGCATCAAAAGAAGATGGAAGGAATACACAGTCATTATATCAAAAAGAATTAGTTGATGTTCAACCATTTCAAGAGGTGGCATATAATCAGGAACTTATGGTACTGAAGGAAGAAGTCCAAGCTGCTCTGAAGACACTGGCAAAAAACAAGGCTCCAGGAATTGATGGAATATCAATTGAGATGTTTCAACAAACAGATGCAGCAGTGGAGGTGCACACTCATCTACGCCAAGAAATATGGAAGACAGCTTCCTGGCCAACTGACTGGAAGAGATCCATATTTATGGCTATTCCCAAGAAAGGTGATCCAACCGAATGTGGAAAGTATGAACAATATCATTAATATCACACGCAAGCAAAATTTTGTTGAAGATCATTCAAAAACGGCTGCAGCAGTGTATTGACAGGCAACTGCCAGAAATTCAGGCCAGTACCAGGGATATCATTGCTGATGTCAGATGGATCCTGGCTGAAAGCAGAGAATACCAGAAGGATGTTGACCTGTGTTTTATTGACTACACAAAGGCATTCGACTGTGTGGATCATGACAAATTATGGATAACATAGCGAAGAACGGGAATTCCAGAACACTTAATTGTGTTCATGAGGAACCTTTACGTAGAGCACGAGGCTGTTGTTCGGACAGAACAAGGGGATACTGATTGGTTTAAAGTCAGGAAAGGTGTGCACTAGGGTTGTATTCTTTCACCATACCTATTCAATCTGTATGCTGAGCAAATAATACCAGAAGCTGGACTATATGAAGAAGAACAGGGCATCATGATTGGAGGAAGACTCATTAACCACCTGCATTATGCAGATGACACAACCTTGCTTGCTGAAAGTGAAGAGGACTTGAAGCACTTACTAACGAAGATCAAAGACCACAGCCTTCAGTATGAATTACACCTCAACATAAAGAAAACAAAAATTCTCACAACTGGACCAATGAGCAACATCATGATAAACGGAGAAAAGATTGAAGTTGTCAAGGATTTCATTTTACTTGGATCCACAATCAACAGTCATGGACGCAGCAGTCAAGAAATCAAAAAACACATTGCATTGAGTAAATCTGCTGCAAAGGACCTCTTCAAAGTGCCGAAGAGCAAAGATATCACCTGGAAGACTAAGGTGTGCCTGACCCAAGCCATGGTATTTTCAATTGCATCATATGCATGTGAAAGCTGGACAATGAATAAGGAAGACCGAAGAAGAACTGATGCCTTTGAATTGCAGTGTTGGTGAAGAATTTTCAATATACCATGGACTGCCTAAAGAACGAACAAATCTGTCTTAGAAGAAGTGCAGCCAGAATGCTCCTTAGAGGCAAGGATGGCGAGGATGTGTCTTACATACTTTGGACATGTTGTCAGGAGGGATCAGTCCCTGGAGAAGGACATCATGTTTGGCAGAGTACAAAGTACGAGATGGATTGACACAGTGGCTGCAACAAGGAGCTCAAGCATAACAACGATCGTAAGTATGGCTCAGGACCAGGCAGTGTTTCGTTCTGTTGTGGATAGGGTCGCTATGAGTCAGAACTGACTAGACGGCACCTAACAACAAGAACAGATACACTTATACACGCACACCTATATATTAATATGTGCCTTCCTATCTGGGTTTTATACACATATATGCATACATCTCTACCTAAGTAACCACACATATATTGTTTGGGTGTTATTACTGTTGTTGCAAAATTGTGTATGTTATAGTATCTGCCATTACATTTAAATTTTTCTTTGAAAATCGAATCTATTATCCTATCAAGAACATATTAAATGAAATAAATCTGCCAAGATTACTCTTTCTTATTATTTTCCATAGTGGCAGCTGGGACAGTGGTACTTTTATGTTTTTCAGGAATAGAGAAAAAAAAAATTCTTTCTTTTTATGTATGCATTAATGCAGGCCTGAAAATATAATTTCTTTTTCCCATGATGGGAAATAACCCAGATTTTAATTTGAAAAATGTGCCTGTAAACAGCGCTGAGCTATTTCAGGCGATGTGTGTCTTAGACTGGGTTCTCAAGAGAAGCAAAATCAGTGAAGCATTTATATATATATTTATGGAAAGATTTATATCAAGGAAATAGCTCACTTGGTTGTAGAGGCTGGAAATTCCCAAGTTCATGGGTCAGGCTAGGGGCTTCCCCAACTCCTGTAGCTGCAGGGGCTGGTGAACCGAAGATCCAGACTGTAGAGGCTGATGAATCCCAAGATTGGCAGGCAAGCTGCTAGCTAAAGTCTCAAGAACTAGAGGTTAGATGAACAGGAGCCAACCACAGATACAGAGCAAGCAAAAGCCAGTGAGCCTTGCCAGAAAGTCTACCTATATTGGAATTCCCAAATACTCAATTGTGCTCATGAGGAAGCTATACATAGATGAAGAGGCAGTCATTAGAACACAAGGGGACAGTGCATTGTTTAAAGTCAGGAAAGGTGTGCGTCAAGGTTGTTTCTTTCGCCATACTTATTTAATCTGTATGCTGAGCAAATAATCCAAGACGTGGACTGTATGAAGAAGAATGTGGCATCAGGATTGGAGGAAGACTTATCAACAACCTGTGTAATGCAGATGACACAACCTTGCTTGCTGAAACTGAAGAAGACTTGAAGCACTTACTGGTGAAGATTGAAGACCACAGTCTTCAGTATGGATTACACCTTAACATAAAGAAAACAAAAACCTCACAACTGGACCAATAAGCAACATCATGATAAATGGGGAAAAGATTGAAGTTGTCAAGGGTTTCATTTTACTTGGATTCATAATCAACACCCATGGAAATATAAGTCAAGAAATCAAATGATGCATTGCTTCAGTCAAATCTGCTGCAAAAGACCTCTTTAAAGTGTTAAAAAGGGAAGATGTCACCTTGAAGACTAAGATGCCCTTGACCCAAGCCATGGTGTTTTCAATTACCTCATATGCATGCGAAAACAGGATGATGAATAAGGAAGACAGAAGAATTGATGCCTTTGAATTGTGGTGTTGGTAAAGAATATTGAATATACCATGGATTGCCAAAAGAATGAACAAATCTGTCTTGGAAGAAGTACAATCAGAATGCTCCTTAGAAGCAAAGATGGTGAGACTAAGTCTCATACATTTTGGACATGTTACCAGGAGGGCCCAGTCCCTGGAGAAGGACATAATGGTAGTAAATTAGAGGGTCAGCTAAAAAGAGGAAGAGACTCAATGAGATGGATTGACACAGTGGCTGCAACAATGGGCTCAAGCATAACAAACGATTGTAAGGATGGTGCAATGTTTTGTTCTGTTGTACATGGGATCGCTAGGAGTTGGGAATGATTCAATGGCACCTAACAACAATATTGGATGCAGGCCATACCACCAAGGCAGCTTCCTTTCAACTGACTGGCTACTCGCAGCAGATCCCATCATGGAAGTGATCACATTATATCAAATCTCATCATGGAGGTGATTACATCATTATCCGAGAGCCAAACTACATCGTAACTGCCAAACCACTTAGAATCATGGCCAAGCCAAGTTGACACACAGACTTAATGATCAAAATGTGGATGGTCTCCTTTTGATAAACTGTCATTAAAATGAAGAAGAGAGTCTTAGAATTCTCTTTTTTAGTTGAAACAAAGAAATAGCAAAAATGAATGGAAGAAACAAGCTAAAGAGGAGTTCATCTATTATCTTACCAGAAACACACATAACCACCCCTTCCCTGGAGGAGCCACGCAGTTAACATGGCACTTGTTAAATAGTAGCTAATAGCAAAAAGTCAAGAATCTAAAAGTAAATTGGCTTATAGTTCTCAAGAGTCAATAAGAACTTTTGTAACAAAAGGCAAATATAGCCAACATTTTGTAACTCAACATCTTGATGTTAAGTCATAGAAGATAACTGTCAAGATTTGGGTTTTGTGAGGGTGATGAGTTCAAGCATACCCATATTTTTATGGATGATTAATTTTTACATTTTTAGCTATTTAATTTTCTGACTAATGCCACTTTGTACGTACACTACATGGTGACTTTGCTTCTTAGTTCACTAAGAAAACTGAAGTAATCAGATAAGAACTTCCACAGACATCTCCAACACTACTACCACTATCACTACCACCACCAACACCATATCTACCCATCTTTCAGAATCTGTCCACAACCTATCATCCATTTTTTTCTTTCCCTTTGACATCAAAACTCTTTGAACTGTTCCTTATATTCACTATTCTCATTCCTCTTCTACGACTGCCCTAAATTCTATTCCACTCAGGCTTTTCCTTCACCATTCCATTAAAACTGGCTTTGTAAATGTGATCAGTGACCACTTCGTTGCTAATTTCAGTGGTCAATTCTCAGTCCTCACCTTACTTGTTCTATCAAAAAAAATTCTATCAGAAGCGTTTAAATAGTTGATCACTCTTAACTCCATGTATTGCTTCTTCATTAAGAGTGGAGGGGCATATAGATGGTTCTTAAAGATCATTTGCTTTTCTTTTTTGGTAGCTTAGCAAGGCTGAATTAGCACAACAGAATACCTGGCAGATACTAGCTGCTGAGCTCTAGAGACTCCAGCTTTCTAAAGAGAGTCATTTACTCAAGGAAGAAACTTCTATTTTTATCGATCAGTCTATCTTCCTATTGTCTGCCTGTCTGTCTCTCTCTCTCTCTATCATCTGACATTTCCACTTATTTTTACACCTAAGTAGAGCATTATAGAGGTGGCATCCTTCTGGAGTTCTGTCTGTGGAGATAAGAGCACAGGGTATTGTTTGCACTTCTTGGTTTGTCAAAATTTTCTCAGAAATAACCTACTTTGTATGTACGCTACATGGTACTCACAAGTGGGATGTGTGCATGAAACCCCTTTGCTATCATCTGGCTTCTAGAATCTCTCACTCAAAAGTCTTTTCTTCTACCGTGGTGGTCATTCCCTTAGTGATTTCATCCAGTTAATGGCTTCCACCCAGTGGCTAGACCTCTCTCTGACTATGAGAGGGCATGAGTGAGGTTACTGCAGCTGGTAATGTTCTAAAACTACATCCAGGCGATGGGTAAATGGGCATGTGAGAATTCATTAAACGGCACATTTATTATTCTCTCTCTTTTCTGTATGCATGTTATTCTTCAATAAAAATTTATTTAAAAAAAGTCATGCTGGAGATCGTGTCTTGTCTTCAAAATGGAAATTTTGGTAGTTACTTCATATGGATGCTGTGATTTTTAAGAGGCAACTCATTGTAAATGCCTGTCACTTTGCAAGGCAGTGAACACGTTTGATTTCACTTCCTCATCTTTCTTTCTTTTAATGTACTGATATTCACTTCTTTTTCTATAAGCAAAGATTTCTCCTACCTTTAAAGTACTCATGGTTCTTGTGGAGGCTACTTTTATTGTAGGCTGGAACATTGACTAACTATAAAAAAATTGTAAGGGATTGCACATATCTTGAGGCCAAAGAAACATTGATTCTAGGAAGGAGGTGATCAAGTGACCCAGAGGTAGGATATGAAGTATGTCCGATTAAAAGAGGAAAATGTGTCTACCTACCTACCTGCCTATCTATCTATCTGTCATCTATTTGTCTATCTACCTGATTTAAAAAGAGTAAGACTAATTAATCTGCACTGATTTGGAACCACTTAGTTAAAAAAAAAAAAGTGCTGAATAGTGTGTAGAGTATATTATGTTGCCAAACTCTCTGCATATGTGTCTATACACAAATGGATTCTTATATGCTTGCATATGCATAGAAAGATAACCAGGAAACTGGCTACCAAGAATAAAAAAAAAGGAAGGAGCAAAATAGAAGCAGCTGTGTTCCATGACAGCAGGCAGCCACCATATCAGCTCTGTACTTCCTATCTCCAGATATCTTCATATCAGAGGAAAATGAAAACTTTATTCGTTTAAACCATTATTATTGAGAGATATCTGTCATACATGTTTGAATGTAATCTCAATGGCTGCAATTCCAGTTTTTACTGTTTAAATTTTTTTTTTTACCATGTGTAGGTAATATTTTTTGAAAATATTAATAAGATGAAAGATTTCAGTTTGAGCAAAGACTACAGTGAGAGACCAAAAGTAGAGTAATCAACAGAAACTAAGACATCTAGCAAAAGATGTGGGACTTACGTTATACATGTGAGAAGACCAAGGACAATGTTTTAGGCAAAATGGGGACGTATGTGAATTTTGTCCTTGGTGTCTTCATCTGCACTTCTTCTATAATACTCATTCTCATTCTTCTCCCCAACCTCAACTTCCCATGTTCCATTCTTGCTTTTTGTTGACTTTACACTAAGCCATTTTTAATAATTAACAGTCAATTATCAGGATCATTAAAAATGAACTATTAACATTGGTCAACTGCCAGAATTGTAAAGAGAGAGGTGGATCTATAGGGAATGAGGAACCCTAACATAGTGGGAAGACCCTTCCTATTGTCCTTTCCTCTTCTCCTTGGTCTACTGGATGCCAGCATTTCATACCTCCAGGCACTGTTTTGTAATCTAAGGCACATGTCCCATTACTGTGCTGTGTAATCAGTTTGAGGATCATGGCTATACTAAAAACAAAACAAAACAAAACAATTTATTTGTAATAGCCTCAAATTGGAAACAACACAAATATCCATCAGCAGGTGACTATACAAATTGTGGTGTGTCCTTACAATAGAATTGTTGTTGTCGTGTGCCATTGAGTAGACTTCAACTTATAGCAACTCTATAAGGCATAATAGAGCTGCCCCATGGGGTTTTCTTGGCTATAATCTTTATAGAAGCAGATTGCCACATCTTTCTCTTGTGGAGAAGCTGTTGAGTTTGAACTGCCAACGTTTCAGTTAGCAGCTGAGGGCTTAATCACTGCGCCACCAGGGCTCCTTACAATAGAATGCTACTCATCAATAAAAAGAAATGAATTATTGATCATGCAACAGCATGGATGAATCTCAGAATAATTACACCTAGTCAAAGAAATCAGACCAAAAAAAAGTACATTTTATGATCCTGTGTTTATAAAAATCTAGAAAATAAAAACTAATCTATAGTGACAAAAAACAGATCAGTGGTTTTCTGTAGGTGGGGGAGAAAGGAGCATCAAAAGGGAAACATTACGAAGGAACATGAGGGAACTTTCGGGTTTATTGGATATTTTCATTTCTTGATTGTAGTTATGTTTCCACAGGTATATCCATATGTCAAAACTTATCACATTGTACATTTTAAAAAGATGCAGTTTATTATTTATCAGTTGTACCTCAATAAAGCTGTTAAAGAAACTCAGAACATCAAAGTGTGTCACACATGGTAAATTTAAGTATTATTTAATGACAAATTTGTATTTATGTACATACACACACAGATAACTAGTATTATATATACAAATATGTGTATATATGTATAGACAGCCCTCACGTTTACTTGTCAATTATCTTTCTTAAAAAATAAAAAAAAACTATTTTCCAATGAATTAATTTATGCTTTTGTTCTTCTTGCTCTCCTTAGGCATGTTTCATGAACTCTCCTTCTGCTCCTCCTCTTAAATTCTGGAATTGAATGCATAATGCATTTATTTTCAGTCTCTTGTCTTTAAGAAAGAAGTAATTTAAACCTATGAGTGTACTCCTAAGTAGAGCTTTGTTTTAAATGTAGTGTTTTCAATGTCATTAGTTTCAGTTTTTTTTTTTGACCCCAATGCTACTTAAGAGAACTTTAAAACACTTCCTTTTATTGAAGTGTCATTTCTAATTTTATTGCATTGTTCTCAGAGAATGTGCCCTGTTTGTTTCCTTTTTTTTTTTTTTAAAGAATTAATTATTCTGGGATATAGAGTATTACAGTAGTTAGGAGCATAGCTCTGAAGTTGCACAAGACATTGCTGAACACGTTTAAAGATGAAGGAACCAAAGCTTGAAGAACTTATATAACTTGTCCCCCCACCAAAAAAAAAAAAAAATCTTGTAGTGAAGGATACAAGAGTCTATCTCATTTTGTTGTTGTGAGGATTAAATGAGTTTATACATGCAAAGTACTTAGCATGGTGGCTGGCTGCAATGGGATTGAATGTGTATTTTCTAGTTGGTATTAATATTGTTAATTCTTTTTTTGGATTAGCAAATGATAAGTATATTCTATAGTCTCAAGATACAACATTTAGCGTAATAATTAAAATATCTTTAGTAAATATATTATTCAAATTGATTATGTCCTTGTTTATTTTGCCTATTTTAGAGTCCATGTGACAGCTTCCTATTAAAGTTGTGTTTTTCAAATACAGGCAGTGCCCAGGTTATGAACATCCAATTTACATACATGCAGCTATGAACCAACCTCTGTAAAGCCTATTATATTAAAAATTCTAGGTACATACAGTGTCTCATAACAACAAATGGGTGTTACTTTGCAATGTGCATTGAAACATTATTATTATTACTGTATTATTTTGTAAAAGATGTTTTAATGTATCTGGAAGTGTTTCTTTAATTTTTTTAAGCATAGAAAGTTATACTATATACTAAGACAAACATTTGATTGACTTTGGATATGAACCATATCTAACTGTTCCAATTTATGTACAAAATTGACATAAAGACAGATTTAGGAATGGAACTCATTTGTACTCTGGGGATTGTCTGTACTAGTTTTTGGCACTTGTATACTGAATGCCATGCTATCTGTTACATAATTTCATGACTGTGATATTTCATCTGGGATTATACCTTGGTCTGGTATAAATTGGTGATTTTTCTCCACTTAATGCAATAGTTTATAGCTTGGATTCTACATTGTTTCTAAGAGTAAAATAGTCAATCTTGTTTTTTATTTGTTTATACTTACTTAAAATGTCTTTTTTCCTGAAATCTTTCTAAGTTACACTTTTAAATCCGTATTTGTAAAGAGGTGGGAGTCTGATTAATTCGATAGTCTTTACTTTTTAATAGAGTTTCAACCCATGTATGCTTATTATTATATCTTTCTGTGTTAATGCTTCTTTCAGGTTATCTTTTTATGTACTTTGGTATTTTATTATGTTTTTCTTGTTACTTTTATTTAAGTGATTTTTAAAAGATATTTAAAATTATCTTCTCTATTAGAAAAATTTTAGCTATTTTTCTCTAACTATAAATGCCAAGAATGAAATGGTTTCTATTGACACCCTTATAAGAGAATTTTACTCCTTTCTTTCTCTCTTAATTTTCTAGTTTTATTAACATCATTTACGACTGAAATTGGCAACAATATTTTATAAGATCCTTAAGACTTACAAGTTTATTTTTAATATTTACATTTGATTTTCTAAACTTTAAAAAAAAACAGAACCAAATCAAGATCGTTGCCATTGAGTTGATTCTGACAGAAAGCGACCTTACAGAACAGAGTAGAATTGTCCCATAGGATTTTCGAGGCTGTAAATCTTAAAGCAGCCTGCCAAATTTTCTTCCCACAGAGTGGCTGATGTGTCCGAACCACCGTCCTTTCAGTTAGTAGCCAAGTGCTTACCACTATGCCACCAGGGGAGTAGGTAAACTTTTAAAAGTAACTAATTAAAGAATTTAAAAGTCTCCAGTTTGTTAGTTTTATTGTATTTATTTTCTTCATTCTGAGTTCTTTATTTCGTTTCATTTCTTGGATAACTTTAATAAATCGGTAATGTTTTAAGGAATGGTATATACAGAGTGTACTTTTAAAGCTCTTGTATTTCTGTTTTGTGATGCGTGTTTCTGGTTAGTAGACTCAATTTAGGGAAGATTTCCTTTTCCTGTTGTTCCTTCACAGTCTTTACACAGTATGCTCTATACTTCTAGAATTCCTGTTAAATTCCTTCTGTTCTATCTTCCACCTCTGTTTGTGCTGGGCTGTCTTCACCTGCCCATCAGACCCATCCTCAGCCCTTCTCTGTCCTTCTATGTGTCTCACAAAGATGACCTCTATGGACTGCGTCACCAGGTTCTCTTGCCCTCTGGTTTCTGGTCGTCAAAATGAACCAACAAGAAATCAGAAGGTATGAAGAGTGAAGCTGGGCTATTTTCACCCTGCTCCTTCCCTACCAGGTCTTCTTGGGACAGAGTCTACATTCCTCTACCAAATGTCACACCTCCTGTTGATTATCACATTTCCCCATCTCCCATGGCTAATGGCTAATTTGGTGGTGTAGCAGTTAAAAGCTATGGCTGCTAACCAAAAGGTCGGCAGTTTGAATCCACCAGGCGCTCCTTGGAAACCCTATGGGGCAGTTCTACTCTGTTCTATAGGACTGCTATGAGTCAGAATCGACTCAACCGCAACTGGTTTGGTTTTTTGGTTTGGTTTAATGGCAAATCTGGTATTGGCGAAGAAAATTGAATATATCATGGACTGCCAAAGAATGAACAAATCAGTCTTAGAAGAGACAAAACCAGAATGTTTCTTAAAAATGAGGATGGTGAGACTTCAACTCGCTTACTTTGGAAATCTCATCAAGAAAGATCACTGTAAAAGGACATCATGTTTGCTAAAATAAAGGACACAAAATGAGGAAAACCTTCAATGAAATGGATTGACACAATAGTCGCAAAAATGGGCTCACCCATACCAACAATCATGAAGATGGTACAGGACTCGGCAACATTTCATTATGTTATGTATAGGGTCAAGGTCACCATGAGTAGGAACCAACTCCATGGCAACTAACAACAACAACAACAAAGGGAGAGAAAGACATTAAACAATGTAATATAAACAATATACAAATTAGATAATTGTAGTTTAATATATTTTATGAAGAAATAAATGGAGCATTGTCGTAGAGAACACTCTTAGGAGGCTACTTAAAGAGTGTGGTCAAGGAAATCTTCCCTGTGGGGGTGACAATAATGAACAGAAACCAGTCATATGAGGAGTTTAAGAAAGGATGCTCCAGGCAGAATGAGTAGCAAAGTAAAAAGCATAAGGTGTCCTACAAATAAAAAGAAGTCCAGTGTGGCTGGAGCATGGTGAGAAAGGACAATCATAGCATGGGATGACGATGAATAAGGAAAGGATTTAAAGAACAATAGAAAGCTTTTTCAAGGGCTATTATCAGGGAGAGATATGTGTATTTAAAGGATTGTTTTGAATGCTTTATGGTGGATGAATGGTCAGTAGGAAGGCAAAAGAGAAAATGGGCAGGCTATTTAGTAGGCTATCGTAGGAGTCCACATGAGCTATGTGGTTTGGACTAGAATAGCAGCACCAGGTTATTCTTGATAGAATTTGATTTGTTGGATGTGAGGAGTGAGGGAAGAATATGACTCTACCATCTCTTGCTTAAGCACCCTTGACAAGAAAGTCATAGGGAGGCAAAGCTTGAGAGCTAGGTGTCACGTTTGGTTTTGACAAGTCTGAAATGTCTATGAGATAGGCTGATATATCACTGGAAATATTAAGAGAAGATTATTCATAGGAAAAAGAAGCTCTGAGGAGAAATTTGTTCTGAAAATATAGTTTGAACATTGTCAGCACATAGATAATGCTTTACAAAAGGGAGTATCTAGGGAAAATGTGGATAGAAAAGGGAAATGGCTTGAGCTCCATCCCTGAAGAACCTCAGCACTTACAGGTTGGATGGAGGAGTTGACAGTGAAGGAGGTGAAGGAACAGTCAGTATGATAAAAAGAAAGCCAGGAAAGTGTAAAATCGGGGAGCTGATAATGAAAAGGTTTTCATGAAAAAGGGAATGATCAGCTATACTAAGTGCAGCTGAGAGGTCAAGTAAGAAGAAAGAAAGTATCTACTGGAATCAACAATATGTAACTCACTGTTGTTTTAAATAAAAACAGTGTCAGTGGAGAGGTTAGGTTAGAAGCCAGACTGAAGAGATGGAGGGATGGCTACTTGGTGAGTAACTGCAGAAAATTCACGTGAACAACTTTTTGAGACATGCTATGAAAACGAACAGAGAAATGGTGTGGAAACTGGGGTAGGAAGTTGTGGGGTAAAATAAAGAGTGTTGTTTATTTTTTAATTAGAGAAATTACTGCATGTATTTAGGCTTATGGAAATGACCCAGAAGAAAAAGAAGATTAATGAAAAAGGAGAGAAAGGGGAAAATTGTAGTACTGAAGTCCTTGATTTGGCTAGATGGGATAGAAGGCAGAACGTAGGTAGAGAGACTGAGAGACTGATCTCTGATGGGAGGAGGGACATGTCCTGAACTGTAACAAAAAGTACGGTTAATAATGCAGGCTTGTCACTTCGAAGGCCAGAGTAGCAGAGGCAGGGGTCTGGGAACCATGGTTTCAGGGGACATCTAGGTCAATTGGCATAACAAAATGTATTAAGAAAACAGTCTGCATCCCACTTTGGTGAGTGGCATCTGGGGTCTTAAACTCTAGCAAGTAGCCATCTAAGATGCATCAATTTGTCTCAACCCACCCAGAGCAACACCTAGAGCAAAGGAAAATGAAGAACACCAACGACATAAGGTAATTATGGGCCCAAGAGACAGAAAGGACTACATCAGCCTGAGACCAGAAGAACTAGATGGTGCCTGGCTACAACTGATGACCGCCCCGACAGAGAACACAACAGAGAATCCCTGATGTAGCAGGAGAACAGTGGGATGCAGACCTCAAATTCTCATAAAAAGACCAGACTTAATGGTCTGACAGAGACTAGAAGGACCCCGGAGGTCATGGTCCCCATACCTTCTGTTAGCCCAAGACTAGAACCATTCCCAAAGCCAACTCTTCAGAAAGGGATTGGACAGAAAATGCTACTAGTGAGGAGTGAGCTTCTTGGCTCAAGTAAACGCATGAGACTATGTGGACAGCTCCTGTCTGGAGGGGAGATGAGAAGACAGAGAGGGACAGGAGCTAGCTAAACGGACATGTGTAATACAGGGTTGAGAGGAGGACAGTGCTGTCTCATTAGGCGGAGAGCAGCTAGAAGCACACACAAAGGTGTATAAAAATTTTTGTATGAGAGACTGAAAAAAAAAATAATGCAGGTTTGTATGTTTGTTGATGACAGTATTGATAGAGTTCCCAAACTGATACTTTCTATATTCTTTCTATATTCTTAATGAAGATCAGGTTAAAATTTTCACTAAACAAATTTGAAGGGGATGCATAATTTTTTTCAAGATAAAAAATAATATTTTTATTTCACTCATAAATAACCACAATTTTTTATTTATTAATGATATATGTGTGCCTGTTGGGTACTTTACAACCTCTCAAACCTTGAACTCAGATTAGACAGCTTACTGTTATTTTTTATTCTGCATTGATTTTCAGATGGTCCTTGCTGATGTGGAATATATTAAATGAAGTTGTAAAATGGTCAATTCATATAGTGGGAAACCACCTTTACTTAGAAAATGTAGTTGAATTGTTGGAAAATGATGAGCGTCCAAATGAAGTCTTTCAATGATGAATTTTAAGTGCAACCAGTATATGATTATATTTTCCCTAGATGCTTGGGTGCTGACGTAGAAAAGATAAAATAGCTGGGCCGATCCATTTGAGATTTGGAATCTATAGCACTCATCCAGTCTACTTTTCACTGACTCTATTACAAAGTTAAATTCAAGAATCATATATTCATCTTCATTAAATCTTTCTTAGTCTCAAATTATTATGATTATCCATCATTTCCTATTCTTAGTCCATGAATATAATGTTCTATTGAACCTTGATACAAACATAACAGAGAATATGTTAAGCTTTTCTATCTTGTACTACATTTATTTTATTTTATGGAGTGATGGTGGTCACCTGTTGTTTCCTTTGAATGCAGGCATTCTTTCATATGCCTAGAGGGGTTTTCTTTCAATTCTTCCATTTCTTTGCAAAGGGAGAGCCCTGGTGGTGCAGTGATTAAGCATTCAGCTGCTAACCAAAAGATCTGCAGTTTGAATCCACCAGCTGCTCCTTGGAAATCCCAAGGAGTTCTACTCTGTCCTATACAGTGGATATGAGTTGGGATGGACTTGACAGCAATGGTTCTTTTTGGTTTATAATGGTCAGAGCTGGGAGTTTAAATGGGATCTTTCAGATATTGTGTGAATTCCTGTTCATTTTTTAGGATTCAGAGGAAGGGAGAAGAGAAAAACTGATATTATTGTAGTTTACTCTGCCAGTTCAGAAATCCAGAGGTGGGGAGGGAATGGGAATAGAGAGACAGAGCTAGATGAAGTGGTGGCAGAAACCATCACATATGAAAGGACTCATTTCTCTGTCATGTTTGTTGAGGTATTCAGGGTTTAGCCAAAGCAGTGTTTCCATTCTTTGCCTGAAACAGTTTCTTTATTAGCCAGGTGTAGTGGTGTTCGCACTCTTCATCAGTCATGGTAGTCCTTAGAGAGGGTGAGCCAGCCGTAAGCACTGATGTCTGACTTCCTGTGGCTTCTGGTAACCCTTGTTCTTCCTGAGACATGGTGAGCTGCTTAGGAGCTAACTCTCTGCTTTCCGTCAACTCCTTACTCTTTGATTTAAGGGGTAATAGTTGATGGTTTCTACCAGTTTTCTGCTATTTCCAGATTGAAAGAAAAGTTTATCCCAAATAAGCTGTTGGATAAGTTCTTCTTTCAATCTATTCACATCTACAAACATCTAAGAGAAATACCTCAAATATTCTGACTGGAGCATATTATTCCTCCCTGATTTTCAGCATCACTAGGAGCAGAGCACATCCTTTGGCCCCAGGTTCATATGCTGTGAAGCTCCTAGACGAGGGAAAGGTTGATGACAAGGACCTTCTCCTAGAACCAACAGAGAGAAAAAGTCTTACCCCAAAGCTGGCACCCTGAGTTTTGACTTTAAGCCTCCTAGACTGTGAGAGAATAAGTTTCTCTTCGTTAAAACCATCTACTTATATTTCTGTTATAGCAGCACTAGATAACTAAGACACATGGTGTCTGGGGGCCACAGTCTTGGGGGTTCCTCCAGTCTCTGTCAGACCAGTGAGTCTGGTCTTTTTTTCTGTGAATTTGAATTTTGTTCTACACTTTTCTTCTACTCTGTCTAGGACTGAACTCTTCTTTTTTTATACAAACTGGTTTTAATGTTTTGGAACATAATTTAGCATTGTGCACCAAAATCAATTCTAAGCCATTGATTTAAAATCAAATAAATCTAATTTTGAATTTCATAGTTATAAATCAAATGGAAAAGTATAACAGCCAAATATTGTTAGTTCTATTAAAATTTTCCTCAAACATCGTTTTAATAAGTGTCTTATTCATCTAGTGCTGCTGTAATGGAAATACCACAAGTGGATGGCTTTAACAAAGAGAAATTTATTCTCTTATAGTCTAGTAGGCTGCAAGTCCAAATTCAAGGCATCATGTTCAAGGGAAGGCTTTCTCTCTCTTTTGGCTCTGAAGGAAGGTCCTTGTCATCAATCTTCACCTGGACTAAGAGTTTCTCTGTGTAGGAACGTCAGGTCCAAGGGATGCGCTCTGCTCCCAGCACTGCTTTCTTGGTGGTGTGACAACCCCCTTCTCTGCTTGCTTCCCTTTCCTTTTATCTCTTGTAAGATAAAAGGTGGTGTCAGCCACACTCCAGGGAAACTCCCTTTACATTGGATCAGGGATATGACTTGAGCAAGGGTGTTACAACAAGCCATTTTAAAAGTTGTTTTGATAATAAATAGAAAAAGCCCATTTACCTCACAACTTGTCATAAATTTGAGGAGTTGCTCAATGAAGTAAGCTGCAGCTAAAATAATTCCTACCCATTCCCTTCTGCAGAGTGGTTATGCGATCCCTTCATTTCAAGGTAATAACTGCTATTGTAAAGAGTACCCATTTAGTGTCCAGAGACTGCCAGCTTTTAGATATGTAACCCTGGACACATCACAGGATAAAATCACATTTCTACCTCCCAACATACATAAAATGAGTTCCACATGGACTAAAGAACTAAACATGAAAAGTGAACTTTTAATTTGCCATTAGAAGAAAATATGGCTGCAAATTTATATGTGCCATGGGTGGGGGAGGGTTTTTTAGTCAGGGTCCAAAAAACACACTCAGAAAGTAAGATTTGTCCATATCAAGAGATAACACTTTTGTATAATGAATAGTCCTGTAAACATAGTGAAAGACAATTAGACTTGGAGAAAATTTTCAATGTGTAAAACAGATAGAGGATCAGTATTTAGAGCTATATTAAAGCCAATTAAAAATAAAGAAGACAACCAAAAGAAAAATGGAGGGAAGGTGAGAACAGGCAATTCACAGAAGAAATGACTCGAAGAACCAATAAGCATATAAAAAGATATTCAGCTTCACTAATAATCAGAGAAATACAAATTAAAAGCAAAAAGGAGACTTCACTTTCCATACATCAGATTAGCCAACTATTTCTAAACGGATAATATCAAGTGCTGACAAGATCAAGAAGTTTTTATCCAATGCCACCGAGAGATTAAATTAGAAAAGGCATATAGCTTGTGACCCAGTAGTCCTATGGTGGGGGATGTTGTTGTTAGAGCAGAGTGATAAGGTCTCAGGTGCATAGTATGTAGGCATTCATCTGGCAAATATATACTTTTCAATCTGAATCAGAAAGAGGATCAGAAACTGTTTGCATTCATGTGGAACAGACAGCAAAATTCATTTACATTTTGCCTCAGGACTCAGCTAACTTTTCTGCCCTCTGTCACGATAAGTTTGAAAACGATCTGAACAGCCTGGACAGACCACGGAACATCATACTGATTTTTTACATCAGTGATATCATGCTAATTGGGCAAGACAAGCAAGAGTAACTAATAAATTGGAAGTCTTGAAAAGGTACATGTACTGAGAAGGAGGAAGAGAAACATTACAAAAACATTTCAGCAATGTTTTTAGTGGTGCATGGTCAGGACAACAACAACATGGTCAGGACATATTTTGAAATTCCCTACAAAGTAAAAGCCAAATCACTGCACTTTGCATCCCCTGCCACAAAGAAGGAAGCACAGAGCCTAGTTCATCTCTCTTAGTTCTGGGTCTACTGTAACTTGGGCTTCCAATGGGACACCTAGCTAGGTAACTGAGAGATGGTGGGATCATTAACTGAGATAGGAGAGGTAAGGGAGGGAGAGTTTTTCTTGAGGGGAGATGGAGACTTGAGGCTGCAATGCACACCACCCTCTAACGTTAAACCAGGAATGGCCCCAAGATATAGAGGGGCTATTCCTGTGTAGGCAGTGGCCAAATATTCCCGTCTATGTATAAAAGAGTTGCAGAGGTAGGGACCCAAAAGAATTTTCTTCTGGCATGACACTGTACTTAGTATGTGTGGCAGTTTTTGAGGAATGTTATTTCAATAAAGCCATTAGTAGATGTTAAACACTGCTTATTTATCTTATGGTCTTACCAACTTCCTTTGAGCGACATTTTATAATGATATTTTAAAGCTGCTGTTTACTCATCAAAGAGTAGCTGTTGACTCATCAAGGTCAGATATGTTTATGAAAACATCCTGCACTAAGCAACAAATGTTCTCAGTGAATTAGAGAAATACATTAAACCACAAAAGGTGGTGGTTATGTTGAAATCTAGATGTAATTAAATGGCAGTAGGCTGAAAATGTTCTACAATTTATTTTTTCATCATGTGTATAATTTATTTCTGTAATGTAAAAATAAAACCTATTCAGTTTTAAAGTTGTATAAGAACATTTTGGGAACCATAGAAACCATTGAAAGGGATTTGGGAATAGGGATTGGAGAAAGAATTGCATTGTATACTTATCCTTTAGTAAAATTAAATTTTTGAGCCATTTGTATATATTATCTATTTAAAAAATAAATACAATATTAAAGCACATGGAAGTAAAATATCATATTCATAAAAGTGCCAAAAATTATAAAATATTTAAGAATAAAATTTAGCAGGAAAGAGACAGGACATTTATAGGGAAAGCTATGAAATATACTTTAAAAGCACAAAATAAGACCTGAGAAAAGGAAGCAAAACCTGTGTCCCTGCAAGGAAGATTTAATAGCATAAAAATATCAATCCTTTCCAAGTTAATGTAATATTTTAATGCAATTCCAATCAGAGTTCCAAAAGGTTGGGACAAAATTATTTTAAAGTAGGTATGGAAGCATAACTGTCTAAGAATAGCAGGATAATTTAGAATAAGTAGCCTTAGTAAAGGGGCCTAGTGTTATAAGATATGAGAGGGATTAAAAAAGTCATTGGAGAGAAAGGCATCAGCCAATTAGTAGTAATCTAAAGGAATGTGAACGTTAAGTTGTGTATATAGAGCAATCTAATATAATGGAGGGATATAAGGCAGATAGGCGGTCAGAAAAGACTTCCTTAAAGGAAGTTATACTTAAGCTGAAAGAGTCGCCAACATTAACTAGGAGAAAACAGGAGGGACCACCATTCTAGGCATAAGAAACAACACGTGCTAAATCCTGTGGCAAGTGCCATGCATGGACAGAGGGACCTATGACTACAACTGAGTGGGCTGGGCATGTATTGTAAGGTAAGAAGGAGCTAGACTGTGTAGGACTTGCAGGTCATTTTCAGACATTTTCTCCAGTTGCACAAATAGGCTTGTAGATGACCACCTGGTTTTCTAGGAAAATGCAACATTATATAGTGGGAAGAGTCCTGGGAAGAGAACAGGAGTTTTGTCATTCTGTTCTGCCACCAACTAGCTGTGTGTTACAAACAAGTTATTTGACCCCCATGAGCTTTAACTGCCTTACCTATAAAGCATGGAAGATAGTAAAGCCTTTCTGTAGTTGTTAGGGGAATCCAAATGAGGGTGAAGGATGTGAAAGTGCCTTGGAAAACAACTCACTGTAGGAATGTAAGGAATTATTAAAGTTTTACTTTATGTTTTTAAAGCAGTTTCTCTGCCTTGACCTTTATTGTTACCCAGAATGGGGAAGTTACCCATTTCTGATGCTCTGCCATGAATTCAGCTCTTAATTTTGGCTTCTGCTGGCTTTCATCTCCTACCTTTTACTACTTCTCCAAAACTCCACCCATTATGGTTACTCTAATTTCATCAGCTTCAAATGACCCTTGCAGTTGTCAAAGAAAACTCTGAGGATGCGTTTCTCCAAGTTTCTTCTCCTTTGTGCAGCTCTAAGATTCTTTGCCCTCATGCCTTTTATTAAAATCTATAATTCAAACCACCGAAAATATATTAAAAACACTCAACGAGTGTCTGTGTGTCTCATGACCCTGTGCCCCTTTCTTAGCTATTTAGTCTTAGAAATTTCTTCCTTGCCTCAATTGCAGTTCCAGATTTGGTTCCACTTTAAAATAAAGCATTAGGGGCCTGTAGGGTAAAAGACCTAGTTTTACCCTAAGCAAGGTGGTCTTTGTCCTTGTCTCTGGATAAATAACCCTAGGAGTAATTGGAGTGCCTTGGTCTGGGACTTCAGCTTGCACCTGAGGATTTGTACTAGTAATTGGGGCTGGCCACACCAGAGAAAACTCACCTGGAAGGCCAATATCAACTAGCCTCAAGAGGCATGAATTAGCCTTTTATATAGGACTAGTCAATAAAGGAACACTGGTGGTATACTGGTTAAGAGCTTGGCTGTTAACCAAAAGGTTGGCAGTTTGAACCACCAGCTACTTCCTGGAAACCCTGTGGGGCAGTTTTACCCTGTCCTGTAGGGTCTTTTTGAGTCGGAATTGACTGGATGGCAACTGGTTTGGTTTTGGTTTTAGCCAATAAAAGCCCAGAACATGAAGGCTTAGAAGCTTCCTGGTGGGTGAAGTGAGGGTGACGTGCCCTCTCTGAAGCATGGCAGCTTCATGTTAGAAACCTTCCCAGACCTTGTCCATGCATCTTGTCCTTATTATGATCTTGGTTTATATCCTTTTACCAGTCTTAATAAAACCAAAGTTGCAAGTATATCGTCTATGAGTTTTGGGTCATTTCAGAAAATTAACAAATCCAAGGATGGTGTCCTCTTAATTCATAAGGTCTACCATAGCACCTCCCTGGAGAAGGACATCATGCTTGGTAAAGTAGAGGGTCAGCGAAAAAGAGGAAGACACTCAACAAGATGGATTGACACAGTGGCTGCAACAATAGGCTTAAGCATAACAATTGTGAGGATGGCGCAGGATCTGGCAGTGTTTTGTTCTGTTGTACATAGGGTTGCTATGAGTTGGAGCCAACTTGGTGGCACCTAACAACCATAGCACCAGGTGGCTAGTGTAAGAGAGAGTGCCTCGTGATTGGTTGGTTTCAGAAATGGAGAATTGGGAAAGTGGGGATATGATTAATCTGTCCCTTCTGGGAATTGGCTTTATGCTGATTCTGATCCACAAAACTACCACTGTAAGGCCCTTTTGGTTAACATGCCTTTTGGTTCATGTGCCTTCAGAAACACTGTCAGCAACTGAGTGGTACGTTTGTATTTCTTATCTTCCTCCGCCCCAACCGTCTCCACCTCCCTAAGCAGTACTGACCTACCTTTCTTTCCGTGCATTTTCCAGTTTAAAAATATGCAGTGATTTAGCCAGTACTTACTGTTAACTCTGCTGGTCTTTTAGAGAGACTGAGCCTCCTAATCTAGGCCATTCATTATTTCTCTCTAGCGGTAGACCATGAACAAAGTAGATGGGGAGTCCTTAGAGAGTAAGGTCTTCGCTTGTACTTCAAAATGCAGGGCTGAGCCCAGACTTAGGTGCGTGCCAGGTGCCAGATGAGTGAAGGAGTGGGGAAACAGCTTAGAGCTATGCTTTTAAGATCTCTGCACAGCAAATGGAGTCTCCGGGTTGTGCAAATGCTTGATGCATTAAGCTGCTAACTGAGAGGCTGGCAGTTTGAATCCACTCAGAAGAAAGTCCTGGCAATCTACTTCTGAAAAATCAGCCATTGAAAATCCTATGGAGCACAGTTCTACTCTGACATACACGGGGTCACCATGAATTGGAATTGACTTGACGGCAACTGATTTTTACACGTCAAATTGTAGCAGTGACTCTTTGTCTAATGGCACCAGGGCTCCCCTCAAAGTAGAGTCGACTTTGATGACATAGATGGAGTCGAACTTTTGAGACCTTCATTTGCTGATGTGGTGCAACACAAAATGAGGAGAAATAGCTGCAAACATTCATTAGTAATCAGAACATAGAATGTATGAAGTATGGATCTAGGAAAATTGGAAATTGTCAAGAATGAAATGGAATGCGTAAAGATCAATATCCTAGGCATTAATGAGCTAAAATGGACTGATATTAGCCATTTTGAATCAGACAATAGTATGGTCTACTATGCCAGGAATGACAAATTGAAGAGGAATGGCAGTGCAGTCACTGTCAAAAAGAAATTTTGAGATCTATTCTGAGGTACAATGCTGTCAGTGATAGGATAATATCCATACACCTACAAGGAAGATTAATTAATGTGGCTATTATTCAAATTTATACATCAACCACTAATGCCAAAGATGAAGAAACTGGAAGATATTTTTCAACTTCTGCAGTGTGAAATTGATCATACTTACACTCAAGATGCATTGATAATTACTGGTGATTGGAATGTGAAAGTTGGAAACGAAGAAGGATCGGTAGTTGGAAAATACCGCCTTGGTGATAGAAAGATGGCAGAGATCACACAGTACAATTTGGAAAGACCAAGGACTTATTCATTGCAAATACCTTCTTTTCACCAACATAAACAGAGACTATACACACGGACCTCACTGGATGGAAAACACAGGAATCAAATCAACTACTTCTGTAGAAAGAGATGATGGAAAATCTTGATATCATCGGTCAGAACAAGGCCAGGGGCCAACTTTGGCATAGACCTTCAGTTGCTTATATGCAAGTTTGAGTTTGAAGATAAAGAAAATTAAAAGAAGTCCGCAAGAGCTGAAGTATGACCTTGAGTATATCCCACCTGAATTTGGAGATCATCTCAAGAATAGATTTGATGCATTGAACACTAATGACTGAAGACCAGATGAGTTGTGGCATGACATCAAGGACATTATACGTAAAGAAAGCAAAAGGTCATTAAAAAGACAGGAAAGAAAGAAAAGACCAAAGTGGATGTCAGAAGAGACTCTGAAACTTGCTCTTGAATGTAGAGTAGCTAAAGCCAATGGAAAAAATGATAAAAGAGCTGAATACAACATTTCAAAGGGTGGCTTGAGAAGACAAAGTAAAGTATTATAATGAATTGTGCAAAGACCTGGAATTAGAAAACCAAAAGGACAGGGCATGCTCAGCATTTTTCAAGCACAAAGATCTGAAGAAAAAATTCAAGCCTTGTGCTGCGGTTTTGAAGGATTCTATGGGCAAAATACTGAAAGACACAGGAAGCATTAAAAGAGGATGGAAGGAGTACCCAGAGTCACTGTATCAAAAAGAATTGGTCGATATTCAAACATTTCAAAAGATAGCATATGATCTAGAACTGATGATGCTGAAGGAAAAGTCCAAGCTGCACTAAAGGCATTGGTGAAAAACAAGGCTCCAGGAACTGACAGAATACCAGTTGAGATGTTTCAACAATCAGGTGTAGCACTGGAGGTACTCACTCATCTATGTCAAGAAATTTGGAAGACAGTAACCTGGCCAACCAATTGGAAGGGGTCCATATTTGCACCTATTCCAAAGAAAAGTGATCCCACAGAATGCAGAAATTATTGAAGAATATCATTAATATCACACACGAGTAAAATTTTGGGAAGGATAATTCAAAAACAGTTGCAGCAGTGCATTGACAGATAACTACCATAAATTCAAGTTGAATTCAAAAGAGGATGTGGATATCATTGCTGATGTCAGATGAATCTTGGCTGAAAGTAAAGAATACCAGAAAGATGTTTACCTGTGTTTTATTGACTATGCAAGAATATTCGACTGTGTGGTTCATAACAAATTATGGATAACATTGTGAAGAATGGAAATTGTAGAACACTTAATTGTGATCACGCAAAACTTGTACATAGACCAAGAGGCAGTCATTTGAACAGAACAAGGGGATACTATGTCATTTAAAATCAAGAATGGTGTGCCTCAGGGTTGCATTCTTCCACCATACTTATTCAATCTGTATGTTGAGCAAATAATCCAAGAAGCTGGACTATATGAAGAAGAATGAGGCATCAGGATTGGAGGAAGACTCACTAACAACCTGCGTTATGCAGATGACACAACTTTGCTTGCTGAAACTAAAGAGGACTTACTGATGAAGATCAAAGACCATAGCCTTTAGTATGGATTGTACCTCAATATAAAGAAAACAAAAATCCTCATAACTGGACCAGTAAGCAATATCATGATAAATGGAGAAAAGATTGAAATTGTCAAGGATTTAATTTTACACGGATCCACAATCAACATCTATGGAAGCTGTTGTTAGTTGTTGTTAGGTGCTGTCGAATCACTTCCAACTCATAGTGACCCTATGCACAACAGAACGAAACACTGCCTGGTCCTGTGCTAGCCTCACAAGTGTTGCTATTCTTGAGCTCATTGTTGCAGCCACTGTGTCAATCCACCTCATTGAGGGTCTTGCTCTTTTTAGCTGACCCTCTACTTTACCAAGCATGATGTCCTTTTCCAGGGATTGATCCCTCGTGATAACATATCCAAAGTATGTGAGATGTAGTCTCGCCATCCTTGCTTCTAAGGAGCATTCTGGAAGCAGCAATCAAGAAATCAAAAGACACATTGCATTGGGCAAATCCGCAATAGACCTTTTTAAAGTGTTAAAAAGTGAAAAAAAAAAGTGTTAAAAAGCAAAGATGTCACCTTGAAGACTAAGGTGTGCCTGACCCAAGCCGTCGTGTTTTCAATCACCTCATATGTATGACAAAGCTGTATAATGAATAAGGAAGACCAGAAAATTGATGCCTTTGAATTGTGGTCTCAGCGAAGAACATTGATTATACCACGGACTGCCAAAAGAGCAAACAAATCTTTCTTGGAAGAAGTACAATCAAAATGCTCCTAGAAGCAAGGATGGTGAGATTATATCTCCCATACTTTGGACATGTTGTCAGGGGGTCTCAGTCCCTGGAGGAGGATGTCATGTTTAGTAAAGTAGAGGGTCAGTGAAAAACAGGAAGACCCTTAATGAGATGGATTGACACAGTGACTGCAGAAATGGGCTCAAGCATAACAATGATCATGAGGATGGTGCAGGACGGAACACTGTTTTGTTCTGTTGTACACAGGGTCCCTGTGAGTCAGAACTGACCTGATAGCACCTAACAACACAAAAACGAAGTGTTCAAAAGCACAGATGTCACTTTGAAGACTAAGGTGCACCTGATCTGAGCCATAGTATTTTCAGTCACCTCATATGCATGTGAAAGGTGGACAATGAATAAGGGAGACTGAAGAAGATTTGATGCCTTTGTATTATGGTTTTGGCTAAGAATATTGAATTTACCATGGACTGCTAGAAGAACAAACTGTCTTGAAAGAAATATAGCCAGAGTGCTCCTTAGAAGCCAGAATGGTGAGACTTTGTCTCACGTACTCTGGACATGTTACCAGGAGGGACTGCCCCCGGAGAAGGACATCATACTTGGTAAAGTACGGGGTCAGCAAAAAAGAGGGAGACCCTAGATTGATGGATTGATACTGTGGCTGCAATAGTGCACTCAAGAGTGGCAACATTCGTGAGAATGATGTAGGACAGGGTGGTGTTTTGTTCTGTTGTACATACGGTTGCTATGAATCAGAGCAGACTGCAGGGTACCTAACAACAACAATATATTCTTCTGATATAGACAAAGTCTTCTTCAGACACTAAATCAAGAGAATTAGAAGGCCAGACTAGCTGTTCTCCTGTAAATTTAAAGAAATAATTCATAAAACACTACTAAAATTATTATAATTTCCTTTCATCCCTTGCAAAATTACCGTCAGTGAGCCCATTTTCCATCATTAAAATATTTTTTTATTCATTAAATGTGACTAAGAGAACCAGACTTTTAGGTAGGACATTTAAAAATTAATATTATAAAATTTTAATCTTTGTTTATAATATATTCATAGGTGAATTGTATGATATTAAGGATTTAAAAAGCTGAGGTGTTCTTTTTGCATGTATTAATTTTAAAGAATTATTTTTTGCTGTTTGAGAAAAGACCTTTCTCTCTTCCTTTTAAACGCACTGGGGGAAGCTGTATATCTAAAACTAGCGAATTGCAACTAAATAAAATGTATGTTCCATGCCCTCAAAAAGCTGAGGACATTGTATGGTGTTTGAAATTCCCATCCTAGCAGTCACTTCTTTGGGTTAAATCTTTTTGTTACAGTGTGGACAGTAGAAATGAGGCCCATTATTGCAAAATTAAAACAAAAAAAATTAAAGTTTTTTTGATAGCCATTTTTTCTAAAATGGATTGCTGATGTCCCTTCATTCTTATTCAGAGCATCGTGAGAATTGTTATTACTTATTTGCTGTCATTGCCAGAATATATTATTGTACTATTTGGTACAATACTTTTGGAACCTAATAACATATAGGTATAGGGTTTTTTGGCTTTACTTATAAAGGGACTTAATTAAAAAAAATTTATGCTCTTTTTTATGTATTTGTTTTCCTTCTTTCTTTTTCTAATAATATTTTACTTTTTGCTACTTTTAATCCATCTTATAAAGTGTGTATAAATCAAGATTTAACAGGCTTTATATAAGGACCTGAGCAGCTCTGCTAAGAAAATAATTATGAGTTCGGGCATATGGGCATGGAGCTTGGTTTGGTGACCTGGAAGCCTCTTGTTCTCGATTGCCTTTTGTTAGGCTGAAATTACCAAATGGGTGACAGCTAGGGAGGCGGGGTGTTACCATAACATGGTCTGGTTTATTAATGGCTTTATAAGGGTTCCAACTAACAGTGATTTTTCCATCTTCTTTTATTATGACATATTTCAAGCACACGAAAAATACCAATAAAAAGTCATTTTAAAAATGTACATGCACCCCAAACAGATTAAATATCGACATTTTCCTGTATTCACTTAAGAACTGTTATTTAAAGAAATAAAATATTATGTAAACAAATTAATGTGTTTTCCATATTCTCACAGATTCCTTTCTCCTTGTTTCCCAGGGGTAGCCACTTGCCTGAAATTGGCAGGTATCCTTTCTGTCCAAGTTTCTATACCCTTATGTATTCATAACTTATTTATATAATGTAGTTTAATATGTTTAAAATTATACAGGAATAATATACTGTATATAGCATTTTGAAATCTGTTTTTTTATTCCACCTTCCTTTTTCAAGGTTGATCTATATGGTGCATGTAGCTCTAGTTCCTCGATTTTGAATGTTGTGCAGTATTCCACTGTTTGACTCTACTACAGCTTATGCCAATTTTTCACTCTTATAAACATCCCTGTACAAGTCTTATGCACACGTGTAGGAGACTTCTCTAGGGTATATAGAAGGAATTACCATAGCTAGGTTATAGAATATGCACATCTTCACATTTACTAGATATGGCATAGTGCTCTCAAGATGGTGCCAATTTTTATTCCCGCTAGCAATATCTGAGCAGTCCCACTCTGTCAATTCCTTGCCAACTGTTGATTTTGCCAGACTTAAACATTTTTGCCAACCTGAAGGATGTGTTATGGTTTGCCACTGTTGTTTTAACTTGTACTTCCCTGATTACCAGGGAAGTCACATCTTTGCCAATGTTTAGTGGCCATTCAGCTTTCTACTTCTGTGAACTGCATAATCATATGCTTTGTTCATTTTCTTGTTAGGTTGCTTGAATTTTTCTTACTCATTTGTGGATATATTTGTATATGTTTGAATGCTAATCATTAGCCAGTTATCTGTGCTACATTATTATCTTTTCTTAGCCAGTGGTTTGTTTTTTAAATGTATTTATGGCATCTTTTGTTTTACACGGGTTCTTGAATTTAAAGGTATCAAATATATTAGTCTTTTCCTCTTGGTCTATGCTTTTTATTTCTTAGTGAAATATGTTTCTATCCCAATGTCATAAAGATATTCTTTCCATTTGGGATTTATTTTTGTGGGTTGTAGGATATAGATATCTAATTTTGTTTTTGCACACACAGAATCAGTTTCAGATTTCTTTGGGGATCATTGACATCACTGATATTGAGCTTTATCCATAATAGACTTTCATTGGTATATAATCTTCATTTCATAAATAATGGTATGGTTAAGTTTCATCTTCCTCTTTAGAAGGTAAGTTTCATCTTCCTCTTTAGAAGGTAAGTTTCTTAGATAAAATGATCTTTTGTTTTTTATACTCACCTTTCATTATTGATAGTTATTATTTCTAATGCTAGTCATAGTACCAAGTTCTGTGCTCAGTTGGAACGTGATAAAGTCATCATTTGTCCAGAGTAAGCATCAAAGGTCCCATTTTGTGTAAGAACAATGATTAACCCGTGAAGCAAATTCACAGAGCTACAGCTACTAATGTTGGTTGGGTACTACATGCCAAACATCATGCTGAATACTTGGCATAATCTAGCATGAAGACCTGTCTAGGTTCATGACAGATAAGAATCAATATCAGCACAAAACTAGTTCCTATGAGGTAGAGGTCAGACATACCTCTACTCTCCAACTTCTTCACTGTTTCTGACACCAGCTGTTCCCTACCACACCCCTCACGGTACTCTCTACTTCTCTGCTGGGCTCAGTGATTCGTTGCAATGGCTACGTAGAACAAATAGACCATACTCGCAGGTATGTGGTTTATTAGGGAAGTAACAAGCAACAACTTGGGATCAGGATCAATGTGGAAGTAACAGGAACAACTTGGAATTAGGATCAGGAAGCACATAGGTGGGTCTGGAAAGCTCTTCCAATGTGGAGAGCACATCCCTCCCTTTCTTCAGTGCAGAGCTTCTTCCAACCAGGACAGCTCTCTCTATACTGTGCTAGCAGGCCTCTTTGCCATGCTTGCTGGCCTGTCTGCTCTGCTAGCCAGCCTCTATGCCATGCTAGCCAGCCTCTCTGCCTTTGGCCTCCCTACCATCAGGCCTCTCTACTGCTATCTGGCCCAGCCTCACAGACAGCATAGCAGCTTTCTGCCATCATTGCCAGCTCTGCCACTGGGCCCCTCCCAGACCACTCATATAAACAAACTCCTTGTCAGTTTCAAGATGTGGCCCTCCTAGTAGGACCGTGAACTGACCAATCTACTTGCTGGACCACAAGTTGCTCAACCCTATTGGGTGGTTTTATATACCACTTTTCCAGGTAGTAAACTGCCCAATCCCTGCAAGATGAATAAAGTAGACCAATCTCAAGGCAGACAGTGGCCCAACGAATAATTTTTTGGCAGAATTACAAATCCAGAGCCAAAAAAGCCATATATAAGAGAACTTCATTGTACTACACGTGGATTTTGTAGTTTAATTCTCACAAACATTGTTCGGAGTAGGTTCTGCAATTATCCTTGTTTCCCAGAGGATACAGAAGAGATTTAATAACAGTCTCAATGGTTGTCAGTTTTGACAATGACCAAAAACCAATATGGTCAAATGTTTTAATATCCTATTTGTTCCAATGTTTTTGTCTTAGGCTGGGTTCTCTGGAGAAGCAAAACCAGTAATGTGTATGAATATACATAGATTTATATTAAGGAAACAGCTGATGCAATTGTATGGGTTGGAATGTCCCAAGTCCTTGGATCAGGAGAGAGTCCTTTCCCAATTCACGGAGCCACAGAAGCTGGTGAACCCAAGATGAGCAGGTTGGGGAGCAGGGATTCTGCTCACAGGTTGTGACAGTCAAGGAATACCCAAGGTAGGCAGGCAAGTCAGCAAGGTTTCTCCTGAGTCACTTAGCTGCAGGGGCTGGTGAACCCAAGATAGGCAAGTTGGGGAGCAAGACTCTTGCTCGCAGGCTGTGAAGATCGGCGAATCCCAAGATGGACAAGTAAGCTGCTAGCTCAAGTCCCAAGAACCAGAAGTCAGACAAGAGACAGCTGCTGAATCCAGAACAAGCCAACAACCTTTGCAAGGTGAGCAGGAAAAAGAAGTAGACGGCGGAAGGCAGAGAGATGAAGGCTGGGGAGCGGTGAGCTCCCACAGGCCTCACCCCACTGGCACCACTCAGCAGATTCCACCATGGGGGTGATCACATATCAAATTTCACCAGAAAAGTGATCACAACATTATACAGCTGCCAAAACACTGAGAATCATGGCCCAGCCATGTTGACACACAATCTTAACCATCACAGTCTTTATTGTTACTTAGATAAATGCTTTTTGTGAAAACAATGAGAAATAAAAAATCAACCCAAGTCATTTGATTTTTCTAATAATTGGGCCTATAACCATCCAAGAATTAAGTTGTTCAACAGAGCCGATGCCTTGCCCTCCTTAAGACAAGAGACATTGTTAGTTGTTTTATAAAAGTAGCAAGCCCTAATAAATCCAACCACAGGAAGTAAGAGCCAATATGGAGATGAGATTTTAAAGATAGCTCTGTAGTAAGTGAAGAGCAGATGCATGCAGAGGGGACCATAACCAATATTTCATCATTGGGTAAAATACTGTAAAAATACTTAGGGAAGGAGGAGGGATAAACTAGTTTCTGGCTTAAACAATACAGAAAGTGAAGAACTCTGAAGCCACATGATACATTCAGTCAGGGTAGTTTTACCTCTTCATTTTGAGCATTCTCTAGTCTTACATTAGTTTAGCTGCTTCCGCTCGGCTATTAGCTGAAAGCATTCTGTTTTCATTTGTGAAGAAACATTGAATCCCCAGCATAACATAAAAGACTTACAGGCTAAATAAGATATTTTTCATATGTTAGATTTAGATTTTTCCAAAGATGTGTAATAGTCCAGATCAACACAACAGCGTTCTATAAAACACACCTTTAAATTACCTACTGACTCTTAGAAAAGAAAGGGTAGGAAAGACATTTTCCATGGTAAACTTTAAAATGTCGTTGTAAATTAGTTTCATGTCATTTCAAAAAATATTTCTTGAGGGCTTGCCATAATCCATGTACTGTACTAACTGAGGATACTAAGATGAAAGGCTTAGTCATCCTCCTCCTTGAAGAATTCATGTTCTTCATTAGTGATTTACTATTTTTTTTTTTGTCACTTAACTATATTTTGAGAGAGTAGACTAGAGGACAGATTATTTCGATTGTAGGTTGACTGCAAAAATAGCTCCAATTTTCTACTCTTCTTTGTATTCATATCTTTTGCAATGTGACTTTATAGCTCCTCCCATTAAGAGATGGAGTCTGGCATTATTACATCCTAATGGAACAAGAAGGAGCCCTGGTGGTGAATGACTAAATGCTAGGCTGCTAACCAAAACTTTGGCAGCTCAAACCCACCCAGCATCCCTTCGGGAGAAAGACCTGCTGGTCTGCTTTCATGAAGATTGCAGCCTAGGAAATCTTATGGTGAAGTTTTACTTACCTCATGGGGTTGCGATGGGTCAAAAATTGACTCAATGGCACTTAACAACAATAGAAAGTGGCAGAAATGATAGTGTGCTGGTTCTAAGCTTGGCAAGCCCCTGGGTGATGCAAATGTTTAAACACTTGGCTACTAATGGAAAGGTTGGTGGTTTGAACCCACCCAGATGTACCTCAGAAGAAAGACCTGGTGACCTGCTTCTGAAATGTCACAGTCATGAAAATCCTATGCCTTACATACAGTTCTACTGTGAAACACATGGGGTCTTCAGCAGTCAGAATTGACTCCACAGCAACTGTTCTTTTTTTTTTGTTGTTGTTGCTCCAAGCTTACACCTTAAGCGGCTTTGCGTGCTTTTACTCTGTCCTGGAATCCTGTCACATCCATGATAATAAGCCCAGGGTAGTCTAAATCAGCCAACCCTAGTTGATTCGCCAGTTGACCATAGAGTTATGAACCAGCCTAGCTGATATCAGCATACTGTGTTCCCAATCAACCAGACTGCCTAACTCACCCATAGACTCATGAGAAATAATAACTAGTTACTGTCTTAAAGCTTAAATTTTAATACAATAGGTTTTAGGGTGGTTTGTTATGTAGCCATAGCTAACTCAAAGAAATGTGGATAATATTTGCGGGTATGCCTTTTGGCTCTGGAAAGGCAAGTCCTGTTAAAACCCCTTGGGAAGTTTAGGCAGCCTTGGGAACCCATGAGAATACTCTAAATCTAATGGGTAATACTCATGGGTAGGTACTTGGTGGGGAAAGGCTGAAATGAGGGCTGTTGAGGGATTATCAAGTCAAACTTGACCAACTCCTTAAGCTCCTCAAAGAGCAGGCCTTTCAGTAGGGGTTGCCAAGCATCTGAATTTATCATATTTTTATGTAAATAACCCACACCTTCTATGTTTGTTTGCCAGCTGCTCCCTCCTGCCCCCATGTCATGGATTGAATTGTGTCTCCCCAAAATATCTGTCAACTTGGCTAGGTCATAATTCCCAGTTTTGTATGATTGTCTACCATTTATTCATCTGATGTGATTTCTCTATGTGTTGTAAATCCTAACACTATGATGTAATGAGATGGATTACTGGCAGTTATATTGATGAGATCTACAAGATTAGATCGTGTCTTAAGGCAATCTCTTTTGTGATATAAAAGAGAGAAGCCAGCAGAAAGACATGGGGACCTTATATCACCAAGAAAGAAGCACTGGGAGCAGAGTGCATCCTTTGGATGTGAGGTTCCTGTGCTAAGATACTCCCAGACCAAGGGAAGACTGATGCATCCCAAGGACCTTCCTCCAGAGCCGACAGAGAGAGAAAACCTTCCCCTGGAGCCGGTGCCCTGAATTCAGACTTCTAGCCTACTGGACTGTGAGAGAATAAACTTCTCTTCTTTAAAGGCATCCACTTGTATTTCTGTTATAGCAGCACTAGATAACTAAGACACCCCATGAGATATTTTTGTAAGCACATTATGCTAATTTTTTTCACAGTGACATGTAAAAAGAACTGGCATAGCCTTGCTTAGGAAAATACCTCATGGTGGGGGGAGGAAGTGGTTGGCAAACAAATGTAGAAGGCACTTGTTATTTTTGTAAAAACAGGGTACTCATTTATGCTGTGGCAGTCATTCTTCAGCCTCAAAAACTTAATGTCAAAATGCCATAGTGTATAACAGCTGATAGAAACTTTAAAGGTTTTACATCCTCATTTTTCAAATGAACAAAAATATCTAGGTGCCCGGCAATTATCAATAAAGGGAGCCCTGGTGGCATAACAGTTAAGCATTCAGCTTTGAACTGAAAGATTCACTGTTCAAACCCCCCAAGTGGCTCCACAGGAGAAAAGACCTGGTGATCTGCTCCTGTAAAGGCTACAGCCAAGAAAACTCTAAGAGGCAGTTCTACTCTGTCACATGGGGCCATTATAAGTTGGAATTGACTCAAC
This sequence comes from Elephas maximus indicus, assembly GCF_024166365.1. NCBI lineage: Eukaryota > Metazoa > Chordata > Mammalia > Proboscidea > Elephantidae > Elephas > Elephas maximus. The sequence goes on along the minus strand of NC_064820.1, from coordinate 48,763,559 downwards.
GACACCCAGTAACAACAATGATCAATAACATGTCCTAAGCCCCAAAGATAGCTAGAGGCAAATTCCTCACTGTTGTTTGCCGCTCATGGCCAGTTACACTGTTCTGTAGAATTGTGTCAAAGGTTACTCACATGTGTCCATTTCTCTTTTTTGCTGTCACCTCCATAGTTCAGAGCTTCATCACCTGGTATCTGATTTACTGCAGTGGCCTCTGTCTTAGGCTGGGTTCTCTAGAGAAGCAAAACCAGTAAAGCATATAAATATATACAGATTTATATCAACGAAATGGCTCACATGATTGTAGAGGCTGGAATGTCCCAAGTCTGTAGATCAGGATAGAAGCTTCTCCTGATTCATGTAGCTGCAGGTGCTGTTGAACCCAAGATTGGCAGGTTGAAGAGCAGGGCTCTTGCTCACAGGCTGTGAAGATCAACGAATCCCAAGATGGGCAGGCAAGACCGCAGATAAGCTACTAGCACAAGTCCCAAGAACTGGAGATCAGATGAACAGGGGCTAGCTGCAGGCTCCAGAGCAGGCAAAAGCCAAAATGTTGGATGATATTTGGATGCAGGCCACTCACCCAAGGAAACTCCCTTTCAACTGATTGGCTACTCACAGCAGATTCCATCATGGGGGTGATCACAAATCAAATCTCAACAGGGAAGTGATCTCAACATTATAGGACTGTCAAAACAATGAGAATCATGGCCCAGTTAAGTTGACACACAATCTTAAGCATCACAGCCTCCTTCCGGATATTCTTTCTTCTTGAAATGTTTCATAATGGACCATCACTGGTGTTCTAGGTAGGATAATTCTTCAGTGGGAGACTGTCTTCTGCATTGTTGAACATTTTGCCTCCTTGACCACAAGTGTCTTGGTCATCTAGTGCTGCCATAACAGAAATACCACGAGTGGATGGCTTTAACAAAGAGAAATTTATTTTCTCACAGTCTGGTAGGTTACGAGTCCAAATTCAGGGTGTCTGCTCTAGGGGAAGCCTTTCTCTCTCTATTGGCTCTGGAGGAAGGTCCTTGTCCTCAATCTTCCCCTGGTCAAGGAGCTTCTCAGGTGCAGGGACCTCATGTACAAAGGACATGCTCTGCTCCTGGTGCTGCATGCTTGGTGGTATGAGGTCCCCAACTCTCTTCTTCCCTTTCCTTTTATCTCTTGAGAAATAAAATGTTGTGCAGACCACACCCCAAGGAAAATTCCTTTACCTTGGATCAGGTTGGTGACCTGAGTAAGGGTGGTGTTACAATCCCACCCTAATCCTCTCAACATAAAATTACAATCACAAAATGGAGGACAACCATACATGGCCTAATCAAGTGGATACACACATTTTTTGGGGGATATAATTCAATCCATGGCAACAAGGTAATAAATATTCTTTTCATTGCTCCTCTGTGTGGATTTCCACACTGCTGTTGCACTGATTGGAGCCCTCGTGATGCAGTGATTAAGAGCTCGGCTGCTAACCAAGAGGTCAGCAGTTTGAACCTACCAGCTACTCCTTGGAAACTGTATGGGGCAGTTCTACTCTGTCTTGTAGTGTCGCTATGAGTGGGAATCAACTAGACTCGATGCTAATGGATTTGGTCGCATTGATTATTCATTTCTCAAAAATACCCCCACATGTTGCCCGTTGCCTGGGTCTCCCACTGACCCCGTGGAGAGGGCGAAAGGACCAATTTTTTTTTTGATAGCATGTATTATTTAGTGAACCTCACAAGCTTTAAACACAAAAAGAGGGAAGGCTGGTAGGGGGAAGATGTGGACATGCTGGCATTTGAGAATGGGCATACCAGATAAATCACATATTCAATAGTTGGAGAGCAAGCTGGGGGAAGAAGGGCAACCTGGGATAGAGGAGGGTTGCCAGCTGGCAGTGGGCTGCCAGGATTACCTCTCCCACTAGAATAAAGCCTTTTGTGTGTCTTTCAGCTTTCTGGACAATTTATAAAAACAAACACAAATACCCAAATAAAAACACAAGATCACTTAGTTTCTTGAAGAAACGTACTAATTTACTCTTCTTGGAACTTTCCCTAATGAATCCAGCCCATATTATTCTTTGAATTTTTTGTCCCTAGCAATAATTGCCACTTCGTTACAGTTATTCCTAGCTTCAAACGAATAGTCACACACAAAATGGTACATTAATATATATATTTTGGCTCACTAAGTGGCTCTTTGTGGATAAGCTGCATGTTCTGAACTAGATCTTAAACTCCTTGGGCTTCTGTCTCTCATACAGCACCTTGCTCAGCGCTAGGTCTATAGTTTGCATTCCACACGTATTGTCTATCAATTGACTGATTATAGTAGACTTTACCAGAGAGCAACATGCAGCTACTGGAGTTGTGATGGTTGTGACTTTGAATTTGTTGTATCCTGCACGTTGGCTCTGCCCTTCTCTGCATTCGCTTCATTGCTACAGCACTGTGAGTTGCTGCCCTCCCATAGACTAGGAAATACCATTGTCTCTGTGGATTATAAGCCTCAATACCTAGTTACTACTGAAATCATAAAGCCCTATTTAAGCTCAGACTTTCTTCACCTGTGACACGCAGGCCTGCTTTTAAATCCAGTGTACTGTGTGTGCCCTCCTGGAGGAAGCCTTCCTTTGGTCATCACATTCACTAATGTCCAATCCTTCCCATCTATTCCCATTAGTCTTGTCATTTATTAATTTCTGGCACCATTTTCAAACTCACTGTCTAGTAGTCAGCCATCACCTAGCTGTATATATTCGGGCTTTCTTTTCTTTCTCCACATCTCTTCCCCCTCAAACTTTCAACTTTCCTCTCCAAGCCAACCCCCAAACTAGACATTTACTGCATAAGAGTCATGAGGTTCTCAAGCATCTCCCTGTCTCAACAATTCCCTTCTGGTATCATAATGCATTTAATCTTTCTAAATTTCTCTGACCTTTGGAAGCTTTCACGGAGGAACATGGTGCTCAGTTTGTTCACAGTAAGTAGTAGAGAACGAAAAAATCCCTTTGCATATCAGTACAAAGAAAATGAACTCTAAAAATCCATTTGGCACATAAACCCCCAAAATACCAAACCCACTGCTGTCGAGTCAATTCCGACTCATAGCTACCCCAGACCGTTCTTTATAGAAGCAGACTGCCACATCTCTTCTCTCACAGAGTGGTTGGTGGGTTCAAACTGCCAACCTTTTGGTTAGCAGCTGAGCACTTTAACCACTGTACCACCAGGGCTCCTCTTTTGGGGCATAATACCTGACAATTGTTCAAACCAGGAGCATATTAGCAGAAGATTTATTACCACCCTCAAAGTACACCTTTGCTTTTGATAGGGTTTCTGTACAAGAAAAAGTCATTTCATGCTGACATTAGTTTTTTTTTTTTAAATAACTTTTATTAAGCTTCAAGTGAACGTTTACAAATCCAATCAGTCTGTCACATATAAGTTTACATACATCTCACTCCCTACTCCCACTTGCTCTCCCCCTCTTGAGTCAGCCCTTTCAGTCTCTCCTTTCTTGACAATTTTGCCGGCTTCCCTCTCTCTCTATCCTCCCATCCCCGCTCCAGACAAGAGTTGCCAACACAATCTCAAGTGTCCACCTGATATAATTAGCTCACTCTTCATCAGCGTCTCTCTCCCACCCACTGACCAGTCCCTTTCATTTCTGATGAGTTGTCTTCGGGGATGGTTCCTGTCCTGTGTCAACTGAAGGTCTGGGGAGCATGGCCGCCGGGATTCCTCCAGTCTCAGTCAGACCATTAAGTTTGGTCTTTTTATGAGCATTTGGGGTCTGCATCCCACTGATCTCCTGCTCCCTCAGGGGTCCTCTGCTGTGCTCCCTGTCAGGGCAGTCATCGATTGTGGCCGGGCACCAACTAGTTCTTCTGGTCTCAGGATGATGTAGGTCTCTGGTTCATGTGGCCCTTTCTGTCTCTTGGGCTCTTAGTTGTCGTGTGGCCTTGGTGTTCTTCATTTTCCTTTGCTGCAGGTGGGTTGAGACCAATTGATGCATCTTAGATGGCCGCTTGTTAGCATTTAAGACCCCAGACGCCACATTTCAAAGTGGGATGCAGAATGATTTCATAATAGAATTATTTTGCCAATTGACTTAGAAGTCCCCGCAAACCATGTTCCCCAGACCCCCGTGCTTGCTCCGCTGACCTCTGAAGCATTCATTTTATCCCGGAAACTTCTTTGCTTTTGGTCCAGTCCAATTGAGCTGACCTTCCATGTATTGAGTGTTGTCTTTCCCTTCACCTAAAGCAGTTCTTGTCTACTGATTAATCAATAAAAAACCCTCTCCCACCCTCCCTCCCTCCCCCCCTCGTAACCACAAAAGTATGTGTTCTTCTCAGGTTTACTATTACTCAAGATCTTATAATAGTGGTCTTATACAATATTTGTCCTTTTGCCTCTGACTAATTTCGCTCAGCATAATGCCTTCCAGCTTCCTCCATGTTATGAAATGTTTCAGAGATTCGTCACTGTTCTTTATTGATGCGTAGTATTCCATTGTGTGAATATACCACAATTTATTTACCCATTCATCCGTTGATGGACACCTTGGTTGCTTCCAACTTTTTGCTATTGTAAACAGAGCTGCAATAAACATGGGTGTGCATATATCTGTTTGTATGAAGGCTCTTGTATCTCTAGGGTATATTCCTAGGAGTGGGATTTCTGGGTTGTATGGTAGTTCTATTTCTAACTGTTTAAGATAACGCCAGATAGATTTCCAAAGTGGTTGTACCATTTTACATTCCCACCAGCAGTGTATGAGAGTTCCAATCTCTCCACAGCCTCTCCAACATTTATTATTTTGTGTTTTTTGGATTAATGCCAGCCTTGCTGGTGTGAGATGGAATCTCATCGTAGTTTTAATTTTCATTTCTCTAATGGCTAATGATCGAGAGCATTTTCTCATGTATCTGTTGGCTGCCTGAATATCTTCTTTAGTGAAATGTGTGTTCATATCCTTTGCCCACTTCTTGATTGGGTTGTTTGTCTTTTTGTGGTTGAGTTTTGACAGAATCATGTAGATTTTAGAGATCAGGCGCTGGTCGGAGATGTCATAGCTGAAAATTCTTTCCCAGTCTGTAGGTGGTCTTTTTACTCTTTTGGTGAAGTCTTTAGATGAGCATAGGTGTTTGATTTTTAGGAGCTCCCAGTTATCGGGTTTCTCTTCATCATTTTTGGTAATGTTTTGTATTCTGTTTATACCTTGTATTAGGGCTCCTAGGGTTGTCCCAATTTTTTCTTCCATGATCTTTATCGTTTTAGTCTTTATGTTTAGGTCTTTGATCCACTTGGAGTTAGTTTTTGTGCATGGTGTGAGGTATGGGTCCTGTTTCGTGTTTTTGCAAGTGGATATCCAGTTATGCCAGCACCATTTGTTAAAAAGGCTATCTTTTCCCCAGTTAATTGACACTGGTCCTTTGTCAAGTATCAGCTGCTCATACGTGGATGGATCTATGTCTGGGTTCTCAATTCTGTTCCATTGGTCTATGTGTCTGTTGTTGTACCAATACCAGGCTGTTTTGACTACTGTGGCTGTATAATAGGTTCTGAAGTCGGGTAAGGTGAGGCCTCCCACTTTCTTCTTCTTTTTCAGTAGTGCTTTGCTTAGCCGGGGCTTCTTTCCCTTCCATATGAAATTGGTGATTTGTTTCTCTATCCCCTTAAAATATGACATTGGAATTTGGATCGGAAGTGCGTTAAATGTATAGATGGCTTTTGGTAGAATAGACATTTTTACTATGTTAAGTCTTCCTATCCATGAGCAGGGTATGTTTTTCCACTTAAGTATGTCCTTTTGAATTTCTTGTAGCAGAGCTTTGTAGTTTTCTTTGTATAGGTCTTTTACATCCTTGGTAAGATTTATTCCTAAGTATCTTGTGAATGGTATTGATTTGGTTATTTCCTCTTCGGTGTTCTTTTTATTGATGAAGAGGAATCCAAGTGATTTTTGTATGTTTATTTTATAACCTGAGACTCTGCCAAACTCTTCTATTAGTTTCAGTAGTTTTCTGGAGGATTCCTTAGGGTTTTCTGTGTTTATAATCATGTCATCTGCAAATAGTGATAACTTTACTTCTTCCTTGCCAATCCGGATACCTTTTATTTCTTTGTCTAGCCTAATTGCCCTGGCTAAGACTTCCAACATGATGTTGAATAAGAGCGGTGATAAAGGGCATCCTTGTCTGGTTCCTGTTCTCAAGGGAAATGCTTTCAGGTTCTCTCCATTTAGAGTGATATTGGCTGTTGGCTTTGCATAGATGCCCTTTATTATGTTGAGGAATTTTCCTTCAATTCCTATTTTGGTAAGAGTTTTTATCATAAATGGTGTTGGACTTTGTCAAACGCCTTTTCTGCATCAATTGATAAGATCATGTGGTTTTTGTCTTTTGTTTTATTTATGTGATGGATTACATTAATGGTTTTTCTGATATTAAACCAGCCTTGCATACCTGGTATAAATCCCACTTGATCAGGGTGAATTATTTTTTCGATGTGTTGTTGGATTCTATTGGCTAGAATTTTGTTGAGGATTTTTGCATCAATGTTCATGAGGGATATAGGTCTATAATTTTCTTTTTTTGTAATGTCTTTACCTGGTTTTGGTATCAGGGAGATGGTGGCTTCATAGAATGAGTTGGGTAGTATTCCGTCATTTTCTATGCTTTGGAATACCTTTAGTAGTAGTGGTGTTAACTCTTCTCTGAAAGTTTGGTAGAACTCTGCAGTGAAGCCGTCCGGGCCAGGGCTTTTTTTTGTTGGGAGTTTTTTGATTACCGTTTCAATCTCTTTTTTTGTTATGGGTCTATTTAGTTGTTCTACTTCTGAATGTGTTAGTTTAGGTAGGTAGAGTTTTTCCAGGAATTCATCCATTTCTTCTAGGTTTGCAAATTTGTTAGAGTACAATTTTTCATAATAATCTGAAATGATTCTTTTAATTTCATTTGGTTCTGTTGTGATGTGGTCCTTCTCATTTCTTATTCAGGTTATTTGTTTCCTTTCCTGTATTTCTTTAGTCAGTCTAGCCAATGGTTTATCAATTTTGTTAATTTTTTCAGAGAACCAGCATTTGGCTTTGTTAATTCTTTCAATTGTTTTTCTGTTCTCTAATTCATTTAGTTCAGCTCTAATTTTTATTATTTGTTTTCTTCTGGTGCCTGATGGATTCTTTTGTTGCTCAGTTTCTATTTGTTCAAGTTGTAGGGACAGTTCTCTGATTTTGGCTCTTTCTTCTTTTTGTATGTGTGCATTTATTGATATAAATTGGCCTCTGAGCACTGCTTTTGCTGTGTCCCAGAGGTTTTGATAGGAAGTATTTTCATTCTCATTGCTTTCTGTGAATTTCCTTATTCCCTCCTTAATGTCTTCTATAACCCAGTCTTTTTTCAGAAGGGTGTTGTTCATTTTCCAAGTATTTGATTTCTTTTCCCTAGTTTTTCTGTTATTGATCTCTAGTTTTATTGCCTTGTGGTCTGAGAAGATGCTTTGTAATATTTCGATGTTTTGGACTCTGCAAAGGTTTGTTTTATGACCTAATATGTGGTCTATTCTAGAGAATGTTCCATGTGCGCTAGAAAAAAAAGTATATTTTGCAGCAGTTGGGTGGAGAGTTCTGTATAAGTCAATGAGGTCAAGTTGGTTGATTGTTGTAATTAGATCTTCCATGTCTCTGTTGAGCTTCTTACTGGATGTCCTGTCCTTCTCCGAAAGTGGTGTGTTGAAGTCTCCTACTATAATTGTGGAGGTATCTATCTCGCTTTTCAATTCTGTTAAAATTTGATTTATGTATCTTGCAGCCCTGTCATTGGGTGCATAAATATTTAATATGGTTATGTCTTCCTGATCAATTGTCCCTTTTATCATTATATAGTGTCCTTCTTTATCCTTTGTGGCGGATTTAAGTCTAAAGTCTATTTTGTCAGAAATTAATTTTGCTACTCCTCTTCTTTTTTGCTTATTGTTTGCTTGATATACTTTTTTCCATCCTTTGAGTTTTAGTTTGTTTGTGTCTCTAAGTCTAAAGTGTGTCTCTTGTAGGCAGCATATAGATGGATCGTGTTTCTTTATCCAGTCTGTGACTCTCTGTCTCTTTATTGGTGCATTTAGTCCATTTACATTCAGGGTAATTATAGATAAATAAGTTTTTAGTGCTGTCATTTTGATGCCTTTTTATGTGTGTTGTTGACAATTTTATTTTTCCACATAATTTTTTGTGCTGAGGCGTTTTTCTTAGTAAATTGTGAGATCCTCATTTTCATAGTGCTTGACTTTATGTTAGTTGAGAAGTTACGTTTTTCTTGGTTTTTATCTTGAGTTATACAGTTGTTATACCTTTTTGTGGTTACCTTATTGTTTACCCCTATTTTTCTAAGTAAAAACCTAACTAGTATTGTTCTATATCGCCTTGTATCACTCTCCATATGGCAGTTCAATGCCTCCTGTATTTAGTCCCTCTTTTGATTATTGTGATCTTTTACCTACTGACTTCCATGATTCCCTGTTATGTGTATTTTTTTTTTAATTAATCTTAATTTGTATTTTTGATTTCCCTATTTGAGTTGATATCAGGACGTTCTGTTTTGTAACCTTGTGTTGTGCTGATATCTGATATTATTGGTTCTCTGACCAAACAACATCCTTTAGTATTTCTTGTAGCTTTGGTTTGGTTTTTGCAAATTCTCTAAACTTGTGTTTGTCTGTAAATATCTTAATTTCGCCTTCATATTTCAGAGAGAGTTTTGCTGGATATATGATCCTTGGCTGGCAGTTTTTCTCCTTCAGTGTTCTGTATATGTCGTCCCATTCCCTTCTTGCCTGCATGGTTTCTGCTGAGTAGTCAGAACATATTCTTACTGATTCTCCCTTGAAGGAAACCTTTCTTTTCTCCCTGGCTGCTTTTAAAATTTTCTGTTTATCTTTGGTTTTGGTGAGTTTGATGATAATATGTCTTGGTGTTTTTCTTTTTGTATCAATCTTAAATGGGGTTCGATGAGCATCTTGGATAGATATCCTTTCATCTTTCATGATGTCAGGGAAGTTTTCTGTCAGGAGTTCTTCAACTATTTTCTCTGTGTTTTCTGTCCCCCCTCCCTGTTCTGGGACTCCAATCACTCGCAGGTTATCCTTCTTGATAGAGTCCCACATAATTCTTAGGGTTTCTTCATTTTTTTAAATTCTTTTATCTGATTTTTTTTCAGCTATGTTGGTGTCGATTCCCTGGTCCTCCAGATGTCCCAGTCTGCATTCTAATTGCTCGAGTCTGCTCCTCTGACTTCCTAGTGCGTTGTCTAATTCTGTTATTTTATTGTTAATCTTTTGGATTTCTACATGTTGTCTCTCTATGGATTCTTGCAACTTATTAATTTTTCCAGTATGTTCTTGAATAATCTTTTTGAGTTCTTCAACAGTTTTATCAGTGTGTTCCTTGGCTTTTTCTGCAGTTATCCTAATTTCATTTGTGATATCATTAAGCATTCTGTAAATTAGCTTTTTATATTCTGTATCTGATAATTCCAAGATTGTATCTTCATTTGGGAAAGATTTTGATTCTTTTGTTTGGGGGGTTGGAGAAGCTGTCACGGTCTGCTTCTTTAAGTGGTTTGATATGGATTGTTGTCTCCGAGCCATCACTGGGAAACTAGTTTTTCCAGAAAATCCGCTAAAAAAAAAATGCAGTCAGATCCCTGTCAGAGTTCTCCCTCTGCCTCAGGCTATTCAGATGTTAATGAAGCCGCCTGGGGAGGGTGGGGGAGGGAACAGAGAGATAGGAGAGTAGCACCTCAGAATATAGCCAGAGTTGCTTGTCTTGCTTGGAATGACTATTATATCTGAGACTCCCGCGGGGCGCGTCGCCTATGTGTGCTGGCTGTGTGGAGATTGCCCCCGGGGGGTCTGGCCCGCTGGAGTCACGGTCAGATCCTCTGCTTCCAGCCCCACGCCCAGCGTCGAGGCTCCCCTACTGGGACGGTGCACTCTTGACTCCAAAATCAGTCACTGCCTCCCGGGGACTTCTCGTCCCTCCAGCCACGTGGCCCTGCCGCCCCCGAGAACCAGTTGGGCCTCCTCCCGGGGTTAGTTCAGATGGGTGGAGCAGGTCCCCGTGCTTGTGCCGTGACCAAGTGTCACGGCTGGGACGCTGTTCTCCCCGCTCCAATACCAGCCGCTGCCTCCCAGGGACTTCTCCTACCGGCTGCGTCCCACGCCGCCCGCGCGACCCGGCTGGTCCCCTTCCCGGGGTTAGTTCAGGGGGGTGGAGCAACTCTCCGTGTTTATGCCGTACCTGCGTCCAGTCCAAATCCCTGAGGGACGGTACCCCGTCTCGGACGCTGCTCTTTCTGCTCCAAGACCAGTCACTGCCTCCCAGGGACTTCTCCTACCGGCTGCGTCCCACGCCGCCCGTGGAACCGGCTGGTCCCCCTCCCGGGGTTAGTTCAGGGGGGTGGAGCCGCTCTCCGTGCTTGTGCCATACCTGACTGGTACGCTGGCTCCAGGCTCTGGAAACAATTGCTGCTTCCCCGTATTAGTTCGTTCTCCGTCTCTAAATCTGTGTTTGTTGTTCAGGGTTCATAGATTGTTATGTATGTGATCGATTCACTTGTTTTTCCGTGTCTTTGTTGTAAGAGGGATCCGAGGTAGCGTCTGCCTAGTCTGCCATCTTGGCTCCGCCCTGACATTAGTTTTTATAGTTTGGGATTAATTAATAACCTGTGCAAAAATAGTAACATTTCCCCCTAATTTCTGCCCTTCACAAAGCACTGTTATTCAGAAGTAATAAGCCCTAAAAAAAAAAAAAAAAAACACCTCAACTGATTTGTTTAGCAGAGCTTGAGGTGGGCTCTATGATTTTAGGCCATATTGGAGATGAGATGCACAGGGCCTGTCCTTAGCATGAACGTGGGATTCTCTGTGTTAATATCAACATCTGTTGATTTCTAGGCTACTTGGCTACCCTGAAGGAGCCCTGGTGGCACAATGGTTAAAGCAATTGACTGCTAACTGAAAGGTCGGTGGTTCGAAACCACCACTGGCTCCATGGGAGAAAGGTGTGGCAGTCTGCCTCCATAGAGATTTACAGCCTTGGAAATCCTATGGGGTTGATAAGAATCAGAATTGACTCTACGGAAGTGGTTTTGGTGGGTTTGACTGCCTAGAGGGATACAGTTCACTTTTGAAGAACTCCCATTTGATGTTAATAAGATCCTTAGAGAGTCTTCTTTAGGTCAGCTGGTAATTTGTACTTTGTGCTTTGACTTTTTTTTTTTCCTGATGAGCTGGGGGGAGAGCTGATGGGAAATGTAATGCTTCCTTTAGCCACAGAGAAGAGGTGAGACTGGAGGGGCGGAGGGTCTCATGGCCTGTTCCTCACTGTATAGTCCCAAGACAATGTGTCAGGGTTGTAGAACATCATTTAGCGCGCGCGCGCGCACACACACACACACACGAGACAAAAAACAAAAAGACTGATACTGTCAAGTTGATTCCGACTCCTGGCAACCCTGTTACAGAGTATAACTGCTTCATAGGGTTTTCTTGGCTGTAATCTTTACAGAAGGTGCCTTGGTAGCACAGTAGTTAAGTGCTCAGCTGTTAATTGAAAGGTCAGAGTTTCAAACCCACCAGCCGCTCTGTGGGAGAAAGATGCGGCAGTCAGCCTCCATGAGTAGTACAGTGTTGGAAGCCCTATGGGCCAGTTCTACTCTGTCTTATGAGTAAATGTCTAGTTTGGGGGTTGGATGGGGAAGGGAGGTTGAAAATTTGAGGGGTCACTATGGGTCAGAATTGACTCAATGGCAATGTTTTTTAAAATCTTTATGGAAGCAGATTTCTGGGATTTTCTTCTGAGGTGTTGCTGGGTGGGTTTGAACCGTGAACCTTTAGGTTAGTAGCCAAGTGCAAACTGTTTGTGCCACCCAGGGACCTTCTTTGAGCACAAATGTTGTTAATTCACATCTCCAGGCAAAATAATAACTACTATTTCTCTATGTTCACAAGCAAGGTCCAAATTCATTTTTACTAGGACATTTGGGGTTGTTTTGAAGAAGCCCTGAATGTGCCCTGAGGTTATGTCTTTCCTTACTCTATTAGGAGAAGCCAACTGTAATGGTGATGGACAGAGGTAGGCAGACTTGGGATGTGTGTGTGTGTGTGTTTTATAATGCGGTTGGCTTATGTGGTCTGAACAAGTAAATGGTGAGGAGACTGGATATGTAGAAAACCCCATGTGTCCTGGGTTTCTAACAAGTTGACCCATGTGTCACAAAGAGACCAGTATGGAAAACTCTTCAAAAGAAGACCAGTGCTACCTTGGCAACCTTGTCAATAAATTGATCCTTAGTTATTTTTACTCACTTGTTCAACTCAAATGACAAAAGCCTTTATAGATCCAAATCTACCATGGATTGAGGTTACAAAGAATCATTCATACCAAGAGTCAGTAATCTCTGAGCTGCTAATGCGTCTGTGTGTTTAATTAGGGATTGATATCTCTCCGGTTTTAGGAGTCTGATGCCCTGAGATGTTGTCCCCACACTATGTGATAACAGCCTATGTCTACTTCATGTACCTTGTGAGCTAACTATTTAGTTTTAAGTTTCATGGGAGAATTACAACTTACCTCAAAAATATGTGAGCTGTGGATTCATCTGTGTTATTATCAAACTATAAACCATTTTATGGCAGTTATACAGTAAACAGTATACAGAGACTGCAAACACATGCTGTGTGGCCTCTCTTTCTGCTAAGTAGATTCAAAGTGATTCCTATAAAGTAAGAATGACCCCCTAGGATGAGAGAAAGTGATTATTCTTGTGTATGTGTTTGAGAGAGAGAGAGAGAGAGAGAGTACCTCAGACTGTACTCTGGAAACCCTTGTGATGGGAGAGGGGCATGCAGGGTTGGCGGTCAGGCCAGCTTCAATCACAGCTGCTCCATCTTTATGTGGTCTACATATAAGGCTCATGTATAGGTTTTATTTGAATTAAGAGTCCAAAGCAAAATGTTAGCAAAAACAAAAATAAAAAAACTGCTTTTAACAAGGCATAGTTGGTAAAATTAGTTTCTGACGCCATCTCCTGCTTCCATCCTCTTTCTATATCACCGATCCTTATTTTCTTAATCTCCATGCCAAATGATCAATTAATCAAGGCTCTATAGCTCCCTTTTAGAAAGCTTAATTTGTGATAGGAATAGAGGATATTACCATCCATGGCTCAGAGCTCTTTGTTCCAGGGCCTTCCTACTACTGCATAATCTTCTCTCTTTTTCCCTACCTTTCCCATTTCCCACTTCAATTTCTACTTTGCTGTCTACTCCATTAACCAAGTGCCTTGCTTTCATTCTAAAATTCTCTCTCTATCCTTTTCTCTTTCCTCCTCAGCTTCCTTCTCTTCTTCTCAGTCTCGTCTCAAGCAGAAACACAAAAAACAGTGAGACAGAGAATAGGAGTCAGAGATAAAGAAAAATGCAAGTTTATGCTGACCCAAGTCACGGTCTTTTCAACCACCTTGTGTTCAAGCAAAATTTGGACCATGAAGAAAGAAGTTAGAAGAATTGATGCATTTACATTGTGCTTTTGGCAAAGAATATCGAATATACCATGGTCTGCCAGAAGAACAAATCAATCAGTTTTAGAAAAAAATAAAACCAGAATGCTCTTTAGAAGCCAGGATGGTGAAACTTTGTCTTGCTTACTTTGGATATATCATCAGGAAAGACCAATCCTTAGAAAAGGACATCATGTTTGGTAAAGGAGAAGGTCAGCGAAAAGGAGGGGAACCCTCAATGAGATGGATTACACAATAGCCACAACAAAGACTCAAACGTACCAATGCTCATGAAGATGGCACAGGACTGGGCAATGTTTGTTCTGTTACACATATGGTCACCGTGAGTTGGGGCGAACTCAATGGCACCTAACAACAACAACAACAACAACAACAACAACAACAACAACAACGGTATATCCACAGCTATATTTCTGTTTTGTTTTCTGTGTGCTGATTTGTCCAAATTTTACTGGATCTTATTTCCTTCAATTTAAAAATATGCACATTTTACATTAAATTCTTCAGAGCAAAGTGAAAAACAGCTCTAGTTGCAGACAACTTGTGAAGCTGCCAAATGTGCTTTGATGCTCTCTCATGCTTCTCCTGGCTTGGTTTACCCGACTCCCCTGTTCCCTGCCCCAGGGATGCCCTGTCTCTTTGCTGTGAATCATAGGGCAAAGAGGAATTCTCAATGAATATGGATTGGAGGTTGGCAAACTTTTTCCTTAAAGGCCAATAGTAAATACTTTAAGCTTTGTGGGCTGTACAGCCTCTATTACAACAACTCAACACTGCAGCCGTAGAAAAATATAAACAAATGGACCAGGCTGTGTTCTAATAAAACTTTATTGATGGACGCTGACATTTGAATTTTTATGTGTCACTCATGAAATATTTTTCTTTTGGTTTTTCCCCAACTAAAAATGTAAAATGTACAAAACTAGTCTTAACTGGTGGACTAACAACTAAAACAAAATTAGGGAGTGGGCCAGATTTGGCTTGAGGGCTGTCACCTTCAGATCCTTAATATAAAGGACAAACTCTCAGAGGCTAGGGATTTGATGTGAGCGGCATGAAGTTTAATATACTTCTATTTAGGCATGAGTCAGGCATTCAGGTGGGACTCTTAAAATATAATATGCCTCAAGGCTCCCGTATGACCTCCAACTATCTCCAATCATAAGTGACAAGGCAGAGCTATTCCATTGTAAAAGAACTGTGAATTACTCAGGAAGTCAGCTTTGCAAGGCACTGTGATCTACACATAACACCTTGAACATTTTTCCTTGTATGGCACCGGCCACAGATGTTCTTTCCATCTGCAATTACCTCAGTCTGGGAAGCCTGGAACAGGTTGCTGCATGAATTATGTCACTCTCCAAGCATGAAACCTGAAGAAAGGGAGCAGTAGCATTTGGTAAAAACTATGGGAGGGAAGAAAAGTTTTTACTCCTTAAAGGAGGTCTTTCGTAGCCAGAACCTGTGATAACAATGACCCAAACCTAAAGGGGAGTTGGAAAACTCAAAATTTGACTCCAGTGATATCTAGAATTATTTATACAACCCACCCTCTTCAATAAAATCTGTCTTCCAAGGAAAATAAAATTTCCAGGTCATGCCCTTCATGGCACTCACTGGCAATCCTTTGCTTTTCACCTTGGAGCACTTTGGTCACTTTGAAATACAAAAGGCATTGACATAAATCTGAAAGAGGAAGTTGGCATCTGGTGAGCCTTTCACCAACTTTATTGCTTTTGGAGCTGAAGTTACCATCTATATCCAAGCAACAAAATGACTGCATCATTTGAACAGCAGAAAATTGAGCAGGGAAATTGAATTCTGTAGCTGAAGGACAAAGTACAGAATCAAAGGCCTTTGCTTAGAAAAGAGCTCTGTTCAATCTTGCTCTCTCATTTATCTTCTTTTTGTTGTTGTCAGACTATTTTCACAACTTGATATCCATATTGGAAAGTTTTGCTTAAAGGCAATTTGATATCTACAGAAAAACACAACATGCAACTTGAAGTGCTGGGTTTTCAGAGAAATTAGGAGAACTATTTGTTGCCATGACTTTTTAAAAACCCGTGGCGGGGATGTTGTATTAGCACAAACAGTCCTCAACTCACAAATGGATTGTGGGCCAAAAGTTTATTTGTAAGCCAGATGTTTGTCACTGGGAGTGCATTTGCCCATAGGAGCAGAGTTGTAGGTGCTGGCCAGAACATCCGCACTTAGTCACGATGGCTTGTGTAATGTAGTGTCATACATTTGAAACAGGAAAACAACACTGTCAGAGATGTGCAGTGGAGCCAAACTTTTAGATGAAGGATGCAGGGGTATGCCATGGGATACATCAAGCCCCAGAATAAATGGGGGCATATTTCTGGCATGTTAATTTTGTTAGAAGATTATTTCTGAATTAAAATGTGTACAATTTATTGAGTAAAATGTAAAATTCCTGAAAAAAATGAAAGGTAAAGCATGAGACTTCAAAAGTATCTTGTGCTTATAGCTTGATGCTTTGGTGTAAGTCCCTGGACTTCCTTGCTTTCTGGGTTTTCCTATTGGACAAACTGGGTGGTGAAGTGTGAGAAGTGAAGCAGTTCAGCATGGCAACTCCATGGTTACCTGTAGCATGGTAAGTAGGTTCACTGATCCAGCCTGGCTAAGACAATTACTGACATCAGCTTTATTTAAAGTGTAAATTATCGCCTTGGTGGGGTAAAAGGAAAGATAGAGCTCAGAGGAATAGAATCTTATAACAACGGTGGGATAGGGGAAGAAGAGTGGTGAAGTCAGGAGCACATGCTAAAACCAAGCTATTAAAAAATCAGTACACTCATCCCCAGCTAAGTCTCTCACTTGCAGCACCTTTTTATTACTTAACAAGATACAGGGATCTCCTGGCATTGTTTCCATATCTACCTTCTCTAGAGATGGGATAGCAGAGCAAGGCTGAAAGCACTTGACGATTAGTATAAAAGGTGATTTCTCTGGGTGTTTCCATCTCTGAATTGAACATTTGCAGAGGCAGATCAAATTGTCATCCGGAGGCCACCATGTCTGTGAGAGTTCAGGTTGGAAGGAAGCTTTGCTGAGAGACTTCATTATTGTTCTAAGTCAAAAGTCTTGTCCAAGGCAGTTGACCTGAAATTCCTGTCCCATCCTCATGAGATTGGCTATTCAGGAGCATCTCCTACTCCCTGGGGTCCTTGGAAAGTTTAGTATCATTTTGGCACAATGAGCAATTTTCCAAGCCTTTAAAAATTTAGGCCGTGAATGGAAAGTTACGATTTAGTATATCAGTGGAACAGATGCCCTGTAAGAATATACTGAATACTATTAGATCTTTTTCTACTTTAGCAGGGGGTACAGTGACAAAGCAGGACAGAGCTAGTCATATAAAAGTGAAAAGGCAGATAAGAAAAGGAGTGGCAAGGGAGAGCATAGCAACATGTACAAACTTAATGTGACTGCAGTTTTGCTGAGGGTGGCCATGCTCTTCTGTGGAAGGACAAATAGGATTTGGGAGGTTGGTGCCATAAAAACTTCCTAAACTACACATGCACACACACGTTAATGGAGATTTTCCCAACTGGTGCTGGCTTTAGTTTTACTTCAGAGAGTAGAGCCTAAGGAGTGTCTTTAAGGGCAGTGTCTGTAGGGAGGGAAATATAGAGGAGGGGTGCTCAAGTGTAAGGAGCCTGAAAGAGGCACAGAAGGTTTCCTCTAGTTCGCAGTTATTACTAAGACCTGATCCCTTTGTCTCCAACTATTCCAGAACAGGAAACTCTGGTGGTGTTGTGGGTAAGCGCTATGGCTGCTAACCAAAAGGTTGGCAGTTCGAATCCACCAGGCGCTCCTTGGAAACTCCACGGGGCAGTTCTACTCTGTCCTATAGGGTCACTATAAGTCTGAATTGATTCAATGGCAACCGATTTTTTACTGGTATTTGAGAACAAATATTTCCAGAGGTATTCGACTTTCTCTAAGCCACGCATATGAGGCATTAGTGGTTCAGTGGTAGAATCTTCTTCTTCCACGTGGGAGACTCATGTTTGATTCCCTGTCAATGCACCTCAAGCGCACCACTACCTGTCTGTCAGTGGTGGATTGCACGTTGCTATGATGCTGAACAGGTTTCAGTGAAGTTTCAAATTAAGACAAAATAGAAAGAAACGTCCAGAGATCTACTTCTGAAAATCAGCTAATGAAAACCCTGTGGATCATAACAGTCTTATCCACAATTCATCATGGGGATGATGTGGGACCTGGCAGCATTTTGTCCCATTGTACATATGGGGTCACCATTATCTGGGGCCCAACTTAACAGCAGTCAACAACAAAGCCATACACAGAGCATAAAAGGAATATTTTCCAATCTTTACTATTTTATTGTTGGTCCTGAGAGGTACCCACCATATAGAGAGAGATTTCAAAGTTTTCAAGAAAATACCTTCCTCTGCATAGCAAATCTCTTTATCTCAATATGGCGTAGTCCAGCTACTCAGAGAGTGAGATGTTGGTAAGTGGGATTCACCCAACCTAGGATATATGTATGTATTATTGAAGGAGTTATTTTGTTTAACTTTTTATTTGGAAATAATTTTAGACTTGAAACAAAGTTGCAAAAGTAGCATAGAAAGTTTCCATATGCCCTTACTTCAGCTTTCCCAAATGTTATCATTTTACATAGCTATAGTATAATTATCAAAGCCAGAAAATTAACATTGACACAATACTGTAACTAATCTATAGACTTTCTTCGAATTTTGCCGATTTTCCCACTAATGTCCTTTTCCTGTTCCAGAATCCATTCTAGGATCCCACTTTGATGTTTATTATTTTTCCTTGGTCCCCTCCAGTCTGTGACATTTCATCAGTCTTTCCTTGCCTTTCAGGACTTTGACAATTTTGAAGAGTACTTGCCAGTATTTTTTTGTAGACTATCTCTCATTTTGGGCTTGTCAGGTGTTTTCTGGTGATTACCTTGAGGCTATGCATTTTGAGCAAGAATACCAAGGAAATGATGTTGTACACTTCTCAGTGCATCATGACAAGGGCATGATGTCAGTATGTTTTATTATTGATGATGCTAACCTTGGTTAAACCAAAAAAACCAAACCCGTTGCCATCAAGTTGATTCCAACTCATAGTGACCCTATAGGATGGAGTAGAACTGCCCCACAGGGTTTCCAAGGAGTGGCTGTTGGATTTGAACTGCTAACCTTTTGGTTAGCAGCTGAACTCTTAACCACTGTGCCACCAGGGTGGTGTATAGGCAAGGATTCTCCACTGTAAAGTTACTATTTTCTCTTTTGTAATTAGTTTATATCTTGTAGTGAGATACTTAGAGACGCTGGAAATATCCTACTTTTCATTATATGTCAACCCATTAACTTAGCTATCAATGGTTCTTTCTTACAACAATAATTATTGTGGTATTTGCCTAAAGGTGATTTTCTATTTCTAGCATTCCTTCTACAATTATTAATTGGAATTCTACTGCTTGGAAGAGCTGTTCCTTCTCCTCTGTTTATTTACTTATTATTTATGTCAGTACTGACTCATGGATTTTTTTTTTTTTAATTATTATTGTTCTATAGGTTTTAATCCAATACTATCATTATTTGTTGGAATAGTTTTGTTTTAAAAAAAGAAAAACAAAAAAAAATTCATATATTCTGAGTTCCTAAAAGGAAAATAATATATACAGAAAACAAAATCCTCATATCTATCTCTAGATATGATTTTTAGTGCTAGGACTGAGTAAATCTTTCAGAAATACCAGAGAGAGAGTGGAAGGTATTTTTGGTACTACGTAAGTCTGGATAACCTTATTTCAAGCAAGCAACTTAAAGCTACCCTCAATGGCTAGAGATAAGGTTTTGAAACCTGAAAAAAGAGGATATGGTTGATTAGGATGATGAGGATGCCAATAAGGAATCTGGAGGCTTTGAATATTCCGAATTTATCTAAAATGTAAAGACATAACTTCTTTGCTTTTAATTGCATTCCTGTCATGTTGTTTCCTGCTTACTAGGGAAAGGGAATGAACGCAAGATCTGCAAGTATTCCGTGTAGAAGAGAGACTTCCTCCGATGTACTATTCCAGAAGAACTTTTCTGAGAAAAGCCAAAAACAAACAACTGTAAAATTTCCAAACACTCTTCCTTTCCCCTGGGTGAGTTGTTCTTTAACGCTGGAAATCATCCCCCCTTCCTTGAACTCCCACAGCTCATTTGTACTTTTCTTAGGACCGTTACCACATTCAGGGTGGTGTTGCAACTCTGTATATGTCTAAATTTCCTCATCTTTCCTACTCAAAAATAAGCTGCTTTATTTGCTGATATTTATAATTACTCTTACTTTTTTAAGCTCAATAATGATATTGTGGATTATTTTTATGAGCCTTTATTTTCTGGAGATATATACTGATATATACCAGGCAGTGTTTCATTCTGTTGTACATGGGGTCGTTATGAGTCGGAACTTTCTCGATGGCACCTAACAACATATACTAAAATACTTATGGATTTCACAATACAATGTCTCAGATTTATTTCAAAAGTCATCCAGAATAGGGTGAGGGAAGTGATATGATATATAGAGAGTGTAGGCAAATATCTGCATGTCCTTAAAAACAAACAAACAAAAACTTAAACAATGCTCAAAAGCACAAACCACAAAGCATGAGATTGATGACTGATTAAGGAAGTTAAGGTTTTGTGTTAAAAAGCAGTGGAACATGGTCAAAGGCATAGACAGATGGCAGAATGAGAAAAGATATTTGCAATATCAAAAACTGATATGGGATTAATGTCTGGAAATTTCAATATACAACCTTCAGATTAACAGCAACAAAAAGGATAGCCACCAAAAAGAAAAATGAATAATAGCAATAAGCAATTTAAAGATGAGAAGTATTTGGAGGCTTAGATGATTTTATAGACAAAACAAAATATTCAAGTAACAGATACATTCCATTTCTACAAAATGGTTCCAGAAATAGAAAAGAAGAAATATTATCTTACTCATTTTATAAAGCTAGAATAGTAGCCATAATCAGAGGTTCTTATTTCTCAAACGTTGCCTCACATTAGAAGCACTTGATGGAGATTTTAATTTCTGTCCAGTTTTCCCTTCATATTTCATTTGTCTATATGATTTTAACAGAGAAACTATTATAAGTAGCTTCTAAGCTATTATAAGTATCTCATATTAGATGTGAATATTGCTTGCATTTTCATTTAGTTTTTTCTTTAAGTTTTTTTTAAATTTAAGTTCTCATTTTGAAATAATTTCAGGCTTATGAAAAGTGTACAAAAATAGTACAATGAAATTCTGTGTATTCTTTCCTCAGCTTCCCCATATGTGATATTCTTAACTATCCATAGTTTAAGTACCAAAACAATGTTTATAAAGTACTACTTATTAACCTATGGACCTTATTCATATTTTGCCCACTGTTCCACTAAGATCCTTTTTCGGGTCCAGGACATGATCAAGGATCCCATACTGCCTTTCGTTTCGTAGTCTCCTCAAACCTGCGTAAGTTCCTTAGAGTTTCTTTGTCTTTCATGACCTTGACAAGTTTGAAGAGTACTGGCCAGTTATTTCATAAGATGTCCCTTGATTTTGATTTGTGCAAACGGTTAAGCACTTGGCTACTAGCTGAAATATTAGCAGTTTGAACTCACTAAAAGGAGCCTCAGAAGATGGGACTGGAGATTTACTTCCAAAAGGTATCATCCTTGAAAACCCTATGGAGCTGTTCTACTCTGCACACATAGGGTCACCATGAGTTGAAATCTAACATGCCAACTAATAACAACAAGATTTCCTTAGAATTAAAACCAAGCTATGCATTTGTGGCAAGAACACCACAAAAGGGTGCTCTATGGCTCTCAGTGCATCATATCAGGAGGTATATGATGTTGATATTGCTCATTACTTGATAATGTTAACTTGGGTCACTTCCTTATGGTGTTTGCAAGGGTTCTCTGCTGTGGTGTTACTATTTTTCCCTCTGTATTTAATAAGTATCTTATGGGTAGTTGTGTTGAAACTACGTAAGTATCCTGAGGCTCATCATGTTTTACCCATTATTTTAGCATCCAGTGGTGACTCTTTCCTGCAACAATTATTACTGTATTGTTTACTAATTAGTGATTTTTTTTTTCTATTTCCATCATTCCTCTTACACTTACTAGGTGGAATTTTTTTATAAGGAAAATCTGTTCTTTCTTCTCCATTTATTTATTTATTCAAGAATATATATCAGTATGGACTCAAGCATTTTTATTATTTTTGTCTCTATTTTTTAAGTTTTTTTTATTGTGCTTTAAGTGAAAGTTTATAAATCAAGTCAGTCTTTCATACAGAAACTTTTACATGCCTTGCTAAGTACTCCTAGCTAATGAGACAGCACGCTCATCTTCACCCTGTATTCCCTGTGTCCATTCAACCAGCTCCTGTCCCCCTCTGCCTTCTCATCTCGCCTCCGGACAGGAGCTGCCCACATAGTCTCATGTGTCTACTTGAGCCAAGATGCTCACTCTTCACCAGTATCATTTTCTGTCTTATAGTCCAGTCTAATCCCTGTCCGAAGACTTTGCTTCAGGAATGGTCCAGGGACCGTGACCTCCAGGGTCCCTCCAGTCTCAGTCAGACCATTAAGTCTGGTCTTTTTACAAGAATTTGAGGTCTGCATCCCACTGTTCTCCTGCTCCATCAGGGATTCTCTGTTGTGTTCCCTGTCCAGGCAGTCATCAGTGGTAGTTGGGCACCATCTAGTTCTTCTGGTTTCCAGCTGATGTAGTCTCTGGTTTATGTGGCCCTTTCTGTCTCTTGGGTTCATATTGACGTTGTGTCTTTGGTGTTCTTTATTCTCCTTTGCTCCGGGTGGGTTGAGAACAATTGATGTATCTTAGATGGCTACTTGCTAGTGTTTAAGACCCCAGATGCGGTCTTAAAAGCCTGTGAGGGGCCGTTTAGGATACTCCACTGGTCTCACCCCTTTGGGAGCAAGGAAGAATGAAGAAAACTAAAGATACAAGGGAAAGATTAGTCCAAAGGACTAATGGGCCACATCTACCACAGCCTCTAGCCATCTGAGTCCAGTATATCTAGATGATGCCCAGCTTCCACCACTGACTGCTCTGACAGGGATCACAATAGAGCTGGAGAAAAATGTAGCACAAAATTCTAACTCAAAAAGAAAGGCCAAGCTTGCTGGCCTGACAGAGACTAGAGAAATCCTGAGAGTATGGCCCCCGGACACGCTTTCAGCTCAGTAATGAGGTTACTCCTAAGGTTCACTCTTCAGCCAAAGATTGAACAGGCTCATAAAACAAAACAAGACTAAAGAGGCATACCAGCCTTGGGGCAAGGACTAGAAGGGGGGAGGGAACAGGAAAGCTGGTAATGAGGAACCCAAGTTTGAGAAGGGAGAGTGTTGACATGTTGTGGGGTTGTTAACCAATGTCATAAAACAATATGTATATTAACTGTTTAATGAGAAACTAGTTTGCTCTGTAAATTTTCATCTAAAGTACACACACAAAAAAAAGATCCCAGATGGCACTCACCAAAGTGAGATGCAGAACATTTTCTTAATACATTTTGTTATGCCAGTCAACCTGGATGTTCTCTGAAACCACGGACTCCAGAGCCCCCTCCCTACTACTCTGGCCTTCAAAGCGTTTGGTTGTATTTAGGAAACTTCTTAGCTTTTGGTTTAGTCTAGTTGTGCTGACCTCCCCTGTCTTGTGTGTTGTCTCTCCCTCCACTGAAAATATTTCTTGTCTACTGTCTAATTACAGAATGCCCCTCTCCCTCCCTCCCTACTCTCATAACCTTCAAATAATATTTTCTTCTGTGTTTAAATTTTTTCTTGAGTTCTTATAATAGTAGTCTTGTACTATATTTGTCATTTTGCAACTGACTAATTTCACTCAGCATAGTGCCTTCCAGATTACTCCATATTATCAAGCATTTTTATTTTATGCTATGGGTTAAAATTTGAATAATTATCTATATTGTTGCTCAAATTGCCTCAAATTTGGTTGTTAAGAGAGCCTGGCTCTTGTGCACTTTAGATATGCCCCATAATTTTTTGAGTGCTTCCTTACTTTCCTGGGTGGCTTTTTAAAACCCTGATGCCCAAATATCACCAGTCTTTTTCAGCTGTGACTCAGGTATCAGTATTTAAAAAAAAAAAAAAAAGCAAAACTCTCCAGGTGATTCTAACGTGGACACAAGTTTCCTACAAATCCTAGGAAAGTCTTTCTCTGATGTTTATATTTCAGTGGTGTGTTTATGTGTGTGTGTATATACAGGTGCACAAGCATGCATTTAAAAGGACAGTATGATTAACTAAGTGATAATAGAATAACGATTACTGAATAAGGAAAAGTTGGGTAATGTGTGACCCGCATACTTTGACTTTATGTCTTGGTCCCTGAATTAGATAGGATTAGGTTTTCTCATGTGTGGTAGGAAAACCCCCCAAATGGCAGAGGCTTAAACAATATTGAAGCTTATTTCTAATTCGCATCAAAGTCTGGAGATAGGTAGTTCAAATCTGATGTAGCATATACGCTCCATGCAATCCTTCCAGACTTAGGCTCTGTCCAGCTCACCATTCATCAATTTTTGTGTGGTCTTTATTCTCACGGTACCAGATGGAAGCTAGAACTTGAGCCATTACATTCATATCCACAATTAAAGGGAAAAAAGTGGAAATCAGATTTTTTAAAATTTAAAGTCACATTTAAAAAAATAACGTCTTCATAAAATATAATACAGAAAAGTATACAGAAGATACATATGCTACCTTGTAAATGCTTTGGAAATGAACACACAGGTCAAGAAATAGAATGTTAATGGGATTTCATAAGACCTTGGTGGGTCCTTTCCCAGTGACAACCTCCTCCCTCCTCTTACTTTTATAGTAAATCTTTCCCTTCTTTTCTTTATGTATCCCTAAACATTAGAGTTTAGATCTGCCTGTTTTTTAATTTTATACAAACAGTCATGCTATTTGCATGTTTTCCTCCTTCAGCATATTTCTGTAGATCACTCTAGCTCATTCATTTTTAGTATTGCATAGTGTTCCATTGTATGAATGTAGTACAATTTAGCCATTCTACTGTTGATAGGCATATCAATTGTTTTCAGTGTTTACATTATGAAAAATGTTACTATGAACATTTTTCTAGTTCACGTGTATACTTAACTCTGTTGGCTATATATGTGGAAGTGGGATTACTTGTGTAATAGGCTAAGGGTGTCTTCAGCTTACTATATAATACCACAGCGTCTATAGTCCCATTAGCAGTGTATGAGAGTTTTTGATGATTTACTTCCTTACCAAGACTTAGTCTTATCTGATTCTGAGACTAGCTTCTCTGATAGGTGTGTAGTGTTATCTCAGTGTGGTTTTAATTTTCATATTTTCCAGCTACTGAAGAGGTTAGTCATATTTTCAAATGTTTGTTGGCCCTTTTCATATCTTCATTTTTGAAGTATGTTTTCTAGTCTTTTGCCCATTTAAAAATACTTTTTCAGAGTAATTTATAAATTATACACACACAAACACATATGCACACAACTCTGTCAGTTGTATTGTTGTAAACATCTCCCTTCCTCCAATTTATGGCTTATTTTTTTTAACCCTTTATAATACCATTTGATTAATGGAAGTCTTAATTTTTATGTAGCCAAATTTATCAGTGTCTTTCTTGATGATTGGTACTTTTATCTGATTTAAGAAATTTGTCTGCACCTCAAGGTCATGTAGATATTCTTTTACATTTTTTTTTCCTAAAAGCTTATTTTTCCTTTTACATTTAGACCTTTAAACCCTCTGGGATTGATTTTGTGTTTCGTGTGAGGTAAGGTTCACTGAACTTTTTTTCCATATGGATAAGCATTTGCCCTAAGATCATTTATTAAAAAGTTATCCTTTTCCCATGGCTCTGAGATGCCATCTTTATCATAAATGACACACGCATGCAACCATTTCTGGGTGTCTGTTCTCTTCCATTATTTAATTATTTTGTCTATATCTTGTCTAATAAACATTGTCTTGATTATTATAACTTTGTAATCTATCCTGCTATCTGGGAGTGTACGTTTTTCCATCTTCATCTTTATCTTCAAGACTATCTTGGTCAGTGCTGGTCTTTTGCATCTCCATACAAATTTTGAAACAACTTGTCAAATAACACAAGTAGTGGTTGGGGATTGGATTGAAATTGTATTGAATTTATAAATCAATTTGGAGAGAATTTATAACATCGAGTCTTCTACCTATGAATAAGGTATATTTCTCTATTTAATTCTTCTTTAATGCTTTTCAATAAAGTTTTGTAATTCCCCCCATTCGAGATTTACATATTTTTTGTTAGTTTTATTCTAAGCACTTTATATTTGTTGATGTACTTACAAGAGATATCTTTTTAAAAGTTTCATTCTGTTTAATTCTGGGATGTAAAAATACAGCTTGTTTTGAACACCGATTTTTTTTTTCCTGTGACTTTGCTCAACTCCATTATTACCTTTAATTGTTTACCTGAGAATTCTCACATTGTCTTAGGCTTTTGACCTACATAATCATATCATCTGTGAACAATGACAGTTTTGTTTCTCCCTTTCCAATCCTTATACCTCTTTTATATTTTACTGATTTGCCTTTTAGTGTTTGCTAGGCCTTCCACTACAATGTTGAATAGAAGTGAGGATAGCATGCATTCTTTTCTCATTCAAAATCTCAGAGAGAAAGATTAAAAAATATTAACATTAAGTATGATGTTTATTATATGATTTTTAAATTGCAGATACCATTCACCTTCTATTTCTGGTTTGTAGGAGTTTTTTTTTTTTTTCCCCTGCTCATAATGTTGTACTTTACCAAATATTTTTACTGCATTCCAGTCCTAGGTAGAAGACAGACTGAAAACATAGTCATTATTCAGTAAAGCCATTTGCCCAGCTAAAAATTGGGGGTATAATACTCCAGAGAAAAGGGAGACGGAGGTGGGGGACCACCAACAATCTCTGCTGCAACCTCCGATACGTAGTGACCTTTCACTATTTATATTTTTAAATTATTATTATTTTTATTGGTAGTGCTTGGATACAGAACTTCTCTAATTTTCTAAGGAGCAGAATATATTTACTGCTTCTTGTGCTTCCTAAACCCTTAAATATTAAGGAGAAGGCTCCCTGAATACTATTTTGGGACTCAGAACCCTGTATTAGAGAAGGAGCTTTTCAGAGCTTCTGAATTCCTTTAATCCTTAATTGTGCCTTGAGGGCAACAGGTAGATATTCTACTTGTCTTAGTTACCTAGAGCTACTACAGCAGAAATGCCACAAATGGGTGGCTTTAAGGAACAGAAATTTATTTCCTTACAGTTTAGGAGACTAGAAGTCTGAATTCAGGAGACTAGAAGTCTGAATTCAGGGCACTGGTTCTAAGGGAAGACTTCCTTTCTCTGTTGGCTCTTTTCAGCTCGGCTCCTCAGTTCCTTGGCAATCTTCATGTGGTGTGTATCTTCCCCTCCATTTGTGCCTTCTTCTTGGTGCCTAATCTGCTCTTTTTATATCTCAAAGGTGATTGGTTTAAGACAGGCCTACCCTGATATGGCCTCATGAGCATAAAAATAAGAAAACTCTATTCCCAGATGGGATTATATCCACAGGTATAAAAAAAAGGGGTTAGAATTTACTACACATATTTTTTGGGGACACAATTCATTCCATCCATAACACCACTGTTGACTTCCTACATTCTCTTCTCTGGTTCCCATCCATCTAGTCCTCTGTTGGAGCCCTGGTGGCACAGTGGTTAAATATTTGGCCACTAACTAAAAGGTTGGAAGTTTGAATCCACCAGCTTTTCCTTGGAAACCCTATGGGCCAGTTCTACTCTGTCCTATAGGGTCACTATGAGTCGAAATTGACTCAACTGCAACAGGTTTAGTTTTCTAGTCCTCTGTTGTATTTTGAATTAAATTTGAGTTTCATTTCTGGAGTGTATTTTCATAGTTCCTGGGTTATTCAGAGAAAAGATATAACATAAAAAAACTGGCTAATGGAATTGCACTTTAATAAAGGTTTAAATTTTAATAAAGATGACTGCTGTGTCTCTTCTAAAAGCTAAGTGCTCATTCACATTTGGCCTTTTTCTCTTCAAAGTGAGTAAAGCTGAATTACTGTTTTGGAAAGAATACTGAACTTGGTATCAGGAAGTGGCGCAGTCTGTGACACGGACAGAGAAAAGCTTTTGGCCTCAAATGGCTTAGATCCTTTATATAGTCTCCTTAGCCCAGGCCTTGGGTCACCAGGGCTTACCTGGACTAGCCTGGTAGCCTCAGGCTCTGTATTTAAATAAAAATCAAAACAGAAATTCCAAAGTATTTCATGGACTTAAAAAAATATAAACTCATCCAAAGAATCAGGATTAAAGACATTTTGAACAGAATTTTGTTCTCAAATTCATTTACAATACTATGCCTTCACCTTAATGATTGAAAACAAGAAAAGAACACAATTACATATGTATATGTATATATATGAATTCAAGAGGTCCTGATATTTTTACCTTTAAAACCATTGTTTCGCTAGTCAAATTATCCTCCTTTTACAGGTTGGCACCTGTAGTGACTCTTCCTGTAGCTGTTGGTGAGCTCACGGGCAGATAGATTCATGTGTATTTTCCCCTTGGTGATTTGGTTTTTATAAGAACTACCAAGCTGGAACTACATCAGTGTGCTGGCTCTCTGTTCATCCCTGAGGACACCAAAAGATCTATTGACTACTACTATTCTTGGCTTGGGGATTTCACAGCCAGCAAGTGCCTTGTCCTTTTAGATTAGGTACTTTTTTGGGTGGGTTCAGAGAGTTGGGACTGGGGAAAAACCCTTTTTTAAACAGAGAGCTAGTGTAAAGGAGAGGGTTTTAATACTCTTTTGACAAAGAGATACACACATGTTCATGTAATTGACAAGTCGGTGCATGTGCACAGAGACACAGGAAGTTTCTTTAGGACAGACCTCTTAGCTACAGATACTTTTATTTCCTAGTGTATTAGCTCAGTGATATCTGGATATTGATGTAGATTGGAGTAGGAGATTGGTGTACATACTGTATACCGACCTCAAAGCATTCTCAGAATTTAAACATAATATTTTATCTTAAATGCTCCACTATTAATTTTTTATCTTGCCCCTGTCCTTTTGCACTAAAAGTAAAAGAAACTTAAAAAGTCTCATTAATCATATATTCTGGCTTTCCAATTAAGTAAAGTTGTACTCTCTCTCTCTCTATATATACTTTTTACCATTTAAAATAAATACAAAAGAAATAATAATGCAAAAGATTGAATTAATTCATTTTTTAGAACTATTATCCAATTGAAAACCTTTCCAGTTTAAAGCTTCTGTAGTGTTTTGGTCTGAATTAAAAAGTTTAAATAGCCAAATTGCCAAATTGTAAAATTTTACAAACTTTCATTCTTTCGATCCCCAAATATTGATTGTCTTCTATGTGCCTAGAATGGTTCTAGTCTCAGCATATAAAATGGTCAGAGAATAAAAAAAAAAAAAAGAGGGGCAACATGGTCCCTGCCATTTTTTAACTTACGGTCTTTATTAAGTTTTGTTGTTGTTAGCTACCATTGAGCAGATCCCTACTTATGGTGACTTATGTGTTACAGAATGGAACAACTGCTTCATAGGATTTTCTTGACTGTAATCTTTATGCAAACAGTTCACCAGACCTTTCATTCTGCTAGGTGGGTTCATACTGCCAACCTTTAGGTTAGCAGCCAATCAGAAACTACTGCCACTCAGGTTCCTTTTATTAAGTTTACATATCTTTCTATCTGTCATCTGTCTATCTGTCTGTCTGTCTGTCTGTCATCTATCTATCTATCTAATCTATCTGACTTGCACTCTTGAGATTCTGGGTGAAAATAAGAGTTGAATTATATTTATAAAGGCAGATACTTATATTTGAAATGTATGATCTATAGCCTTGAAGATAAAATATAAATTTTATGCTAGAGTGTCATAAAATGAAAGCAAATAAGCTATAGTTATGCAACAAAATTCTTAGTCCTTTGAGGAGAGCAGAAGGCAGCTCACAATAGACCTGTGACTCCATGTCTCACCAAATTCCAGAGGGTCTGATATTCCTTGGGAAAGCATTGCTGTTTGGAGTATTTCCTTAAATAATAAAGATGTCAAGAAAATAGTGGAACAAAATGAAAGAAGAAATAGAAATAAAGAGAAAAATGTAAAAAGAATGAATATAAAGAAGGGAAAGAACCAGAGAGAAGAGGAAGGAGAGGAATGGGGAAGAGAGGGGAGGGCAGGAAAGAGCGCGGCAGGAGGTGGGAAAAGAAGTGAGATGGGGGGATAGTTTGGGGAGAAAACAGGATTCAGATATGACCAGTGGTTTTCTGAGACACAAGGAAGGAAGACTGCCACTAAAAGAGATGCTTTTTTTTTTCTTAAAAAAACAAATAAACTGCACAGCCCCACACCTTTCTGCTCCTGTTTGTGGCATTTTCCAGAAGATGTTAGATGACCTCCCTCCTTGTGCCACATGCCTGTCTTTTACCCAAATCATCTTACTTTTCTTGCTAATCAACTCAAGAAATTCTGGCTTTGTAAGTCTTTGGTGAGAAAATGATTTCTAAAGTAATTCTGAAATAAATCTATAAATCTAAGTAGTTAAAATAAAAACAGAGCCTTTTGAAAGATATCAAAATCCCAAACCAAACCCATTGCCGTTGAGTCGATTCTGACTCATAACAACCCTATAGGACAGATTAGAACTGCCCCATAGAGTTTCCAAGGAGTGCCTGGTGGATTCGAACTGCCGACCTTTTGGTTAGCAGCCATTGCTCTTAACCCCTATGCCACCAGGGTTTCCAAGATAGCTTCATTAAAATCATCTGCATTTTTATTTAAATAGCTTTTCTCTGAATTCCTTCTATGAAGGAAGATGGACCAAAAAAAAAAAAAAAAAAAATCAGAGAGAAGAAAGAGAAACAACAAACATATTTTAATAAATACCTTTCATTTTTATTATTAGAATGTATGAAGTTACAATATTTAAGCATTGAATGCAATCTTCAAGATATTTTCAATCAAAACCTTTATTGTATATGTTTTATATAAAGCAACAGATCTATATATTTTGTTTCTAAATCATTTTTAACGAGAAGCGCATTGGGAAGGAGAGAAATGCTGTAACTAATGGTCCTAAATATTTACCTAATTGATTTGCCCTCAGTGTGGATTCCTACCTCTGCTCTAGTGTGTGTTGTGTAAAATCAGGCATGTTACTTAAACTCTCTAAGCCTTAATGTTTCTCACATGTAAAATGGGAAGAATAACATTTACCTTGCAGGATTATTAGGATTGTTTTTAGTTGCCATTCAATCGACTCAGGCTCATGATGACCTTATGTATAACAAAACGAAATGTTGCCTGGTCCTACGCTGTCTTTACAATCATTGGTATGCTGGCATCTATCATTGCGGCTGTTGTGCAGTGCCTTTCAATGCAGGGGGATCATTTTCCAGCACTATAATGACAATATTCTGTTGTAAACCATAAGATTTTCTTGCTAAAGATAACTCATCTACAGGGAACTGCCAGAAATTCAAGCCAGATTCAGAAGAGGACATAGAACGAGGGATGTCATTGCTGATGTCAGATGGATCCTGGCAGAAAGCAGAGAATACCAAAAGATGTTTACCTGTGTTTCCTTGACTATGCAAAGGCATTTGACACTGTGGATCATAACGAACTATGGATAACATTGCAAAGGATGGGAATTCCAGAACACATAATTGTGCTCATAAAGAACCTGTACAGACCTAGAGGCAGTCATTTGAACAGAACAGGGGGATACTGTGTGGTTTAAAGTCAGGAAAGTTGTGTGACAGGGTTGTATCCTTTCACCATATTTACTCAATCTGTATGTTAAGCAAATAATCTGAGAAGCTGGACTATATGAAGAAGAACCCAGCATCAGGATTGGAGGAAGACTCATTAACAACCTGGGATATGCAGATGACACAATCTTGGTTGCTGAAAGTGAAGAGGACTTGAAGCACTTACTAATGAAAATCAGAGTACAACCTTCAGTATGGATTATACATTGACATAAAGAAAACAAAAATCCTTACAAATGGACCAATAAGCAACATCATGATAGAGAAAAGATTGAAGTTGTCAAGGATTTCATTTTACTTGGATCCACAATCAAGACCCATGGAAGCAGCAGTCAAGAAATCAAACAATGTGTTACCTTGGGTAAATCTGCTGCAAAAGATCCCTTAAAGAGTTAAAAAGCAAAGATGTCACTTTGAGGACTAAGGCATGCCTGGCCTAAGCCATGGTATTTCCAATTGCTTCATATGCATGGGAAAGCTGGACAATGAATAAGGAAGAACAAAGAAGAATTGACGCCTTTGCATTATGGTGTTGGTGAAGAACATTGAATATGCCATGGACTGCCAGAAGAACAAACAAGTCTGTCTTGAAAGAAATATAGCCAGAGTGTTCCTTGGAAGCAAGGATGATGAGATTTCTTCTTATGTATTTGGACACGTTACCAGGAGGGACCAGTCCTTGGAGAAGGACATCATGCTTGATATAGTAGATGGTCAGGGAAAAAGAGGGAGACCCTTAATGAGATGGATTGACACAATGGGTAAACAATGAGTTCAAACATAGCATGATTGAGATGATGGCAAAAGGACCATGTACTATTTCCTTCTGTTGTATATAGAGTTACTATGAGTTGGAACCAACTCAATGGCACCTAACAGCAACAATTTTTAGAAGTACATGTCCAGGGCTTTTTTCCTCGTCTGTCTTAGTCTGGAAGCTCTACTGAAACCAGTCTACCACGGGTGGCCCTGCTAGTATTTGAAATATCAGTGGCATAGCTTTCAGCATCATTATCAGGATTAGAGAAGATATACGTGAAGGGCCTGGCAAGTGAGAAGAAATAAATGTCACCTTTTATGAAGGTGACCGAATGCTTCCTTTTTTTGACCTTCTAACGTTTCTGCTTCTGTTGTGGTTGCTGTGGCCCAGGCACTGTATCAGCAAGTATGTTAAATGTACACAGAATTAGAGCAAATAGTAGTTGAGATGCAGGTTTAATGGCAAATTGCTTAAGCTTTTTAGTGCATAGAATTCTTGACATTTATTTAGGGTTTTCAAAACTTCTGTCTTTCTTCCTAGTAATCAGCTGAGTTCCATGCAGCCTGTAAGCAGTCTACGCCTAAGTAACATACTATTGTGCTTTAATGATCCACTGGGGTGTTTTCAGACCCAGGGACAAGTAATTCTGTTTTGACTTGGAAATTTTGAAATCACTTACGTTGGGAAATCACCTTTTCTTTTAATATGAGTGAAGCAAAATTGAAGAGAGATGGTGCAGCTCTTAAAAGTAAGTTGAGCTTTTTAAATGAAAGTTTTAGATTGAATTGAAGTTCATCTCTCACAAACTCCAACATCTTTCGGGACCTGTATCTGCCCAGAATTATCCACATGGTGTATATACCTTTCTGGCTTGCTGTTCCTAACATGACTGTCATATTCACAAACGCTTCTGTTCATCTCGCACATCAAAAAAAAAATTAATAATATTTTATTGTGTTTTCAGAGAATGTATACACAACAAATTAGGTTCTCATTTGACACTTTCTACACAAGTTGTTCAGTGACAGTTACATTTTTCATAATGTGTCAGCATCCTCATTAATTGGATTCTGGTTGTTCTGTTCCAGTACTCTAGTTTCCCTGACCTCCTTGTCTTCTCATCTTTGGTTTAGAATAATTGTTGTCCTTTTTAGAAGGTCTTTTAATGGAGTCCTGAAATCCTGGGTAATATCCTTTATTTTTGTGTGCCAATCTGTTATTTTGCTAAAAAGTGATATCAGGGGATGGTTTTGGTTCAAAGTTTAAAGAGTATCTCAGAGTGATAGTCTCAGGGAGTCCTCCAGTCTCAACTGGTCCAGTAAGTCTGGATTTTTTGAGGATTTGAGTTCTGTTCCACGTTTTTCTCTGGGTTCACCTATTGTGGCCTTAATCAGAATGGTAGGTAGTGGTAGCCAGAAACCATCTAGTTCTTCTGGTCTCAGGGTAGATGAGGTTGTGTCCCACATCAAAATTTATTTGCGCTTTGTGCCTTTCATGTAGTCATACGACCTTGGAGATAGAAAGGCCAGTAAAGGACGCAAGCATCCAGGCAAACTAGGAGTGCCTTCTATGCCTTTGTTTTTTGGTCTTATACCCCTTTATACTCTTTAAAAATATTGAAGATCCCAAAAAAGCTTTTGTTTATGTGGGTTACAGCTATTAATAAATGGAAACCCTGGTGGTGTAGTGGTTAAGTGCTATGGCTGCTAACCAAAAGATCAGCAGTTTGAATCCACCAGGGGCTCCTTGGAAACTCTACAGGCAGTTCTACTTTATCCTATAGGGTTGCCACAAGTTAGAATCAATGGCAACAGGTTTTTTTTTTTTTTTAACCGTATTAGAAATTTAAACCTAAAGATTTAAAATACGTATTGTAACTCACTAAAAATAACAAAAATAAGCCTATTATATGCTAACATAAATAACATTTTTTAAGAGAAAAAATTATTTTCAAAAAATTAGTAAGAGGAGTGGCACTGTGTTATATTTTTTACAAAACTCTTTCATGCCTTTAATGAAAGACAGCTAGGTTCTCATATCTGCTTCTGGATTCAATCTGTCATATTATTGCAATCAAATGGCCCCCAAGAAATCTCATTGTACATTCATGATTTGCCCAAAAAAGCCAGATAACATCTTAGTAATTGTATTTGTTCTGTATTGCTGCTGTAACAAATTACTGCAAGCTTAACAGCTTAGAACAACACAAATTTATATTTCTGGGGGTTAGAAGTCCCGAATGGGTCTCACTGTGCTAAAAACAAGGTGTAGGCAGGGCTACATTCATTCCGGAGGCTTTGAGGTAAATGGATTTTCTTGCTTTTTCCAGTTTCTGAGGCCACCCACATCATTCGGCCCATGACCCCTTCCTCCATCTTCAAAGATAGCAACCTTGGGCCCAGTCCTTCTTACACTGCCATCTCTCTGGTTCTCTCTTGATTCCTTCTCCCACTTTTAAGAATCCTTGTAATTACATTGGACCCCTCTGGTTAATGCAGAGTAATCTTTTTTATTTTTAGGTCAGCTGATTAATAACCTTAATTCTATTCCAAACTTAATTCCCCTGTGCCATGTAATGTGGCACATTCCAGGTTTTGGGGATTAGGACTTGGACATCTTTGGGGGACCATTATTCTGCCTACCACAGTATTGTTATGAAATTAGTTTTGACCTTAAGGGTCCCTGAAAGGGTATCAGACTCAACTTTCAGAGCTACTGCTTGACCAGGTACTTCACAAGGTGCCCTCCCCTTTGAGTAGATATAATTATTTTAAGAGTTTTTTTTTTTTTTTTAATTCTGCCTTCCTGAAACTCCCATCTAATATACTTCTATTCTTTGGAGCCAAAAAGAATAAATCTAATCCTTCTGTAATGTTGACAGCCATTCAAATATTTAAAGATTGCTATCATGCTCCACATGACTTTTCTCCTTTCCACATTAAACACGGATAGATCCTTCTGAGTAAAGTTATGATGACATCCACAATGATAATATTTGTCCAAACCACCTATCCTTCCTGGCCCATCCAGAATGTCAGATTTTCCACAAACCTTCTCTGATACCTCTACCTGAAAATGATCTTTGCTTCCTCTGATCTCCCACTGCACATTGTTGGAAAAGTCACTTGTATTCAGTGTTCATCTGATTAGATTGTGGATTTCTTTTTTTTAAAAAAAAATCTTTCATTGTGCTTTAAGTGAAAGTTTACAGATCAAGTCAGTCTCTCACACAAAAACATATACATCTTGCTACATACTCCCAATTGCTCTCCCCCTAATGAAACAGTCTGCTCCCTCCCTCCACTCTATCTTTTCATGTCCATTTCGCCAGCTTCTAACCCCCTCTACCCTCTCATCTCCCCTCCAGGTAGGAGACACCAGCATAGTCTCAAGTGTTCACCTGATCAAGAAGCTCACTCCTCACCAGCATCCCTTTCCAACCCACTGTCCAGTCCAATCCATGTCTGAAGAATTGGCTTTGGGAATGGTTCCTGTCCTGGGCCAATAGAAGGTCTGGAGGCCATGACCACCGTGGTCCTTCTAGTCTTAGTCAGACCATTAAGTCTGGTATTTTTATGGGAATTTGGGGTCTGCATCCCACTGCTGTCCTGCTCCCTCAGGGGTTCTCTGTTGCGTTTCCTGTCAGGGCAGTCATCGGTTGTAGCCAGGCCCTATCTAGTTCTTCTGGTCTCAGGATGGTGTAGTCTCTGGTTTATGTGGTTCTTTCTGTCTCTTGGGCTCGTAACTACCTTGTGTCCTCAATGTTCTTCATTCTCCTTTGATCCAGGTGGGTTGAGACCAATTGATGCACCTTAGATGGCCTCTTGCTAGCGTTTAAGACCCCAGATGCCACTCTTCAAAGTGCGATGCAGAATGTTTTCTTAACAGATTTTATTATGCCAATTGACTTAGACGTTGCCTGAAACCATGGTCCCCATACCCCTACCCCTGCTACACTGGCCTTCGAAGCATTCAGTTTATTCAGGAAACTTCTTTGCTTTTGGTTTAATCCAGTTGTGCTGACCTCCCCTGTATTGTATGCTGTCTTTCCTGTCACGTAAAGTAATTCTTATTTACTATCTAGTGAATACCCCTCTCCCACCCTTCTTCCCTCCCCCTTCTCCTAACCATTAAAGAATATTTTCTTCTCCATTTAAACTATTTCCTGAGTTCTTATAATAGTGGTCTTAC
The DNA here is from genome assembly GCF_024166365.1 of Elephas maximus indicus. Lineage (NCBI taxonomy): Eukaryota > Metazoa > Chordata > Mammalia > Proboscidea > Elephantidae > Elephas > Elephas maximus. The sequence continues at coordinate 48,727,070 of NC_064820.1, read as the reverse complement.
ACAATATTTGTCCTTTTGCAACTGACTAATTTCACTCAGCATAATGCCTTCCAGATTCTTCCATGTAATGAAATGTTTCACAGATTTATCACTGTTCTTTATTGATAAGTAGTATTTCATTGTGTGGATATACCATAATTTATTTATCCATTCATTCATTGACGGGTCCCTTGGTTGCTTCCATCTTTTTGCTATTGTAAACAGTGCTGCAATAAACTTGGGTATGCATATATCTGTTCATGTAAAAGCTCTTATTTCTCTAGGATATATTCCAAGGAGTGGGATTACTGGATCATTTGGTAGTTCTATTTCGGGCTTTTTAAGGAAGAGCCAAATCAATTTCCAAAGTGGTTGTACCATTTGACATGTCCCCAGCAGTGTATAAGTATTCCAATCTCTCCACAGCCTCTCCAACATTTATTATTTTGTGTTTTTTGGATTAACGCCAGCCTTGTTGGAGTGAGATGAAATCTCTTTGTAGTTTTGGTTTGCATTTCTATAATGGCTAATGATCATGAGCATTTTCTCATGTATCTGTTAGCTACCTGAATATCTTCTTTAGTGAAGTGCCTGTTCATATCTTTTGCCCATTTTTTAATTGGGTTATTTGTCTTTTTGTAGTTGAGTTTTTGCAGTATCATGTAGATTTTAGAGATGAGGCACTGATTGGAAATGTCATAGCTAAAACCTTTTTCCCAGTCTGTAGGTAATCTTTTTACTCTTTTGGTGAAGTCTTGGATGAGCATAGGTGTTTGATTTTTAGGAGCTCCCAGTTATCTAGTTTTTCTCCTGCATTCTTAATAATGTTTTGTATACTGTTTATGCCATGTATTAGTGCTCTTAATATTGTCCCTATTTTTTCTTCCATAGATTGTGGATTTCTTAAGGGCAAGCTCTTTCACTCATCTGTTCTTTCGTTACACAGAGCTTAGTATATATTAGAGAAGAAACTCACTCCATTATTCTGAATGAAAGGATACAAGAATTCGTGTAGGGATACCAGCTGGAACCCATGATTACCCTTGGCTTTAGTGGTACATGGGCATGTTTGGAGGTTCCATGTAGGAGGCCTAAAAGCAGAGGTTCCTGCCTGTACGGATCTCATCCTAAGGGAATAGAGAAGCCTTGATATTAGGAGAATGCCACCGTCTGAGGAAGGAACCACACTGAACGCAATGAGGTGTCTGTCCCTCAGGCTATTCTTAGTCCTAGGGAGGAAGGACAAAGAATGAAAATGAAAAGCATGATTTCATGAACATCCCTGTAAGAATGGGTAGTACAGAGCAGCAGCACTCTGGGACCCGTGTTCTAGTGAGTACCACAGGATGATGGGATTCTCCCACTTTTGCAGAGAACAATGCCTAGCTTCACTAAGGAACAAACTGCTGTTTAGCATAGGCAACTGCTCAAGGCTTCTGCTTAGATGGAGCCAAGCTCTATTCATACAGGGACCAGCACCCTCAACTCTGGCAATGGTGGCTTGACCAGAGACAGATTGCTTGTTAAAACGTTATTCTACAAGAATCAGCACAAATGTTCTTTAGAATAGAGTTAATGAAGAGAAGAGGAGAAACAAAGCAGGAGCTGATGCATTTCCCTCCTCCTCTGAACTGAGGTTGAAGTCAGGAACAGAGGCAAACAATCCACTGTTGTCAGAGAAATAAAGGGCAGCAAAGCACCTTGGTGCCTAGGAGGAGGCTCAGGGAAACTGTCGGGTCCCATATGATAGCTCAGTAGCTGGTTGTTGTCTTGGAAGACATCACTTAAATAGAAGGAATAGGGCTCTGAAAGGGGCCAGAATTATAGATAGGGTGGTTGATGTTGTCGTCTGCTGTCAGGTGTGCCTCTGGCTCATTGGGATCCCATGCAAAATGGGACCAGACCATTTTGATCCATAGTGTTTTCATTGGCAGATATTTTGGCCTTTCTTCCTAGTCTTAGTCTGTAAACTCAGGTGAAATCTATTGAGCCTCCTAGCAACACTCAAGCCTTCACTGACAGATGGGTGGTAGCTGTGGCGAGAATTCTACCACTGAACTACTCAGTGGTGGATTATCCAATAGGCAATGTAAGTACGGTACTTACCTTGCTTACCAGTTCATCTGTAGTGAAAATTTCACATTTTTTCACCAGACCAAAGATTCTGCTTCTATGTATGGCTGGCATCTGAATCCAAGCCTCTTTTCAAAATCATAATCCCTGACAGGAACAGATTACCCAGTGAGCAAGGTAAGCATGGGTTACTTGTGCTTACTTACTAATATGTAGTGAACAATTTCGCATGTTTTCTACCACATCTTTGATAACCACCACTGCTCTCACAGACAGGGTAGAGCCAGAGAACAGAAGTTCTGTTTCTGCTCCTGTTTGTTACCCCAGGATAGCGTGCCCGCGTGGTCAACGGAAATACAGGGTACAGCTGGCTGTCCTGGCTTGACCTACTCACAGTTCTTCTCAGAAGAAGAACCTTTGCCTCCCTATTTCCCATTGTTTCCACTCTTAGTTCCTAAAATGTCAGAATCCTTCCCCGGTTGATGAAATCCAGCATTTTGCCATAGGGCTCTGTAATACTTCGCTTCTGCAAATACTTGAATGAGCTCTTATTGGAATCATTTTTTTTTTTAAATCAAATCTGTTTACCATTAACAACTTACAAACAATTCAGATATATTGGCTTCAAACAATTAAGTGACTCATGTGTCATTTAATGTCCACGATGAGGATGTTATATAATCTCCACAGTGTGTGAACATGCCTAAACCATGAACAACAGCATTCACTGATTTTCCACCTTTGTGTTGTTTAATAACCTTTTACTTCACTTCCAAATCGATACTTTACCTCTGCCTCTTGCTGCTGCTATCATTAGCACTGGTTTTGCTGCCACTGGGAGCCATGATGTACTTTACAGTAATATTTTCAAAAGAAAATTAAACAGAATGCTACAACACTCAAGAGATGAAAGTATACACAAGATTGGATCTGCTGCCTACAAATTGAAGCATACACTGTTATATGGTAAGCTTTTTATTTGTAAGTAGGGAAAATTTACATTAAAGTAATGATAGCATAGTACAGTACATACATAGACCAGTAAAAGGTGTTTATTATGACTAGGCATAAATATCATAGGTTGCATACATACTGTACCACTATATGCCTGGCAGTGCAATTTCTTTTCATACAAGAGACACAAGATACATGTGTTGCATACTGGAAGCTGTTGTGTTCTCTATATCTGGTTATGTCCTCTATATTCCATTCTCTGATGGGAATTTCTAACTCTATTACAACCTTATTGGACCACAGATGTATATGTGGTCTGACATTGCCCAAACAGATGTTATGCAGCGCATAACTGTAATTCAAAAACATACATAGTGTGAAAAAGCAAATAAATATTGTAATTTATTCCTTGTTTGTTAATTAATGAAATCGGATAAACTTGCTGATCTTAATAGTCTGGTGGTTTAGGTATACAGGTGGCACCAATTACCATAGTGATCTAAAAATTAAGTTCTCTTCCAACAATTGTGTAACATTCTTTTTTTTAATAATTTTTTAAGTTGTACATTAGATGGTTTACAGAACAAACTAGTTTCTTATGAAACAGTACAAACATTGTTCTCTGACACTGGTTAACAACCCCATGACTTGTCAACACTCTCCCTTCTCAACCCTGGGTTCCCTGTTACCAGCTTTCTTGTTCCCTCCTGCCTTTCAGTCCTTGCCCGAGGGCTGGTGCACCCCTTTAGTCTTGCTTTGTTCCATGGGCCTGTTCAATCTTTGGGTGAAGGGTGAACCTCAGGAGTGACTTCATTACTGAGCTGAAAGGGTGTCCAGGAGCCATACTCTCAGGGTTTCTCCAGTCTCTGTTAGGCCAGCAAGTCTGGTCCTTCTGTTTGAGCCAGAATTTTGTCCTACATTTTTCTCCAACTCTGTCCGGGATCCTATATTGTGATCCCTGTCAGAGCAGTCAGTGGTGGTAGCCAGGCACCATCTAGTTGTACTGTACTCAGTTTGGTGGAGGCCATGGTAAATGTGGTTCATTAGTCCTTTGGACTAATCTTTCCTTTGTATCTTTAGTTTTCTTCATTCTTCCTTGCTCCATGAAGGGGTGAGGCCAGTGGAGTATCCTAGATGGCCGCTCACAGGCTTTTAAGACCCCAGGCACTACTCACCAAAGTAGAATGTAGGACATATACTTTGTAAACTGTGTTATGCCAATTGAGCTAGATGTTCCCTGAGATCGTGGACTCCACAGTCCTCAGCCCAGCAATTCGGTCCCTCAGGGAATTTGGATGTGTCTATGGAGCTACCATGACCTTGCCTTCTACAAGTTGTGCTGGCTTACCCAGTATTGTGTACTATCTTATCCTTCACCAAAGTTTCCACTTATCTATTGTCTATTTAAGGTATAACACTCATTTTTTTTGTCCAAGGTTAGAGATATCATAAAAACACAAATGCTACTCTGTACCAAAAGAGAAGATTGGTTTAGCTTCCCTACCATCCACACCCAAACACCTCTATCTTCACCCATCCTTTAATTACTGAAGTCTGTACCACTTATTGGAAACCTTGGTGATGTAGTGGTTAAGAGGTACAGCTGCTAACCAAAAGGTTGGCAGTTCGAATCCACCAGGTACTCCTTGGAAACCCTATGGGTCAGTTCTACTCTGTCCTATAGGGTTACTATGAGTTGGAATTGACTCAACAGCAATGGGTTTGGTATTGGTACAACTTATTGAGGGCTTACTATGTATGGCAAGCAACACTGAAGTGTTCCCTGTCCCCACTGAGGAGTTGCTGTGGTGTAGCTCCTTTTCCTGCCTGGACATTGGGTGTTGTCTTCTGATATCAGCTGAGATGTGGTAGTCCCTCTTCGTTTTCAGACATTGTGTACTGGCGTTGGTCACCAATATTCATGATCTCTGGTCACAAGCTCATGGTGACACCTAGAATCTTGTGAGTTCCCTAATTCATTCCCAGCCAGCTTTTTAAAGGCTTTACCATACTATACCACGCTAGTCTGCCAAGACCCTTCTTTCAGTCGTTGGTAGTCTACCACTGAGTTGCCATATTAGACTTGAAACTTTACTCCAAGGCTTGCACTTGAGCATAAGTTCTCTCTGCTTTAAGGTTTACCCCTAATCCTATCTGGGTTTTTGTGGTGACCATGAAAATGTATCTCTCCAATATCTGACTGTGGGGAGTATAATTGACCTGCAACCCTAGCTGTAGGTTGTCTGAATTGCATCGCTGTGTTTGAGTGAGGCCACATTTTCCAGGGACTTATTATAGTCAACGAGTGAGCGTGGTGGGATACTGAGGCAGGCAGGCAGTACCTGGGAGGCATGAGACTTCTCTGGTGGGTGAGTGTGGTTCAAGGGCTCTCTACAGGCATTTGCAAAACCTTATTAGAACTACACTGTAGCCTAAGTTCTCCCTTCCTTCCTTCCTCCCTTTCTTCCGTCTGTCCTCCATCTGTCCATCCCTTTCTCTTTCGTAGGAGTCAGACCTTCACCTGGGTCTGATGACTCTCCTGGACTCCTCCCCATTTTTTCTCACTAGTGTTTCCTGAATTTAGTGTTTCCTAGACTTAAAGAGCAAATCTCTTTCATGTCTGATCCTGTCTTGGCATCTGTTTCTTGGAAGGCTCAGAATAAAATAATTTATAAAAACTAAAATTTTCATCTCCCTGCCTTTCTTCTTAGGGTCAGTCTCTCGAGGATATGAATCTTAGCCACATCCCTTCCAATTTCCCTCTTTCTGCTTTCTGATTAAACTCATTTTCTCTTGGGTGGGAGAATGGCTAACATGTTCATTCTGTAAACACTTCAGTTTTATGGTTTTTTTTAAAAACTCTATAATGTAGCTTTTAACTTTCTTCTTGATTTGAAAAACAAAGCTTTTCGAATTTGAAAAAACAAAATCTCAAAACCAAACAACTCAATCAAAAACCGACTTTGTTCCTCCAAAGTTGGGCTTTTATGAATTACAATACATTTTTTTTTTTTTATCTCCATACCATGTGTTCAACAAAAGTCACATTCAAAAGTTCAGTCTACTCCTTGGTTTTAGGATGTGCCCACCCTCCTTCTGAGGTTGGTGCAAAGAAGAAAGCTATCGTTAATATGGAGATATCACTAATATAGTGGGAAGAAATATAAAATAAGTATGGGGAGAGGAACACAAAGTAAAAGGAATGGGAAAAAACGTGTCATTTAGAATAAAATCATACTCATGCATTATTTAAGGAGCCCTTGTGGCACAACAGTTAAGTGCTTGGATGCTAACTGAAAGGTTGGTGGTTTGAACACACCAGGAACTCTGCAGGAGACAGACCTGGTGATCTGCTTCTGTAAAGATTATTGTTACGTGCTGTTGAGTTAGTTCTGACTCATAGCGACCTTATGTATAACAGAATAAAACACTGCCAAGTCCTATGCCATCCTCATAACCATTGCTATGTTTGAGTTCATTGTTGCAGCCACTGTATCAATCCTTCTCATTGAGGGTCTTCCTCTCTTTCATTGACCCTCTATTTTATCAAGCATAATGTCCTTTTCCAGGGACTGGTCCCTCCTGATAAAGATTACAGACTAGAAAGCCCTACGGGGCAATTCTACTCTGTCGCATGGGATCACTATGAGTTGAAAATCGACTCCATGATACCTAAGAACAACAACAAAGCACCATTTAAAATTATTTATCATCAACAGATTTTTAATCTCATCCAGGTTTTCTCCTCTTCTTATGATTTAGGAACCAGAGGCAGGGGTTGGGAGCTTTGTGTTAAGCATGGCACTAAAAGATTACATCTATTTTTGCCCACTTCATATCTACTTCTTTTGGGGACATCTGCTCAGCATCTAAAAAACTGTTATGTTCCATGAACTATTACAAACCCTAGAAGAAGCTGGAGCAAGTCAGCTTGGAGCCAGGACATTGGCACTATGAGAAAAATGGTGAGTGACAAGAGCAGCCATATTTTGATTTTAGAAGAGTAATTGTATTAATATTTAGTTTGAAAGTATACTGTATAATTCTTTAAACCCTCAAGGAATAACCAGCAGAAGAAAAGTCGGAGGAGAGGAGCTTATCATGAAAAATTAAGGCTTCTTTCTTGGACAGTGAGATTTGAAAAGGCTGATATTAGTGACATTTGCTCACAACATAAGAGAAGGATCTTAAGGGACACCTTTCCATGATGACAGTTAAGAGTTCAAAGCAGTGGTATGATGTTCTTTCTGCTTTTCTTTTTTGTAGGAAAATGGAACTTTTGCAGGGGTTTCAACATAAAAAGAATGTGCAGCTGAGGTGAAGTGAGTCAGTGTAGAGAGGTATCTGGAAGACAGAGAGAGATCAGAGGTGAGGACTCAGTCCTCGGTCAGGTCAGGCGTGGTCAGAGTCTACTCTCCTCTTAGGTCAAGTCCAGGAACTGAGCTGTGACTGTTCACTGCCTGTCAGTGAAGGGCAGCTGATTTGTACTCCATCACAGGGAAGCTCTCCATGTCCCCAAGGCTGGGATCCCTGGGTGGGAGGTTAGATAAGTTTCATTGGGAAAGAGAACCACTGGAGCTAGGAGTAGTGAGGGGCCCTCGGTGGGGGGAGGAAGCATTTTTTTCCACCAGCCAGGCCTTGATATAAGATCTTGATGAGTTTGGCATTATATTATAGAGAAACAGATTCTCAAAAGGGAAAAACTTAGATGAGAAAAAACATCCTTCATGATGGCTTATAGACCAAATTGAAGGGAAAATTTACAGCGTACACTTTTTATTAAGCCATAAATTTGCATTTCTCACACTGTTTAAGCAGAGATGAAAATGTCAGTAGCCCAACCATCAGAGTGGGAATGACACAGAAAAAATCAAAGCCAAATTCTTATTGTTTTGAACTCTTATATAGTCTTCTGCAACCTAGAGCACAGGTAACAGTTTTGAAAGCCTTGACTTCAATTTCAAAAGCTAAGCATTTAAGAGAGAAACTATCTATTTATATTTGTCCATTTATCTATTTATAAAGTTATTTATAATTCCAAAATTTTCTTTTTAAATATTAAGAGCTACAACTTGCTATAGAGACACAGAGTTTACAGAATGAACCAGATAGCCTAGAAAAATTCCTTGATTTAAGAGAAAATTTCTCTATCATGCAGAGAGGAGATAATGATTCCTTTCTGGATTGGGAGGAGGAATTTATAGGAGAGAGCAAGAGAGTTTTAAGCGTCAGGATTGGGCTCTGCTCCTATCCTTTCTAGGGGTTGAAACACTAGTGTGTGTGTATGGGGGGAGAGAGTGTGGGGCATACATTTGGATTTCCAAAAGCTGATGAGTCTTGTGTCCCATTTCACATCTGAAACTGTAGGAGATAGCCCTTCAGGGTACCCTGAGTCAAGGAAGTGTGGCTACTGTAAAGTTGAAATAATGACATGATATAACGTGAGTGTCACTGCAAACATTCCCTGTCCCCATAGGGTGTGTAGGATCTGAAAGTCCTGTTCCCCAAGGCAGGGGCAGAAGGTATCAGAGAACTGAAAAACCTGGACATATCAGGAGCTTGTCTTGGTGCAGGACAGGGGGACTGATAAGCAAGGCCTCAGGGTGGACACCACAGATTGAGGACTGGATAAAAAAGTCCAGCATGTCTCTGAGAAGAACTAGCCTCATTGCAAACCTAGAGGAGAGGCCAAGGCAGCAAGAGGAAACCTCTAAAATTCCCTTGGGCCAGGTGCAGTCCATTGTCCATGCTGAAAGAAAAGGCTCGATAATGTCCCAGCTGGGGAGGCCCACAGAGAAGAGGCTGTGTAGCAGATGCTCAGGGCAGGGCCAGGGAGAAAAGGAAAAGGGTAGAATCCTAAGAGACTGGATTTTAAATTGAAAGTGACCTGATGAACTCGGGGAGGCCTAAATTTAAGCTATCTGCCATCAGTGGAAATGTGGAGTACAGGAGTTTAGCAGCATTCAAATTAGAATGATTAAGATCTAATTTTACACATTTGACTTTTGTGACTATGTAAAAATTCATACTTTCTGCATATTTATCCACTCATTCATTCAATAAACATTTTTGAGCACTGTTTTCTGGGCCTTGGGCTTCATTCTAGGGACACAAAGATGAATAAGTTAGCCCCAGTTGTTACAGAGCTTATAGCCTAGGAGGAAGGTAATTACTTCATGGGAGGTAATTACATAAAAATAAGTGCAATACAAAATAAGTGCAATACATCACAGTTTCCAAGAGTCCATAGTCCCAGCGGACAAAAGGGAAAGTGGTCAGTATACATGGCTTCCAATTTCAGAAAGTTTACAAATCAAGTCAGTCTCTCATACAAAAACATATATACACCTTGCTACACACTCCCAATTACTCTCCGCCTAATGAGACAGCCAGCTCTCTCCCTCCACTCTCTCTTTTCGTGTCCATTTCGCCAGCTTTTAACTCCCTCTACCCTCACATCTCCCTTCCAGGTAGGCGATGCCAACATAATCTCAAGTGTCCACCTGATCCAAGAAGTTCACTCCTCACAAGCATCCCTCTCCAATTCATTGTCCAGTCCAATTTATGTCTGAAGAGTTGGCTTTGGGAAAGGTTCCTGTTCTGGGCCAACAGAGGGTTTGGGGGCCATGACCACCGGGGTCCTTCTAGTCTTAGTCAGACCATTAAGTCTGGTTTTTTTATGAGAATTTGGGGTCTGCATCCCACTGCTGTCCTGCTCCCTCAGGGGTTCTCTGTTGTGTTCCCTGTCAGGGCAGTCATCGGTTGTAGGTGGACACCATCTAGTTCTTCTGGTCTCAGGATGATGTAGTCGCTGGTTCATGTGGTCCTTTCTGTCTCTTGGGCTCGTAATTGCCTTGTGTCCTTGGTGTTTTTCATTCTCCTTTGATCCAGGTAGGTTGAGACCAATTGATGCATCTTAGATGGCTGCTTGCTAGTGTTTAAGATCCCAGACGCCACTCTTCAAAGTGGGATGCAGAATGTTTTCTTAATAGATTTTATTATACCAATTGACTTAGATGTCCCCTGAAACCATGGTCCCCAAACCCCTACCCCTGCTACACTGGCCTTCGAAGCATTCAGTTTATTCAGGAAACTTCTTTGCTTTTGGTTTAATCCAGTTGTGCTGGCCTCCCCTGTATTGTGTGTTGTCTTTCCCTTCACCTAAAGTAGTTCTTATCTACTACCTAATTAGTGAATACCCCTCTCCCACCTTCCTCCCTACCCCCTCTCGTAACCACAAAAGAATGTTTTCTTCTCAGCTTAAAACTATTACTCAAGTTCTTGTAATAGTGGTCTTATACAATATTTGTCCTTTTGCAACTGACTAATTTCACTCAGCATAATGCCTTCCAGGTTCCTCCACGTTATGAAAGGTTTCACAGGTTCCTCACTGTTCTTTATTGATGTGTAGTATTCCATTGTGTGAATATGTTGTTGTTGTTATTAGTTATCATCAAATCAGTTCCGACTCATAGCGACCCTATGCACCACAGAACGAAACACTACCCAGTCCTGTGCCGCCCTTACAATCCTTGTTATGCTTGAGCTCATTGTTGCAGCCACTGTGTCAATCCACCTCCTTGAGAGCCTTCCTCTTTTCCGCTGACCCTGTACTCTACCAAGCATGATGTCCTTCTCCAGGGGTGTGTGAATATACCATAATTTATTTACCCATTCATCTTTTGATGGGCACTTTGGTTGCTTCCATCTTTTCGCTATTGTAAACAGTGCTGTAATAAACATGGGTGTGCATATATCTGTTCGTGTAAAGGCTCTTATTTCTCTAGGTTGTATTCCGAGGAGTGGGATTGCTGGATCCTATGATTTTTTTTATGGTAGTTCTATTTTTAGCTTTTTAAGGAAGCACCAAATCGATTTCCAAAGTGGTTATACCATTTTGCACTCCCACCAGCAGTGTACAAGAGTTCCAATCTCTCTACAGCCTCTCCAGCATTTATTATTTTGTGTGTTTTGGATTAATGCCAGCCTTGTTGGAGTGAGATGAAATCTCTTTGTAGTTTTGATCTGCATTTCTGTAATGGCTAATGATCATGAGCATTTCCTCATGTATCTGTTAGCTACCTGAATGTCTTCTTTAGTGAAGTGTCTATCCTTATCTTTTGCCCATTTTTTAATTGGGTTATTTGTCTTTTTGTAGTTGAGTTTTTGCAGAATCGTAGATTTTAGAGATCAGGCACTGATCGGAAATGTCATAGCTAAAAACTTTTTCCTAGTCTGTAGGTACTCTTTTTACTCTTTTGGTGAAGTCTTTGGATGAGCATAGGTGTTTGGTTTTTAGGAGCTCCCAGTTATCTAGTTTTTCTCCTGCATTTTTAATAATGTTTCATATACTGTTTATACCATGTATTAGGGCTCCTAACATTATCCCTATTTTTTCTTCCATGATCTTTATCATTTTAGATTTTATATTTAGGTCTTTGATCCATTTTGAGCTCATTTTTGTGCATGGAGTGAGATATGGGTCTTGTTTCATTTTTTTTGCAGTTGCATACGCAGTTATGCCAGCACTATTTGTTAAAAAGACTGTCTTTTCCCCATTTAACTGTTTTGGAGCCTTTGTCAAATATCAACTGCTTATATGCAGATGGATTTATGTCTGGATTCTCAATCCTGTTCCATTGGTCCATGTATCTGTTGTTGTACCAGTACCAGGCTGTTTTAACTACTGTGGCGGTATAATAGGTTCTAAAATCAGGTAAAGTAAGGCCTCCCACTTTGTTCTTCTTTTTAAGTCATGCCTTGTTTATCCGGGGCCTCTTTCCCTTCCATATGAAGTTGGTGATTTGTTTCTCCATCTCACTAAAGAATGTCATTGGGATTTGGATCAGAATGGCATTAAATGTATAGATCCCTTTTGGTAGAATAGACATGTTTATAATGTTAAGTCTTCCCATCCATGAGCAAGGTACGTTCTTCCACCTATGTAAGTCTCTTTTGGTTTCTTGCAGAAGTGTATTATAGTTTTCTTTGTTTAAGTCTTTTACATCTCTGGTAAGATTTTTTCCTAAGTATTTTATCTTTTGGGGGCCTACCGTAAATGGCATTGATTTGGTGATTTTCTCTTCGATGTTCTTTTTGTTGGTGTAGAGGAAACCAACTGATTTTTGTATGTTTATTTTGTATTCCAATACTCTGCTGAACTCTTCTCTTAGTTTCATTAGTTTTCTGGAGGATTCCTTAGGGTTTTCTGTGTATAAGATCATATCATCTGCAAATAGAGATACTTTTACTTCTTCCTTGCCAATCTGGATGCTCTTTATTTCTTTACCTAGCCTAATTGCTCTGGCTAGGACTTCCAGCACAATGTTGAATAAGAGTGGTGATAAAGGGCATCCTTGTCTGGTTCCCAATCTCATTGGGAATGTTTTCAGGCTCTCTCCATTTAGGGTGATGTTCGCTGTTGGCTTTGTATAAATGCCCTTTATTATGTTGAGGAATTTTCCTTCTATTCCTATTTTGCTGAGAGTTTTTATCATGAATGGGTGTTGAACTTTGTCAAATGCCTTTTCTGCATCAATTGATAAAATCATGTGATTCTTGTCTTTTGTTTTATTTATGTGGTGGATTACATTAATTGTTTTTCTAATGTTGAACCATCCTTGCATACCTGGTATGAATCCCATGTGGTCATGATGAATTATTTTTTTGATATGTCGTTGAATTTTCTTGGGTAGGATTTTGTTGAGGATTTTTGCATCTACATTCATGAGGGATATAGGTCTATAATTTTCTTTTCTTGTGGTGTCTTTACCTGGCTTTGGTATCAGGGATACGGTGGTTTCATAGAATGAGTTTGGTAGTATTCTGTCCTTTTCTATGCTCTGAAATAATTTTAGTAGTAGTGGTGTTAACTCTTCTCTGAAAGTTTGGTAGAACTCTGCAGTGAAGCCCTCTGGACCAGGGCTATTTTTTTGTTGGGAGTTTTTTGATTACCTTTTCAATCCCTTCTTTTGTTATGGGTCTATTTAGTTGTTTTACCTCTGTTTGTGTTAGTGTAGGTAGGTAGTGTGTTTCTAGGAATTCATCCATTTCTTCTAGGTTTTCCAATTCGTTAGAGTACAATTTTTCATAGTAATCTGATATGATTCTTTTAATTTCGGTTGGGTCTGTTGTAATATCGCCCATCTCATTTCTTATTCTGGTTATTTGCTTCCTCTCCTGTTTTTCTTTTGTCAGTTTGGCCAGTGGTTTATCAATTTTGTCGATTTTTTTCAAAAAACCACCTTTTGGTCTTGTTAATTCTTTCAATTGTTTTTCTGTTTTCTATTTCATTTAGTTCAGCTCTAGATTTTTATTATTTGTTTTCTTCTGGTGCCTGTGGGTTTCTTTTGTTGCTCTCTTTCTATTTTGTTCAAGTTGTAGGGATAACACTGATTTTGGCCCTTTCTTCTTTTTGGATGTGTGCATTTATTGATATAAATTGGCCTCTGAGCACCACTTTTGCTGTGTCCCAAAGGTTCTGATAGGAAGTGTTTTCATTCTCACTGGGTTCTCTGAACTTCTTTATTCCATCCTTAATATCTTCTATAATCCAGCCTTTTTGAGCAGTGTATTGTTCAGTTTCCAAGTGTTTGATTTCTTTTCCCCACTTTTTCTGTTATTGATTTCCACTTTTATGGCCTTATGGTCAGAGAAGATGCTTTGTAATATTTCAATGTTTTGGATTCTGCTAAGGCTTGCCTTATGATCTAATATGTGGTCTATTCTAGAGAATGTTCTATGTGCACTAGGAAAGAAAGTATACTTGGTTGCTGTTGGGTGGAGTGTTCTGTATATGTCTACAAGGTCAAGTTGGTTGATTGTGGCATTTAGATCTTCCGTGTCTTTATCGAGCTTCTTTCTGGATATCCTGTCCTTCACCGAAAGTGGTGTGTTGAAGTCTCCTACTATTATTGTGGAGCTGTCTATCTCACTTTTCAATGCTGATAGAGTTTGTTTTATGTATCTTGCAGCCCTGTCATTGGGTGCACAAATATTTAATATGGTTATATCTTCTTGGTGTATTGTCCGTTAAATCATTATATAGTGTCCTTCCTTATCCTTTCTGATGGATTTAACTTTAAAGCCTATTTTGTCAGAAATTAATGTTGCCACTCCTGCTCTTTTTTGATTTTATTTGCTTGATATATTTTTTTCCATCCTTTGAGTTTTAATTTGTTTGTGTCTCTAAGTCTAAGGTGTGTTTCTTGTAGGCAGCATTTAGACGGATCTTTTTTTTTGAATCCATCCCACCACTCTCTGTCTCTTATTGGTGCATTTATTCCATTTACATTCAGGGTAATTATGGATAGGTTTTATGAATTTAGTGCTATCATTTTGATGTCTTTTTTTGTGTGTTGTTGACATTTTCTTTTTCCCACTTAATTTTATGTGCCAAATAGATTATCTTTATATATTGCCCTTTCTTCATCTTCGTTGTTGTTTGTTTTGTTTCTGCTGAGTCTCTATTTTTTTCTTTTCTTTTCTTTTGATGAGTAGGATAGTTTGTCTCCTTTGTGGTTACCTTATTATTTACCCCTATTTTTCTAAATTTAAAACTAACTTTTATTTCCTGTGTCGCCATGTCTTCCTTTCCATATGGAAGGTGTATGATTACATTTCTTAGTCCCTTTTTATTATTTTAATGTTGTCTTCTTTTATATAATAACATTGCTGTTATCCTGTTTTGAACTTTTTTTTTTTTTTTTTAATAATCTTGCTTTATTTTTTTGGGTTTCCCTGTCTGGGTTGACTTCTGGTTGCTCTACCCAGTGTTCTACTCTTGGGTTGATACCTGATATTATTGATTTTCTAACTGAAGTACTCCCTTTAGTATTTCTTGTAGTTTTGGTTTGGTTTTTATGAATTCCCTAAACTTGTGTTTATCTGGAAATGTCTTAATTTCACCCTCATATTTAAGAGACAGTTTTGCTGGGTATATGATTCTTGGCAGGCAATTTTTTTTCCTTCAATTTTTTAAATATGTCATCCCTTTGCCTTCTTGCCTGCATGGCTTCTGCCGAGTAGTCCAAGCTTATTCTTATTGGCTCTCCTTTGTAGGTGACTTTTCCTTTAACCCTCGCTGCTCTTATAATTCTCTCTTTATCCTTGGTTTTGGCAAGTTTGATTATAATATGTCTTGGTGACTTTCTTTTAAGATCTACCTTATTTGGAGTTCGATGAGCATCTTGGAGAGATACCTTCTCATCTTTCACGATATCAGGGAAGTTTTCTGCCAAAAAGTCTTCAACAATTCTCTGTGTGTTTTCTGTTAGCCCTTCCTATTCTGGTACTCCAATCACTCGTAGGTTATTTCACTTGATAGGGTCCCACATGATTCTTAAGCTTTCTTCATTTTTTAAAATTCTTTTATCTGAGTTTTCTTCAAATATATTAGTGCCAAGTAATTTATCTTTGAGTTCAGAAATTCTAGCTTCTACTTCCTCAATTCTGCTCCTCTGACTTTCTATTGAGTTGTTTAATTCTGTAATTTTTTTGTTAATCTTCTGAATTTCTGATTGCTGTCTGTCTATGGATTTTTCCAGCTTGCTAAACCTTTCATTATGTTCCTAAATAATCTTTCTAACTTCTTCAATAGCCTTATCTGTGTGTTCCTTGGCTTGTTCTGCATATTGCCTCATTTCCTTCCTGATGTCTTGAAGGGTTCTGTATATTAAACTTTTGTATTCTGGCTCTGGTAATTCCAGGAATGCACTTTCATCTAGAAGATCCCTGGGTTCTTTGTTTTGAGAGCTTGCTGAGGTGATCATGTTCTGTTTCTTTATGTGACTTGACATTGACTGTTGTCTACGAGCCGTCTGTAAGTTATTGTATTAGTTTTTGATTACTTACTATGTCATAGCTGCTTGCTTTGTTTTGTTTTGGTATACCCCTTTGGGTTGCTTCAGTGAGGTAGCTTGATTATTTTCACCTTTGGAGCTCTGATATTCTGTCCCCAGATGGCTAAAGCTGTTATCAGGTATATCAGTCTAGGAGTTCATTCAGTTTTCTTGTATGAATTCACCTCAGGTTTCCAGGTAGCTGATCATCAAGTGTGTGGTACAGGCTCTGTTCTACAGTCTTAGAGGGGCAGGGGTGATTGGTATATATACTGGTATCTGATTGCAGCAGGGGTCATGCTCTGAACAAGGCAGGGGCCTGAGACCTAGCCCCCGAGTGTCTCTCAGGAACGTGCGTCCTTGTTCCCTAGAGCGTGCTGGTGGGTGGGTTCTGCAAAGGGTCCATGGGCACCCAAAATTTTTGGTTGTAAGGACTGGGAGGTACCAATTATCTTTGGGCCACTGTCATAGGTGCCTGGGTGACCTGAGTGGAGCTACCAGTCCTTAGGTCCCTGATGTGGGTAGATGAGGACCTTGTTTAATAGGCAAAGCAATGTCAAACATCAAACACCCACCTCTCCAGTGCATAGCTGAAATGGTTGGAGTTTGCCAACAATGGCCTATTCTCCTGAAATAGGCCCACACAGGTCCATGCAGGAGGGAAAGGTGCTCAAAGTCCACGGAAGGTTTATGCCTGGAGAGGAGCCGCTTCTGTCCTGAGGTCCCCTGGTTAGTGGATCTAGCAA
Source organism: Elephas maximus indicus (assembly GCF_024166365.1). Lineage (NCBI taxonomy): Eukaryota > Metazoa > Chordata > Mammalia > Proboscidea > Elephantidae > Elephas > Elephas maximus. The sequence continues at coordinate 48,710,479 of NC_064820.1, read as the reverse complement.
ATTATCTCTTCCCCCAATTGCAAATTTTTTCCTTCCCCAAGGCTGGGAGGATGTCTCTAGGTGCTCAACAGGACCTATCTCAGGCCCAGGGGATTCAGCCACTGAAGCTGGCTTGGGGGTGGGGGGGTCACAGTAAAATATACGCAAGTACTTAGCTTTTGTCGAGAGTGACGTTCTCAGGTTCTTGAGGTGTAAGTAGGCTGTGTGGCTGGCTGCTTCTCCCTGAGGAAACTGTGGCCAAACACTAGTACCAGTCTGCTGCTGTGGCTCTAGGAATGGTGCTGAGGGCTCCCCGTGATTCAGGTCCAGTAACTGCTCTCTGCTTCTGAATGGTCTCTTGCTCCCCCTGCCCCCCAGTTCGTTTTCTAAGCTTGGCTTTGATGCTCAGGGCTCCCAGCTTATCACAAATATACTCGTTTCACTTGTTTTTTTCAGGTCTTTGTTGTAAAGAGGGCTCGCTAGAAGCATCTGCCTATTCTGCCGTTTTGGCTCCACCCCCTCAATTTCAGAAGATTTTTGGACTTTAGTGTTCCACTTATATTATTACATGACAGTGTTAGCCTAACTCCTACCATTTCAGGGAGGGAGTATAGCCAAAAAATTACAGCAGCATTTGAAATCAGGAGATGATGTAGACTTTAAAGTCCCAAATCATTTATCTCTTGTGTCATCTGGGGTCTCGCTGAAACTCAGTTTCTTGGTTTTTATTCATTTATTTTGTTTGGTTTTGTTAGCTTTTATTTTTTGAAGACTTAATTTATGTCAAAACAAATGAGATCTTACAGCCTGAAATTATGGTTAAAACCAAAACCAGTTGGCATAGAATTCACTCTGACTCATGGAGACCCCATGTGTGTTAAAGCTGAACTGTACTCTGTAGGGTTGTCAAGACTGTGACCTTTTGGAAGCAGATCACTGGGCCTTTTTTCTGAGGTGTCTCTGGGTAGGTTTGAACAACCAATCTTTCAGCTATGGCTTCAAAGTGCCAACCTTACAGTTAGTAGCAGAGTGGTTAACTGTTTGTACCACCCAGGGACATCTTCCATGCTATGTTTTTGCTGTTAGTTGCCACTGAGTTGTTTATGACCCATGGCAACCCCATAGTATAGAGTAGAACTACTCCATAGGGTTTTCAAAGTTATTACCTTTTGTAAAGAGATCATCAGACCTGTCTTTTGATATGCGTCTGGGTGAGTTTGAGCTAGTAGTTGAGCACTTAACCCTTTGCACCACCCAGGGACCATATCCATGCTGTAGGGACCAGAATATTACAAGAGTGGGAAGAATATTGAAAATGGGGTCAAGGGCAGTGTTATGGATTGAATTATGTCCCCCCAAAATGTGTGTCAACTAGGCTAGGCCACAATTTCCAGTATTGTATGATTGTCCACCATTTTGTTATCTGATGTGATTTTCCTATTGTTTTAAATCCTATTTCTATGATGTTCATGAGGCAGGATTAGAGTCAGCTATGTTACTGAGGCAGGGCTTAATCTACAAGATTAAATTGTATCTTGAGTCAATGTCTTTTGAGGTATAAAAGAGAGAAGTGAGCAGAGAGACAGGGGGACCTCCTACTGCCAAGAAAGCAGAGCTGGGAGCAAAGTGTGTCCTTTGGACCCACGGTCCCTGTGCTGAGAAGCTCCTAGTCCAGGGAAAGACTGATGACAAGGACTCCCCCAGAGCTGACAGAGAGAGAAAGCCTTCCACTGGAGCTGGCACCCTGAATTTGGACTTCTAGCCTCCTAGACTGTGAGGGAACAAAATTCTCTTTGTTAAAGCTGTCCACTTGTGGTATTTCTGTTATAGCAGCACTAGACAACTCAGACAGGCAAAAAAGGGGATTATTTTGACCTGGGCTAGGTCTTTGTTCAGTCTTTAAATGTTTATCAGAGTGTTTTTGTTTGTTTGTCATTTTTCAAACAAACCTAAGGAATGAAATCACCTCCCTAGGTGGCTATTCAAGGATATGGAAAGGAGAATTATCCCAAACAACAGGAAATAAATAAAGGCAACACACCTGTCTAGTGGCCAGAAGTTGGTCAGGTAGCAAGAGAGCAGTGAACAGGCTATTTTTACATAATGTGCTCAGTAGTGGGATGCTGAAAAACAATGTAATAGTCCTAAAGCACAGTCTGCAGCTAGACCAGCAAGCTGCTTGAGCCACAGACATATATAAAAGTGTCGCAGGCAGAGAAGTCATTTGGAAAAATATTAGCTAATGCATTTTGAAAAAAAAAAAAGTGCCACAGTTATTCTGAAACACACTTGTTTAGTAATATTGCCAAAAAAAAAAAAAAAAGTCTATGAGTGTGCATTCAAAATGAATTCTGCAATCTGATACCAAAACAAGAAAAAAAAAAAAAAAAAAAACAAGAAAGGGTAAAACAATTTTGAATTATGGGAGGCCTAAAGAAGTAATAGCTCTTATGACCTTGAAGTCCCGAGTGGTAAGTATATCCAGGTGAGGTCATACCTGGCATCTTTTATGTATTTACTTTTCCTTGCTCAAGCCTGGATAGAAGCAAATTACGTGGCAAGAGTTCAAGGGTGAGCAATGATGAATGTGGGATAAAAGTGCTTGGAGGACATAGAAGGTAGGGAAGACAGAATATTACTAGGAACTTTTCCAAATGTCAAAAGTAAATACTAGGCCATCTAAATATACTGCTAGAGATTGATTTATGGTTGAACCATTAAAAGTGATTCATAGACATCAATCTGTAAACGACGCAAACTTCAAAATAAAATGAGGGACTACATGGTGTAGTTACAGAACTTCTATATGGAGAGGAAGCCAAAGTGACATCAAGATATAACAGACTCTTTTAAAATTAGGAATTTCCAGGTGATCACAAAGAAAGTTAATAAATCTACTCACCAAAATTAAAATGAAGAAAATCATAAACACAAAATCAACAACAATGAAGGCAATGAAAAGAAAATCCATAAACAAGAAAAACTCAGTACAGAAAAGTAAGTAGAACAAAGAAACAATTAACACCACACACACACAAAAATTCGTACCTATCGATAATCACACTGAATGTAACTGGGTTAAATGTACTAGTCAAGAGACAGAGAGTAACAGAATGGGTAGAAAATGATGTATCAATATGTTGCCTACAAGAGATATACCTTAGACCCAAAGACAAAAATAAGCTAAAAATAAAATGGTGGAAAAAACATATCAAGTAGACAGTAACCAAAAAAGAGCAGTAGTGGCAATATCAATCTCTGATAAAATAGACTTGAAGGGAAACTCTAGCACAAGAGACAAGGAAGGGCACTGTATAATAATTGAAGGATCAATCAGCCAAGAGGACATAACCAAAATAAATATTTATGCACCTAATGACAGAGTTCCAAAATACATAGACTCTAATAGCATTGAAAAGAGAAATACAAAATTCCACATAATAGAAGACTTTAACACACCACTTTCAATGAAAGACAAAACAAAAAGAAACTCAGCAAAGATACAGAAGATCTAAACAACACAATCAACCAACTTGACCTCATAGACATATGAAGAACACTGCACCCAAGAGTGCACGGTGCATATTTTTCTCCAAAGCACACAGATAATTCTCCAGAATAGACCATATTTTAGGCCTCAAAGCAAATCTAAGTAACTAAAAAATACTGAAATAATACAAAGAATCTTCTCTGACCACAGTACTATATAATTAGAAATCAATAACAGGAAGAAAAATGGGAAAAGAAAAAAACAAATACATGGAAATTGAATAACACCTTGCTTTAAAACTACTGGGTAATAAAAGAAATTAAACATGAAATGAAAAAATCCCTAGGATCAAATGAGAATGAAAACACAACATACCATAATCTTTGGAACACAGCAAAAACATCGCTCAGAGGTCCATTTATAGCAATAAATGCACACATCGAAAAAAAAAAAAAAAGAAAGGACCAAAATCAACACTTTAACCCTATGACTCAAATAGAAAAAGAGCAGCAAAAGAAGCCCACAGCAGCCAGAAGAAAGGAATTAACAAAGATCAGTACAAAAATAAGCAAAACAGAACACAGAAACAATTAAGAAGACTAGAAGTTCAATAAAATTGACAAACCATTGGCAAATTTGACAAAAGAAAAGAATAAGAAGATGCAAATAACCCAAATAAGAAATGAGATGGGTAGCATTACAAGAGATCCAACTGAATTGAAGGATTATAACAGAATATTATGAAAAATTATACTCCATAAATTTTGAAAACATAGAAGAAATGGACAAATTTCTAAAAACACACTATGTCCCCAAACTAACACAAACTGAGGTAGAAAATCTGAACAGACTCATAACCAACAAAGAAATCGAAGATGTCATAACAACAAAAAAATTTACTCCTCCCACCCCCCCAAAAAAATCCTGGCCCAGAGGGCTTCACTGGAGAATTCTACCAAACGTTCGGAGAAGAGTTGACACCAACAACACTCAAACTATTTCAGAACAAAGAAAAGGAAGAAATACTCCCAATTCATTCTATGAAGCTAGCATTACACTGATACCAAAGCCAGGCAAAGACACCACTAAAAAAGAAAATTATACACCAATACCCCTCATGAATATAGAGGCAAAATTTCTCAACAAAATTGCAGCCAATAGAATACAACAGCTGTCATGGATTGAATAGCGTCCTCCCCAAATATCTGTCAACTTGGCTAGGTCATGATTCTCAGTATTGTATGATTGTCTACCATTTTGTCATCTGATATGATTTCCCTAAGTGTTATAAATCCTATCACTATGATGTTAATGAGACAGATTAACAGCAGTTATAGTGATGAGATTTACAAGATTAGTGTCTTAAGTCAATCTGTTTTGAGATATAAAAGAGAGAAGTGAGCAGAGAGACAGGGGAACCTCATGCCACAAAGAAAGAAGAGTAGGAGTGTGTGTCCTTTGGACCTCGGGTCCCTGCACTGAGAAGCTCCTAGTCCAGGGGAATATTGAAGACAAGGACCTTCCTCCAGAGCTGACAGAGAAAGCTTTACCCTGGAGCTGACTTCCTGAATTTGGACTTCTAGCCTACTAGACTGTGAGAGAATAGATTCTGTTTGTTAAAGCCATCTACTTGTGGTATTTCTGTTACAGCAGCACTAGATGACTAAGACAACAGCATATCAAAAAGATAATATATCATGACTAAGTGGGATGCATACCAGGTATGCAAGGATGGTTCACCATTAGCAAATCAATTAACGTAATCCACTGCATAAATACATCAAAGGAGAACATATGATCGTCTCAATTGAAGCAAAAAAGGCATTTGATAAAGTGCAACACCCATTCCTAATAAAAACTCTCGGAAAAATAGGAACACAAGAGAAACTTCTCAACATAATTAAGCGCATTTATTCAAAAACCAGAACACATTCTTATACTCATGCAAAGCCTGTATATAGACCAAAAGGCAGTTGTCCCAACAGAACAAGAGGGTACTGTGTGGTTTAAAATCAGGAATGGTGTGCATCAGGGTTGTATTCTTTCACTATACTTATTCAATCTGTATGCTGAGCAAATAATACGAGAAGCTGGACTATATGAAGAAGAACAGGACATCAGATTTGGAGGAAGACTCATTAACAACCTGGTTGACTCGACGGCACTGGGTTTTTTTTTTTTTTTTTTTGGTTTATATGCAGTTGACACAACCTTGGTTGCTGAAAGTGAAGAGGACTTGAAGCACTGATGAAGATCAAAGACTACAGCCTTCAGTACAGATTACACCTTAACAGAAAAAAAACAAAAATCCTCACACCTGGACCAATAAGCAACATCATGATAAAGGAGAAAAACTGAAGTTGTTCAGGTTTCATTTTGCTTCCATCCACAATCAACATCCTTGGATGTAGCAGTCAAGAAGTCAAACGACATATTGCATTGGGCAAATCTGCTGCAAAAGACTTCTTTAAAGTGTTAAAAAGCAACTAGGGTGCTCCTGATCCAAGCCATGGAATTTTCAGTCACCTCATATGGATTCGAAAGCTGGCCAGTGAATAAGGAAGCCCAAAGAAGAATTGACACAATTGAATTATGGTGTTGGTGAAGAATATTGAATATACTGTGACCCACCAGAAGAATGAACAAGTCTGTCTTGGAAGAAGTACAGCCAGAATGCTCCTTAGAAGAATGCTCCTTAGAAATGAGGGTAGCGAGACTTCACCTCATACTTTGGACATGTTATTGGAGGTACCAGTCCCTAGAAAAGGACACCATGCTTGGTAAGGTAGAGGGTCAGTGAAAAAGAGGAAAACCCTTGACAAGATGGGCTCAAACCTAGCAATGATTGTGAGAATGGCTCAGGACCAGGCAGTGTTTTGTTCTGTTGTACATAGGGTTACTATGATTGAGAACCAAACAATTTCATATGGAAAGGGAAGAGAATGTGGATAAGCAAAACATTATTGAAGAAGAACCGAGTAGGAAGTCTCATATTCCCCTACCTCAGAACCTACTATACAGCCATGTTAGTCAAAACAGCCTGGTACTGGTACAACAACAGACACATAGACCAATGGAACAGAGTTGAGAAACCAGAATTAAATCCATCAACCTATGGACATCTGATTTTGACAAAGGGTTGAAGTCCATTTGATGGAGAAGAGAAAGTGTCTTTAACAAATGGTGCTGCAAAACTGGATATTCATTTTCAGAAAAATGAAACAAGACCTATACCTCACACCATACACAAAAACTAACTCAAAATGGATCAAAAAACTAAATGTACAACCTAAAACTATAAAGATCATGGAAGAAAATATAGGGACAACACTAGGTGTCCTAATGTATGGCATAAAGACAATACCAGACAAATAAAAATGCACAAATAGCAGAAAGTAAACTAGGTAACTGGGACCTCCTAAATATTAAACAATGCTTATCAAAAGATTTCACTGAAAGAGTAAAAAGAGAACCTACAGGCTGGGAAAAAAATTTGGCTACAGTACATCCAACAAGGATCCAATCTCTAAGATTTATAGAAAACTTCAACACCTCGATAACAAAAAGACAAAGGATCCAATTAAAAAATATCAAGGAATACAAACAGACATTTCACCAAAGAGACATTCAGGCAGCTAACAAACACATGAGGAGATACTTGCGATCACCAGCCATTGTTGTTGTTGTTGTAAGGTGCCATGGAGTCGGTTCCTACTCACAGCGACCCTAGTACAACAGAATGAAACACCGCCCAGTCCTACGCTGTCCTCATAATCATTGTTATGCTTGAAGCCATTGTTGCAGCCACTGTGTCAATCCATCTTGTTGAGGGGTTTCCTCTCTCTCGCTGACCCTCTACTTTACCAAGCATAATACCATTCTCCAGGGATTGATCTTTCCTGATAATGTGTTCAAAGTATGTGAGATGAAGTCTCACCATCCTTGCCTCTAAGGAGCATTCTGGTTGTACTTCTTCCAAAACAGGTTTGCTCCTTCTTCTGGCAGTCCATGGTATATTCGATATTCTTCTCCAACACTAAAATCCAAAGGCATCAATTCTTCCTTGTTCATTGGCCAGCTTTTGCATGCATATGAGGCAATTGAAAACACCATGGCTTGGGTCAGGTGCACTTTAGTCCTTAAAGTGACGTCTTTGCTTCGTAACACGTTAAAGAGGTCTTTTGCAGCGGATTTTCCCAATGCAGTACGTCAATTGATTTCTTGCCTTTTGCTTTCAATGGGTGTTGATTGTGGATCCAAGTAAAATGAAATCCTTGACAACTTCAATCTTTTCCCCATTTATCCTGATGTCACTTATTGGTCCAGTTGTGAGCATTTTTTTTTTGTCCTTATATTGAGGTGTTACACATACTGAAGGCTGTAGTCTTTGATCTTCAGTAACTGATTCAAGTCCTCTTCACTTTCAGCAAGCAAGGTTGTGTCATTTGCATAACACAGGTTGTTTATGAGTCTTCTTCAAACCCTGATGCCTTGTTCTTCATATAGTCCAGTTTCTCAGATTATTTGCTCAGCATACAGATTGAATAAGTATGGTGAAAGGATACAATCCTGATGCACACCATTCCTGATTTTAAACCGTGCAGTATACACTTGTTTTGTTGGGATGACTGCTTCTTGGTCTATGTACAGGTTCCCCATGAGCACAACTGAGTGTTCTGGAATTCCCATTCTTTGCAATAATTGCTTATGATCCACACAGTTGAATGATTTTTCATAGTCAATGAAACACAGGTAAACATCTTTCTGATATTCTCTTCTTTCAGTCGTGATACATCTGACATCAGCAATGATATCCCTTGTTCTGGGTCCTCTTCTGCATCCAGCTTGAATTTCTGGCAGTTCCCTGTCGATGTACTGCTGCAACTGCTTTTGAATGATCCTCAGCAAAATTTTACTTGAGTGTGATATTAACAATATTGTTCAGTAATTTTCCCATTCTGTTGGATTACCCTTCTTTGGAATAGGCATAAATATGAATCTCTTCTGGCCAGTTGGCCAGGTAGCTCTCTTCCAAGTTGCTTGGCATAGACAAGTGGGCGCCTCTAGCGCTGCATCAGTTTGTTGAAGCATCTCACTTGGTATTCTGTCAATTCCTGGAGCCTTGTTTTTTGCCAATGTCTTCAGTGCAGTTTGGACTCCTTCCTTCAGTACCATTAGTTCTTATTCATATGCTACCTCCTGAAATCATTGAACATCAACCTGTTCTTTTGGTGCAGTGACACTGTGTATTCTTTCCATCTTCTTTTGATGCTTCCTGCGTTGTTCAATATTTTGTCCTTAGAATCCTTCAGTGTTGCAACTCGAGGCTTGAATTTTTTCTTCAATTCTTTCAGTTTGAGAAATGCTGATTGTGTTCTTCCCTTTTGGTTTTCTATCTCCAGCTCTTCACACATGTCATTATAATACTTTACTTTGTCTTCGTGAGCTGCTCTTTGAAATCTTCTGTTCAGCTCTTTTACTTCATCATTTCTTCCTTTCACTTTAGCTACTTGATGTTGAAAAGCAAGTTTCAGAGTCTCTTCTGACATCCATTTTGGCCCTTTCTTTCATTCTCGTCTTTTTAGTGAGCTCTTGCTTTCTTCCTGTATGACATCTTTGATCTCATTCTATAACTTGTCTGGTCTTCAATCATTAGTGTTGAACACGTCAAATCTATTCTTGAGATGGTCTATAGATTCAGGTGGGATATACTCAACGTCGCACTTAGGCTCTCGTGGACTTGTTCTAATTTTCTGCAGCTTCAACTTGAACTTGCATATGAGCAATTGATGGTCTGTTCTGCAGTCGGCCCCTGGGGTTGTTCTGACTGATGATATTGAGCTTTTCCATCATCTCATTCCACAGATGTAGTCAATTTGATTCCTGTGTATGTTCCATCCAGTGACATGCAGGTGTTTACTCTGTTTATGTTGGTGAAAAAAAGGTATTTGCAGTGAAGTTGAAAAATTTTGTCATTCAATCTCCAGCATTGTTTCTATCACTAAGTCCATATTTTCCAACTTCTGATCCTTCTTCTTTGTTTCCAACTCTTGCATTTTAATCACCAGTAATTATCAATGCATCCTGATTGTATGTTTTGTCAATTTCAGACTGCAGAAGCTCATAGAAATCTCCAGTTTCTTCATCTTTGGCCTTAGTGGTTGGTGAGTAAATCTGAATAATAGTCATATTAACTGGTCTTCCTTGTAGGTGTATGGATATTATTCTATTACCGACAGTGTTGTACTTCAGCATAGATCTTGAAATGTTCTTTTTGATGGTAAATACAACGTCATTCCTCTACAATTTGTCATTTCCGGCATAGTAGACCAAATGATTTTCTGATTCAAAATGGCCAAAAACCAGTCCATTTGAGCTCAGTAATGCCTAGGATATCGATATTTATGCAACAGAATGCTAAGGATCTATCTATATGCATATTTCAGTTTTACTCTGTAACTTGTGGTCACCATGAGTCGGAATTGACTCAAAGGCAATAGGTTTGGTTTTTGTTTGTTTGTTTGTTTATATATGCATGTATAATATCCCTGGGTGGTACAAATGTTTTTTTCCTCATCTAGCAACTGAAAGGATGGTGTTTCAAATCCACTCAGGAGTACCACAGAAGGCCTGGCAATCTACTTCTTTGAGGTTACAGCTGCTGAAAACCCTATGAAGTACAGTTCTACTCTGACACACATGAGTTTGCCATGAATCAGAATCAACCCAATGGCAATGGGTTTGGATTTTTAGTTTATATATACACCTATCTACCTAATCTACCTACCTAATCTACCTATCATCTATCTATCTATCTATCTATCTATCTATCTATCTATCTATCTATCTATCTATCTATCTATCTATCTATCTATCTATCTATCTATCTATCTATCTATCTATCTATCTATCTATCTATCTATCTATCTATCTATCTATCTATCTATCTATCTATCTATCTATCTATCTATCTATCTATCTATCTATCTATCTATCTATCTATCTATCTATCTATCTATCTATCTATCTATCTATCTATCTATCTATCTATCTATCTATCTATCATCTATCTATCATCTATCTATCTATCATCTATCTATCTATCATCTATCTATCTATCTATCTATCTATCTATCTATCTATCTATCTATCTATCTATCTATCTATCTAATCTATCAATCTATCTATCATATATTCTGATATGTATTTCCTCACCAAAGAATTGTAGATAATCATAAGTAGCACAACCAAGAGAACAATCTGTGTCTTTATCTAATGTAGATCCCATTCCCTGTGTCCCATCATGCATCCCTGTGTTGTGTTGTCTATCAATCTGTATTGTAGTGTCCTTTTCTTGTTGAAGGGCCTTTGAATTAACCCTGAGCAATGTTTTGTCTATTCACATGATCAGAATAAGGTGTTTGGGTATTAGGTTTCTTCCAGTTAATTTCTACAGATGCTTTCTTGCTTGTTTTCCTATTACCACAAATGGATAAATGATGCTGAACTCTCCATGTCTCTTGCTAATTTGATATATATATATATATATATGTGTTTCTGGTCTCTACCATGACTCTCAATTGGTAGCAGTATGGCATTTGCATCTAAGGGGCATTGGGAAATGTGTTGGGGGGTATATTTGGTTTTCATGGTGACTGTAGACGGGCATTATTGAAATCTGATGGGCAAAGGTCAGGGATGCTAAATATCTGTAATATGTGAAATGTCAGTCCCACATAAGGAAGAATTGATCTGATCAAAATTCCAATAGCATCTCTTAAGAAACATTCTAACCTCTAGCTACAATTAGCTTTCTGTGGACATCTGTGATGACTGAGGGTAGGGAAAGGAGTGAGGTAGGTTATGTGCCCTTATATAGCCCTGGATCTTACTGCTTAACTACTACTTAAGTAGTATCATAGGCTTTGTTAGCACGCCAGATTCATTTTTGCCAAAAGACATCAAATGCATTTCTGCCATGTCCATGATATTTTTAGCTGTTGAGCTCTGGCTTTCCTAGATCTAAAGAATTTACTGCTAAGAAAAGTCTATTAACTATTTCAGGTCATTAAGTTACCATGCATTGGTATCACAATATACTTAATAGCATGCTTAGATTATGCAGTTAAAGAGGGTGGACCACTCTGACAGTCACTGAACCCATCAAAGTGGGAAGCCATCCTTCTAATACTAACAGAATTCCAGTTAAAATAAGTTATGTTTATGCTTAAGAGTAATAGAACCATCCTAATTTATGAATAGAGGGTTAGGATTTTTTCAGAAAATTCACAGAAGTAAATAAAAATTCATAAGGCAGTTGTGAGGAAATTAACTAAATGTTCAAATTTGGACTAAGCCACTTTAGTTAAAGTGCCAGTAGGACTATAATCCAGGGATTAGTATTTTTAAACTTGCTTCCCAGATGATGATATAGTTGCTCCAAGGACCAACACTTGGAAACCATGATTTAAGGTGGTACTTTCTTTTTACCTATTCCAGTTGTCAAGGTCTTTGTGACCGTACTGCTGGCACTTTACATTTGTGCATAGAAAGGGCATAATGCCCAGCATAAATATGGGATTTGTAAAATATAGAGGAGTTGCTTCTAGTACTTCTCACATACTTTGGACATGTTATGAAGAGAGACCAGTCCCTGAAGAAGGACATCATACTTGGTAAAGTGGAACGTCAGTGAAAAAGATGAAGACCCTCAAGAAGATGGATTGACACAGTGGCTGCAACAATGGGCTCAAGCATAACAGTGATTGTGAGGATGGCACAGGACTGGGCAGCGTTTCATTCTATTGTACATAGGGTCACTTTGAGTCAGAACTGACTCAACAACACCTAACAACAGCAACAATTCTAGAACATGATCTCTTTCTATTTTGAATGGAGTATACAGAGGTGGCAGTGGTGCACCTCATGGTGATAAAAAAAAAACAAAAACCCGTTGCCGTGGAGTTGATTCCGACTCATAGCAACCCTATAGGACAGAGTAGAGCTGCCCCATAGGGTTTTCAAAGAGTGCCTGTATGGATTCAAACTGCTGACCTTTTGATTAACCACCATAGCTCTTAATCACTATACCACCAGGGTTTCATCATGGTTATGCTGGTAGCAGAAGAAGAGGGTTGACTTCTCTTAGAGACTAGAAACACCTGGTTGGTATATTTTATATATTAAATTTGAATTAGTGGAAACAAGACTGTGACTTTTTGGCTATTTAAATTAGAAAGTACTTTAAAGTAACAATTTATTGTAGCAGCACAAGGTTTAGGAGTTAAAAGAGACCTTAGTGATAATTGAGACTCATGTCTTCATTTAAATTTAATAAAACAGATGCCATAAGGCATTAAATAATATGCATAAACTATATGCCTAGTTAGAAGAAAAACTAGCTTCCCAATTATAACAGTTTTTTCACTATACCACAGAGGCATTCATCTTCAATTTATTTCTAATTTCTTTAGCTCTATTCAATATGACCTACAGGTAAACATGGAAAATAACATAGACATTTTGTTCTGTCCTCCCACCCTAACCTCAACTCTGAAATCCTTCTTTGACAGCTTAGTTGAAACATTATCCATTTTGGCCTCACTGACTCTAGTCAGTTCCATTTTTAATAAGTCCTCCATGCTGCTAATAAAATAATTTTTCCTAAAGCACAATTATGACCATGTCACTGTCCTATTCAACCCACCCAAATGGCTCCTTGTATTTGCAGAATAATGAGGAAATAGTCTGAAATTTGAGCTGTTTTGATTATCTATTGCTGAGTAACAAATCACCCCAAACTTTAGTGGCTTAAAAACAACAATAGCCATTTATTATCTCTCATGACTCTGTGGATTCAGGTGAGCAGTTCTTCTGGTCCACATAGTGTTGCCTAGTAATGTAGTCATGTGGAGGTTCAACTGAGTTGGATTATCCAAGACTGCTCACTCACTTGCTTAGCAGTTAGTTCTGGTTATTGGCTGAGTGTTCAGTTGGGGTTATAGAATGGAATGCTTTTGATCTTCTTCATGTGTCTCTTCCAGATGGCTTGAGCATCTCACAGCATGGCAGTTAGTTTTTAAGAAAGAGCATTCCAAGAGACGAAGGTGGGAGGTGCAGATCTCGTACTGTTACACTCTATCCCCTCTTCCACATTTTATTGGTCAGAACAAGTCAAAGGTCCATTCAGGTTTCAAAAGGAGTAGATGTAGACTCTACTTTATGATGGAAGGAATGGCAAAGGCTTTCCATGACCTAGCTCAAAATTACTGTTTTACCTTTATCTCTTGCTATTTTCCTACGTACATTTTTCCTCCAGGGAAATCTAACTTCTTTTAGTTCCTTACATGCATGTTTGATATTTCTATACTTCATGCATTTGTTCCTGAGAACACAGTTCTGCATCTCAGTGTACAAATTTTTACTTTGTGTTTGGTCAGCTAACTCCTTCTCTGAAGCCTACAAAGACCACTTTTTTTCTTGTTTTCCAGTTGTACTCTAATAACATGTTTAAATTTTCCCTCTGACTTTGATTATTTGTCCCCTGTCAAGTTGCATTCTGTTTTAGGGTAAAGAGTGTTTTCTTCAACTAGTCAAGCATTTCAAATACATAATGCAATAATTATTTGATAAACAAGTGGATCGTTAAATGTATTCACACCTGCATAGAATGTAAAACAATTATTTTGAAAATATAAACTTTAGTACTAAATTTCATTAAATAGAGAATGCTACTTATCTGAAGACACTGTCATGGATTGAACTGTGTTCCCCCAAAAATATGTGTCAACTTGGTTGGGGCATGATTTCCAGTATTGTGTGGTTGTCCTCCATTTTGTGATTGTAATTTTATGTTGAGAGGACTAGAGTGGGATTTTTAACACCACCCTTACTCAGGTTACCTCCCTGATCCAAGGTAAAAGGGGTTTCCCTGGGGTGTGGCCTGTACCACCTTTTATCTCTCAAGAGATAAAAGGAAAGGGAAGCAAGCAGAGTTGGGGACCTCGTACCACCAAGAAAGCAGCACCAGAAGCAGAGCGCATCCTTTGGACATGGGTCCCTGTGCCTGAGAAGCTCCTCAACCAGGGGAAGATTGATGACAAGGACCTACCTCCAGAGCCAACAGAGACAGAAAGTCTTCCCCTGGAGCTGATGCCCTGAATTTGGACTTGTAACCTACTAGACTGTGAGAAAATAAATTTCTCTTTGTTAAAGCCATCCACTTGTGGTATTTCTGTTATACCAGCACTAGATAACTAAGACAGATACATTTATTTTGTGTACAGTTAAGAGGGTGTCATTGAACCTATAATATGCCATTGGTTGCAAGATATATATCCCATTACAGGTAAGTTAAAATGGAAAAGAGTTTATCTTATTTTTAGCTCCAGAACAAGATGAAGTAGACTCAATTTTCTCTACTCATCTCTAAATACAACTAAATAACCTAGAAATAATTCACACAAGGGTAAAAGGACTCTGAAAGCTAGAAAGAATAGGGAAGGCACTGGCTAGAGCCCTCCGGACTTAAGGAAAATTAACACAGTCAATTCCCCGGGTTTTCTTTTTATATTCCATATATTCTGGACTGGGTGCTCCAGAGGCCTGAAACACAGAACTAACAGGTATAGAACAAAAAAAAAAAAAAAAAGAGAGAAAAGAAAAGCCTGTTCTTTCTGGTCAAAGGACAAGGGAAGAAGAAGCACAACAGAGACCTAATGAGGAGCCCCAGTCCCTGCACCACAACTGGGACACTGGCATGTGGTCCAATCTACTTTCACTGACAACAGCAAAGCCACAGACTGACTCAACCCACACTCCACAAGCAGGGCACTGGCAGCCAAGTTGTCCACGGCAGCAATGTTGCCCAGGCAGGCCAACCCAAACCACGTAGAAGCAGCATAAGCAGGCACTGCTGTCTCCCTGTTCTCCACCCAGTAGCATAAGAAGACCCGGGCTCAATGGCTTTTACCCTCTTCCATCCTGTTTACCCCTCCCCCAGCAGAAAGTGGTCCAGTGACACTAGGTAGCTCAGGGTGGCACCAACAGGAATTGAGATGGAGGACAAGCGTGGTCAGAAGAATAAAACACACCAGAATAACATTGCAAGGGTTCTGAAAACTAAACTGTCTTTGGAACTAAAAAAAAAATTTATAGGCCCCAAAAGTAGGCCAGAACCTACATGCTAAACTTAAACAGGGCAATTGCCTACTAAAATAGGAGATTTAAATAGGATCCAGAGTCTCCTTACATAATAACAAAAATGTCCAGGGTATAATTAAAAATCACTCATCATACCAGAAACCAGACAAACCCACTATTTGTATGAGGAAAAAGAAAAAAATCAACTAATGCCAATACCAAACCCAAGGTTGTTGCCATCAAATCGATTCAGAGTCGTAGCAACCGTAAAGGGCAGAATAGAACAGCCCATAAGGTTTTCAAGAAGCTGCAAGTGGATTCAAACTGCCGACCTTTTGGTTAGCAGCCATAGCTCTTAACCACTATGCCACCAGGGAGGATGTTGAAATTATCTGACAATGATTTAAAAGCAGCCATCATACAAATGTTTCAACAAATCACAACTATAAGTGGAGACTTAAACACCCCACTCTCAGTGATTGATAGAACTACTAGACAGAAAGTCAGTGTCTTAGTCTGGGTTCTCTAGAAAAGCAAAACCAGTAGAGCTTATAAACATATAGAGAGAGACTTATCTCAAGGAAATGGCTAACACAGTTGTGGAGGCTGGAATGTCCCAAGACCATACGCCAGGATAGAGGTTTCTCCTGAATCATGTAGCTGCAGGGGTTGGTGAACCCATGATCGGCTGGTCAGACAGCAGCGATCTTGCTCACAGGCTGCAAAGATAGATGAATCCCAACATTGGCAGGCAAGACTGCAGGTAAGCAGGTAGCTCAGGTTCCAAGAACTGGAGGTCAGAGGAACAGGAGCTAGATTCAGGATCCAGTGTGAGCAAATGCCACGGCATTGCCAGAAAGTCCACTTATATTCAATGCAGGCCACACCCCCAAGGAAACTCCTTTACAACTGATTGGATACCCTCATGGAGATGATTGCACTGTATTAAATTTCATCATGGAAGTGATCGCATCATCACACGACTGCCAAACTACGTCACAATGGCCAAACCACTGAGAATTATTGCCCAGCCAAGCTGACACACAACTTTAAAACCACAATCAGCAAAGATATAGAGGAACTGAATACCATCATTAACCAATAGGATATAATTGACATTTATAAAACACTCCACCCAATAACAGAAAAATACACATTCTTTTCAATTGTTCATGGAATATTCACCAAGGGAGACTATATCCTGTGTCACAAAATAAACCTCAACAAATTTAAAAGAATTGAAATCATATGGAGTGTGCTCTCTGATCATAATGGAATAAAGCTAGAAATCAATAACAGAAAATAGGAAAATCTACTAACAATTGTTAACTAAACAATCCACATCTAAATAATCCATGGATCAAAGAAGAAATCTCAAAGGAAAATTAAAAACACATATAACAGAATGAAAATGAAAATATAACATATCAAAATTTGTGGAATGCAGCTAAAGCAGTGCTCGAGAAATGCTAGAAAAAAGAAACAAATCACCAATATCAGGAATGAAACAGCTATCACAACAGACCCTACCACTATTGAAAAGCTAATAAGGGAATACTACAGATAGCTTTACACTCTTAAATTCAACAACAAAGGAGAAATGAATCAATTCCTCAAAAATCACAAACTATCAAAGCTCAGCCAAGATAAAATAGATAACTTAAATAGTCCTATACCACTAGAAACAAAAAAAAAAACAAAATGAATTAAAAAACGAAAATCTCAAAATCCCCAGAATTTCACCAGAAAAACATGAAACATTTAACAAATAATTAACACCAGTTTCACAAATCTCTTCCAGAAAATAGAGAAGGAAACTTATTTAATGAGGTGTTACTCCTATATCAAAATGAGACAAGCAAAAACCACAAAAAAGAAAATTTCTAGAAAATATCACTCATGAATTTAGATGGAAAAACCATCTCCAAAACATTTATAAATTGAATGTATAAATGTTACATACAAGAATGTATACAAAAACAATATACCACAACCAAATGGGATTTATTCCAATTATGAAAGGCTGGTTCCATATTTGAAAATTAATGTAATCCATCATATCAACAAGCTAAAGAAGAAAAATTATATGATAATATCAACTGACACAGAAAAACCATTTGAAAAAACCAAATAGCCTTTCAGGATAAAAACTTTCAGCACATGGGAATAGACAACAGCTCCCTCAAACTCATTAAGAATATCCAGAAAAGAAATCTATGGCTAAAATCATAATTAATGGTGAAGGACTGAGGGTTTTTCCTCAAACATAGGGAACAAGGCAAAGATGTCCACTCTCATTACTCTTATTCAACATTTTACTGGAATTTCTATTCACTGCAATAAAGCAAGAAAAAGAAATAGAGGCATACAAAGGCATCCTTTGAAAAGGAAAAAATAAAACTGGATATATATGATTATCTACATAGAAAATATCTATACAAAAAACACTGGTAATGGATAGATCAACACACAAAAAATAAGTTGTATTTCTATAACACTTAGAATAAAGAAGTGGAAATTGAAATCAAGATGCAATACCTTTTATACTTTCTCCAAATAAAATAAAATACTTAGGTATAAATCTAACTAAGCATGTATAGGATAGGATCTGTATGATAAAAATTACAAAATGTTGATGGAAGAAATCAAAGATGATTTAAGTTCTTAGAGAGGCAAACCTTGTTCACTGATTGGATAATAATTAATAAAGATGTTAAATAACCCTAAACTGATACATAGCTTTACTGGAATCTATCAAAATATCAGCAAGACTTTTAAGAGATACAGACATGTTTATAAAAATCTATATAGAAAAGGAAAGACTCTAGAATAGCCAAAACAATTCTGAAAAGATCATAATGTAGGAGAGTTAGTCTTGCCAATGGTAAGGCTTACCATACACTTCTAGTAATCAAGGCAGTGCGGTTCTGGTGAAACAAACGACATACAAATGAATTGAACAAATAGGCAACCCAGAAATAGATCCACACAAATATGCCCAATTAATTCTTGACAAAGGAACAAAAGCTGGAGCAATTGAGTATTCACAGGTAAAAAAATGAATCTTGACCTAAATCTCAGACCTTATATAAAAATTAACTCAAAATGTAAAATATAAAACTATGAAACTTTAAGGAAAAAAAATATGAGAAAATCTTCAGGACATAGGACTAAGCAAAGCAGTCTTAGATTTGACACCAAAAGTATAATACATATAAGGCAAATTGATAAATTGGGCTTCACCAAAATGAAGATATTTTGCTCTGCAAAAGACCTATGTGAAGAGAATGAAAACTCAAACTACAGACTGTGAGAAAATATTTGCAAGTCACATTTTCGACAAAGGACTACTACCTAAAATGTATAAAGAACTCACTAAATTGAACATTAAAAAAACAAACAAAACAGTTAGAAAATTGACAAAAGATATAAACTGACATGTCACCAAAGAAGATATGTTTTTATTGTTCTTAGGTGCCATTGAGTCAGTTCCAACTCATAGCAACCCCATGTGCAGCAGAATGAAACAATGCCCAGTCCTGCACCATCCTCACAATCGTTGTTATGCTTGAGCTCATTGTTGCAGTCACTGTGTCAATCCATCTTGTTGAAGGTCTTCCTCTTTTTTTTGCTAATCCTCTACTTTACCAAGCATGATGTCCCTCTCTAGGGACTGATCCCTCCTGATAAAATGTCCAAAGTATGTGAGACAAAGTTTTACCATCCTTGCTTCTAAGGAGCATTCTGGCTGTACTTCTTTCAAGACAGATTTGTTCGTTCTCCGGGCAGTCTGTGGTATATTCAGTATTCACCATGAGGTTCTTTAAAGTCTAACAAGTGTTTTATTTTTATTTTATACCAAATTACTGTCTTTACCTTTGTTGATTGCCCAAGGCATGAAATACTCCATTTTTCTAAGTCATTTTTGCTATTTATTCATTTCTGTGCACCTTTTAACATGAGTAGGGAGAAAGAGTGTGAACACATTATCCATTTTAAAAGGACTAATTTAAGTGTAGGTTTAGATTTACAATATAAATTGAAGTTCACGATGAACTTCAATTTAAGTATATTTTGTGCCTTGACAAATCAAATACTTAAAAATATACTATGTAATACAGCATCATGATTAGAGGAAGACTCATTAACAACCTGCTATATGCAAATAACACAACTTGCTTGCCAAAAGTGAAGATGAAGCACTCACTGAGGAAGATCAAAGGCCACAGCCTTCAGTATGGATGATACCTCAACATAAAGAAAACAAAAATCTTTACAACTGGACCAATAAGCAACATCGTGGTAAACAGCAAAGAAAGTTGTTAAGGATTTCATTCTTCTTGGATCAACAATCAATGCTCACAGAAGCAGCAGTCAAGAAATCAAACAGTGTTTTACATTGGGCGAATCTGCTGTAAAGGGCATCTTTAAAGTGCTAAAAAGCAAAGATGTCACTTTGAGGACTAAGGTGTACCTTATCCAAGCAACGGTATTTTCAATCACCTCATATGCATGTGAAAGCTGGACAATGAATAAGGAAGACCTACGAAGTATTGATACAACTGAATTATGATGTTGGTGAAGAATACTGAATATTCTTGGACTGCCAGAAGAAGGAACAAATCTGCCAGAAGAAGGAACAAATCTGTCTTGGGGGAAGTACAACCAGAAAGCTCCTTAGAAGCGAGGATGGCAAGATTTCATTTCTCTTACTTTGGACATGTCATCAGGAGGGACAAATTCCTGGAGAAGGACATCATGCTTGCTAAAATAGAGGGTCAGTGAAGAAGAGGAAGATTCTTAAGGAAATGGATTGACACAGTGGCTGCAACAACGGGCTTAAGCATAGCAATGATTATGAGGATGACACAGAAACATTCAATGTTTTGGTCTGTTATACTTAAGGTTGCTACAAATGGACCTGATTTGATGGCAGCTAACTACAACAACTGCATACCTATATTGAAATTAAGGTCTCTGGGTGGCAGTAAAGGAAGTCTGGTTGCACAGTGTTTAAAGAGCTTGCCTGCTAACTGAAAGACTGACTGCTGAAAACCCACCAGCAGCTCTGAGGGAGAAAGATGTGGCAGTCTGCTTCCATAATGATTTATAGCCTTGGAAAACCCTATGGGACAGTTCTACTCTGTCCTTTTGAGTCACTATGAGTCTGAATTAACTTGACAGCAACTGGTTTGTTTGTTTTTTGGGGGGTGGTGGTAATGGTTTAAGCTTGACTCCTAAACTTGACAATTTGAACCCAATGACACTGCAGAAGAAAGGCCTGGCAATTAGCTTTTGTAAGATTACAGCCAAGAAAACCCCATGGAGCAGTTCTACTCTGTAATACACGGGGTCACCCTAAGTCAGAATCGACTCGATGGCAATGAGTAAGAGCTACTCTCTTCTTTAGGTTCTCACTCCCAGGTTCCCAACTTCTTTCTCTTCAAATCCTCTTGCTCGAATCCCCAGTCTCTGCTATTGCCTAACTTAAAAATAAGTAACATTCACTTAATGGCAACTATTAATACAGCAGGGAGCCCTGATGGTGCAGTGGTTAAAGTGCTTTGTTGCTAACTGAAAGGTTGGCAATTCGAACCCAGTAACAGCTCTGTGGGAGAAAGATGTAGCAGTCTGTTTCTGTAAAGAATCAGTCTTAGAAACCCTATGGGGTAGTTCTACCCTGCCCTGTAGGGCCACTATGAGTAAGAATTGATTTGATAGCAGTGGGTTTGGGTTTGGTTTGGTATTAACACAGTATAAGGCCTCTAATCAATCTGTGTAAAAATATTTTGGCTCTCAATAAAAAACATGTGGTCTGTTGTGAACTGGAAAATTTCTTTCTATTATAGTTAATGCCAATCAGGTCTGAAAGTAAATACTAAGGGTTGTTTTGTTTATTCCACAAGGTGTTTTATAAATTGGTAAACAGAGAAAAAATATGTGTAAGCAAGAGAGAGGGCAGGGGTCTGCCAGTGAGTAAGCTGAAGTTGGGTAGTCTTTCCACTGGGCAAAGCTACTTGGGGATGTCTAGTGCTTGAAGATTTGTTAGAGGAGATTACCCCAAAATGTGGCTTCTTTCTAAAAAAGAAGCTTCTTTGGCAGAATGGCAGTCAGTTTTAGCATTAGTTATTGGTCTGTGTCATGGATTGAATTGTATCCACCAAAAATATGTGCCAACTTGGCTAGGCCATGATTCCCAGTATTGTGTGGTTGGCCACCATTTTGTCATCTGATGTGATTTCCCTATGTGTTGTAAATCCTAATTCTATGATGTTAATGAGGCAGAATTAGAGGCAGTTGTGTTAAGGAGGTAGGATTCAATGTACAGGATTAGATTGTATCTTGAGTCAATCTCTTTTGAGATATAAAAGAGAAAATGAGCAGAAAGGAAAGGGACTTCCTACCACCAAGAAAGAAGAGCCGGTAGCAGAACGTGTCCTTCGGATGCAGGGTTTCCGCACTGAGAGGTTCCTTGACCAGGGGGAGATTGATGACACAGACCTACCCTCAAATCTGACAAAGAAATAGAGAGAGACTTCTCCTGGAACTGGCACCTTCGATTTGGACTTCTAGCCTCCTAAACTGTGAGAGAATAAATTTATATTTGTTAAAGCTATCCACTTGTGGTATTTCTGTTATAGAGGTACTAGATAACTAAGATACTCTGTATAGAAGTTTGATTTGTAACTGAATTTTTAAAGTTACCTGTCTTACATATTCCAAAAAGGTTGTAATGTTTGGTCCACCAAGCTGTTTCATTGTGGCATGCCCTCAGAAGTTTAAGGACCAGAGGTCAAGGAAATACTGATATTCTACCACCTTAGGACTTCTCTGTAACCAGAGATGGCCACAGTATGTGATTATAAAATTAGGCACAAGCCTGCATTCTTGAGTGAAGATGACAATGTGAGCTCTTCTGATCATTCATAGTAGCAAGACTTCATCCATGTGGTTATTCATGCTAGACCTATAGCCTCTCCAAGTGTTTATAGTGTTAATGAACCCTTTGAGCTTTCAGATTCCAACATCAAACATTTGATTTGTGAGAGAATAGAAGTTTTCTTGTGTGAGTTATGTGATTTAAAAAACAGGTTTACTATTTACTATGGACAGTGTTTTTCTTCTATTTGTACTACGGACAGCGTTTTTCATCTATCTGAAGGGCTAGAGATGAAGGGTGTTACCGTTTTGTAGTTTCTTTATTGTTGCTGTTTCGTATCTTTTGACACGTGTTAAAAGAGATGAAAGCCACAATGTTGGCTGGTGATGAGACTTCTGAACTCCGCATCACTACTTCAGTGCCTGGACTAAATTTGCTACCATCTGCTCTCCAATAAGGTTAAAATTGAGGTAGGCAGTGCCATGTGATGAATGTAGAGGAGTGTGATAGAGATAATTAAAATGTAGAGTTGTCTTTGGTTAGAGACACTTGGAATAATGTTCTTTGACTGATTATTTAAATTGCCTATTATATCTACAGTTTTCTTTTTTTAAATTAATCTATGGACACCATAGTATTTTCAGTTCAAATCCTTTTCACTCAGTGCTACATCTCAGCTTGGGCACCTAAATGACAAAGGTGCATTAGTAAATGAGAGGACTTTCAAAAGAAAACTGAGTAGAAGAGTAGAATTTCATAACTTCAAGAGACTCTAGATGTCATTTAGTTCAACATCCTCATTTTACATAGGAAAAACAAGGCCCAGAGGCATGAAAAAAAATATGTCTTGCAGTGGTTAAGAGCTCGGCTGTTAAAGGTTGGCAGTTTGAATCCACCAACCACTCCTTGGAAACCCTGTGGGGAAGTTCTGCTCTGTCCTATAGGGTTGATATGAGTCGAAATTGACTTGACGGCAATGGGTTAATGAATTATCACACAACTAACTGGCTCCAAATCCATGTTCCTCTTTTCTAGTCCAAGATCCAATATTGCTATGTCATAGTTCTGTCATATATAGGACTAAGGTCAGGGCAGATTAACCAGTAAGTACAGTATACACTGATTTACAGTAAGCAAGGTACGCATGGGCTTAATTGTGTTTACATACTAATCTGTAGTACACAATTTCACACGTGAGAACTACATGTAAAATTGTGCACTACAGATTAGTAAGTAAGTACAATGAAGCCCATGCATACCTTGGTTATTGGGTAATCTGTCCCTGTTACTAGGTGTGCTGATAGCTAATGAAGGGAGTCTCTGCAGAGGCAGCACAGCTTAGTGGGTCCAGTTTAGTGGTTCTGATTTAGAGACTGAGCTCTACTGGCTGTGATTTTAGGCTAATTACTTAAACTTCCCTAACCTCAGCTTCCTTACCTATAAAATGAAGTTTATAATCCCACCAAAATTACAGGCTCAAATGAGATAATACATGCAAATGCATGCAGAGTGTTTATCACAAGCCCTGACACATATTATAAACTCAGTATGTGTCAGAATGCCCCTGACTCTGGTTTCAACAAATGGAGTTCAATAATTTTAACATTGACAGCTTTGTTCCTTTATCTTCGACAAACAGAATTCAACAAGTAGAGGGTAGGAAGGTGAATTCTGACTAGTAAACTGCTCCTAAAGTTTTGATTTGTCAAATATAGGCAGGCTGTATAAATTGGAAATATGAGTCTTTTCCCTAAGCTTTAGATAAGTTTTACCGCAACCATTTTGGGCAGCAAAGCATCTATCTTGACTTGTGACATGCTCAGGGCTGAAGATTCCAGAGCTCACTTTGTGATCTATTTTGAGGTTCTACTCCCCATCTAAGAAGACTTGGTAGTGTAGTGGTTAAGCACTCAGGTGCTAACCTAAAGGTTGGCAGTTTGAATCTACCAGCTGCTCCATTGGAGAAAGATGTGGTAATCTGCTTTCTGTAAAGATTATGGCGTTGGAAACTCTATGAGGCAGTTCTACACTGTCCTATAGGGTCACTGTAAGCAGGAATCTACTTGATGGCAATGGGGGGAATCACCATCTTCTAAGCTTATCTCACTAATGAAACATCAAGAAGAGAAGAAAGTTAAACTGTAATTTATTGAATGCTTATTGAATCCACCAGCTAATCCTTGCAAACTCTGTGGGGCAGTTCTACTCTGTCTTATAAAGTTGCTGTGAGTCAGAATCGACTCAATGGCAATGGGTTTGTTTTGTTTTTTTTTTTGTAGCAATATGTGAAAGACTTCCTAAATGTGTATCTT
This sequence comes from Elephas maximus indicus, assembly GCF_024166365.1. Classification (NCBI taxonomy): domain Eukaryota; kingdom Metazoa; phylum Chordata; class Mammalia; order Proboscidea; family Elephantidae; genus Elephas; species Elephas maximus. Next base: position 48,685,677 of record NC_064820.1, on the reverse strand, counting down.
AGGTTGGGATCCCCCAGTAGGAGATGCTAAGTCAAAAATCTGAGTGCAAGGAGTTTATTTGGGAGGTGATCTCCGAAGGCATCATAGGGAACCCAGTACCCAGTGCCGTCAATTAGGGAAATAAGACAGAGAAGGGAAGGATGTGCACTATAAAGCAGGTTATTGCTGTGAGTAAGTGGGGCTCCATATCACTGTAGAACTCGATGTAGAACACCCTGAGAGCAGTGAAGAAGGTAGGATATTTATCTTTCGACTTTAGCCATGTCTGATCGAGAGCTGATATTAAAAAAACAAAAACAAACCATTACCTTCGAGTCGATTCCAACTCATAGTGACCCTACAGGACAGAGTAGAACTGCTCCATAGAGTTTCCAGTGAGTGCCTGGTGGATTCGAATTGCCAACCTTTTGGTTAGCAGCTGTAGCACTTAACCACTATGCTACCAGGGCTTCCAAGCTGATATTAGGGGACTTAATTCCCCAGCACTTCCAGCCTGTCCCACATGTGGGCTTCTAGCAGGGATTTGTAGTAGAATCCTGCAGGCATGAACTTGACCTGTGAGTATGAAGGGAATATGGGTGATGTCTGCTTCAACAAGTCTTGTAATGAAAACAATAACCACTGGAAAACATCTAACCCTGGTATGTGATTCATGAAACTGAAGAATCAGGTACATTTATCTGATGAAATAACCTTGAAAAAATAGAATCATAGACTATATAGCAACCATTTCAGAAAAAGCAGGGGAAGGCAGACCATAGGTGCCCTTATGCACAGAAAGGTGCATGTACGCATACTCACATTGTTCCAGTCTCATCTGCATTTCTCATTTCACAAATGATTTTTGGGAATATGGCCTATTAGAAATAATTCTGAAACCAACAACAGGCCATTGTCTTTGTGCTGCCCATTTTCTATTCGGCACACAGTGACAAGATGTTCATCAAGTTGGTGGAAACATCAACAGTCCAAGACTTGGCTCTCCATTATGCATTGTATTCTGCAAAAATTATAAGCGGGCCCAGAAGGTAACAGATAGTACTGAAAGAATAACAAGATGAGGAAAGTTAGCATGAATCTAACTCGAAGTTCAGAATGAGTTCAAGCTGTTACTCTGGCATACGCTTTCACTTGGGATTAGAGTGAAAGTGAAGGGTGGGAAATTTCAAAATTACCCAACATGTTTTCTTATTTTACTTGGAAAGATGTCTAGCGTTTTTTCTTTTCTTTTTTCATTTACGAAATGAGCCCAATTGCTTGTGTTTCTGGATGTATGCACACGGCTAAGAATTAAAGCTCTTTTTATCTTGGGTCTTTCTTCTTCCCTACTTAGGCTTACTACCCTAATTAAGAAAAGACACTAATAGCATATACTGGATTTACAAGCATGCCATGACCTGATATAACAACAATGCAATGGTAGTCTTACCTTTTTAAGTCAAGGCTTTAAACAAAGGAGCCCTTTTTAAAATGTCTTATCAATGACCTACTCAGCCGAGGAAGCTTTTTGATAAGAGTTATACATTACAGCAGTAGTTAAATGATCTTTTTAAGAACTACAACTGTAGAAGCAAGTTAATTTTTCCTTTAATATGCCCTGTGATACACTTGGAATTGTAATCCATGTTATTTAAAGGTGTGTCTATGAAAGCCAAACATTGGCTCCCATTGGTCATTAAAGACGGTAATTAGGCATAAAGGTGGACCTGGTCAATACAGCGCTTTGGTTAATTGTTTACAGATCAACCATTAACGAAGTTAATAGGGACATTAGATATGTTTTGGTTGCTTTTGATAATTCCATTCAGTTAATGGATTATTAGAAGAACTGTCTATTAAATACCTGATTAATGACTAAGCAATTGGCAAAGAAGTGGTTAGGTCTTTCATTTGGATTTTTTAAGAAACATGGGATTTATAGAGCAGGGCTTGGCAAATTACTACCCATGGGCCAAATCCAGCCCACCATCTGTTTTTATGAGTAGAGTATTATTGGCAGAGTGCATGCTCATTCACTGTACACATTGTTTATGGCTGTTTTTGAGATACAACAGCAGTTGTATAGTTTTGACAAATACCAATAGCCCACAAAGCCTAAAATATTTACTAACTGACCTTTTACAGAAAAAAATTTGTTCACCTCTGCTATAGAGATGTGACTTAATTTTTTTTGTACATAAATATTCTCGATAAATTAAGGCTCTAGGCTAAAGAGACTAAGGGTGCGGATTTCATTGCCATGTGCACGTGTTAACATCACCTTATAATGCTGACTCTGGTCAGCCCTCTTGCAAATGGACCATAAGAGAGACCGATGTACCAAAAATTACAATGCAATTTATTAGAACTAAAGGGAAATCACAAAGGTCATGGAGTTAGAACTTCTATTTTTACAGATGAGGAAAACCAGAGAGTTAAGTTTTTCTAAGGTTGCTTAGCTCATAGCTGAGGCAAAACACCATTTCTCATAAAGAAATGGTTGCATTTCCCTTAAAGGAAAACCCAGCAAAAGCCCTTCTGATGAAGCCCATATCTTTCTGATGGAGACAGGGAAGACCAGCTTCCATCCCATGCTGAGTAAATTCAGTTATTCTTACACGGTGGCTCTCAAACTTCAGTGTGCAACAGAATTACCTGGAGCATTTGTTAAAGTGAAGATTGCTGTGCCCCAACCCCAGAGTTGCTGATGTAGTGGCTTTGTGGTGGGACCCAATAATTTGTGTTTCTAATAATCTCCCAGGTGATGCTGATGCTGCTGGCCTGGAGACCAGACTTTAAGAATCATTGCTTGAATACAATTGACATGATTAATTCTGTCCCTCTTATGTGTAGGCACTTTGCTCTAAAACCGAAACAACTATTACCTACTCTTGGTTTATTAGAGGATAGTAATCAACACAACAATCTCTTTAAATATAATTCTTTTACACCATTGCAGCAAGCCAGTTAAAGAAAGAAAAAATAAAAGGGAAGAGAAGGGAAGGGAAAGAAAGAAAAGAAGTGAAGTTTTCATCCTACGTGCAAGTAGAAACTGATGGCAGAGTGTTGGAGAATTTGTAAGATAGGAGAGGAGAGATGACAATAAGGTGTGGAGAGGATCAATATGTTGTTAGAACTTCTAGGCACGTAATTCATTAGTAGAGAGTGAATTGCACAATTTAAGTTGTGAGAGGGACTGCAGAGATCACCCACTACTACAGAATTTTCTTTTTTTTTTTTAATAAATATGAGTTCATTGAAGGGATATGTATGTAGATTTCTATAAATATTTAGTCAATAAAAATTGTAAGCTAAATAGCTTGATCAGCCTTATGTCCACAAATTCACAAAATTCCTTTGTGGTCAAAGGCTTCTTTTACAACTAGAAAAATCAAGGCAAGCAGAAATTACATTAAACACCTAATATCACACAACAAACTGATAATAGGATGGAGAAAACGCTCAGTTCCCTTGATTCTTTGTGAGTAAGGCAGACACTAATGGAAATGGATAAAGAATGGGGTTTTATTTTTCTTGGATACTTTGTAATTTAAGTTGTTTTGCCTCTTCTTGAGGGGAAATAAAGGAGAGGTATTTCATCTCAGAAGATTAAATTTGAGCTGGGCAGTGGTGAGCAAATATAATTCACACCCCACCCTCTCACCAATCGTCAGTAAATGTGATTGAAGTGGTTTCTTGTGAGAAAACGTTCTAAAGAATCAGAACTGGGAAAATTTAAACCTGATGTTTCTCACTGCCTTCCAACTTCTCCTTCATCTGTTGCAACACTTTGGTTTTACTCTGATCTGTGCCCGGGGATTACTGGATTGCTGGGACTGTGATCTCCCCCTGGCTATCACTCTTGGGATTATGAAGCCCAAACTGAGCATGTTTGAGGCTGAGCTCGCTCACCCCTCCCATATCCTGCCCCCAATTGCTCCTTCTCTGGATGTCCTTACTTCTGTCAAAGTTATCGTTATCATCATGCTCCATCCAGTCACACAGGCTCAAAACCTCAGAGTGAACCCTGCCAACCCTTTCTTCCCTCTCAAACCTAGCCTGTTAGCAATCCTCTCAATTTCTCTTTTATGATAGTTTTTACATCTGTTCTCTGTTCTCACTTCCCCTTTCCCTCTCTCCCACTTCCACCCACCCAGGGCATAGTGGTTAAGAGCATGGGCTGGGATTCAAAGGAAGACATTTCGAATTTACTCCCAGCTCCCACACCTCCTAGCTGGGTGACCTTTGAACTCCACTGAAGTCTCTGAGCCTCAATTTCATCATTTGATTTTAAAAATTGGACTAATACTTGGCCATAGAATTGTTATGAGGATGTAATAACCTACACAAAATGCTTAGCAGTGTCTGATACTTAGTAAGTGCCCCCAAGTGGGATGACTATATAAGTTATCATTCCAGGGAGAATTTGTTGTGTAGCTTCAGTTTTCACTTGCCCCTTACATACAATTATTTGTTTTCATATCTAATTTTGAATGGATAATTTTATTTTCTCCAAATAAATGTCCTCAAATTGCATTATCTTTTAAAAAACCCAAACCACTGCTGTTGAGTTGACTCCAACTCATAGAAACCCCATAAGGCTGTAAATCTCCATGAAAGTGGACTGCCACATATTTCTCTTACAGAGTTGCTGGTGGTTTCGAACCACCAACATTTCAGTTAGCAGTTGACTGCTTTAACCACGGTGCAACCAGGATTCCTTAATCTTTAAGTCCTATAAAAACCTGGATCCACCCTGATTTTGAGAGTGAAAGGGGATCACATTAACAATTGTGTACGGACAACAGAGAAAATCCAGGACTATGCTAGGCAAAGCAGGATGTATTATCACTGTTGAGAGAGGCAACCTTTCCTGAGCCCTGAGCGTCCCTCCACATTCTTGTTGGATATGCCGAGAATGCAAGATCTTGACCACTCTTTACCTGAGCCATTCATCAGGGTTGTGTTTGCCACACAACCTTAGGGATGAGGTAGTGACTCCTTCCAGGACAAAGACTAGTCTTGCTACTGCTTGCTATAAAAGTGGTAGATTCCCTAAGTCAGCATTCCTTAGTTGCAATGCAAACCTACTGCATACACAGCAACCACCAGCGCCCCATGAGACTTGGGGGAAGGGAAACTGACACAAATCTGCTGATGCTCATGTTGCTTGCTGGTATAAGTGCATAGGCTTTAAAGTTATAATGAACAACATTTTTGTCTTTGTAGTAATAAAGTCCTTTAAAAGTAACAGGCTAGCTTATGAGCTGGTTAGACTAGACCTGTTGCTGAGTTGATTCCAACTCATAGTGACCCTATAGGACAGAGGAGAACAGCCCCATATGGTTTCCCAGGAACAGTTGGTGGATTCAAACTGCTGACCTTTTGGTTAGCAGCTGAGCTCTTAACCACTATGCCAACAAAGCTCTTATCAGCTGGTTAGTAGGGTAAAATCAAACCCTAAACCTAACAGCCCCTCTTCCCAATAAATGACAATTATCACCTCATGTATTTAGTCTTGCACATCCTCATTACTGGGATCTAGTCTACACCCTATTTATTCCATACCACAGACCATTGCCAGAATGTTGTTGTCGTTGTTAGGTACTGTTGAGTCAGTTCCGACTCATAGTGACCCTAGGCACAACAGAACAGAACACTGCCTGGTCCTGCACCATTCTCACTATTATTGCTGTGTTGAGCCTATTGTTGCAGCGACTGTTTCAATCCATCCCGTTAAAGGTCTTCCTCTTTTTCACTGGCCCTCTGTTTTATAAAGCGTGATGTCCTTCTTCAGGGACTGGTCCCTCCTGATAACATGTTCAAAGTGTGTGAGATGAAGTCTGGCCATCCTCCCTTCTAATGAGCATTCTGGCTGTACTTCTTCCAAGAGAGATTTGTTCATTTTATTGGCAGTCCCTGATATATTCAATATTCTTCACCAATATTCTAATTCAAAGGCATCAATTCTTCATCCATCTTCCTTATTCATTGTCCAGCTTTCACATGCATACGAGGTGAAGGAAAACACCATGGCTTGGGTCAGGCCCACCTTATTTCTTAAAATGACATCTTTGCTTTTTAACACTTTAAAGAGTTTTTTTTTTTTTTTAGCAGATTTGCCCAATGCAACATGTTCTTTGATTTCTTGACTGATGCTTCCATGGGTATTGATTGTGGATCCAAGTAAAATGAAATTCTTTACAACTTCGATCTTTTCTCCAATTATCATGATTTGTTTATTGGTCCAGTTTGAAGATTTTTTATTTTCTTTATGTTGAGGTGTAATCCATACTGAAGGCTGTAGTCTTTGATCTTCATCAGTAAGTGCTTCAAGTCCTCCTCACTTTCAGGAAGCAAGGTTGCGTCATCTGCATATTGTAGGTTGTTAGTCTTCCTCCTATCCCGATGCCATGTTCTTCTTCATATAGTCCAGCTTCTCAGATTATTTGCTCAGTGTACAGATTGAATAAGTATGGTGAAGGGATATAACCCTGACATACACCTTTCCTGACTTTAAACTAAGAAGTATCTCCTTGTTCTGTTTGAATGACTGCCTCTTGGTCTATGTATACGTTCCTCATGAGCACGATTAAGTGTTCTGGAATTCCCATTCTTCTCAATGTTATCTGTAATTTGTTATGATCCAGACAGTCAAATGCCTTTGCATAGTGGATGAAATATGGGTAAGCATCTTTCTGATATTCTTTGCCTTCAGCCAGGATCCATTTGACATCAGTAATGATATCCTTAGTTCTGTGTCCTCTTTTGAATCCAGCTTGAATTTCTGGCAGTCTCCTGTGGATGTACTGCTACAACAGCTTTTGAATGATCTTCAGCAAAATCTTACTTGTGTGTAATATCAATTATATTGCTGGATAATTTCCACATTCTGTTGGATCCTCTTTCTTTGGAATGGGTACAAATATGGATCTCTTCCAGTCAGTGGGCCAGGTAGCTGTCTTCCAAATTTCTTGGCATAGATGAGTGAGCACCTCCACTGCTGCATCCCTTTGTTGAAACATTTCAAATGGTATTCTGTCAATTCCCGGAGCCCTGTTTGTCGCCAGTGTCTTCAGTGCAGCTTGGACCTCTCCCTTCAGTACCATTGGTTGCTGATCATATGCTTCCTCCTGAAACAGTTAAACATCGACCAACTCTTTTCGATACAGTGACTCTGTGTGTTCCTTCCATCATCTTTTGATGCTTCCTGCATCCTTTAATATTTTCCCCATAGAATCCTTGAATACTGCAACTCAAGGCTTGAATTTTTCTTCAGTTCTTTCAGCTTGAGAGATGTCGAGTGTATTCTTCTATTTTGGTTTTCTATCTCCAGGTGTTTGTACATTTCATTATAATAGTTTACTTTGTCTTCTCAAGATACCCTTTGAAATCTTCTGTTCAGCTCTTTTACTTCATCATTTCTTCCTTTCGCTTTAGTTACTGTATGTTCAAAAGCAAGTTTCAGAGTCTCTTCTGACATCCACTTAGGTCCTTCCTTTCTTTCCTGTCTTTTTAATGAACTCTTGCTTTCTTCATGTATGATGCCTTTGATGTCATTCTACAACTCTTCTGGTCTTCAATCATTAAGTGTTCAATGGCTCAAATCTATTCTTGAGATGGTTTCTAAATTCAATTTGAATATACCCAAGTTCATATTTTGGTTCTTGTGGACTTGTTTTAATTTTATTCAGTTTCCACTTCAACTTGTATATGAGCAGTTGATGGTCTGTTCTGCAGTCGGCTCCTGGCCTTGTTCTGACTGATGATATTGAGCTTTTCCATGGTCTCTTTCCACAGATGTAGTCAATTTGACTCCTGTGTATTCCATCTGGCAAGGTCCACGTGTATAGTTGCTGTTCACATTGTTGAAAAAAGGTATTTGCAATGAAGAAGTCATTGGTCTTGCAAAATTCTATCATGTGATTTCTGTCATTGTTTCTATCACCAAGGTCATATTTTCCAACTACCAATCCTTCTTTGTTTCCAACTTTCACATTCCAATCACCAGTAATTATCAATGTGTCATGATTGCATGTTTGATCAATTTCAGACTGCAGAAGTTGGTAAAAATCTTCAATTTCTTCATCTCTGGTCTTAGGGGTTGCTGCGTATATTTGAATAATAGTAGTATTTACTGGTACTCCTTGTAGGCATATGGATATTAGCCTATTGCTGACAGTGTTGTACTTCAAGATAGATCTTGAAACGTTCTTTTCCATGATGAACACACCGCCATTCCCCTTCTCTTTGTCATTGCTGGCATAGTAGACTGTATGATTGCCTGATTCAAATGGCCAATACCAGTCCTTTTCAGCTCACTAATGCCTAGAATATCAATGTTTATGCATTCCATTTCATTTATGATGATTTCCAATTTTCTTAGATTCATACTTCCTACATTCCACGTTTCAGTTCTTAATGGATGTTTTGCAGCTCTTTCTTCTCATTTTGAGTCATGCCACATCAGCAAATGCAGCCCCTGAAAGCTTGACTCCATTTATGTCATTAAAGTTGACCCTGTTTGAAGAGGTACCTCTTCCCCAGTCGCATTTTGAGTGCCTACATGGTAGATTTCGATTTTTTGTTTATTATGAATTTTTTGAGTTTGTGTCATATTATGATATAAACCAAAAGAAACCAAGCCCACTGCTTAATATATGCAAAGTCCTATTCTAAGTGCTTAACATTCATTAACTCATTTAATCCTCACAACAGCTTTGCAAGTTACAAATTATTGAATCCACATTTTATTGAAAAGGAATTTAGAGCACAGGGAAATTAAGTAAATTTCTCTAAGCCACATAGAAGGTTGCAGATCTTGGATTCTAACACAGCTAGTCTGACCTTAGACACAATTTTGTTGTAAAATTCAAAATAAGTGTTAGACTTTTTCCCCTTTCCAATATTTGACACAATGTTTATCCCAGAGTCAGCAATCAATGCATATTTACTGTATTTTACTGATAATGATGATGGTGTTTAAATTACTGTGGTGTGTATTGCACTACAAGGCTTTGAAGTTATAATGAATCACATAAGAATATATTATTACTCTATGTCAGGTCAAAGGTTCACTTGTTCAGCATTGTTCAACCGTTTTCCCCCCTCCTCTTCACTAATGGAGAGGATATGACTGTTTTGCCATAATACCAATAATAACAACAAAATCGTATATTGTATTTGGGCTTGCAGTGCCACTTACCCTGTCCCTTCCTTCTGGGGTTTTGGCCATTGGAGGAAATACAGGAAGAAGAACTCTAGCTAAATAACAAAAACAAAATAAAAGCAAAAAATAATCTGGGCATGCCTTTTGAAACGTCATACTGCTTTGAAGAACATGACCAGGTGTGAGACTAATGTTGGAATTTTTATCTTCTCCTTTGAATTAAGAACAGTTGAGTCCTTATTTCCCACTGAACTTTTTTTTTTTTTTTTTTTTTTACCATGTCTCAGGCAATGAATCTTTGGATGAGGGCTGGAGGAAAGAATAAAAATGAAGGTGAAAGGTGCTCCAGTCATACAAGCTGAAGACCTCAGAATGAACCCTGCCAAGCCCTTCTTTCCTCTCAAACCAACCTGTTAGCATTTCTCTTGTATAATGTCTTTGCATATGTTCTCTTCTCTCGACCTCTCTTTCTCTCTGTCCTACTTCCACCCACCCAGGTCACAGTAGTTAAGAGCATGGGCTGGATAAGCACTGCACAAGTGGGCTTAAAACACAGAGACAGGAGATGTAGGAGGACCTGCTGTGCCTGAATGCAGGACATCATTTAGAAAGATTGACACACACCACCACTCATCAGCAATCATCTGGACCACTAGAAAAACAACCCAATGAGTGTCAAGCTTTCACCAACTGGATCAGCGATTCACCCACCACTGTGGATAAGGAAGAACCACGTGGAGAGAGAAAAGCAAGAAGCCTGTCCTACAACACTCACTGCATAGGAATAGTCGTGAGAGTTTCTTCCTTTGTGAAAATGTCGGGAAAACAGAGAGGGCCATCCTTTCCTCCCCTCTAGCAGGTTATATAGTGAAACCTGTGAGAGCCTGATCTCGAAGAGACTGCCTAGTTTTTCCAGGTCTCCTAAGCTTTCCACCCTTGACAAGGTGCAGTCTTACCACTTTTCTATCACTAGCTATTAGTAGAAAATATTTTAGTTTTCCTTCTCTGACAGGTTTCTGCCTAATGCAGTTTCTGGCTTTCACAGGTTCTACCGTATTTATATATGCAGAACAAACAGAAAACCCACTGCCAAAGAATCAATTCCAACTCATAGCAACCCCATAGGACAGAGTAGAACTGCCCCATATGGTTTCCAAGGAGCACCTGGTGGATTCAAACTGCTGACCTTTTTGTTAGCAGCTGTCACTTTTAACCAGTAGGCCACCAGGGTTTCATGTTTAAATTTTTAGGGTGCTTCATATCTGCCATTTCGTTGAACCTGAAAAAGACTCTGAGGCAGAACAGGCACTGACTCCATAAAGCTGGGTAGGGTCTGAAGAGTCACCTCCAAGTAGCTAAGGGCTATGGTAGCTGTGGGAGGGGAGGGGTCCAGACCAGGTGAGAGCAGTGAGTTGGTGCCAGGTGGAAGTCGGGAGACCCAAGCTAGGGCTTGATGCAGCTCTTTTGTTTTCCGCTCTACCTTTTGCTCACAACCGACCAGGAGAAGAACAGGAGGTTAGATCAGAGGATGAGGTCTAAGTCAATGCCTGGCAGCCTGAATGAAGGTGCAGGTAGCTGTCCCCCTGTGGCTGAAGGTCTATTCTACTGAAGACAGTGGAGTTGCCAAGGGCTGGTAAAGGGCAGAGGGCTTTGTGCTCCCACCCTAACCATCCTGGGATGCGTTTATTTTGCAGACTTTTCCGCCCTAATACAATTTCTCACTGCATTGGATCCTCACCATCACTGACACTCTCTCTACTAGAATGAACCATAATCATAATTTTAAAGTCAGGAAGAGAAAGTTTACTCCAGATTCCATGCCAATAGGTACAAAGGATGTGCCAGCTATTTTCTGCTCCTGAGGCTTTCCGCCTTTAACTGTGAATTTATGACTGTTTAATGCATGACTGAATTTGCTCAAAGTCAACATCCAGTTAAGTGGGATTTTATTTTAATCAGAAAATAAACCCCTTTCAGATTTACCATCTGTGAAGCATCTAGGTCTTCTGTCTTGGGAGTTAATTTTGGTCTCCTCATGGTGATGAGAATAGCGGTTCAGCTCGGCCCAGGAACCAGATCATCTCCTAGGTAATGCAGAGCACGTCTATGGATTCTATCTCTATATCTTTTGTCAAACTGAGCTACAGGCAACTGAAAGGGAGCACTTGGCAACATGTCTGCATGGATGGTGCAGAATTGTTTTCTATTTGGGGGCGTGTGTGTATGTGGTTTTGAAAATTTTGTTTTGGGGTTTGTTTTTCTTTTGGTAATAAAAAGTTATTTCCCTTTATAATGTCCACTTAAGTCTAGACAAACATGAGTGCAACCTTAAAACCCATTTCACTAAAACTTGATTAATCTCTGTTATAGGGTTGCCAGATAAAATATTAAACACCCAGGTAAAGGAATTTTACATAAGCAACAAATAATTTTTTTTTACGATAAATAGGTCCCAAAGACTACATGGGATATGCTTACATAAGAAATTATTTGTTGTTTTTATGAAGTACAAATTGACTGGATGTCCTTTTTTTTAAAATTGCTAAATCTGGCAACTGTATTCTGTCAGAGATGAGGTTTTGTTAATCCTTGTTTTTCTGTTTGCCTGATCAGATGAGAAAATGTTGCTTGGTTCTGGTTTTTTGTTTTTATTTGTTTTTCTTAACAGTACAAAATGTTTTACTTTTGAGCAATTGTAGTATCAAGTGGATAAGCCACTGAGGGAAATGTTTACATTCAATAAGGTGGAGAGACTATTGAATTTTTACTATTTTTTGATTATTTAACATAATAGCACTTATTCCTAATGTTGTTTCTAGAAATCGTCAGAATACATAATTGAATTTCATTAAATTTATCAAAAAAATCAAAAGAATAATTTTAAAATGTATCCAAATCATTAGCCCACATGTTTGTTGCTGTGCTCATCTGCAGGCCCAGGCCTAAGGACAACCTATCATCGGGAATAGTTCTGAATTCTAGGCTTCAAAATATGTCATAGGTGCAAATGCTGCTTTGAATAATAAAGAATCAAGAAAACCAAACCAAAAAACCAAACCTGTTGTCACTGAGTCGATTCTGACTCTTAGAGATCCTATAGAACAGAGTAGAGCTGCCCCATAGAGTTTCCGAGGAATACTGGGTGGATTTGAACTGCTGATCTTTTGGTCAGCAGCCATAGATTTAACCTCTACACCACCAGGGTTTCCAGAAAAAAAAAAAAAATTTTTTTTTTTTAAGACTTACTTAATTCAACTTTGACATAATTTACCAAGAATTTATTGTATTGACATTACATCATATCGTTTCAAAAAGCCAGCAACTGCTTTTTTTTTTTTGGTATTAATGAACATTTAGGTAGTTTGCAATCTTTTGTTACTACAATGTTTCAATATTTCTGTACAATGATTTTAAAAAAGATACTCTAGAGAGCAAATTCTTTTCTTGTGCAAAATATGGATTTCTTTAAGTTGGCTTTCTCACTTGTAAGATAGTGGTAGTAATATTACTACTTCATGTTTTGGGGGGGAATTAACCTAAATCATATGTACAAGGAAATTAGCATTAGTGCTGGTTATATACATAGCAAAATGCTTGATCAATGTTAGCTGCTATTATTATTATTAAAAGCATCTTTTTTTCATATAAAATGGCAAAACTTTATATATATATATGTATATACACATGCACATAATCAAAGCAACCTCTTCCACGAGAGTGCTTTCGAAATTTTCAGTTCTGGGGCTACTGCGGAAGGGCACCATCTTAAAATTAAAGCAAAATTCTATGTGTACTGAAAAGCTGAGGTGTAAATCCTTCTTTCCTTCCCCTGCCATTTATCAATGGCAATTTTGACTCTTTACAAAATATACTTTTTTGAAAGCTTGACTGCTTTTCACATGTTACAGGAGCATGGAACCAGTAAGCAATTTAATAAAAAAATCTATATTCTGCATCCTGATTGAGTTGAAGGCTAGTGTGGCTGAGCATAACGAGTGAGAGAGAAAACAGCAGGATCAGAGGTTGGTTAGGATGCTGAGATTGGCTTGAGATGCTCAGAGTTTTATTTTAGTTTTTATTCCAAATGCAATGGACAGCCATTTGAGGGATTTAAGTAGAGAAGAAACGCACGGTCAGATATGCTTTTTGAAAAGAGCATCCTGGCTTTCCTGCTTCCTCCAGGCAATAAACAACCTCTCTTCCTTCTATTTCTACTTTGTCTTTATTGTTTCTAGCTCTTTATTTTGCTTTGCTTTCTTTGTATGTCACATCTTTGTTGATTAAATGTGAACTTAATGAAGATAAGGGATGACCTTATTTATCATTATAGCCCGCATATTACAGGAGCCTTGACAACAAGCATTGTCTGAATGACTGGGTGCATAGATGAATGAAATGACAGGACAAGGTTAAACATGCATTTGATTGAATAGGTGTAAGTACATGCTGGTGGTGTAATAAATTAGTGCATGGACAGGATGAAAGAAAGTTGTACAACCAGCCCAAGTCTTCAACATAGAATAAGTGGCAGAAACCCAGATAGGATGCCTCTCCTGCAAGGATGGCATTTTTCACACAGCACATGGATCACCCTGTGCTGCTTTAAGCCATTTTTGTTGCAATGCATTTTGAGCTATCTAAAGTAAAAGCATTTATTATCTCAGGAAGTGTTTTTTTTTTTGGCAGTCATCTCAAGGAAATGACGCAAACTATGAAAGGCAATATTTCTTGGATGTATGTCATAAAAAAGACTTTTTTAAAAATCTGCACAACATGTGAGTGCTATGCTGTGAACTACGGCCAAGTGTTATTGGCTAATGCCCTTATTACTTTTCTGCATTTAGGACAGAATCATGAGAGCAAGATGGAAGAATAACAAGTATTGTATTTTCATATCATCATGATTTTTAAGGCTCCTGAGGTGTTGGTGCAGTGGTTAAGCATTTGGCTGCTAACCAAAAGGTCAGCAGTTCGAATCCACCAGCTACTCCTTGGAAACGCTATGGAGCAGTTCTGCTCTGCCCTATAGGGTCGCTATGAGTCGGAACTGACTTGCTGGGAATGGGTTTTGGGTTTAATGTGTTCCAGAGATGTTATTCAGGTTTATGGAAAATGTGTAGCACTGAGAAGTTGCAAGTCAGGGGAGTCCTGATTCTAAGTTAAATTTTTATTAATCTGAATGGACATAGAGAGGATATTTCTCACCTCTCTGCTTATAATAGTGATAAGCTGTAAAAAAAAAAAAAATTATCCCCCGAAGTTGCAGCGTGGTATGGAAGGCTTAGCCAAGCCAGCAGGACTTCTACTTGAGAAAGGAATGAACAGACAACTCCCAATGGACTGTGCACATTAGGGACAGGACAGTTGTCTGTCTGGGGTTGGGATTTTGCAAGGCTGTGGAGGAGAAAGGATTTAGCCAGCAAAATGGAGAAAGCTTGGTGTGAAGCCAAAAGGCGCCGACTGGTTTCTCCTTTTCCCCAAATCTTTCCTGAAATCTTCAGTAATATATACATTGCCCAATGAGGCCTTTGGAGGGAGTCAGTTGTTAGGGATGAACGTGGAGAAGTGGCACATTCAGTTTCATGGGAGAGTGTGAGCATAAGCAGATGCCCTCCCGGAGGTGACATACATGGTTAAAGACACCAATCCAAACACGTATGCCATATTTTTCCTGACCTGGGAAAATTCTTACCAAAACTTCCTGAAACCCATTCAGAAAAGATGTATCTTTTTCCCAGGGTTTTAGCTAAAGGAAAAAATATATGAGGCATGCAGAATCCAAAATGGTGATAAATTCATTTGCATGCTTTTAGCATAACTTTTTATTGAGAAATTGTTTAGAGGCCACCGTTTATTAAACAAGCAGCCCTGTTAGCACAGTGGTTAGGCATTTAGCTGCCAACCGAAAGGTGGGTGGCTAGAATCCACCAGCTGCACCACTGGAGAAAGA
This sequence comes from Elephas maximus indicus, assembly GCF_024166365.1. Classification (NCBI taxonomy): domain Eukaryota; kingdom Metazoa; phylum Chordata; class Mammalia; order Proboscidea; family Elephantidae; genus Elephas; species Elephas maximus. Next base: position 48,670,579 of record NC_064820.1, on the reverse strand, counting down.
TGTTGCAGTCTGTTTCCATAAAGATTTCAGCCTATGGAAACCCTACTTTATTCTCTAGGGTTAATATGAGTTGGAATCAGCTTGGTGGCAATGGGTTTGATGTTTTTGGTTTGGCTCATTAAACCACATTGGGCATTTTTCATATGAGCCTAGTCTGAGCAGTCTTGGAAATTGTTTTGGAAATATGATTAAGCTCTACAATGCCTATTTCACTTGCACCCTTTGTGCTAGCTGACTGCTTTTTCCTTTCTCAACTTTCTATAACCAACCCCATTGACAGCCTGCCTCTGTGGGTTCTTCTAAAGGCATGTATGCTCCAAGGAATAGAAGAAGAATAAAGGGATGAGAAAATAAGTATAAAAAAGAAAGCAGAGACAAAACCAAATAATCTTGTATTAGTTGCCATGACAAGATGGGACTTGAAAGGTTTTATTTTATCTAGTACCCTTGGATTACTCTTATGTTCCATCATTCACCCCTCGCCCTACCAACGGGTCTGCTTTTACCTATTTAGTTTTTTTAAATAAACTTTAAATAGAAATATAATATTCAATGAAGTACATGTATGTCTGAAATTCCAAAAATATTCAGAACAAGAACACACTCATGTATTCAGCACTAAGATCAAGAAATAGAATACTACCAGTACCCACATGCCTTCTCCTAGTCATTACAGCCATCCTCTCTCAGAAGGAGTAGGCCTTATTTCCAATTTTGTAGAGAAAGATTTTCTTTTTTAATACTTTACATATAAATGGAATCATACAGTATGTACTATTTGTGTCTGAATATTTGCTCAACATTATACTTGAGAGATTCATTCCTGTTATTTTTATACTGCGTAGTTCCTTAATTTTTAGTGCTGTAGTGTTCCTGTATGGGTAAATATATTTATCATTCTATTGCTGTGAGCATTTCAATTGATTCCAGTTTTGGGTTATACATGAATCTACTATGAACATTCTTGTGTATGTATTTTAATAAATGTATGCACAACAACATGATTGATGTAATTGCTGTCACTGAACTGTACACGTGAAAAATGTTGAATTGGCAAATGTGTTATCTATATTTTTACAACAGTAAAAATAAATAAATTAAACCAAACCAAACCAAACCAAGTGCCCTCGAGTCGATTCCAACTCATAGCGACCCTATAGGACAGGGTAGAACTGCCCCATAGAGTTTGCAAGGAGCCTGGTGATTCAAACTGCTGACCTTTTGGTTAACAGCTGTAGCACTTAACCACTACGCCACCAGGGTTTCCAAATAAATAAACATCTGCACATATTTCTGGTGAGTATATACCCAATAGTGGACTAGTCAGGTCATGGGGTATTTATATGCTCAGTTTTAGTAGGTATTGCCAAAAAGTTTTCTAAAATGTTTGAACCACTTTACATTCCCATCAGCAGCGTATGAGAATTTTAGTTGCTCTATATCATAGGGTCACTATGAGTCGGAATCAACTCGATGGCACTGGGTTTTTGTTTTTTTTTTTTTTTTAATACCCTCACCATAATGATTATCGTTGGTCTTTTAAATTATAGCCATTTTGTTCAATGTTTAGTGATATTACATGCATTACGGTTCCCATTTACATTGATATCTAATGGTTTTGAGCATCTTTTTGTATTTATTGCCCTTTGGCATAATATTTGTAATATACATATTCATATATATATTTCATATTTATACATTTCAAGATTATCCCAATTTGTGGAGTCAAAGAATAATTCTTAGATATTTGATTAGCTGTCATCATACAAATATCTTACATATATAAGGGGAATTAACCATTAGACTTTTGCTAACAAACAAAGACAAAAACTGGATTTAGAAGAGAGAAAAGGAGAAACCTGCAGGCTAAACAGCCTGAGAATGGAAAGTTTGGTTTTTACTTCTTTTTCCCTTAAACCGATGTTGTAGGTTGGATTCTCCAGAAGCAGGTGCTGAGATGGAATTTGAACACAGGATGTTTATTAGGTATCAACCTTGTGAAGAAAGATGAAGGGCAAGGCAGAGGGAGAAATCTAACTGTAAATCAAGCCCAACAAAGCTCTACCATCCTCGGGGAGACATCCTGGGAAGAGTGAATTTTGCTTTTAAATTTTGGGCGGTGTGATGGTTAAGACTGTGTGTCAGCTTGGCTGGGTCATGATTCTCAGTGTTTTGGCAGTTCTGTAATATTGTGATCACTTCCCTGTTGAGATTTGATTTGTGATCACCCCCATGATAGGATCTGCTGTGAGTAGCCAACCAGCTGAAAGGGAGTTTCCTTGGGTGTGTGGCCTGCATCAAATATAAGCAGACATTCTGGCAGGGCGCAGGGGCTTTTTGCTTGTATTGGACCCTGCAGCTGGCTCCTGTTCATCTGACCTCCAGTTCTTGGGACTTGAGCTAGCAGCTTACCTGCAGTCTTGCCTGCCGGCCGATCTTGGGATTCATCAAGCTTCGCAGTCTGTGAGCAAGAGCCCTGCTCTCTGACTAGCGGATCTTGGTTCAACAGCCCTTGTGGCTATGTGAATCAGGAAAAGCCTCTATCTTGACCACGGACTTGGAATGTTCCAGTCTGTACAACCGCACGAGCTGTTTCCTTGATATAAAGCTCTTTCTTAGCTATATATGAGGAAACCACAAGTCAGAAAAATAAGAGAATTGCTGATCATCACAGTTCAGCAGAAAATGGAGAAGGAGGACTACCACTTGCATACACAGCTACTTCTAACAAATCTTGGGCTTCTATTCTGCCATACTACTACAAAGTTAGAAAGTTAGACAGATGGCATAGGTTAGTATCCATCGTTTGGGCATTTTCTATGCTATGCTTATCAATTACAGAGATGCACGTGTGGAATCTGTGTTTCATTTCCCCTTGAAGCTTGACTGAGGCAGAGGATCTGGTTCCATGAGGGAACAGGGATGGATTACCCAATAAGCAAGTTACCCACTGGACTTAATTGTGCTTACTTACTAATCTGTAGTACACAATACCACCTGTGTCTCACCACGTGAAATTGTGTGCTACAGATTAGTAAGTAATCACAAGTAAGCCTGAGCATACTTTGCTTATTGGGTAATCCGTTCACTGTAGATTAGTAACCCACTGCCATCAAGTCGATTCCGACTCATAGCAACCCTATAGGACAGAGTAGAACTGCACCATAGAGTTTCCAAGAAGCACCTGGCAGATTTGAACTTCCGACCTTTAGGTTAGCAGCCATAGCACTTAACCACTATGCCATCAGGGTTTCCGTAGATTAGTAAGTAAACACTATTAAGCCCCTGCGTGCCTTGCTTACAGTAAGCCAGTACATACCATGCTTTCTGATTAATCCTCCCCTGGGACAGAACATAGCAAGAGTCCCATTAAACTTTAAGCTATAGCTACCTCTTGGTCACTTTACCTCCTTGTGCAAGACCACCAGTAGGCAAGGAAGAAGCACTATCCTAGCAGAGGTAATCAGTCCTAATCATCAGAAGGAAGTAATGCTATTATAATACAAGGGCAGGGAAGAATATGTTTGGTACCTAGATGATTCACTAGGATGTCTCTTAGTAGCCTCCTGTCTAATTATGGCAGTGAACAGACAAGTGTAGATGTTGTATTTATTTATTTTTGTGTATGTGTGTGAAAATGTATTCACCAATTCAACAATTTCTACATGTAGGATTCGGTGACATTGATTACATTCGTCAAGTTACACAACCATTTTTGCTGTTCTTTTCCAAATTATTCCACTGCCATTAACAGGCACACTGCCCTAAGCTTCTCATAGGACTTCTCAAGTTGCTGTTGACAATTTGATCACATATAGATAGTTCTTTAAAAGAGCATAATGCTCAAGGCAGGCATTCTTTTCTAATGAAGCTAAACTATTGTTTGGTTCAAAGATGACTTCGAGGATAGTTTTGGTTTAAGGTTTAAAGATTATTTCAGGGCAATAGTTTCTGGGGGCTATCCAGCCTCAATGGCTAAAGAAAGACTGGCTTCCATGAAAATTTGATATTCTGTTCCACATTTTCCCCCTCTTTTGATCAGAATTCTTCCATAGAATCTTTGGTCAAAATGTTCAGTAATGGTAGCTAGGCATCATCCAGTTCTTCTGGTCTCATGACAAAGGAGGCAGCTATTCCTGGAGGCAATTAGATACCCATTCCGGCTCCTTCTCCAATTCCTGATTCTCTTTCTTCTGCTGCTGCTCTAGGTGAATATAGACTAATCATTGTACCTTGGATGGCTATTTGCCAGCTTTTAAGACCCAAGGCACTACGTACAATGAACTAAGGGGTAGAACAGAAAAACTAAAAACAGTATTAGGCTAATTGACTGGGATGTCCCATAAAATTGTGACCCTAAACCTCCAAACCAGGAAAATGAATCCCATGACATGTATGCTTGTACATCAACACTTTTTTTGGTAAAAAAAATATGTAAATCAGATTTTTTCAGGTGTAATATTGATTACATTAGTCATGTTGTGCAACCATTACCCTTAACAGATGCCAACTTTATTTATCACTGTAAAACTCACTGTGAGAAGCCATATTTTTAAGGAGGTCTTGCAGTTCTTAATTTCAGGGATGAAAGTCAGGGTTAGCCCATCCTGTAAGGCCCTGAGACTAGCAGAGGTGCTAGCTGAGAATGAGGGTAATCTAGAATGGGTAGTTGTAGTTGTTGCTGTTGTTACATGCTGTTGAGTAGGTTCCAGCTCATAGCGACTGTATGTATAACAGCATGAGACTCTGCCTGGTCCTGCATCATCCTCATAATCATTGTTATTTTTGAGCCTGTTGTCGCAGCCACTGTGTCAATCCACTTCATTGAAGGTCTTCCTCTTTTTCACTGACCTCCAATTTGCCAAGCGTGATGTCCTTCTCCAGGGACTGGTCCCTCCTGATAACATGTCCAAAGTATGTGAGACAAAGTCTCCTCAACCTCACTTCTAAGGTGCGTTCTAGCTGTACTTCTTCCAAGACAGGCCTGTTCATTCTTCTCGCAGTCCATGGTATATTCAATATTCTTCACCAACACCACAACTCAAAGGCATCAATTCTTTGGTCTTCCTTACTCACTGTCCAGCTTTCACATGCATATGGGACAACTAAAAACACCATGGCTTGTGTCAGGTGCACCTTAGGCCTTTAAGTGATGTCTTTGCTTTTTTTTTAACACTTTGAAGAGAGCTTTTACAGCAGATTTGCCCAATGCAGTATGTAGTTTGATTTCTTGACTGCTGCTTCCATGGATGATGATTGTGGAGCCAAGTAAAATGAAACCCTTGACAACTTCAATCTTTTCTTTGTTTATCAGGATGTTGCTTATTGGTCCAGTTGTGAGGAGTTTTGTTTTCTCTTTGTTGAGGCGTAATTCATACTGAAGGCTATAGTCTTTGATCTTCCTCAGTATATATCTCAAGTCCTCTTTACTTTCAGTAAGTAAGGTTGTGTTATCTGCATATCGAAGGTTGTTAACAAGTCTTCCTCCAGTACCGATGCAGAGTTCTTCATGTAGTCCAGCTTCTCAGATTATTTGCTTAACATAGAGATTGAGTATATATGGTGAAAGGATACAACACTGAAGCATACTTTCCTGACTTTAAACCATGTGGTATCTCTTTGTTCTGTTCAAATGACTACCCCTTGATCTATGTACAGGTTCCTCATGAGCACAATTAGGTGTTCTGGAATTCCCATTCTTTTCAATGTTATCTATAATTTGTTATGATCCATACAGTCAAATGCCTTTGCATAGTCAATGAAACACAGATGAACATCTTCCAGGTATTCTCTGCTTTCAGTCAGGATCCATCTGACATCTGCAATGATATCTTCATTCCATGTCCTCTTCTGAATCCAGCTTGAATTTCTGGCAGTTTCTTGTTGATGTACTGCTGCAGCCACTTTTGAATGATCATCAGCAAAAATTTTACTTGCATGTGATATTAATGATATTGTTCGATAATTTTCACATTCTCTTAGATCACTTTTTTCGGAATAGGCATAAATGTGGATCTCTTCCAGTCAGTTGGCTAGGTAGCTGTCTTCCAAATTGCTTGGCATGGACAAGTGAGCACCTCCAATGCCGCATCCATTTGTTGAAACTTCTCAATTGTATTCCATCAATTCCTGAGCCTTGTTTTTCGCCAGTGTCTTCAGTACAGCTTGGACCTCTTCCTTCGGTACCATCAATTCCTGATCATATGCTATCTCCTGAAATGGTTGAATGTTGATCAATTATTTTTGGTATAGATTGTGCACATTCCTTTCAACTTCTTTTGATGCTTCTCTCATTGTTCAGTATTTTGCCCATAGAACCCTTCAGTATTTCAATTTGAGGCTTGATTTTTTTCTTCAGTTCTCTCAACTTGAGAAATGCTGGGTGTGTTCTTTCCTTTTGGTGTCCTAACTCCAGGTCTTTTCACATGTTACTATAATGTTTTACTTTTTCTTCTTGAGCCGGCCTTTGAAATCTTCTGTTCATCTTTCTTATTTCATCATTTCTTCCATTCACTTTAGCTACTTGACTTTCAAGAGCAAGTTTTGGAGTCTCTTCTGATATCCATTTTGGTCTTTTCTTTCTTTCCTGTCTTTTTAATGACCTTTTGCTTTCTTCATGTATGATATCCTTGATGTCATTCCACAACTTGTCTAGTGTTCGGTCATTAGTGTTCAACATGTCAAATCTATTCTTGAGATCATCTCTAAATTCAGGTGGGATACACTCAAGGTCATACTTTGGCTCTCGTGGACTTTTTCTAATTTTCTTCAACTTGAACTTGCATATGAGCAATTGATGGTCTGTTCCTCAGTCGACCCCTGGCCTTGTTGTGACTGATGATATTGAGCTTTTCCATTGTCTCTTTCCACAGCTATAGTGGATTTGATTTCTATGTATTCCATATGATGAGGTCCAAAAAAAAAAAAAAAGTATACAGCCACTGTTTATGTTGTTGAAAAAAGATATTTGCAATGAAGAAGTCATTGGTCTTGTAAATTCTATCATTTGATCTCTGGCATCATTTCTATCACCAAGGACAGATTTTCTAACTACCAATCCTTCTTCTTCGGGTAGTAGGACGAGGAATTGATAAGTATTAGTTGTAGCTCTGAGACCAGTGGTAACTGCGGAGGCTATACTTTGTTCTGCTAACCTTCCTTTTGTCAATTTCTCCAGGAAAAGAGACCAACGAGCATCCTTGAGGAGTTCTTTCAGATGGGATCAAGCAAGTGGACATGAACAATGCAAGGATGAACTCTTGTAGGTGTTAAGGTGCACAGCCCAGATTCCATCTCCAGGAACAAGGCATCCATTGTCACTCTTTTTGGGAGTGTTGTCTGTTGATTGCTCACAGCCGAGTCCTTCCTCAGACCTTGTTCTTGGCCAAGGGGAGTATCCTCACCCAAGGTTATGTTCCACTCCCTGGACACAGCCTACCATCTCCTGACTGGTAGATGTGGGGTAAAAAACCTAACCCCCTTGCTTCATTTTGGGACATCTCCAGAGAATAAAACCAGCCCCAGGACTCCCTGTGGGAATAGCTGTTGCAAATGTATGGAAGTCTGACTTTTCCAATCCTATTTTTCTCATTCTTTTACAAATGTTGCTCCCAAGGACACTCCACCATAAGCCACCTGCTTGCAAATCTCCATCTAAGTGTCTTTTTATCTGGGATCCCAAACTTGACGTCTGATACCACAACATTTTTCAAGTTGGTATCTGGAGAAATACCATTTCAGGTCTCAAAATCATGTAAATTCAATTTTTATTAATGAAAATTATGCTCTTGATTCTCTTGTACTTAAGAACATGTATTGCATGCTGTCTGTTGCTGCTTCTATGCTCACAGGCCAAGCTGGTTCAGCCTTTAACTCAAGTCCTCTCCTCAGGCACATCATTTGAAATCCTTGGTCTCATTTTAAACCAGCCAGGAAATTGGGCCCAAATACTGGACTAGAGACCTTTGAAAATCATGTTAAAGCCATACTAATTCAATTTTTGCTGCTTTGGTTCTGTTTCCAGCTGTCGCTTCTTAATCTTCCTGATTTTCAATGTTTATTAAAAGATGAATGATGGTACTATAACTTTGATTCAATCAGCTAAACCAACTAAACCAAATATGTGAGATGAAAGAGATATTATGTTGCAAAAGCTCCCAAGACCAAATAAAATTTTCCAGGGTACACAATAAGTGGATTAAGGAAGTCAAAGTTTTGCCTCCTGGTCACTTAACTGCAATAGTCAGTGATGAAGACAAATGTGTTCTAAAATTGTGCCCCGATTATAGATTCAGTCAATACCATCTAAGATGGAAGGACTCACCTGTAAGGTAAATACCACCCTGGATATTTGTATGGGTGGCAGACAGCATAACACCTAAAATATTGGTTATAGATAGATAGCTATAGTAGAATTGATTCTTACTTGTGCAGATCTTATGTACAACAGAATAAAATGTTGCCCGGTCCTGTGCCATCCTCACAATCACCAGCATATTTGAGTTCATTGTTGCAGCTATTGTGCCAATCCATCTCACTGAGGTCTCCCTCATACTCCCTGGCCATCTACTTCATCAAACACTATGTCCTCTTCCAGTGACTGACCCTCCTGTTGAAGTGTAGAGAGCAAGTGAATCAGACAAAGTTCTATTGTGATCCATTATGATTTCATTGGCTAATTTTCTGAAATAGATCAACAGGCCTTTCTTCCTAGTCTGTCTGAGTCTGGAAGCTCTGCTGAAAACTGTCCACCATAGGTAACCCTATTGGTATGTGAAATGCCAGTGGAATAGCTTCCATCACAGCAACACCCAAACCACCACAGTAGAACAAACTGGTTATGGGACTGAAACTTCTCATTTTTGAAATGAAGAATCTGAGGCCCTGAATGGTTTAGGAAATAAAGTATTTATGGAATGATTAACTGGTCGTTGTTTTCGTTAGGTGCCATCGAATCAGTTCTGACTCATAGCGACCCTATGTAATACAGAATGAAGCACTGCTTGATCCTGCATCATCCTTACAATTGCTATACTTGAGCCCACTGTTGCAACCACTGTGTCAATCCATCTCATTGAGGGTCTTCCTCTTTTTCGCTGACCCTGTACTTTGCCAAGCATGATGTCCTTCTCCAGGGACTGATCCCTTCTGATAATATGTCCAAAGTATGTGAGACATAGTCTTGCCTTCCTTGCTTCTAAGGAGCATTCTGGCTGTACTTCTTCCAAGACAGATTTGTTCATTTTTGTGGCAGTCCATGGTATATTTAATATTTTTCACCAACACCACAATCAAAGGCGTCAGTTCTTCTTTGGCTTTCCTTATTCATTGTCCAGCTTTTGCATGTATATGATGTGACTGAAAACACCATGGCTTGGGTCAGGTGCACCTTAGTCTTCAAGTGACAACTTTGCTTTTCAACACTTTAGGGGGGTCTTTTGCAGCAGATTTGCCCAACGCAATGTGTCTTTTGATTTCTTGACTGCTGCTTCCGTAGGTGCTGATTATGGAGCCAAGAAAAATGAAATCCTTGACAGCTTCAATCTTTTCTCTGTTTATCATGATGTTGCTTATTGGTTCAGTTGTGAGCAGTTTTGTTTTCTTTATCTTGAGGTGTAATCCATGGCTAACTGGTACAAACCACAAAATTTGAACAAAATAAAATAAAAATATAAGTTATTTCCTGTCTATTTTACAATTATTTAAATCTGATTAGAAGGCAATATGCCTATAATTAATTAAGGAATCATGTTCGTTAAAAAGCACCACATCTTACATGAGAGCTTCTTGTGGCTATCATTATTTCTTAAATAAATTTTCTTTCTCTTTTTTTTTGATAGAAAATGAAATACCTTAGGTTCATTTGCATTTTAGGGAAAACTCGATATATTTCTTCTTTAAATTAAGCATTTGCAAACTGATCACACTTTAAGCCTTAAAATTCTACATATTCATGCTGTCACTGTCTTAAAATTATTCATACTTTTTAAACAAGAGTCCTGCATTTTCCTTTGTACTAAGTCTCACAAGTTAAATAACTGGTCCTGCTTAGAGGTAACCTGAAAGGTCAGAAAATTCTTTTCTTTTCCAATTATAATAAATATTAAATATTTCTTTTGTAAATAATATTTGTTTTGAAATGTATTATTAATCTGATTTGTAGAATATTTTCACTAATTCACAGTTGCAAATTACTGAAAACAACCGTCATGGGTTGGATTGTGTCCCCAAAAAGTATGCGTCAACTTGATTAGGCCATGATTCACAGTATTGTGTGGTTGTTCCATTTTGTGATTTTCCTCTGTGTTATAAATCATAATCTCTGCCTGTGGTTAAAGAGGATTAGGGTGGAATGTAACACCCTTGCTCAGTTCACAACCCTGATCCAATGTAAAAGATTTTCTCTAGGGTGGGACCTGCACCACCTTTTATCTTACAAGAGATAAAAGGAAAAGGAAGCAGAGAGTGGGGACCTTAAACCACCAAGAAAACAGCACTGGGAGAAGAGCGTACTCTTTGGACTCAGGGTTCCTGCATGCAGAAGCTCCTCGTCCAGGGGAAGATTGATGAGAGGGACCTTCCTCCAGAGCCAGCAGAGAAAGAAAGCTTTCCCCTGGAACCGACGCCCTGAATTTGGACTTTTAGCACACTAGAATGTGAGAATATAAACTTCTGTTTGTTAAAACCATTCACTTGTGCTATTTCTGTTATAGCAGCACTAGATGACTAATATGACAACTCTTTTTATATCATAAAGTAAGACTCCTAATAGAAATTTCTTTGGCGATACTGTGATAAAATTTTGTTTACTTGCTTTCTTGATTACAGCTATATTTTTCCCTTCATTAAGTGTTTCCTTTGTTAAATATCAAATAAAATTATAAAACAGATTAAGTGAATCGTGAGCTTAGAGACAGAGCACAATGCCCCATGCTTACAAAGGCTGCACACTTATTTTAATGCTCTGCTGGCTGCCACTGTATTAAAATTCTTCATAATTTTCTAACAAGGGGCTCTTCATATTCATTTTGTACAGAGTTCCACAAATTATGTAGCCCATCCTGCTTACAGATAAGTTGAAAAGTGGCATAATCTTATCTTTCCTTCACAATTCTAATAAATTTTGTAAAACTTCAATTAAAGAATGCTCTAGAATTGGGGTGTTATGGTTAACTGAGACTTGGTCTCTAAAGCTTTTCTTTCCTTTCCTTTTATTCTTCTTTAACTTCTCTGAGTTAAAATGCATTAAACAACTCTTCTATCAGGAACCAAGGACAAAGACAAAATTCTTGGGTAAAGTTAATTGTAAACCCCACATAGACCAAGGCTGCATATCCGTGGTCTCTCAAGTTAGTTTTATAAATAAAGACAGGTCTTTCCAGGATAGGAACTCTGGTAAAAACTGAGAAACAAAACGTGAAGTAAAAAACACTTATAATTGTGTAGTTACAATAAATAAAAATAGTGTGGTATACAAGTTCTTTGGCTGGTCCCCCTTCCTCAAGCATGTCTTTATTGCTCTTTTTTCTTTAACTTTCTGTTTCATTTCTTTTAATCAAAGAGGAAAAAATTGCTGTGACCGTGAAAAAAAGTTATGAATTTTTTTCTCATATTGTAACATAAGAAAAACATGTTTTCACACCACATAATGAGTGTTAATTAATAAATTCATAACAATCAATTATAAAGGATATTCAGAATTAAAGACTTTTCTATTTCAAGGTCTTCCGATCATTTTCCTTACAGTGTGTCTGTCATTGTTTTATTCTGATTCTCTCTGAGACAGAAGTCTTAAAAAAAAAAAAGTTAATTCATTTATTTACTTAGAATTATTGAGTGCCTGCTATTTTTCAGTCATTGTTCTAAGTGAATGAGGTACATCAGTGAATCCCTACTCTTATAGAGTTTATGTTATAGCAGGAGGAGACATACAATAGACAGTAAACAAATAAGTAAATTATATCATGTGTTGGTAAGCTGTAAGTGCTATGGAAAAAAAATAATTAGGATAAGAGTGACCACTGCTGTGTAAAAGGCATTAATCAAAATGTGTTAATGTGATAAGGAGTGGCAGTTCCTTCTTTTGAAGAGTGAATAATGTAATTGGGAAAATAAAATATGCTGTTGTTGTTGTTAGGTGTCATCAAGTTGGTTCTAACTCATAGCAAACCTATGTACAACAGAACAAAACACTGTCCAGTCCTGTGCTATCCTCACAATTGTTATGCTTGAGCCTTTATGGGAGCCACTGTGTCAGTACATCTCATCGAGGGTCTTCCTCTTTTATGCAGACCCTCTACCTTACCAAGCATGATGTCTTTCTCCAGGGACTGGTCCCTCCTGATAACTTGTTCAAAGTAGGTGAAACGTCTTATAATCTTTGCTTCTGAGGAACATTCTGGCTGTACTTCCAAGACATTTGTTCCTTCTTCTGGCAGCCCATGTTATATTTAATATTCTTTGCCAACACCATAAGTCAAAGACATCAATTCTTCATTCATTATCTTTATTCATTGTCCAGATTTCTCATGCATATGAGGCGATTGAAAGCATCATGGCTTGGGTCAGCACACCTTAGTCCTCAAAGTGTTATCTTTGCTTTTGAACACATCAAAGAGGTCTTTTGCAGCAGATTTGCTGAAAGCAATGTGTTGTTTGATTTCTTGACTGCTGCTTCCATGGACGTTGATTGTGGATCCAAGCAAAATGAAACCCTTTACAGCGTCAATATTTTCTCCATTTATCATGATGTTACTTATTGGTTCAGTTGTGAAGATTTTTGTTTTCTTTATGTTAAGGTGTAATCCATACTGAAGGCTGTAGTCTTTGATTTTCTTCAGTAAGTGCTTCAGGTGCTCTTCACTTTCAGCAGTCAGGGTTGTGTCATCTGCATATCACATGTCCTGATGTCACATTCTCCTTCGTATAGTCCAGTCTCGGATTATTTGCTCAGCATACAGATTGAATAAGTGTGGTGAAAGGATACAACCCTAATGCGCACATTTCCTGATTTTAAACCACTCAGTATGCCCTTGTTCTGTTCAAACAACTATCTCTTGGTCTATGTATAGGTTCAATTCCCATTCTTCCTAATGCTATCCATAATTTGTTAAGATTCACACAGCCAAATGCCTTTACACAGTCAATAAACCACAGGTAACACCTTTCTGGTATTCGCTGTTTTCTGCCAAGATCCATCCGACATCAGCAATATCTCTAGTTCCATGTCCTCTTCTGAATCTCACTTGAATTCCTAGCAGTTCCCTGTCAATGTATTGCTGCAATCACTTTTGAATGATCTTCAGCAATATTCTACTTGTGTGTGATATTAATGATATTTTTCAATAATTTCTGCATTCTGTTGGATCACCTTTCTTTGGAATGGGCACAAATATGGATCTTTTCCAGATGGTTGCCTAGGTAGCTGTCTTCCAAATTTCTTGGCATAGATGGGTAAGCACTTCCAATGCTGCACCTGTTTGTTGTTGCTGTTAGGTGCCATCAACTTGATTCCAACTCATAGCCAACCTATATACAATAGAATGAAACACTGTCTGGTCCTTTGCCATCCTCACAATTGTTATGCTTGAGCCCGTTGCTGCACCCATTGTGTCAGTCCATCTCATTGAGGGTCTTCCTCTTTTTCACTGACCCTCTATTTTACCGAGCATGATGTCCTTCTCCAGGGACTGATCCCTCCTGATAATATATCCAAATTATGTGAGATGTAGTCTTGCCATTCTTGTTTCTAAGGAACATTCTGGTTGTACTTCTTCCAAGACATCCGTTTGTTGAAACATCTCAATTGGTATTCTGTCAATTTCTGAGGCCCCCCCCCTTTTTTTTTTGCCAATTTCTTCAGTGCAGCTTGGACTTCTTTCTTTAGTACCATCGATTATTGATCATATGGTACCTCCTGAATTGGATGAACGTCTACCAAGTCTTTTTGGTACATCAATTCTGTATTCCTTCCATCTTCTTTTGATGCTTCTTGCATCATTTAATATTTTTTCAGTAGAATCAGTATTGTGATTTGAGACTTGAGTTTTCTCTTCAGTTCTTTCAGTTTGAGAAATGCCAAGCGTGCTCTTCCCTTTTGGTTTTCTAACTCTCAGTCTTTGCACATGTCATCACAATACTTTATTTTGTCTTCTTAAGCTGCTTTTTGAAATCTTCTGTCCATCTCTTTTACTTCATCGTTTCTTCCATTCATTTTAGCTACTTGATGTTCAAGAGCAAGTTTCAGAGTCTCTTCTGATATCTCTTTTGGTCTTTTCTTTCTTTCCTGTCTTTTTAATGGCCTTTTGCTTTCTTCATGTATGATGTCCTTGATGTCAATCCAAAACATGTCAGGTCTTTGTTCATTAGTGTTTAACAAGTCAAATTTATTCTTGAGATGGTCTCTAAATTCAGGTGGGATATACTCAATGTCATACTTTGGCTCTTGTGGGCTTATTTGAGTTTTCTTCAGCTTCAACTTGAACTTGCATATGAACAATTAATTGTCCATTCCACAGTTGCCCCTGACCTTATTCTGACTGATGATATTGAGCTTTTCCATCATCTCTTTCCATAGATACAGTCAATTTGATTCCTGTTTATTCCACCCAGTGAGTTCCACATGTATAGTAGTTGTTTATGTTGTTTGAAAAAGATATCGGCAATGAAGAAGTCGTTGGACTTGCAAAAGTATCATGGATCTCCAACATCTTTTGTATCACTGAAGTCATATTTTCCAACTACTGATCCTTCTTCTTTGTTTCCAGCTTTCACATTCTAATCACCAGTAATTATCAATGCATCTTGATTGCACGTTTAATCGATTTCATACTGCAGAATTTGGTAAAAATCTTCAATTTCTTCATTAGTGTTTGGTGTGTAAATTTCAATAATAGTTACATTAACTGCTCTTCCTTCTAGTACTATGGATATTATCCTATCACCAACAGCGTTGTATTTCAGAATAGATATTGAAATGTTCTTTTTGATGATGAATGCAATGCCCTTCCTCTTCAATTTGCCATTTCTGGCATAGTAAACCATATGATTGTCCAATTAAAAATGGCCAATACCAGTCCATTTCAGCTCACTAATGTCTAGGATATTGATCTTCATGTGTTCCATTTCATTTTTGATAACTTTCCTAGATTCATACTTTGTACATTCCACATTCCTATTATTAATGTATGTTTGCAGCTGTCTCTTCTCATTTTGAGTTGTGTCACATTAACAAATGAAAGTCCTGAAAACTTGACTCCATCCATGTCATTAAGGTCAACTCTACTTCCAGCACTATATCAGACAATGTTCCACTGCTATTCATAAGGTTTTCATTGGATAATTTTTGTAGAAGTAGACCACCAGGTCCTTCTTCCTAGTCTGTCTTAGTCTGAAAGCTCAGCTGAAACCTATTGACCATGGGTTACCCTGCTGGTATTTGAAATACTGGTGGCATAGCTTCCAGCATCATAGCAACATGCCAACCACCATAGTCTGACAGACAGATGTGTGGGGAAATAAAACATAATGCCTAAGAATAAAAATAACCAAGTACTATGTAACACACATATACTAAGTGGCTAGTAATAGTATACAGATTGAATGCTATAGGACCTTGCAGAAAGATTGCTGAATTTGGGATTGACCATATTCCAAATACTTCTTCTATTATAAGCAGTTTGAATCTCAGGTTTTCACATGTAAATGCTTAATTTCTGTTTCAGTTATTTATTGATACATAGCAACTATCTCAAAAGTCAATGGTATAAACATTTATTTTATTTATGAACCTGGAATTTAGACAGGGCTCTGTGGAGGTATTTACTCTTGTTGTAAACTGAAGTGGCTGAAGGCTGGAACTATCTGAAGGTTTTCTCACTCACATGTCTAGTGGTTGATGATGACTGTTGACTGCAACACCCACGTACAATTTTTTCATGTGGCTTGGGTTTCCCTACAACATGGTGGCTGAGTTCTAAGAGGAACTATTGAGAGAAAAAAAAACTAGAGAGAAGCTATATTGCCTTTTATGATCCAATATTCAGAGCCATGCAGTGTTGCTTCTCTCTCATTCTGTTCATCAAGGGAGCCACAAAGGCCAGTTTAATTTCTCTACCTCTTGATAGGGGCAGGACAAGATCCTAGCAGAGTATGGGACCAGAAATAGTGCTGTGGTCATTTGGGAAAATAAAATCTGTCAAAATCTTTGAGCCTCAGTTTTCTATAGTGGTAGTAAATTCCAATAATAATTTTGTTGTTAGGTGCCGTTCTGACTCACTGTGACCCTATATACAATAGAACAAAACACTACCTGGTCCTGCACCATCCTCACAATCATTATGCTTAAGCCCATTGTTGCAGCCACGGTGTCGATCCATCGTTGAGGGTCTTCCTCTTTTTTGACGACCTTCTAATTTACCAAGCATGATGTCCTTCTCCAGGGACTGATCCTTCCTGATAACATGTCCAAAGTATGTGAAAATTTGTAGTTACTAAAAGTTACTAAATAAAAAAGACACTAAATAATTATGTGTCGATTATCTTTCCATATCTCAAATGTTTTCAGTATTTCTCAGCTCTAGATACAAGCAATATTATATAAGTACGTGTACCCAAATATTTCTGGCATTGATTTCTGATGAATAAGAGTCTGTAACCTCTGTGAAAAGCCCACCCCTCTCCCCAGGTATTTGAAGAGTTTCCTAGAGACTCTCTCTCATGTTTACTTCTATAGTGTTTGCAATACTTCATTCAATGCTACTGCTGCTCCACCCTTCTAGGTGCAGCAGCTTTCTACTAGGGGTTTCCCACAGTCAACAAGGTGCTGAAGCTTTCCTTCTAATAGAGTGAGCTATGTGCCTTACTTCATTAGAGGGATCTCAAATAACTTTGTAGATACTTATTCTGGTTCCTGTAAGAAATTATTTTCAGAGTTCCATTCTTCTGAATTATAAGGGTAATGTTCCTTTTCCCTTGTCATCTCATCAGTCTACCCCTGTCCCTTTTCAGGCATCTTATGTTTTATAGTTTTCTTTCCTTAATTTGTTCCAACAAAAGATTTTTTTAGATTTGTCATTTCTCCATAAACAATGTAAAATACTGTCAAACATTATGTAGTGCTTCCTACTATGTCCCAGGTATTTTACACACACACACACACACACACACACACACGACAATGCTCACAATTACACAACGGTTGTTGTTGTTAGGTGCCATCAACTCAATTGCGACTTGTAGCAACCCTATGCACAACCGAACGAAACACTGTCTGGTCCCTCGCCATCCTCATAATTGTTGTTATGCTTGAGCCTGTTGTTGCAGCCAGTCTGTCAGTCTACCTCATTGAGGGTCTTCCTCTTTTTCACTGACCCTCTATTTTACCAAGCATGATGTCCTTCTCCAGGGACTGATCACTCTTGATAACATGTCCAAAGTATGTGAGATGAAGTTTTGCCATCCTTGCTTCTAAGGAGCATATTGGCTATATTTCTTCCAAGACAGATTTGTTGCTCCTTTTGGTAGTCCATAAAAAATATTCTTTGCTAACACCATAATTCAAAGACATCAGTTCTTCTTCGGTTTTCCTTATTTATTGTCCAGCTTTCACATGCATATGAGGCAATCGAAAATATGATAGGAAGTTTGACACATAACGAGGGGTATTTATAGGGTTTCAGGGCCTGGATTTAAGTGTATTAAAGTAGATCTTTCAAGTCAGGGAACCAACTGGGTTTGGGAAAATTCATAATAAAATAGTTTAAGATCTATGGACATACGATCCTGAAGCAAATCATTATAACTGAACTGTTGTTGATAATTTAATTGTTTGCCCAGGTAAACAGACTAATGTCTCCTATATTGATTTATGGAAATTTCCTGAAGTAAAGAGTGAAGTGTTTTATCAGTTTACAGCCTTATCTTTCCCAGGCAAATTTTTGTGGAACAAACAACTAAGTCATGTTGACAAAAGTGGCCTAGAGTCAAATCTGCTGCAAAAGACCTCTTTAAAATGTTCAAAAGCAAAGATGTCACCTTGAGGAGTAAGGTACGCCTGACCCAAGCCATGGCATTTTCAATCGCCTCATATGCGTGGGGAAGCTGGACAATGAATAAGGAAGACCAAAGAAGAATTGATGCCTTTGAATTATGGTGTTGGCAAAGAATATTGAAAAACCAGGGACTACCAGAAGAATGAACAAATCTGTCTTGGAAGAAGTACAGCCAGAATGCTCCTTAGAAGTGACGATGGCAAGACTTTATCTCACATACACTGGACATGTTATCAGGAGAGACTAGTCCCTGGAGAAGGATATCGTGCTTGGTAGAGGGTCATTGAAAGAGAGGAAGACCCTCAATGAGATGGATTGACACTATGGCTGCAATGATGGGTGCAAGCACAGCAATGACTGTGAGGATGGCACAGGACTGGACGTTGTTTTGTTCTGTTGTTTACAGAGTCTGTATGAGTTGGAATGGACTCTATAGCACCTAACAACTACAACAACACAGTCTTACCTAAGTCATGTTGACGCAGATGGTTTCCATTCTTAGAATTTCAGTTCAATGCTCAGATATAGTCAGACCTGCCCTTCTGGCCTTCAGACTTGTCTGGATATTTTTGAATCCTGGGGTAAGTTAAGCTAAAATTCTCAATCTTGACTCCTGCTAAACATGGAACCCTAATTTAAGCTGTTTTACCCAAATCATCGTTGCTAGATTATGCCCTGGGACAGCTAATTTCAGAGAAAAATGTTTTTGAATCTCAGGGAAGAAAATTAAGGAGGGAAGGGACCTTTATTTCTAGGTCTCAAGGTCTATGTGAGAAGAATAAAAGCAAATGCATATAGGTAATGTTTGATTGGTCTACTCAGAAAAATGAGCAATCCTGCATGCCCTAGGCTGAATCTATGATTCAGTGAAGGTGATGTGGTCTTTGTGGTTCAAAAGAAAAGAAAGCAGGTTTTGAAAATTCTTGGAAGGGAGGGGCACATAGAAAAAATTTAGAGTTATATTATGCGAAAATAGTGACGTGAATTATATGTTCTTTGGAAGGCATGCCCATTTGTAATTTATTAAAACCTGACTGACAACCTGTGCTGTTGGTTTCCTAAAATAATTTTAAAAAGAAAAAAACTGGAAATATTCAACCAAGCGTAATCTTCTCTGAGTAAGTACCCCTCACACCACCATTGTCCAGTTACATTTTCTGGCTCTTCTGGTGTTGGTGTAAAAGGAGGAAGAGATACAATGACATGACAAATTACTACACTTCCAAGAGACTCTTGTGAAATACCAAAGAATCCTTCCAAACCAGTCAGGGCTACCTACACATTATTCATGTCAATAAGAACATTTAAATGAGAACTTTCTGAAGATCCTGATTAATACTTCAAGAATTGTATTTCATGAAATAAGCAAACTTAATTCAGTTCTAATGATTTTCACATGGCCAAGCAAGACATTTCAAATCTGGGACCAATCTGTAAAATGCTGGATGACGATGAGTGATTAGAAGTAGGGAAAGGCAAGAACGTATGAGGAGCTTCTCAAATGAGCAGATTCCTTACCATAGGCCAGAGATTGTGATCAGTACACCTCGGGATGGGTGAGTGCATGTGCAACATGTGTAGCAGGTGGTTCTGTCCAAATATCATCTGTTTTTCCATTCAATTTTTCTGGTTAATTAGCTTTAGTAACACTAGAGTTGAGTCACACGCTTTTAAAAACATCCAACTTTAGTTGAAGAAAAAACTTGTAGTATTTCAAACATACTTTGAGTAATCCGAAACCAGAAAATGGTACAGAGCATTCTCACCAGAGCGGTGCAAGTTTCAGAGGTGAGTCTGGTAGGTGAACTCTGTTCAGTGATGTAAGAAAGATTCTTTAATAGGGCAGAGTCCAAGGTAGGTTCAAAAAAAAAAAAAAAGATTCAAAGCACATGTCAAAAGGAGATCCGAGCACAGCATTGGGGAAACAGGAAGACCGTGGACACACAGAGGTCTGCCTTCGAGGAAAACAAGTTCTCAATCACTGAACAGAGGTGGAGGGCTGCACAATTCTGGGCGGGTGCTGGATGCATAGATTGGGAGAGGAGAGCAGAACCTGGGCATTTAGAGCTGTAGTTCCCAAACATGGCTTCATATTAGAATTTTTTTTTTTTTAGATAGGTTTCAACCTCTTTTTCAGAGGTACTGAATTAGTTTATCCATGGGTGGGACCCAAGGAGAAATCACTTAAAATACTGCCAACAGGATTATAATGTAGTTGGTTTCCTAATGGACTAGGAATCCAGTGCTCCAGAGTGTTTCTCAAGGTGTGGTTAAGAATTACTTGCATCAGCACTCCTGAGAGCTAGTTAAAATGTAGATTTCTGGGCTCCATCTCAGATTTGCGGTATCAAAATTTCTAGGATGAGGCATGTAAAAATCAGTTTTTAACCAACTCTGTCTCCGATGTTTGAGAATATCCTGGAAAACTAGTTTTATTTCTAGTAAAGTAGCGAAAGATCAATAATAAATAATAATAATATAATCAATAATAAAGCAAAAACATTTACAGGACTCATTCCTCTACCAGGCACGTCAAAGTTTCAGAACAGAAGCTAGAGATTAGCAAGACACCAGTTTCATCCAACGTAAAAACCAAACCCATTGCCGTAGAACTGATTTTGACTCATAGCAACTTAGTTATCTAGTGCTGCTAAAACAGAAGTACCGCAAGCGGATGGCTTTAACAATGAGAAATCTCTCAGAGTTTAAAAGGCTAGAAATCCAAATTCAGGGTCCTAGCTCTAGGAGAAAGCTTTTTCTGTCGACTCTGGGGGAAGGTCTTTGTCATCAGTCTTCCCTGGTCTAGGAGGTTTTCAGCTCAGGGACCCTGGGTCCAAAAGACACACTCCACTTCTGGTGCTACATTCTTGGTCGCATGATGTCCCTCTGTCTCTCTATTCACTTCTCTCTTTTATATCTCAAAAGAGATTGACTCAAGATACAACCTATTCTTATAGATTGAGCTCTGCCTTATTAACATAACTGCTTCTACTCCTGCCTTATTAACATCATAGAATTAGAATTTACAACACGTAGGAAAATCACAGCAGATGACAAAATGATGGACAATCACTCAATACTGGAAATCATAGACTAGCTAAGTTGACAGATATTTTTTTGGGACACAATCCATGACATTCTACCACGTGGCCCCCAAAATGTCATGTCCTTGCCACATGTAAAACACATTCACCTCATCATATCAAAGCAAAAGTCTCATATCAACTCCAAGTCCAAAATAAAAAAATTCATCTTCGTCTGTAAAATCTGGAATACAGATTACCTGCTTTCAAAGTACAATGGTGAAATAGGCCCAAGCTAGACATTTCCATTACAAATGGGGAGAAATTGGAGGGAAAGAAGGGATAACAGGCACCAAGCAAGTCAGAACACATTAGCTATCAAGGTTTGAAAATAATTCTCTGTTTTCTGAGACCATTTAGGCAATGGCCCTGCCCTCCAGACTCTGGGTGCTGACCTCACTCTCTGGATTCTGGGTGGAGGCCTCTCAGCCCTAGGCTTCAGCTTCACTTTACAAGCTCACTGGGATGGAAACTCTGCTCCCTTGCATTTGGACAGCTCCATTTTCCTAGTCCCTCTGAGTGGTGACTCCACCTGCTTGGCCCTGGCAGGCCCAGTTCTTCTGCCCTTTGGGCATGTCAGCCCCACCCCCGCAGCTTTAAACAGCAGATCCAGCCTCATCCCACTGGCACTCATGAATGTCAGCCCCATATTCTGGAAATAAGTTGGTTAAAATCTGACTCTTTGAAATCTAGGAGGGTGTGGCCCCGCCCTTAGAAACCACAGAGGCCATGGCTTTACCCTTTGAGACCCCAGAGGTAGTGACCCCACACTTTGAAACTGTGCTTTCTGTGTTCCTTGTCTCTTCAGCTTTGCTTCTTTGTTCCTTGGCCTCTCAGCCCCTCGAGCCTCACTGCCTCTGTCTGTCCTGCTGGAGCAAGTATTCCAAAGCTCTTTAGCTCCACCAGTAAGTGCCTGGAGGCACACCACTTCCAGCACCAAATTCTGTCTTAAATATCTAGAGCTACTATAACAGAAATACCACAAGTGGATAGTTTTAGCAAACAGAAATTTATTCTCTCACAGTCTAGGAGGCTAGAAGTCTGAATTCAGGGTGCTAGCTTTCTTTCTCTGTCGATTCTGGGGTGAAATTGTGCACTATGGATTAGTAAGTAAGCACAAGTAGGCCCGTGCATACCTTGCTTATTGGATAAACCATCCCTGTCCTTGTCATTGTCTTAATCAGGGCTCTTTGGGTTGGGAGGTAAAGGGAACCATTCAGGATAGTTCAAACAAAGAGACATTAAGGACGTTCATGGAGTGAAAAGTGGGGTGGACTCTACAGAAATCCAAGGGCTCAATGATGTTAGAGATGTAGGGTATTTCTGGATTGAAGGAGGCTACAGAAGCCTCACAAACAGAACATAAAGAATGTCACTCTGATGCTCTGCTATTGATAAGCTTAGCTATGCTCCACTTAAGGAACCCTTGTGGTGCAGTGGTTAAGTGCTCAGCTCCTAACTGAAAGGTTGGCTGTTTGAACCCACCAGTTGCTATATGGGAGAAAGATGTGGCGGCAGTCTGCTTCTGTAAAGATTACAGCCTTGGAAACCCTATGGGGCAGTTCTCTGTCCTATATGGCCACGGTGAGTTGGAATCAAATGGAAGGCAGACAATGAGTTATGCTCCATCTATCTGCAAATTTCTAGCTCCTCTGCACTCAAATGGCTATTTCTTTCTTTGCCTTTCATCCAATTCCCCAAAGAATCTAATTGGCTAAGTCAAATGTTTGCTTCTCCAAGTTGGCCAGCCTATCGACTAGGCTGCCGTAACTTGTTTAATCAATTGTGGTGGAGAGGATGAGGACAGAGGGTGGGAGAGGGTCACATGATTCAAAATACGGTTCAATAGGAAGCAAGGGGTGCTGGGAGAGACAGATGCCTTCCGACTACAGCAGGTAGTTCAGCAGACAGGCAGAGCAAACATGCATGGGCCTTTCTCTTTTTAATTGAACTGCTTTAGTTTTCATCTGGGAACGTGATAGCTTTGTTTGACCCCTCATATTGAGGCACATAGGAAAAACAAGGAGACTGACTGGTCTAGGAACACAGAGAAAGACCTGAAGGCTTGATATTAGGACAGGGCATTGCCTGGTGACTGAAACTCAAGAAGACAGAGTCCATTGTTTTGGCTTAGATGTCAATGAATTGAACTGACCTTAACACCTCTTCATCAGCATGCATTGAATTCCTTCTCTGAAAAGAAGTTTGGCTGAGTATTTCTCTCTTCATAGTGCCTGAGGTCAGGATCTGAAAATTCACCACATTCCACAACGTTTCCCTCCCTAAATTAAAAAAAAAAAAAGTAAGAGATGCTCGATATACTTCTCAGGGTCAGATTATCCAATAAACAAGGTAAGCACGGGCTTATTTGTGCTTACTTACTAATCTGTAGTGAAAATTTCACATTTTTTTCCACCATATCAAAGATTCTCCTTCTAGATATGGCTGGCATCTGTCTCTTTTCCAGCTCCACAGTGCCTTCCTACAGGTGCAAAGCCTCTTTTCAAATTTACGATCCCTGACAGGGGTAGATGACTCTGTGAGCAAGGTAAGCATGGGTTTACCTGTGCTTACTTACTAATCTGTGTTGAATAATTTCACATGGCTTTCACCACACAGCATCAAAGTGAAACCCATGTGAAATTGTTCACTACAGATTAGTAAGTACAAGTAAGCACAAGTAAGCCTGTGCCTACCTTGCTTATCGGATAACCTTCCTCTGCTTCAGGGTCAGGTCTGCACAAACAACTTGAGAGGTTTTCGTATTGTTGCTGTTGTTGTAGGCCATGGGGTCAATTTCAACTCATAGTGACCCTATAGGACAGAGTAGAACTGCTCCATAGGGCTTTCTAGGCTGTAACCTTTATAGGAGCAGATCACCAGGTCTTTTTTTCCACAGAGCCACTGGTGAGTTTGAACACTAACATTTTGGTTAGGAGCCGAGTGCTTAACCATTGCACCACCAGAGTTCCTTCACATTACCTTTAATACTTCTGTGGAATTCAGGGTGTCTTGGTCCTCTAGTGCTGCCATCACAGAAATACCACAAGTGGATGGCTTTAACAAAGAGAAACTTATTCTCTCATACTGTAGTAGGTTACAAGTCCATACTCAGGGTGTCAACTTCAAGGGGAGGTTTTCTCTCTCTGTCAGCTCTGGAGAAGGTCTTTGTCCTCAATTTTCCCCTGGTCGATGAGCTCCTAAGGCGCACGGACCCCAGGTCCAAAGGACGTGCACTCTGCTCTTGGTGCTGCTTTTTTGGTGGTATGAGGTCCCCCTGTCTCTCTGCTTGTTTCTATCTTTTATATCTCAGGAGATTGCCTCAAGATAAAATCTAATCCTGTAGGTTGAGTCCTGCCTCACTAACACAACTGCCACCCATTCTCACTCATTAATATCATAGAGGCAGGATTTACAGCATATGGGAAAATCACACAATACCAGGAATCACGGCCCAGCCCAATTGATACACACATTTTTAGGGGGATGTAATTCAATCCATGACACAGGTAACTGTGTGGTTTGAGATTGTTTACAAAGCCTTTTGTTAATTGCAATAGTCAGCTATCCTTTGTATTTTAAATCTTGCTAACTTTTAAAAATGACTTCTTTATGGATAAATTTGTATAGTATAATATAATAATTATATTTTTCTCTCTATTGTAAAGTCCATGTGACACTAGCAATTCTTTTAGTACCACAGATGCTTTCTTCTCCTCACATTCTACAGAGGATTCTTTTGAGAAATAGCTAAGACCAGCTTTACTTGGATTTGTGAAAATGTGAAGATGTTTCAGCCACTGAACTTCTCTATTTATGACAAATAACTTTTCACTTCTTCCATCATGAGGAATTCTAATCCTACATTGTCTGCATGCCTTTGGAAAAATTAGCTGTTGGCTTTCTGAGGCCGTATTTAGAAGAGTGATAATTATTAACTCATTCCAAAGATGTCCAACAATGAAGAAAGGAGAAAATATGCCTAATAGGGTAAAGGTGAAACATGTAGAAGTAAAAACATTGGGGTATATGTCATGGGAACAGAGCCTAGTCCTGACTCTGACATTAGCTCTGCCTTCTTTGACAAAGTCACCTGAAAAATTAAGGATTTGAACTTGTTCTATAAACTATAAGGTATTAGAAATTATTATGTGATTATGTATGCATATATAACAATGTGTGTGTATAAAAAAGGATGTTTGTATCTGTACAATATTACACATATAATATAGTGCATGTTATTAATTGGCATCGAGTTAATTCTGACTCATGCCACCCCTTTATGACAGAGCAGGACTGTGTTCCAGGGAGTTTTCAAAGCTGTGACCTTCAGGAAGCTGATCTCCAGCTGTGAGTGTGTGTGTGTGCACGCGCACACGTGTGTGAGCCCTCTCTCCTAAAAAATAATAAAAAAAAAAAAACTCTCACAACGTCTGTATCACGTATTTGCAAGCTTACAAATTCAGAACCTTCTTGGGTAGATAACCCAGGATTAAGTGTTAAGGATGCTGAATCTGTCATAGCGAAGCACCAGACTTAACACTCTGTTAGAAGTGAAAGCAACAAGTTTTATTGTGGAAAAAACAAACAAAAATAAACCCACTGCAGTTCATAGCGACATAGACATTCACAAATTGGAAAACACTTTAATGTGCAAGCAGGGTGTCATAGTGTTCTAATTTGCAAGGAGAACAGTGAGGTCTTTATCAGGTGGAGCAAATAAAGGGTCATGTGCTCATAGGTAAGGCAGGGGTGAATGGCAAAAAATAACAAGGAGGTCACTAAACTACAGCTTTTTACCAATAGAACTTTCCTAACTGCCTTGATTATCTGGCCCTGCTATAACGGAAATACCACAAATGGATGGTTTAACAAAGAAAATTTTATTCTCTCACAGTCTAGGAGGCTAGAATTCAAGGCACCAGCTTCAGGGGAAGTCTTACACTCTCTGTCTGCTCTGGAGGAAGGTCCTTGTCATCATTCTTCCCCTGAACCAGGAGCTTCTCAGGTGCAGGAACCCCAGGTCCAAAGGAGGTGCCACTTTCTTGGTGGTATGAGGTCCCCATGTCCTCTACTCCCTTCTCTCTTTTATATCTCAAAAGAGATTGACTTAAAACAGAACGTAATTTTGTAGATAGAGTCCTGCCTCCTTAACATAACTGCTGCTAATCCTGCCTCGTGAATATCATAGAGGGAGGATTTACAACACACAGGAAAATCACATCAGATGACAAAATGATGGACAATCACACAATACTGGGAATCACGGCCTAGCCATGTTGACACACATTTTTCGGGGACACAATTCAACCCATAACATTAACATTATCAATTCTATTTTTCTAACCTCCTGAGCACATTGCCAAAGCATTCTTCTTGGATCAAGCTGCATAAGCATCTTTGAAGAACATCTTTTAACAGACAATTCCTCATACAAACTAAAATTTTGACCCTTACTCTTTCCGCAAACTACATGCAGTTTGACTTTTACAAGAAGTGGAATTGTCTCTTTAGGGCAGCAGGGGCAGAGCAGAGACCTTGGGCCAAGTTAATGTTTAATTTAAAATGGAGTTTAATTTAGATTTGGGTCGGTCATCTTAGACCAGCCAAACACCTCGGTTTTGGGATCTGCACAGTCATACCAAGCACCTTGGTGTTGGGGTCTGCATACATCTTCCCCTTTTTATCAAGCCACCACTAGAGGGTGCAGATCACCCACAAAGGAGTTACCAGTCGTCTGCAAAGACTTAGCGTCTTGGAGATAGATGCTCTTTTGAGCTATTAAGACTTAGTATTTTGGGGATGGCTGCTCTGTTGAGCATTTAAGATCCCAGACATCAGCTCTCTTATTAGAGGTGGCCAGGCACCATCTAGTGTTACCTTGCTGTAGCTTCAAATTCCCTCTTCACCTTGCTATACCTTCAAGCCTCATCTTCAGGGTGAGTTGATTCTGACTGAGCGAGTGTTCAAAATGAAGCAATATTAGAGGAGTAACTTGACATTTTTAAGAAGGCCAGATCCCAGAACCAAAATTCATTCTCCTTTGAAAAATTAGTCTTTTCCAAATACTTAATAATTTTCATGACCAGATGTCTTGAAAGTTGGCTGTGACAATGGGAAACTCAGTTCATGATACATTTAACAAGCTGTCTTAGCTACCCAGTGCTGCTATAACAGAAATACCACAAGTGGATGACTTTAACAAAGAGAAATTTATTTCCTCACAGTAAAGTAGGCTAAAAGTCCAAATTCAGGGCACCAGCTCCAGGAGAAGGCTTTCTTTCTCTCCTGACTCTTGAGGAAGGTCCTTCTCATCAGTCTTCCCCTGGACTAGGAACTTCTCCATGCAGAAGCCCTGGGTCCAAATGATGTGCTCTGTTCCTGGCACTGCCTTCTTGGTGGTATGAGGTCCCCCTGTCTCTCTGCTCACTTCTCTCTTTTATATCCCAAAATAAACTACCTCAAGACATAATCCAATCCCATAGATTGAGTCCTACCTTATCAACACAATTGGCACCCATCCCCCCTCATTAGCATCATAGAGGCAGGATTTACAGCACATAGGAAAATCACATCAAATGACAAAATGGTGGACAATCACACAATACCCAGTACCAGGAATCTTGTTCCAGCCAAATTGATACACACATTTTTGGGGGACACAATTCAATCCATGACATTCCATGGATTGGCCCCCCAAAATCACATTCTTGCAACATGCAAAATATTTTCACCCCATCATATCATAGCAAAAGTTTTAACTCCAAGTCCAATATCTAAAAATTCCTCTTCATCTGTGAAATCTAGAATACAAGTTCCACCGCAAAACCCACTGCCATCGATGCTTTCAAAGGCACAATGGCAGAAGAGGCACAAGCTAGACATTTCCATTACAAATGGGAGAAACTGGAGGGAAAGAAGGGATAACGCGCACCAAGCCAGGCAACAGAACACATAATATTAGCCCCCAAGGCTTTGAAAATAAGCCTCTGTTCTCTGAGACAATTTACACAATGGCCCTGCTCTCCAGACTCCAGGTATTAGCCACACTCTCTGGATTCTGAGTGGAGATTTCTCAGCCCTGGGCTTCAGCTCCACCTTCCACCTCCACAGGGATGGCAACTCTGCTCCCTCTGCTTTGGGTGCACCATTCTCCTAGTCCATCTGAGTGGCAATTCTGCCCTTAGAAACACCAGAGGCCTTGGCTCCACTCTCTGAGACCCCAGAAGTCGTGGCCATACATTTTGAGATTGAGGCAGCTTGGTTTCCTGTGTTCTTTTTCTCCTCAGCTTCTGCTTCCTGGTTCCTTGGCCTCTTGGCCCTCGGGCCTTATGCCTACATCTGCCCTGATAGGGCAAGTCTTCCAAAGCTCTGTAGTGCTGAGCTTATCCACTGATAAGTGCTGGAAGGCACCCCACTCCACCAGGAAGCCTTCTGCACACAGGCACTCAGCTGTCTTGCTCCATGAGTTGGTTCCAGCGCTGTCTCTTGCTGGCCTCCTAGTTCTGCTGCTGCCGGCTCTCTGCTGCTCCCGGTTCTCTGCTGCAGCCAGTCATCTACCCATTCACAGTTTTAAAACCACTTCCACATTTTAGGTATCTGCTAGAGCAGCACCCCACTCTCCAGGTACCATATTCTGTCTTAGTCTTCTAGTGGTGCTCTAGCAGAAATACCACAAGTGGATGGCTTTAACAAAGAGAAATTTATGCCCTCACAGTAAAGTAGGCTAAAAGTCCAAAAATCAGGGTGTCAGCTCCAGGGGAAAGCTTTCTCTCTCTGTTGGCTGTGGAGAAAGGTCCTTCTCATCAATCTTCTCCTAGACTAGGAGATTTTCCATGCAGGAACCCCAGGTCCAAAGTACCTGCTCTGCTCGGCATTGCTTTCTTGGTGGTATGACATTCCCCTGTCTCTCTGCTCACTTCTCTCTTTTATATCCCAAAAGAAATCACCTCAAGGCACAATCCAATCCTGTAGATTGAGTCCTGCCCATCCCCCTCATTAACATCATAGAGGCAGGATTTACAATACATAGGAAAATCGCACCAGATGACAAAATGGCAGACAATCACACAATATCAGGAATCATGGCCCAGCCAAATTGATACACACATTTTTGGGGACACAATTCGATCAATGACACAAACCCTATAATAAAAATTACAATGATTGAAAGGAGTAGGCAGGCTAGTAGTAAAGAGTGTATCCCAGATCTGATGCTTTGAGGTAACCAACTAAAAATATCAAAGAAGGAAGGTACAGTCATTCAGGGAAAGGTATGTAACCTGGAGAATCTTGATGTATTTTAGAGATATTTAGTTCTATTTTCCAGAGGTATTTATTCATAAACAGAGGTATTGGCAATAGCAAAGACTCCCCTTGTTGAGCTAGGATAAAATCAAGAGCTATTCTCTTATCTAAAACAAGAGATTAGCAAGCGATTCTAAGGACTTTTGTTGAGCTGTCATTCTATCAATAACACTATCAGCAATTTGAGCCCCGCTGTTGTAGTTGTTAGGTGTGTTGAGTTGGTTCCAACTAATACCACCCCAGTTAGTGTACAACAGAATGAAACACTGCCCAGTCCAGCATCATCCTCACGATTATGGCTATGTTTTAGTTCACTGTGGCAGCCACTGTGTCAATCCATCTTGTTGAGGGTCTTCCTTTTTTTTTCTTTTTGCTGACATTACCAAGCATGATGTCCTTCTCCAGGGACAGGTCCCTCTTGGTGTCATGTCCAAAGTACATGGGACAAAGTCTCACCATCCTCACTTCAAAGGATCACTCTGGCTGTACTTCTTCCAAGATAGACTTCTTTGTTCTTCTGACAGTCCATGGTATATTCAATATTCTTCAACAACACCAAAATTCAAATAGATCAATTCTTCTCCAGTCTTCTTGATTCATTGTCCACCCTTAGCATGCATATGAGGTGATTGAAAACATGGCTTGGGTCAGGTGCACCTTAGTCCTCAAAGTGAAATCTTTGCTTTTTAATGCTGTAAAGAGATCTTTTGAAGCAGATTGGTGAAATTCAATACAATGTTTGAATTCTTGATTGCTGCTTCCATGGGTGTTGATTGTGGATTCAAGTAAAATGAAATCCTTGACAACTTCAATCTTTTATCCATTTATCACGATGTGGCTTATTGGCCCAGTCGTAAGGATTTTTTGTTTTTTCCTTATGTTGAGGAGTAATCCATACTGAAGGCTGTATGTAGTCTTTGATATTCATTGGTAAACGCTTCAAGTCCTCTTCACTTTCAGCAAGCAAGGTTGTGTCATCTGTATAATGGCTGGTTTTTAATGAGCCTTCCTCCAATACTGATGCCATGTTCTTCTTCATATAGCCCAGCTTCTCAGATTATTTGCTCTGCATACAGATTGAATAAAAATGATCAAAGTATACAAATCTGACACACACTTTTCTTGGCTTTAAAGCATACAGAATCTCCTTATTCTGTTCAAATGACAGCCTCTTGGTCTATATAAGGTTCCATGTGAACACAATTAAGTATCCTGGAATTCCCAGTCTTCATAATGTTATCTATAATTTGTTATGATCCACAGGGAGGAATGCCTTTGCATAGTCGATAGAACGCATGTGAAACATCTCTCTGGTGCTTTTATCCAAGATCCATCTGACATCAGCAATCATTTCCTCATTCCATGTCCTCTTCTGAATCTGGCTTGAATTTCTGGTGGTTCCCTGTCAATGTACTGCTGTATCTGTTTTTTAATTATCTTCAGCAAATTTTTATTGGGGTGTAATATTAATGATATTGTTCAATAATTTCCACATCCTGTTGAATCACCTTGTTTAGAATTGGCACAAATATAGTTCTTTTCCAGTGGGTTGGCTGGTAGCTGCATTCCAAATGTCCTGGCATAGATGAATAAGCACTTTCAGGGCTGCATCTGTTTGTTGAAACATCTCAGTCAGTATACCTTCAATTCCTGGAGTCTTGTTTTCTGCCAATGCCTTCAGTGCAGCTTGGCTTTTTTCCTCTAATACCATCAGTTCTTGATCATATGCTACCTCCTGAAATGGTTGAACATTGACCAATCGTTTTTGGTACACTGATATTATGTATTCCTTTCAGGTTCTTTTGGTGTTCCTTGCGTTGTTAGATATTTTGTCTATAGAATCCTTCAAAATTGCAACTCTAGGCTTGAATTGTTTCTTGAGGTTCTTTCAGCTTAAGAAATGCTGATAGTTTTCTTCCTTTTTGATTTTCTAACCCCAGGTCTTTGCACATTTCATTATAATGCTTTATTTTGTCTTTCTCGAGCCTCCCTTCTGTTCAGCTCTTTTACTTCACCATTTCTTCCCTTCCCTTTAGCTGCTCTATGTTCAAGAGCAAGTTTCAGAGTCTCTTCTGACTTCTATTTAGGTATTTTCTTTCTTTCCTGTCCTTTTAATGACCTCTTGCTTTCTTCATGTATAATGTCCTTGATGTCATCTCACAACTCATCTGGTCTTCAGTCAGTAGTGTTCAATGTGTCAAATCTGTTCTTGAGATGGTTTACAAATTCAGACAGGATACACTCGAGGTTTTATTTTGGCTCTTGAGGACTTGTTTTAATTTTCTTCAGCTTCAACTTGAACTTGCATAGGAGCAACTGATGGTCTGTTCCACAGTTGGCCCCTGGCCTTGTTGTGACGGCTGATATTGAGATTTTCCATTGTCTCTTTCCATAATAGATGTAGTTGATTTGATTCCTGTGTATCCCATCTGAGGTCCATGTGTGTAGTCACTATTTATGCTGTTGAAAAATGGTATTTGTAAGGAAGAAGTTATTGGTCTTGCAGCATTCTATCATGCAATCTCTAGCATCATTTCTATCACCAAGGCCATATTTTCCCATTACTGATCCTCCTTCTTTGTTTCCAACTTTTGCATTCCGATCACCAGTAATTATCAATGCCTCTTGACTACATGTTTGATCAATTTCAGACTGCTGAAGTTGGTAAAAATCTTCAGTTTCCTCATGTTTAGCATTAGTGGTTCATCTTATACATCTTACACTGCTATAACATATACCAAAAGTGAATAGCTTTAACAAACAGAGATTTATTTGTTCAAAGCCTGTGTCAAAGCCTAGGAGGCTAAAAATCCAAATTCAGAATGACAGCTCCAGGAGAAGGCTTTCCGTCTGTTGGCTCAGGGGCAAGGTCCTTGTCATTAATCTTCCCCTAGTCTAGGAGATTTTCAGGGCAGGAACCCAGGGTTCAAAAGACTTGCTCCCCTCCTGGTTCTTTATTCTTGGTGGTATGAGGCCCCCTTCCTCTTTGCTCACGTCTCTTTTTTATTTCTTAAAAAAGATTGACTCAAGACACAACCTAATCTTGTAGACTGACTCTTACCTTATTAACATAACTGCCCCTAATCCTGTCTTATTAACATCACAGAGGTTATGATTTATAACACACAGGATAATCATGGCAGATGACAAAATGGAGGACAATCACACAATACGGGGAATCATGGCCTAGCCAAGCTGACACACATTTTGGGGGACACAATTCAATTCATAACATGTGTCATGGATTGAATTGTGTCCTCCCAAAAATATATGTCAACTTGATTAGGCTTTGATTCCCAGTATTGTGTGGTTGTCCTCCATTTCGTGATTGTAATTTTATGCTAAAGAGGATTAGGGTGGGATTGTAACACCACCCTTACTCAGGTCACCTCCCTGACCCAATGTAACGGGAGTTTCCCTGGGGTGGGGCCTGTACCACTTTTTATCTCTCAAGAGATAAAAGGAAAGGGAAGCAAGTAGGCAGTTGGGGACCTCATACCACCAAGAAATCAGCACCAAGAGCAGAGCATGTCCTTTGGACACGGGGTCCTTGCGCCTGAGAAGCTCCTTGACCAGGGGAAGATTGAGGACAAGGACCTTCCTCCAGAGCTGACAGAGAGAGAAAGCCTTCCCCTGTAGCCAAAGCCTTGAATTTGGACTTGTAAACTACTAGACTGTGAGAAAATAAATTTCTCTTTGTTAAAGCCATCCTCTTGTGGTATTTCTGTTATGGCAGCACTAGATAACCAAGACAACATGGTTGTTGCATAAATTTGAATAATAGTCATGGTCATATGGATATTATCTAATCTCTGACAGCATTGTTCTTCAGATAGGTCTTGAAATGTTCCTTTTGATGACGAATGCCACACCTTTCCTCTTCTATATGTCATTCCCAGCTTAGTAAAACATAGGATTATCTCATTTCAAATGGCCAATACCAGTCCACTTCAGCTCACTAAAGCCTATGATATGGACCTTTATGCATTTCATTTTTGATGACTTTTAATTTTCCTAGATTCATACTTTTGTACATTCCAAGTACAGATTCTTAATAGATGTTTGCAGCTGTTTCTTCTCATTTTGTGTAATGCCACATCAGCAATTGAAGGTCCCTGAAACTTGACTCCATACATGTCATTAAGATCAACTCTACTTTTAGGAGACAGCCCTTCTGCAGCCATATTTTGAGTGCTTTACAACATGTGGAGCTCATCTTCAGCATTATATCAGGCAACGTTCCACTGCTGTTTATAAGGTTTCCACTGGCCAATTTTTTCAGAAGTAGACCACTAGGTCCTTTGTCCTAGTCTGTCTTAGTCTGGAAGTTATGCTGAAACCTACACATCCTGGGTGACCCTGCTTATGTTTGAAATAATTATGGTATAGCTTTCAGTATTGCAGCTACATGTAAACCACCACGGTGTGGCAAACTGGCAGACATTTGGTGAATTTGAGCCATTAAAAAAAAAAGGGCCATAGTGGCAGTTATATTGTGAATAGATTGTTCTAATTGTAATATACCAAAAGAGGGCACCAGCATTTGAAGAAATGACCAGCTCCAGCCAGACCTATCCACAATGGGATTATCTAAGAAGACAAGATCTCTCTTCTGTATGGATTTTAATTTCATGTCATTGTTCCATTGTAAGCAAATGGATACTCACAGGCATTCCAAGGGTACCTAAGGTGAATTGGCCTAGCATATTTCAACCATCTAAGCATGGCCCAAGCATAGGGTGAATCACGGGACTTTTTTCCTAAATAACCTGATCCGTCAATAAAAAGATATATCCAGATGGAGTACATAACTTTCCTGCCCCAGTCTGAATATTAGGAAATGAAATGGACTAATTGGCCCTTTCAAGCCAGTCTGAGTTAATGAATCCTCACAAATGGGTATTTCTCCAAATTCTAGAGGATCCTGGAGTCAGGCACACACTGGCAGATTTTGATCATTTTAAAAACAGTTATCTGCTACTGTGGAATAATATTGAGTGTTATTAATGAAAGGACTGCATGGTGTGGAAAGAATAAAAGAGTATAACCAGGCATGAATAAGATGGAAACAGGGAGCAGATGGATAAGAGGATAATACGACAGTAGCAATAATTTTTAAAATTTTTTTATTATGCTTTAAGTGAAAGTTTACAAACCAAGTCAGTCTCTCATACAAAAATTTATATAAAAATTTATATACACCTTGTTATATACCCCTAGTTTCTCTCCCCCTAAAGAGACAGCACACTCCTCCCCTCTACTGTCTATTTTTGTATCTATTTGGCCAGGTTCTGACCCCCTCTGCCCTCTCATCTCCTCTTCAGACAGAAGCTGCCCACATAGTCTCATGTGTCTACATGAGCCAAAAAGCTCATTCCTCACCAGTATCATTTTTTATCCTATAGTCCAGTCTAATCCCTGTCTGAAGAGTTGGCTTTGGGAATGGATCTTGTCTCAGGTTAACAGAAAGTCTTGGGACCATGACCTCTGGGGCCATTCTAGTCTCAATCAGACCATTAAGTCTGGTGTTTTTATGAGAATTTGAGGTCTGCATCCCACTTCTGTCCTGCTCTCTCAGGGATTCTCCGTTGTGTTTCCTGTCAGGGCAGTCATCAGTTGTAGCTGGGCACCTCCTAGTTCTTTTGGTCTCAGGCTGATGTAGTCTCTGGTTTATGTGGCCCCTTCTTTCTCTTGGGCTCATAATTACCTTGTGTCTTTCGTATTCTTCATTGTCCTTTGCTCCAGGTGGGTTGAGACCAATTGGTGCATCTTAGATGACCTCTTGCTAGCGTTTAAGACCCCAGAGGCCACTCTCCAAGGTGAGACGCAGAATGTTTTCTTAATAGATTTTATTATGCCTATTGACTTAGATGTCCCCTGAAACCATGGTCCCAAAGCCCCCACCCCTTAGAAGCCTTTGGTTTATTCAGGAAGCGTCGTTGCTCTTTGTTTAGTCCAGTTGTGCTGACCTCGCCTGTATTGTGTGTTGTCTTTCCCTTCAACTAAAGTAGTTCTGATCTACTACCTAATTAGTGAAAACCCCTTTCCCTCCCTCCCTTCCCACTCTCGTAATCATCAAAGAATATTTTCTTCTCTGTTTAAACTATTTCTTGAGTTCTTATAATAGTGGTCTTATACAATATTTGTCCTTTTGCAACTGACTAATTTCACTCAGCATTTTGCCTTCCAGATTCCCCCATGTTATGAAATGTTTCACGGATTCATCATTGTTCTTTATCTATGCATAGTATTCCATTGTATGAACATACCACAATGTATTTATCCAGTCATACACTGATGGGCACCTTGGTTGCTTCCATCTTTTTGCTGTTGTAAACAGTGCTGCAATAAACACAGGTGTGCATATATCTGTTCATGTAAAGGCTCTTATTTCTCTAGGATATATTCCAAGGAGTGGGATTACTGGATCGTATGGTAGTTCTATTTCTAGCTTTTTAAGGAAGCGCTAAATCGATTTCCAAAGTGGTCGTACCATTTTACTTTCCCACTAGCAGTGTATAAGTGTTGCAGTCTCTCCACAATCTCTCCGACATTTATTATTTTGTGTTTTTTGGATTAATGCCAGCCTTGTTGGAGTGAGATGGAATCTCACTGTAGTTTTGTTTTGATTTGCATTTCTCTAATGGCTAATGATCGTGAGCATTTCCTCATGTATCTGTTAGCTACCTGAAGGTCTTCTTTAGTGAAGTGCCTGTTCATATCCTTTGTCTATTTTTCAGTTGGGTTATTTGTCTTTTTGTAGTTGAATTTTTGCAGTATCATGTGGATTTTAGAGATTGGACGCTGATCGGAAATGTCACAGCTAAAAACTTATTCCCAGTCTGCAGGTAATCTTTTTACTCTTTTGGTGAAGTCTTTGGGTGAGCATAGGTGTTTGATTTTTAGGAGCTCCCAGTTATCTAGTTTTTCTTTTACATTGTTAGTAATGTTTTCTCTACTGTTTATGCCATGTATTAGGGCTCCTTGCATTGTTCCTATTTTTTTTCTTCCATGATCTTTATTGTTTTAGATTTTATATTTACATCTTTGATACAGTTTGAGATAGTTTTTGTGCATGGTGTGAGGTATGGGTGTGGGTCATGTTTCATTTTCTTGCAGATGGATATCCATTTATGCCAGCACCATTTGTTAAAGAGACTGTGTTTTCCCCATTTAACTGACTTTGGGCCTTTGTCAAGTATCAGCTGCTCATATGTGGATGGATTTATGTCTGGATTGTTATTTCTGTTCCATTAGTCTATGTGTCTGTTGTTGTACCAGTACCAGGCTGTTTTCACTACTGTGGTGGTATAATAGGTTCTAAAATCAGGTAGAGTGAGGTCTCCCGCTTTTTCAGGAACGCTTTACTTATCCAGGGCCTCTTTCACTTCCATATGAAGTTGGTGATTTGTTTCTCCATCTCATTAAAAAATGTTGTTGGAATTTGGATTGGAATTGCATTGTATCTGTAGATCGTTTTTGGTAGAATAGACATTTTTATAATGTTAAGTCTTCGTATCCATGAGCAAGATATGTTTTTCCACTTATGTAGGTCTCTTTCAGTTTTTTGCAGTAGTGTCTTGTAGTTTTCTTCGTATAGGACTTTTATGTCTCTGGTAAGATTTATTCCTAAGTATTTAATCTTCTTGGGGGCTACTGTAAATGGTATTGATTTGGTGATTTCCTCTTCGATGTTCTTTGTGTTGGTGTAGAGGAATCCAACTGATTTTTGTATGTTTATCTTGTATCCTGATACTCTGCTGAACTCTTCTATTAGTTTCAGTAGTTTCCTCGAGGATTCTTTAGGGTTTTCTGTGTCTGCAAATAGAGATCCTTTTACTTCTTCCTTACCAATCTGGATGCCCTTTATTTCTTTATCTAGCCTAATTCCTCTGGCTAGGACCTCCAGCACAATGTTGAATAAGAGTGGTCATAAAGGGCATCCTTGTCTGGTTCCCATTCTCAAGGGAAATGCTTTGAGACTCTCACCATTTAGGATGAAGTTGGCTGTTGACTACGTATAAATGCCCTCTACTATGTTGAGGAATTTTCCTTCTATTCCTATTTTGCTGAGAGTTTTTATCATGAATGGGCCATTGGACTTTGTCAAATGCCTTTTCTGCATTGATTGATAAGATCACGTGGTTCTTATCTTTTGTTTTATTTATATGGTGGATTACATTTATTGTTTTTCTAATGTTGAACCATCCCTGCATACCTGGTATGAATCCCACTTGGTCATGGTGAATTATTTTTTTTGATGTGTTGTTGAATTCTATTGGCTGGAATTTTGTTGAGGATTTTCACATCTATGTTCATGAGGGATATAGGTCTATAATTTTCTTTCTTACTTTTTTGGTGTCTTTACCTGGTTTTGGTATCAGGGATATGCTAGTTTCATAGAATGAGCTTGGGAGTATTCCGTCCTTTTCTATGCTCTGAAATACCTTCAGTAGTAGCGGTGTTAACTCTTCTCTAATATTTTCGTAGAGCTCTACAGTGAAGCCCTCTGGGCCAGGGCTTTTTTTTTTTTTTTTTTTGTCGACAGTTTTTGATTACCTTTACAATCTCTTCTTTTCTATGGGTTAATTTAGTTGTTCTACGTCTGTTTGTGTTAGTTTAGGTAGGTAGTGTGGTTCTAGGAATTCATCCATTTCTTCTAGGTTTTCAAATTTGTTAGAATATAATTTTTCATAGTAATCTAATATGATTCTTTTAATTTCAGTTGGGTCTGTTTTAATATCACCCATCTCATTTCTTATTCAGCTTATCTACTTCCTCTTCTGTTTTTGTTTTGTCATTTAGGCCAATGGTTAATCAATTTTGTTGATTTTTTCAAAGAACCATCTTTTGGTCTTGTTAACTTTTCAATTGTTTTTCTTTTGTCTATTTCATTTAATTCTGCTGCAATTTTTGTTATTTGCTTTCTTCTGCAGCCTGAGGGTTTGTTTTGTTGTTCTCTTTCTATTTGTTCAAGTTGTAGGGGTAATTGTTTGAATTTGGCCCTTTCTTCTTTTTGGAAGTGTGCATTTATTGATATAAATTGGTCTCTGAGCACTGCTTTAGCTGTGTCCCAAAGGTTCTGATAGGAAGTGTTTTCATTCTCATTGGTTGCTATGAATGTCTTCATTCCATCCTTGATGTCTTCTTTAACCCAGTCGTTTTTGAGCAGGGTATTGTTCAGTTTCCAAGTGTTTGATTTCTTCTCCCTGCTTTTCTTATTATTGATTTCTACTTTTATGACCTTATTGTCAGAGAAGATGCTTTGTAATATTTCGATGTTTTGGATTCTGCTAAGGCTTACTTCATGACCTAATATGTGGTCTATTCTAGAGAATGTTCCATGTGCATTGGAAAAGAAAGTATACTTGTCTGCTGTTGGGTGGAGTGTTCTGTGTAAGTCTATGAGGTCAAGTTGGTTGATTGTAGCATTTAGATCTTCTGTGTCTTTATTGGGCTTCTTCCTGAATGTTCTGTCCTTCACTGAAGGTGGTGTTTTGAAATTTCCTACTATAATTGCGGAGCTGTCTATCTCACTTTTCAATGCTGTTAGAGTTTGTTTTATATATGTTGCAGCCCTGTCACTGGGTACATAAACATTTAATATGGTTATACCCTCCTGGTATATTGTCCTGTAATCATTATATAGTATCCTTCCTCATCCTTTGTGGTGGATTTAACTTTAAAGTCTATTTTGTCAGAAATTAATATTGCCACTCCAGTTCTTTTTTTAATTTTTATTTGCTTGATATATTTTTTCTATCCTTCGAGTTTTAGTTTGTAGTTTGTTTGTGTCTCTAAGTCTAAGGTTTGTCTCTTGTAGGCAGCATATAGACAGATGGTGTTTTTTAAAATCCATTCTGCCATTCTCTGTCTCTTTATTGGTGCATTTAGTCCATTTACATTCAGCGTAATTATGGATGCGTATGTTTAGTGCTGTCATTTTGATGTCTTTTTCTGTGTGTTTGTTAAGAATTTCTTTTTCCCACTTAATTTTTTGTGCTGAGAATTTTATCTTTATATGTTGCCTTTTCCTCTTATTTATTGTTGTTGATTTTTTTTCTGCTGAGTCTCTATTTTTTTCTTGTATTTTATTTTGATGGGTAGGATTGTTAGTCTCCTTTAT
Organism: Elephas maximus indicus; assembly: GCF_024166365.1. Classification (NCBI taxonomy): domain Eukaryota; kingdom Metazoa; phylum Chordata; class Mammalia; order Proboscidea; family Elephantidae; genus Elephas; species Elephas maximus. The sequence goes on along the minus strand of NC_064820.1, from coordinate 48,631,013 downwards.
GGTTACCTTAATATTTACACCTATTTTTCTAATTTTAAACCTGTCTTTTATTTCTTTATATTGCCTTGTCTTCCTCTCCATATGAAAGATCTATAACTACATTTCTTAGTCCCTCTTTTTTGTTTTAATGTTGTCTTCTTTTACATAAGGACATCACTGTTTCTCTATTTTGAGCTTATTTCTTTATCTTGATTTATTTTAGTGACACCTGATTGCTCTGTCCACCATTACAGTTTTGTGTAGATATCTGATATTATTGATTTTCTAACCAAAGATCTCCCTTTAGTGTTTCTTATAGTTTTGGTTTGGTTTTTATGAATTCTCTAAACTAATCTAATCTCACCTTCATATTTAAGAGACAGTTTTGCTGGATATATGATTCTTGGCTGGCAATTTTTTTCCTTCAGTGCTTTATATAAGTCATCCCATTGCCTTCTTGCCTGCAGTTTCTGCTGAGTAGGCCAAGCTCCTCCTTTGTAGGTGACTTTTCGTTTATACATAATTATTGACTCTCCTTTGTAGGTGACTTTTAGTTTATACATAGCTTCTCTTAAAATTCTTTATCTTTGGTTTGGCAAGTTTGATTATAATATGTCTTGTTTACTTTCTTTTAAGATCTACCTTATGTGGAGTTCGATGAGCATCTTGGATGGATATCTTCTCAGTTTTCACGGTATCAGGGAAGTTTTCTGCCAACAAATCTTCAACAATTCTTTCTGTATTTTCTATTATCCCTCCCTGTTCTGGCACTCCAATCATTCGTGGGTTATTTCTCTTTATAGAGTCCCACATGATTCTTAAGGTTTCTTCATTTAAAAAAAATTATTTTATCTGATTTTTCTTTAAATATATTGGTGCCAAGTGCTTTATCTTCAAGCTCACCAATTCTGCCTTCCACTTGCTCAATTCTGCTCTTCTGACTTTCCACTGAGTTGTCTAATTCTGTGATTTTATTGTTAATCTTCTTGAATTTCTGATTGGTGTCTCTCTATGAATTCTTACAGCTTATTAAATTTTTCACTATGTTCTTGAATAACCTTTTTAATTTCTCCAGCTGTTTGTTACTTGGCTTGTTCTGAGTATTTCCTGATCTGCAACCTGATCTCGTTCCTGATGTTTTGCAGAGTTCTGCATACTAATCTTTTGTGTTCTGCCTCTGGTAATTATGGGAAGGCACCTTCATCCAGAAGTTCCCTAGATTCTTAGTTTTGAGAGCTTGTTGAAGCAATCATGATCTGCTTCTTTATGTGATTTGATATTGACTGTTGTCTTTGAGTCATCTCTAAGTTATTGTACTAGTTTGTTTTATATTTGCTTACTGTATCCTAGCTTCTTGCTTTGTTTTGTTTTGATATGCCCAAATAGGTTGCTTGAGTGAGCTAACTTGATTATTTTTGCCTTGGAAGTCCTAATGTCTTGTCACCAGATGGCTAGAGCTGTTATCAGGTATATTAGCCTAGGAGTTTATTCACTTTTCTTGTATGGATTCAGCTCAGGTGTCCAGGTTGTTGGTCATCAAGTCTGTGGTACAGGCTCTGTCTACAGTCTTAGAGGGGCAGGGGTGATTGGTGTAGGTACTGGTATCTGGTTGCAGCAGCGGGTCACACTCTGAACAAGGCAGAGGGCTGAGAACCATCCCCCCAAGTGTCTGTGAGGGAAGTGCATCCCTGTTCCCTACAGCACACAGGTGGGTGTGTTCTGCAGATGGGCCATGGGCACCCAATGCTTTTGGTTGTAAGGAGTGGGAGGTACCAGTTATCCTTGGACCCCTGTCACAGGTGGCTGGGTGACCTGAGTGGAGCCTCCAGTCCTTAGGCCCCTGGTGTGGGTAGATGAGGACCCTGTTTAATAGGCAAAACAGTGTCAAACATCAAACACCCACCTCTGCACTGCACAGCTGCAACAGTTGTAGTCTGCCAACAAGGGCCTATTCTCCTGAAATAGGCCCACACAGTTCCATGTGGGTGGGAATTATATTCAAAATCCATGGACCTCTTATGCCTGGACAGGAGGTGCTTCTCTCCTGAGCTCCCCAGGTTAGTGGAGCTGGCAGATTATCTTTTACCCCAATTGTGAATTTATTCCTTCTCTAAGGCCAGGAGAATGTCTCAAAGCTCTCAGCAGGACCTGTCTCAGGCCCAGGAAAATCGACAGCCACTGAAACCAGCTTGGGCCTGGGAGCATGGTAAAATACACACAAGTACTTAGCTTTTGCCAAGAGCGTCATTCTTCTCTGATTCTGGAGGTGTGAGTAGGTTGTGTGGCTGCCTGTTTCTCCCTAAGGAAACTGCGGCCTAATGCCACCACCAGCCCACCACAGTTGCTCCCGGGGATGATGCCTGAGGGCTCCCAGCTATTCCGGTTTGGCAACTGCTCTCCTCTTCTGAACCATCTCTCCCTCCCCCTGCTGCTCAGTGCTTTTTCTAACTTTGCCTTTGATGTTCAGGGCTCATAAATATAATCACTTCATATAATCATTTCACTAGTGTCACTTGTTTTTTTGGGTCTTTGTTGTAAGAGAGTTCAACGGAAGTGTCTGACTACTCCTGCATCCTGTTCCTGCCCCTGGTAGCCATAATTTGACAGAAATAGCTCATTAAAAAGGTCTCTTAAAATCAATAGTAAAATTAGGCATGAACCTATAATCTAAGACTGGCACAGTGAGAGATCAGTATAATCTTGTGTAGACTAAGGGGAAATTGGCATACCCAACATTCAGTCAAATTACTGGCCCTGGTTACTAGGATTGAGTTAATTTTATGAAAGCATTTTCATTCCAAGCATCCCTGGTGACACAGTGGTTAAGAGTTACAGTTGCTAACCAAAAGGTTGGCAGCTTGAATCCACCAGGCACTCCTTAGAAGCCCTATGGGGCAATTCTACTGCCGTGTAGGGTTGCTATGAGTCAGAATCGCCTTAACAGCAACAGGTTATCAGTAATGACCATTAAAAACAAAAAAAGAATACTTACTAAAAACTTCATAATGGAGAAAAGATTTCTTAAAAATTATAAAACAAATTCCTTTTCTAGTAACATGCGAAGGGAACAGCCAAAGCTAGTAAAATAAAATTTGATTCAAAGGTTGCAAGTATTAAGCAATGTACAACAATTTTAATAAAAGGTCCTACTCACTAGATTAGGGTTCAAATATTTGATTATTATCAAAGCTACTAAAAAAAAAATAACTCCACAAATGTGTAAACATAGTCAAAACTATTAAAATACCAGCAGTTAGGAAGCGGAGTCAAAAATGTCAGCAGCTTGCATGTAATCTTGTTCCGTGCTCTTGGAATCAGCTACCTGATTCGAAAGCTGCTGATTTTTGGTTGCTGGGGTGTTTCAGTCTGTGTCTTAAGTCCCCAGTTGGCTGACAAGTCCAGGTAGGTGCTTTAGCTTTCTTTAACAGTGATAAATTAATCCTAGGGTTAAATTCTTCTAGTTTCGCTGCACAGTGAGGTTTTTTTTTTCTCTAATATTTTTTATTGAGCTTTAAGTGAACGTTTACAAATCAAGTCAGTCTGTCACATATAAGCTTATATACACCTTACTCCATACTCCCACTTACTCTTCCCCTAATGAGTCAGCCCTTCCAGTCTCTCCTTTCGTGACAATTTTGCCAGTTTCTAACCCTCTCTACCCTCCAATCTCCCCTCCAGACAGGAGATGCCAACAGTCTCAAGTGTCCACCTGATACAAGTAGCTCACTCTTTGTCAGCATCTCTCTCCAACCCATTGTCCAGTCCCGTCCATGTCTCATGAGTTGTCTTCGGGAATGGTGCCTGTCCTGGGCCAACAGAAGGTTTGGGGACCATGACCGCCGGGATTCCTCTAGTCTCAGTCAGACCACTAAGTCTGGTCTTTTTATGAGAATTTGGGGTCTGCATCCCACTCATCTCCTGCTCCCTCAAGGGTTCTCTGTTGTGCTCCCTGTCAGGGCAGTCATCGGTTGTGGCCGGGCACCATCTAGTTCTTCTGGTCTCAGGACGATGTAAGTCTCTGGTTCATGTGGCCCTTTCTGTCTCTTAGGCTCTTAGTTATCGTGTGACCTTGGTGTTCTTCATTCTCCTTTGATCCAGGTGGGTTGAGACCAATTGATGCATCCTGGATGGCTGCTTGTTAGCATTTAATACCCCAGATGCCACATTTCAAAGTGGGATGCAGAATGTTTTCATAATAGTATTATTTTGCCAATTGACTTAGAAGTTCCTTTAAGCCATAGGCCCCAAACCCCCACCCTTGCTCCGCTGACCTTTGAAGCATTCAGTTTATCCAGGAAACTTCTTTGCTTTTGGTCCAGTCCATTTGAGCTGACCTTCCGTGTATTGAGTAGTGTCCTTCCCTTCATCTAAAGTAGTTCTTATCTACTAACTAATCAGTAAATAACCCTCTCCCACCCTCCCCCCCTCCCCCCTCGTAACCACAAAAGTATGTGTTCTTCTCAGTTTATACTGTTTCTCAAGATCTTATAATAGTGGTCTTATACAATATTTGTCCTTTTACCTCTGACTAATTTCACTCAGCATAATGCCTTCCAGGTTCCTGCATGTTATGAAATGTTTCACAGATTCGTCACTGTTCTTTATCGATGCGTAGTATTCCATTGTGTGAATATACCACAATTTATTTAACCATTCATCTGTTGATGGACACCTTGGTTGCTTCCAGCTTTTTGCTATTGTAAACAGAGCTGCAATAAACATGGGTGTGCATATATCTGTTCGTGTGAAGGCTCTTGTATCTCTAGGGTATATTCCGAGGAGTGGGATTTCTGGGTTGTATGGTAGTTCTATTTCTAACTTTTTAAGAAAATGCCAGATAGATTTCCAAAGTGGTTGTACCATTTTACATTCCCACCAGCAGTGTATAAGAGTTCCAATCTCTCCGCAGCCTCTCCAACATTTATTATTTTGTGTTTTTTGGATTAATGCCAGCCTTGTTGGAGTGAGATGGAATCTCATCATAGTTTTAATTTGCATTTCTCTAATGGCTAATAATCGAGAGCATTTTCTCATGTATCTGTTAGCTGCCTGAATATCTTCTCTAGCGAAGTATGTGTTCATATCCTTTGCCCACTTCTTGATTGGGTTGTTTGTCTTTTTGTGGTTGAGTTTTAACAGAATCATATAGATTTTAGAGATCAGGCGCTGGTCGGAGATGTCATACCTGAAAATTTTTTCCCAGTCTGTAGGAGGTCTTTTTACTCTTTTGGTGAAGTCTTTAGATGAGCATAGGTGTTTGATTTTCAGGAGCTCCCAGTTATCTGGTTTCTCTTCATCATTTTTGGTAATATTTTGTATTCTGTTTATGCCTTGTATTGGGGCTCCTAACGTTGTCCCTATTTTTTCTTCCATGATCTTTATCGTTTTAGTCTTTATGTTTAGGTCTTTGATCCACTTGGAGTTAGTTTTTGTGCATGGTGTGAGCTGTGGGTCCTGTTTCATTTTTTTGCAAATGGATATCCAATTATGCCAGCACCATTTATTAAAAAGACTATCTTTTCCCCAATTAACTGACACTGGGCCTTTGTCAAGTATCAGCTGCTCATATGTGGATGGATTTATATCTGGGTTCTCAATTCTGTTCCATTGGTCTATGTGCCTGTTGTTGTGCCAGTACCAGGCTGTTTTGACTACTGTGGCTGTATAATAGGTTCTAAATCAGGTAGAGTGAGGCCTCCCACTTTCTTCTTCTTTTTCAGTAATGCTTTACTTATCCAAGGCTTCTTTCCCTTCCATATGAAGTTGGTGATTTGTTTCTCCATCACATTGAAAAATGTCATTGGAATTTGGATTGGAAGTGCATTGTATATATAGATGGCTTTTGGTAGAATAGATATTTTTACTATGTTAAGTCTTTCTATCCATGAGCAAGGTATGTTTATCCACTTAAGTAGGTCCTTTTTAGTTTCTTGTAGTAGTACTTTGTAGTTTTCTTTGCATAGTTCTTTTACATCTTTGGTAAGATTTATTCCTAAGTATTTTATCTTCTTGGGGGCTACTGTGAATGGTATTGATTTGGTGATTTCCTCTTCGATGTTCTTTTTGTTGATGTAGAGGAATCCAAGTGATTTTTGTATGTTTATCTTATAACCTGGGCCTCTGCCAAACTCTTCTATTAGTTTCAGTAGTTTTCTTGAGGATTCCTTAGGGTTTTCTGTGTATAAGATCATGTCATCTGCAAATAGAGATAATTTTACTTCTTCCTTGCCAATCCGGATGCCCTTTATTTCTTTGTCTAGCCTAATTGCTCTGGCTAGGACCTCTAGCACAATGTTGAATAAGAGCGGTGATAAAGGGCATCCTTGTCTGGTTCCTGTTCTCAAGGGAAATCTTTCAGGCTCTCTCCATTTAGAGTGATGTTGGCTGTTGGCTTTGCATAGATGCCCTTTATTATGTTGAGGAATTTTCCTTCAATTCCTATTTTGCTGAGAGTTTTTATCATGAATGGGTGTTGGACTTTGTCAAATGCCTTTTCTGCATCAATTGATAAGATCATGTGGTTTTTGTCTTTTGTTTTATTTATATGGTGGATTACATTAATGGTTTTTCTGATATTAAACCAGCCTTGCATACCTGGTATAAATCCCACTTGGTCGTGGTGGATTTTTTTTTTATATGTTGTTGAATTCTATTGGCTAGAATTTTGTTGAGGATTTTTGCATCTATGTTCATGAGGGATATAGGTCTGTAATTTTCTGTTTTTGTGATGTCTTTACCTGGTTTTGGTATCAGGGATACGGTGGCTACATAGAATGAGTTAGGTAGTATTCCGTCATTTTCTATGCTTTGAAATACCTTTAGTAGTAGTGGTGTTAACTCTTCTCAGAAAGTTTGGTAGAACTCTGCAGTAAAGCCGTCCGGGCCAGGTTTTTTTTTTTTTTATTGGGAGTTTTTTGATTACTGTTTCAATCTCTTTTTTTGTTATGGGTCTATTTAGTTGTTCTACTTCTGATTGTGTTAGTTTAGGTACGTAGTGTTTTTCTAGGAATTCATCCATTTCTTCAAGGTTTGCAAATTTCTCGTAATAATCTGATATGATTCTTTTAATTTCAGTTGGGTCTGTTGTGATGTGGCCCATCTCGTTTCTTATTCGGGTTATTTGTTTCCTTTCCTGTATTTCTTTAGTCAGTCTGGCCAATGGTGTATCAATTTTGTTAATTTTTTCAAAGAACCAGCTTTTGGCATTGTTAATTCTTTCAATTGTTTTCCTGTTCTCTAATTCATTTAGTTCAGCTCTAATTTTTAGTATTTGTTTTCTTCTGGTGCCTGATGGATTCTTTTGTTGCTCACTTTCTATTTGTTCAAGTTGTAGGGACAGTTCTCTGATTTTGGCTCGCTCTTCTTTTTGTATGTGTGCATTTATCGATATAAATTGACCTCTGAGCACTGCTTTTGCTGTGTCCCAGAGGTTTTGATAGGAAGTATTTTCATTCTCGTTGCATTCTATGAATTTCTTTATTCCCTCCTTGATGTCTTCTATAACCCAGTCTTTTTTCAGCAGGGTATTGTTCAGTTTCCAAGTATTTGATTTCTTTTCCCTAATTTTTCTGTTATTGATTTCCACTTTTATGGCCTTGTGGTCTGAGAAGATGCTTTGTAATATTTCGATGTTTTGGATTCTGCAAAGATTTGTTTTATGACCTAATATGTGGTCTATTCTAGAGAATGTTCCATGTGCACTAGAAAAAAAAGTATACTTTGCAGCAGTTGGGTGGAGAGTTCTGTATAAGTCAATGAGGTCAAGCTGGTTGATTGTAACAACTAGGTCGTCCGTGTCTCCATTGAGCTTCTTACTGGATGTCCTGTCCTTCTCCGAAAGTGGTGTGTTGAAGTCTCCTACTATAATTGTGGAGGTGTCTATCTCACTTTTTAGTTCTGTTAAAGTTTGTTTTATGTATCTTGCAGCCCTGTCATTGGGTGCATAAATATTTAACATGGTTATATCTTCCTGGTCATTTGTCCCTTTAATCATTATGTAGTGTCCTTCTTTATCCTTTGTGGTGGATTTAACGTTAAAGTCTATTTTGTCAGAAATTAATATTGCTACTCCTGCTCTTTTTTGCTTATTGTTTGCTTGATACATTTTTTTCCATCCTTTGAGTTTTAGTTTGTTTGTGTCTCTAAGTCTAAGGCATGTCTCTTGTAGGCAGCATATAGACAGATCGTGTTTCTTTATCCAGTCTGAGACTCTCTGTCTCTTTATTGGTGCATTTAGTCCATTTACATTCAGAGTAATTATAGATAAGTATGTGTTTAGTGTTGTCAGTTTCATGCCTTTTTATGTGTGTTGTTGACAATTTCATTTTTCCACTTACTTTTTTGCGGTGAGACTTTTTTCTTTGTAAATTGTGTGTTCCTCATTTTCATAGTATTTGACTTTATGTTTGCTGAGTCGTTATGTTTTTCTTGGTTTTTATTTTGAGTTATGGAGTTGTTATACCTCTTTGTGGTTACCTTAATATTTACCCCTATTTTTCTAAGTAAAAACCTAACTTGTATTGTCCTATATCGCCTTGTATCCCTCTTCAAATGGTAGTTCTATGCCACCTGTATTTGGTTCCTCTTTTTGATTATTGTGATCCTTTACATATTGACTTCAATGATTCCGTATTTCGAGCATTTTTTTCTTTTTAAAATTAATCTTAATTTGTTTTTGGGATTTCCCTATTTGAGTTGATATCAGGATGTTCTGTTCTGTGACCTTGTACTGGTATCTGATATTATTGGTTTTCTGACCAAACAATTTCCTTTAGTATTTCTTGTTGCTTTGGTTTGGTTTTTGCAAATTCTCTAAGCTTGCGTTTATCTGTAAATGTTTTAATTTCGCCTTCGTATTTTAGAGAGAGTTTTGCTGGATATATGATCCTTGGCTGGCAGTTTTTCTCCTTCAGTGCTTTATATATGTCATCCCATTGCCTTCTTGCTTGCATGGTTTCTGCTGAGTAGTCCGAACTTAGTGATTCTCCTTTGTAGGAGACCTTTCTTTTCTCCCTGGCTGCTTTTAAAATTTTCTCTTTATCTTTGGTTTTGGCAAGTTTGATGATAATATGTCTTGGTGATTTTCTTTTTGGATCAATCTTAAATGGGGTTCGTGAGCATCTTGGATAGATATGCTTTCGTCTTTCATGATGTCAGGGAAGTTTTCTGCCAACAGATCTTCAACTGTTCTCTCTGTGTTTTCTGTTATCCCTCCCTGTTCTGGGACTCCAATCACACGCAAGTTATTCTTCTTGATAGAGTCCCACATGATTCTTAGGGTTTCTTCATTTTTTTAAAATTCTTTTATCTGATTTTTTTTTTCAGCTATATTGGTGTCAATTCCCTGGTCCTACAGATCTCCCACTCAGCATTCCAATTGCTCGAGTCTGCTCCTCTGACTTCCTATTGCGTCGTCTAATTCTGTAATTTTATTGTTAATCTTTTGGATTTCTGAATGCTGTCTCTCTACGGATTCTTGGAACTTATTAATATTTCCACTATGTTCTTGAATAATCTTTTTGAGTTCTTCAACTGCGTTATCAGTGTGCTCCTTGGCTTTTTCTGTAGATTGCCTTATTTCATTTCTGAGGTCAATCCTGATGTCTTGAAGCATTCTGTAAATTAGTTTTTTATATTCTGCATCTAGCAATTCCACGATTGTATCTTCATTTGGGAAAGATTTTGATTCTTTAGTTTGGGGAGTTGTAGAAGCAATCATGGCCTGCTTCTTTATGTGGTTTGATATCGACTGCTGTCTCTGAGCCATCACTAAGATATTGTAGTGGTTTATTCTATATTTGCTCACTGAGTCTTATCTTGTTTTGTTTTCTTTCAATGTATGTAGATGGGCTACTAGATTGTGCTGTCTTGATTGTTGTAGCCCTTGAGTCACTTATGTCCTATTACCAGCTGGTTTGGTCTGTTACCAGATATACAAGCCTAAGAGTCCATTTGCTATTCTTGAGTAGAATCTGATTTTGGGTCATCGATTGTGTGGTGCAGACTGTCACCTATCCACCTAGAGAAGTAGTGGTGATAGTTGTGTGCACCAGATTCTAGTAGCAGCAGTGGTTCACATTCTGGGGGGGGGCAGGATGCTGACAGGCTTCCCCCAAGTGCCAGTGAGGTAGGTGTGTCTCTATTCCCAAAGCACTTTGGGGGGTGGGCTCTGCAGCTGTACCTTAGGCCCCCAATGTAAGTACCTCTATAGATTTGTAGGTGTCACCCTCCTTAGACCCCTAAGGCAGGAGGCTAGGTGGTCTGGGGGGAGCTTCAGCCCTCAGTTCCCTGTTGTGGGTCAGTGAGGGCTCTGTTGAATATGCAGAGATATCAGACCTGGGAAACTTGTCTTTCCAGTAATCTGCTAAAACAATTACAGTCAGATCCCTATCAGAAATGCCTTTGCATTATAATAGCCACCTTGTTCCCTGTAGGGATGAAAGCCCGAGACTGTGGATCACATATGCTTGGCTGGAGCTGGTTCTGTGTTTTTAGTCCAATTAGGGAAGGATTTTTGTTCCCTGGGTTTTTTGTAGCTGCTTCTCTCAGGCCAGGAGAATGGGTTAGGAAAAGACCAAAAAAAAAAAAAAAAAAGAAAGAAAAACTGCAGCGCAGTTCACTTTCTGGCTCAGGAAATTCCAATGTTAATGAAGCCACCTGGGAAGGGGAGGGGAGGGTTCAGGTAAATAGGAGAGAGTAGCACCCCGGAATATAGACAAATTTACTTATCTTGCTTGTGATGACTGTTTTATTTGAGATTCCCGAGGGGCACGTCGACTGTGTGAGCTGGCTGGGTAGAGATTGCCCCCGAGGGTCAGGCCCGTGTCCCGTGCTTGCGCTGTCTCAGAAGCCGTGGTCAGTTCCTCTGCTCCCAGTCCAAAGACCAGCGCCAAGGTTCCCCGGCTGGGACGCCGCACTCCTGGCTCCAAAACGAGTCACTGCCACCCAATGACTTCTCCTCCTGTCAGCCTCGTCACTGCGCTGCCTGCGTGCACTGGCTGGGCTTCCCCCAAGTTCACTTCTGAGGGCTAAGGCTGTGTCCCGTGTTTGTGCTGTCTCAGGATGCCCTGCTCAGCAACCCTGCGCCCAGTCCAAAGCTGGGGCCAAGGTTTCCTGACTGGGACGCTGGCTCCAGGCTCTGAAAACAGTTGCTGGTTCCCTGTGGTTGTTCATTCTCAGTCTCTGTCACTCAGGTCAACTCTTTAGATCTGTGTTTGATGGTCAGGGTTCGTAGATTGTCATGTATGTGATCGATTCACTTGTTTTTCTGAGTCTTTTTTGCAAGAGGGATCCGAGGTAGCTTCTACCTAGTCAGCCATCTTGGCCCCCAGAGTGAGGTTTTAAAGAACATTTTAATTATTGTATTTTCTAGTAAACATAATCTTCTGGGTTAATCCTAAGTAGAGGAGGAGAGCCAGGTTTCTGCTCCTCAAATGTTTCTTTAACTTGTGAAAAGTGTTTTTTAGAGTATTGCATTAGAGACTGACAATATTTCAATAACTCAGAAGGATCATAGGTATTCCTGTAACTATTTCATAAGAAGTAAGTGTATGAGATCCAAAAGGAGTGCTTCTTAAATTTAGAAAAACTAAATGGAGAACTTTAGTCCAAGACAAACCTAAGGATTCAGAAAGCTTAGCAACCTGAATTTTTATTATGCTATTAGTTATTTCTATAAGTCCAGAGGACTCAGGTGATAAGGCAGTGCAATCTTCGGTATGTGGGGAATGTTCAGCATAATCCTTGGATTCCTTGTCCAGGAAAATGGTTACCTCAATCACTGCAAAGAATTTTCAGTGCTCTCCAAGTGGGTATTATGTTTTTGAGGAGATTTTTTTTACTACAAAAGAAGCAGTGGTGTGTCAGCAGGGGAAAGCTTCCACCCAGTGGTAAAATCTACAAATCATCATTAAGATATATTTATAACCATTCAAAGGTGGAAGCTGGATAAACTATAATTGCCATTCAAGCACAGTTCCAGAAGGCAAAGGGTATTGCCCATGTAAAGTTTTAAGATGTTTTCCAAGGTTTAACGAGGGCAAGTAGAACAATGAGTGGCCACATGCTCAGCTGCCTCAGAAAAATTTCCCCACCAGTATTTCATTAAAATTTCAGTCATTTTATCTCTCACTAGATAAGTGTTCTCTTGTAGCGTCCTCATCATGGGGACATGCAAAACTTTACGGAGAGTAATTTTAGTATTAGTCCTTAACCATATTTAGTGTCAGGGTCTTGGAAAAATCTGACTTCCTCCATGTCTCAATTTCATCATATTGAGCCAATTGCTGATGTTTCAAAAGCTTTTCTTTGGTGGGTACAAAAATACTAGCTATTTCTTGAAAACAATTCCCTATAGACTCTTTTAGAGGTCCCTCTATAATCCCTTTTGCTATTACAGGGGCAACAATAATCTGAGAAGCAGGCTGATTAGCAGCTGCATCAGCAATATCCTCCTATTTCTTCAATTTGGTCCACTCACTGCTGTTGGAGCACCTATATTTTAATTACAGCAATTTCAGAAGGGAGTAACAAGGTATCTAAGAGGTCTGCTTCTCAAGTCCCATTTTTAATAGTATTACCAAACCAAAAAAAAAAAAAAGTTGCTGTTGAGTTGATTCTGATTCATAGTGACCCTATGGGACAGAGTAGAACTGCCCCCACAGGGTTTCCAAAGAATTGCTGGTGGATTTGTACTGCCAACCTTTTAGTTAACAGCTGAACTCTTTAACCACTGTGCCACCACAGCTCCAATAATATTACCAGAAGAGGTTAAAAATGCTCTTTTTTCCATAACATTTCAAAATCATGAATAATATCAAATGCATATTTAAAATCCATAAAAATATTCATGGACTTTCCTTTAGCAATTTTGCAGGCTCTAGGCACAGTGGTTTGCAGTAAGAACTCAAGCTGTTAATCAAGAGGCTGGGAGTACAGATCCACCAGCTGCTCCTTGGAAATCCTATGGGGCAGTTCTTCTCTGTCCTATAGGGCTCCTACGAGTTGGAAGAGACTAGAAGGCAATGGGTTTGGTTTTTGGTTTTTAGGCACAGTGGTTAAAAGCTCAGCTGCTAACAAAAAGGTCAGCAGTTTGAATCTACCAGTCACTCCTTGGAAACCCTATGGGGCAGTTCTACTCTGTCCTATGAGGTTTCTATGAGTCGGAATCGGCTTGATGGCAACGGCTTTTGTATTTTAGTGAAAGTAATAAGTTTAGCTTTTTGGGCTGAAGTGGCTTTGGGAAGTGTCTAGCTTTCAAGGACTTCTGAAGAAGTTATAACAGCATAACCATCCTGATAATGGGCGTCAGGTGTTAGTTTCAAATAAGAGCTATCTACAAATAATATCATATCAGTGTTTGTCAAAAGACTCCCCTTTAAGTCACTATGGGGATTCAAAAGCTGTTCAGTTAGATCTAAACAATTTAAACAATTGTGAGAAGGACAATCATCTTCATCAGTTACAGGGAGAAGAGTGGCTAGGTTTAAAGTAGCCACTGAATGTAGTCTGATATTTGAAGCTGCCAGAAGAAGAATGTCATACGAGGTGAGTCTGCTTGCAGTTAAATGTTGGGTTGAAGAGAAATTCAGCAAAATAGACACAGCATGGAGTACATATATGTCTAAAAACTTTCCTAAAACTATTTAAAAAAAAAAAAAAACTATATCTGCGATAAATCCCAACCTGTTGCCACTGAGTCAATTCTGAATCATAGCAACCCTATGTGAAAGAGAACTGCCCCATAGGGTTTCCAAGGAGTGGCTGGTGGATTTGAACTGCCAACTGTTTGTTCAACAGCCAAGCTCTTAATCACTGTGCCATCAGGGCTTGTAGTCGGAGCTACAGCTCTGAGGCAAGAAGGGTAGGCCCCAGACACAGGATTCAACTGCAGGCTGTAATAACCCACAGGCGTATTTTGTCCTTCATGATTCATGTAAGAACTCCTAATGCATTACCAGATATTTCATGTAATAATAAAGCGCAATTGGTAGTTAGGGAACCCTAATAGCACTAGGTACTGGGTAAAGCAGGCCTATTAGTCAAAGCCTCTTTCAATTTAGTTATTGTTTTTTAATCATCTGGGGTAAGATAGAAGGAATCAGGCTCAGAGATTTTAAAATATTTTTATAAAGGCTGAGCCATGAGAGAAAAGTTAGTAATCCAGGCTTGACAATAGCCACAGAGCTCTAGAAATCCCTTTAATTGTTTCTTTGTTTTAGGTAAAGGAAATAGCTTCTTTTCTCTTGGAGTCAATAGAAAGGCCTCCTGCAGAGGTTAAATGATCTAAGTATTTGAGAGAAGCCTGAGCTAGCTGCTACTTTTCTCTAGAAAATTTATGGCCACCAGTAGCTAAATGCTTTACAAAGTGATGCTGTCTTCTAGGCAAGCTTGCTGAGGAGCACATCAGTAAGTCATCAATATAGGATAATAAAGCATATTCTTTTGGAAATTGCCAAAGTTACAAATATGCATGCAAAATCTGGGAAAAATACATAGGCAATTTGGTGAAACCTTGAGGCATGACAGTCCAGGCAAGTCTTTGACTGTCCCATGTGAAAGCAAACAGATATTGGCTTTCAGGTTGACAGAAATACTGAAAAATGCACTACAAAGATTTATTACAGTAAAATATGTTGCATCAGGGTTGGGAGGACATTGGAAAGCAACAAATGTGGGTTAGGGACAATTGACAATCTAGGGACAACAATGCAATTAATTTCATGTAGGTCTTGAACAAATCTCCAGCTGTGAATGTTTAGCTTCTTAACTGGAAGGACAGGAGTGTTGCAAGGACTAGTGCAAGGGATGATTAACCTCTTAGAAAGAAAATTCTGTTTAATGAAATTCAGTCCCTCCTTTGCTTTTCATTTTAAAGGATATTGGGAACTTTTGTCAAAGGCTTAGATGTGTCCACTTGAATTTTAATAGGTTCAGTGGATAAAATTCAGCCAATGTCTGTGGATAATGTGGCCAAAAAAATTTTGGGAACCTGAGAAATAACTTCAGGGGAAAGGGAATTTGAACAAGTAGAGCTTTGAAGGAACATAATAAGGGTTTTCATATGCCAAATAGCCTCTTTCATGTTTGTGTTTGTATCTTTAAGGTTTAAATTACAAGGAAAGCTTAATATTATTTATTCCTTTTCATTAAATTCTAAATGGCAATTCCTTTTAGATAAAATATCTTTTCTATTAAATTAACTGTTGTGTCAAGACTAAGCAGAAAAGGATGTAAATCTTCTAAGGAACCGATAAATATTGGTACAGGTTGAAAGTGGAATAATGTTTGTTCTTTGTTAGTAACCCCTACTCTTTTTAAGGTTTATGTATTCTGCGGAAGGGTTTTTGTCAACATGTATGGTTAATGGCAGAAGGGGTAACTCCTGTTTCAATTAAAAATTGGCATGTTTCTCCGTTAATGTACATAGTCGTTTATGCTTGAGAGTTTAGAGCCACCGTGTGAAAAAATCCTGTATTGTCCCTGGAGCTCCTTCATTCTGAATCAGGGACTGGAGGGGTAGTTGGGAGTGGAAACCTGTTTATTCTTCAGTTTAAAGCATTTGTTTTTCCAATGGCCAGGTTTTTTTTTTACAATAGTGGCAGAGACTAGTTTTAGGCCCATTGGAAGGTTTAAAATTTCTTTTCTAGGCGGGCCCTTGTAGGTGCTGTAATTGAAGGGCCACCGATTTATTAGCCTTTGCAGTCTGCTTAGTTTCTAAGGTTTGGGTAAGCTCATGAGATAAATTAACAAGTTTGGCAGTGGGAGCAGCCTTCTAATCAAAACAAAGTCTTTTATCTAAGGCTGAAATTTCAGGCTTGAGCCCATATATAAATACTACATTAAAGGCCCTCCTAGTTCCTTTGTCTTAAGGATCTAACCAAGAATGTTCTAAAACCTGGAATAAATGGGCCTGATAACGATGTACATTTTCATCTCTATTTTGTATGCAAGAATGAATTTTTGTTCAATCAATTATCAGAGGAAAAGACTTAAGGATTGCTTCATGTAACTTTGTGCCTCCATCTTGAGCTTCTGCGAGAAGAGTTTAAGCAGTTTTGTTTGTATCCAAGGCTAAAGCACTTGAGGATCCTTCTATTCAACATATTCTAACCACAATTTGGCTTCCCCTGGGACAACTAACATATGGACTAATTGATATAAATTGGACAACCCAGGCTGATAAGCTTTAATAAGGACTTTGAACTTTTTAGCAAATCTGGGTTATGTGAATCCTCATGTAAAATCTTGGAAAATCTTTAGCAAATCTATGTAGTCTGTATGAGTCCAGAGAATGAAAGTAATAACAGTGTTCTTTGCACTTTCTCTAGTGCTCACTCCAGATTTTTCACAGGACAAATCTTAAAAAGCATTTTAGGAATAGGCTTTGTACTCTATGGCTTTGCATCCTTACCAGATTGTTTAGGGAAGGAAGGCAGTTCAGGGAAAGTATTTTCAGAGGGTAAGAAGGTAGAAGAGGATTCAGAGGAGAGACTGCTATCAGAGGTGCAGAGGAAGCTGTATCAGATGGTATAAGTACAGCAGAGCTCTGACTTTGCAATTCCTTATTTTCCTTAGTCATTTCAGAAACTGTATTCTGAAATTCTTTATTCTGTTTAGTCAGTTTGGAAATAGTATCCTGCAGACGGGCTGTTTTGCTATTTTGATGTCTTTGAGAGGCCTTAAGTTACCAATTTAAAAAAATGCCCCACGCGATTTCTTAATCTAGGACACTTTGTGTTCTAATTTATTGTACAGAAAAATTAACTCAGAAAGATCAAAGTTCCCCAGAGTGGCCACTGATCATCTGAACTGCCCTTAGTTAGGTCATACCAAGCAGACAAAAAAACAAACATACTGAAGAACTGAAATGCTTGTTCATGTAATGAGGGGGAGTCCTTGAAAAAGGCTTAATATCACTCTTAGATGTGGCATTTCCCACATTTCCAAAGGCAGTATAAAGTTAGCTCCAGAGGCTTTAAACAAAAGGTTGGAACTTTCAGGTTCTCAGAGCTAGACAATATAAAGGGTGTCACAGAAATTTTGGGCAACATTTTGGCCCAGCTTGTGCTTACAGTCTATAAGCTGCTTTAAGGTTCTGTGTCTTACATACTTTGGACATGTTGTCAGGAGGGATCAGTCCCTGGAGAAGGACATCGTGCTTGTCAGAGTACAGGGTTAGTGGAAAAGAGGAAGACCTTCAACAAGGTGGATTGACACAGTGGCTGCAGCAATGAGCTCAAGCATAACAATGATTGTAAGGATGGCGCAGGACTGGGCAGTGTTTCGTTCTGTTGTGCATAGGGTCGCTATGAGTCGGAACTGACTCGGTGGCACCTAACAACAGCAACAACAAAGGTTCTAAGATCCTTAAGCAACAACCACACTGTAGGGAACAGTCTTGGTTATCTAGTGCTGCTATAACAAAAGTACTACAAGTGGATGGCTTTAACAAGGAGAAGTTTATTTTCTCACAGTAAAGTAGGCTAAAAGCCCAAATTCAGGGTGTTGGCTCTAGCGGAAGGCTTTCTCGCTCTGTCAGCTCTGGATGAAAGTCCTTGTCCTCAATCTTCCCCTTGCTGAGGAGCTTCTCAGGACATGCTCTGCTCCTGGTGTTGCTTTTTTGATGGTATGAGGTCCCCCGTCTCTCTGCTTGCTTCTTTCTTTTATATCTCAAGAGATTGCCTCAAGATACAAACCAGTCTGGTAGGTTGAGTCCTGCCTCACTAACACAACTGCTGCCCATCCTCCCTCATTAACATCATAGAGGCAGGATTTACAACACGTATCGGGAATCATTGCCCAGCCCAATTAATATACACATTTTGGGGGGGACATAATTCAATCCATGACAAGAACCAAGAAAACAAACAAAGAAAAATGGTGGAACTTACATTCCATTTATAAAAACAAAAAGGAAAGAGAAAGATAAAACCCATGATAAAACTCAGGGAGCTTCTATGCAAAGAGAGCAGAGGCTCAGACCCAAGAGGTATGTACCTTGCTGAAACTCCCGGATCTGCTATGGAGATGGAGGGCTCCGAAATGGCCCAGCCAGGTACTGTTAGCCCAAGTCTCCAGTGTCTTGAAGGTTACAGAGGTCAATTCACTTTTCAGTTTCTTCATGGTATCCAGAAATGTCATAGTGAAGCAGCAGATTTGCACTGTTAAAAGTGAAAGCAAAAAGATTTATTGTGGAATAGAGATTCATTAATCAAGGAACACTTTAACATCCAAGCAGGATGTCACAGTGTTCCAAACTGCAGGGAGAACAGTGAGATTTTTATCAGATGGAGCAAACAAAGTGCTATGTGCTTGCAGGCATGAAGGGGCATGGAGGAGTGCATGGCAAAAAGTTACAATGGGGTTGTTAAACTGTAACCTTTTCTTGATAAACTTTCTTAACATTACTAACTATTTTCTAACCTCCTGGAGCATGTTGACCAAGGCATTCTCTTTGAATCAAGCTGCATAAACATCTTTGACAAACATTTTTTAACAGACAATTCCTCATACAAACCAAAGTTTTGACCCTTGCTCTTTCTGTAAGTTACAAGCAGTTAAAATTTTACAAGAAACAGAATTGTCTCTTTAGGATGGCAGGGGCAGAGTCCTTGGGCCAAGTTTAATTTAAAATGGAGTGTAATACAGATCTGGGTCAGCCATCTTAGTCCTGTCATGCACCTCGGTTTTGGGGTCCACACAGTCATGACAAGCACTTTGGTGTTGGGGTCCACATACAAGTCTCTGTCAACAGTCAATGTTCATCCACCCATCCACCCATCCACCCACCCACCCATCCACCCATCCATCCATCCATCCATCCATCCATCCATCCATCCATCCATCCATCCATCCATCCATCCATCCATCCATCCATCCATCCATCCATCCATCCATCCATCCATCCATCCATCCATCCATCCATCCATCCATCCATCCATCCATCCATCCATCCATCCATCCATCCATCCATCCATCCATCCATCCTTCCATCCATCCATCCTTCCATCCATTTGGTGTCCCCCCAACTCCAATGTAGTAGACAGTGACATGGTGATGTTTGATATCTGAACAGAGAAGAAATAAGAAATCATTCTAATTCTTTTTCATTTATATGTTTTTATTTTAAGCCCTAGTTTTCATTTACTGAAGAATTGTTAGGCTGTGGGTACCTTAAAGAGCAGGAGCATGCATCCTTCTGTGTCCCCAGGAACTACCAGGACACTTAGTAAATATTTGAAAGCGTGAATATATGCACATATATATGAATGTACTTCTGAGACCAAAATGCTAGCACTTCCCTAGGGACATACAATCCATGCTCTTGGAAGAGCTCCTGCATAAAATTCATTACAAGAGGTGAAGTTAGGGCCTTGAGGAAAGCAATACTTTCTTAGTCTACCTTTGTTCAAACTTGACCATGTTTGAGCATTGCAGGACAATGCAGAGAGGAGAAAGGAAAAGAGAACAAGAGAAGGAAATGGAAAAAACATTCTGGAGTGCTATACGCATGGTCAAAAGAAGAAAAAAATTATAGATTTCAGAGATTGCATCAGAGTGTCATTACCACTAGCTTGTCTAAGCCCTCCACTCCCTTACTTCAAATACAAGTCTCTTCTTTGTTCAGAAAAATGAAAATGTTGTACTTATGGCATGAATGGACACTAATCTAGTTGAAGTATCAATTGTGTAAAGAAAAATTAACACAAATAAAACAATTCTATCCAAATTCCTCATTCCCATTGCTAGTCAAACTTTTTCTAGGTTTAAATTATACCAAAGGATAGAGTAATATTGATAGTTGACCTTGTCATTGTGGAAACCCATATAACCTCAGCCCTAAGGGATACTGGGACTTCAAGGGCAAGCTGGCAAAGAAAGAAGCATCTAGCTTTTAGGTCACTTTTATTGCAGCTAGCATCCAGTTACAGTCTCATGGCCCTTGGGAGCTTAAGGACCACGGCCTGGCATTCTGTTTTATTATTGTTGCCTATATGCTCTAAGGAGCTCTGGTGGCACAGTGGTTAAGAGCTCTGGTGCTAACCAAAAGGTCAGCAGTTTGAATCCACCAGCCAATCCTTGGAAACCCTATGCGGCAGTTCTACTCTGTACCGTAGGGTCTCTATGGGTCGGAATTGATGCGATGGCAATGAGTTTTTTATATGCTGTAAAGTGGATGAGTTTAATCTCTAGACCTTTCAGTGCATGATTTCTTTTAGGGGCATGGCAGTTTCAGATCCTTTCATAAATGCCATCTTATCTTAATTCAGGCACTGAGTGGAAGTCTATAAAATTATAAGAGACTGAATTAAATGAAATACATTTTGGATTTTAAAAGCTTCAGCTAATTTTCCACAAATATTTCCCTAGAGATCTCTTTTTAGCAGCACAATAAATGTCTGTTTTGGGCTTATGGGCAATGGTAGTCATTATAGTCAATTACAGTAAAATTAGCACTTCAGTAGAATTTGGTCATTTTATAGAGTCCTAAGGAGCCTGAGATGTGTCTAGCTATCAAAGCAGATTCTGAAAAGTTTTCTATGCTGTGACACCAGGAAGGTGAAATTAGATCTTGGAATGTAGCTAGGCTCACTGCTGCAATAATTTTAGCTAACTGAAGTCATTTTTTTTTGAAGTCATTTAGTTTCCAAATCTAAGAGTAACAAAATTTGACAAGTATTTCAAAGTGAAAATCTAGAAAATAAATGAGTCTTTTTACTTGATATGGATCATAACATGAAGCAGTTGCTCTTGAGAAAAAGTGACTTGGATTCCCCCCTTAAATTCCTCAGCCAATAGGAAGTGGTACATATTTGACCCTGCATCTAAATGAGACCTACCTGATCAAAACCTGATATTGGAAATACAGAACTTTCCTTTTCAAGTTGTTCTCCTCTAAGGTTAATTTCAACTGAGAGTTGGATTTCTAGTGTTCCTTTGCAGAAATATTTGTATTAAAGAAAGGAATCTGTGCCTTTGGTCCAATTACCCTTGACCTTTCCAAATTCACTCATGCCTTGAGGGGCAAGTTAGTCCTTCTGGCCCAATAGCTAAGCATTTTCCTGATTTATTTGGTCATCTTGTTGTATTTCCCCATAAACTTTGTAAAGCAGGGCCTGAACTTGCACTTCCACTGTGACATCAGTATGACTAACTTGAAACATTTGTTTTAAATTTTCTCTTTGTAGATGAAGTTCCAGAAGCCCTGGTGGTGCAGTGGTTAAGCACTCAGCTGCTAACCAAAATGTCGGTGGTTTGAACCCACCAGGTGCTCTGTAGGTCTGCTCCTGTAAAGATTTACAGCCTTAGAAACCCCATGGGGTAGTTTTACTCTGTCCTATAGGATTGCTATGAATAGGAATTGACTCATCAGCAATGGGTTTGCTTTTGGGGTTAGATGAAGTTCCATGGTAATGGGATCAGTTCTTTCTACCCTGGAACGTATAGAACTTGGTGTCAAGCCTGGCATAAAATCTAACACTCCATCATGATTCCCATACTTTTCTAAGCTTCCTCTTTGACATTCTAATGGGGATAAGAATAAGGATGCAAATTTTAATAATAATTTACCAAAAATTCAGCAGGTTAACAAATTAACAAGACCCTGAAGCCCATCAGATGAAGCATTTCTGGAATAGAGTTTTGTGCCACTACAATTTCCAGACAGCCAGCTGAATGAGTGTGTTTGCTACTGCAGCTTACTTGTTTCTAAAAATGGAATAGTGAAAGAATTTTGTTATGCCTCATAAATCTAAGATACTGTGGAAATCTGTCCAGGGAATACCATATATAATGATTTGCATTAACTTTTTTGTAATTGCTTTGTCATTTCATTCTGATGTTCCAGAGAAGCCTGAATGGCAAACAATTACAGAGACCACATCACATTTGGCAGGTGGGGAGCATGACAATAAATGAGAAACATCTTCTGGCTACCCAGTGAGAGTGTGTGGATCATTTTACCCATGGACCTTTGAGGTCATTGAGCCCAATTTATGACCCAATACTGGACTTCGCTCAACGGCATCCCTTGACCTATTGTTCTCAAATTGCTGCTTAGATTTTTCCATGAAGGAGAGTTTATTTCTTCCTTAAGTTATCCATTCTATTGTTGCAGATGGAGAATATTAACATTAAGTAAATAAAGTAATAAATATCAATAAAGTAAATTTATTTGTTTAGGCATGTTGAACTGAATCCACCTGCTACTAACGTCCATCCTTTAATCTCCACAAGAAAATAAATGGTGAAGTTTTCAAAAATACAAGGATTGTTCTTTTGTGCTTGCTCCTTCTTCTTATGCATCTTACAGAATCATTTAATTTATATATGACGCCTATGAAATTACAGAAATCTTTGAAAGCAATACTAAATATTGATAGTGAGAGTTGCCATGGCAATGCATGCAAAAGCTGGGCAATGAATATGTATGACACGAGAAGAACTGACACATTTGAATTATGGCCTTGGCGAAGAATATTGAATACACCTTGGACTGCCAGAAGAACGGCCAATTCTTTTTGGTACAGTGACTTTCTGTATTCCTTCTATCTTTTTTTGATGCTTCCTGCGTCATTGAATATTTTGCCCATAGAAGCCTTCAATATTGTAACTTGAGGCTTTGATTTTTTCTTCAGTTCTTTCAGCTTGAGAAATGCTGAGAGGTTTTTCCCTTTTGGCTTTCTAACTCCAGGTCTTTGCATGTTTCATTATATTTTAGTTTTTCTTCTAGAACTGCCTTTTGAAATCTTCTATTCAGCTCTTTCACTTCATCATTTCTTCCATTTACTTTAGCTACTCTACATTCAAGAGCAAATTTCAGAGTCTCTTCTGACATTCTTTTGGCCTTTTCTTTCTTTTCTGTCATTTTGATGACCTTTGCTTTCTTCCTGTCATCCCACAACTTGTCTGGTCTTTGGTCATTAATGTTCAGTGCATCAAATCTATTCTTGGGATGGTCTCCAAATCCAGGTGGGATATACTCAAGGTTGTATTTTGGCTCCCTTGGACTTGTTTTAATTTTCTTCGGCTCCAACTTGAACTTGCATATGAGCAATTGATGGTCTGTTTCGCAGTTGGCTCCTGGTCTTGTTCCGATTGATGATATTGAGCTTTTCCATCATCTCTTCCCACTGATATAGTCAATTTGATTCCTGTGTATTCTATTCAGGATCCACATGTATGACCTGTAAAAAAAACCCTTTGCCATCCAGTCGATTCCAACTCATAGCAACCCTATAGGACAGAGTACAACTGCCCTTATAGGGTTTCCAAAGAGTACATCGTGGATTGGAACTGCCAATCTTTTGGTTAGCAGTCGTAGCTCTTAACCACTATGTCACACGTATAGTCGCTGTTTATGTTGTTGAAAAGAGGTATTTGCAATGAAGAAGTCGTTGGTCTTGCAAAATTCTATCATGTGATCTCTGGCATCATTTCTATCACCAAGGCCATATTTTCCAACTACCCATGTTTCTTCTTTAGTTCCAACTTTTGCATTCTAGTCACCAGTAATTATCAATGCTTCATGATTGAATGTTTGATCAATTTCAGACTGCAGAAGTTGGTAGTAATCTTCAATTTCCTCGTCTTTGGCATTAGTGGTTGTTTCATAAATTTGAATAATAGTATTAACTGGTCTTCCTTGTAGGCATATGGATATTATCCTATCATTGACAGAGTTATACTTCAGGATAGATCTTGAAATATTCTTTTGATGATGAATGCATGCCACTCCTCTTCAAGTTGTTCCCGGCGTAGTAGACCATATGATTGTCTGATTCAAAATGGCCAGTGCCAGTCCATTTCAGCTCACTAATGCCTACGATATCAATCTTTATGCGTTCCATTTCATTTTTGATGACTTCCAATTTTCCTAGATTCATACTTTGTACCTTCCAAGTTCAGATTCTTAATAGATGTTTGCAGCTGTTTCTTTTCATTTTGAGTCATGCCACATCAGCGAATGAAGGTCCTGAAATTTTGATTCCATCTATGCCATTAAAGTCGACTCTGCTTTCAGGAGGCAGCTCTTCCTCAGTCATATTTTGGGTGCCTTCCAACCTGAGGGACTCATCTTCTGTCAATATTTCAGATAATGTTTTGTTACTATTCATAAGGTTTTCACAAATTTTTTTTCTGAAGTAAACTGCCAGGTCCTTCCTAGTCTTAGTCTGGAAGCTCTGCTGAAACCTGTCCACCATGGTTGACCCTGATGGTATTTGAAATATCAGTGCCATAGCTTCCAGCATCACAGCAACAACCATGCCACCACAGTATGACAAACTGACAGACAAGTGTGGGAGAAAATATCAGGGGTGTGAAGATCAAATGAGCTATCTCTAAAGTATCTAAAGCAATGCCTGGCATATTGTAAATGCTTTGTAAGTGTTCCGTATAAATTAGTAATACTTGGGCTCAATATGAATAAAAATTTTAACAACCAGGAGGGAAGAATAAATACTGTGGCCCATACAGGAATTTGAACTGAAGCGAGATGCCGCTTTTTCGAATTGTTGAGTGTGGAGTCCTGCATCATGTATCTATTTGAATTAATTTAATCATAAACGTCTTCCACATTTAAAATGTGAACTTAGCTCTACCTTATTCAAGGCGAATTCATGGAAGATGAGGTTTATAACACTTTTGCTCTAACTCTTTAAAATTTGTCAGATTGGTAACAATGTCACCTTATGTATCTACGGCTCCACCTCATGTTTTAGGCCTCATTTATTTGGAATTTGTGATCACTCAGATAGTGAAAATCCCTGTTTTTGAAAAAAAAAAAAAAACAGAAATGGCTTACGGAGCCGGGGAATATGAGGAACAATGACTATCCTTAATGAAGTTCATAATGCCTTGACGTGGGATCAGTAAATGGCTCCCATCTGCTCACACCAGCAGATCTGGCAGCTAGGAAATTAATTTTAATAAAAAATTTAAAGAATATTCTATAATTCACCAAACTTGCCATTGGATTTGATCATTTTTCCCTACCCACAATGCAAAAATATCAATAATAATAATAATAAAGGTGCTCTGGAGTCCCTCTGTGGTGCAAATGGTTAACACTCTCAGCTAATAACCAAAAGGTTGATGGCTGAAGTTCACAATGAGCCACCTTAGAAGAAAAGCCTGATGATCTGCTTCTGAAAGGTCAGCCATTGAAAACCCTACGGAGCGCAGTTCTACTCTGACGCACGTGGGGTCATCATGAGTCAGAGTCAACTCTACAGCAACTGGTAACTGGTAAGATGTGTTCAGAACTGTCTTTTGTTTTCATACAGCTTTGGCAGGATCTGTCTGTGGACGTCCTCTTTCAACGCCTTGTCTAGAACTCTCAGCGTTTCTGGTTAGTGGAATACTTCCACACGGAGACCTTGTGTCATCAGGCTGATTACTTTTCATTGCAGCTGCTTTTCCAAATACTTCTACCCCATGCCCTGGGCTCAACAGGCAGCTTCTGATTTTTGGGGGACTGGAAATAGGCCTTCCATGGGATAATGAGGGCTTCACTGGCTGGCCACAAAGTTCCCTTTGAACGCTGGACTCTGATAGCTCCAACATATTCTTCATCGTTTCACATTGCAGGCAGTTTACAGAAGCTCTTTGGTTTTAGAATCAGCAGAACAGGTTGCTTTAGAGAGAGAAGGCACTGTGGTCTGAGGTTGGCCATGGGGTAAATTTTCCACTTGCTGTTTATGAGTGAGCACTTGAATGGGAATGAAAAGTTAAATCTTACAGCTTTTCTATTGACTTACCAATCAGTAAATTTGTCTGGTGAAGGCTAATATAAATTGGGAACTTGTTCTCCATTTTCTGTGGTTTATTTTATTCTTTCATGCCTGTCAGGACAGAACTTGAAAATTATGTAGATATCACTAGAGAAGATACAGACGATGAAAATTCCAAATTAAACCCTGTTTTCAGAAACCAAAGAGAAAGAAAGCAATCTGCAAGCAAGCTAACCCCATTTTCTAGACAAAATGAGCTCCATCTGAAATCTGATTTTAAATGGCTGCATTCAGAAGTACAAAAGGACATGCCTGTGTTACCCACAGTTATGTCCCTTTAGAATTATTATTATAATTTGCTTTAGCCAAAAGGAACCCTGGATGCTATACAGGGTTATGTTTTTAATAGTAATTTGTAATATTATAATGCCAAGATCAAAGGTTGTGAAAATATAATATTGGGTGTTAAAAACCACAACCCTCCCCCACCCCCACCCCAAGATCCTTGGTCTGAGGGAGTTTAATAGCCCAGTGAGCATATTTAGCAGTCTAGTTTTATATTCGGTTGGTCTTCAAAGTTAGCATAGAACTCCGGGCAGTTAGAATGCTCTTCCCCCAAACAATGCCTAATAATTCTTTTGATTCTCACTATTTCCTCTGCTGTCATTTGTTCATCCCTTCTGCCTTTATATGGTTTTTTGGTTTGGTGGGTTTCTGCCTTTATACTGTTACTCTACCCCTAAATAAATGTTAAGTGAGGATTATGAAATAACAGAAATTTCCCTTGTGAAAATCCTCCAAACATATTTGAGAAAAATATCCAGAAGATAAACGAGTCATATTCTGAAAATCAATTGGTTAGAACTTGCAAAATAATCTCTTCAGGGAAATAAATAGGTAGATGGTAGGTCAGTAGCCAGCCCAATCCACAGGAGCCTACTTTTTTTTTTTTTTTTAATAATTTTTATTGAGCTTTAAGTGAACGTTTACAAATCAAGTCAGTCTGTCACATATAAGCTTATATACACCTTACTCCATACTCCCACTTACTCTCCCCCTAATGAGTCAGCCCACACCCTCCTTCCAGTCTCTCCTTTCATGACAATTTTGCCAGTTTGTAACCCTCTCTACCCTGCTATCTCCCCTCCAGACAGGAGATGCCAACATGGTCTCAAGTGTCCACCTGATACAAGTAGCTCACTCTTCGTCAGCATCTCTCTCCAACCCATTGTCCAGTCCCTTCCATGTCTGACGAGTTGTCTTCAGGAATGGTTCCTGTCCTGGGCCAACAGAAGGTTTGGGGACCATGACCACCGAGATTCCTCTAGTCTCAGTCAGACCACTAAGTCTGGTCTTTTTATGAGAATTTGGGGTCTGCATCCCACTGATCTCCTGCTCCCTCAGGGGTTCTCCGTTGTGCTCCCTGTCAGGGCAGTCATCGGTTGTGGCCGGGCACCATCTAGTTCTTCTGGTCTCAGGATGATGTAAGTCTCTGGTTCATGCGGCCCTTTCTGTCTCTTGGGCTCATAGTTATCGTGTGACCTTGGTGTTCTTCATTCTCCTTTGATCCAGGTGGGTTGAGACCAATTGATGCATCTTAGATAGGAGCCTACTTTTTATATTCCCAGGCTACTTTAGCAATTTATTCCACTCAACAACATTTTATTGAGTGCCTGGGATAAGTCAGGCACTATGTTGGGCACTGAGGACACCATAATGAATAAAAACTGTCTCTGCTCTAAGGAGTTCACAGTTTAGAGGTCAGACAAACAAATACCAGACAATTTGGGGACATTCAGGTAAACTGTATTCCAGAGGCAGATTCAAAACGGCCTCTTCTATGACACGGTTAGTCATAACAAGGTTTCCTTTCCTTGCACAGTTATTGCTTTTTTGAGAGCATAGGGAACAAACTTATTGTTAGACTATTTACCTCTGTTAGTAACCTTTGAGAATTATGAAAAATGGAAGAAGTATCAGAAGAATCAAGACAGGGAAATATTTTCAAGTATTAAGGTATCTTCATGGCCAAAAAGTCTAAGATGGCATTTTCTATAAAATATTGACAAGTAAACACAATGCCAATCTCAGGTAAGCTTTTGGGAAACATCACTGAGGGCTCTGGTGGTTCAGTGGAAGAATGCTCGCCTTCCAAACAGAAGACCCAGGTTCGATTTCCAGCCAGTACACCTCATGCACTGCACCACCTGTCTGTCAGTGGAGGCTTGTGTGTTGCTATGATGCCGAAGAGGCTTAAGCAGAGCTTCCAGACTAAGATGGACTAGAAGAAAGGACTGGTCAGCAACTTAAAAAAATTGGCCAGTGAAAACCCTATGGATCATAACTGTTTGACCTGCAACCCATCATGGGAATGGCACAGGAATTGACAGCATTTTGTATCATTGTGCATGGGGTCACCACAATTCAGGGCCTACTCTATGGCAGCTAACAACAACAACACTGAGAAAATAGTTTGTGAACACATAGAAATGAAAAAAGAAATTACTAGGGGTTCACCAAAAGTAAATTAAATGCTATTTTGATGGAATTACTTGACTAATAGAGCAGAAGGAAGCAATTGATAATAAAATCTAAATTTAGCCAGGACTTTTGGCAAAGTTTATCAATATAATACTGTACATAAGCAAAACAAAACAATTTGTTACTTGTTAAAGCACAATTCATCCAATAATATTGTTTTGTTTCTTTGTTTTGTTGTAATCAAAGTATCTAAGCTTGTAACACAGTTTTGGTCTAGTCAACGTTTGTGATGACTTGGATAAAGTTAGGAGCCCTGGTGGCATAGTGGTTAAGAGCTACAGCTGCTAACCAAAAGATTGGCAATTCAAATCCACCAGCTTTCCTTGGAAACCCTATGAGTCAGTTCTACTCTGTCCTATAGGGTCACTGAGAGTCAAAATAGGCTCTATGGCAACAGGTTTTTGTTTGTTTAACATAAGCATAATGGTATCATTATAAAAAAAAAAAACCCACTGCCGTCATGTCAATTCTGACTCTTAGTGGCCCCATAGGGTTTCCAAGGCTGTAAATCTCTATGGAAGCAGCCATGAGACCACCACATCTTTCTCCCACAGAGCTGCAGCTGGTTTCAAACTGCTGACCTTTGGGTTAGCAGTTGATTGCCTTAACCACGGTGCCACCAGGGCTCCATATCACTACATTAGAGACTCCAATAAATGTAAAATATAAACGTAGGGCTCAAGTATATAATTTTTTACCTGAAATGTAGAGTTAACTTTTTTCTTTATATTATATACCAAGAAAAGCTGATGCAGAAAGTTGCACATTAAAGCACATTCTAATTCCTGAATGTCACGGGTAATTTTAGCAGAAAGTTACACATCAAGACATAACCTGGTTACTGAACTTCAAAGGAAGTTAGTCATATTCAAGTGGAAAAATGTAAGCTGGCTCAGTTTTCTCCCTAGGGACATTCAGTTCCCACAGTCAAAGAAGACTTGTCATCAACTTTGAGTAAAAGAAAGTGAATCAAGAATATTGTTTCCAGCGAAGGTGCTGAGCAAGTATAAAGGCAGAAGTAGCAAAAATTCATATGGCTTCCTTCTCTAATAGCCTTCATTTCTTTACCTTAACTTTAAGAAAAATTAACATTGTGTGTAAAGAAACATTTGAAATGTGCAATTAAGTTTAAGTCTGTTTCTTTTCATTTTTAAACTTCTAGAAAAATACATTTTATACTGTTAATTTTAAAATAGCATATATAGTATGATCAGGTTCCTATCAATTTTTTTTTCTGGGTTTATCAGTCCATTTGCCCACGTAAACCCAAAAAACCCCACTGCCATCAAGTCAATTCTGACTCATAGCGACCCTATAGGAAAGAATAGAACTGCCTGATAGAGTTTCCAAGGAGCGCCTGGTGGATTCGAACTGCCAGCCCTTTGGTTAGGAGCCATAGCACTTAACCACTACGCCACCCAGATTTCCTATGTAGAGATATATCTGGAATGATATTCAACAAATATCATAAAGGTATTCCTAGGTATTACGATTTTAGGTAATTTGTACCTGTTTTTCTAATATGTCACATGCATATAACATTTTAACAAAAAATACAAGGCTGAATTCAGAAAGAATTTCACTTGTGAATCAAATACTTTTTTTTTTTTAAATCTATCAACGACCATCTCATAGGCTTTATATAAGTGATCTCTATTCAATAAGTTTTTGGCTTATTGGGCCTTCAAAATTTAACCCAAATTCTAAAAGATCATTTTGATTTGGAGAAATGTTTTGACTTAGAAGATTATTTAATCATTTTTAGTTTGCAAATTCCTTTGCCTCTTGGAACACAAGGTAAATTTAACTTTTGAAAAATGGTAACTTTTCTGCTCACTGATCCGATTATCCCCCATGAGCCTGTCAGTTTGTTTTACCGTGGGGGCTTGTGTGTTGTTGTGATGCTGGAAGCTATGTCACCAGTACTCAAATACCAGCAGCATCACCCATGGTGGACAGGATTCAGCTGAGCTTCCAGACTAAGACAGACTAGGAAGAAGGGTCAGGTGGTCTACTCCTGAAAAGAACTGCCCAGTGAAAGCCTTATGAATGGCAGCGGAACACTGTCCGATATTGTGCCAGAAGATGGGCCCCCCAGGTTGGAAGGCACTCAGAATACGACTGTGGAAGAGTTGCTTCCTCAAAGTAGAATCAACCTTAACGACATGGATGGAGTCAAGCTTTCAGGAACTCCATTTCCTGATATGACACAGCTCAAAATGAGAAGAAACAGCTGCAAACATCCATTAACAATCAGAACCTGGAATGTATGAAATATGAATCCAGGAAAAATGGAAATTGTCAAAAATGAAATAGAATGCATAAAGATCAATATCTTAGGCATTAGTGAGCTGAAATGGACTGTTATTTGTCATTTTGAATTGGACAAAATTTATGATCTACTATGCCAGGAATGACAACTTGAAGAGAAATGGCCTTGCATTCATCATCAAAAAGAACATTTCAAGATCTATCCCAAAGTATAATGCTGTCAGTGATAGGATAATATCCATATGCCTACAAGGAAGACCAGTTAATATGACTATTATTCAAATTTATGCACCAACCACAAAGGCCAAAGATAAAGAAATTGAAGATTTTTACCAACTTCCGCAGTCTGAAATTGATTGAACATGCAATCAAGATGCATTGATAATTACTGGTGATTGGAATTTGAAAGTTAGAAACAAAGAAAAGGATCTGTAGTCGGAAAATATGGCCATGGTTATAGAAACAATGCTGGAGATCGCATGATAGATTTTTGCAAGACCAACCACTTCATTGCAAATAACTTTTTTCACTAACTTAAGCAGCCACAATACACATGGACTTTGCCAGATGGAATACACAGGAATCAAATAGACTACATCTATGGGAAAGAGATATTGGAAAAGCTCAGGATCATCAGTCAGAACAAGGCCAGGGATCAGCTGTGGATTGGACCGTCAATTACCCATCGCAAGTTCAAGCTGAAACTGAAGAAAATTAGAACAAGTCCACAAGAGCCAAAGTACAACCTTGAGTACATACCATTTGAATTTGGGACCATTTCAAGAATAGATTTGTTGCATTGAACACTAATGACCCCAGACCAGACAAGTTGTAGAATGACATCAAGGACATCATACATGAAGAAAGCAAGAGGTCATTAAAAAGACAGGAGAGAAAGAAAAGACCTAAATGGATGTTAGAAGAGACTCTGAAACTTGCTTTTGGACATCAAGTACCTAAAGCAAAAGGAAAAAAAAATGATGAAGTGAAAGATCTGAACAGAAGATTTCAAAGGATGGCTCCAGAAAACAAAGTAAAATATTATGATGCCATGTGCAAAGACCTGGAGATAGAAAATCAAAAGGGAAGCGTATGTTCAGCATTTCCCAAGCTGAGAGAACTGAAGAAAAAATTCAAGCCTTGAATTGAAATACTGAAGGATTCTACAGGGACAAAATTAAACGATTCCAGGAGGCATAAAAAGAAGATGGAAGGAATACAGAGAGTCACTGTAACAAAAAATATTGGTCAACATTCAACCTTTTCAGGAGGCAACACATGATCAGGAACCAATGGTACTGAAGGAAGAGATCCAAGCTGCACTGAAGGCATTGACGAAAAACCAGGCTCTGGGAATTAATGGCAAATCAATTGATACGTTTCAACAAATGGATGCAGTGCTGGAAGTGCTTGCTTGTCTATGCCAAGAAATTAGAAGACAGCTACCCGGCCAACTGACTGGAAGAGATCCATATTTAGGCCTATTCCCAAGAAAGGTAATCCAACCGAATGTGGAAATTATCGAACAGTATCAATGTCACATGCAAGCAAAATTTTGCTGAAGATCATTCAAAAGTGGCTGCAGCAGTATATCAACGGGGAACTGCCAGAAGTTCAAGTCGGATTTAAAAGAGAACTTGAAATCAGGGATATCACTGCTGTTGTCAGATGGATCCTGGCTGAAAGCAGAGAATACAAGAAAGATGTTTACGTGTGTTTTATTGACTATGCTAAGGCATTCAACTGTGTGGAATTATAACAAAGTATGGATAACATTGAAGAGAATGGGAATTCTGGGACACTTAATTGTGCTCAGGAGGAATCTGT
This sequence comes from Elephas maximus indicus, assembly GCF_024166365.1. NCBI lineage: Eukaryota > Metazoa > Chordata > Mammalia > Proboscidea > Elephantidae > Elephas > Elephas maximus. Next base: position 48,598,662 of record NC_064820.1, on the reverse strand, counting down.
ACATGGATCAAGAGGTAATCGTTCAAACAGAACAAAGGAATACTGTGTGGTTTAAAGTCAGGAAAACATGTGTATCAGGGTTGTATCCTTTTACCATACCTATTCAATCTGCATGCTGAGCAAACAATCCGAGAAATTGGACTATATGAAGAAGAATGGGGCATCAAGATTGGAGGAAGTCTCAGTAACAACCTGCGTTATGCAGATGACACAACTTTGCTTGCTGAAAGTGAAGAGGACTTGCAACACTTACTGATGAAAATCAAAGACCACAGCCTTCAGTATGGAATACACTTCAACATAAAGGAAACAAAAAACCTCACAACTGGACCAATAAGCAACATCATTATAAATGGAGAATAGATTGAAGTTGTAAAGGATTTCATTTTACTTGGATCGACAATCAACACTCATGGAAGCAGCGGTCAAGAAATCAAAAGACACATTGCATTGGGCAAATCGGATGCAAAAAACCTCTTTGAAGTGCTGAAAAGCAAAGATTTCACTTTGAGGACTAAGGTACATCTGACCCAAGCCATGGTGTTTTCGATTGCCTCATATGCATGTGAAACCTGGACAATGAATAAGGAAGACTGAAAAATTGGTGCCTTTCAATTGTGGTGTTGGTGAAGAATACTGAATATACCATAGACTACCAAAAGAATGAACAAATCTGTCTTGGAAGAAGTACAACCGGAATGCTCCTTAGAAGCAAGAATGGCCAGACTATGTCTTACTTTGGACATGTTATCAACAGGGATCAGTCCCTGGAGAAGGACATTGTGCTTGGTAAAGTGAAAGGTCAGCAAAAAAGAGGAACCCTCAATGAGATGGATTGACACAGTGGCTGCAACAATGGGCTCAAGCATGGCAACAATTGTGAGTGAGGATGGTACAGGACTGGATCGTATTTTGTTATGTTGTGCATGGGGTCACTATGAGTTGAAACTGACTTTACGGCACCTAACAACAACAATGAAGTTTATGAGATCTTACCCCTTTTGACTGAGAATTTAGCAGCCTCATTATCCATGCATTACATCAGAACAAAAGATGAAATTTCTGATTTTTTTTTTTAACAACAACAATGAAGTTTATGGGATCTTACCCCTTTTGACTGAGAATTTAGCAGCCTCATTATCAATGCATTACATCAGAACAAAAGATGAAATTTCTGATATATAGTGGGAATTCAATATGCTGCACAAAAAGTGTCGACTAGAGTAAAGGTAAATTCTTGGATATAAACAAGAAAGTAAAACCTAATCCATCTGAAATTCTGCCAAGTATATTTTCTGACAGAAGAAAGAAGTAGCTGGCAACAGTTGGTGAGGCGCAATCACTTCTGAATAAAGAATTTATTAAACACCACACCCAAGACTTGGCAGCAACTCATTACAAAGATATGTCATTTCATAGCCTAAGGGTTTGTAAATGGAAGTAGATTAATGTTGATCCTGACAGATATATGAAAGGACAATTGTACAGATACTGAATATGATAAAAAAATATGATAGCAGTTATTAAGTAATATATTTCTTTTATTTGAAATCATTAGTGGGAATCTGGGAGTGGATTGTGAGTTTAGATAGTAGTGGAAGCCTTATAGAAGGTGAAGTTATCTCCCTGTTATTTGTGAGAAGCTTGAATTTAAAGAGAACCTTGAAGGTATATACAGGTGTGGGAAAATATTCCAAGTCTAGTAGGGAAACAGAAAGCTGATGCCGAAACAGAGCAGAAAACGTATGTATTAGTCAGCTTTGGTGTGGTAACCGGTAATCTCAGTGACTCAGAGGCTCACAACCACAACTATTCTTGCTGTCTTTGTACAAGGGCTACAGATCAAATAGACTAAGCTGGACTCGGCTTGGCTACATGTGTTTCGTCATTCTGGAACCCAAGCTAATGGAGTAGCCACCATCTGGAAAATGTTGTTCTCAGGGAGGGGAGGGTAAGCAGAAACAGGTTATGTCCCTAAAGACTGTTCAAAACTTGCACCCTAAAATTTCTATCACTTCCTATATGTCAAAGCAAGTCACACCACCAAGCCCAAAGTCAATAGTGAAGAAATGCATGTTCTACCCATTGAACAGCACTGCAGAGGGTATGCATGGGTAATTTTATCACAGGGAGGGACAGAATAATTGAGAACAATAGTCTAATATACCACTATGCATCAAGGAGAATTGATTTAATAGAACTGATCAGACAGGAGAGGACAATAATAAGGGTTAGGTAATCAAGGGATCTTTTGAAAAATACCTGGAAATAGGGTAGAAATTTTTCCTGAAACTTCAAGCACAGTCAGCAGGAGAGAATCATAGTTGGAAGCAGGTGATTTGTATTTGATACCTCAAAACTTTCTGCATCCTTTTCCCTTCCTATTTTAAAACTTAGCTGAATAATATCTAGCAATTCCCCCCCGAAAAGTGACGATGATGGAATATATATCATACTCCCGGTTGTCATGAGAATTAACTTAAATGGTGTACATAGTCTTGCCACAAACTAAGCTCTTTATGAATATAAGTTTTTCTCTCTTCCTGACGTATCCCACCCACAGTCTCCTGCCACGTGCGGTAATTTTACTCTCAGAAGATTTCACCAAGAAGATGTACATGATATCCTTTGCATATAACTTTAACTTATTTCTCTGTGTCCTTCTCCAGGGCATGGAATAATAGCAGTTTAGAGAGCTCTGATTTTTAAAAGGGCCACATATTTATTTTTCCCAATATTTACAAACACCTGAGGACACCGCACAAAATTTTTTTCAGGGCTAATGATGTTATTACATAGGAAACGACACCTAAATGTACCATTAGGTTAGGATGAAACTTATCGGAATCAGAATTCCTGTGGATCCCCGTGGCCAGCTAAATAAAAGCCATTTAGACATTTGACTAGCTGATATTGTGCTCTCTTTGACCCTGTACACAAAACTGACCTTAATGTTTATCTCAGATGACACTGAAGTTCTAGCACTCTCAGTCTGAAATGAGGGAAAAGAAACCAGGCGTGTGTGCATGTACACATACAATTATACATTCAAATAAAATCCTAAAATCCTTCTGGGAGCTCATAAACAAGAGTGATGAAAGGTCCAATGAGTCATTGCAGAGGTCATCTTGGCTGCACCAAGATCATATAATTAATTTTAAGGAAAAGTGATTCTTAGATGTAAAAATATGAGGAATAACTGTGAATTATGAAGTGGAGACATCTCTGAAGTTTCCAGTTTGATCTAGTGTTATCTCTTATTATCCACATAGAGGCCTTGGTCTCCTGAAACTGACCTTCTCTCATGAATGACATCCAGCAAAAGCACTGGGGAATCACTGGCTCAGTAAGATGAGGGGTGTGACTGGAGCTAAGGAATTAAAGGAAATATTCACTAATCTCCTTTTGAGCGCCTATTAAATGCCGGACACAAAATCAAATAAAGCATCATCTGCCCTCAAGAAACTCTTTTTTTTTTTTTTTTTTTTTTTTAGTGGAAGACACAAATACATAAATTGATTACTACAGCATGCTAACAACAACAACAACAACAAAAACCTGTTGTCATTGAGTTGAATCTAACTCATGTAGACCCCATGTGTTACAGAGTAGAACTTCTCCATAGGGTTTTCTTGGCTGTAATCTTTACAGAAGCAGATTGCCAGGCCTTTCTTCTGTGACACTGCTGGATAGATTTGAATCACCAACTTTCAGGTCAGCAGTTGAGCGCAAACCATTTACACTACCATGCTGTTTTTGTTAGTTGCCATTGAGTTATTCTGACTCGTGGTGATCCCATGTGTGCAGAGTAGAACTGCTCCATAGGGTTCTCAAGGCTGTGCTAGGTGACCTAGTTACAAGGAGTGCCTGGACACATTTGACATAGACATCATGTGGTAGAAATATAAAATACAATTTATTGGTGATGAACTTATCAGCAGTAGAGTAGTAGAACATACATGGTCCCCTGAGTTCTCTTTATGCCATGGAGCAGTGTGCTGAGGTCACAATGGTAGGATAGTACAGAACATGGGACTTTGACCCTGAAGCACTCTTCACATTTACTGGGAAATGCATGGATCCTCTAGGTAACTATATGGTCATGGTGCTTTCTGGTGAAGGAAATAGATTTATTATAAAAGTGGAGCCTATAGAGTTTGGCCTCTGGAGCACCCTATTTTTAGAGAAGTTACTCAGACTTGCTGACTCACCAACTTGCCAAGCTACAAAGGGGCCATCTAGACTAGCTGCTTCCTTGCTGTGAAGCCCAGAGAGGCATGGATATTCAAAGAAGACTTCCTTGAGGAGGACATTGGAGCTGAGTTTTGAATGGGTTTACTAGATAAGAAAGGGTAAGAACATTCTAGAAAAGATAAGAGCAAGTAAGAAGGAATAGAAGCATGAAGAACACAGGATATTCCTGGAAATGAAAATGGACCAATGTTATTGGGTAATAGAAGTGACACCACAGGACAAGTGGGTGCCAGATCACTGCATCTTGCAGTTTCTAATAGGTCAAACCAATGAGGGATTCCATTGCTTATACTCTTTTTATGCAGACTTCATTTGTTGATGTTGGGAACAGGATTCACTGAATAACCAGGAAAACAAAGATGAAACTATTTAACTCTTAAGTTTGAATCCCACTAGTCTGGGTGTAAACTATAAATATTCTGATATATGTGTACACAGAGAATATTCTTGCTCTTTGTATAGGCAGAGACTCATTTTGCTGAGAAAAGGGGAAAGGAGAGAGACCACTCTTCTGTCTAGAAGAAAGTTTCAAGCTCCAAGAAAATATCATAAGTCTCCAGAGGCAGGCAACTGAGTGAGTGCAAACCAGCACCCCATCTCTGGGCAGTGACCCTTGAATATCCTGTTTTCATCTAATGAGACTGTCCATCAACATCAGCCTATTACTCATTGACTGTCCAATAGGAGTAATGCCCACCTGTGCCCCCAATACTGTCCTCAGCTCCTCGAACAGCTCATTCCTTGAAGAAAATCTCTGTTTCAAGAGCCTAGTACATAAGTTCCTAGGGACTGTGGACACCCAGAGGGATGGGGATGGCTTGAAAAGGAGATTCTCTCCAGTGATCAAATGGAATTAAATACGTGGTATAATATCAATATAAGTAGCTCATGAAAGGTTTTGGTGAGTTGGTAAAACCAATACACTATTTCCCAGAGTGGAATGTCCAAAACAAGACAGGTCTAGAAAAGCATGAGGAGGTTACACCACGGTGAGAACTCATTATGAAAACAAACAGGGTTCTTAAAATCCTTTATTTAATATCTGTAAAACTCAACACTGCAAATTCCTCTTTTCATTTATCTCTTTAAAACACTGAAGGAAAATGTATTTATTTAGAAGCCCACATAAACGTCTTTAAGAAAAGAATCATTAATGTTAATTCCTTTTGTTAAAATGTTTATGTAGTATAAATGTCATTAAATGAGACCTTCCGAATTCTGAATTATGATATTTCAACCTATATTCACTGCATTGACTTTGGTTAGGGGTCAGTTTTTTTTTCCTACCTGATTATCAGAGTATTAAAAATACTTAATAAAAAAGAAATTAAAGTATTACCAATTTAAAAAATATACCAAAAAGGAGGAAATCATGTGTCATTCCACCACCCGGAAGAAACCATCGTTCACTCTGTTAACCTTAAAGCTTTATTTCTTCCCGTCTTTTTACCGTGTAATATTTTTTCATATAGTTGACACCATACTATTGATACAATTTTTCCTCTTTTTTTTTTTTTGACTTGGTATTATATTAAAAGCATTGGCACATTTTCTTGAAATCCAAGAAAGAGTTATTTTCTGAACTTGCTTTACCTATGGTTTTAATCCAGTTCTTGTCTCCATATGTGGTTGAATAGGCAGAGAACACGGACAAGGTGGAGTTACTAGGAATGATGCCAGCCCCTGAGGATGTAATGGAAGTGACTGGAAGGAAGGGAAAAGGAGGTATGCTCCTGGTAAAATGGAAAGCTCTTAGGTGGGGAGAAGGCTTTTGGGAATTCTGTCTTGGGTAACAAATAGAGCAGACATGTTCATCTAGTCTGGGGATGGTGTTAAGAGAGAATTAAAAGGAAAAGGACACAATTACCTGTGTATAAGAAAAATTACCTACTTAGAGCAGTACCTTCCTAGGTATTTCAAAAGAACTGGTTCTAACAGCTGAAGCTGAAAATGACTATGAATGTTGCGACACCCCAGTATGCCAGATACTTGCTGGAACTAACAGAAGAATCTTTCCTGACTAGTAAACAGTAGAACTTTTTTTTACCCAACTGTGAACAGGGGTGGGGACTCATTTCATTCTATCCAAAGTGCCGGTTTCAGTTAATTGACCACGAACCTATATTCTAGCATTTAAAAAACACTAACATTTCTTTAAGGAGACTTGGTGTCTTAGTGGTTAAAGTCCTTTGCTGCTAACCGAAAAGTCGGTTCTTCAAATCCACCAGCTACTCCATGGGAGAAAGATGTGGCAATCTACTTCCGTAAAGATTTCAGTCTAGGAAAACTTCTGGGGTATTTCTATTTTTTTTTTTTTTTTTCTATAGGCTGGCTGTGAGTCAGAAGTGACTCAACAGCAGTGAGCTGGGGCTTAACATTTCTTTTCTTAGAGAACCACTGAGTGAATTTCTTCACAGTGTGTGTGTTCCTGGCTAGCAAATAGATTCAGTTTTGTTTTGATGTTTGGTCTTTGTTTTGTTTTGCTTTCCCTGTTATTTTCATTCTTGTATCTACAAATCATGGGTTGAGTCAAGTATATGTAACACACATAATGCTAATTTTTCCTCTTTGCCTTTGGGTTTAATCCCATTAGTTGTATTTCAAGACAGAAGATGTGTCTCCCCTGAGTCGAGTGGGGACTCTTCTCACCTGCCCAAAATATCAAGAATGACAGAAATGTTGAAGAGAGAGTTTGTCAGGTTTGGTAAATCATACTAATAGAACATGGCTGAGGGGGATGCAAGAAGGGAGGGAGAACAAATATAAAGCCAGGTTTTAAATAAATAGACATGTAACCCACTCAATTATTCAGATATGAGTCTATGGGAAAGATGAGGTATTTAGTCTCTAGGGCTTTGTGTATTCCCCAGTAATGCATGATAAGCCAGTGATGGTGTAAGCTTCTGTCTCTTTAGATTCATACAGGATTTATTGTTCGTGTACAGGTTACATCATAACTAAGGTTAGGGCATTAAAAACTAATAACTCAAGATAGAAATAGCCCTTGGCCAAAACATGAGGTAAGCAAAGCTGACCTTCATCTCCCCTCTGCTCCTGATGCCCATTGGAATGTCCACCCCTGGACATCACACTCGATTCCATTCCCCAAGCTCCAAAACATTCCTACTCCCTCCGCTCATCAGATTTCAACTATAGGAGCACCACACTTCTGGTTCTGGCTCCTTTTGTGTTTCTAAAATGGTGGCTAATTTCTTGGTACACTGATCAAACTTTGAAACTGAAGGAAGTACAGCAAACAATGAATCTATTAGTGACCTTTTCAACAGGGTTTACTAGTATCATGATGTTTAAATCTTGAAAAAAAATGAATGCTGTTGGACTAGGAGGTAAGATACAATTTTCAATACGGACCCTTTTTGGAACTCTCAGATCATAGTCACCAAATAATTTTACACAGACTGACTGAAGCTCTACTTTAAGGGAAGATTACAACAATTATGCTTGTGAAATACCATGCTGGTTTGCCTCCTGAGACTGTTTTTTAATTAAATTGTAGAGCTTTAACGTATTTCATTTTTCAATGGCTGCACGTTATTTTAATTTTTAAAAATATGATCAACCTTATCATCATCCTAGCAATAACAATTACTACTTCTACTTCCACCAGCACAACTACTATATTCATGTTTTGATTCTTTAGTGTGTGCTGGGAAATGGGCCCTCTGCTTCCATGAGAAGCCCTTGATGGGATAACACTTCGGGCCTCCTCTGTGGGTGGAGAATGGGCCTAATGATGAGTGGCATGGAAAGATTCTGGCACCTTTTGGCTCATGTTTCTTCATTAGGTGCAATAAAGGTGTCAAACCCTCAAGCATGTGGCCATACCTTCTCCTCTCTCAGGACTCTAAAATGTTTAAGCTGGCTCTGGAGACCCCATCTCCCAAAGGGCTGGGATTACAAAGACTCCTTGTGGTTTAGGAGTCCTTGGACAGTTAATGTATTTTGGTTGGAGGTTCAAGTCCACTCAGAGGCACCTCAGAAGAAAGGCCTGGTGAAAGATCAGCCATTAAAATCCCTGTGGTGCACAGTTCTTCTCTGATGTGTCTAGGTCGCCATGAGTCAGAAGCAGCTCTGAGACAACTGGTTATTGTGTGGTTTAACCATCTTTGTGAGATCCGTCAGTCATTAAGCGGAAATGTGGATCCTTTTCTAATGTCAGTGTCTATCATTTAGTCGAGAACTATAAGTAGCAGTGCAACTGACCCCACAGAGGCCACTTTAACATTGGTTCTACTCACAGAGTTTTACATGCAGTCTCTCTAACTGCCACAACAACCTTGAGAGGCAATAAATATTACTCTCATTTTGTTAATGATGATGATGTTTTGAGTCATGTGAACAGCTAGTAGAGAAAAAGGATTCCAACCCAGATATATTGCTTCCTATTCTTCATACTTTTGCCCCCAAAATAATCATCCTGAAACACTACTGTCTAGTATTGCTTGATTTTGAACATTAGATAAATAGAATCATACTTTATGTATTTCTGTATGTCTGGTTTCTTTGTCTCATGACGTTTCTCCATGTTGCTCTGTGTAGCTGTACTCCATATTTATACATTGAATAAAATTCAACTCCACAATTTATTTGTTTGTTATAGTTATAAAGGATGTTTAGGTTTTTTATATTTTTTGGTTACTCTGAATAATACCACTATAAACATTTCTTTCACTTGTCTCCTGGTGCACGGATGCACTTTTTATTTTTATAATTAAGTCTTGCTGTACAACTTGGCTTGATATTCAGTCTTAATTTTAGCTATCCTGATGAGTAACGGTACATTCTTGTGGTTTTATTTTGAAATTTCCTAATGTCTAAAGAAGATGAGCACCTTTTCATGTGGTTTTTTTTTTTTTTGGCTATTTTGTTTCCCTATACTGTGGATTGCCATTTAAGCCTCCTTGCCATTCTTTCTACTGGATTTCTACTGGGTTCCTGACTTCTTATTGGTTCATGGGAATACAATATATGATGATACTGACAGTCAAGTATATATGTTGCAAATATCCTCTACCACTCTCTGGTGTACCATCTTGCTGGTATCTTTTGAGGAAAGGAAGTTTTACAATTTAATATAATCAAATGCATTAATCTTTCCTTCATTGTTAGTATTTCTTGTACCTTTTCAAGAAAATATTTTCCTAGCCTGATATAATGAAATAATTTCCTTACATTATCTCCTAAAAACTTTATTTTACTGCTTTCACATTCAACTTTCCCCCACGGAAGGCAAGAACCTTCATACGCAAATTAGGTTGTTTTTGTTTACACTTAACATTAAAGCACTGGGACATGACCATTATAATCAGAAACAAGACAATGATAATACCCATCTTCACCATATTATTGAACACTTTTTTGGAGATCCTAGCCCAGAGCTTGGCAAACTACAACTTGCAGGCCAAATAGGCCCCTGTCTTGTGTAAATAATGGGTTTTTAAAAATAATATTTTATTGTACTTTCAGTGAAGGTTTACATAGAAGTTTAGCTTCCCATTCAACAATATCTACACAAATTGTTTAGTGACATTGTTTACATTCTTCACAATGTTTGAACATTCTCATTGTTTCTGTTCTAGTTGTTCCTTTTCCATTTTAATCTAGCTTCTCTGTCCCCTTACATTCTCATCTTTGCTTTAAAAGAATTGTTGAGGAAGGTGGGGCCAAGACACTTCCTGTGGTCCTTCTTACAACAATAGACCTGAAGAAACAAGTGAATCAATTATATGTGACAATCTAGGAGCTCTGAACATCAACGACAAAGTTGAGGAGTCAGACTGAGCAATGGGGGAGGGAGAGACAATCCAGAGGCACCGAGGATTTGCCAGGTCTGACCTGGCCGGCACCCTGCAGGCTGGACTGGCCGACATGCACAGGCTGAGGCAAGCAGTAGCACTCAGGATGAGTTTTTCACATCAGGAGATGCTGAGAGGCAGCGTCTGCACAAGCCTCTGGAACCAAGGAGGATCTGTGTAAGTTAAGTGCAAGCATTTAACCTACTACGTGGGATCAAAATAACCCTTCCTCTTCTGGGAAGTATCTCTCTCCTCTTCACCCACCCTTCCCTGCTCTGTTCTGGTCCAAGTCTGGCTTCAGTGATTGCTGTGCCCCCTGGACCAGAGTGGGACCCATTGCATGTCCTGAGCCATTCTCCTGGATTTGGAGAGGGAACAAATTAACAAATAACAAACAGGAAAAAATAAGCTGCCATATCCCCTAAACCAAAATCTCAGGCAGGCACAGGCATAAGGGGTCCATGGACTTTGAATGCCTTTCACCCCTGCCTAGACCTGTGTGGGCCCATTTCAACAGTGTAGGCCCTCATTAGCATAGTACAACAGGGTATATACCTGCAGCCTATTTTCAACTGCAACAGGTAAGGGGGAATGACGGATTCATGACATATGACACCACTCTGCCCATTAAGCAGGGTCCTTACATACCCACATCAGGGGCCTGAGGACTGGTGGGTCCACCCACTCCAACTAACCACCCACAAGAAGGGTCCAAGAATAAGTGGTACACCTCCAGTCCTTATAGCCAACAGGATTGGGTGCCCAAAGTCGAACTGCAAAATGCACCCACCTATGCCCTTTAGAGAACAGGGATATACCTTCCAACCAGGCACTCAGGGACCGCTCTCAGCCCCCTACCTTGCTCAGCACATAACCCCCTACTGCAGCCAGATACCTGTGTCTCCTCCAATCACCCCTATGTAACCCTGCCCATCTAGGACTGCAGGTGAGAGCCTGCATCACACTCTTGGTGACCGACAACCTGGATGCCTGAGCTGAATATGCACAAGAAAAATAAATGGATTCCTGGGCTCACTTGCCTAGTAGCAGCTCTAACCACATGGTGACAGGATGTGAGAGCTTCATAGATGCCAATAATTAAGATAGCTCGCATGACCAGCCTATTTGAACATATTAAAACAAAACAAGAAGCTAGGACACAGTAAGCAAACATAAAATAAATAAATATAATAACTTATTGATGGCTCAGAGACAACAGTCAATATCAAATCACATAAAGAGGCAGACCATGATGGCTTCAGCAAGTGACCAACACAAAGAACCAGGAAACCTCCTGTAGGAAGGGAAGGTCTTAGAGTTTCCAGAGGTAGAATTCAAAAGATCAGTATACAGAGCTCTTCAAGAGATCAGGAAGGAGATCAGGCAAATCCAGACAAAGCCAAGGAACACACAGGCAAAGCAATAGAGGAAATTAAGAAGCTTATACAAGAGTAAAATGATAAATTTAACAGGTTGCAAGAATCCATAGAGAGACAACAAATAGAAATCCAAAATATTAACAATAATACCTCAGAATTAGACAATTCAGTAGAAAGTCATAGGAGCAGAATTGAGGCAATGGAAGTCAGAATTAGTGCGACTGAAGATAAAGCACTTGACACCAATTTATTTGAGAAAAACCAGGCTCCTGTAATGGACTGAATTGTGTCCCCCCAAAATACCTGTCAGCTTGGCTAGGTCATGATTCCCAGTATTGTATGATTGTCTACCATTTTTGTCATCTGTTGTGATTTCCCTATGTATTGTAAATCCTATCACTATGATGTAATGAGATGGATTAGTGGCAGTTATATTGATGAAATCTATGAGATTAAACAATGTCTTACGCCAATCTCTTTTGAGATATAAAAGAGAGAAGTGAGCAAAGAGACATGAAGACCTCATACCACCAAGAAAGAAGTACTGTGAACAGAGCGCATCCCTTGGACCTGAGGTTCCTGCACAGAGATGCTCCCAGACCAAGGGAAGACTGGTGCGTCCCAAGGAACTTCTTCCAGAGCTGACAAAGAAAGCCTTCCCCTGGAGCCAGTACCCTGAATTTGGACTTCTAGCCTACCAGACTGTGAGAATAAACTTCCGTTTGTTAAAGCCATCTACTTGTGGTATTTCCGTTATAGCAGCGCTAAGACAAAACTCTAAGAATTATGTGAGAGACTCTATCAATAGGAATAACCTACAAGTGATTGGGGTACCTGAATGGGGGGATAAAAGAAAATATAGGGAGAATTGTTGAGGTCTTGTTGGCAGAAAAACTCATGGAAACTGAAGAGCACCTTGCTCAGAAACAACTGGGCTATAGAAGAAATCAAGTACAGAAAAAAATTCACAGAATCAAATGAGAATAAAAACACTTCCTACCAGAACCTTTGGGTCACAGCAAAAGCAGTGCTCAGAGGTCAATTTATAACAATTAATGCATATACCCAAAAAGAAGAAAGGGCCAAAATCAAAACATTAACCCTACAAGTCGAACAAATAGGAAGAGAGCAGCAAAAGAAGGCCTTGGGCACCAGAAGAAAGCAAATAATGAAAATTAGAGCAGAATTAAATGAAACAGAGAATACAAAAATAATTGAAAGAGTTAACAAGACCAAACCTGGTTCTTTGAAATATCAACAAAATACCTAAACCATTGGCCAAATTGACAAAAGAAAAACAGGAGAGGGAGAAAATAACCAGATAAGAAATGAGATGGGCAATATCACAACAGACCCAACTGAAATTAAAAGAATCATAACAGACCCAACTAAAATTGAAAGAATCAAAACAGAATACTATGAAAAATTGTACTCCAACAAATTTGAAAACCTAGAGGAAATGGACAAATTTCTAGAAACACAATACCTACCTAAACTAACAAAAACTGAGGTAGAAAATTAAATAAACCTATAACAAAAGAAGAGATTGAAGAAGTAATTTAAAAACTTCCAACAGGAGGCAGGGCCAAGACGGTGGAGTAGTCAGATGCTTCCTGTGATCCCTCTTACAACAAAGACCAGGGAAAAGAAAGTGAATTGATTATATATGACAATCTAGGAGCCCTGAACATCAAAGGCTAAGCTGAGGAATCAGATTGAGCAGCAGGGGGAGGGAGAGATGATTCAGAAGCAGTAAGGAGCTGCCAGATATGACCTGGCAAGAAACAGCATCCCACGGCATGGATCCTCTGGTGCCAGCACAGTGAGACAAGCAGTGGCATTCATGATGTCTTCCACATTGGGAGAGACCAAGCAGCAGAGAGTTCACTCACGCCTCCTGAATCATCAAAAAGCAGTGCTCTTGGCATAAGTACTTGTCTCTCATCTACACTGTGGGCCGAAAAACACCCCTTTGGAAAAAACTTTTTCCCATTTCATTGAACCTTCCCCTTTCTGCACTAGGTCCCGAGCCAGTTTCAGTGATAGCTGCTTCCCCTGGGCTGGAAGTAAGGCCTGTAGTGCACCTGGAGCTATCCTCCTGGCCTTGGAGAAGGAACAAGTTAACAAACAGGGAAAAATAATCTTCCCCCTCAGCTGGGAACTCGGGGCAGAAACAGCACCTTTGCCTAGGCACAGGCATAAGTGGTCCACAGCCTTTGAATGCCTTTCGCCTTTGCATAGACCTGTGTGGGCCCAGTTCAACAGTGTAGGCCCTCATTAGCACAGTACAACAGGATATATATCTAAAGTTTAACTTCAACTGTTTCAGCTATATAATGGAGAGTCAGGTTCGTGACACATGACATTGCTATGCCTATTAAGCAGTGTCCTCACTTACCCACACCAGGGGCCTAAGGACAGGTGGCTTCCCCTCTGCCACCTAGCCACCCTCAACAGGAGTCCAAGGATAAGTGGTGCCTCCCAGTGCTTACAGCCAATAGCATTAGGTGCCCACAGTCTGGCTGCAAAAACCACCCACCTAGCCACTGTAGGGAACAGGGACACGCTTTCCTCACAGATACTCAGGAGCGGTTGTCAGCTCCCTTGCCTTGCTCAGCATGTGACCCCCTACTGTAGCCAGATACTTGTGCCTACACTATTCACCCCTGCTTGTCTTAAGACTGTAGGTGAGAGCCTGCATGACACGCTTAATGACCAACTGCCTGGACACCTGAGCTGACTCCATACAAGAAAACAAAATGGACTCCTGGGCTCATACACCTAGTAGCAGCTCTAACCAGATGGTGACAGGAAGTTAGATATTCAAATGTGCGAATAATCAGTCTAGTTCACTTGAGCAGCCTATTTAGGCATGTCGAAACAAAACAAGAAGCTAGGACACAGTAAGCAAATGTAAGATAAATAAATACAATAACTAACTTATTGATAGTTCAGAGACAACAGTCAATATTAAATCATATAAAGAAGCAGACCATGGTGGCTTCAGCAAGCTCCGAAAACAAAGAATCAAGAAATCTTCCAGATGAAGAGAATTTCCTGGAACTATCAGAGGTAGAATACAAAAGATTAACATACAGAACTCTTAAGAGATCAGGAAGGAGATAAGGCAAAACACAGAACAAGCCAAGGAATGCACAGGCATAGCAGTAGAGCAACTTAAGAAGATTAGAGAAGAGCATAATGACAAATTTAATAGGCTGCAAGAATCCATAGAGAGACAGCAATCAGAAATTCAGAAAAGTAACAAAATTTCAGAAGTAGACAACTCAATAAAAAGTCATAGGAGCAGAATTGAGGAACGGAATTCAGAATTAGTGAGACTGAAGATAAAGCACTTAACAACACATATGAGGAAAAATCAGAAAAAAGAATAAAAAAAAATGAAAAAACACTAAGAATTATGTGGGACTCTATCAAGAGAAATAACCTTTGAGTGATTGGAGTCCCAGAACGGGGTGGGGGTGGGGGGAGAAGAATAACAAAAAGTACAGAGAATTGTTGAAGATCTGTTGACAGAAAACTTCCCTGAAATCGTGAAAGATGAGAAGATGCCTATCCAGGATGTTCATTGAACCCCACACAAGGTAGATCCCAAAAGAAAGTCACCAAGTCATATTATAATCAAACTTGCCAAAATCAAAGATAAAAAGAGAATTTTAAGAGCAGCTAGGGATAAACAAAAAGTCACCTACAAAGGAGCATCAATAAAATTAAGCTCAGACTATTCAGCAGAAACCACGCAGGCAAAAGGCAATGGGATGACATAAATAAAGCCCTGAAGGAAAAAAATGCCAGCCAAGAATTACATATTCAGCAAAACTGTCAAATATCATGGCAAAATTATCACATTTCCAGACAAACAGAAGCTTAGGGAATTTGCAAAAACAAAACAAAAATTACAAGAAATACTAAAGGGAATCCTTTGGTTAGAAAATCAGTAACATCAGATAACAACTCAAGACTAGAACACAGGACACAGCAACCAGATTTCAACCCAGACAGTGAAATCACAAAAACAAATCAAAGCTAAAATGCCCAAAACAGGAAAACAGATGTAATTTTGTAAAACATAACAACATTAAATCAAAAAAGCGGGACTAAAAAATGTAGTCATCGATCTTTCATATGAAGAGTAAGTCAAGGTGATATAAAGAAATAAAAGTTAGGTTTAAACTTAGAAAAATAAGGGTAAATATTAAGGTAACCACAAAGGAAACTAACAATCCTACACATCAAAATAGAAACAAGAAAAACATAAACACTCAGCAAATACAAAAGCAACAACGATGAAAACCAGGAAAAAACAATATATAAAGAAAAGGACTCAGCACAGAAAATTAAGTGGAACAAAGAAACTGTCGACAACACACACACATATACAAAAACTCAAAATGACAGCATTAAACTCACACCTATCAATAATTATCCTGAATGTAAATGGACTAAAAAATGCACCAATAAAGAGACAGAGAGTGGCAGAATGGATTAAAAAAAAAAATGACCTGTCTATATGCTGCCTAAAAGGGACAAGCCTTAGACTTAAAGACACAAACTGAAACTCAAAGGATGGAAAAAAGTATACCAAGCAAAGAACAATCAAAAAAGAGCAGGAGTGGCAATATTAATTTCTAACAAAATAGACTTTAAAGTAAAATCCACCACAAAAGATAAGGAAGGACGCTATATAAGGATTAAAGGGTCAATATACCAGGAGGATATAACCATAATAAATATTTATATACCCAATGACAGTGCTGCAAAATACATAAAACAAACTCTAACAGCATTGAAAAGAGAGATAGACAACTCCACAATAATAGCAGACTTCAACACACCACTTTCAGAGAAGGACAGAATATCCAGAAAGAAGCTCAATAAAGACACAGAGGATCTAAATGCCACAATTAGCCAAACTGACCTCACAGACATATATAGAATACTCCACCCAACGGCAGCCAAGTATAGTTTCTTTTCCAAAGCACATGGAACATTCTCTAGAATAGACCACATATTAGGTCATAAAGGAAGCCTTAACAGAATCCAAAACATTGAAGTATTACAAAGCACGTTTTCTGACCATAAAGCCATAAAAGTAGAAATCAATAACAGAAAAAGCTAGGAAAAAAAAATCAAACAAATGGAAACCAAAAAATACCTTGATCAATAACTACTGGGTTATAGAAGAAATCAGGGACAGAACAAAGAAATTCACAGAATCAAATGAAAATGAAAACACTTCCTACCAGAACCTTTGGGACACAGCAAAAGCGATGCTCAGAGGTCAATTTATAGCAATAAATGCACACATCCAAAAACTTCCAGCAAATAAAAGCCCTGGCCCTGAAGTCTTCACTGGAGAATTTTACCAAACTTTCAGAGCAGAGTTAACACCACCAATACTAAAGGTGTTTCAGAGCATAGAAAAGGACGGAATACTCCCGAACTCATTCTATGAAGCCAGCATAACCCTGATACTAAAACCAGGTAAAGACACCCCAGAAAAAGAAAATTATAGATCAATATCCCTCATGAACATAGATGCAAAAATCTTCAACAAAAATGTAGCCAATAGAATTCAACAACGTATCAAAAAAATAATTCACCATGACCAAGTGGGATTCATAACAGGTTCACACTTGAAAAACAATCAATGTAATCTATCACACGAATAAAACAAAAGATAAGAACAACATGATCTTATCAATTGATGCAGAAAAGGCATTTGACAAAGTCCAACGGCCCATTCATGATAAAAACTCTCAGCAAAATAGGAACATAAGGAAAATTCCTCAGCATAATAAATGGTGTTTATACAAAGCTACCGACCAACATCATCCTAAATGGAGAGAGTCTCAAAGCATTTCCCTTGAGAACGGGAACCAGACAAAGATGCCCTTTATGACCACTCTTATTCAACATTGTGCTGGAGGTCCTAGCCAGGTCATTTAGGCTAGATAAAGAAGTAAAGGGCACCAAACTAGTAAGAAGGAAGTAAAAGAATCTCTATTTGCAGATGACATGATCTTATACACGGACAACCCTAAAGAAAGCTCAAGAAAACTACTGAAACTAACAGAAGGTTTCAGCAGAGCATCAGGATACAAGATAAACATACAAAAATCAGTTGGATTTCTCTACACCAACAAAGAGAATGTCTAGGAGAAAATCACCAAATCAACAGCATTTACAATAGCTCCCAAGAAGATAAAATACTCAGGACTAAATCTAACCAGATGTATTAAAAAAAAAAAAAAAACTACAAGACACTACTGCAAAAAAAAAAAAAAAAAGACCTACATAAGTGGAAAAACATATCTTGCTCATGGGTAGGAAGACCCAACATTGTGAAAATGTCAATTCTACCCAAAGTGATCTACAGACACAATGCAATCTCGATCCAAATTCCAATGACATTTTTTAACTAGATGGAAAAACAAATCACCAACTTTATATGGAAAGGGAAGAAGCCCCTTATAAGTAAAGCATTACTGAAGAAGAAGATCAAAGTGGGAGGCCTCACACCACCTCACACTACCTAATTTTAGAAACTATTATACAGTCACAGTAGTCAAAACAGCCTGGTACTGATACAACAGATACATACACCAATGGAACAGAATTGAGAATCCAGATGTAAATTCATCCACCTATGAGCAGCTGGGAAGCCCTGGTGGTTAAGTGTTACAACTGCTAACCAAAAGGTTGGCAGTTCAAATTCACCAGGCACTCCTTGGAAACTCTATGGGGCAGTTCTACTCTGTCCTATAGGGTCGTTATGAGTCAGAATCGATTCAACGGCAGTGGGTTTGGTTTTGGTTTTCGGTATGAGCAGCTGATACTCAACAAAGGCCCAAAGTCTGTTAAATGGGGAAAATACAGTCTCTTTAACAAATGGTATAACTGGATATCCATCTGCATAACTGGATATCCATCAGCAAAAAAAATGAAACAAGACCCATACCTCACACCATGTACAAATACTAACTCAAAATGGATCAAAGACCTAAATATAAAACCTAAAATGATAAAGATCATACAAAAAAAAAGGAATAACTCTAGGAGCCCTAATACATGGCATAAACAGAATACAAACCATAACTAACAATGTACAAACACCAGAGAGAAACTAGATAACTGGGAGCTCCTAAAAATTAAACACTTATGCTCATCAAAAGACTTCACCAAAAGAGTAAAAAGACAACCTACAGACTGGGAAAAATTTATGGCTAGGACATGTGACATATCCTATAAGAGTCTAATCTCTAAAATCTATAAGCTATCGCAAAATGTCTACACGAAAAAGACTATCCAATTAAAAAATGGGCAAAGGATATGAACAGACACATCACCAAAGAAGACATTCAGGCAGGTAACAGGCACATGAGGAAATGCTCATGGTCATTAGCCATTAGGGAAATGCAAATCAAAACTACAAAGAGATACCATCTCACCCCATGAGGCTAGCACTAATCCAAAAAACACAAAATAATAAATGTTGGAGTGGTAGTGGAGAGACTGGAACACCTACGCAGTGCTGGTGGGAATGTAAAATGGTACAACCACTTTGGAAATTGATTTAGCACTTCCTTAAAAAGTGAGAAATAGAAGTACCATATGATCCAGCAATCCTACTCCTTGGAATATATTCTACAGAAATAAGAGCTGTCACATGAAAAGATATATGCACAACCATGTTCATTGCAACACTGTTCGCAATAGCAACAAGATGGAAACAAACTAGGTGCCCATCAATGGACAAATGGATAAACAAATTATGGTATATACACATAATAGAATACTAAGCAGCAGTAAAGAACAATGATGAATCCGAGAAACATCTTACAACACGGGTGAATCTGGAAGGCATTATGCTGAGTGAAAATGTATGAGACCACTATTATAAGAACCCCCAAAAAATGTTTAAACATAGAAGAAAGCATTTTTTGATGGTTACAAGGGTGGGGAGGGAGAGGTGGGGTATTCACTAATTAGAAAGCAGACAAGAATTATTTTAGGTGACGGGAAGGACAACACACAGTACAGGGAAGGTGAGCATAACTGAACTAAACCAAAAGCTAAGAAGTTTTCTGAACACAACCAAATACTTCGAGGGCAGAGTAGCAGGAGCGAGGGTCTGGGTACCACATGGTTTTGGGGGACATCTAGGTCAACTGGCCTAACAAAGTTTATAAAGAAAATGTTCTGCATCCCTCTTTGGTAAGTGCTGCTTGGAATCTTAAAATCTTTTGAGCGGCCATCTAAGATGGATCAGTTGTTTCCAACCCACCTGGAGTAAAGGAGAATGAAGAACACCAAAGACACAAGAAAAATATTAGCCCAAGAGACGAAAGGACCACGTAAACCAGAGACTCTATCGGCCAGAGACTAGAAGAACTAGATGGTGCCCAGCTAACGCCAATGACTGCCCTGACAGGGAACACAACAGAGAGTCCCTGATGGAGCAGAAGAAAAGTATGGTGCAGAGCTCAAATTCACATAAAAAGACCAGACTTAATGGTCTGACTGAGACTAGAGGAACCTTCAAAGACACGGCCCTCAGACTCTCTGTTAACCCGGAACTAAAACCATTCCTGGAAGCCCACTCTTCAGACAAAGATTAAACTGGACTATATGGTCGCCCCTTAAAGTGTTGAAAAGCAGGAAGTCACCCTGAAGACTAAGGTGCACCTGACCCAAGCCATGGTATTTTCAATTGCCTCATATGCATGTGAAAGCTGAACAATGAATAAGGAAGACCGAAGAAGAATTGATGCCTTTGACTTGTGGTGTTGGTGAAGAATATTGAATATACCATCGACTGCCAAATGAATGAACTAATCTGTCTTGGAAGACGTACAACCAGAATGCTCCTTAGAAGTAAGGATGGCAAGACTGCGTCTTACATACTTTGGACATGTCATCAGGAGGGATCAGTCCCTGGAGAAGGACATGATGCGTGGCAAAGTACAGGGTCAGTGGAAAAGAAGAAGACCCTCAGTGAGGTGGATTGACACAGTGGCTGCAACAATGAGCTCAAGCATAACAACGATTGTGAGGATGGCGCAGGATGGGGCAGTGTTTCATTCTGTTGTGTATGGGGTCACTATGAGTTGGAATACACTCCACGGCACCTAACAACAACAACAACAACCTAGGGTCACTATGAGTAGGAATCAGCTTGTCAGCAATGGCTACGGTATGGTATAAAAGAGAAAATAATACTGGTGAAGAGTGTGCTTCTTAGTTCAAGCAGATACACAAGACTAAATGGGCGGCTCCTGTCCAGAGGCAGGATGAAAAGGCAGAAATGGGTAAAAGCTGGTTGGATGGACACGGGAAATCCAGGGTATAAAGGAGGAGTGTGCTATCACATTAGAGGGACTGTGGCTAGTGTCACATAACAATGTGTGTATAGATTTTTGTATGAGAAACTAGAGCTGTAAACTTTTACCTAAAGCACAATAAAAATTAAATACCATTTTAAAAAAAGAATTGTTGACCACTGCAAATAAAATCTAATTTGAGCTCAATTATACTCATCCATTTACCTATTTTCTACAGCAGCTTTTGTATTACAACAGCAAAGTTCAGTAGTTGAGACAGAAACCGTATGGCTCATAAACCCTAAAATGTTTATTACCGGATCCTTTACAGAAAAAGATTGCCTATACCTTTTCTACTCCATGTTATATGTATGGGTATGTATGTGTATATGTATATACACCCAGTGCCGTCGAGCCGATTCCGACTCATAGAGACCCTACAGGACAGAGTAGAACTGCCCCACAGAGTTTCCAAGGAGCACCTGGCAGATTCGAACTGCCGACACTTTGGTTAGCAGCCATGGCACTTAACCACTATGCCACCAGGGTCTCCATATATATATATGGACAATATAATCTGTATACAATTTATATTTAATGAAACAGGGTATTGAAATTGGTAAGGAAACATTATATTATTGTCCATTTTTTGTTGTTAGGTGCCACTGAGTCAATTTCAATTCATGTTCATCTCACATGACAGAGTAGAACTGTTCCATAGGGTTTTCGACGCAGTAATCTTTAGAGGAACAGACTGCCAGGTCTTTCTTCCGTAAAGCTTCTGGGCGAGTTCAAACCACCAGTCTTTCAGTTAGCAGCCTAGTGCTTAACCATCGCACCATCAAGCCTCTTCGTTGTCTACCTAGAAAATCTAAATAAATCAATGAAAAGAAAAACGCTAGAACTAATGATGGAATTAAATAGAGAGACATTATAAGAATAAATATGAAAAGAAACACTTATAACTTGTTATGGGTTGAATTTTGTCTCCCCAAAATATATGTTCAAGTCTTAATCCCCTAATACCTGTGAATGTAAACTTATTTAGAAATAATATATTAGTAGAAGTAATTAGTTAGCATGAAGTCATAGTGGAGTAGGGTGGGTCCTAATTCAGTACGAGTGGTGTGCTTATAAGAAGGGGAGAGAAGGTACAGAACACAGGCACACAGCGAAGATGGAGGTAGAGATTGGTGTCACACTGCCATAAACCAAGAAACACTGAGAGCAACCAGAAGCTATAAGAGACAAGGAAGGATTACTCCCTTGGAGCCTTCAGAGTATGGCCAGGCAAACACCTTCATTTCAGACTTTTAGTCTCCAAAACAGTGAAAGAATACATTTTTGTTTTTTTTAAGCCACCTACTTTTCGATAATTTGTTATGGCAGCCCTAGGGAAACTAATACACTAATACATAACTGATAAATAATCAGAAAATATTATGATACAGGGTCCCATTTACAAGACTGATAAAATTTTAGTATTACTAGTAACAATCTTCAGCCTCTGAAGATTTTAAGTAAAATTGCAATGATTTGTACACTAATTGTTGTTGTTGCTGTTAGGTGTCATCGAGTCGATTCCGACTCATAGCGGCCATATAGGACAGGGTAGAACTGCCCCATAGGGTTTCCAAGAAGCAGCTGGTGAATTTGAACTGCGAACCTTTTGGTTAGCAGCTGAACTCTTAACCACTGTCACGAATTGAATTTTGTCACCCAAAAATGTGTGTCATCAATCTTATCCTTTGAGACTCTTCCATAAGGCCATGGAGCTATGCTGTTGATATGGCCCTGTTCCTTTCTGAGCCTTTTTCTTCATTCTCTGTAACTGAGTCTCTCATCTTGTTATTCAGCTGGGATCCCGAGTTCCTCTAGAACTAGACACCAACTTTTTTTAAAAGTAAACATTTTATTCAAATAAAAACTCCATCAGATTTTGCCTTCTTCCCTTATCAAGGCTAGAGTCCCAGCTTTGTCACTCTGTACTGGAACCACCAGCGGGAAGCATTGTTTTCAGGAAGTGTTATTTTCATAAGTTTCATTAGCACAGGCGACCCCTCTCCAGTTCTGTTCAGCTCCTTGGTGGAGGCTGTCTTTCCTACCCCTACCCTATGCCTTCCTGTGGAGCAGTTCTCTTGCCTTTTGTTTTTATGTTTTTGATATGTTCTTTTTTTAAAAAAAAAAATCTCAGCAAACTGGGAGTAGAAGAGAATCTCCTTAAAATGATAATGGGTATTGTTATGGATTGAATCCTGTCCCCCCAAAATATGTAGTGAAATCCTGGCCCCCTGATGGCACAATGGTTAAGTGCTCAGCTACCAACCAAAAGGTTGAAAGTTTGAATCCACCCAGCAGCTCCTGGGTGAAAGAACTGGCAATCTATTCTCGTAATGATTAGAAAACAGCCTAGAAAACCCTATGGGGAAGTTTTACTCTGTCACATGAGGTTACTATGAGTCAAAACTGACTCAACAACAACATACCTATAAACATGATCTTGTTTGGCAATGGGGTTTTCTTTGTTATGTTAATTATATCATATCTAAGTATATTGGGTTCTAAATCTAATCACTTCTGCGTTAGGAAAAGAGCAGAATGGACACAGAGATACACTTGGGGAAGACAAACACTATGTAAGGATCATCTACAAGCCATGGAAGCGAGGAAGGCCCAGGCCTACCAACGAATAAGAAGCTGACACAGCTGAGACCTTAATTTGGACTTTTAGCCTCCAGCACTGTGAGAAAATAAATCTCTGTTCATTAAAGCTAAAAAAAAAAAAAGTGTGTCAACTTGATTAGGCCATGACACTCAGTATTATGTGATTGTCCTCCATTTTGTGATTGTAATTTTATGTTAAAGAGGATTAGGGTGGGATTATAACACTCTTACTAAGGTCATATACTGGAACCAGTGTAAAGGGAGTTTCCCTGGGGTGTGGCCTGCACAAAAGACAAAAGGAAAGGGAAGCAAGCAGAGAGTTGGGGATCTCATACCACCAAGAAAGCAGTGTGGGGAACAGAGGGCATCCTTTGGACCCGGGGTCCCTGCGTGGCAAAGCTCCTCGTCCTGGAGAAGGTTGACAAGAAGGACCTCCCTCTAGAGTCTGCAGACAGAGAAAGTCTTCCTCTGGAGCTGACACCCTACATTTGGACTTCTATCCTATTGGACTATGAGAGAATAAACATCTATTTGTGAAAGCAATTCACTTGTAGTATTTCTGTTATAGCAGCACTAGATGACTAGGACAACCACTGTGACACCAGGACCCCACATACATTAATTAGGGAAAAAATTCTCATGTTTATAACATAGTCTTCTAATCAAGGAAAGTCACTTTATTTATCCAAGTTCTCCTTTACAATTTTTCATGATAGCCAAGACTCCAAATAGTTTCTCTAGATGGAATGTGGAATGCTCCTCTAGGTTTGGCATCATTATCTGTAACATGGGGAGAAAAAAAAAATCTGTCCTACTCACCTCACTTGATCACTGAGGATATAAAATAGAATGCTAGATTTAAAAAGTGCTTTGAAAAATTATATTAAATTAAAAAATGGTATTAATAGCATTCCCATTTAATTTTAGGTGAAAAGGAGAATGAGAGCAATCCAACAGGCACATCAGTAGAGAGTGGAAAGAGGGTAACATAAAGGGAAAGTTAGATAAGAAGTTATACCAACAGCAACTGCTGTCGAGTTGACTCCAGCTAATGGCAACTCTGTATGTGTCAGATTAGGCTTGAGTTTCACAGGATTTTCAATGGCTGATTTTTCAGAAGTAGATCAACAGGACTTTGACCCTCCAACATTTCAACTGAGCATGTTAACCATTTGCACCACCCAGGAACTCCAAGATGAGAGGCTAAGGCAACCCAAGTTCATCTTCTTTACTTTAGTCTTTGGAAAATAGACAATTTTGTGTGATGTGCACATTAGACATGCCTACCTGTTTAATACATGTGACAGTTGGAATTTGCTTGGAAAACACATGAAGGGTATTGTCCAGGAAATGGATCAATGATACTTCACAAATAATGTTTATGGAGTAACAAGACTGCTAGACTGAGAAGGTAGAAACAGTAAGCAGATGTGAACGGAAGAGAAGGCTCAAAAGAAAAGTGATTATTGCTACATGCTAAAAGCTGTAGCAGATGCACCTGGGTGTTGGGTAAAGACTCAAAAGCTGCAACGCAGACAGCTGGTGCTGGAGAAAAAAAGCTCGGAGGGGAGGGCTCTTTGCAATACAATAATCTTATTGTCGCTGAGGGTGAGAGGGTGAGGCTGTCCTCCCCCTCTTCCACACCTCCTCTTTCTCTTCTCTTCTCTTCTCTTCCAGCTGCTTGATATGCATTCAACCATATTTTGAGTAGAGTTATTTTAATCTTCAAAATTGCCTGTGCTGTTTCTTTTAATGTTATTTCATCTGAATATGTTTATGTATATATTCCCCTTGGTGTGTGTGTGTAAGATGTACGTCTTACACACATACACATGTACCTCTTATGCCCTTATAATTGATACGCAGATGACAGAAAGATACAAAGTAAGGGCCTTTTACTCAGGTCAGCTTCCTAGGAAAGCCCCTGCGGAGTGGGGGAATAAAGAGTTTGTAAGCGGTCAGGCTATCTCTGGCTCATGCCAGAACCATGACACTCCACAAAAAACCTCCATGATGACCGTGGGCAAAGGTAGAACATCGGACCTACTGTGTGTTTTTATTGTGAAGGTGTGATCTTCAAAGATAAATGATGTTGGAGAAGTAGGTTCCTAAACTGGGATGATTATCAGATCCCCTGTGGGGAGAGGAGCAATTTTAACAATGCCTATATTCAGAGCCAAAGCTGAGGATGGAGTGGGTATTAGGAATTCATACTGTTGAAAAGCTCTGTTTCTGATGATCAGTTAGATTTGATAACTCCTGGAATAAAGGCAAAAGGGACTATGTTGTCCTCCTACCTGGCTAGGAGTTCTTGAATTGTTGAAATCTGTGTGGGGCTCAGTTTGCTCATCTGAAGATTAGCAAGGGGGATCTTTAAGATCCCTTCCAAATCTTTGCCTCTATGATGCTTTAGAAAATCAATCACAGTAGAAGATGTGCTACAGTTCAAACCTCTTAAAACAGGTTTTCATTAGAAAGACAATTCACCATAGGACTGTCTCGTAGAAAGCATCTTGAGGAAAGAGATGTGGCACATGTTAGTTAGACTGACTGAAATCATTCATTCAACATTCAACAATAGTTGACTGAGAGCCTTTTCTGTGCCAAGCACTGTGTATACATTGAGTAGATCAAGAAAATACCACACACATAATCTCTGCCCCTCATGGAACTAGCTTCTAAAAGGGGAAGGCAAAGAATAAACTGATAGTCAAAGAAAAACAATGACCACACAGTAGGACAAGTGGCATGCAGGACATGAACGGAATGATATGATAGAAAGTAATTTAGCAGGGTGGGATTAGGGTATCCACTTCAGAAAGGATGTTCATGGAAGGCCTCATAAAGGAGGAAAGAAAGCCCATTACCCAAATAAAGGAAGAGGTGTTTTCTAGCCAGAGGAAGAGCAAGTTCCACAAATCCTGAGACAGCAAAGAACTTGATGGGTTGTAAGATTCAGAAAGAGGGCTCTGAAGGGAAATTACATGGTCGAATTTATGTTTTATGAGCCATTATGGCTTCTAGTTGGAAAATGACTTGCAGGCAGTGAAAGCAAGATAACACCTTGGATATATTGTCATTGGATACGAGATGATGGTGACTTGGAAAGGGCCATTGGCAGTGAGATAGAAAGAAGTGGCCAGATTTGGAGCTGTTTTAGATGTGGGAATAGATCTTCCTGAAAAGAAAATAACACACAGCTCCTTACAGTGACAGAGTAATGTGGAAGTAAATGTCTGGGCTTTGGAGCCACTGTGACTTACTATGTGACCTTAATCAAATTATGTACTTCTTCTTTGCCTCAATTGTCTTGTTTATAAAATGGAGATAATAGCGCTAGAAGTGTGGGTTGTTTTACAGATTAAAATTGTTGTTATTAGCTGCTGTCAAGTTGGTTCCAACTCATAGGGACCCCACGTAAAACAGAACCAAACACTACCTAGTCCTGAGCCGTCCTCACAATTGTTGCAATGTTTGAACCTATTGTTGCTGCCACGATGTCAATTCATCTCATTGAGCATCTTCCTCTTTTTCACTGACCCTCCATTTTACCATGCATGATGTACTTCTCCAGGGATTGGTCCCTCCTGATAACATGTCCAAAGTATGTGAGAAGTCTCATCATCACCACTTCTAAAAGGCATTCTGGCTGTACTTCTTCCAAGATATACTTGTTCATTCTTTTGGCAGTCCATGGTATATTCAATATTCTTTGCCAACACCATAATTCAAAGGCATCAATTCTTCTTCTCTCTTCCTTATTCATTGGCCAGCTGTCACATGCATATGAGACGACTGAAAACACCATGGCTTGGGTCAGGTGCACCTTAGTCCTCAAAGTGACATCTTCCTTTCTTAAGACTTTCAAGAGATCTTCTGCAGCAGATTTGCCCAAATGCAATGCAATTTTTGATTTCTTGACTGTGGTTTCCATGGGTGTTGATTGTGGATCCAAGTAAAATGAAATCCTTGACAACCTCAATTTTTTCTCCATTTATCATGATGTTGCTTATTGGCCCAGTGTCATGGATTGAATTGTGTCCCCCTGCCCCCAAATATCTGTCAGTTTAGCTGGGCCAAGAGTCCCAGTATTATATGATTTTCCACCATTTTATGTGATTTCCCTATGTGTTGTAAATCCTATTACTATGATGAAATAAGACGGATTATCGGCAGTTATATTGATGAGGTCTACAAGATTAGGAACTGTCTTAAGCCAATCTCTTTCTAGATACAAAAGAGAGAAGCGAGCAGAAAGACATGGGAACCTCATGCCACCATGAAAGCAGCACTGGGAGTAGAGTGTGTCCTTTGCACTGGAGGTTTCTGCGCTTAGGTGCTCCCAGACCAAGGAAAGACTGATGACAAGGACCTTCCTCCAGAGCCAACAGAGAGAGAAAACCTTCCCCTGGAGCTGGCGCCCTGAATTTGGACTTCTAGCCTACTGGACTGTGAGAGAATAAAATTCTCTTTGTTAAAGCCACCCATGTGTGGTATTTCTGTTATAGCAGCACTAGATGACTAAGACATTCAGTTATGAAGATTTTTGTTTTCTATATGTTGAGGTGTAATCCATATACAGAAGGCTGTAGTCTTTGATCTTCATCAATAAGTGCTTCAAGTCCTTTTCACTTTCAGCAAGCTAGGCTGTGTCATCTGCATTTCACAGGTTGTTAATGAGTCTTCCTCCAATCGTGATACCATGCTCTTCTTCATATAGTCCACCTTCTCGAATTATTTGCTCAGCATACAGATTGAATAAATATGATGAAAGGATACAACCCTGACACACATCTTTCCTGACTTTAAACCACATAGTATACCCTTGTTTCGTCCAAATGACTGCCTCTTGATCTATGTATAGGTTCCTCATGAGCACAATTAAGTGTTCTGTTATCCATAATTTGTTATGATCCACACAGCTGAATGCCTTTACATAGTTAATAAAACAGAGGCAAACATCTTTCTGATATTCTCTGTTTTCAGCCAGGATCCATCTGATATCAGCAATGATATCCCTCATTCAATGTCTTCTGAATCCAGTTTGAATTTCTGGCAATTCCCTGTCAATATACTGCAGTGGCCACTTTTGCATGGTCTTCAGCAAAATTTTACTTGCATGTGATATTAATGATATTGTTCGATAATTTCCTCATTTGGTTGGATCACCTTTCTTTGGAATAGGCATAAACATGGATCTCTACCAGTTGGCTGGGCAGGTAACTGTCTTCCAAATTTCTTGGCATTGAGCACTTCCAGTGCTACATCCATTTGTTGAAACATCTCAGTTGTTATTCTGTCAATTCCTTGAGACTTGTTTTTCACCAGTGTCTTCGGTGTAGCTTGGACTTCCTCAGTACCATCTGTTCTTGATCTTATGCTATCTTCTGAAATTATTGAACATCGGCCAATTCCTTTTGGTACAGTGACTCTGTGTATTCCTTCCATCTTTTGAAGCTTTCTGCATTGTTCAGTATTTTGCCCATAGAATCTTTCAATATTGCAACTCGAGGCTTGAATTTTTTCTTCAGTTCTTTCAGCTTAAGAAATGCCAAGCATGTTCTTACCTTTTGGATTTCTAACTCCAGCTCTTTGCACATGTATTATAATACTTTATTTTGTCTTCTCGAGCCACCCTTTGAAATCTTCTTTTCAGTTCTTTTACTTCATCATTTCTTCCTTTTGCTTTAGCTGCTAGATGTTCAAGAGCAAGTTTCAGCGTCTCCTCTGACATCCATTTTGATCTTTTCTTTCTTTCCTGTCTTTTTAATGACCTCTTGCTTTCTTCATGTATGATGTCCTTGATGTCATTCCACAACTCATCTGGTCTTCTGTCATTAGTGTTTAACGCATCAAATCTATTCTTGAGAATGTCCCTAAGTTCAAGCGGGATATACTCAGGGTTGTACTTCCACTCTCGTGGTCTTGTTCTAATTTTCTTCAGCTTCAACTTCAACTTGCATGTGAGCAATTGATGGGTTGTTCAGCACTTGGCCCTTGGCCTTGTTCTGATGATATTGAGCTTTTCCATGGTCTCTTTCCACAGATGTAGTCAATTTGATTCCTGCATATTCCATCTGGCGAGGTCCATGTGTATAGTCGCTGTTTAAGTCAGTGAAAAAAGGTATTTTCAGTGAAGAAGCTGTTGGTCTTGTGAAATTCCATAAGGCAATTTCTGGCATCATTTATATCACCAAGGCCATATTTTCCAACTGTGGATCCTTCTTCTTTGATTCCAACTGTTGCATCCCAATCACCAGTAATTATTGATGCACCCTGGTTCGGTCAATTTCAGACAGCAGAAACTGATGAAAGTCTTCAATTTTGTCATCTTTGGCCTTACTGGGTGGTGCATAAATTTGAATAATAGTCATATTATCTGGTCTTCCCTGTAGGCGTATGAATATTGTCTTATCACTGACAGTGTTGTACTTCAGGATAAATCCTGAAATGCTCTTTTTCACAATGAATGCAATGCCGTTCCTCTTCAAGTTGCCATCCCTGGCATAATAGACCATATGATTTGTCTGATTCAAAATGGCCAGTACCAGTCCATTTCAGCTCACTAATTCAGCTCACTAATGCCTAGGATATCAATGTTTGTGCATTCCATAAATGAAATGAAATGGGGAGAAGTTATATCATTAATATATTAAAATAGTAGGTTAGGGGTTCCCATTATAGCCTTGGTGTATTAGCTTATAAAGGCCAGCCCTCCTGCTGAGAACAATTATAAAAACTGGATAAATTTAAAAATAATGTTTGAAGCCATTGGAAAACTACTACTACTATGAAGACTTAACAAGCCAAGGTATGGTCTAAAAGGGAGGCACAAAGAAGTGAACCAAAGAATTTGTTCCCTCTTTTCTCTTAAGTTTGTGAGGCAGAAATCTTGAATAGAATTTTTGGAAGCTGCAGAGTTCTGGTAACATGATTTTAGAGTCCAAGGTTTGCCATGTGTCTTAGTTAACTAGTGCTGCTATAACAGAAATACCACAAGTAGATGGCTTTAACAAACAGAAATTTATTCTTGCATGGTTTAGAAGGCTAAAAGTCTGAATTCAGGGAACCAGCCCTAGGGAAGGCTTTCTCTCTCTGTTTACTCTGGGGGAAGGTCCTTGTCCCCTTTCAATATCTGTGGGGCCAGCTTTCCTTGGAAATCTCCATGTGTTTTGGCATAAATTTTCCCATAGGTCTAGGAGGTTCTTAGTGCAGGGACCCCAGATCCAAAGGACATGCTCCGCTCTTTTCTTTCTTGGTTGTAGTAGGTCCCTGTCTCTCTACTCACTTCTCTTTCCTTTTATCTCTTATAAGATAAAAGGTGATGAAGGCCACACCACAGGGAAATTCACCTTACATTGGATGAGGAGTGTGACCTGAGTAAGGTTGTTGCATCTCACTCTAATCCTCATTAACATGACCTAATCCAATTCTGCCTGTTAACACAATGGACAGCTCACTTCCAAATAGGCATACGCTATGGTTTACAACACATCAGAAAATGGAGGATAATCAGATCACAAAATGGAGGACAACCACACAACACTAGGAATCATGGCTTAGACACATTAACACATATTTTGAGGGGGACTTTTTTTTATAGTTCAATCCATACCACCACTGTCTGGAAAACACCCCAGGATTTTATTTGGGGCCCCTGGAGGCTAGATCCTTGAAGGTGGCAAACTAGAAATGGATTGACCCTCAAAAAGACAGAAATAACTCAGTGGTGTCATTGGGAGAATGCATGGGAGGTACAGACCACACCATATGACACTATCAGAGGAGGTGACACCAAAATGGCTGTCTATAAAATTCTTGTGCAGTGTTTCAGCAGAAATTTATTATTTTTTGTAAAAATATCCCTGTAAGTAGTTGTAACAACAACAAAATTTTTCGTAAGCCCAGCTTACATGTGTCAGTATACCTACAAGGCTGACACTGTTTTGGTATTTTACCTTTGAACCCTCTAATGCACTCCGGTCAGAGCTGTCATTATGTTGCTTTGAATCATGTGGTTTCATCTGTGTGTACTACAAGCACGCACTGTTGTTTTTGTTGCTGCTGGTGTATTTATAGTCATGATTTTTTCAAATTTGCTGGTGTTTTAGCTACAATAATGTGATAATAAGCATGGGAGGGGGTGACACCATGATTAATTGCACTGGGTGACACTACTGAAATAATCCATTGTCATCAAGCCTATTCTGGCTCATTGAAACTCTACAGGACAGAGTAGAATTGCCTCATGGGGTTTCCAAGGTCGTAATCTTTATGGAAGCAGACGCCACATCTTTCTCCCAAAC
This sequence comes from Elephas maximus indicus, assembly GCF_024166365.1. Classification (NCBI taxonomy): domain Eukaryota; kingdom Metazoa; phylum Chordata; class Mammalia; order Proboscidea; family Elephantidae; genus Elephas; species Elephas maximus. The sequence goes on along the minus strand of NC_064820.1, from coordinate 48,566,899 downwards.
CGTGGATGGTGGATTCAAAGAGCCTATTTTTTGTTTAGCAAAGTGCTTAACTACTAAGCCACCAGGGCTTCTTAAAGACTGAAATAGAGCCTTGAATTACCTTAGTCTCTGACTGAATAATGGTAACTTGCCCCTAGATAAACTGCATATCAGAAACAAAAATAAATTCCATCTGAAGAAGGACAATGTCATTTAGAGTCTCAGATTATTAAATGACTTTTCATAAGCAAGGTCCTGCATTATATCAAAGCATCTATGTTTTTCAGCAGTTTGACTATGATGTACCAAGTGTGGTTTTCTTTTGGTTTCTACCACTTGGGATTAATGATGTTTCTTGAGTCTCTGGTTTGATACCTTTCATCACTTTAGGCATACCAGAAAATAAGACTAAATAACTGAAAACTAAGAGAAAGACCTCAGGATATGAAGATATTGAAGTTATTCACAGGGACTTTGACTATGGTTAATATGTTCAAGAAAATGCAGAAAAAAGATTTAAAAATTCAGCCAAGAAGTAGAAACTGTTTTTAAGAAATCAATAGAAATGATAAAATTGAAAAAAATACAATAACAGAAATTAAGAACCTAATAGATGAATACAAGAATACAGTCAAATAAACAATTAGAAAATTGGAAGAAAGGTTAAACCAGAAACTAATGAAATTGGTTATCTACATGAAATATATCAAAATGAGATGGAAGGTTTAAAAAAGTGAACAGAACTTTTTTGAATTCCTTTTTATATGGTTTTAGATTTTGAATCATATTAATGTTTTACTTATTTTTAAAAGTTAAATCAATGGTAAGGGGGGAGGAATAAAGCAGAAACAAATTAATATAATCATGTATCAAATAGATAACTATGAAAATTAAAAAAAATAACCCAGTATTGCAACCATAGATTTTATTAAGAATTGATACTGGAAATACTTTGAATAAGGAGCTCATACAAAACCACAAAAGAACATAGGGTCTATCCATTGTCTTCAATCAAGTTCCTTAGGGCAGAGTGTGAGATGGGGGTTTGTGTGCAAGTGCCTTATTAAGAGAATACCCTCAGGAAAGCAGGACAGTGAGGAAAGCAGGACAGAGAAAGGATGCAAATTAGTAAGGAGGTGTTTCAGTTAAAGCCTAGCCTGAGCCTCATCCTACCTTGAGAAAAGGGACAGGGGCTGTTGCATCAGTCATTGGCTACAGGCCATTCCAAGGGGGAGATGTGTAGTTCTCAGGTAACCCAGGAGAATGGGTCCAGTTGTTCATGGGCAGCCTTCGAGAAAATGCCATTAAGCAACACTTCCAAAAAAAACCAAACCCAGTGCTGTCGAGTCGATTCTGACTTATAGAGACCTAACTCTAAGGGGCAGTTCTACTCTGTCCTATAGGGTCGCTGTGAGTGGCTATGAGCAACACTTCCAGCAGCTGGGAAATTGTGAGGATGGCACTGGACTGGGAAATATTTCCTTCTGTTGTGCTTAGGGTGGCTATGAGTCAGAATCGACTCAATGGCACCACCACCACCTCCATCACCACCATGCAGTAAAAGTGATCCTAGAGATCTGGGCAGGACTGCAACAACGTCTATAACACCGGGGCCAGATGAAGGCATGTGAGGTACCTAAACACTGGTAGTCTGTGGTACCTCTGTTTATTCAAGCATTAGAATATGTGAGTTATATATAAACCAGAAAAAAAACAAAAAAAACAAAAAAAAACCTGTTGCCTACGAGTCCATTCCAACTTATAATGACCCTGTAGGACAGAGTAGAACTGCCTCATAGGGTTTCCAAGGAGTAGCTGGTGTGTTTGAACTGCTGACCTTTTGGTTACCAGATGAGCTCTTAACCACTGTGCCAGCAGGGCTCTGAGTTATATATATAAAAAAAAAAAAAAAAAAAATTTTTTGTTATATATATATATTAAAAAAAAAAATCATGTATATAAATATGTGTGTGTTGTGGTGGGGAGGTTCTCTTAGCTGTTCCTGCTGTCAATTCTTTTTGAATGCAACTATAACATTAGCAATTGAATGCGAAAGTGGCATACACCATTTTAAGCAGAATGAGATGAACTGGATTATAAGAAAGTTTTAGTGGAGGCAGGGTACTAAGATTTTTATGTACCACATTTTCTACAAAAAGAATATTGCACATATTCTTCAACAAAGAAAATGAATCAGTGGGCTTAGTTATTTCAACAACCAATGTAAAATTCTGTTGATCTCCCACAATGAAAAATTGACTTTCATCTGTTTTGCTCTAAACAACTCATACTTCAATTTTGATACTTGTTTCATAATAAATGTTATAACTATAAATGAACAAATGAAAAGATGTCATAAAAGAAAATTTAATGATAAAAAAATAAATATTAAAGCAAATCACTTTATTTTATTTTAGATAGATCTTTCAATCTCTAACACATTGTAATTAAAAACATTTCTTTCTATTCTTTTACAAATTCTTCAATGATTTCATCACAATTAAGCTGCCAAACAATATCTACTTCTATACATAATAAGGATAATGAATCGAGTCTTTCTTGAATCGTTGTACACTAAGGGTTTTTGAGTCTCTTTAAGGATGAAAATGATCATTCTGTTGTCAGTTTGTGATAATTAAAATTAGGAATATGCATAAAGCAATTTCAACATTGGGAAAAATGCATTGTAGTTTATCTTCTATTAGGGAATTATATGTGCTTACATGAGTAAAATTTGCCTTTCCAGAATCTGCAAACTTAGTTCTCATGTAAGAATGAAATTACCATTTTTCTCTTAAGGTTTGTATTTAAGTCATTGGGGTAAGCCTACACTAATTTCTTGGATGCCTTCACACATTATTCATCAGGTATATACACGTTGTTGAAGAAGGAAAATCTATTTGAAAGAACTTCATACAATTTTGCCCTTCATTTCATGCAAGATTCAAGAGTATCAATGATGGTGTAATATGTGATTATATGAAATTGATTTCTGGCACTCAGTGACACTTGTAATGGACTTTCATCATTTACTTTTTTCTTTCTAATGCTTCTGCAATGGTGAACTACTTGGTAATCAGTATTTGGTCATATTTGTTTTGTTGTGTTTTAAAATTTCCAAAATCTTTTAAATTATGTAAATATGAATCAAGTCTACATACGAGATCCAATGAGCAACACCTGCCCAAAAGCAAAGATGAGAAAGCAGTAAGGGACAGGAAAAATTGGATGGAAGGACACAGACAACCTCAGGTGGAAAAAGAAAGGGGGAGAGGTTGTGAGGATTGCAACCAAAGTCACATAACGATTTGTGTATAAATTTTGACTGAGAAACTAATTTGCACTGTAAACTTTCATCTAAAACATGACAAAATTTAAAAAGACTAGAATGTGAAAAATTATGTTCATTCCCTGTTAATGACTGGTGGAGATCTGTGCATGTCTTAAAATTTACTTCTGAATCTTGCAAAGCTTGACTTGTCTAGGGAAAATGCTGCAATATGTTATTCCACATAACCAACATAAATATATGTTTGCATTTTGTTGGTGATGTTTCCAGCTTCTCTTTTGGTATCTCCTTTTTTGATTGGTCTTCAGAATATTTTCTAAGGTATCTAGAATCTGAGTGTACAATTCCAGGATTGTATTCCTTGCTACAGCATGTGCATCCCAACATGTATTAGAAAGACATTTAAATACTTCATCATTGCCTAAATATGTTTTAGGAACTGCCTGTTGGTGAGTAGAGGCAGCTAAAAATGTGTAGAGCAACTGAACAGTAGAAGAAAAATCAACTGCTTCCAGACTATCTACTGCTTTACATCCTACAAGATTAAGTGGATGCACAGCACATGGTTTGATAATGGCATATACATTGTATTTTAAATTTTTCTGTTGTATGTCTTTATAATGCCCTGACTTATTGGCAACATTGTAATGGGACAGGCTTCTGCGCTTAGAAAAATCAATTTTGCAAACTTTACATAAATAGGTGAAGTACTTGATTTGCAATTTCTTCACCAGTATGGAAACCCTGGTGGCGTAGTGGTTAAGTGCTACAGCTGCTAATCCAAGCGTCGGCAGTTCAAATCCTCCAGGCGCGCCTTGGAAACTCTAGGGGGCAGTTCTACTCTGTCCTATAGGGTCGCTATGAGTTGGAATCGAATCGATAGCACTGGTGGGTTATGACCTCTTAATCTAGTAGATGTGATAAATCGCTCAACAGGTTTTCTATCCGTTGGAGATAGACATCTTAAAACAATACTCAGCTGATCTGTATGAGAAAGATCGGGAGTAGAATCTATAGAAAACTGAAATATCAAGCTATACTTATTTTACTAAAATAATTCATCAAACTTTATCACTTATCAATTTCATTAATTCTTCATACTTTGTTTTAGGCATATACAATGGGTTGCACTTTCCTGTGTTACCATATTATGAGATGTGACATGCTAAAAATGGATCAAACTGAGCAACAAGTTCAAGTAAGCCTCCAAAATTTCCATTTTGTTAGGACTCAAACACTTCATTTCTTTCTTGAAAAGACAGTCTTCGTCCAGCGATTGTTAAAATGACAGCAACAATTCATTGCAAAATGGTTTTCCAGTACGGGTGTTCTTCATTAATTTGTGTTCCCAGTTCTTGAGTTAAGCCAAAATCATGTCTTCGGTTTAAATATGACAACACACAAACTCTGTGAGTTGAATGGTTTTCATGTTTGTCAGTCATTTGAATTGCACCAATTTTTAAATCCATCCATAGTAAATCCGGAATTAAATAATTTAGGCCTGAATAGTTTGCAAATGAAACAATATATAGAGCCAACCGATGGGGAATACAGTAGCCACTCCATCTTATAATTTTCACCTTTAGCTTTGCACTGTAGAAATATATTCTGGATATAGAATCTTGTTTGTTTACATCCAGAAAATTTTGACACTAATTTTCAAATGGTCCACTGTAATTTTGACAATCACTTGGCCCTCTTTCAATCCAATAATCTACATCATTAAAAGAAAAATTATTCCCCAAAGCAGGACCTGTATTTCTGTCATTTATGGGGTCTGCACATGTGACAATTTCAGATTCTGAAATAGTTTCACTTTCTATACTGTTATTATTATTATTTTTACTACAGCAAGGAATGGATTCAGAATCTGGAACAAATTACATTATATTTGTTTTGCTATTAGTAACTTCAGCACTAGACGTACTAGTACAACAATTTGTAAACACTAAACTTAAGCGTTCAATGGAAGAAGTCTCTTCTGATCCATTATGTTTTAAAAAGGGAGTTAATTTTGGAATTGTCTTTAGGGATTCGCAAATACTTTTATTTTTATCTTCTGAGAGCTTTTTTTGTGCACTCCACTTAGTTGTTGCCATTTCATTTTACCTGGATATGAAATGATATCACTTTTTAAATTTGGCTATAACATAGTGAATACATTTGAATAATTAAAAATAAATATATATAAAACAAAATTAAAAAAATGAAATTTACATTCACATTTGGACATTAACACAAAATTTATATTTGAAAATTAGTAAGTAAAAATATTGATTTGGCATACGTAATTTTGTTCTTCAGGCCTGAGATAATCAAAACAAACACTACTTAAAAGTCACTTGGAAATAATTTCATTCATTTGTTGTACAATGTTTGTTAGTGGGTTGTTTTCAGGTCTGCACAAGTGTTTTTTACTTTGAAATAGTATATAAAAACAAGCACACTCGCTTTCCATCCTGTAACACTGCATCTTCACAGTTCATTGGACTACTGCTGATACCTGACGGGGGTGAAAATGATTACAAAGAGCATGATACAAATGCATCTGCATGCTCAACCTGAAGATGCATTTTGGTTTGCTTTGCACAGGACCAGATACATTGCAAGTCATGTGACTACTGTGCTGCTGGCACATTCTTATGTAGTCAACAAGAGAGAACTGAATGTGAGGTTATACCTGATTGGTCCAAAATGAAAAGGAAAATGAAATTGTTATGGCATACAAAATTTATAAAATTGTATCAGTTCCATTTAGTGCCCCGCCAGTTACCTTCTACCATGGCACTCACTTTTTCTTGTGTCCTGTCTGCTTGGCATCCACCAGTCTTTGCTTTGAAGAACTGGTGCCCCAGTTTCATTGATGCCCTAAGAAGTGCTTACCTTGTTGTTGTTAGGTGCCATCGAGCCTGTTCCAACTCATAGCAAGCCTATGTACAACAGAATGAAACCCTGTTGGTCCTGCACCATCCTCACGGTCATTGTTATGCTAGAGCCCATTGTTGCAGCCGTCTCATTGACCCAGCCACCCAGACAGTCTTTCTTTTTTTCGATAACCTTCTTCTTTACCCAGCAAGATGTCCTTCTCCAGGAACTGATTCCTCCTAATAACATGTCCAAAGCATGTGAGACGTGGTTTATACATCCTTGCTTCTAAGGAGCATTCTGGCTGTACTTCTTCCAAGAGAGATTTGTTCATTCTTTTGGCAGCCCATAGTATATTCAATATTCTTCGGCAACACCTCAATTCAAAGGCATCAATTCTTCTTCCGTCTTCCTTATGCATTGTCCAGCTTTCACATGAATATGAGGCGACTGAAAACACCATGCCTTGGGTCAGGTGCACCTTAGCCCTTAAAGTGAGATCTTTGCTTTTTAATATTTTGAACAGGTCTTTTGCAGCAGATTTGCCCAATGCAATGCGTTATCTGATTTCTTGACTGCCACTTCCATGGGTGTTGGATGTGAAACCAGGTAAAATGAAGTCCTTGACAACTTCAATGTTTACTCTGTTTATCATGGTGTTGCTTATTGGTCCAGTTGTGAGAATTTTTGTTTTCTTTATGTTGAGGTGTAACCCATACTGAAGGCTGTAGTCTTTGGTTTCATCAGTAAGCGCTTCAAGTCTTCTGAACTTTCAGCAAGCAAGGTTGTGTCATCTGCATATCACATATTGTTAATGAATCTTTCTTCAATCCTGATGCTGAGTTCTTCTTCATATAGTCCAGTTTCTCAGATTATTTGCTAAGCATAGAGATTGAATAACTATGGAGAAAAGATACAACCCTGACGCACACATTTCAGCACTGCATCCATTAGTTGAAACATCTCAATTCCAATTCCATCAATTTCTGGAGCCTTGTTTTTTGCAACATGCCTTAGTACAGCTTCGATTTCTTCCTTCAATACCATCAGTTCTTGATCTTATGGTACCTCCTAAAATGATTGAATGTCGACCAATTTTTTTTTTTTTTTTGGCACAGTGACTCTGTGTATTCCTTCCATCTTTTTTTTTTTTTTTATTGTACTTAGATGAAGGTTTACAGAACAAACTAGCTTCTCATTAAACAATTAATACATATATTGTTTTGCGACATTGGTTACCAACCCCACAACATGTCAACACCCTCTTTACTCCACTTGGGGTTTCTTATTACCAGCTTTCCTGTGCCCTCCTTCCTTCTAGTCCTTGCCTCTGGGCTAGTTTGCCCCCTTAGTCTTGATTTGTTTTATAGGCCTGTCAAAACTTTGGCTGAAGTGTGAACCTCAAGAGTGAGTTCATTACTGAGCTAAAAGAGTGTTCAGGAGCCATATAACTCTGGGTTTCTCCAGTGTTTGTCAGACCAGCAAATCTGGTCCTTTTTTTGTGAGTTGGAATTTTGTTCTACATTGCTCTCCAGCTGCGTCCATGGCCCTCTATTGCAATTCCTGTCAGAGCAGTCAGTGCTGGTAACCAGGCACCATCTAGTTTTTCTAGACTCAGTCTGGAGGATGCTGTGGTAGTTGTAGTCCATTAGTCCCTTGAACTAGTCTTTCCCTTGTGTCTTTGGTTTTCTTCATTCTCCCTTGCTCCAGAAGGGGCGAGACCAGTGGAGTATCTTAGATGGTCATTCACAGGCTTTTAAGACCCCACATGCTACTCACCAAAATAGAATGTAGAACATTTTCTTTATAAACTATGTTATGCCAATTGAGCTAACTATTCCCTGAGACCATGGTCCCCACAGCCCTCAGCCCACTAATTTGGTCCCTCAGGGAATCTGGATGTGTCTATGGAGCTTCCACGATCTTGTCTTGTGTTGGCTTCCCCAGTATTGTGTACTGTCTTACTCTTCACCAAAGTTACCACATATCTATTGTGTATTTAGTGTTTACCACCTCCATCCCTTCCCCTCCTCGTAACCGTCAACGATTGTCTTTTTGTGTTAAACATTTTCATGAGTTTTTGTAGTAATGGTCTCATGCAATATTTGTCCTTTGCAATTGACTTATTTCACTCAGCATAATTCCCTCCACATTCATCCATGTTGTGAGATGCTTCACGAATTCATCATTGTTCTTTGTCATTGCTTAGTGTTCTATTGTGTGTATGTACCATGGCTTTTTATCCATTCATCTGTTGATTGGCATCTAGGTTGTTTCCATCTTTTTGCTATTGTGAACAATGCTGCAATGAACATGGGTGTGCATGTCTATGCATATTTCTCTAGGATATATTGCTAGGAGTGGGATTGCTGGATCATATGGTATTTCTATTTCCAGTTTTCTAAGGAAGCACCATATTGTTTTCCAAAATGGTTGTACCATTTTGCATTCCCACCAGCAGTGTGTAAGAGTTCTAATCTTCCTGAAACCTTTCCAACATTTGTTACTTTTTTTTTGTTCATGGCAGTAATGCTGGGGTAAAATGGTATCTCATTGTGGTTTTGATTTGCTGGATTAGACCTTTATCTGATTTGTAGTAGCTCAAATTTTTTTCCCAGCCCGTAGGTTGTCTTTTTACTCCTTTGGTGAAGTCTTTTGATGAGTATAAGTGTTTAATTTTTAGAGGATCCCAGCTATCTTCTGGAGTTTATGTGTTGTTAGTTATGGTTTGTATCCTGTTAATGCCGTGTATTAGGGCCTCTAGAGTTGATGCATTTTTTCTTCTATGATTTTTATAGTTTTTGGTTTTATATTTAGGCCTTTGATCCATTTTGAATTTTTTTTTCTGTATGGTATGAGGTATAGGTCCTGTTTCAGTTTTTTGCAGGTGGACATCCAGTTTTGCCAGGACCATTTGTTAAAAAGACCATCATTCCCCCATTTGATGGACTTTGGTCCCCTGTGGAAGATCAGATGTCCATAGAAGTCTGTTGGCCAGGTAGCTGTCTTCCAAGTACCCTGGCATAGATGAGTGAGCACTTCCCCGTTTGTTGAAACATCTCAACTGATAGTCTGTCAATTCCTGTAGACTTGTTTTTCAGCAATGACTTCAGTGCAGCTTGCACTTTTTCCTTCAATACCATCAGTTCCTGATCATATGCTAACTCTTGAAATGGTTGAACATTGACCAGTTCTTTTAGTATAATGACTCTGGTTATTCTTTACATCTTCTTTTGATGCTTCCTGTGTCGTTTAATATTTTCTGTATAGAATCCTTCACTATTGCAACTCGAGGCTTGGATTTTTTCTTCAGCTCTTTCCGCTTGACAAATGTTCTTTGTTTTTGGTTTTGTATCTCCAGCTATTTGCACATGTCATAATACTTTATCTTCTCGAGCGGTCCTTTGAAATCTTCTGCTCAGTTCTTTTACTTCATCGTTTCTGCCTATTGCATTAGCTGTTCGATGTTGGAGTGGAAATTTCAGAGACTTTTTTGACATTCATTTTAATCTTTTCTTTCTTTCCTGTCTTTTTAATGACCTCTTGCTTCCTTTATTTATGATGTCTTTGATGTCATTCCACAACTCGTCTGTTCTTTGGTCATTAGTGTTCAATGTGTCAAATCTATTCTTGAAATGGTCTCAAAATTCAGGTGTGATATACTCAAGGTTTTACTTTGGCTCTTGTGGACTTGTTCTAATTTTCTTCAGGTTCAAATCAAACTTGCATACAAGCAGTTGACGGTCTGTTCCACAGTTGGCCCCTGGCCTTGTTCTGACTGATGATATTGAGCTTTTGCATCATCTCTTTCCACAGATGTAGTTCATTTGATTCCTGTGTATTCCATCTGGCGAGGTCCATGTGTATAGCTACCATTTATGTTGGTGAAAAAATGTATTTGCAATGAAGAGTTTGGTCTTGCCAAATTTTATCATGCCATCTCTGGCATTGTTTCTAACACCAAGGCCATATTTTCCAACTACCACTCCTTCTTCTTTATTTCCAAGTTTCGCATTCCAATCACCAGTAACTATCAATGCATCCTGATCGCATGTTAGATCAATTTTAGACTGCAGAAGTTGGTAAAAATCTTCAATTTCTTCATCTTTGGCCTTAGTGGTTGGTGCGTAAATTTGAATAATAGTCGTATTAACTGGTCTTCCTTGTAGGCGTATGGATATTATCCTATCACTGACAGCGTTGTACTTCAGGTATAGATCTTGAAATGTTCTTTTTGATGATGAATGCAACACTATTCCTCTTCGAGTCGTCATTCCTGGCATAGTAGACCATATGATTGTCCAATTCAAAATGGCCAATATCAGTCCATTTCAGCTCACTAATGCTGATATCTGAATTCCGGTGGCATAGCTTCCAGCATCAAAGCAACACTCAAGGCCCCACAATATGACGATCTGACAGACACTTGGGGACATCTGCAAATAGGGACAGTTTAACTTCTTTATTACCAGTTTGGATGCCTTTTATTTCTTTTTCTTGCCTTATTTTTCTAGCTAGGACTTCCAGAACAATGCTAAATAGGAGATAAGGGCATTCTTATCTTGTTCCGGAACACCTGGTGGCATAGTGGTTAAGTGCTACAGCTGCTAACCAAAGGGTTGGCAGTTCAAATGCACCAGATGCTCCTTGGAAACTCAATGGGGCAGTTATACTCTGTCTTATAGGGCTGCTATGAGTTGGAGCCGACTCAATGGCAATGGGTTTGGCTTTTTGTTGTGGTTTGGCTTGTTCCTGTTCTCAAGTGGAATGTTTTCAGTCTCTCTCCATTAAAAATGATATTGGCCATAGGTTTTATAAACATGTCCTCTATTATGTTGAGAAATTTCCCTTCTATAACTATTTTTTTTTGAGAGTTTTATCAGGAATGGGTACTGGACATTCAGTGTAATTATTGATAGGTGTGAGTTTATTGCTGTCATTTTGTAGTGCTTTTTTTGTGGTGCTAACATTTTCTTAACATTTTCTTTGTTCCTCTTACTCTCCGGTGCTGAATTCCTTTTGTTTGTATTTTTTTTTCATTTCTTTTGTTCTCATAGATTTTGTTTTTACCAAGACTTTATATTTTTCTTCTTTATTTCGATGACTAGGTTTGTTTACTTTCTTTGTGGTTACTTTGAAATCTACACTTTCTAAGTTTGAACCAGTTTTTTATTACTTGGTATTGCCTTGCTTTCCTTTTATTTTAAAGTTCTATAACGACACCATTTATTCCCTCTTTTATTGTTCTGACATTGTCATTTACAGATTAGCTTCTCTCCCTGTTGTAAATCTTTTAGTTTTGATTAATCTTTGAGAGATCATTACCTAGGTTGGTATCTGGCTAATGTTTCCTAGATTCAGGCTGTCGTCTAATGTTGTTTATTCTCAAACTGAAGGACTCCCTTTAATAATTCTTGTAAGTTTGTTTAGTTTTTACATACTCCCTTAATTTCTGTTTATCTGGAAATGTCCTAATTTCACCATCATATCTGAGTAAGAGTTTTGCAGGCCATATTATTCTTGGTTGGCAATTTTTTTCTTTCAAGGTTTTATATATGTCATCTCATTGCCTTCTTGCCTGCATGGTTTCTGCCAGTTAATCAGAGATTAATCTTATTGTTTCCCCTCTGTATGTGACTTTTTGTTTTCTTGAGCTGCTCTCAGAATTCTTTCTTTGGTTTTGTGGAGTGTGATTATGATATGCATTGGTGATTTTCTTTTGGGGTTTATCCTATATGGGGTTTGTTGAACTTCTTAGATGGTCAGCTTTTCATCTTTCCTGATATTAGAGAAGTTATCTGTCAGCAATTCTTCAATGATTCTCTCTGTTTTCTGCTTTCTTACCATGTTCTGGAACTCCAATCACTTGTAAAGTTTTGCTTTTGATCATATTCTACATCATTCTCAGGGTTTCTTCTTTTTTCTTTGTTCTTTTTTCTGATTTCTCTTCAAACAAAATTGTATCCAAGTTTTACCTTCAATTTCACTGATTCTGCTTCCACTGTTTCAAATCTGCTCCTCATACCTTCTATGATACTGTCCATTTCTGAAATCTTGTTTATCTTTTGGATTTCTAATTGTTGTTTTTGTATGATTTCTAGTTGTGAATTTATTTTGGCATTTTGTTCCTGTATTATTTTTCCTGAATTCTTCCATTTTTTTAATCTGCATTTTCCATGAATTTGTCTATTTTTTCCTAAATTTTTTCTGTTTTTTCCTTCAACTCTTGGATAGCTCTGAATAATAGAGATTTGAATTCTCTATAAGATAGTTCCAGTACCTTTTCTTCTGCTGGAAGGTCATCTCGTGTTTTATTTTGGATGCCTACTGAAGCCATCCTGTTCTGTTTTTTTAAATATGTTTTGATATTTTCTGCTGTCTTTGGGATATTCAGTAGTTATTTTCTTTGTTTATTGATTTTAGATTTGTTTCATCCTGCTTTTTTGTTTTATTTCATTATGGCTGAACAGGTGGTCTGGGTGTTCTTTGTTGTTAGCTCACCTATGGGCGCAATACTTCTCACCACCTTATCCAACGTACATGGCAAGTTGCTCAGCTATGGTGCAGCATGGCAGGTCCAGCTTATGGGGAGGGGCTTGAATGGACTGTGTGTGGCACATAGTGGGGCTAATAGGGGGCCTGGGGGTCAGTGCAGGGCAGGTTCCAGTAGACCGCACCTGTGCTGCTCAGGTGTGCAATGTTCAAGGCAATGTTCAGATAGCAAATGTGGAGGGTTTTGTGATGTGTGGAGCCAAGTGGGTGTGGGAAAGAAGAGAATTAGGAGCCAAAAAAAAAAAAAAAGTGCTGAAGGAGTCTGCATTGGAGTGGCCCAGACTCATGGAAGCCATGCGCCAGTGGCTTTATAGTGAGGTAGTGAGGCACAGCCCATCAAGAAGGGACTAATGTGGCCCATGCAGCTAGATGGGTGGGTGAAAGGAAAGGAAGAGAGAAATAAACTAGATTTAAAAAAAAAAAAAAGGGAGAGAGAAGGGCACAGGTGGCTAGGTAGTCGGGAGAAAGGATTGGAAGGAATGTAGAGAGAGACAAGAAACTGAAGGGAAAAAAAAAAAAAAAAAGATGCCAGGTGGTTGGGAGGAAGAAAAGGAAGGGAGGTAGAGAAAGACAAGAAACCAAGGAAAAAAAGGAGAGAAAGGAAAAAAAATGCCCCAAGGAAGCCCATTGGAAGTGGATCCCCAGCCAAGTGGCACTGCACAGACTGTCCAGAAGGAGTGGAGGTGGCACATGGAGCCAGGTGTTCAGGAGAAGGGTAAGGAGGGAAAGTAGAAGGAGACAAGAAATCGAGAAAAGAAGAGAGAAAAAAGGAGGAGGTGCCCCAAGGGAGTACACTGGTGTGATGGTGCAGACTGGGCAAGTGGCTCTGAAACCTCTAGGCACTGTACAGCACATCTGGAAGGGGCAGAGATAGCACACAATGTGAGGCATTCAGGGGACAGGAAAAGAAGGAAAGTAGAGAGAGATGAGAAATTGAGAAATGGAGAAAATCAAAAAGAAAAAGAAAAGAAAAAATGCCCCCAGGGATTGTACTGATGTGGTGGCACAGGAAAGCAGTTCCTCAGCCAAGTGGCACTTCACAGCCTGTCAAGAGAAGTGGAGATGGCACATGGAGCCAGGTGTTGGAAAGAAAGAGAAGGTGAGAGAGTGAGAAGAAGCCAAAAGAAGTAGTAAACAGCAGCAAGAAAATGGCACTGAAGAGCCAGCTGGTGTGAGCAGGGAAAATCCAAGTGGCACAGAACCAGTGCCTCCCTGGCAGAGCAATCTCAGCCTGCCAGGAAGCAGGGGAGGCTGGGCAGGGGGAAGAAGAGTATTGCGTGGGAAAGTGTATTTCACTGATTACCGAGGGTTCTGTCTCCTGCTGGGAACTCTGTAAAGCTGCCTTCCTGTATGCCCTGTCTGCTGATCTGGGTGGCGGAGGAGTCCAAGATGGTGAATCCATGCCAAGTTAGCTGATAGGGAACCTCCACTCCATATTTCTCCTCCATCTTTGTTCTCTGTCAGTTTCTTTTTCCATTCAGTGCTTGACTGAGTTCTTTATCTCTTCATTTGATGCTTAGGGTTCCCAGGTTGACTTTTATTTCTGTTTTACTTAGTTTTTTGGGTCTGTGTTGTAGAGGGATGGTGTGGTGCTTCTGTCTATTGTGCTATGTTGGCTCCCCCATCTTCTTCTGATGCTTATTGCATTGCTTAATATTTTTCCCTTAAAATCCTTCAATATTGCAACTCGAGGCTTGAATTTTTTCTTCAGTTCTTTCAGCTTATAAATGCTGGGTGTGTTGTTTGCTTTTGATTTTCTAACTCTAGGTCTCTGCAAATTTCATTGTAATTGTTTTCTTTGTCTTCTTGAGCTGCCCCTTGAAATCTTCTGTTCAACTCTTTTACTTCTTGTCTTCCATTAGCTTTCACTACTCGACATTTAAGAGCAAGTTTCAGAGCCTCTTCTGACATCCATTTTGGTCTTTTTTTCTTTCCTTTCTTTATAATGACCTCTTGATTTTTTCGTGTATGATGTCCTTGATGTCATTCCACAACTTGTTTGGACTTCAGTCATTAGTGTTCAGTGCATCAAATCTATTCTTGAGATGGTCTTTAAATTCAGGTGGGATATACTCAAGGTCATACTTTGGCTGTCTTGGACTTATTCTAATTTTCTTTAGATTCAACTTGAACTTGCATAGGAGCAATTGATGGTCTGTTCCACAGCTAGCCCCTGGCCTTGTTCTGACTGATGATACTGAGCTTTTCCACCATCTCTTTCCACAGATGTAGTCGATTCGATTCCTGTGTATTCTGTTTGGTGAGGTTTATGTGTATAGTTGCCATTTATGTTGTTAAAAAAAAGGTATGATGTCAGAGATCTCATGATTAAATTTTGCAAGACCAACAATGAGTAAATTGTTGGTCTTGCAAAATTTAATCATGAGATCTCTGACATCATTTCTATCACCAAGCCATGTTTTCCAACTACCTATCCTTCTTTGTTTTCACCTTTCACATTCCAATCACCAGTAATTATCAATGCATCCAGATTGCATGTTCAACCAATTTCAGACCACAGAAGTTGGTAAAAATCTTCAGTTTCTTCATCATTGGCCTTAGTGATTGGTGCATAAATTTGAATAATAGTCGTATTAACTGGTCTTCCTTGTAGGCCTATGGATATTATCCTATCACTGACAGCATTGTACTTCAGGACAGATCTTGAAATGTTGTTTTTTGACCATTAATGCAATGCCATTCCTCTTCAATTTGTCATTCCCGGCATAGTAGATCACGATTGTCTGATTCAAAATGGCCAATACCAATCCATTTCAGCTCACTAATGCTTAGAATGGGAGCCCTGGTAGCACAGTGGCTAAGAGTTCGGCTGCTAACCAAGAGGTTGACAGTTTGAATCTATCAGGTGCTCCTCGTAAACCCTATGGGGAAGTTCTACTCTGTCCTATAGGGTCTCTATGAGTTAGAATTGACTACAGGGCAGCGGGTGTGTGTGTGTGGTGTAAAGCCTAGGATATCAAAGTTTATGCATTCCATTTCATTTTTGACAATTTCTAATTTTCCTAGATTCACACTTCATACTTTCCATGTTTTGATTATTAATGGATGTTTACAGGCATTTCTTCTCATTTTGAGTCATGCCACATCAGCAAATGAAGGTCCTGAAAGCTTGAATCCATCCACGTCATTAAGGTCAATTCTACTTTGAGGAGGCAGCTCTTTCCCAGTTGCATCTTGAGTACCTTCCAACCTGAGGGGCTCATCTTCCAGCTGTATATCAGACAATGTTCTGCTAATGTTTATAAGGTTTTCACTGTCTGATTTTTCTCAGAAGTAGACCACCAGGTCCTTTGTCTTAGCCTGGAAGTTCAGCTGAAACCTGCCCACCATGGGCGACCTCGCTGGTATTTGAAAACCAGTGGCATAGCTTCCAGCATTGCAGCAACACACAAGCCACCACAGTATGACAAATTAAGAAATGCGAGGGGGTGCTTACCTTGCTTAGTGGGTAATCTGTCCCTGTACAACAACCATATATAAGTATCCATGAGTTACATTCTTCCTAGAACTTAGTTCTAAGGAAACATACTATACAGTCTACCATAGTCAAAGTGCTATAATGCTGATGATGATCATGATGATGGTTATAGTTATAATTATAATATGGTACTTACTGTGTGGCATCCAACTCCCCCAAGGGTTTTATATGTATCAACTAATTTAATGCTTATAATAAACATATGAAGGAAATAGTGTTATGATCTTTATTTTTAAGGACAAGGAAACTGAGACATAGAGAGCATAAAGTTACATTGTTAATGGAAGACAGTGATTTGGACCCCACCGGCCTAGCTCTAGAGTTTCTTATCTATCGAAAAAAGAAAAACACAGATCTTCTTTTAAGTTGTGTTAGGCTACAATCTGGGTCACAACTGATCACACTGAGAATTAGCACTGGACTCGAAGGCAGCCATCTTGACCCAACACAAGGCAGACCAGCAGACTATCAGAGGTTTGAATAAGAAATCTACCCAGTGATAGGGAATACTGGCCAATCAATTAAATCACAAATGTGAGAAAGGGATGAGTCAGAAGCAGAAGTCGGTAAGCAAAGGCCTTAAAAAAAAAAAAAAAAAGCAACAGGAACAATAGATGTAATTGGAAAGAGAAGAAGTTAGAAGAAGGTGAGTCAGGCATCAATGACAGAGCATTTGAGTGGGGCCAGGAGCTCTGAAGAGACTGACAAGACAAACAGGTCACCAGACGAGTCACTTCAGTTCTTCTAATATATTTTTATATTATAATAAATCAATAATAAATGCTCACCAACATATTATTCTTTTTTGCCACCTGAACCAAAGGAAAAGATAAATCTTACCCAATGATGTGAGAGATAATGTGGGATGCCTCGTTTTATCAGCTGAGGTACCCAAATAATCCATCCTGTTTCTTTTTTTGCCTTAGCTGTTAGGTAACATAAAGCTAAATTTAGTTTTAATAGTGGGAACAGTTTTATTACCAGAGTCTGATAAAACATTTTATCTGTACAAGGGTTGCTTATGACCCTTCTTATTAAATCTTTTATTTAATTGTCATGCTTTAATATTGGCTTTATATTTCAAATTCCCTGTTTGAAAGTCATCACAGTATAAATTTCACATAACAATATGGGAGAGATTGAAATGACATATTTAGAATGAATTAGGTCACAGTGCAGGATTACATGACAAAGTAAGCCAATAGATATTAAGTGAAGCATCATGGAGTAAGAACATGTGACAAAAGACAGCGGATTGATTTATACATTTAAAAAAGCACACAGCCCATTAAAACGTGGCCAAGAATGCCTAGCAAACCATTTCCTAGCATAGAAAAAGCAAAATGTTTTATGTTGGGAAATAGGAGGGTGGAAGTTCACATAGGTTGTGATTATTTCTATTTATGTGGATTTTTGTAGAATCAGATATTGTAAAAAGTTAGTAAACATTCAAAAACTACAGTGTGAGAATATACGCAAAAGTAACAGAATAAATACATTAAATACTTTTTGACTAGTTTAGAACTGTGTCACTGAATACTGAAATTACCAACTCTAAATGTTTTTCTTTGGAAATCTGTGAAATATCAATAATGCATAAACTCAAGCAAGAGTACTTGATAGTCTTGAACTTTCTAGATGGTCCACATAAAACAAAGCAGAAGTAAAGCTAAAATTTCTCCCAAATTAAGATTAGTTAGAATTCTTAGGGAATGATTATATTTCTTGCTTTAAATTTTTCTTTTAACTAAGATGTTATGAAGTAGTCTATTTTGCTTCAATTCTTTGCAGCTACAAATATCTATAATGCATCACGTTAGGCATCAATATTCAATGTAGTAAGGGGAGAGAATCTTTGACAGATTATAAATGTCATGACTGAAGGTACTTTTAAGGAAAGACATTTCTGACTTCCAAAAGGCACCTTTGTAAAGCACTTAGCACAGTGTCTGGCACATAGTAAAACTGCTCTGTGTACATAAAATTTTTATTAATATTGATATCATGATTGAAAGTTGGAATGCAGAAAGGCTTCTATGTAACTGAAGACTTACTTTATTTTTTAACCCAAATTTATTTTTTCTTTTATAAAAGATTTTCATGTTTTTCATACAATGTTTGAAAATGCCAAGAAGGAAGTGAAATAAACAAATAAAAAGACAACCTTTAGTTGTGTTTCATGAAATTGAGGTTTTTAATTTTTTTTTTCCATAAAGACGTGCAAAACATTTCCACATATAGTCACCATTTATTTGCAAAACAGTTTTGGGTAATAAAGAGCACTTACTGTTTCTGGTGCATAGAAGGAAAAACATACAAAGGTCTAGTGACTTGCTTACTTGGCAGGAACAGAGCTAGAGCCTCTGACACTTGGCACTCTACTGACTGCACTGTGTGGCCTAAAACTATTTTGCTACCAAACTATATTACTTGCCACTAAAATATCCATGGACATTCATCACCGTATGGATTGATTTAGGTCCTTCAAAGTGCAGTGAGGAAGAGTTCCTTACTTCCTTCTCCTAACTACCAAAAGCTCTGGTTAGAAAAGATGTGCTTCTTGTGATAAGCTCTGAAATAGAGATGAGACTAAAATAAACAGATGAATAGTCTTAAAAAGAAAATTACAAAAATGTAGCATACTACAATCATCCAGCTCTCACTAGAGTCTCTACTGCTTACAAGTCAACAAGAGCTGGCTTCTAGTGATAGTCACGGAGATGGTGGGAGGGATTAGATCTAATGAACATCATGTTTCAAAATACAATGGTCAAGACTCAGTCATTTTACTTAAACTCCTAATACCATTGGATAGACTTGCTCACTCATTTGGGAAATCATCTTGTAATGCTTTCTTCCCTTGCTTCTGGGGCACTACACTGTGTTCCTACCTCACTGACTGTACCATTACTATACTGGATCTTATTAATTCAGTGTTTCCAATTCTCTGCCCTCAGAAATTTTGTTTATTTGATCAGTTTAGCTAGTTATCCCCCAGTTGATTTCCATATTTTTATCTCTAGCTGTCTTAACTCTCTTGATCTTAGATATTCAGTCATAGATATTTAACTATGATATCTCCATTTAATGGGTGTTAGGTACCTCAAACTTAATATTTTCTAAATTGCATTATTTCCTTCCTCCAACTCGCTCTTCTGATTTTCCTGATCACAGCAAATGATACCATATTCATTCAGTTGCTCAATTCCAAAAGTTAGGATTTAACCCATTACTCTCACACCTATTTTAATCAGCAAAACCTGCCAGTTCTGCTTCCAAAGAAGCATGATGTTCATTAACGATCTGGACAAATGAGATTTCTATTGGGAATGAAGCTCTCATTGAAATGAGTTGAGAAGAGATGTGAAGTGAGAAGCTGGAGATGGGGGATAAAAAACACGTTCTAGTACCTTTTCCAAAAGTAGAGCAGAGAAATAGGACAGTAGCTGGAGGGGAAGATAGAGTCAAGCTTTTTGTTTTATTTTTTTATGGGGTTGTTTTTGTTTGCTTTATTAAGCATGAGATATGGTGTAGCATGTCTCTATGCTGTTGAGAAATACATAATAGAGAGGGGATAATTGATGGTACAGAAGCAAGGGGGCATAACTCTAGGAGAAAAGACTTTGAGTAGAAAAATAACATCAAGTATACAAGTTAGGTATCAGTCCTAGTTAGAAGCACGGATAATTCATCCACGGTAGTAGGAGAGGAGGTAGAATTTACAGGTGTAGATGAGGGTAGTTTTTAAATTTTTGGTGTTAAAAAAATGAGGAAGGTCTTATTTCTCTATTTTATTAGTGAAATAAGAATAAAAGACATCAGCTAAGAGTGACGTGTAGGAAAGAGACCTTGGAGGTTTGAGAAGAGAAGACGAGGTGTGAAATAGTTGTCACCTGGGAGAATGAACTGACTAGGGAAAATTGTAACATTTCTATACAGTACTTAGGAACTACTACATGGTTCTGTGTTTCCTTCCAGCCACAGGCACAGGAAGGTGAACTTAACCAGGGTATTATCCAAGGTCAGTGTGTGCCAACAAGCATGATGAAGAACAGCAGCAGAATTAGAACTGTATGCAGATGGGTGTTTATAGCAATGAATATGGGATCTAAACTGCAAAAGGAGGGAATTAAGTGCATATTCATGACGCTTAAGGGAAAAAACAACAGTCAATGGATCGGAGATCTCAGCTGGTTCAAGAACTGAAAACTGTTTAGTCCTTACCTTCCTTTCTCCCATGTTACTATTATTTTCATAACACAAGGTCTTTTAGGAATGTAACTATCATATTATAGCATAGGCATCTACATTAAAGCGATACTAATTTGCTGGAAACTCAGGTTAAGTTATGCAATTTTAAAACAAATATGTACAAACTTTGTGTGTTAAAAACCTTAAATTAGAGGAGAGTCCATTAAAATCAGCATTGTGTCTGTTCATTTGCCCAGTATCTAGATCTTTTTTGACACATCTCTCTCAAACTCTTTATCCAAATAATTCCCTGAGTACTTTGGTTCTTTTTTCTATAATGTTTCTCTTATTTATCCCCTATCTTCATGCCCCCTCTCACCTCAGACTTATAAAGTTACAATTTCTACTTTTCTACTCTTTTCTATTCCCAATCCAGCCTACACTGTCCCGTTAGACTTCCTTACATACGCTCCATTTGCAACCTAAATGCTTCTCAAACACAACCAACTGCTTTATGTCCAAATGCAAACTGTTCACATATATATGCAATACTTTCTAGTTAATCTGGAATTTCCTGTGCTTTTACATTGTTTTATGTCTTCCCCTTTCCTCCTTATTTCCACTGTATACGCCATCCTGTGTTTGCCTAAACCTGCCCCTGGGAAATCAGAGGTGCACATTGTGCATTTGGCCAGCTGTGAGGGAGAGACTTTGAGAACTCTGGACACCAGGGGACCACAACTGGCTGGCAAATTGTTTCTTTGGCAGTCTTGGTTTGGAAACACTTCACAGGCTGTTTTCTCTGAGCCGGGCAGAGATTGCTCTTTTGGATATCACCATTCTAGTCAGCTGCTTGCTGGCTGGCCTCTTTGTGAATTGGAGCATGATCCTTCAGAGGAAGGCTGTAGAAGTTGCTTGGCAATCAATTGTTAAATGAGAGAATGGTTATGATTTTGTGAATTCAGATCCTAAGACCAACCAACTCCCCTTTCCTCTTTCAAACATATGGGATGAATAAAGAGACGAATAAGCTTAGTGATTTAGCTAACTTTGTCATCATTTTTTTCCCCAAAAAACATTTTTAAAAGGAAAGAAAAGAAAGCCATTGTTTATTTAAGCCATGGTGGTTTGACAGCATAGTTGGAACAGCTGGTGACCTGACTAAATCCCTCAGAAGTCTTGGCCAGAGGAAGAGGCAAACGTATAAGATAACAAGTTACTGATATTTTGTAGAGTGAGCTGGAGCTGGTTATTAGGTCTATAGAATAAAGAATTTGGTCAAATGCCTGGCTATAAACTCTTCTGACATGGAGAAAACATACTCTGAAGTCTTAGAGAAGTGCCAGAAATTCTGCTGATTGTTCAGCCTCGACAGAAGAAACATTTCTTTGTACCTTTTGTCCTTTAGTAGGGGAAAATGATGGCCTAAGGAAGATAGAATGCAAGCTATTGGTTGATGAACTCGTCAGTATAGGAGATGCTTTAGGGAGCTGCAAACAGGGCCCTCTGAAGAATGTCGCTAATTCCTCCCTAAATGTTCAAAGCAGAAGCCCAAACAGCTAAGCTGGCCTCCTTGTTTCAGGCAGGCAGAGGTCAGTGTGACTCAGGATAGAAAGTTGCCAGTGGAAAGTGAAAACAGACCCAACTGAAAGGATTGCAAGAGCTAAAGTAAATCACAGCAAGGCTCACGAGGTTGACAGAGTGACCCACAGAATGTATAAAGTTCGCCATTTTTTCACTGGGAGTTTATGGGCAACTCAGAGCAAAGCGTCAGCTCAGTGAGAATGGCGTGACCTAGGACTTCACCTTTTTGCCTACCACAAAGATGGAAGGTTCAGAAAACTGAACATTTTCTCCCCTGTTATGTTTGTTGCCCCTAATAAAGAATGACAGTGAGTATGTTGTTAAGGAATGTAGTGTTTTTGGTGGAAAAACAATCAGAAATCTGGAGTAAGTGTGTGTGTATTTTTATAATTGTATTTTTTAAAAGCTCTTCAATAGACTAAACTCATAGGAATAACAACGTCTAAGGAACATATTAAACATGGGTTGTGTATACTGCAGGACTGAGAAAGCCCCCAAATCAATCAAGCATATCTGGGTGGAGATAAAGGTTAAGGTTAAAAAAAAAAAAAGAAAACTCGCTGCCTTTTAGTTGATTCCAACTCACAGAGACCCCAATAGGACAGAGTAGAACTGCCCCATAGGGCTTCCAAGGAACAGCTGGTGGATTCGAACTGCTGACTTTTTGGTTAGCAAACTTTTGGTTAACCACTGTGCCACTAGGCTCCATAGGTTAGGGTTAGGATTATGTATATATAACCCTAAAACCACAGCCTTGATTATTATAGCTTTATAGTAAATTCTCTACCTTTTCCTTTTCAAAATTAGTTTGGCTATTCTAAATCTGTCGTATTTCCATATAAATTATGGAACTGAATTTTGTTAAAAGCTTTTTCTGCATCTATCGACATGTTGTAATTTTTTATTCACGACTGTAAGGATGGCGCAGGACTGGGCAATGTTTTGTTCTGTTGTGCGTAGGGTCACTGTGAGTCAGAACCAACTCAACAGCACCTAACAACAACAACAACTGTTTATCCTTTAGTCTGCCATTAAAAGCATATTGTCTTCAAACACAGACTGCATCTTCAAGATTAATCTCTTCATTGGAGTTTCTAATTTGAAATAGATTTAGAAATTGTTCATATTTCTCTTGGAATAAAACTCAAGAAAAAAACAGTGTGGGGAAGAAGAAGAAAAAAAATAGGACAGTCAGATAAAGTGGTAAAAATACTTGAATGTTCATCAACTGACAATTTCTCTGAGTTTATTGCAGTTGTTGTGTTGTTAGGAGTCATTGAGTCAGTTATGATTCATAGCGACCCTATGTACAACAGAATGAAACACTGCACCAGCTCTGCGCCATCCTTACAATCACTGCTGTATTTGAGTCCATTGTTGGAGCCACTGTGTCAGTCCACGTCATTGAGAGTCTTCCTCTTTTTCACTGATCGTGTACTTTACCAAGCATGATGTCCTTCTCGAGGCACTAGTCCCTTCTGATAACATGTTCAGAGCACCTGGGACCAAGTCTCACCATCCTTGCTTCTAAGGAGTACTCTGGTTGTACTTCTTCCAAGACAAATTTGTTCATTCTTCTGGCAGCTCGTGGTATATTCAATATTCTTTGTCAACATCATAATTCGAAGGCATCAATTCTTCTTCAGTCGCCCTTATTCATTGTTCAGCTTTCACATGCGTTATGAGGTGACTGAAAATACCATGGTTTAGGTCAGGTGCACCTTAGTCCTCAAACAGACATCTTTGCTTTTTAACACTTTCAGGAGGTCTTTTGCAGCAGATGTGACCAATGCAATACACCATTTGATTTATTGGCTCTGCTTCTATGGGTGTTGACTATGAATCCAAGTAAAAAGAAATCCTTCACAACTTCAATCTTTTCTCCATTTATTATGATGCCACTTATTAGTCCAGTTGTGAGGGTTTTTGTTTTCTTTATGCTGAGGTGTAATCCACAGTGAAGGCTGTGGTCTTTGATCTTCATCAGTAAAGTGCTTCAAGTCCTCTTCGCTTTCAGCAAGCAAGGTTGTGTTATCTGTATATTGCAGGTTATTAATGAATCTTCCTTCAATCCTGATGCCACGTTCTTCTTCATATACTCCAGCTTCTCTGGTTATTTGCTAAGCATAGAGATTGAATAAATATGGTGAAAGGACACAGCCCTGACCCACATCTTTTCCTGATTTTAAACCACACAGTATCCCCTTGTTCTGTTCTGACAACTGCCTCTTGGTCTATGTACAGATTCCTCATGAGCACAGTTAAATGTTCTGAAATTCTCATTCTTCACAATGTTGTCTGGAATTTGTTCTGACCCACAGAGTCTAATGCCTTGCATAGTCTATAAAACACAGGCAAACATCTTCCTGGTATTCTTTGCCTTCAGCCAAGATCCATCTGACATCAGCAAGGATATCCCTGGTTCTACTTCTTCTGAATTTGGCTAGAATTTCTGGCAGTTCCTTGTCTTTGTACTGCTACAGCCATTTTTTAATTATCTTCAGCAAAATGTTATTTGTATGTGATGTTAATGATACTGTTTAATAATTTCTGCATTCTGTTGGGTCACCTTTTTTTGGAATAGGTACAAATATGGATCTCTTTCAGACATTTGGCCAGGTAGCTGTCTTCCAAATTTCTTGGCATAGATGAGTGAGCACTTCCAGCATTGTATCCAATTGTCGAAATATCTTAATTGATATTCCATCAATTCCTGAAGCTTTGTTTTTCACCAATGCCTTCTTCCTTCAATATCATTGGTTTTTAATCATATGCTACCCTAATTTATTGCTAAAAAAAAAAAAAATACACAGATAAGAATATCCTGGTCATTGACAAAATTTTATAATACCTTTCTCTTCTTTAGTTACTCCTCCTTTTTTCAACATCTTTTGCTTCATATGGGTCCAAATTCCAATTTTCTTATATTTGTATACATTTTTAAGTGTCTAAATATTTTCACAAATTGAGTCTGGTTTTAAGACCATTGAAAACACTGGAGTATAACAATCATATCCTGTTTAGTTTATTGCCTACTTTATATAGAAGTAATGACATTAGTACTTAGGAGGAGAAAGCCCAATTGATGTATACTAACAAAATTAAGTTTAAACACACACATACAGTCACACACACACACACACACACAAATACCGTAGCTAAAACCACTGATGATATTAAAGAATATTTGAAAGAATTTTTGTTCTCTCCTTTAGTTAAATAGGGCTGCACTAGTCAAAGAGGGGCTGCTTCTAATTTTTGAGCTATAATGACAATTTTGGCCTACCTATATTTTAAGTATTCAGAGGTCACATCAAGAGAGATTGTGTACCTAATAATCAAAAGCTATGTTCTGTCCTCAAAGACACAGTGATCTAAAGTTAAGAGGGAGAACAAGCATAAACAAACATGGATAGACATGGTTTCAAACCTAGAATAACTGTCTTACTAGTTTCCTTTTCTGCTGTCTCCCTGGTTGTGTACAAATATGTTTTTGGCACATGAAAACATATAAATGTTTAAATTGGCACTTTGGGACATTGGGTCACCCCAGCTCCACCTCTCTTAGGCCTAGTGAAAGTTTCATCTTAGGTGGTCTTCCCATCAGGAGACTGTCTCAAACAGACGGATACCAGAGCCTTCCCTGTGTCCCTCAGCATGGGAACTCTCCAGAGATATCTTTGAGATAATCCATCTCCGACAGCTAGGACTTTACTTCATTAAGACTGATATGGATTCACTGGAGTCCAGTGAATTTCAGCTCCATAGTGGAGAAAAAAAGAAAGCATGTTCAATACTTCCTAAAGCATGCGTATTTGCCATTATTGCTAATTATCTTTTAAATAGTAGATAGTTTTAAAAATTGGTGAAATGTGCAAATGATACTGAAGATGCTGTTAGTCCTGGCAGAAGAGAATCAACGGAAGAAAAATGAACAGTTAGAATGATATGGCGTGTAGCCCTCACTCTTTGTCTACCTATGCACAAAGAAGGGTATTGCCTTCCAATGTCTTGGGTAAAGTCATAGAAAAGGTTTTTTAAAAAAATAGCCACTAGTGGCTCCTCTCAGGCATAAATTGACACCATGGGATTATTTACATTGAACTCTGAAAATGTAAAACAAGCCAAACCAATTGCCCTGATGTCGATTCTGACTCATGGTGAGCCCATGTGTGTCAGAGTAGGATTGTGTTCCATAGTGTTTTCAATGGCCTATTTTTTGGAATTAGATCACTAAATATTTCTTCTGAGGCACCACTGGGTAAACTCGAACCTCCAACCTTTTGGTTACCAGCTAAGCATGTTAATCTTATGCACCACCCAGGGACCCTCAAATGTAACATACCCAGAAATAGTGAGAACACTTTTCTTCATGATCATGTCTCTTTAAATTGGTCTGAATTACATGTACAACTGGGCTGATGGCTAGCTGTATTTTCTAACTCATACCTTAAATGAAATCTTGATATGTTTTTTACAGATGGAACTTTAGAGTGAAATACAAGCCTGTGTCCAAGTGCCTGAGTATGGGACTCTAGAAGGACGTGAATGACTAAAAATAAAGAAAGCCTAGGGGTAGAAGAAGTGTAAGGAAGGATATGGTGTCTGTCTTCTGGATAACCACCAAGGAATTACATCTGCTCTGCGTTACAAGCAGAAAATGAAAATAATTCTCATTAAGATCTTCGTGACTTTGGTTCACAAGCAACATTGCTTTACTAGTCAGGGGTCGGAGGGGGATGCTTCACACTGCAGGAGGGAACAGTATCTGGTTTTGGTGCTTTGAATTTCCAAAAAATATAGCACCACTCTGGCATTTCTAGGTTTCAGAGAATCCCTGGCAGTAATGGCCATGGAAAATATCATCGAGAATGAGTCAGAGATATTAAATGCTCACAAAGTATCACGTACTACCTGTGTGGTCCAAAGGGTTAAGCACTCAATTACTAGCCAAATAGTTGGCAGTTCAAACCCACCCACAGGTTCCTGGAAGACAGTCCTGGCCATCTGCTTCCAAAAGTTCACAGCCTTGAAAACCCTGTGGAGCAGTTCTACTTTGCACACAGGACATCGCCTTGACTTGGAATCAACTTGACATCAACTAATAACAACAACCCACATTTATCCAGTCCCATTACAATTAAGTGGGACTATATGACGATTTCTGGTCAATGAGCCGTGAGCAGAACTGACCCGTTTACTTTAGTGCCAAAACATTCAAGAACAAATGTAAGATCATCCAGATATTTCTTTCCCCGCCTAAGTCATCCTTAAAGCCACTACTTGAGTAGGAGTTGTCATAAGACAGTGGAACCTCTGCTAGATTAGATTTGAAAATTACAACTTGGATGAAAGCTGTCCAGGAGGACAGTCAGATCCTCAGTGAATTTTGCATGATCTTTGATTAAGAAAGAATTTTTATGTACAAAATCACTAATATTTCAGAATTTGTTTGCCACTGTAGCATAACGTCCCTTATCCTGACTAATATAAGAAGACTGTATCCACAGAAGGGAAGGAAAGGGTAGATGCCACACACTAGGCAACAAAATGTGCTTATGAGACATAGTGTGGAGATACCGAGAATATCTGTTAGAGACTTTATAGATAACTACTTAACAGGCAGGGACATTGGTGGTTCAGTGGTAAAATTCTTGCCTTCCATGTGAGAGACCCAGGCTTGATTTCCCAGCCAATGCACTTCATGAGTAGCCACCACCTGTCTGCCAGTGGAGGCTTGAGTGTTTCAGTGAAGCTTCCAGACTAAGATGTACTAGGAAGGAAAGCCGAGTGATCTGCTTCCCAAAATCAGCCAATGAAAACCCTATGGATCACAATGGTCTAATCCGCAATTGATCATGGGGATGATGCAGGGCTGGGCAGCATTTCCGTTCCATTGTACATGGGTGGCCATGAATTGGGGGCCAACTCAATGGCACCTGACAACAATAACAAAATGCAGGCAGGATTAAGATCCAACAAAATAAATTTTACTGTTTATGCTGCTCTTCCTTTAATCCCTATACTGTGTATTAGAGCTGATAGAGACCTCAAAGATGGCTTTTCCATTTCCTGTATTTTATATGAATAACCCTTAAAGCCCAGGGGTGTTTTGCTAAGGTCCTTCAGCAAATTAATGGCAGGAAGAAAGTGAATGAAGGGTAGTCAGAGGGGTCTACGAGGTGGTAGACAGGCATAGTAAAGGCCTTTTACCTGTGACCCCATTTCCCAATTCTCCTCGGGTTGTTTGTCCTCTCTTTTCAATGCTCTTAGAGTACTTTGCATTACCTGTACAATAGTACTTAATTATACTACAGTGCAAATATTTGTGAATTCAACTGCACAGTGAAACCCTTGATTATCAAGAGCATGTCTTTAATTTTTATGTCTGCAGTGTCCAACACAAATCTAGCTGAAAAGAATTAACTAAATCAAACTTTATAGAATAAATGAAAATTGAGGTGGTGTCAACACTGAAAGAATTTCTGGGTAGGACTGTATTTTGGAGATATGGAAATACATACATTAAAGTTATGCAAGATATCCACTGCGAATTCTGGATATCGGCACAAAGATAAATGTACCTCTCCTACCATCCAGCTTCAGAATTTGGAATTCCCCAAACTGGTGTATCCTTTGGTTTGGATATTGAAGATACTCATCAAAATAAAAATGCAACCTGAAAAAAATTAATGATGTATAGTTTTTCATCTATTAACACCTTTGCAGGAAATAACTTAGCATATAGTCTTACTAGATATCTGCCTCCTGATGGAATGGGACACAAAATATTCATTTATAAGAGGTGGGGAGGCGGGGTACGAACCCACCTGAACAGCTAGGATCTCAAAATGGAGAATCTGGGGCAACATTAATGACTTTATTCAAGTCAAAAAGACATGAGGAAAGGTGAACACTTTGTCAAAATAAATATTTATTAGTCAGGTCCCATATATTAGTGACTTATGGATAAATTCTTAGCTGTTGTCTTAGTTATCTATAGGGTTACTATAAATTGGAATCGACTCAATGGCAATGGGTTTGGTTTTGGTTAGGTTTTGATTATCTAGTGCTGCTATAACAGAAATATCACAAGTGAGTGGCTTTAACAAATAGAAATTTACTTTCTCACATTTTTGGAGGCTAAAAGTCCAAATTCAGGGCACTAGCTATAGGGGAAGCCTTTCTCTCTCTCTGTTAGCTCTGGGGGAAGGTGCTTGTTTCTTTTCATCTTCTGTTTCATGGTTCCTTGGAGATCTCATGTGTCATGGCATTTATCTTCCCCTATCTGTGCTTCCTTGCTGCTTGCTTAATCTGCTCTTTTAAATCTCGGAAGAGATTGGTTTAGGACATACAATACACTCCTACTGCCTTATGAACATAACCGAAACCAAAATCCACTGCCATCGAGTCAATTCTGACTCATAGCAACCCTATAGGACAGAGTAGAACTGCCCCATAGGGTTTCCAAGGAGCACCTAGTGGATTCAAACTGCCAACCTTTCGGTTAGCAGCCATAGCACTTAACCACTACACCACCAGGGTTTCTGACCATAACAAAGAAAACTCTGTTCCCAAATGGGATTATTACTACAGGTATAGGGGTTAGGATTTACAGCACATATTTTTGGGAGATACAATTCAATCCGTAACAGCTGCCTTCCTTTATTTTCTCTGCACTCTGTAATACCTATCTTGATATTCAAGAAGGAAGAGAAGAAGGAAAGTGTTCCATAAGAAATCTGAAGTAATTGGGTTAAACGTATCTTGTGCACAAATTCACTGCAGTGTTTTTGTCAGGTTATGCCTAAAATCTTGTTACGATACATTTCTTTGAGTAGTCTCTACCTAATTAAATACGATTTGCATTTTCATATTGTCTATATGAAATAATTAGATTGAAACTTGCAAAAATACAAGCTTTCCCAAGTCACTATCATGAAAAGACACAGTCTAATAAACATGGCTGTGCAAATATTGATGATCAGATTATTCCTCTCTGTTTCATTTACTCAGGTACCAAGTTAATTCTGTACACCCTGAGTTGAGGTAGCACAGCGCTCCAAGCAAAATAAACAACACTATGTAAGATGTGGTCATAACTCACAGATACCATACAGACAAAATCAAAAAGTCTCAGTGGAAGACAATTTTCTACAATTATATATAGGTTCTGGCATTTAAGAATATTTTTTCATTATGATACATGCACACACACAGAGAACCAAAAACCAAACCAAACCAAACCCAGTGCTCTCGAGTCGATTCTGACTCATAGTGACCCTATAGGACAGGGTAGAACTGCCCCATAGTGTTTCCAAGGAGCGCCTGTCGAATTCGAACTGCCGACCCTCTGATTAGCAGCCATAGCACTTAACGACTACACTACCAGACGTGTATATAAAAGATATTCCTACAATTTTTTTAATAATAAATATAAAACAAAATGTCATTTAACCACCGCCTACTTTCCTTAAAAGCCACTTCGGTCCCCTCTTGTACTTGAGCACTGGTGATAACCATTATCCTGACCTTTAGAATAATAATAGCTTACTTGCTTTCTTTATAGTTTTATAACCTATACACGTATTCCTAAATCAAAAGGTTTAGTGTTTTTTTTTCTAATTTTGAAATGTATACAAAAAAATAAAGCTGTATGTATTCTTCCATGTCTTGTTCTTTAATTTGAACATTGCTGTCAGGTTTACCCATGTTGTGCGTAGCTGTAGTCAGTATTCATTTATATGAAAATATCACAGCTTTTGATGATAAGCATTTAGTTTCCAGTTTGTTTAGGGCTACTATGAACATCTGACAAAAATATGACAAGAATAAAAAAATACAAAAACAAAAGAACAATTCTAGAACACTGTTATCATAGTTTCTTTGTAGACGCATTGCTGAATCTGGGATGAGAATATTTCCAAATTGTCAATGAATGGGTGAAATTAAAAAAGCATTTAAAAAATGTTGGATCTTAGAAATCATGTAGCCAAAATCTTTTAATAGATGAGGAAACAGAGACCCAGAGAGGCTGTGACTTGGCCAAAATGACATAATTACGGACAGAGCCAGGGAGAGAAGACAGCTTTCCAACTCTGGTAACATAGAGCCCTCTTACCTTTTCACATTGCCAAATATTTCTACCAATCACCCGAGTGCCCTGAAAGTAATGAAGGGATAAAGACCACCTGGAAACTTCCTAATAGTCAACTCAAGGAGATCAGTCCACAGACAGAAAAACATTAGTGTTATATTTTGAGAAAATAAAAACTAGTATTTTGGGGGATACATTTCATATAAAATACGGGAGATTAAAATTAAGGAAATTCTTTTTGTATTTTACATGTAGAAGATTTACTATACTATTATAGGATGATGTTTTACTTTCAATTTTTAACTTTGTTTTTCATCATTTCTTTCCACGTCATTTGCTACTTAAGAGGAGCAGATAAAAGCGAAATGGCTTGCT
This sequence comes from Elephas maximus indicus, assembly GCF_024166365.1. NCBI lineage: Eukaryota > Metazoa > Chordata > Mammalia > Proboscidea > Elephantidae > Elephas > Elephas maximus. The sequence goes on along the minus strand of NC_064820.1, from coordinate 48,535,468 downwards.
CAATATCATGTAAAAAGTTGGTCATGAATTGAAAACCAAAATTAAGCCTTCTTTTGTATCAAAGCCCGAGCATGTGGAGGAAAAATCATTCTGCAGAATTATGCTGAGTGGCAGGTATTTATAAAGCATATGGAGGAGAAGGATAACTTTAACTTTCTGTGCAATAAAAAAATACATGTATCGAATTCTCTGACAGTTTGAAATTTCAACAGTTGTAGACAAAGAAAACTGAAACTGTCTCCCATTTATACTAAAGTTTTAATACAAGAAAGTAGGTCCATCAATGCAAATGTCATGAGATGGGACCAATAGGATATGAATCAGATTATTTTTGCACTCTCTCCACTACATCATATAGCTTGATATCCAGTCTAGACCATTGGGTTCATCTAGTATTTAGCATGAAATGGACAGAAAGACCACATGAAGGTAAGTTGCCAGCTAAGGGGAGAGAAACAGAAAGAAACAAACATGTGATAGTTAAGATTTTGTGTCAACTTGGCCGGGCCATGATTCTCAGTGTTTACGTCTGATCACCCCTCATGATAGGATCTCCTGTGAGTAGCCAATCATTTGGAAGGAAGTTTCCTTGAGTGTGTAGCCTGCCTTCGAATATAAGTGGACGTTCTGGCTTTTGCTCATTCTGGATCCTGCAGCTGCCTCTTGTTCATCTGATCTCCAGTTCTCTGGACTTGAGCTAGCAGCTTACCTGCCGATCTTGGGATCTGTTGATTTTCACAGCCTATGAGGAAGAGTCTTGCTCTCCTACCTGCCGATCTTGGGTTCGCCAGCCCCTGTGGCTCTGTGAATCAGGAGAAGCCTCTATCCTGACTCATGAACTTGGTACGTTCCAGCCCCTACAATTGCATGAGCTGTTTCCTTGATATAAATCTCTCCCTACATATATATTTTTATATGCTTTACTGGATTTGCTTCCCTAGAGAACCCAGCCTGAGACAAAACACAAGGAGAAATCTATAGATACTGATGGCAAGTTGCTGGCAAATACATTGATGATAGAAGGAGCCTAGCCAGTGGATTTTTTCCTGAAAAAAAGTTTTCATTGTGTGTGTCTCTAGGCAGTGCTAAAATTTAATATTCCACTATATGTCTGTTATTCTTTATTTGGTTTTGGTTTGGGTTACTTCTAAATAAAATTTCATCTCCTTTCAATTATTAGCTTGAAGTTAGACTTCCCAAATGAAAATATCCTACTCTGTTTTATTTTCTAAAACAGTCTGAAGTGCAGGGAAGAATAGAGTTTTTAACATTTCTTGAAGCTTGTGATGCAAATTTCGTAATTGTTTACAGTGAATTAGATTCCGTATCATCACCAAATACATGGCTAGTGTCTACTGGACACTCTGGTATTGTTCGATTCAATCCTTTGCATTAAAATGGCTGCTTTAGTAATGCTTTGGAATTTATCTAGACGGTTGAGATATGCTTTATGCTTTCAGTTATCCCTCATGGTGCCACAGAAAAATTGGCTTTTCTTAGTGAATAGAATGAGAAAATATCTGCCCCAAAGAACTCAATCTTACCAACAATGTGATATCAGTTTATTATCCCATAAGTCAGCATAAACTCTCTAACTGGAGTTTCATATAAACAGAAAAAAAAGAAACAGGAATGTGATTTGTAATTGAACGTAACTGTCATATTTTAAGGAACTGTATATTTGTGTACATGAGAAAAACATACAATCTAATGCTTGTTTGTACATTCTTCAAATAAATAGTACTAATATCCAAAAAATGCTGTGATAATCCTGCCTTTACTTATAAAATAAAGCTTGTGCTATAGCAACTAGGGAGAAAAACTGTCACACAAAACATGACATTGAATTCTGCTATCACGAAAGGTATTCTCCATAGAGACTAAGTGATATACAAAAAAATGTATGGCACCAATCAAGTAAACGTCAATGTACGATACTGCTACAAAGGAAACAAAGTATGAGAATTCTGCCTAGTGGGGGAGCCAAGTCAAAAGTGTTTTCAGTGTAGAACGGTCCACTGCTGCATTAATACTGTTATCTGAAAAACAAAAACGACAAAGCACTGGAGAATTCAATAGTATAGAAAGGACCTGAATAGGGCCATTGCTACTGGAATTGCTACTTTCTAGTGTAAGGGCATTTCATCATATGCCTATTCTTTCAGCCAGCACTGCTGTGTAAAATGGTTTGACAGTATGGTTAGGTGTTCTTGGAAAATGAAGAAAAAAACATATATTGCTACGACTAGACATGGAACAAAACAGTGGTTTAAGTTCCAGGCAGTTCTGGAGAATATTTTTAATTTTCCATAGAATATATTAATTTTTACTCTGCATAACTCTCCCACACAAGAGTTAAATATGACTTGAATGAAATATAAAGTCAGTCTCTCTAAGATGTCAATGACTTGTAGATATTATAATGTATATCGTCTTTAATAAAAGCAGAAAGTGCAAGATGTAGGGAAGTCTGTAAGAGCTCTTTGACACCTAGACAAATTGAAGATGGGTTTTAATCTGAAATTTCTAACTCATTTCCTGCGAAGCTTTTAGGGAGTTAGCTCTGAGTCTGGCGGATGTCATGGCCTTCACCCCTGGTTTGCTGTTAGAATTTGCTTCCTTGAAGAGTTTCACTTGGATTCTGACTCTTCCAAAGACTAATAAACCCAATCTCTATTGTCTTTCCTCTTCCCCCAGTTAAATTGTTCCCACCCTGGACTGTCTTGAAAAGCTTTGGGATTGAAAGGCACACTCTGGCATTGCCAAGCAATGTACACTGAAGCCATTCTTGTACTTCACTGTAGGATAGTTTGGATGTCAACTCATTCTGGGAATCAGTAGATAAGACATGACTCTCAGTCTGAGAAATGCCCATATCATGGACCACTCCTCAGCTCTCCTGATGCAGGCATTCTCAGTGCTTTGATGACTTCAATGGCAAGAGCTTAGCATTTCATCTGAAGTCATTCCTTCAATATTTGGGGCAAGAATTAATGCAGGATCATCAACTTGAACCTTTTTTGTAGCCCTAATGATTTGATTATTAATTAGGTCTCACCGGGAGGGGGTCAATGCACTAAGTACTTTACAGGGATGAGCTCATTTAATCTTCCCAGCTTCCCTGTGAGGTGATGGTGGGGCTGTTAGTTGCCACAGAGTCTGCCCCCAACTCGTGAAGACCACATGCACAATGGAACAAAACGCTGCCTGCTCCTATGCCATCCCCATGATTTGGTTGCAGATCAGGCCACTGTGATCCACAGAGTTTTCATTAGCTGATTTTCAGAAGTAGATCTCCAGGCCTTTATTCCTAGCCTATCTTAGTCTAGAAACTATACTGAAATCTGTTCAGCACCATAGCAACACACAAGCCTCCACTGACAGATGGGTGGTGGCTGCATTTGAGGTGCATTGGCAGGAAATTGAGTCCACATCTCTCCCATGGAAGACAGTAATTTTACCACTGAACCACCAATGCCCCCTCTGAGGGGGGTACTCTTAATTACCCTAATTTTGCAAATGAGAAAACTAAAGCTTGAAGAAGTTAAGTAGCTTGCCCAAAAAGTTGCCAATAGGAAGTGTCAAAGCCAGGCCTCAAATCCAGGTGTGCAAGAGTGCAAGTGCAAATCAGAGTGCAAGAGTCATGCTCTTCACCACCTTGTCATACTACATTCAGGTTCATTCAAGAGGCACCTTTAAAGAACTTCTCCACAACTTCCACCTACAACATAAAATCCTGTTAGAGCAAAGTGGAGGAGTCCTGGGGGCCAGTGGTTAAAGTGCTCAGCAGCTAATCAAAAGATCAGTGTTTCGAATCCACCAGGCCTTCCACAAGAGAAAGATGTGGCAGTCTGCTTCTGTAAAAATTTTCAGCCTTGGAAATCTTATGGGGCAGTTCTACTCTGTCATATAGGGTCACTATGGATCAGCAACTAATTGATGGAAATGGGTTTAGTACAGTAGGGAGACAGGTGGCACCACAGGCTACTATTATAAACAGCAATGCTCTAAATATCCAATGTCTATTTTCCCTTTCACTTGTGACATTTAAATCTTCAAATACTGTCTGATGCTCCCAATGAGTAAGTTTACAAAAATAAGTCCCAGTAAATGTCTTAAATAAAGGGTAAGACCTCAGCATGGAATGTGTCTGTGCCTATTACCCTGCCAGGAAGCCAGTAGGTTTCCTGGCAGGGTAATACTTACCACTGTTACCAAGGTTACCACTGCCAACTTGAAAGTGAAAGTAAGAAAGGGGAGAATGCAAAGACAGAGTAAATGGATGTTTACTTAAAGGTTGAACTGTTGTAGTAGGTCTCAAGAACTTGAATTTACTAGTGAAATTATAATGACTTTTGAACTTATTTAAAAACTGTTCTGTTTCCTAAGAAATAAAAATTTAATAAGGCAGAATTTATAGGATACTAAGTTTTCAGTAAATGTATTATGTTATAATTTGGAGTAAAATAGTGTTTTTATAGAGATTATTTTTACAAGGACATTAAACTGCAAGACAGCCTTTATTAAATTATTAGGGTGATAAGGTACCTTTGTGAGATGTGTAGAGATACTGTACTTGAATATGCATTTATTCATTCACTCATTCATGCTTTCCACAATCATTGAGTAATAGATATTCCATTATGGTGTAGCAACAAAAGATAGTAATAATACTGAGAATTTTTAAAAATCTTAGATGGTTTCTGAATTTTAAGATAGATGAATTTTATGATATTCCTTTACCTTAAAGTTAAAAGTAATTGAGGGTCTGAACTAAATGTCAGTTACTATGATAAAAATTATCTGTGCAAACTTAACTAAACAATTAGCATCTCTAAGCCTTATTTTACTCATCTGTAAAATGAAGATATTGAGTTTAAAAAACTCTAAAATATTTCCAGCTCTAAAATCCTATTACTCTTTTAAGAAACTTCCATTTATTTTCTTAAAGATGAATTTCTTAAGAAATTAATCCCAAGAAACCAAGTATAACCAAGATTTATAGACAACAAATATAAATATAGGCAGTGAATATGAATACATTTCTGACTTTAGAGGTAAATAAACTGTGAACATATTAAAAGGAGAGAGAAAGGTAGAGATTTCAGTCTGGAGAAAAAACATGGGCAAATGATTTCATAGAGATTGGCTAGAGAAAGATTCTTCCATCATCAGGTTGCCTTAGATTAGGAACTTATCTGTGGGCAATGAGAGCCACCTGCTTATAAATCTCTCATAACTTCTCATTGCCCAATTGCAGCTGTTGTTTCAGATGTGGTTTCATTGCTTGAGAAAATTAACACTCCCTGGACTTCATGCAAAAGAATGAAGACCATTGAGGAGTTGACCAGTGTGAAGTGTTTGGGGGACTGTTTAATGACTGTATAACATTATGATTACTAGAATTATAACAGGTAAGGAGAAAAAGAGGGAAAGAGAATTTAAAGGAGAAGAATGTACAAAAGCATGAAATCATTCTGTATATTTACATAAGCTATTCCCATAGCTTGAACAAACATACAATCAAGATGCATTGATAATTACTGATGATTGGAATGCAAAAAGTGGAAACAAAGAAGAAGGATCAGTAGTTAAAAAATATGGCCTTGGTGATAGAAACAACGCTGGAGATTGCATGATAGAATTTTGCAAGACTAATCACCTATCACTGGAAATCCTTACTAGGCCCAATCACCACAATGTCATCAGTGTAGTGGACCGGTGTGATAGCTTGTGGAAGGGAAAGGTGATCATGGTCCCTGCAGATTAAATTATGACATAGGGCTGGAGAGTTGATATACTGCTGAGGTAGGACAATGAAGGTGTATTGCTGGCCTTGCCAGCCAAAGGCAAGCTACTTCTGGTGGTTCTTTGAAACTGGAATCAAGAAAAAGGCACTGGCCACATCAATTGCAGCATACAGGGTTCCAGGGGATGTGTTAATTTTCTCAAGCAATGAAACCACATCTGAAACAACAGCTGCAGTTATAGTAACAACGTGGTTAAATTTATGATAATCTACTGTCATTCTCCAAGATCCATCTATTTTTTGCAGAGGCCAAATAGGCAAGTTGAAAGCTGATGTGTGAAACCGCACCCCTGCATCCTTCAAGTCCTTGATGATGGCAGTAATCTACAATCCCTCTGGAATACGGTATTGCTTTTGGTTTACTATTATGGGTTTAGGGGCAGTTCTAATGGCTTCCACTTGACTTTGCTTACTATAATAGACCTTACTCCACTTGTCGGAGATTCGATGTGGGCATTCTGCCAGTTGCGGAGTATATCTATTACAATTGTATATTCTGGAACTGGGAAAATCACTACAGTATGGGTTTGGAGACCCAATGAACTCTCTATGAGACTGTGGTGTGATTAATTACTTTTTGTGTGGCCTTTCTAGCCATGGTCTTGTAACACCCACCCAAGTGATTAGGTGGGGTTGTGTAATAGGGTAATTGTGGCCCACCAAGGGGACTGGTTAGTTTTGCTTTAAAAGACAGCCAATTCCAGAGCAGGAAGGAGGATCCTACCAAAACCAAGGAAGAACAGCCAGGAGCAGAAAGCACATCCTTTGGGCCTGGGATCCCTGTACTGAGAAGCTCCTGAGAGTAGGAGAGCAAGAGAGAGAGAGAGAAAAGAGAGAGAGAACAAACTTTGACCCTGAAGATGGCAAGAAGTGGTGGCAAGAGAGACCTGCAGAAGACAGTGTGTTTCCTGGCCCATGGAGCGAGAAAGCTGAGTGTGTTTGGGCAGAGACTGAGGTCAAGGAAGAGGTATGCCTATGAGCACAGCTAAAAAGATGCTGTCCTGATGGAAGAACTGATCCTGAGTGTTCCTGAGCCTGAATTGTAACCTGTTAGTTCTCTTATAAACTCCATAATTGTGAGTGTGGTCTGTGAGTTCTGCATGGCCATTGCAATGAATTATCAAACCCAGTAGGGAGTGCTGAGGAAGGGACAGTTGGTGTCAGAATTGGTAAAGATGGTGGAGAGAGAAGGTGTGTCTGATCTCCATCTCTTAGGAATCAGCCTTGGGCTGTTGATCTTGATTCTCCTTCCTCCTTGTGAAGTTACAGGAGGAGAGACACTGCCTCCATACCATTTTTACAGAGACAAACCTGAGCTAAGACTCCATTAATAACTTCGACTCCATACACCCCACTCTGATTGGTAGGCCATAGTTACATTTTGCTGCTCTTGGAATTAGTGTCAGTTCAGAGCCAGTATCCAGTAATCCCCCAAAAGTCTGATTATTTCCTTTTACTCAATGAACAGTCACTCTCATGAAAAGCCATAGATCACTTTGGGGAAGGCTGGGACAAAAATTAACAGGATAAATTTTTGGAAGTGTAGTGGGGTCCTTACTCCAGGTGACCTAGGCTCCCCTTCCTTCTAGGGGTTGTAGGCCTGTAAACTGGCTCAAGTCTGGGAATTGATTGAGGGGCTGTGACTCTCTAGTCTTGTGATTCAAGTTAGACTCCTGTTCACTTGACCTAGAATTCTTCTGCTTATACAGATCAAGTAAACATTTAGTAGATTTCCCATCTATTTAACATCTGGAGACACTGTAACTAAGTAGCCAACACCATTAGTATATAAGAGTCAGACAATTTGGGTTAGTGCTTTGATTCTACTGTCCATTACAGTGAACACACTCACCTTGTCTGTGTTGATTGAGTGCCACCACTTGACCCCTACCACCACAGCACCCAATCAGCCCCATTGTACTTAGAAATCTTAATGCAGTTAGGGAAGTTCCTGCTGTCGAATATGACTTATATAAAATAGCAATCACAGCAGTCTTCAACGATGCTGGGGCTCCTTTCATAAATTTGTTCCTCATTGTTGTGGTAAAAGGTGTGTCCTCTAGGCACTCCATGTATGGGTCTGTGGGTCTAACTTGATAAATCCAGTCTAACATGGCAATTTCCCTAAGCCTTTGGATACCTTTTTCTACAGTATACCAAGGCAGATCTGGTACTTCAATTTGTTTTAATGTAAAAAAAAAATAAGCCACCATATAATCCATGCTTCAGTGAACCAACCAAATAAACTGTTAGATCCTTTCCTAACTTCTTAGCTGAAATACTGAATAAAGGATATGTGCTTAGTGAGCCCATATCAATAAACTGAGGCTGATCCAACTTTATGTTCCTTGCACTATTACCCCACACCCTTAATAGTCATTACCATGCATATTCCCCAGGCTTCTGTTTGAACATATTAGAAAAGTCAAGCAGTTCTTTTGGAGTTCCTTCTGGGTCACACTTTGTACTTCACCTTTTGGGGCTCACTGGGACTTAAGTCTAGTTATAGGTCTAGAAGCAAACATAGGTGGTGGGAAGGTTTTCTGAGAACATTCATCAGTGTCTTGCAAGGCATCTTCCTCAGGTGATGTCCCAGGTAATGACTCAGATGCCTTCCCAGGGGATGACTCAGACACTACCCCACATGATATCTCAGACAAAGGATCTTCAGACCCAGTTGGGTTAATCTTTTCAGATGGGGGTAGAGGGGATAATGATTTTATTAGGGAGGATGGCTTAGCAGACAAAGATGGAATAACCTCTTCAGATGGGATTGAGAGTGCTGGTTCTGTTGGCAGGAGTGATTCAATGAAATTTAAGGTCTCAGTGTCCCCTACTTCCTGACTTTCTACCCATATGTCCAATTACAAGTTTCAGGAGCCCATTTCTTCCCAATAAATGCCTTTGCTTTAACTTCAGACACCATTTAAGGTTGGGAATTCAGTTGGCATTGTAATTCTGCCACCGTTACTATAAGACTCTGGGTTTGGTCTTAGGCAATGTCGGCTCTGATACTACAAGAAATAAAGCATCATTTCAGGGCATAAGTTGAAACTTTGAGGTCATTTATGTGGTATTTGAGCTGTGACTCTGAAGCCCTGAGCTCATCTCTGTCTTTCGCTACTTTGTCTAGCAAAAGTAGGACCAACCAACCAGCATCCTTATGCTTCTCATTCTGAAAAAATTGTAAAAAAGTAACAAACATTTGATCACCCAGAGCCTCACCTCTCATCAGTGCTTGTATTTTACATATATTTTATGTATTTCTGTTGCATCTCATGCCATAGATTAGCAGTGCCCTCTTTACTACTGGAAGCAGAGTTATCAAATCTTTAAGACTAACCAGATTTGAGAGCCAATTTAGAAAATGCATCCTTACAATTTTATTTCTCTAGAACCACTCTAGGAAACCCTGGTGGCACCGTGGTTAAGTGATCAGCTTCTAACCAAAAGGTGGGCAGTTTGAATCTGCCAGGCACTCCTTGGAAACCCTATGGGGCAGTTTTTCCCTGTCTATAGGGTTAGTATGAGTCAGAATCCACTTGATGGCAATGGATTTTTGTTAGACCCACTCGCAGTACCAAATGTCTTAGGCTGGGTTCTCTGGAGAAGCAAAACCAGTGAAGCCTATATAGGAGACAGAGAGTCTGAGAGTGAAATTTATCTCAAGGAAATGGCTCACGTGGATGTAGAGTCTGGCAAGTCCAAAGTCCATGGGTCAGGTGTCAGGCATCAGGCTTCTCCTGACTCATGTAGCTACAGGAGCTGACGAACCCAAGATCAGCAGACAATATGGCAGACCATTGGCTCAAGTTGCAAGAACCAGATGTCAGATGATGACAAGCTGGATGGAGGGCACAGAGAAAGCAAAAGTCAGCAAGCTTTGCCAGAGTGTCCATATATAATGGATGCAGGCCACAACCCTGAGGAAATTCCCCTTACAACTGATTGGCTATCACATCAGAGTGGATCGTGGAGGTGATTACACCACAAAATGGAGGATAATGACATCATTACATAACTGTCAAATTATATCATTACTTAACTGCCAAACTACATTATTACATAATTGCCAAATCACTGAGAACCATGGCCCAGCCAAGTTGACACACAACCTTAACCATCACACATTATCTCTATGGTCCTTTTGAGTTCTAAAGGTCTATGATCTCTGATCTAGCTCATTGATGCATCTTTCTAAAACTTAAATTAACTTGAAGAATTCATCCATGATCTAAAGGCAGTTTCAGGGTTTTGAATGAATTACAGACAACCCGTACTTGTCCTTTAATGTTATGTAAAATTTTCCCCACTTTGAAATGATTGAGCCAACATTTTGTTGCTGTTGTTAGGCACCATACAATAGATTCCAAGTCATAGTGGCCTTATATACTACAGAACAGAACACTGCTTGTTCCTGCACCATCCTCATGAATGTTGTTATATTTAAGCACATTGTTGCAGCCACTATGTCAATCCATCTCTTGAGGGTCTTCCTCTTTTTTGCTGACCCTCTTCTTTACCAAGCATGGTGTCCTTCTCCAGGGACTGGTACCTCCTGATAACATGTCCAAAATATGTGACACAGTCTCACCATCCTTGCGTTTAGGGAGCATTCTGGCTGTATTTCTTCCAAGACAGATTTGTTTGTTCTTTTGGCAGACCATGGTATATTCAACATTCTTCACCAACACCCTAACTCAAAGTCATCAGTCCTTTGATCTTCCTTATTCATTGCCCAGATTTTGCATGCATATGAGACGATTGAAAACACCATGTCTTGTGTCAGGCGCACCTTAGTCTTCAAGGTGACATTTTTGCTTTTGAACACTTTAAAGAGGCCTTGTGCAGAAAATTTGCTCAATGCAATACCACTTTCGATTTCTTGAGTGCTGCTTCCACGGGCACTGATTGCAGATACAAGTAAAATGAAATCCTTGACAACTTCGATCTTTTCTCCATTTATCGTGATGTTGCTTATTGGTTCAGTTGTGAAGACTTTTGTTTTCTTTATGTTGAGCTGTAACCTATACTGAAGGCTGTAGTTTCGGATCATCAACAGTAAGTGTTTCAACTCCTCTTCATTTTCAGCAAGCAAGGTTGTGTCATCTGCATATCACAGGTTGTTAATGAGTCTTCCTCTAATCTTGATCTCCTGTTCTTCTTCATATAGTCCAGCTTCTCAGATTATTTCCTCATCATACAGCTTGAAACCATGCAGTATCTCCTTGTTCTCTTCCAATGACTGCCTGTTGATCTACTTACAGGTTCCTCATGAGCACAGTACAGTGCTCTGGAATTTCTGTTCTTCGCAATATTGTCTATAATTTGTTATAATCCACACAGTCGAATGTCTTTGCACAGTCAATAAAACACGGGTAAACATCTTTCTGGTATTCTCAGCCTTCAGCCAGGATCCATCTGACATCAGCAGTGATATCCCTGGTTCCACATCCTCTTCTGAATCTGGCTTGAATTTCTGCCAGTTTCCTATCGATGCACCACTGTAGCCACTTTTGAATGATCTTCAGCAAAATTTTACTTGCATGTGATATTAATGATATTGTTCGATAATTTCCCCATTTGGTTGTATCACCTTTCTTTGGAATAGGCATAAATATGTAACTCTTCCAGGTGGTTGGGCAGGTAGCTCTCTTCCAAATTTCTTGGCATAGAGAAGTGTCTGGGTTATGTGGTGCTCCTACCACAAGTAGAAGTGGAAGTACCACAAGTGGATGACTTCGATGAACAGAAATTTATTCTCTCACAGTCTAGTAGGCTAGAAGTCCAAATTCAGGGCATCAGCTCCAGGGGAAATCTTTCTGTTTCTGTCAGTTCTGGGGGAAGGCCCTTGTCATCAATATTCCCCTGGTCTAGAAGCTTCTCAGTGCAGGAACCTCAGGTCCAAAGGACGTGCTCTGCTCCCAGCACTGCTTTTTGGTGGTATGAGGTCCCCTTGTTTCTCTGCTCTCTTTTCTCTTTTATATCTCAAAAGAGATTGACCTAAAACAAACCTAATTTTGTAGATTGTGTTCTGCCTCATTAACATAACTGCTGCTAATCCCACATCTTTAACATCCTAGAGGTAGAATTTACAACACGGAGGAAAATCACACCAGATGATGAAATGGTAGACAATAACACAATACTGGGAATTGTGGACTAGCCATGTTGACACATATTTTGGGGGGACACAATTCAATCCATGACATCCCAATTTTTGGTCCACAAAAGTTCATGTCCTTGCCACTTGTAAAGCATATTCACCCCATCATATTATAGCAAAAGTCTTAATTCAACTCCATGTCCAAATTCCCTAAATTCCTCTTCTCTGAAAAAGCTGGAATACCAGTTATCTGCTTCCAAAGTACAATAGTGGAACAGGCACAAGGTAGACATTTCCATTACAAATGGGGGAAATTGGAGGGAAAGAAGGGATAATAGGCACCAAACACGTCAGCAGAACACACTACATTAGTTCCCGAGGCTTGAAAATAATTCTCTTTTCTGAGACCATTTGGACTATGGCCCTACCCTTCAGACTCTTGGTATTGGCTACACTCTTTGGATTCTGAATGGAGGCCCCTTGACCCTAGGCTTCAGCCCTGCCTTCTAGGCCTACTGGAAAGGCAACTCTGGTCCCTCAGATTTGGAAGACCCCATTCTCCTAGTCCATCTGAGTGGCAACTCCAGCGTTTGAGACCCCAGATGTTGTGGACTTATGCTGTGAGACTGGGACAGCTCTGCTTCCTGTGTTCCTTGTCTCTTCAGCTTCTTCTTCCTGATTTCTTGGTGTCTCGGCCCCTTAGGCCTTGCTGCCTGAGTCTGCCCTGCTTGAGCAAGTGTTCCAAAGCTCTTTAGCTTCCTCCACTGATAAGTGCCCAAGGCATCCCACCGCAAGGAAGCCTCTTGAGCAAAGGCACTCAGCTCTCACTCTGTGGGTTGGCTCCAGCATGGTTTCGCACTGGTCTCCTGGTTCTGCTGCTGCTGATTCTCTGCTGCTGCTGTTTCTCAACTCCTGCTTCTTGCCATCTGCACCATCTTCAGTATAACAGCTCTTCTTACTTCCTTCTGAGTTCTCACCAGAATTGTCTTTGATGACCATAATTCAACCAATAGTCTCTTCAAGGCAATCTTAAAATTCTTCCAGCCACTACCCGTCCAGTTTCAAAACTGCTTCCACATTTTAGGTATCTGTTAGAGCAGCACCCCACTCTTCCAGTCCCAAATTCTGTCTTGGTTATCTAATGATGCTATAACAGAAAAATGACAAGTGGTTGGCTTAAACAAAGAGAAGAGGTTTATTCTCTCACAATTTAGGAGGCTAGAAGTCCAAATTCAGGGTGTCAGCTTTAGGGGAAGGCTTTCTTTCTCTGTCAGTTCTGGGGGAAGATCCTTGTCATCAATCTTTCCCTGGTCTAGGAGTTTCTCAGTGCAGAAACCTCGGTTCCAAAGGATGTGCTCTGCTCCTCGCACTGCTTTTTGGTGGTTTGAGGTCCCCTTATCAACCTACAAGATTAGGTTTGTTTTAGGTCAGTCAAAGAGATTGACTTAAACAAACCTAATCTTGCAGATTGAGTCCTGCCTCATTAATATCAATACTGCTAATCCCACATCATTAACATCTTAGAGGCAGGATTTACAACAAATAGGAAAATCACATCAGATGACAAAATTGTGGACAATCACACACTGGGAATCACAGACTAGCCAAGTTGACACACATTTTTGAGAACACAATTCAATCCATGGCAATGAGTGAGCAGTTCCAGTGTTGCATCTGTTTGTTGAAACATCTTAATTGCTATCCCACCTATTCCTGGAGCCTTGTTTTTTACCAATGTCCTCAGTGCAGCTTGGACTTCTTCCTTCAGTCCATCAATTCTTGACCATATGCTACCTCCTGAGATGATTAAATGTTGACCAATTCTTTTAGGTACAGTGACTCTGTGTGTTCCTTACATCTTCTTTTGATGCTTCCCACATTATGCAGTATTTCCCCTACAGAATCCTTCACTATTGCAACTAGAAGCTTGAATTTTTACTTCAGTTCTTTCAACTTGAGAAATGCCTAGTGTGTTCTTCCCTTCTGATTTTCTAACTCTAAGTCTTTGCACATGTCATTGTAATATTTTACTTTGTCTTCTTGAGTCACCATTTGAAATCTTTTGTTCAGCTTTTACTTCATCACTTCAAGAAGCAACCCCTACTGGCAACAAATTCTTCATCTCAATCACCTTCACTCACTGCATGTGTAGCTTTTAAATCATTGAAAAGGTTTTGAGTCTTTTCTTCACTAACCAAAATCTCAAACCAAACCCATTGCTGTTGAGTTGATTCTGACTCATAGCAACCCTATAGGAAAGAGTAGAACTGCCCCCATAGGGTTTTCAAAGCTATAAATCTTTACAGAAGCAGACTACCACATCTTTCTCCCATGAATCAGCTGGTGGGTTCAAACTGTCAAACCTTTGGTTAGCAGCCCAGTGCTTAAACCTGTGCCACCAGGGATCCTTTCTTGTACTGAGGTAAGGCTAAATAAGAACCATATGTACCCATTCTGGCTTACTTACAAATTTCATTTAAAGAAACTTAAAGACACAGGAAGAAATCTCATTCATAAACTGGGGACTGCCTGCATTAGAGCAAGCCAAGGTCCTGACAAGATAGCTACTTTAAATATGAATAAATTTAAAAGAAACAGCATTACTCTATGCAAAATACTACAGCAAAACAAACAAAAAATGAAAAAGACATAAAAAATCCATTCTGCAAAAATAGAAAAAAGAAAAACAAAATAAGATTGATCCCAAAAGTAGAAAAAACATTCCCATGGTCCTTTTTTTAATAGAATATCTGAAATAAAATATACATTTAATAAAGTAGACATCAAAAATAAGATGGCAAAACAACAGGATGAGATGAAATGGGAGAATAGCCAATGAAACAAATTAAGGACAACATACACCACTGCAAGACTAAAAAATAAGAATCTGCAAGAAAACAACATAATGAAAGGGTTGAAAACCAAACTGATGACATAAATGAAAGACTCAAGACAATCATACTGAATGAAAAACAAAAAGACAAATTAAAGCTAAAGCACTTAGAAGGAAAGTAGTGGGAAGAGAGGTTAAACAATTAGATAAATAAAAAAACTAATTGGTGATAGTGAAGTAGAAAACCCAAGGATAAAAATTTTGAAAGATATAATAGAGAAAATTTTCTGAAATTAAGGGAGACAAAATTTGTAGATCAATATAGCACATAACGTTAGAGAAAGTATGATTCAAAACAACTGACACTGAAACAAACAAACAAGAAAATGTTATCCTCAAGTTGATTCCAACTCATGGTGACCCCATGTGTTACAGAGTAGAACTGTTTCATGGGGTTTTCTTGGCTGTAACCATTATTGAAGCAAATTGCCAGGCATTTCTTCCATGGCACCACTGGGTGTGTTGAACTGCCAGCCTTAGATTAGTAGTTAAGCGCTAACTATTTGTACCACCCAGAAATCTTCAACTCCAAGAAAATAAGACATATCTTGGTAAAGTAAAAAAAAAAAAACTTAAAGGTCACAAAATAATTCCTTAAGTATCTAGGCAGAAAACATAGGTTGTCTATAAAGGACAAAAATGTAACTGACCTCATGTTTCTCCCCAGCAACTCTAAATACCAAAAGACAATGGAGTAGTACCTCTAAAATTCTGAGGAAAAGATAATATGATCCAAAGACCTTTTTTGAACAACAGCTCTTCATACATAAAGAAACAGATATTACAAATACAAATAACTCTAAGGATACAACATGCATGAGCTGTTATGTAAATTCTGCTTGACACATTCTCTGCCAACCAACATGTCTCCCACCAGAGGAGACAGCAAGATAAAAGAAATGTTGGTGAGCCTTGACTACCATGAAATATAGAACTGATCTAACAGTAGTGGGAAAATATTTACAAATAATAAATTCTATAAACTCAGACAATGCAAATATATTAATACAAACACACATTATAAATTTTAAATATCTTCTTTCTTATTAGGAATTAATAGATGTCTAAAGTTGATAAAGCAAGAGTTTGCATTTGTTGCATAAAATTAATTGCTAGGGAATAAAATACATGATTGATGTAATATAAAATCTGTATTCATGACAAATAACACACATTTTAAACATCCCACTGAAAAAGTAGAAATAATACACACTATCTTCGGATTGAGATTCATCAAAATTAGAAAATAACACAGAGACCAAAAATTATCAAAGAAATTGACCACAAAATCATTCTTTTAATAACTTCTAAATGAAAAAAGAAATAAAAACAGAATTTATAGCATAAGTAGAAAATAATAACGAGGGAAATAACAAAGACCAAAATCTATACACTCGAAAGAAAATATTTAGTCTTAGACACATACATGGTATGAACTGATGTAAATATTATACTCACACAAAACAAAATTAGGTTAAGAAAACCACAAGAAAGTAAAGAATAAAGCAAAAGACCATAGATTATAGTAAAGAAAAAAATAATAAAATAAGTAAACCCAAGATAAAAGTATTTCTTTAAAAAAAAAGTGTGAAATGGCTAGTTTATTCAATAATAAAAAGGAAAGTGCAATGTACAAATGTATATGTACAAATGAATGATGGAAATAAGCACAAATGTATAAATGTACAAATGAATGATGGAAATAAGCACAAATGTATAAAAAGGTAAATAAATCATAGGAATCTACTTTCAAGACACTGTAAAAATACATATTGAAAACCTGGATGGATAGGCATAATGAAAATAGCAGAGCTTGGAACTGATTTGAACAAGTTCAGTCTTTGCCAACGAAGCGAAACCAGAACAGACCCAAATTTTTATAATTTGGGTGATTCAGAACACTAACCAGAAAGGGAAAAATTATAGGTCGAAGCCCTAGAATAGGACTCGCAGAAGAGGAATAGTGAGTCCTTTCAGGAGCTTGATGAGTGAAATTGGATTATTGGCAGGACTATGGAGAACGCCCTGCCAATAACCCAAAGCAGAATGGTTGGCAGCCGTCTTTGATCAGGGCACCACTGTTTGCAACTCTGCTGAAAATCTGATGGGCAAGAGATTACGTTGCTATGCAATGCTTACGTTTCTAGCAGGGCTTCAACCCATAATCTTTCCTATTCCAATTATTGCTGTGGTTTACTCGAATTTTAAAAATTCAGGCCTGTTCTGGTTTTTCTTAATTGGCCATTACTGAACCAGGGAGAACAGGTTCGAAGCCCTGGAGAAAACTCATCTGTAGTGGGCATGATGTATTACAAACTCAGGATCTATAAATGTGTTTCTCTTCTTTCATTCAAGTTGAATTTGATAAAGTCCCCATCATGAGGGGCATGAAGGGAAGTGAATCATTACCATTACTGGGTCTCTCTCCTTTCCAAGGAGTCCCTGGGTGATGCAGTTAATATGCTGCTACTAACTGAAAGTTTAGAAGTTTGAGTCCACCCAGAGGTGTCTCAGACAAAAGGCCTGGCAATTTACTTCTGAAAAATCAACCATCGAAAACCCTATGGAGCACAGTTCTTCTCTGACACACATGGGTCACCATCAGCCAGAGTTGACTCAAGGGCAGATAGTTGTTACCTTTCCAAGGTCCCAATAGCATGTGGAACATGTACATGAAGGTCAGAAAGGTGGGGAAAAGATTCCTGCTTCTACTCATGATTTATCACAGTCTCTTTTCAAGGCCATAGTGGTCATTTGATAGTCTGGTTGATCACTGTTTCTATGCCATATATGGTGCATTGAACTTTACTAAGGTTGGGGACAAGGTGCTCAAGATTTATCGTCCCTAGGCAGGCACACCTGCAGCCACCTCTATACCTCACTTTTCCTTCTCCCCTTCAAAGATCTCTCCGCTCTCTTCCGCACCCAATCTTCCAACTTCTTTTTGTTTGTATTTGTTTATGGAACATTCTCCACCATCCTCCACACTGCCCTCATTTTGTTGCTTTCAAAGATGTTCCCTTTTTTTTGTTGTTGTTTTCCTAGAAAGCCTTTAGAATGATGTCTTCAATAGGTTTGACCTTTAGGAAAATAAACACCAGGAAGAAATTTGTCTTTGAAGAGATGGAAGTGTTTGGGGAATGTAGCAAGAAGATTTTCATTTTATAACTTTCTGTACTCATTTAATTTTTCCCCATGTACATGTAATTGCTTTTAGTTTTCAAATAAATAGATAGGTTAAAAAACAAAACTTCCCTAATGATAAGAGAAGAGACACTTTTTATAAGAAACTAGTGGCAGAAAGACAAAGTAAAGTATTATGATGACATATGCAAAGGCCTGGAGATAGAAAACCAAAAGGGATTAACACGCTCAGCATTTCTCAAGCTGAAAGAACTGAAGAGAAAATTCAAGCCTCAAGTTGCAATGTTGAAGGATTCTATGAGAAAAACATTAAACAAAAATGGAAGGAATACACAAAATTGGTTAACGGTCAACCATTTCAGGAGGTATCATATGATCAGGAACTGACGGTACTGAAGGAAGAGGTCCAAGCTGCACTGAAGGAATTGGGGGAAAAAAAGGCTCCAGAAATTGACAAAATACCTATTGACATGTTTCAAAACAAATGGATGTGGTGCTGGAAGCACTTGTTTGTCTATGCCAAGAAATTTGGAAGACAGCTACCTGGCCAATCGACTAGAAGAGATCCATGTTTATGCCTATTCCCAAGAATGGTGATCCAACTGAGTGTGAAAATTATCAAACAATATTATTAATATCACATGCAAGCAAAATTTTGCTGAAGATCATTCAAAAGCAGCTGTAGCAGTATATCAACAGGGAACTGCCAGAAATTCAGGTCAGATTTAGAAAAGGATGTGGAACCAGAGATATCATATGGATCCTGGCTGAAAGTGGAGAATACCAGAAAGATGTTTAGCTGTGTTTTATTGACTATGCTAAGATGTTTGACTGTGTGGATCATAATAAATTATGGATAACATTGTGGAGAATGAGAATTCTGGAACACTTAATTGTGCTCATGAGGAATTTGTACATGGATCAAGGCGCAGTCCTTCAAACAGAACAAGGGGATACTGAGTGATTTAAAATCAGGAAAGGTATGCATCAGGGTTGTATCCTTTCACCATACCTATTTAATCTGTATGCTGAGCAAATAATCTGAGAAACTGGACTATATGAAGAAGAACATGGCATTAGGATTAGAGGAAGACTCATTAACAATCTGTGATATGCAGATGACACAATCTTGCTTGCTGAAAATGAAGAGGAGTTGAACCACTTACTGATGAAGATCAAAGACCACAACCTTCAGTATGGATTACAACACAACATAAAGAAATATAAAAATCCTCACAACTGGACCAATAAGCAACATCACAATAAACGGAGAAAAGATTGAGGTTGTCAAGGATTTCATTTTACTTAGATCCGCAATCAACACCCACGGAAGCAGCAGCCAAGAAATCAAAAGACGCATTGCGTTGGGCAAATCAGCTGCAAAAGACCTCTTTAATGTGAGGAAAAGGAAAGATGTCACCTTGAGGGTCAAGGTGTGCTTAATCCAAGCCATGGGGTTTCCAATCACCTCATATGCATGAGAAAGTTGAACAATGAATAAGGAAAACTGAAGAATTGATGCCTTTGAATTGTGGTGTTGGCAGAGAATATTGACTGCCAAAGGAACGAACAAATCTGTCTTGGAAGAAGTACAACCAGAATGCTCCTTAGAAGCAGGGATGGGGAGACTACATCTCACATACTTTGGACAGGTTATCAGGAGGGATCATCCCTAGAGAAGGACACCACGCTTGGTAAAGTACAGAGTCAGCAAAAAAGAGGAAGATCTTCAACGAGATGGGTTGACACAGTAGCTGCGCTAATGGGCTCAAGCATAACAATTGTGAGGATAGTGCAGGACCAGGCAGTGTTTCATTCTGTTGTGCATAGGGTTGCTATGAGTCAGAACCTAATAACAGCAACAACAATGGTAGAAAACCTCACTTCTCTCTAATGTGATTTCTCATTTGCTGCTCATTTTGGCTGCCAGCTATTGTCCAAATGAGGGCATCAAAAAAGAGGAAATGAAGAACTAAAAAAAAAAAAAATCGCATTAGCAAAATTTGGAACAGGAAACGATAATTAAAAAACATAGATGGGTGGTGATGGTTGTACAACATGGTGAATATAATCAATGTCACAGAATTGTACACTTAAATATGGTTAAAACGGCATTATATATATTTCACCACAAAAAAATAGATGGAAAGAAGATCTATGTCATATACAGTAAGTCTCTTTCTCAGCTTTTCACCTGAGCCCTCAAATTGCCCAAGTAAACTTTAAAAAATTGAGCCACTTGGAAGTCTTTTGATGTTCTGCTCAGGCTAGAAAAACATGGGTGAGGATATCAAAGAAGAGGAAGTTTTATTAGTCCCTGGTTGCAGTCCTAATAAATTCTTGGCTAATGGAACAATAAAACAGTTTCATTTATAACAAACTCAACACCTGAATACTCCTGTGTACTTCACAAAATATAGTTTAAAAGGAATTTTAAACCAAGTATGAGCTCACACAGGCGTCCATGACTGAGGCATGGTCTAGCTTTTGCTTGAATGAAGAATCAGTGTAGAAATGAAAATTCCTCTTCATCTGGGGCCTGTAGCAGCTATAGCTGAGAATGGTGGTCGGGTACACAATGTGTTTTTCAAACACAATAATATTACTTAATATTTGAAGGGTATTTCACAGTTGATGAAGCACTTTACAGACAGCTTTTGACCTTCCAGATTGAGAAGCTAAAGGATGGGCAGAAGGCACTACTCCAAATTGTTGCTGAGAAAAATACTAAATTTCACTCTTCTTACCCCTTCTATATTTTATTTTAAGAAATAAATAAGCAAACAAAAACAGTAACAACAGATCCCCAAATGTCCTCATGGCCTGTATATATCTGTCAACACTTATCTTGGAAGAAGAATAGAGGAAAGCTTAGCACTCTACCATTTTTAGGAATGGAGGAAGAAAACACTGCGTTCCTTCTTTGTAAGTTCCTTTCCAAACATCATCTTGAGAGAGTGTCCAAATAAAATGCTTGTTATTTGTTTTTAGGCAGGAAATCCCTACCAAAACATTACATGTAATGGTGGAATTGCTTCTCCCTCATTTTTAATTAAACAAATAACTGTAAATATTGTCCATGATTAGTTATACCAGGGCCCTGACTATTTTCCAGAATTAGGTGAAAATTCCAGTGAAGGAGTCATTTCAGCGATCTAGCTTGGCCTCCCGTCCCCATCTCCTTAAGATTCAACTCAGGCTTTCTCTGAGTGTGGCTCTCCTCTCCATTCCCTCTGCTCTGAGACTCAAATCCAGCTGGGTATTGGTCCTAGTTTCATCGAAGAATTCGTAAAGTTCATGGAAGGATTTGATAAAGATTTGATAAAGTCTTTAGGTCAGACTTTTGCTTTAGGGAAGCAAAATGAAATCTTAAATCAATTGAATTCAACAAATAGTTTTTATCTAAGGGAAAAAGCCTTCAAAATGCTGAAGACATCTTTGATGGAATTTCTCCTATATCTAAGAGTAGAGCCATAGTAACTTCTGTTTCTAAATAATATGGCCTCAAATCTACTCTCTTCTCTATTTTCATCTTATTGACATTGACCATGCTCACAGTGAACTACCTATACCACGAAGTGCCTTCTACCCTGGCTGTCCCTCTCAGTGTAAGGTAGAGCTCTTCAAGAAAAGTCAAATTGGGACAGACCATCAGACTATTAGAAATGTTTGGGCCCTTTGACACAGGAATGTCACTTCTGTTAATTCATTCTAAACAAGTCATCATATATGGAGAAAGAAACAACAAGAAAACTTGTCTTACAAATGTTTTAATCACAGCACCATTTGTAATGATGAAAAAATGGAAAACAACCTTAATGTCCAAAAATAAGGGACAGGTTAAGGAAAACTAGATAAAAATTTTGTAACTATTAAAATATTGCTTACCATATATTTGAGTTATTGTGACACTATGATTACTTAATAGTTAATTTTTACAACTATGTGCGTGTATATATATATATACACATATACATTAAAAAAATAATCTGGAAAGAAATATGCCAAAATGTTATCAGTAATTGTATTCAGGACATGAGACTATGAATATGACTTTTTTCTACCGTTTTATATTTTTCAAATGGTCTCTCATGGGTTCATGTTACTTTTATAATACTAATTTTTAAAAAGCATGTTTTTAAAAGTTGGGACAAAGAATTTATTTTTGTCATAAACCTCGTATTTTACAAAGGGATGTTTCTCTTGTGATGGCTGTCAACCTACACACTGATATAGGACCTGGAAAAAAAGCAGGAAAACTACCTGTACCTAGGAAACTCAGGGGTGAAAATGAGGGTGGGGGGCTGTAAATAGCTCTCTTCCTGACTGGGAGACTAGATGACAACCAGGAAGCAAGAAATTACTTACAGCTTTAGGGAATATACCTAGGAGTTAACAGAAAAGGATCCTGCAAAACAATGTGTTTTTCTAAAACAATAATATTACTTAATATTTGAAGGGCATTTCACAGTTGATGAAACACTTTACAGACATGATCTCATAATACCCTGTCATGGATTGAATTATGTCTCTCAAAAAAATGTGTGTATCAATTGGCTGTTCCCTGATTCCCGGTATTGTGTGATTTTCCTATATGTTGTAAATCCTGCTTTTATGATGTTAATTGGGAAGGATGGGCAGCAGTTGTTTTAGTGAGGCAGGACTCAACCTGCAGGATTGGATTGTGTCTTGAGGCAGTCTCTTGAAATATAAAAGATAGAAGCAAGCAGAGAGACAGGGGGACCTCATACCACCAAGAAAGTATCACTGGGAGCAGAGCGCGTCCTTTGGACCTGGGGTCCCTGTGCCTGAGAAGATCCTTGACCAGGGGAAGATTGATGACAAGGAATCTTCCTCCAGAGCTGATAGAGAGAGAAAGCCTTCCCCTGGAGCTGACACCCTGAATTTGGACTTATCACCTACTAGACTGTGAGAGAATAAATTTCTCTTTGTTAAAGACATCCACTTGTGGTATTTCTGTTACAGCAGCACTAGATGACTAAGACATACCCTTTCTACCACTCTGTTAGAAAAGTATAATTATTTTGATTTTAGATACCATAAAGCTGAGGCTTAGAGAAGTTAAGCACTTTGCCCAAGGTCACAAACCTTTTAAGTGAAAGATTTGGGTCTGAACTCAGGTTCCTGATTTTTAGTTCATGAGCTTACTATATAAAAAAAAAAAAAAAAATAGCTTATACATTATTAAGTAAACTTGTTGTGGCTTGAGTTGTGTCCCCCAAAAAGATATGTTGAAGTCCTAACCCTGTACCTGTGAATGTGACCCTGTTTAGAAATACGGTTTTTCTTTTGTTGTATTTATGAGGCCATACCAGAGTAGGATGGGTCCTAAACCTAATCCCTTCTGAGTTATAAAAAGGAAAAACTGACATGGAGAGACACACACAGAGGGAAGAAACCATATAAGGATCTGTTTACAAATCAAGAAATGCCAAGGAATACCCAGGGCTACCAACAAAAAAGGACCGTCCCCTAGAGCCAAAACCTTGATTTGTACTTCTAGCCTCCAGAACTGTGAGACAATAAATTCCTGTTATCTGGAGTCACTCACTTGTAGTATTTTTGTTATAGCAGTACCAGGAAATTAAGACAATACCCAAAACATTTAATCAGATTTTATGGAAAATTCTTTCATTTAAAAAAAAACAGGTAATATGAACTTCATTAAGTTTATATAAATTCCTTTGTCAAAGCCTTCACTTTTACCTCATT
Organism: Elephas maximus indicus; assembly: GCF_024166365.1. Classification (NCBI taxonomy): domain Eukaryota; kingdom Metazoa; phylum Chordata; class Mammalia; order Proboscidea; family Elephantidae; genus Elephas; species Elephas maximus. Next base: position 48,511,783 of record NC_064820.1, on the reverse strand, counting down.
AATGGCAAATTAATATTTAGGAAAGCATGTTTAAATGTTTTCAGTATGACATATTCAAATGTCCTTGTGTACCCTCTACCAAGATTTGGGGTTTGGTTTATGTCATAGAAACTATAGCCCAGCAAGTGGCTGTCAAGTGCTGTGGGATATTTTTCAACTGCTTACCTAGAAAATGATAGATAAATATACCTCAACAGGATGAACCGGTATTCTTTGGGGACATATTTAAGAGAGGCAAAAAGTATTTTCAACTACTATGGAACGCATTTACTTTTAAAAACAAACAAAAATCAAACAAAACAAACACAAAGGAAGTCTTTGATTATTTTTGTTGTTGTTGCTTTTCTGTTAGGCTTCTAAAATTTATATATATAGATCAAGAAACACATTTTCCTAAGAAGCAATCGTGGCCCAACCGCCTGGCCTAAGGACTAGAATTATGAACAGAGCCCCTGGTCTTGCAGCTGATTTTCTGCTAAGTGTTATGAAGAGTAGCCAGCCTTTCTGTGGCTCAGCTTCTGTTAGATTTAGATTCTGGAGTTGTCCTGGTTTCTTGAGGGGGAAAAAAAATGGAGAAAATCTCCCATTTGTTACATGTACTCCATCTTAGAGGTATGAAAGCCATGCTATCAAACAATGTAGTCTACAAGAATGGGAACTACAGATTATCCAAACTAATATTCTCTTTTAACCAATGCATCTGAGAGTCTGCTGAAGACCAGGAAGAGGCTAACTGGTCTAGGTGAGTAGCAGAGATCACACAGATGAAAGCTCTAAAAGGGGTGAAAAAAGAGAGTGTTCTGAAGGCGGCAAACATTGAGCAAAGCTGGTTCCTTGTGAAAAAAAAAAAAAATTGTGGCATGGGAGAAATGGCACCTGTTCAGGTCTGATTTTAATGTTACTGCTAGTCTCTGCCTGCTCTGTTTTATTCCTCTCAAGTTGGCTGTCTTGCCGCCATCTCTAATCTGACCCCAAATCCCTATTATTAGAAACTTTTTTTGTTATTGTTATTTGTTTAACTGGTAGTGGTAACAATATGGCATGAACATATTAATTCACTACTCTCTGCCCATCAGATGTCGCTGATTGGGCATGGCTCATTTCCTTGCTGAGCCCAGACTCAGCCTGAGAACGCAGGCCAGTCCACCAGTCTGGGAAGCTATTGCCAATGGATCAGACTTAGCCCATCAGATAAAACTTATTTACTAACCCTAAATTAGAGTGAAAGTAGGCACATTGGTCCCAAAAATTCTCTATTGCATTGGAAAAGTGATGTAATATTTTTGCTTACTATGTTCCTTTGAGTTGAATTTTCAATTTTCACTTGTGCCTACTCAGGCAAGTATTTCCCCACTTGGGTGAGAGATGGTGTAAAAATGCTTTATTATGTGCCCTTGCTCTGGAAGCTCTTATCCCAATAAGCTGACTTTCTTTGGTGTTACTTTCTCCTGAGCTAATTCCTTTCATCATCCTACCAACAGGGAGAAAGACATTAGCACCACTGTACAAATTTAAAAGAAAAAAAACAAAAACCTCAATTTGTGAAATAAGCAATAAAAGCCCTGCCCTTTCCCGGTTTGTACAAGGTGTCTTGTTAAATGTGGCCTGTGTGAAGTTCTGGTTCCCTTAGTTGGTTGCTCAAGTCAGAGCTCTTGCCCTTCATGAGTCACCCTGCCTGTCTCTGACCCCTGCCACAAGGTGCTTTTGTAAGTCTTCTGTATGGTTTTGGATCAGGTGAATTTGCCTTACATTCTGGGTTTGTTGAAGCTCCATGCACGTGGCTGTCATAGTTCCCTGTTGGGGAGCAGCTAGAGGAAAGGTGGCTCATTTAATTCAGTGAAAAAATATATTCTGAATGCCAACTACAGGCCAAGTCCAATGCTAGAAACCATGTGTGGTGTAGTTGGTCAAAGAGGAATGGTCCCTGGCTTTAGGGAGCATATAGACCAGAGGAAGAGACAAGCAATAAACAAGTTGTTATTAGCTACTGCCAAGTTGACTCTAACCCATGGAGAACCCATGCACAAAGGTATCAGACTGTTGTGATCCACAGGGCTTTAATTGGCTGATTTTTGGAAGTAGATTGACAGGCTATTCTTCTTAGTCTGTCTTAGTCTGGCAGCACTGCTCAAACCTGTTCAGCATCATAAAAACAGACAAACTTCCATTGACAGACAGGTGGTAGCTGTGTTTAAGGTACAGTGGCCAGGAATCAAACTTGGGTCTCCCACATAAAAAAAAAAAAAAATTTTTTTTTTTCTCCCACATAGAAGGTGAGAATTCTACTACTGACCCACCATTGCCCTCTAATAAACAAGTAAGTAAACACGAATGGCATATTTATATAGTATGATAAATGCTTTGAAGAACAAGAACACAGAGATACAGGAGGATGTATCTGGAGGATTGGTTTAAGTTTCAGTGACTGAGTAAGGACCCATGAGGAGGGAACCTTTAAGGGGAGACCTCAGGATGAGGAATAGGTCATGAGGAGGGAGGGAGGAGTAAAGTTCCAGGTAGAGGGATAGCATAAGCGAAGGCCCTGAGCTGGTATTTTTATGTGAACAATGACCCCTGCTCCCCTCTGAGTGCCTCTCTGGCTCTAAAATATGCACATTGGCTTTGGAAGACAAATAAAAATTGCAGTCCAGGATGGAGGGAGGCCATTTGCAGAGCAGGGTCTTATATAAGAAGGATTTTTCACTTGTTTCGGGGGACCCACATTATGAGCTACCTGGTGTGGGATGCTTGTTTATTGATTTATGAAGGTCTTACACCACTATGCTTAGCCAGGAATTAGACTTTATGTTCACAGAAACAAGCTTACACTTGGGATTGACATTTGGGAAGGTCTATGCTGCAAATGCCAAAGTCCAGGCTGACATCCTGACTCCCCAATGTCCTTGCTGCTGTAAGTGAAATTATTTTCCATCACCCTGACCTTTGCAGGTGAATGTGCCAGATTCTCTAAAGAGAATATTGTCCTGATAAAGGAAAAACATGAAGGCACTGGGTATTTTAACTGTGAAACATAAGAGGGGATGGTGGTAATGTTTGGGTCCTCCCTCCTCTCCCAGTCTTTTAGACCAGATTGTTTGGACACTGGAAATCATGTTTTCACACTTCTCTTGTGGCATTCTGACTGTAATTCCAAAGCCAGAAACTGAAACATAAATAAACCCTGGCAGGCTCTTATAAGCAGTGAAATTAGTCTTGAATTGAATGAAACAATTTTCTTTTCTATGTAACCATTACTTGAGCTAAAATTCACCTTTCTAGATCTCTCTAATGTGGAAGCTTTTTAAAACAAAAAATTTGACAATTTCCTCCTATGTCAAAGTTAGTCACATAACGTGCGGAATGGGAAGAATTTTTACACGTGTCGAAGAGAGCAAGAGAAAGCATAAAGGAGAATTAATTGACAAACATTGTTTTTAAAGTTGGTCATAACTGTTCTGCATTTTTCCAAATTAAAACTTACCAGGTGTTTTTCTACTATTTTCTGACAGCTTATAAAAAGTGGGGTGGGGAGTGGGTGTAGAAAAGCAAGATGAATGATTTATTTTATAGAAGGAAAATAAACAGGAAAGAATACTTCCTTTGAACTCACTACTCCTTTTCACTTCTTCCATCGCACTCAAAAATTAAATGAGTTCATACCTGTTGAGTATTCAGAGCAATGCTAGGCCTATAGTATGCCCTATACGAGAGTTTGCTAAATGAAAATATAAAAGTATTTGTTAAATGAAAAGAAAAGAAGAAACAAACATGAAACTCAGGAAGGAGACAATAGGGAATGATGAAGGATAAAGAAGAGAGGCAGGCAGAGGGAAACTACGGAGAGAATTCTGAAATGTGCAGAATAAGTAAAATGAAATAAAAATTCTTCTAGAATGCTTCAAGAGGTCAGAGGATATCTTCTTACTCTCAAACTGCACTGTCAGGGACTCTCCAGCAGAAGAGTAGGAGAAAAAACCAAGCAGAATTACACTTACAAGTTGCTAATTTACAGATGCCACGAGTCTGTTCTTCCGAAACACATCCTATTTGTTACGAAAAGTACTTAAAGCCTTTGACTAAAATGCTCTAAAAGGCACTGGGCTAGTCCTTCCACAATATAAAAACATAAATTTGGACAACAGGCCCTGCAACACTGAAATCTCAGAGAAGAGGAACTAAGCCTCCCATCAGCCCGCCTTCGCACCTGGGCGTTTCCCCACTGCAGTGCAGCTCACTGGAATCAGCAGAACAAGATGGTGCTGCTGACCTGAGGAAGCTGAAGGTTCTGGAATCTGCAGGGCAGCCACCACAGAAAAGAAAGCTTGAGAGAGCAGATACCCCAGAGTCTGTGGGTGTGTGTGTAGGGTGGGGGGAGTTCTGTCCAAGTTCTTCGCCAAGGGCTGGGCTCCACCTGAACAGGATGAAACTGTGTGAGGCTTACCAAGGGTAAAGAATTGAACAGAAATACCAGTGGTCCAGCAGTACTGGGGAATGTTTGAGTCCTGGTCCGCCCAAAGTAGAAAGACAGCTGTAACTCCTAATTATTATCCCAAGCATCTGCCTGAGACATTAGAAAGGCCACAGCGGGGTGTGAGAGTGAAATTACACTGTTGTAAAACTATTACATTTCTGAACAGGGAAGTACGAAGTGTGACATGGTACAGTATTGACTGTAAATAGAGTTGAATAAGTTATAATGCATATTATTAACCCTAGAGCAAACACTAATATATAAAAACACATATAGGTCATAATTCAACAGGGAACATAAAATGAAATATGAAAAATAAATGGTGCTAAAAAAACTAGATCTCTGCATCAAAAAAAACAAACTTTTACTCCTACTTTACCTCACATAAAAATTAATTGGAAAAAGATCATGTATTTAAACTTAAAAGCTAAAATTATAAAAATTCTAAAAGAATTCTTTGGAAAAATATCTGCAACCTTGGAGTAGGAAAAGAGTCTTAGGACATAAAAAGCATGAACCATAAAAGAAAATTGGCAAATGGGACTTTACCAAAGGTAAAAACTTTTTGCTTTTCCAAAGACACTGTCAAGAAAATGAGAAGTCAGGCTTCTGGCTTAGGGAAAATATTTGCGCTTTCTCTCTCTCTGTATATATATGAGAAAAGATTCATTTTTAGAATATATAAAAAATAACACATAACTCGATAATAAAACAAAAATGCAATTAAAAACTTGGCAAGAATGTAAGCAGACATTCCAGAGGTGAAGATATTTGGACGGCCAACAAGCCTGTGAAAAGATGCTCAGCATCGTTAATAATCAGGGAAATCAAAGTTTAAACCACAATGAGACACCGCTTAATACCCACTGAAACGGAGCCAATTAGAAAGACTGACAATATCTAGCGTTGGTGAGGATGACTCTTACTTTTTGTTTATGGGAGGTTAAAATGATACAACCGCTTTGGAAAACAGTTTAGCAATTTCTTTTAAATTTAAATATTCACTTATCATTTGACCCAGAAATTCCAATTCTAGGTCGTTAAAAACAAAAATGAAAACATATATTCACAAAGTGACGTATGCTTAAATGTTCAAAGTCAATAAAAAACCAAAAAACCCAGTGCCGTCGAATCGATTCTGACTCATAGCGACCCTATAGGACAGAGTAGAACTGCCCCATAGAGTTTCCAAGGAGCACCTGGTGGACTCGAACTGCCAAGCCTTTGGTTAGCAGCCATAGCACTTAACCACTACACCACCATGGTTTCCTCAAAGTCAATAGAAACATGAAAAAGCAAAGGGATATGTTTATACAATGGAATAATCCTTCAGCAATTAAAAGGAACAAACCACTGGTACGGGCAACAGCAGGGATGAATATCAAACATTTTATTCTGAGTAAAACAAACCAGACAGAAAACAGTGAACGCTCCATTTTTTATTTTTATTAAATTCAAGAATCTGCAAAACCAATCCCTAATGGTAAAAATGAAAAAGGTTTTATTGCAAAGGAGCATAAGGGAACTTCCTGTGGTGATGGACGTGTTCCATATCTTGATTGTGGTAGTGTTACTTGAGTCTATATATTTCTAAAAACTCACTGAACTGTACATTTGAAATGTGTTTTTATGTAAATCATACTTCAATAATTTTTATTTATAATAAATAGTGCCCTAGGTCCATCATTCAAGCATATCCTTTGAGCTTCGTTCATTCATTTATTTCCATAATTATGTAGTGTCTGTTATAAATAAGACAAAGATGGGTTCTGCCTTTCCAAAGCTTTCAGCCTAGCAGGGAAGACAATTGAAGGAGTTCTCTATCCATAAATAAGAGTAATGAGTGTTTGATGAGGAAATTCAGCATCCTTTGGGAGTTTACCTCAGGGGCACATACCTCAGGGAAGGGATCAGGAAAGGATTCCCAGATGAGGTATTAGCTTAGACTAAAAGGTTGTTTAAAATCTAGCTAAAGAGGAACAAGGACAAGCCTAGGCTGGATGTGAGTGTTGATAGTGGGACAGTAGCCAGAGATAAGACTATAGAGGTGGGCACAGGAAAGATTCATCAGCAAGACAAAGGCATTTGGGCTTTATTCACTGAATTAAGAGAAAGAAATGTAACTGTATTTTGTTTCGGACACATACTGTCTGCACTATGAAGGAGGAATTGTTTTTTGAGGGGGAAGGGATGAGACTAGATGGACAAGAGTGAGAGCAGAAAAAACAGTCTGTTGCCATATACAAGTGAAAAATGATGGTGGCCTCTATAAGGGCTATGGAAAACCTTGATGAAGAGAAGTGAGTGGATTTGAGAGCTCCTTAAGAAGTATATTAATTGAGATTACATGTTGGGGGTGAGAGAAGGAGGTGGATGACGGGGGTTCTGACTTATGGAAACTGAGTACCATTTCCTGAGCAAGGGAAGCCTGGAGATAGAGCAGATCTGGGACCAAAATGGTGACTTTGGTTTGGGGATTATTGAGTTTGGAGTGCCATGCTTCATTTTCTTTTTCTTGCTGTCCTTATCACCGATCTGAGAATTAAAGGCAGCTTTCTCTGTCTACTTTATATCATTGGCTTTAAGGTGTTCTCAATATGTTCATTTTTACATGATTTCCCATATCATGCACAAAGAACCATTTAATTTTGTTAATTCTGTGTCTAATTAGGCTAAATAGTCCCACTGGACCTGCCTAATTTTATTCCTTCCCTCTTTCCTGCTGCTAAGATTGATTCTTTAAAACAAGGCACTTATTTCCTCTAGTGATTCCAATGGTCTTCACACAAAGGCAAAAGTGAGTGGCTGGTAAAAATAAAACAAAATGTAAAATTTCCATGTTCATTTTGTGCTCCCATGGAGCTCTCCCAGGCTAGAAGAATGTGGCCAGGCATGGTGGAAACTAACAGTCTAGACAGCTGTTTTTAGAACATGAGAAAAAAGAAGTAGAGGCGATGAAAGACTGCCTCCTTCTCACACATCAGCAATTCCTTGGGAAGGCTAGCAAAGAGCAACACTGAACCGATGGATGGGCTACACGGCTCAGGAGACCTGCTTTAAATAAGTATTTGTAGTGCAGGGCAGAGCAGTGAGACTGTGGCTTCACCACATCCACTGAGCAAATTTATTAGGAGCTAGTTTTTTTTAGATCATGCATTTTATTGCTGGAGTCTTTCAATCAATTAAGTGGTTGCCTTGGTTTAATTATTATTTCAGGATCCCAGAATAATTCCATGGTGTCAGAGTTGGAAAACCCACCAACAAAGAGGCCTTCTTATCCACCATGCACACAGCCAGACCCAGACTTTGCGCAAGCCAGCTCTTGTAGAACTGGAAAGTATGTGATGTTGGCTCTTGGTGCCCTGAGTCTCACTTTGCCCCCTTTTTCTAGGCACGTATGACTCTGATGCTTTGCCTTCCATAACGGAGGGAAAACTTGATTTAAAAGGAAAGCCTTATTTGCCCAATTTGTTTACAGGCCCACTTTAATGAGAAGCTTAGAGAAAAAGATTTAGCTCAAAGGAATGAACATCTAATGCACAGTGGAGTAATTTCTGTAGGAAATAGAAAAGTCAGAAATATTAGGAAGCAAATGGACCTTCTGTTCACCCTAGCAAAGGTTTTAAGTAGGATTTGGTCCTGGGACTCTAGCACTCAATCCTTTTTTTTGCAAAGAACTGAATCAAATGGAATAAGGCATCAGCTTTATCATTGATAAAATTTGTTTGGATAACTTGGCAGAGCTTCTGATTACTCACTGATGCCATTGCTACACCTCTGAATCACAGAAGTACCTGTCACTCGTTTTCATAGAGTCAATTCCAACTTATAGCAACCCTATAGGACAGAGTAGAGCTGCTCCATATGGTTTCCAAGGCTCTAAATCTTTAGGGAAGCAGACTGCCATGTCTTTCTCCTGCAGAGCGGCTAGTAGATTTCAACTACTACCTTTTGGTTAGCAGTCCAGTGCTTAACCAGTATGTTACCAGGTCCCATTAAACTCATTGCTGTCAAGTCAATTCTGACTTACAGGGACCCTATAGGACAGACTAGAACTGTCCCGTAGTGTTTCCAAGGCTGTCATCTTTGCAGAAGCAGACTCCCACACCTTTCTCCTGGGGAGCAGATGGTGATTTCAAACAGCCAAACTTTTAATTAGCTGCCAAGCAAGCTTAACCAGGGCTTCTTTTAGCACAGAAGCAGAGACTGGAAAATGGCAAATCTGGGGATATCTCCCTTGAAGCATTTACTGCAAGGGAGTTAGAAAGGAAGACTCAGAATTTAAAGATATTTTTACTTGAAACTTTTTTTTAAGGGACTTCAGACTTTAGAACAATTGCCTTACCAAATAAAAAATACCGGATATTTAAATTAAAAAACCCCACAAAGTTGCCAAAGTTACAATAGTCTGCTAATGGAGGGGGGGTGTGGGGGAAGAGTCTTTTTATCGTATATTTACCAAATCTGCTAAGTCTTTACATATCAGCAGGGATGGGTTACCCAATAAACAAGGTAAGGACGTGATTAGGGCATCAACCAAATAGTTCTCCAAAGCAAAGACCCACAGATGCTAAGACAGGCCACAAGTAGAAGTGAGCACAGCAGTGGAAGGGAGCTGGCAGGGAACTAAATGAAATGGATACCATCTTATGAATTTTGTATATGATAATTATATTTTCCTTTCCATATTGGACCAATCAGGTATAGCCTCACATTCAGATCTCTCTCAGCGACCACATAAGAATGTGCCAGCAGCACAATAATCACGTGACTCATGGGGTACCTAGTCCTGTGCAAAGTGAACCAAAATGCATCTTCAAATTGAGCATATCCTTGCACTTGTATCATCGTCTGCAATTGCTCCCACCTCTGTCGAATATCAGCAGTAGTCCAATGAACTATGGAAATGCAGCATCAAAGGATGGAAAGTGAGTGCACAATGACTTAAGTATTATTTCAATACGGAAAACACTTGTGGAGATCAGTGAAAGGCCTGCAAACAAACATCATACTATAAACAAACGAAATTATTTACTACTGCCTTGTATGTACTGTTTCTTTTTACTATCTCAGACCTGAAGAACAAAATTACATGTTTCAAATCAATATTTGTACTAATTTTCAAATATAAATTATTCTGTTAAGGTCTAAATTCAAATGTAAATTTTATTTCATAAATTTTACTTGTTTTATAAATTTTATTTATTTTCAGCTATCCAAATTTATTTGCTATGGTATAACCAAATTTAAAAAGTGATACAATTTTATATTCAGGTAAAATGAAATGGAAACAACTAAGAGTACAAAAATGAAAATTCACTGAAGATAAAAAGGATTTGTGAAATCCTAAAGACAATTACAAAAATCAATTATAAAACATAATGAATCAGAAGATACGTCTTCTGTTGAACGCTCAAGTTTAATGGGTGCAAATCCCTGTACTAGAACCTTTAGTGCTGAAATTACTAACAGAATATCAATATAACAAAATTTCTTCCAAATTCTGCATCCATCAGTTGCTGTTGTAAAAAAATTGATAATGGTGTATAAAGTGAAACTATTTTAAAATCTGAAATTTTTGCATCTGCAGACCCCATAAATAACAGAAATACAGATCCTGCTTTGTGGAATAGTTTCTCCTCTAATGATGTAAATTATTGGAGTGAAAGAGTGCCAAGTGACTGTCAACATACAGTGGACCATTTGAAATTTGTGTCAAAAATGTCTGGATGGTAAAAAAAAAAAAAAAAAAAAAGATTCTATAGCCAGAATATATTTCTAGGGTGCAAAGCTAAAGGTGAAAATTATAAGAGGAAGTAGCTATTGTATTCTCTGTCAGTTGGCTCTGTATATTGTTTTGTTTGCAAACTCTTCAGTCCTAAATCATTTAATTCTTGATTTGCTACAGATGGATTTAGTGATTGACACAACACATACGATTGATAAACATGACAACAGTTCAATTCACTGAGGTTGTATGTTGTCATATTTAAACCGAAGACATGGTTTTGGCTTAACTCATGAACTGGGAACACAAATTAATGAAGAACATCAGTATTGGAAAACCATTTTGCAACACATCGTTGCTGTGATTATAACAATTGCTAAACATGTACTATCTTTTCAAGGAAGAAATGAAGTGTTTGGGTCCCCTCAAAATGGAAATTTTGGGGGTTTACTTGAGCTCGTTGCTCAGTTTGATCCATTTTTAGCAGGCCACATCTCAAAATATGGTAGCACAAGAAAAGGCAACCCATCATAAATGTCTAAAACAACGTGTGAAGAATTAATAAACTTATTAAGTGATAAAGCCCAATAGGCTATTTTGAGTGAAATACGTACAGCTTGATATTTCAGTTTGTCTGTAGATTCTACTCTTGACCTTTCTCATACAGAACAGCTAAATATTGTTTTAAGATAATGTATCTTCAACAGAGGGAAAACCTGTTAAGCGATTTATCACTTTTACTAGCTTAAAAAGTCATACCAGTGAAGAAATTGCAAGTCAAGTACTTCACTATTTATGTGAAGTTTGAAAAACTGATTTTTCTAAGTGCAGAGGCCAGTCCCATGACAATACTGCCAAGATGTCAGGGTGTTATAAAGGCATGCAACAGGACATTTTAGAACGTAATGAATATGCCATTTTCATATCATGTGCCGAGCATTCACTTTATCTTATAGGATGTAGGGAAGTATTTTGTTGTCTGGAAGCAGGTGATTTTTTTTTCTATTGTTCAGTTACTCTACACCTTTTTTACTGCCTCTGCTCACCAATGGGCAACTCTTAAAACATATTTAGGCAATGATCAAGTATTAAAATGTCTCTCTAATACACGTAGGGACGCACATCCTGAAGCAAAAAGTGCAATCCTAAAATCATACGCTCAGATTCTAGATGCCTTAAAAGATATTGCTGAAGACCAGACACAAAAAGGAAACACCAAACGAGAAGGTGAAAACATCATCAACAAAATGCCAACCCTAGAGTATGTATTTATGCTGGTTATGTGGAATAACACAGGAGAAAGATGTGGCAGCCTGATTCCATAAAGATTTACAACCTTGGAAACTCTATGGGGCAGTTCTACTCTGTCCTGTAGGGTTTCTATGAGTCAGAACTGACTCAACAGAAATGAGTTTGTGGAATAATATGTTGCAGTATTTTCACTGGACAAGTCAAGCTCTCCAAGATTCAGAAGCAAATTCAAAGACAAGCACAGATCTCTACCAGTAATTAACAGGGTATTTACATGATTTAAGAGAAGATTTAGACAACTTTGAAAACACAACAAAACAAATACTGCCAAATACTGATTATCAAGCAATTCACCATCACAGAAGCATTAGAAAGAAACAAGTAAATGACGGAAGTACTCCACACGTATCGAGTGCCAGAGATGAATTTCATGTAACTACGTACCACACCATCACTGACACACTTGAATCTTGCATGAAAAGAAATGCAAAAGCATATGAAGTTCTTTCACACAGATTTTCCTTCTTCAACAATGTGGATATACCTGATGCAGAATGCATGAATGCACTGAAGAAATTAGTGCAAGCTTATCCTGATGACTTAAATACAAACCTTTACAGAAATGTGCAATAATTTCATTCTTACATAAGTTTACAGATTCAGGAAAGACAAATTTTACACATGTATACATGTATTATTCTATAATAGAAGATAAAATACACTGCATATTTCCCAGTGTTGAAAGTGCTTTATCTATGTTTCTGACTTTAATGATTGTAAACTACAGGACAGAATGTTCATTTTCATCCCGGAAGAGACTCAAAAACCCTCAGTATACAACGATTCAAGAAAGACTCGATTCATTATCCTTATTAGGTATGGAAGTAGATATTGCTTGGCAGCGTAATTGTGATGAAATCACTGAGGAATTTGCAAGAGCAAAAAATGGAAAGAATTGTTCTTAATTGTAACATGTTAGAGATGAAAGGTCTATATAAAAATAAAATGCAGTAATTTGTTGTAATATTTGTTTTCTTATCATTAAATTTTCTTTTACGACATCTTTTCATTTGTTCATTTATAATTATAGCATTTATTATGAAACAAGCATCAAAATTGAAGTATGAGCCATTTAAAGCAAAATCGGTGAAAGTCAGTTTTTCATTGTGGGTTGTTATGTGCTGTAGAATTGGTTCCCGCTCACAGCAACCCTGTGTACAACAGAATGAAACACTCATCAGCCCTAGATCATCCTTACAACAGTTGTTAAGCTTGAGCCCATTGTTGCAGCCACCGCGTCAATCCATCTCTTTAAGAGTCTTCCTGTTTTTCACAGACCTTCTACCTTACCAAGCATAATGTCCTTCTCCAGGGACTGGTCCCTCCTGATAACATGTCCAAAGTATGTGAGATGAAGTTTCGCCATCCTTACTTCCAAGGAGCATTCTGGCTGTACTTCCAAGACAGATTTGTTAGTTGGGGGAATTGAGCAGAATTTTACATTGATTGTTGGAACAACTAAGTTCACTCACTCGTTTTCTTTGCTGTAGAATATGTGGAATATCCTTTTTGTAGAAAAATGTGGTATATAGTAAAAATCTTAGTACCCTGCATCCACTAAAAAATTTATAATCCAGTTCATCTCATTCCGCTGAAATGGCATATGCCACTTTTGCATTCAATTGTTACTATTACAGTCACATTAAAAAATAATTTACATCATAGATAGCTAAGACTCACATACATACACACACACACATATATAAAACAAAACAAAACAAACCCATTGCCATGGAGTTGATTCTGGCTCGTAACAACCCTATAGGACATAGTAGAACTGATTGGGTCTCCAAGGAGTGGCTGATGGATTCGAACTGCCAACCTCTTGGTTAGCAGCTGAATTCTTAACCACTGCGCCACCAGTGCTCTCTCTTTATACATGTGTACATATAACTAACATATCCCATTCAAATGTGTGAGTAAGCAGAGAAGGAGGCTTCACAGATTACCAGTGTTTAGGACCCTCACATGCCTAAATCCGGCCCTGCATATCAGTACTGCAAAATACATGAAGAAAGTTGTTTTTGTCAGGGAATTGATAACTTACAGGAAAGTGATCAAGGTTTTATCTCTTCTGGGGACCCATGTGAGGCAAAATGACTCATTTTGTTTGCTCATGTCAGGTGCAATGTCCTTTTTTGCTGCCTGTGGAATGTAATGTGCAGTGTTTATTCACAATGGATGCAGAACAAGGTGTCGGTTTGCTTGCTCAGTAAAGAAGGAAAAAATCCTCTGACTGAAGATAGGCAGGCCCTGGGAAGACCTGGAGTGATTCAATCCAGAGTCTCAATGCAGGGGTCCTGCACCCTGAGTAACCTGCCCAGTGGATTATAGGCTTCTCAGTCTCATCATTCAACCAACTTGGACTTCCTCCCATGGAACACAACTGAGTGGGTAAAGAAAATCTGGCAGTTATCTCCATAGCACTTCCCTGAGAGGGCAAATGTGTACCCAGGCCCACCTTCTTATATGAGCTTGGACTAGAAAGGTGAAGTTGCACTTTACTTAAACCTTAATAGCTGACACTTGGAGGCCGTGGGTGGTGCAAAAAGTTAATGTGCTTGGCTGCTAACCAAAAGGTTGGAGGTTCAAGTCCACCAGAGGTGCCTTGGAAAAAAGGCCTTGCAATCTACTTCCTCAAAAAAAATCAGCCATTGAAAACCCTGTGGAACACAGTTCTACTCTGACACACGTGGGGTTGGCATGAGGGTGAGTCAACTTGGTGACAACTGGTAAGTAAGTTGGCACTTATATGAGAATACAGCCTCATTCCTCTTTGCCTCTGGAGCTCTATACAGAGAGTCGGTCAAGGGATGGAGTGGCAGTTGGAGAGTTCCTGGGAGTGATTTATAAATTTAGGAAACACCAAACAGCACTCATGCCACAAAAGGGTGCTCAGGAGTGAATGTGCCTCCCCATCCCGCTAGGCCAACCGGTGTCACTGAGTCAATTCTGACTCATGATGACCTCATTTGTGTCAGAGTAGAACTGTGTTCCATAGGGTTTTAAATGGCTGGTTTTGGGGAAGTAGATCACCAGACTTTTCTTCTGAAGCACCTCTAGGTAGACTTGAGCCACCAACTTTTTGGTTAGCAGCCAAACGCGTTAGCCATTTGCAACATCCAGGGACTCTTCATCCCACTAGAGGGAGGATCAATGCATAAGTGTGTTCTGGTAAAAGGATGGAAAAGACCTGGGCTGGGAAGGTGTAAAGGCAGGAAAAGGGTGAGAAGCCACCTCGGATACACAGCAGAATAATGTCACAGTCACAGACATTGTGTCTCCTGTTATATCTTCGTATCTTTTCCTTCCTATCTCTCCACACTACTATTTCAGTTCTGAATATTTAGTGAGTAATCAACTAATATTACATGGCCTAATAGCAGCTTACTAAAAAAAGCTCCTTGAAATTATGTATTTTATCAGAAATTTTCCTTCTTATCGGATGGTATACTCAAGGGCAGCTATTTAAATATTTCCCTTGAAAAACAAGCACTCTGTCACATTGCTAATGGTATCACATGATGATATAACCCCTAGAGATGACTGTGGCGATAACTAACAGAACCATATATGCAGTCACCCTTTGACCCAGCAATTTCACTTCTAGGACTGTATCCTGAAAATACCACACTCTTTTTTCCTCTCTCCCTCATGGAAAATGGTAGTTATTCACTGTCAAATTACTAGTAATAGAAAAATATGACAAATAACAAAAATGTCTATTCAAAGGAGAAGAGTAGGATAAACTATGATATATCCACACAATAGATTTCTATGAAGACATAAAAAAAAACGAGGAGCACTGATTTTCTATGAACTGGCATGGAATGATTTTTAAATGAAGAAAGGGAAGAAGCAAAAGAGTATACACGGTGTGCTATCTTTTGTGTAAGAAAGTAGAAAGAATAGAGATAGATATGCATTTGTTAATTTTTGCAAAAAAAAAAAAAGGAAGGACAGACAGAAACAAATGCAATGATTACTCATTGGGTGTAAATGGAAATGGAATGGAAGAGTTATATATATATAATTTTTTATATATAATTTGTAATTCACCTATGCAAATATTCTACATATTAAAAAAAAAAAACTAAATCATAAAGGATAAAAAATCAAACCCTAAAATTTAGTATGAAGAAAAAGAAATTTCACTGCGTATGAATCAATACTCTAATCATGCAGGGAGAGGAATAAATTCAAGTACCTTTGGATATAGTACCTTAACTATAATATCTTACTGAGATCAATTCTAAGAGAAAAAGAACTGCAAAGAAATGTTAAACTTTATTTAATAGGTTTATTATTAACTGTAATACTATTTTAATTCTGAAGTTGTTTAATTTATATATATGATAAAACAAACAAGTAAATACATTATTACAAGGTGTGATGGTTAAGATTGTGTGTCAGCTTGGCTGGGCCATGATTCTCAGCATTTATATGTGATCACTCCCATGATTGAATCTGCTGTGAGTAGCCATTCAGTTGAAACAGAGTTTCCTTGGGGGTGTGGCCTGCACTGAAATATAAGCAGTTGTTCTGGCTTTTTTGCTCACTCTGGATTCTGCGCTGCCTCCTGTTCATCTGGCCTCTGGCTCTTGGGACTTGAGGTGTCAGCTTATCTGCAGATCTTGGAATTCATCAATCTTCACAGCCTGAGAGCAGAAGCCCCGCTCGCCAACCTGCCAATCTTGGGTTCGCAAGCCCCTGTGGCTACGTGAATTGAGAGAAACCTCTATCCTGATACACAGACTTGGGACATTTCAGCCTCTACAATCATGTGAGCCGTTTCCTTGATATAAATCCCTCTCTCTCTATATATTTATACGCTTACTGGTTTTGCTTCTCTAGAGAACCCAGCCTAAGATATAAGGAATCCAGATTTTCACTGTGAAAGAAAAAGAACTACATATATAGCATTTAAAAAGTTAAGGAAAAATGGAAATGTTAAATTTGAGTTAGACATATCAGTGTGACTTCATTTGAAAAGTACATTTCCTAGCTGTGTTCATAGACACTGCTGTGACCTAGACACAATGGTACCTCAGTAACAAGAAGTATACACAGCAATCAGATTTCAGTTTTTAAATACCATCTCTTAATGAAAGTAACTGGGCTTCTTGGAGAAACAACTCATTCTTGATCTGGGACAGGAAAAACACAAGGAGATAAGGGGACAATTTGTTGGTTCAAAAAGCAAGGAAATTCTCAAAGAGTAATGGAGTCATATCAAAAGGACAAAGTCTTAAGGGGGCTCCTGTTGGCCAAATTCCATGTCATTGAAACATCAAAAAGAGGAAAGATAGTAATATAACACATTAAATTTTAAAATAATTCATGAGATCTTTAAAGGGGAAGGGGTAGGAAGGGGGAGAGGAAAGTTCCTTGAGAAAAATTCCATCTAATAAATAAGATTAGTCATTTTGCAATCTTCAGTGCAATAACTTATCTCGGAAAATATCACTAAGGAGTGCTAAAAATTGGGATGTGGAAGTGTGGAGAAATAGGATATTTACACAGTTGCAAAGTATCACTCAGATTGCTTATTAATCATAAAGGGGGCAACATAACTTTAAAATAAAGAGGCTAATGGTCATAACTTTAACCAAGTGATTGACTTAGCAATAATGACACTATACGTTCTCTGATACGATGCACTAAGAAGTACACAGTATAAGTCAATCTAATCATGAGGAAAGAGTCTGATAAACCCAGAATGTCAGATATTCTACAAGACAAGTGGTCTGCAATCTTCAAAACCAAACAAAGTCAATACCATAAAAAAAAAAACAAAAAAAACCAAGGGGACTGTTTTAAATTAAAAGAGATTAAAAAGACAAAAATATTTGCCATGAGATCATAAGAACTGGATGGTGCCTGGCTACTGTTACTGAACACGTTGAGCAAAGATTCCAGAGAACAATACTGATCAAATTCTCATGGACTGTAGACTTTCTGGAGTCATAGAGGGTGGATGAGCCCCTAAAACTATTGCCCTGAGATAATCTTTAAACCTTAAACCAAAAATGTCCCCTGAAATCATCTTGAAACTGATCAATAGTTTATCTTAACTAGTAAAAAAGGTGTGCCTTGAACATTATACTTTTTTAAGAGCCATCTATATGGAATCAAATTGACAATCAAAAAAGAAGAAAACCAAACCCAGTGCCGTCGAGTTGATTTCGACTCATAGCGACACTATAGGACAGAGTAGAACTGCCCCATAGAGTTTCCAAGGAGCGCCTGGCAGATTCGAACTGCTGACCCTTTGGTTAGCAGCCATAGCACTTAACTACTATGCCACCAGGGTTTCCAAATTGACAACAGCAACTCAAAAGATTAGATAGAAACCTTAGGGGGCAGTGAGTTTATGTTAATGAGGGATGAACAACTCAGGAAAAGAGGGAGAGAATTGTTGCACAACTTGAATGTAATCAATGTCACTGAATTGTACATGTAGAAACTGCTGAATTGGTATTTATTTTGCTGTGTATGTTCTCAATAACAACAACAAAATAAATAAAATTTAGAAAAAAGATAAAAACTGCAAAATGTAATTTGCATGCTTCAGTAGAATCTTTGGGGAAAAAATAGATTGATCATGGAATACACCTGCTCCTTACTTATCAACATGGTTCCCCAGTTCCCAGTGCCGTCCAGTTGATTCTGACTCATAGCGACCCTATATAATCAACGTGGTTAGGGCCCCAAAATCAGGTCATTATGTGACAATTGGCATGATGCAAGAATCTGGCCATGCCTCATCTTTGGCTCCTGTGTCTACCTGTCACTCTCCACCTGTCGGGTGCCCCGGCATGTCTCAGGATGCATTTGGCTAGTAGGCCCCTCTTCCCTACCATGTCTTTCCCACCACTGACAATCTTATGCCTCGCCTCTCTGCCTTTCCATTCCGCTGGCCCTGGAGAAGGGCCTTGGCAATGGGTGGCTCCCAGGCCTGTGGACAGATGAGTCCCAGCCACCTGGGCCCAACAGAGGCTGCAGAAGTGGCAGAGAAGCCTCTTTGGAAGAAGAGGCTTCTGAGCCACCTGCTCAACTCCTATGGCTCCAGCTTCTGCTGCCTCCTTGTGGCCAGCCTCCATTCCCCCCAACCCCCCTGTTTCCCCCACCCCTTGCCCCCTCCCTGGGACCTCACCACTATCAAGAAGAGTCTGGAGTGGAGCATGTCCTTTGGACTTGGGCTTCCTGAGCTAAGAACTTTCTAGACCCAGGAGGCAGAGGCCCAGGAGCACAAGAAAGTCCCAGTGAGGCCCAGCACCAGAGGCAAGGCCTAGCAAGGCTCAACAGCCAAGAGAAGAGCTGCTGGTAGGCCATAAATAAGCTGAGAGCTGTCTTGGTTGGAAATTGTTCTGACTGACAAACTGCACCCTGTCTCCTGAGTTGTGTCTGTTACTTCCAAATGGATCCTGATCCCAAGTTGTAGCCTGTTAAATCCTTAATAAAGTACAAAATTGTGATTATGGTCTGTGAGTTTTGTGTGGCCAACGCCACAAATTATCGAACCTAGCAGAGAAGTAGAGAGTTATATGAGGGGAGGGGAGGTGGGATGCCTGGTGTCAGAAATGGTGAAAAAGTTGGAAAGTGGAGGTATGTCTGACCTCAACCTCATAGGACCCAGTTTTGTGCTGATCTTGATTCTCACCCCTTCTCCTGAATTTAGACAAGTTTTGATGCTAGATTAAAAGGACTTTCTTTTGAAACATGACACTAAGTTTTTTTTTAACAAAATTGAAATATCAGTTGTATTGATTTCAGAGAATTTTCTCTAAAAACAGCCCAGCACACCATCTTTCACTTTACATTTTATTTGTGTAAAATCATAAGGAACTAAATTTTTTTTTCGTGATTATGGAATTTATTAGGTAAGTAACAGGTTACAATTCAGGTTGAGGAATGCTAAGGATTCAGTTCTTCCATCAGGTAGCCTCTTCTTAGCTGTGCTCACAGGCATGCCTCTCTGGTCCCTCGGCCTCTGCCTTGCTCAGGCAAGTATTACAAAGCTCTGCCACTAAGTGCCCAAAGGCACCCTACTCCACCAGCAAGCCTCCTACCCAAAGGCAATCAGCTTTCTCGGGCCAGGAAGCCCACTGCACCGTCTCCTACTTGTCTCTGCCGCTGGTCTCCCCTGCTGTCATTTCTCTGCCACTGCTTCTCACTGTCTTCAGTGTTACAGCTTTCTTTCTTTCTTTCCTGCTTCTGATACCAGGAGCTTATCAGCATGATCTGCTCCTGCCTATTCTCCCTCTTTC
This sequence comes from Elephas maximus indicus, assembly GCF_024166365.1. Lineage (NCBI taxonomy): Eukaryota > Metazoa > Chordata > Mammalia > Proboscidea > Elephantidae > Elephas > Elephas maximus. The sequence continues at coordinate 48,492,003 of NC_064820.1, read as the reverse complement.
TCACCTCTGAGATGGCTCACCTCAAGCCCAGCAGGATGCCAAAACTGACCAATGCCCTTGGTGGGCCACAATTACCCTATTTGCATAGTCCCACCCAATCATTTGGGTGGGAGCTCTAAGACCATGGTGAGAAAGACCACACAAAAGTGATTCATCACACCACATAACTTAAAATTTATTCCTTATCTGTTTAGTCTACAAACATTAACCTGCTCTGGTGAAGAAAAACAATCAGACCCATAAGGAGATATTTTTGCAAAATTATTAAAACATTTTTATCAGTTATCACAAGGGCATTTCTTAATGTTTTGATAGTCAAATCACGTTCTTGCTTTCAAAATGTCTGTCCTATCATTGTTTTTGTTGATATTTCTCTTTTCAATTTATCTAGTCTAACTATGAAAGGTGCTTTGTTATTTAAACATTTCTTCAACATCACTTTCACAGACTTGATGAAATCTGTAAGATTTGCAATCTTAACTTACAGTTTCCATTGTATTTGCATTATATTGTTGAATGTAACGATGTCAGACCCACTACAAGAAATTGAACCACAAAGATGATAACGTAATGGTTGTTTATATATACCAGAAAGAAGTAAGTGTAGGCCTAAATGGGGACTAATTTTATAAGTAGTCAGTTCATTACTGAATTTTTTTTTATGAAAAACTTTTGAAATTTCCTTATGTAACATATAAATTTTGGGGGTCTTAGATAATGGATGTTCTGATAATAAAGACTCTGCCTATGACGGTCAGGGTTCAGTTCAGTCAAGAAAAAAGAAAATACTCCAGGTATTTGAGAAAAAAAAGGGTGTGATTTCTATCCTTACAAGGAATTATATGCTGACAAATCATTGGAAGGTCAGGGAGTGGGTGAAGGTGAACCATTGTTGACGAAAGAAAATGAACAAACCCTGGAACTGGAAGCTATCACCAATGCTCAAAGCTTCAACTTGAACTTGCATATGAGCAATTAATAATCTTTTCCATATCAACAGGGAACTGCCAGAAATTCAAGCCAGATTCAGAAGAGGACGTGGAACTAGGGTTATCGTTGCTGATGTCAGATGGATCTTGGCTGAAAGCAAAGAATACCAGAAAGATGTTTACCTGTATTTTATTGACTATGCAAAGGCATTTGACTGTGTGGGTCATAATAAATTATCGATAACATTGCAAAGAATGGAAATTCCAGAACACTTAATTGTGCTCTTGTGGGACCTGTACATAGACTAAGAGGCAGTCATTTGAACAGAACGAGGAGATATCGTGCTGTTTAAAATCAGGAAAGGTGTGCATCAGGTTGTATCCTTTCACCATACTTATTCAATCATATGCTGAGCAAATAATCTGAGAAGCTGGTCTATATGAAGAAGAACGGGGCATCAGGACTGCAGGAAAACTCACTAACAACCTGCAATATGCCGATGACATAACCTTGCTTGCTGAAAGCGAAGTGGACTTGAAGCACTTACTGAGGAAGATAAAAGCCTTTAGTATGGATTACTCCTCAACATAAAAAAAAGAGAACAAAAATCCTCACAAAGGGACCAGTAAGCAACATCATGATAAATACAGAACAGATTGAAGTTGTCAAGTATTTCATTTTACTTGAATCCATGATCAGCACTCATGGAAGCAACAGTCAAGAAATGAAACAATGTATTGCACTGGCAAATCTATTGCAAAAAATTTCTTTAAAGTGTTAAAAAAGCAAAGACGACACTTTGAGGACTAAGGTGTGCCTGGCCCAAGCCGTGGTATTTTCAATCACCTCATATACATGTGAAAGCTGGACAATGAATAAGGAAGATAGAACAAGAATTATGCCTTTGGATTATGGTGTTGGTGAAGAATATTGACTATATTGTGGGCTGCCAAAAGAACAAACAAATCCATTTTGGAAGAAGTACAGCCAGAATGTTCCTTAGAAGCAAGGATGACAAGACTTCATCTCGTATACTTTGAACATGTTGTCAGGAGGGATCAGTCCCTGGAGAAGGACATCATGCTTAGTAAAGTAGAGGGTCAGCGGAAATGTGGAAGACCCTTGAGGAGATGAACTGACACAGTGGCTGCAACAATGGGCTCAAGTGTAACAATTGTGAGGATTTCGCAGGTCTGGGCAGTGCTTTTGTTCTGTTGTACATAGGGTTGGTTTGAGTGGGAACCGACTGGACGGCACCTAACAATGACAACACTAGACACCCAGTAAATGGAGTTATTATTGTTACAGGTTTCCAGGGATAAAGTTATCTGGATGTGACTAATGCATCTAGTTGAGGGACAAGGTAGGATATGAATTCGTAGAGCTGACAACTTTACCAAGATTTATGGGCTAAGCTTAAGAAATGGAAAGAGTTTTGGAAAAGCCAGAAAAAAATACATGTTTGATCACCCCTGACTATTATGACCACAGAGGGGAATGGACACATCTGAGTATTTTATTTTATATGTCTTCTCTATAGAACATCTCAAAACATGTACATTTTATTGTTTTTTTTCTTGTTCACAGAAACATCTTAATAGGAGACCAGCAGTGCATTCAAGTTTTCCAATGTCACATTGAAAGTCCACACCTTCTTTTCAGTACCTTTCGAAACTGTCTGAAGCTGCTATTATCCAAGCTTTTCAAAATCCCACTGTCTCTTTTGTTCTTTGAAACTCCGAGACTTACCACAGGGCAATCCTCATTAGATGTTTAATAAGGTATTTGTTAGTTGTTTTCTAATTGAAAAGGTTGTGTTCTTTTCACCTCAAGGAATTACTTAGAAGATAAACAGCAGCATGAAAGAATTAGATTTGATTGAATCTAATTGATTTGCATGTTAATCAAGGTGTGCCTCCAGTTTTGTTTCACTTAAACTTAGACGGCACTTAAGCAGTTACCTTGCTTCCCCTCCCTGCCACTCCCCACTCCCACTGTTGTATACTCCACTGTTCCTTTCTATCAGTGTTGTGTGTCTGAAAGCCTTTCTGTCCTCTGTGGATAGGGTTGGATAGGAGCTCTCAGCTACTCCAGCTCTATCATCACCCTTGTTGGTTGCCAAGGTAACCATCTCACTGAGTCAACAATAAAAGACTAATCAAATTTGGTTGTTTTTTCTTTTGCCTTGATGAGCCACTGAGATGTCCTTTTGCTTCAAAGCCCTAGTGCCAATTTTTTTCTCCCATTTCTTTTCATATGATCCAAAAGCAATTGCTATTTATGGTAAGGGATGAAAGAGGATTTTTGACACGACACGGTTGTGAAATTTAGCTGAGGTCCGTGCCACTGAAACAACATGTATTTATTCTGTGAAAGGAAAAAATTAAAATTTGATATTTAGATATTTTGACAGAATTATTTGGCCAAGTTTCCAGTTTTGTTAAGGCGGGGGGATGGTTATGGGTTTGTCTTTTATTCCGATCAGTGTCTTGATAGATCACTGGAGACAGGCAGGGGGTAGATTATCCAATAGGCAAGGTAAGCACATCAGGGGCAGATTGTCCAATAAGCAATGTAAGCATGGTGTTTTCTTTGCTTACCAGATCATCTGTAGTGAATAGATTCACATTTTTTCACCACATCAAAGATTGTGCTTCTACATATAGCTGACATCTCTCTCTCTTTCAATGCCACAGCACCTTCCTACAGAATCAAAGCCTCTTCAAATTTATAATCCCTGACAGGGGCGGCTGACCCAGTAAGTAAGGTAAGCACAGGCTTAGCTGTGCTTACTTACTAATATGTTCATGAACAATTTCACCCCATCACGATGTTCTGTGGAATAATCTGCCCTGGGGGCAGGGTCTAAACTTCCTTTGTTTCTTTCTATAGTACTCTCATCCACTGGCAAAAGTATAACTCTAAACACAAGTAGAGAATTGCTCACCAGTGGTGCTGCCAACCAAGAGAAGGTTTTCTGCACAGTTACAAAACATCTGGCAAAAGTTGCTGCCAGAAAACATCTAGACACTGGTGAGGAGGTATCTCTGTAGCCCTTCCACTCAGTACACCCTGCCCTTACCTTGTTTGGGTTACGTACAGCACTCTTCCAGGAACACAAGGAGAAGAGGGAGGCCTTCACAGAGAAAGGATGGGCCCAAGGCCCTCTGTGAGAGAAAAATTGCTTTGCCACCCCACCCTCATTCTCAATCTTTTCTGCATAAATATGAAGTCAAAATAGGCATTGGGGGCAATTTTCAATGGGGAAAATGAAGATGATAACCCAGTATAGCCAAGCTGAACAGAAAGCCAGATAGAGACTAGGGTCTGGAATGGGAATAGTCAGCCCCACTCTTTTTGCCTGGGTTTTCACAAAGTAGATGGAAATTCTCTGATTGTTTTTACTATATTTTTGTGCCAGTTAAGCCACCCCTTTCTCCCTGAATCATTTCCCAGACTCTGGAAGTCTCTCAATGTGTGACTGTTCATCACCTTCGTCACCCAAGAATGTTAAATAACTGCAGTGCTCTGGGCTGCACCCCAGACCTGCATTCACAGTCTCTGAGAGTGGAACTCAGGCATCCATGCATTTAACAATTACCCCAGGGGACTCTTATTTCTATGAAGTGTGAGGTCTAATGCAAGAGTGGCTGTGGTGGCAGCACAATGATTCTTCCAAAGTGAAGGGTGCAGGGTAATCTCAGAACACAAGTTCTAAATCTTGATGCATTTCTGGGGTTCATGACATCCCTGAAGTTGTTCGAAAATTTTTATGTGTATGTGTATCTACATGTTTTTCTGGTGAGGGGGTTTAGATATTTAACTAGCTTCACAAAAGAGTCCATGGCCAGCCCTAAAATGTTAAGAGCCACTTGTTCTTGGAATGCTTTGATTGACCTCAAGAAAAGTGATGGGTCTCCCCAAAATAAAATGTCTTGACCAACCTCCTCTCCTCTCTCATTCCTGCCTTATTCTCCCCTGCCATTCCTACTAGCCCACCCCCTACACACACACACACACACACACACACTTGGACATTGGAATTTTCCATACTCACTAAAATCTGAACGACTAAATATATTTGGTTTTCAAGTAGCCAAAATGATCCAGTGAGCATTTTAACGACTTTCCTTTTTTGGAGTAAATGCTTGCCTCAAACCAGAAAACAAAAGGTTAATTTTGTCCTCTACCCACATTACAAAAAATATAATCAGTGTTGATGCAGTCACTCTACTTCTCCAAAAACCAAAGTGGTTTCTGAGAAATCTCTTTGAAGAGCAATGATTAGGACACTCATGATTAGAGAAATCAGATTAATTGGCCCAGAGTGTGATGTGAGAGCCTGTTCTTTAATGAAGATGGCTGTGCAAAGTGAATACACACATAAACACACATCCAGAGAGGTTCGGGGGACTAAGGTCGTGTTTCTCAAATTGTGCTTAGAAAACTGCATGGTCACAGTTACCTAGGGGACCTGTTAAAATGCCAATTCCCTGTACCTACCCAGACCTGAAGAATCAGAATCACCTGCGATGGGACCAAAGAATCAGCAATGCAAAAAGCATCCAGGAGATTGGTGACTGTGAAGAGTTCTAAAATTTGAGAATTTTGATGGTAACATTTCCCTGAATCATCTTTACATAACGATGAAGGTTAGGGAACAGAGACGGCAATGCTATTAATCCCAGAGCCTATCATGTTGCCTGGTAAATGGTAATAGGGGACCCAGTCTACCCACAGGGAATTTATAATCCTGTCCAGATGTTTGTTTCAGAGCGGTGGGAAAATGGTTGCATAATCATAAATATCCTGTCCAGGACACAACAGAGAAGCATATTATACCAATGCATTTAGTGGATATTTTAAAAGTTTATTATCCTACATCTGAGACATCTGAATGAATTTCTTTTCCTTGTAACCAAAGGGGCCCAACCTAAGTAAGAACAGATATATTTCTAAATGATAAAAAAAAACTAAGTAAGAACAGATATATTTCTAAATGATAGAACTGGTCTAATTCCATGGCTTAGATTCAGTGATTCACAAAGGCTGTTCAGAAGTGAACCATCCACTGGTCTCTGGGCAGGCTTGGGGAAGGGTGGAGACTTCACACATGGTGGTTTAGGGCTCCCTGAGGGATGTGCCTGTGAGACCACAGAATCTCTTCCCAATTTGGTCAGTCCCAAGAGAAAGAAATCTTTTCTGGTTTTGTTTTTTCCCCTCCATTATCAGTCTCTGAGCTTGTCAGTGCCTAGAGCTCCCTCAGATGTTTCTCTTAGGGTCAATATTTTCACATCAAAGATTTCCAACGAAGTCAGGAATAGATCTATAGCCATAAATAACATAATTTGTCATCAAATGATTAGTAAGAATGTTTGCTATATCTTCTTGTCTATTTTTTTCCCTCTCAATGTCTATGCAAAGGAGAAATCTGTCCCCTTGAAGGAAACTTGTTCTTAAAATTTTATTCTTAAAAAATAAAAATAAAAGAGTACTAACACAAGAAATTAGATTCACTAGGATGTGGAAGCAGATTAAATATTTATAAATTGGAGTCAAATAGTCATGTCCACCCTACCCACAGTCACGAGCCTCTGCAAAAAGAATTTCATGATGGGGTGTTCTGAAAGACCTCTTTCCTAGTCTTTCCAGTCAAGCCAGTAGGGTCATTTACTCTACTCCCCAAGGATCTGCAGTATTAGAGTACAAAGTGTGTGCTAACTCACCTCTGCTGATGTCAGCAGCAGCTCTTGACTCATGATTCACCGTGGTAGGCAGAGTAATGGCCCCCAAAGATGGCCACATCCTAATGCCTAGAACCTGTGAATATGTTACTTGACAAAGACGAATTAAAGTTTCAGATGGAATTAAGGTTGCTAATTAGCTGATCTTAAGAAAGGGAGATTATCCTGGATTACTCGGTGGGCCTAATATAATCACAGATTTCTTAAATGTGGAAAAGAGGTCAGAAGAGGAGCCAATGTCGAAGTGAGACAATGTGAGAAAGACTCAACTGGCTATTGCTGGCTTTGGAAATGGAGGGGGTCCATGAGCCATGGGATGTAGGGGGCCTCTAGAAGCTGGAAAAGAAAAGGAAACAGATTCTCCCCTAGAGCTTCCAGAATGAATGAGGCCCTGCTACCACCTAGATTTCATCCCAGTGAGACTCATTCCTGATTTCTGACCTCCAAAATTGTAAGATAAAAAATTTTGAATTGTTTTAAGTCACTAAGTTTGTGGTAATTTGTTACAGCATTAATAGAAAAGAAATATGTTCATCTAGATATTTATCTGTCTCTTTACCTTTCAGGATAAAGCAATTTTTAAATATTTTTAAAGATTAATCTGGACTTTTCTTCAGAGAAGTTCTTAGACTGGTTCCTGTTTCTCTTTATTACCCCTAACATCTGGGCAATGTTTTTACTATTCTAGTCATATTAGATGATGATGATGATGATGATGATGATATAAACAGAGAAATCATGAGCACTTGAAAGGGCTTCAACTTTTGGGGAGATAATAATGTCCACATCTGGGCTTGTGAAATTAGGAGCTCTGGATATCTCAGAGGCAGGATATGGGATTGAAAAGATGCTCAACCATGAGAAAATTTGTTTTCCAGTATCTCTATGAACAGAACTTCTTTTGTGTTCACTGCATACAAAATTGTTCAATAATATTTGAATTTTTATAAAGTGCAGATCTACTGAGGCATTGTATAAAAAAACAGTAACATTTATACATTTAACTTATTTTGTTGCTTACTTCTGAGTGAGGAACCCAGTGGAAATTCTATTCTCTTCCTTGCCTACCAGCATTACAGATCAATTAATTACAGTTTATGTTCAGAAGTGCTAGCTTAAGAAGTGTCCCTTTCTTACCTCTGGCTTGTGGTGGCTGTAATAATCACCATATTCTCCTTCTTGAAAATGTCAGTTCCTAATTCTTTGAGAATAAGGATTCTTTTCATGTTCTTCATTCCATACAAATATAACATTTTCAATTCGTTAGGCACTCTGCTTCCCCCAATCCTGAAAATCATCATAGCAAACTTTTGTAGGGCTTAATATTTTAGGACAAATCATAAAACAACTTCTCTATAACCTAAAGGAGGGAACTAACATTTATGGAGTACCTAATATGTATCAGGCTCTTTATCATGTGCTTTCACACATACTATTTAATAACAACAATAATCCTAGAAATGATATATCTGTTTTTCAAATAAGGAAACAGCAGCTCAGAGAATTTGTATAATTTTCCCAATAAACTGAAAACTGTATCTGATTCTCTTTTCTGCTCTGTCCACAGCATCACGTTATTTTACAGTTAAACAGTGAAAAATATGAAAGTGAAGCTGATGTCTTTACTGCAGAGACTGATGCAGAACATACAATATTTAATAGAATTGTATAATGATATGAAGAGAATGCAGTTATAATGTCCTTTGTGGGAGAACATGATAATATCTTTGTTAAACTGAGCAGATATTATGTTATTTGTTTACAAGGTGATTATTTTTCCTGTGTAACCTTTTAAATTCAACAGAAGGCAATTGGTTCTGCTTAGATTTGGTCTCTAGTGAGACCTCCAGTTATCTCTTCCTTCTTTCTCTAGAAAGAATGGGGCATGATTGGTTTGGATTAAGGGTATATAATTTGTCATTGAGTGGGTTAGAGTTACAAGCTAAGTAAAAAAATATAGAATTTGAAAGTGTGGTATCTCCTTTCAACTCCCTTCTCCCCAATACTGAGATACTTTCTCTTCTTACATTCATCTAAAGCAGATAGAATGGAGGTCACTACTTTCTTGGATACACACCTCCATGTCTCCCAGACATTACTACTAATTCTCTTAGCTTCTTGGGCTCTTTCCTTTTTTAAAACCTTCAGAAACTGCTGAGAGGTTAAATAGGCTTCACAAGGCTCTCTGTTACTTTCTTTCAAATCAGTAAAGGCCAGCCAATATGGAAAAAAGCATTTCTCCACAAAAATTAGTGTAGCTTTCCAGAGCTCTCTATTGGCATTTAGATAAAAGCCACTGCTAACAATAAAATATAACATTTTTCTTCTTTTGAGTCATGACCTTGATGTGAGGCATTGGTGCTTGGAAGAAGGATTCAAGAATTTTTGGGATCTTTGGCCAAATTCCATAATACCTTCTAAATTGTATATCAACATGTCTGTCTAACTGCTAACATGTTTGTAGTTCTCCATTTTGATATAACTTAAGTATGGAACTAAAACTTTCTCAGTTTGGTCCATATTAGATGCTCCGTAAACTAAATAAAGCTCAGATTACTTTCGCTTGCTTGCATAAATAGCCAAATTGGTAGATTATATTCACAGTGGTTTTTCACCATTTAAAAGGTTAGGGTTTAAAACCAAAGGTTTTAAACTGCATTTGGACTTGTGAATTTCAGAATAGCTCTATTACTTCAGCTGCTTTGCCTACAGTTTCTCTAATTTTAAAGGGCCACCTAGTAAATTTTTGGCTCCCTTTGCTTCTGTAACAAAGGAAACACTTCAGGTTATACACTGATCCTCTTTTGACTCAGTCAATCACTAAGCATGTCCTGAACAGTTATTATACGCCAGTAAATACACTTGGTGATGGGAGAACACAGGTGATTGAGAGGTAGCCTCTTTCCCAAAACAATTTATAGTTTATAAAGACTACTTGTAGTATGATGCCAAAGAAGGTCTGTTTCTGTGTACCTTAATTGCCAAGCATGGGCCATTTTACATACGACTTGAGAAAAGTGTAATAGTATACCTCATAGTCTTCCTTGGTTTCAAAAGCAAACCTTTAGCCTGTGTTTGGTGGAGCTGGAAGTTCTCTATTTACAAGTCTGCATGGCCAGCTATGTAGTCTTGGCTCTTTTTGGAGGTTGGTACTGTTATTGAAGAACTATGGTTCATGGGTTCAGCTGGAATTTGAATTTGGCAGAAATGGTTTCCCAGTGTCTCTAAAGATTCTTAGAGTCTAATGAAAGCAGGAGGCTCTAATCATTCTCATAAATGTAGATAAGATGAAAGGGACCAGTAAGCATATATCTCATTTAATAAGTTTCTAACCTTTTTTAACCGCTTGCATGATTAATTTCCCAATGGCTTTTTCTCCCAATTAACACCATCCCAAGGGGGCTTTCCCCTAATCTACAACTCAAATAGCTAGAAAGATAGAGGACTTTACATTGTTAAGATGTTGATAATTCACCAAATGCAAGATGGTACTGAAACAGAAAAGGAGGAGGAGACATAAATATTTTCTAATGAGGGAAAAGGCAGGAGAAATTAAGCTGCTTCCAAAATGCTATCTTGTTGCTTTGAGATAAACATAAATTAAAAAGGAAATTTTGACTATAACTCCCAAGAGCTTATTATATGTGGTATTTTACATTGTTTGCAACCATAAAAGAAAGATAAGAATCAACATCTGCTGTTTGCTTTAAAGAAATTTTTACTCACCTTTGCCCAAAAATGTGCAAGACAGTTAAACTAAATGCCAAATCCAAGAAAAAAAGCACAGGAAACAATCTGAAAAGCCAGGAAAGTGCAGACGATGAGTAGAGCCAAGGAAAAACAACTGACAATAGTTTAAAAATAGGAACAAATAGCAGTAAATGGGAGAAACATCACTCAGGGGAGGAGCTATGTGGACACTCAACTCTCCTGTGCAGCTGCTCTTGTCTCTTTCCGAAATGTGAGCCAAGAAAATAACTTGGGGAGCTATTCTTGATTTCAAATGGGGAATACAGCCCTGGCAATTTAGGGGTGATTTTTTCAGTGTTGATTAACACTGCTGGAGAATTTGCACATAGGTTAGAGCCTGCATGAGAATTCCCAGATGCTAAAATTGGCACATACGCTTCTATATCAGAAGTAAGTAAAATGCAAACATACAGGGTTTGTTTTTCTGTTTGTCTTTGTATAATGCATTCTAGTTAATTTTAGGTAATTTGCACAGCCACTGAATTATTTCATCTTCAGAAGTACATGGGCCATTTATTATTCCCATTTTTCAGAAAGGAAATTGGAGGCAAAAGGTGGTTAAATTGTTTAAAATATGAATCGAGTTTATAATTGGAAAGAGACTTCGTTTGTTGGGCAGTTATTGTTGCCAAACTGCGTAGTATTGCAGTATTATACACAGAAGATGAAGCAGAATGTAGAATTTCTGGATCCCTAAAAAAAAAAAAAAAAAGTTTTTTTTTTTAAGAGTGTTTAAGGAGTCCTGGTGGTGCAATGGTTAAGCACTAAGCTGCTAACCAAAGGATCGGTGGTTTGAACCCATCCAGTGACTATGTGGAAGAAAGACTTGGTGATCTGCTTCTGTAAAGATTATAGTCATGAAAACCCTACAGGGGAAATTCTACTGTGTCACAGGGGGTCAATATGAGTCAAAAATCGATTTGTTGGCACACAACAACAAGAGTGTTTTGGGGAAAAGACAGTGTTACAAAGTATTGGTTCAGAGCTGAAGCTTTGTTCCTGCTCATTTTTCTTATTAGGAGTATATATCATTTATCTTCTTCTTCAAGTAGAAAACAACAAGATATCCTCATGAGCTGAATGAATAAAAAGGCATTTTTCTTTGAGCAGGGTACCAAGTAGAAATAAACAGCATGGGTAACACATAGGTACTATTGCCCATACAGAACATTTATACTGCAAGGAGTTTCAGAAGCCAGCGTCATCACAAAGCTGAAACTCCTATGTTGTAAACGCACTCAGAAAATTGTTTCACAAGAAACAGCATAGTTTCTCTCTAATCAGACAGATATTCTTCTCGCTTTTTACTTTCTAAAAAACAGAGCAAAACACAGTGGCTTCGGTGAACTTTACCAGGTTTTGAATTCTTGCTCCAACATTTACTGGCAGTGTAACTTGCTTAACTTAGCTCTAGCTATTATCTTCATCTGTTAAGTAAGGAAAATAACACTGCCTTGCTGTTTTGTTGTTAATCTTACAGAAGGTAATGTGTCTAGCACAATGTTTAGCACACAGCCATCACTCAATAAATGTCATTTATTCCTTTCCACTGTGTTATAGCTACTGATCTTGTCAACAGCTTGTTATTTCCCCTGGCACAAATCTTTTCGAAGAGTTTTTCTTTGATTTCAATCATCATCCTTTTCAGAAAATGGAAGAATATCTAAGCTAAAAATTAAAGACTACTCCAACATTGAATGATCTTCTATTGTAGAATTGGGTCAAAATAAACTAGTTAATATAGTGTTGTTGTTGTTGTTGTTAGGTGCCATCGAGTTGGTTTTGACTCATAGCAGTACCATGTACAACAGAACAAAACACTACCCAGTACAGCGCCATCCTCACAATTGTTTTTATGCTTAAGCCCATTGTTGGAGCCACTGTGTCGATCCATCTCATTGAGGGTCTTCTTCTTTTTTGCTGACCCTCTTTGTTACCAAGCATACTGTCCTTCTCCACAGACTCATCCCTCCTGACAACATGTCTAAAGTGTGTAAGACGCAGTCTTGCCATCCTTGCTTCTAAGGAGCATTCTGGTTGTACTTCTTTCAAGACAGATTTGTTCATTCTTTTGGCAGTCCATGGTATATTCAATATTCTTCACCAACCCCACAATTCAACGGCATCAATTCTTCTTTGGTCTTCCTTATTCATTCTCCAGCTTTCACATACGTATGATCCGATTGAAAATACCATGGCTTGGGTCAGGAGCACCTTAGTCTTCAAGGTGACATCTTTGCTCTTCAACACTTTAAAGAGGCTTTTTTCAGCAGAGTTGCCCAATGCAATGTGTCTTTTGATTTCTTGACTACTGCTTTCATGGGCATTGACTGTGATCCAAGTTAAATGAAATCCTTGACAACTTCAATCTTTTCTCTTATCATGATGTTGCTTATTGGTCCAATTGTGAGGATTTTTGTTTTCTTTATGTTGAGGTGCAATCCATACTGAAGATTGTAGTCTTTGATCTTCATTAGTAAGTGCTTCAAGTCCTCTTCACTTTCAGCAAGCAAGGTTGTGTCATTTGCATAATGCTGGTTGTTAATGAGTCTTCCTCCAATCCGGATGCCCTGTTCTTCTTTATATAGTCCAGCTTCTCAGATTATTTGCTCAGCATACAGATTGAATAGGTATGGTGAAAGGATACAACCCTGACACACACGTTTCCTGACTTTACACCATGCAGTAGCCCCTTGATCTGTTTGAACGGCTGCCTCTTAAGTGCTCTGGAATTCCAATTCCAATTCTTTGTAATGTTATCCATAATTTGTTATGATCCACACAGTTGAATGCTTTTGCATAGCTAATAAGACATAGATAAACATCTTTCTGGTATTCTCTACTTTCAGCCAAGATCCATCTGACATCAGCAATGATATCCCTTGTTTCATGTCTCTTCTGAATCTGGATTCAATTTCTGGTAGTTTCCTGTCAATGTACTGTTGTAACCAATTTTGAATGATCTTCAGCAAAATTTTACTAGTGTGTAATATTAATGATGTTGTTCGATAATTTCCACAGTCAGTGGAATCACCTTTCTTGGGAATAGGCATAAATATAGATCTCTTCCAGTCAGTTGGCCAGGTAGCTGTCTTCCAAATTTCTTGGCATAGATGAGTAAGTGCTTCCAGCGCTGCATCATTTTGTTGAAAGACCTCAACTGGTATTCTGTCTATTCCTGGAACCTTGTTTTTCACCAATGCCTTCAGTGCAGCTTGGAATTCTTCCTTCAGTACCATTGGTTCCTGCTAGTATGGTACCTCCTGAAATGGTTGAAGGTCTACCAATTCTTTTTGGTATAATGACTCCTGTGTACTCCCTCCAGCTTCTTTTGATGCTTCCTGAGCCGTTTAATATTTTCCCCATAGAATCCTTCAATATTGCTACTTGAGGCTTGAATTTTTTCCTCTGTTCTTTCAGCTTTAGAAATGCAGAGCGTGTTCTACACTTTCTGTTTTCTAACTCCAGGTCTTTGCACATGTCGTCATAATACTTTGCTTTGTCTTCTCAAGCTGCCTTTTGAAATGTGTTCAACTCTTTTACTTCATCATTTCTTCCTTTTGCTTTAGCTACTTGACCTTCAAGAACAAGTTTCAGAGTCTCTTCTGACATTCATTTTGGTCCTGTCTTTTTAATGACCTCTTGCTTTCTTCATGTATGACACTCTTGAAGTCATTCCACAACTCGTCTGTCCCTCGGTCATTAGTGTTCAATGTGTCAAATTTATTCTTGGGATGGTCTCTAAATTCAAGTGGAATATACTCAAGGTTTTACTTTGGCTCTCATGGACAACTTCTTCATTTTCAACTTGAACTTGCATACCAGCAATTGATGGTCTACTCTGCAGTTGGCCCCTGGCCTTGTTCTGACTGATGATATTGAGCTTTTCCATGGTCTCTTTCCACAGATGTAGTCTATTTGATTGCTGTGTATTGCATCTGATGAGGTCCACGTGTATAGTCACTGTTAATGTTGGTAAAAAATGGTATTTGTGTGAAGAAGTTGTTGGTCTTGCAAAATTCTATCATGTGATCTCTGGCATTGTTTCTATCGCCAAGGCCAATATTTTCCAACTACCAATCCTTCTTCTTTGCTTCTAATTTTTGCATTCCAATCTCCAGTAATTATCAATGCATTCTGATTGGATGTTCGATCAATTTCAGACTGTGAAAGTTGGTAAAAATCTTCAATTTCTTCATCTTTGGCCTTAGTAGTTGGTGCATAAATTTGAATAACAGACGCATTAGCTGATCTTACTTGTACACCTATGGGTATTATCCTATCACTGACAGAGTTGTACTTCAGGATAAATCTTGAAATGTTCTTTTTTGACAATGAATGCAAAGCCATTCTTCTTCAAGTTGTCGTTCCCAGCATAGTAGACTATATGATTGTCCAATTCAAAATGGCCAATACCAGTTCATTTTAGCTCACTAATGCCTAGGATAAAAACTCTATTCATGTTATCAGGAGGGATCAGTCCCTGGGGAAGGACATCATGCTTTGTAAAGCAGAGGGTCAGCAAAAAAGAGGAAGACCCTCAATGAGATGGATTGATACAGTGGCTGTGACAATGGGCTCAAAAGCATAGCAACAATTGTAAGGATGGCACAGGACGGGACAATGTTTTGTTATGTTGTGCATAGGGTCACTGTGAGTTGGAGCTGACTCAATGGCATCTAACAACAGCAACAACAATGCCTAGGTTATCAATTTTTATGTTTCATTTTTGATGACTTCCAATTTTCCTAGATTCATACTTTGTACATTCCATGTTCAGATTATTAATGCATGCTTGCAGCTGTTTCTTCTCATTTTGAGTCATGCCACATCAGCAAATGAAAGTCCTGAAAATTTGACTCCATCATTAAGGTCAACTGTCCTTTGAGGAAGCTGCTCTTCTTCCTCAATTGTCTTTTGAGTGCCTTCCAACCTGAGGTGCTTGTCTTCCGGCACTATATCAATCAATGTTCTGCTGCTATTCATAAGGTTTTCACTGGCTAAATCTTTTCAGAAGTAGGCTGCTGGGTCCTTCATCCTAGTCTATCTTAATTAATGCAATGATCTTATTTAAAAAACCAGTTGCCATTGACTTCGACTCATGACGAACCATGTGCGTCAGAAGAGAACTGTGCTCCATTGGATTTTCAATAGCTGATATTTTTTCAGTTGTAGATCACCAGGCCATTCTTCTGAGGTGCCTCTGCATGGGCTGAAATCTTTGACCTTTCAGTTACCAGAGCTCATTGACCATTTGTACCACTCAGGAATTTTCCTCCTATTATAAATAAGGAAACTGGCCCACAGGAGTGATGTGACTTGACCACATGAAACCCAGGTGATATTATGCACAATTAAGCCAGTGGTACCTTGCTTATTGAGTAATCCATCCCTTCCCACAGTCGCATAAGTGATGAGAAGTAGGTTTAGGTGAGTAATCCATCCCTTCCCACAGTCACATAGGTGATGAGAAGTCGGTTTAGGAACAGGACACAGGTCTCTTGATTCAGTGTCTCTTCCAATATTCTCAAGTGCCTCCCTATAGATGACTTTTTTTTTTTTTAATTTAGAAAAGATTGAAAACAGCTAAGCCTTTCACAGTGTTATTTTTAATCATTCTGCAGTTCTTTCTCATTGAAATCTTTACTTAAAAGAAATGGCACGATTGGCTCTTGAGAATTTGAGCTTCAGATTTTTGCATTACGTTTTTGTTGTTTATTTGTCTTGGAGAGTGTGTGACGGTGATTCAGGAACCATTTTTTCAGACTTCAGAGGAAGCATTGCTGACTCAGTGTCACCATGTTTCTTTTCACAGCAGTGCAGTTCTGGAATGCCAAATATTCCTTCTTCCCTTTAATATCTGTCTGTTTAGTTTAGTTTTTCTCTCAAAGAAATAAAATATTTCATGAGGAGAATTCCATCTTTAAAAAGCTAACAAAGGAAGTCAGACTTCCTAAATTGTGTCAGGGTGGGAAGATACCAAAAAGCTAATTGCTAATCCAAATGCATTAACTTGGTAACTCTCTCAATAAATGTTGGTGGGTAAGATAACCCCTATGTAACCAGGAATTCTGTATTCAGAATGACATTGTATTCATTCAACAGAAATAAGGGAACATATTCTATAAACTCTTCTACTATTGTGGACAAAAGAAGGTCCCATTTTGGCTTGGATTTTTGACTTGCCAGAAGTAGTTCACTCATAGCTAGTTTAAGATATTAAGCTTTCCCACAGTTTGTATCTAAAGACAAAAAAAAAAAAAAAACCCAAGGGTATGATGAAGTTCCAGGGTAAACCCTCAGTGTAAGTAAAAAAATAAATAAAATAATTTATACTTTCTCTGTCCCTATAATTTCACTGTGCTTGAAACAATTATCAGGTATTCTTACAAGACTGGTAAATAGTAAGGGATAACATGGGTTTCAGAAGGACACACCAGACTTCTTTATCATTTACACACTCCATGAAATTTTTCTTATCTACTGTACTCCAAACTTTTTTGGCAATTGGCTTTCCTGATCATATGATGATCCTGATGATTGCTAGAAAAAGACATCATGTTTGGTAAGGTAGAGGGTCATCAAAAATGATTGAAAACTTCAATGAGATGTATTGATACAATAGCCACAAAAATGGATTCAAACAAATGATCATGAAGATGGCACTGGACCAAGCAACATTTCATTCTATTATACATAAGATCACCATGAATCAGAGCTGCCGTTGAGTCAGCTAACAGTAACATCTTCTAAAAGCTATTTAAAAAGTCTGGATATGAGATTGTTACGGATTGAATTGTGTCCCCCCAAGATATTTGACAACTTGTCTAGGCCATGGTCCCAGTATGATATAGTCATCCCCAATTTTGTGATCAGATATAATGTAATCACCTCTGTGATGAGATCCGATATAATGTCATCATGCCCCTAATGAGGTCTACTATGAGCAGCCAACCAGTTGTAAGAGGAGTTTCACTGGGGTGTGGCCTGCATCACCTTTTATCTTATAAGAGAAAAAAGCAGAAAGAAGCAAATACAGAAAGAGGGACCTCATTACCATTAAGAAAGAAGTGCCAGGAGCAGAGTGCATCCTTTGGACCTAGGGTCCCTGCACTGAAAGAATCTCCTAGATCCAGTGAAAGGTTGATGCCAAGACACATGAAGAACCCCAAGGAACACCAGGCCCTCAGATGTCAAAAGGGGACAAGGGCCTTCCCCCAGAGCAGACAGAGAGAGAAAGCTTTTCCCTAGAGCTGAGTGCTGAACTTGGACTTTCAGCCTGATAAACTGTGAGAGAATAAAATTCTGTTTGTTAAAGCCATGCCCTAGTGGTATTTCTGTTATAGCACCACTACATAACTAAGACAAAGGTGCCCAAATTTACCATTCTCTCCTCAAAATGCACACACAAATACACACACACATACACAGTATGTTTCCACCTCTTCACATGTAATGAACTTGTCCACCATGGTGAAACCCCCTGTCCCTCTTGGTCAATACCCCTTTCAGCAGAATCAAGTCTTCATCTGTCCTCTCTGAAGGAGTGCTACCCAATATTGGGCTAAATGTGCTTCTGACTAAATTGGTTGATGTTACCATAACAATTCCTTTTGCTTTAGCTATTCTATGTTCATGAGAAAGTTTCAGAGCCTTTTCTGACATCCATTTTGCTCTTTTCTTTCTTTCTTGTTTCTAATAACTTTTTGATTTCTTCATGTGTGATGTCCTTGATGTCATTCCACAACTTGTCTAGTTTTCAGTCATTAATGTTCAATGCATCAAATCTCTTCTTGAGATGGTCACTAAATTCAAGTGAGGAATACACAAGGTCATACTTTGGCTCTTGTGGTCTTGTTTTACTTTTCTTCAACTTGAACTTGCATATGAACAATAGGTGGTCTTTTCCACAGTTGGCCCCTGGCCTTGGTCTTAACCAATGGCATTGAGCTTCTCCATCATCTCTTTCCACTGATGTAGTTGACTTGACCATCTGGTGAGGTCCACATGTATAGTCACCATTTATATTGTTCAATAACAGTATTTGCAATGAATAAGTCCTTGCATTTACAAATTCTATCATGTGATCACTGGCGTCATTTCTATTACCAAGGCCATATTTTCCAACTACTGATCCTTCTTGTTACCAACTTTTGCATTCCAATCACCAGTAATTATCAATGCATCTTGATTGCATGCTTGATCAATTTCAGATGGTAGAAGTTGCTAAAAGTTCTTCAATTTCTTCATCTTTGGCATTAGAGGTTGATGTGTAAATTTGAAAAATAGTGATATTAACTGGTCTTCCTTGTAGGCATATGGATATTATCCTGACACTGATGACTTTTAATTAAAGTGTAGATCTTGAAACATTCTTCTTGACAATGAATGCAATGCCATTCCTCTTCAATTTGTCATTCCTGGCATAGCAGAGCATGTGATTGTCCAATTCAAGATGTCCAATACCAATCCATTTCAGCTCACTAATGCCTAGGCTATTGATCTTCCAGTATTCCATTTTATTTTTGAGAACTTCCAATTTTCCTAGATTCATAGTTCATACGCTCCACATTCCAATTATTAACAGATGTTTGCAGTTGTTTCTTTTCATTTTGAGTTGTGCTACCTCAGTAAATGAAAGTCCTGAAAGCTTTACTCCATTCACGTCATTATGGTCAACTTTGAGGAGGCAGCTCTTTCGCACTTGTATTTTGAGTGCCTTTCAACCTGAGATACTCATATTCTGGCACTATATCAGACAATGTTCCACTGATATTCATGAGGTTTTCACTCACCAATTTTTTTTAGACGTAGATCTCCAGGTCATTCTTCCTAGGCTGTCTTAATCTGGAAGCTCCCCTGAAATCTGTCCACCAAGGTTGACCCTGCTGGCATTTGAAATACCAGTGACATAGCTTCCAGCATCACAGCAGCATGCAAGCCACCACAGTACAACAAACTACAGAACAGAAGAAATGATGAAGTAAAAGAGTTGAAAAGAAGATTTCAAAGGACAGCTCCAGAAGGCACAGTAAATATTATAAGGAAATGTGCAAGGACATAAGAGTTAGAAAACCAAAAGGGAAGAACAGGCTCACCATGTCTCAGGCTGAAAGAACTGAAGAAAAAAATTCAAGTTTTGAGTTGCAATATTGAATATCTCTATCTGCAAAATGTTTAATGATACAGGAAGCATCCAAAGAAGATAGAAGGAATACAGAGTCACTGTACCAAAAAGACCTGGTAAACATTAAACCATTTCAAGAGGTAGCATACGACCAAGAACTGAAGGTACTGAAGGAAGATGTCTAAGCTGCACTGAAGACATTGGTGAAAAACAAGGCTCCAGGGATTGATGGAATATGAATTGAGATATTTCAACAAATGGATGCAATGCTGTAAGGACTCACTTATCTATGCCAAGAAATTTGGAAGACAGCAACCTGGCCAACTGACTGGAAGATACCATATTTTTGCCCATTCCAAGAAAAGGTGATCCAATGGAATGAGGAAATTATCAAACAATGTCATTGATATCACACACAAGTAAAATTTTGTTGAATGTCATTCAAAATTGGTTACAACAGTACATTGTCAGGGAACTGACAGAAATTCAAGTCATTTTCAGTAGAATACGTGGAAAGAGGGACAGCATTGCTAATGTCAGATGGATGTTAGCTGAAAGCAGAGAATTCCAGAAAGATGTTTACCTGTGTTTTATTGACTATGCAAAGGCATTCGACTGTGTGGATCATAGTAAATTATGGACAATGTTGCGAAGAATGGGAATTCCAGAATACTTAAATTGTGCTCGTGAGGAACCTTTACATAGATCAAGAGGCAGTCATTCAAACAGAACTAGGGGCTGCTGCATGGTTTAAAGTCAGGAAAGTTGCATCAGGGTTATATCCTTTTATCATACCTATTCAATCTGTATGCTGAGCAAATGATCAGAGACTCTACGCTAATGAAGAACAGGGCATCAGGATTGGAGGAAGACTCATTAACAACCTGCGTTATGCAGATGACACAACCTTGCTTGCTGAAAGTGAAGAAGACTTGAAACACTCACTGCTGAATATCAAAGACTACAGCCTTCAGTATGGATTGTACCTCAGCATAAAGAAAACAAAAATCCTCAAACTGGAACAATAAACAACATCATGATAAACATAGAAAATATTGATGTTGTCAAGCATTTCATTTTACTTGGAATCGCAATTAATGCCCATGCAAGCAGCAATCAAGAAATCAAGGCACTGCATTGGGCAAAACTGCTGCAAAAGAAATCACTTTGAAGACTAAGGTGAGCCTGATCCAAGCCATGGCATTTTGGATCACTTCATATGCATGCAAAAGTTGTACAATGAATAAGGAAGACAAAAGACAAACTGATGCCTTTGAATTATGGTGTTGGCGAAGAATATTGAATATGCCATGGACTGCCAGAAGAACGAACAAGTCTGTCTTGGAAGAAGTACAGCCAGAAAGTTCCTTAGAAGCAAGGCTGATGAGACTTTGTCTCACACACTTACTTTAGACATGTTATCAGGAGGGACCGTCCCTGGAGAGGGACATGACACTTGATAAAGTAAAGGGTCAGCCAAAAACAGGAAGACCCACGGGATTGACACAGTGGCTGCAACAATGGTCTCAAACATAGCGATGAGTTAGAGGATGGCTTAGGACTGGGCAGTGTTTTGTTCTTTTGTACATAGTGTTGCTATGAGTGGGAAGTAACTCAAGGGCACCTAACAAAAAACAACAACGTCATGAAAATATTTTCATATAAAGTCCTTTCTTTATCTCTCATCCCCAAGTGGGCTTTAAAAATACCTCAGACAATGTCAATTATGTAAAACGACTGTGATACTATTTATTCTAAAGCTAATTAGCCTATGGGATTTCCTGTTTCAAAGCATTATTGGTTCCAAAGACAAATTGTTTGGAAAACTGGGAAAAAAAAGTGAACGCTTTCAGCAAGTAAAGATGGGCTGAAAGTGTGCAGGTAGCAGTGATGTTTAGCATATGAAACAGTGTTATTATCCATGTCCTATTTTGAGACTGAGACAGAACCCCCACAGTGCTGTACTCTTTACCTAGCTTCCTCCCTACCGTGTGGTATTGCAAAATCATTTCCTCTGCTGGGCTTACCCCACCTCAGCTTTGCATTTGAATCCTGCTTTTGCTTGGAGCTTATATGTAAACCCCATTTCCCCTGCACAGTGTGATTAAGAATGTTGCTGATGTAATTTGTATGAACTCCCTACTTGCAAACCCCTTTAAAATCTGCCCCTTGGTGAGCAGTCTTGGCAGCAGTAAGCTCTGTCTGAATCCATTTCCTTGTACAATGAAATAAATGTGCCTTTCTTGTTCTCCCACCTTGGCCTCTGGTTTATTGGCCAATACGAGTCATGCCGAGTAAGAACCTGGGGTTTCCACCCAGTAACAAGACCTATGTGTCACAATCGACTCGGCGACAGTGGGTTTGGTTTTGGGTTTTTTAGCCTAAACCTAAGAGAACTTGATGACTCTTGCTAGAAAATGTTTAAATTGAGTTGAAGTTTAAATGAGTTTTCTAAGAACGAAAAGGCTGTGATATATGTCACTGTACCTCAGCATATAGCAATGCCTTCCAACTACTATATATATATTCATGTTGATTAAAATATGTGCCATTATTTTATGTACCATTGTATTAGGCTGAGTTCTCTAGAGAAGCAAAATCAGTAAAGCCTATATATATATATATATATATATATATATATATATATATATATATATATATATAAAACCAAACCCTTTGCCACCAAGTTGATTCTTACTCAAGGCAACCCTATAGGACACAGTAGAACTACCCATAAATTTTCCAAGGAGCAGCTGGTGGATTTAAACTACTGATGTTTTGGTTAGCAGCCAAGCTCTTAACTACTGTGCCACCAGGGAGAGAGAGATTTATTTCAAGGAAATGGCTCATGCAGTTGTAGGGGCCGGCAAGTCCCAAGTCTGTGGGTCAAGTGTCAGGCTAGAGGTTTCTCTTGACTCAAGCAGCTTCAGGAGCTGATGAGCCCAAGATCAGCATGTATGATGGCAAGCTGCTGGCTTGCAGTTTGCAGAGGCTGATGAATCCCAAGATGGGCAAGTAAGACAGCAGGCTGCTAGCTCACAGGCTGTGGAGGCTGATGAATCCCAAGATCAGCAGACAATATGGCAGGTAGCTGCCTCAAGTCCCAGGAACCGGAGGTCAGATGATGACAAGCTGGATGCAGGATCCAGAGCAAGCAAGCCAGCTTTGCCAGAAAGTTCTTATATATATTTTATGCAGTCCACACCTCAAAAAAAAAAAAAGGAAACACTTATTACAACTGATTGGCAGATCACATCAGATCACATCAATGACTCTATCATTACATAACTGTCAAATTACATTATTACATAACTTCCAGAATACATCATTACATAACTGCCAAGCCACTGAGAATCATGGTTCAGCCAAGTTGACACACAACCTTAACCATTACAACAACTAAGAGAGAAAAAGTGGGAGGTGGAGCCAAGATGGCAGAATAGACAGATACTTCTGGCGAGCGCTCTTTACAAAAAAGACCCCAAAAAGCAAGTGAAATGAGTATATTTATGACAAGCTAGGAGCCCTGAGCATCAAAGGCAAGCTTAGAAAATGAACAGAGGGACAGGGGGAGGAAGAGACAGTTCAGAACAGAGAGGAGTTAACAGACCTGAATCGCAGGGAGCCCTCAGGCACCATTCCCAGAGCGGCAGCAACGGGCTGGTACTAGCATTCAGCAGCAGTTTCATCAGGGAGAAACAGCCAGCCACACAGCCTACTCAAACCTCCCGAACCAGAGAAGAACGGCGTTCTTGGCAAAAGCTAAGTACTTGCGTATATTTTACTGTGCTCCCCCGCCCCCAAGCCAGCTTCAATGGCTGCATTGCCTGGGCCTGAGATAGGCACTGTTGAGTGCCTAGAGCCATCCTCCCAGCCTTGGAGAAGGAAAAAAATTTGCAACTGGGGGAAAAGATAATTTGCCAGCTCCACTAACTGGGGAATCTCAGGACAGAAGCAGCTCCTGTACAAGCACAAATGGTCCATGGACTTTGAGCACCTTCCCCCTCTGTATGGACATGTGTGGGCCTATTTCAGGAGAACAGGCCCTTGTTGGCAAACTCCAACCATTTCAGCAGGTGGATGTTTGATGTTTGACATTGCTTTGCCTATTAAACAGGGTTCTCACCTACCCACATCAGGGGCCTAAGGGCTGGTAGCTCCACTCAGGTCACCCAGCCACCTGCAACAGGGGTCCAAGGATAACTGGTACCTCCCAGTCCTTACAACCAAAAAAAATTGGGTGTCCATGGTCCATCTGCAGAACCCACCCATCTGCACGCTTTAGAGAACAGGGACATGCTTTCGTCAGAGACACTCAGGTGTCAGTTCTCAGCCTCCTGCATTGTTCAGAGCATGACCCCCTGCTGCAATCAGATACCAGTACATATGCCAATTACCCCTGTGCCTCTAAGACTGTAGGACAGAGCTTGTGCCACACACTTGATGATCAGCTACGTGGACACCTGAGCTGAATTCACACAAGAAAAGTGATTGGAGTCCTAGACTGATATACCTGACAACAGCTCTAGCCATCTGGGGACAGGACGTCAGAGCTCCAAAGGCAAAAATAATCAAGCTAGCTCACTCAAGCAACCCATTTGGGGATATCAAAACAAAGCAAGAAGCTATGACACAGTAAGCAAGCATAAACTGATACAATAACTTATAGATGGCTCGGAGACAATAGTCAATATCAAGTCACGTAAAGAAACAGACCATGATCACCTCAACAAGCTCTCAAAACAAAGAACCCAGGGATCTTCTAGATGAAAGTCCATTCCTGGAATTACCAGAGCCAGAATACAAAACATTAATATACAGGACCGTTCAAGACATCAGGAAGGAAATGACCCAATAGGCAGAACAAGCCAAGGAACACACAGATAAAGCAACTGAAGAAATTAGAAAGATTATTCAGGAACATAGTGAAAAATTTAATAAGCTTTAAAAATCAATAGACAGCAATCAGAAATTCAGAAGATTAAAAATAAAATTACAGAATTAGACACCTCAATAGAAAGTCAGAGGAGCAGAATTGAGCAAGTAGAAGCCAGAATTTCTGAACTTGAAGATAAATCACTTCACACTGACATATTTGAAGAAAAATCAGACAAAAGAATTAAAAAAAAAGAAGAAACCTTAAGAATCATGTGGGACTCTATCAAGAGAAATAACCTACGAGTGATTGGAGTACCAGAACAGGGAGGGATAACAGAAAATACAGAGAGAATTGTTGAAGAATTGCTGGCAGAAAACTTCCCTGATATCGTGAATGATGAGAAGATATCTATCCAAGATGCTCATCGAGCTCCACATAAGGTACACGATAAAAGAAAGTCACCAACATATTATAATTGGACTTGCCAAAACTAAAGATAAAGAGAGAATTTTAAGAGCAGCTAGGGATAAACAAAAAGACAACTACAAAGGAGAGTCAATAAGAATAAGCTTGGACTACTCAGCAGAAACCATGCAGGCAAGAAGGCAATGGATGCCTTATTTAAAAAGTTGAAGAAAAAAAAAAAAATGCCAGCCAAGAATCATATATCCAGCAAAACTGTCTCTTAAATATGAAGGTGAAATTAGGGCATCTCCAGATAAACACAAGTTTAGGGAATTCATAAAAACCAAACCAAAACTACAAGAAATACTTAAGGCAGTTCTTTGGTTAGAAAATCAATAATATCAGGTATCAACCCAAGACTAGAACACTGGGCAGAGCAATCAGAAGTCAACCTAGGCAGGGAAATCAAAAAAACAAAATAAGGTTAAAAAAAAAAAAAGCTCAAAACACGGAAAGAGCAATGTTATTATATAAAAGAAGACACTATTAAAACAATAAAGAGAGACTAAGAAATGTAATCATAGATCTTCCATATGGAGAGGGAGATACAGCAATACAAAGAAATAAAGGTTAGGTTTAAATTTAGAAAAATAGGGGTAAATAATAAGGTAACCAAAAAGGAGACAAACTATCCTACTCATCAAAATAAAATACAAGAAAAAAATAGAGACTCAGCAGAAACAAAATCAACAACAACAAATATGAGGAAAGGACAATATATAAAGATAATCTGCACAGCACATAAAATTAAGTGGGAAAAAGAAACTGTCAACAACACACAAAAAAACACATCAAACTGATAGCACTAAATTCATACCGATCCATAATTACGCTGAATGTAAATGGACTAAATGCACCAATAAAGAGACAGAGATTGGCAGAATGGGTTAAAAAACAAGATCCATCTATGTGCTGCCTACAAGAGACACGCCTTAGGCTTAGAGACACAAACAAACTAAAACTCAAAGGATGGAAAAAAACATATCAGGCAAACAACAATCAAAAAAGAGCAGGAGTGGCAATATTAATTTCTGACAAAATAGACTTTAAAGTTAAATCCATCAGAAAGGATAAGGAAGGACACTATATAATGATTAAAGGGACAATATGCCAAGAAGATATAACCATATCAAATATTTATGCACCCAATGACAGGGCTGCAAGATACAGAAAACAAACTCTAATAGCACTGAAAAGTGAGATAGACAGCTCCACAATAATAGTAGGAGACTTCACACCACTTTTGGTGAAGGATGGGACATCCAGAAAGAAGCTCAATAAAGACATGGAAGATCTAAATGCCACAACAATCAACCTGACCTCATAGACATATACAGAACACTCCACCCAACAGCAACCAAGTATAGTTTCTTTTCTAGTCCACATAGAACATTCTCTAGAATAGACCACATATTAGATCATAAAGCAAAAAGCCTTGGCAAAATCCAAAACATTAAAATATTACAAAGCATCTTCTCTGACCTTATGGCCATAAAAGTGGAAATCAATAAAAGAAAAAGCAGGAAAAGAAATCAAACACTTGGAAACTGAACAAACCCTGCTCAAAAAGACTGGATTATAGAAGACATTAAGGATGGAATAAAGAAATTCATAGAATCCAATGAGAATGAAAACACTTCCTATCAGAACTTTTGGGACACAGCAAAAGCAGTGCTCAGAGGTAAATTTACATCAATAAGTGCACACATACAAAAAGAAGAAAGGGCCAAAATCAAAGAATTACCCTATAACTTGAACAAATAGAAAGAGAGCAACAAAAGAAAACCTCAGGGACCAGAAGAAAACAAATAATAAAAATTAGAGCGGAACTAAATGAAATAGAAAACAGAAAAACAAATTGAAAGAACTAACAAGACCAAAAGCTGGTTCTTGGAAAAAATCAACAGAACTGATGAACCATTGGCCAAGTGACAAAACAAAAACAGGAGAGGAAGCAAATAACCAAAATATGAAATGAGATGGGCGATATTACAACAGACCCAACTGAAGTTAAAAAATCATATCAGATTACTATGAAAAATTGTACTCTAACAAATTTGAAAACCTAGAAGAAATGGATGAATTCCTAGAAACATACTACCTACCTAAACTAACACAAACAGAGGTAGAACAACTAAATAGATTCATAACAAAAGAGATTGAAAAGGTAATTAAAAAACTCCCGACAAAAAAAAGCCCTGACCCCAAAGACATCACCGCAGATTTCTACCAAACTTACAGAGAAGAGTTAGCACCACTACTACTAAAGGTATCCCAGAGCATAGAAAAAGATAAAATACTACCAAACTCATTCTATGAAGCCAGCATATCCCTGATACCCAAAACAGGTGAAGACACCACACACACACACAAACACAAAATTACAGACCTATATCCCTCATGAACTTAGATGCAAAAATCCTCAACAAAATTCTAACCAATAGAATTCAACAACTTATCAAAAAAATAATTCACCATGACCAAGTGGGATTCATACCAGGTATGCAGGGATGGTTCAACGTTAGAAAAACAATTAATGTAATCCATCACAATTAATGTAATCCATCACATAAAATCATGTGACAAGAATCACATGATTTTATCAATTGATGCAGAAAAGCCATTTGACAAAGTTCAACACCCATTCATGATAACAACTCTCAGCAAAATAGGAATGGAAGGGAAATTCCTCAACATAATAAAGGGCATTTACACAAAGACAACAGCCAACATCATCCTAAATGGAGAAAGCTTGAAAGCATTCCCCTTGAGATCCGGAACCAAACAAGGATGCCATTTATCACCGCTCCTACTCAATATTGTGCTGGAGGTCATAGCCAGAGCAATTAAGCTAGACAAAGAAATAAACGGCATCCAGATTGGTAAGGAAGACGTAACATTTTCTCTATTTGTGGACAACATGATCTTATACAGAGAAAACCCTAAAGAATGCACAAGAAAACTACTGAAACTAGTAGGAGAGTTCAGCAGAGTATCGGGATACAAGATAAACATAAAAAAATCAGTTGGATTCCTCTACACCAACAAAAAGAACATCAAAGAGGAAATCACCAAATCAATACCATTTACAGTAGCCCCCAAGAAGATAAAATACTTAGGAATAAATCTTACCAGAGATGTAAAAGACTTTTTATACTAGGAAAACTACAGTACACTTCTGCAAGAAACCAAAAGACACCTACATAACTGGAAAAACATACCTTGTTCATGGATAGGAAGACTTAACATTATAAAAATGTCTATTCTACGAAAAGCGATCTGTACATTTAACGCAATTCCGATCCAAATTCCAACAACATTCTTCAATGAGATGGAGAAACAAATCACCAACTTCACATGGAAGGGAAAGAGGCCCCAGATAAGTAAAGGATTACTGAAAAAGAAGAACAAAGTAGGAGGCCTGGTTTTAGAACCTATTATACAGCCACAGTAGTCAAAACAGCCTGGTACTGGTACAACAACAGATACATAGACCAATGGAACAGAATTGAGAATCCAGACATAAATCTATCCACATATGAGCAGTTGATATTTGACAAAGGCCCCAAAGCAGTTAAATAGGGAAAAGACAGTCTTTTTTGAGAAATGGTGCTGGCACAACTGGATATCCATCTGCAAAAAAATGAAACAAGACCTATACCTCACTCCATGCACAAAAAGTAACTCAAAATGGATCAAAGACCTAAATATAAAATCTAAAATGGTAAAGATCATGGAAGAAAAAATAGGAACAATGTTAGGAGCCCTAATACATGGCATAAACAGTAGAGAAAACATTACTAACAATGCAGAAGAAAAACTATATAACTGGAAGCTCCTAAAAATCAAACGCCTATTCTCAAAGACTTCACCAAAAGAGTAAAAGATTATCTATGGACTGGGAAAAAGTTTTTAGCTATGACCTTTCCGATCAGCACTTGGTCTCTAAAATCTACATGATACAGCAAAAACTCAACTACAAAAAGACAAATAACCCAATTAAAAAATGGGCAAAAGATAAGAACAAACACTTCACTAAAGAAGACGTGCAGGTAGCTAATAGATACATGAGGAAATGCTCATGATCATTAGTCGTTGTTGTTGTTGTTAGGTGCCGTCAAGCTGGTTCCGACTCATAGCGACCCTATGCACAACAGAACAAAACACTGCCCGGTCAAAATTACAATGAGATTTCATCTCATTCCAACAAGGCCGGCATTAATCCAAAAAACAAAAATAATAAATGTTGGAGAGGCTGTGGAAAGATTGGAACATTTGTACACTTCTGGTGGGAATGTAAAA
Source organism: Elephas maximus indicus (assembly GCF_024166365.1). Taxonomy (NCBI): domain Eukaryota; kingdom Metazoa; phylum Chordata; class Mammalia; order Proboscidea; family Elephantidae; genus Elephas; species Elephas maximus. The sequence goes on along the minus strand of NC_064820.1, from coordinate 48,462,806 downwards.
TGGTACAACGACTTTAGAAATCGATTTGGCACTTCCTTAAAATGCTAGAAATAGAACTGCCATATGATCCAGCAATCCCACTCCTTGCAATATATCCTAGAGAAATAAGAGCCTTTACACAAACAGATACTTGCAGACCCATGTTGATTGCAGCACTATTTACAATGGCAAAAAAATGGAAGCAACCAAGGTGCCCACCAACAAATGAATGGATGAATAAATTATAGTATATTCACACAATGGAATACTACGCATCGATAAAGAACAGTGACGAATCTGTGAAACATTTCATAACATGGAGGAACCTGGAAGGCATTATGCTGAGTGAAATTAGTTGCAAAAGGGCAAATATTGTATCAGATTACTATTATAAGAACTCAAGAAATAGTTTAAACAGAGAAGAAAATATTCTTTGATGGTTACGACAGGGGGGAGGGAGGAAGGGTGGGAGAAGAGTATTCACTAATTAGATAGTAGATAAGAGCTAGTTTAGGTGACAGGAAAGATAACACACAATACAGGTGAGGTCAGCACAACTGGATTAAACTAAAAGCAAAGAAGTTTACCGAATAAACTGAATGCTTCCAAGGCCAGCATAGCAGCGCTGGGGGTTTGGTGACCATGGTTTCAGGGGACATCAATTGGCATAAAAAATCTATTAAGAAAACATTCTGCATCCCATCTTGGAGAGAGGTGTCTGGGGTCTTAAACACTAGCAAGCGGCCATCTAAGATGCATCAATTGGTCTCAACCCACCTGTGTCAAAGGACAACAAAGAACACCAAGAACACATGGTAATAATGAGCCCAAGAGACAGAAAGGGCCACATAAACCAGAGACTACATCAGCCTGAGACCAGAAGAGCTAGACGGTGCCTGGCTACGACCGATCAGCCCTGACAGGGAACACAGCAGAGAACCCATGAGGGACCAGGACAGCAGTGGGATGCAGACCCCAAATTCTCATAAAAAGACCAGACTTAATGGTCTGACTGAGACTAGAAGGACCCCGGTGGTCATGGCCCCCAGACCTTCTGTTGGCCAAGGACAGGGACCATTCACAAAGCCAACACTTTAGACAGGGATTGGACTGGACAATGGGATGGAGAGGGATGCTGGTGAGGAGTGAGCTTCTTGGATCAGGTAGACACTTGAGACTATGTTGGCATCTCCTGCCTGGAGGGGAGATGAGAGGGTAGAGGAGATTAAAAAAAAAATTTTTTTTTTTTTGAGGGGATTAGGAGCTGGCAAAATGGACAGGAAAAAAGAGAGTGGAGGGAGGGAGCGGGCTGTCTCATTAGGGGGAGAGAATTTAGGACTATGTAAAAAAAAAGTTTCTGTGTGAAAGACTGACTTGATTTGTAAACTTTCACTTAAAGCACAATAAAAATTTTAAAAAAAGGAAGAAAAAGTGCTACCAATTAAACCAATGATTTTTTTTTCCTAGTGAAAGAGATTTATGAAATGTAGATTTTGTATCATTCATTACTCATATTAAATGAAATCGGTTAAGCAAAGACGTCACCTTAAAGGTTAAGGTGCACCTGACCCAAGCCATGGTATTTTCAATCACATCATATGCATGTGAAAGCTGGACCATCAATAAGGAAGACCAAAAAAGAATTGACGCCTTTGAACTGTGATGTTGGTGAATAATATTGAATATACCATGGACTGCCAAAAGAATGAACAAATCTGTCTTGGAAGAAGTACGACCAGAAAGCTCCTCAGAAGCAAGGATGGCGAGACTACATCTTACATACTTGGGGCATGTTGTCAGGAGGGATCAGTCCCTGGAGAAGGACATCATGTCTGGTAAAGTACAGGGTCAGCAGAATGATGTATTGACACAGTGGCTGCAACAATGTGTTCAAGCATAACAAGGGTTGTGAGCATGGTGCAGGACTGGGCAGTGTTTCATTCTATGGTACCTAAGGTTGCTATGAGTTGGAACAAACTCGAAGGCACCTAACAACAACAAGGTATTCCTAAAACCACTTCACATCCAGATGCCATGAATAGAAGGTGCATCCTTATTTCAACCATGTTAAAATATGGAAAAGATATGTGCTTTAGAATCTATGGAAAGTTAGAGATGGTGTTCAGCATTGCATGTTTGCTGCTGCTGATGATGACAATGGTGATGATCATGTTGATTATTGTGACCAATACACAGTCATCCCAGTTGACATTTTGCATTAAGTTGTGTGATTATTTGATTAACATCTACCTACACATCCTGACTGCAAGCTCCATGAGAACAGTGACTGTGTCTGCTTTTCACATCTTTATCCCCAGCTCAGAGTTGAGTTAAACCCAGAGTTGAGTTAAACCAGCTCAGAGTTGAGTTGGAGCTCTGTAAATTTAGTTGCATATTGATGGACTGAGTAAATGAATGGTGAAGATGGAGTGCGAGTCACACACACACAAGAGCAGCCTGAGGTAATTTTTTCTTTTTTTATTGTGCATTAAGTGAAAGTTTGCAATTCAAGTCAGTTTCTCATACAAAAACTTATACACACATTGTTATGTGATCCTAGTTGCTTTCCATACAATGTGACTGCACACTCCTTCTCTCCCCCCGTATTTCCTATATTCATTCAACCAGCTCCTGTCCCCCTCAACGTTCTCTTCTTGCCTCCAGATAGAAGCTGACCACATAGTCTCAGGTGTCTACTTGAGCTAAGAAGTACACTCCTCACCAGTATCATTTGATGTCTTATAGTTCATTCTAATCTTTGTCTACAGAGTTGGCTTTGGGAATGGTTTCAGTCCTGGACTAACAGACAGTCTCGGGGCCATGTCTTCTGGTATTCCTCTAGTCTCAGTCATGCCATTAAGTTCAATCTTTTTACTAGAACTTGAAGTCTGCATCCCATGTTTCCTCTGCTCCATAATGGATTCTCTGTTGTGTTCCCTGTCAGGGCAGTCATTGGTGGTAGCCAGGCACCATCCAGTTCTTCCACTCTCAGGCTGATGGAGTCTCTGGTCTGTGCAGCTCTTTCTGTCTCTTGGGCTCATATTTTCCTTGTGTCTTTGGTGTTCTTCATTCTCCTTTGCTCCAGGTGGGTTAAGGCCAATTGATGCACCTTAGATAGCTGCTTACTGACTTTTAAGACCCCATATGACACTCATCAAAGTGGGATGAAGAACATTTTCTTAATACACTTTGCTATGCCAATTGACCTAGATGTCTCTTGAAACCATGGTCCCCAGACCTCCACCCCTGCTACTCTGTCCCTAGAAGTGTTTGGTTGTATTCAGGAAACTTCTAGCTTTTGGATTAGTCCAGTTGTGCTGACTTCCCCTGTATTGTGTGTTGTCCTTCCCTTCAACTAAAATAATTCTTGTCTGCTATCTAATTTTTTTTTGGCGGGGGGGGGGCTGAGTTACTATCTAATTATGAATACTCCTCTTCCTCCCTCCCCAAACTTGTAACCATCAAAGAATGTTTTCTTCTGTATTTAAAACATTTTCTTGAGTTCTTATCATAGTGGTCTCATACAATATTTGTCCTTTTGTGACTGACTAATTTCACTGAGCATAATACCTTCCAGATTCCTCCATATTATGAGAGGTTTCACGGATTCATTGTTGTTCTTTATTGTTGCATTTTTTTTTAGTATTCCATTGTGTGAATATGCCATGATTTATTTATCCATTCTTTGGATAATTGATGGCCACCTTGGTTGTTTCCATCTTCTGCTATTGTAAACAGTGCTGCAATGAACAAGGGTGTGTATATATCTACTCATGTGAAAGCTGTTATTTGTCTAGGACATATTCCAAGGAGTGGGATTGCTGGATTGTGTGGTAGTTCTATTTCTAGCTTTTTAAGGAAGTGTCAAAGCAATTTCCAAAGTGGTTGTACCATTTTACGTTCCCACCAGCAGTGTATAAGTGTTTCAGGCTCTCCACAACCTCTCCAATGTTTATTATTTCGTGTTTTTGGATTAATGCCAGCTTTGTTGGGGTGAAATCATATCTCACTGTTGTTTTGATTTGCATTTCTCTAATGGCTAACGATCATGAGCATTTCCTCATGTATCTGTTAGCCACCTGAACATCTTCTCTGGCAGAGTGCCTGTTCATATCCTTTGCCTATTTTTTAGTTGGGTTATTTGTCTTTTCGCTGTTGAGGTTTTGCAGTATCTTGTAGATTTTAGAGATTCGACACTGCTTGGATTTGTCATAGCCAACAATTTTTTCCCATTCTATAGGCTGCCTTTTTACTCTTTTGGTGAAGTCTTTGGATAAGCATAGGTGTTTGATTGTCAGGAGCTCCCAGTTTTCTAGTTTCTCTTCCGGTATTACTGCATAGTTAGTAACATTTTGTATACTGCTTATGGCATGTATTAGGGCTCCTAGTGTTGTCTCTATTTTAATTCCATGATCTTTATTGTTTTAAATTTACATATATTTGATCCATTTTGAGTTATTTTTGTGCATGGTGTGAGGTATGGGTCTTGTTTAATTTTTTTGCAGCTGGATATCCAGTGATGCCAGCACCATTTGTTAAAAAGACTGTCTTTTCCCTATTTAATGGAGTTTGGGCCTTTGTCAAATACCAGCCGCTCATAGGTGGATGAATTTATGTCTGGATTCAAAATTCTGTCCCACTGGTCTATGTATCTGTTGTTGTACCAGTACCAGGCTGTTTTGACTACTGTGGCAGTATAATATGTTCTAAAATCAGGTAGTGTGAGGCCTCCCACTTTGTTCTTCTTTTTCAGTAATGCTTTACTTATCCAGGGCCTCTTCAATTTCCATATGAAGTTGGTGATTTGTTTCTCCATCTCATTAAAAAATGCTGTTGGAATTTGGATCAGGATTGCATTGTATCTGTAGATCACTTTGGGTAGAATAGACATTTTCGCAGTGGTTCCACGAGCAAGGTATGTTTTTCCACTTACGTAGGTCTCTTTTGGTTTCTTACAGTAGTGTCTTGTAGTTTTCTTTGTGTAATCTTTTCTATTTCTGGTTAGATTTGTTCCTAAGTATTTTATCTTTTTGGTGGCTGTTGTAAATGGTATTGATTTGGTGACATCTTCTTTGACGTTCTCTTTGTTGGTGTAGAGGAATTCAACTGATTTTTGTATGTTTATCTTGTATGCTGATGCTCTGCTGAAATCTTCTATTAGTTCCAGCAGTTTTCTTGTGCATTCTTCAGGGTTTTCTGTGTAAAAGATCGTATCATCTGTAAGTAGGGATACTCTTACTTCTTCCTTACCAATTTGGATGCCCATTATTTCTTTTTCTAGCCTAATTGCTCTGGCTAGGACCTCCAGCACAATGCTGAATAAGAATGGTGATAAAGGGCATCCCTGTCTGGTTCCCATTCTCAAGGGTAATGCTTTCAGACTCTCTTCATTTAGGATGATGTTGGCTGTTGTTGGCTTTGTATAAACGCCTTCTATTATGTTGAGGAATTTTCCTTCTATTCCTATTTTGCTGTGCGTTTTTATCATGAATGGCTGTTGGACTTTGTCAAATGGCTTTTCTGCATCAGTTGATAAGATCATGTAGTTCTTGTCTTTTGTTTTATTTATGTGGTGGATTATACTGATTGTTTTTCTAATGGTGAACTATCCTTGCATACCTGGTATTACTATCACTTGGTCATGGTGAATTATTTTTTTGACATGTTGTTGAATTCTATTGGCTAGAATTTTGTTGAGGGCTTTTGTGTCTAAATTCATGAGGGATATTGGTCTGCAATTTTCTTTTTTGTGGTGTTACCTGGTTTTGGTACCAGCGGTATGCTGGCTTCATAGCATGAGTTTGGGAGTATTCCATCCTTTTCTATGCTCTGAAATACCTTTAGTCATAGTGGTGTTAACTTTTCTCTGAAAGTTTAGTAGAATTCTCCAATGAATGTATCAGGGCCAGGATTTTTTTTTTTTTTTGGAAGTTTTTTAATTACCTTACCAATCTTTTCTTTTGTTATAGGTTTGCTTTGTTGTTTTACCTCTGTTAGTGTTAGTTTAGGTAGGTATTGTGCTTCTAGAAATTTGTCCATTTCCTCTATGCTTTCAAATTTGTTAGAGTGCAATTTTCATAGTTTTCTGTTATGATTCTTTTAATTTCATTTGAGTCTGTTGTGATATCGCTCATTTCATTTCTAATTCGGGCTATTTGCTTCCTTTCCTGTTTTTGTTTTGTCAGTTTGGGCAATGGTTTATCAATTTTATTGATCTCTTTTTTTTTTTTTTTCTCAACAAACTAGGTTTTGGTCACGTTCACTGTTTCGATTGTTTTTCTATTCTCTTTATTTCATTTAATTCTGCTCTAATTTTTTTTATTTGCTTTCTTCTGATGCCTGAGGTTTCTTTTGCTGTTCTCTTTCTATTTGAGTTGTAGGATTAATTCTTTGATTTTTGCCCTTTTTCTTTTTGTATGTGTGCATTTATTGCTGTAAATTGACCTCTGTGTACTACTTTTGCTGTGCCCTAGAGGTTCTGGTAGGGTGTGTTTTCATTCTCATTTGATTCTATGAATTTCTTTATTGCTTCCTTAATATCTTCTATGACACAATAGTTTTTGAGCAAGGTGTTGTTCAGTTTCCATGTGTTTGATTTTTTTTTCCTTGCTTTTTCTGTTATTAATTCCTATTTTTATGGCCGTACAGTCAGAAATGATGCTTTGTAATATTTCAATGCTTTGGATTCTGTTAAGGCTTGCTTTAATGGCCTAATATGTGGTCTATTCTAGAGAATGTTACATGTGCATTGGAAAAGAAAGTATACTTGGCTGCTGTTGGGTGGAGTATTCTGTATATGTCTATGAGGTCAAGTTGGCTGATTGTGACATTTAGATTTTCCATGTCTTTATTGGGCTTATTTTTGAATGTTCTGTCCTTCACCAAAAGTGGCGTGTTGAAGTCTACTACTATTATTGTGGCGCTATCTCTCTTTCCAATGCTTTTAGAGTTTGTTTTATGTATTTTATAGCCCTGTTGTTGGGTGTGAAATATTTATTATTATGTCCTCCTGGTGTAGTGACACTTCAATCATTATATAGTATCCTTCCTTATGCTTTGTGATGGATTTTACTTTAAAGTCTATTTTGTCAGAAATTAATATTTCCACTCCTGCTCTTTTTTGATTTTTGTTTGCTTAATATATATATGTATTTTTCCATCCTCTGAGTTTTAGCTTGTTTTTGTCTTTAAGGTGTGTATCTTGTAGCAGCATATAGACGGATCATGTTTTTATTCATTCTACAACTCTCTGTCTCTTTATTAGTGCATTTAGTCCATTTACATTCAGCGTAATTATTGATAGGTATGAGTTTAGTACTGCCATTTTGACACCTTTTTTTGTGTTGTTGACAGTTACGTCATTCCACTTAATTTTCTGTGCTGAGTCATTTTTCTTTACATATTTTCTTTTCCTCTTTTTCATTGTTGATGATTTTGTATTTGCTGAAACTTTACGTTGTTCTTGTTTTTTATTTTGATGTATAGGTTAGTTAGTTTCCTCTGTGGTTACTTTAATATTTACCTCTATTTTTCTGAGTTTAAACCAATCTTTTATTTCTTTATATTGCCTTGACTTCTTCATATGAAAGACCTATGATTACTTTTTTTAGTCCTTCTTTTTTGTTTTAATGTTGTTATCTTTTACATAATGACATCTCTGTTTCTCTGTTTTGAGAGTTTAAGCGTTGATTTATTTTTGTGATTTCCCGATCTGGGTTGGTATCTGGTTTCTCTGTCCTGTGTTCTAGTTTTGGGTTTTTATTTGATGTTATTGACTTTCTAACCAGAGGACTCCCTTTAGTATATCTTGCAATTTTGGTTTGGTTTTTGCAAGTTCCCTTAACTTCTGTTTGTCTGGAAATGTCCTAATTTCGCCATCATATTTGAGAGACAGTTTTGCTGGATATTTAATTCTTGGCTGGGAATTTTTTTTCCTGAAAGTCTTTATGTACGTCATCCCATTGCCTTCTTGTCTGCTTGGTTTGTGCTGAGTAGTCCTAGGTTATTCTTATTGACTCTACTTTGTAGGTGACTTTTCGTTTAACCCGAGCCACCCTTAAAATTCTTTCTTTACCATTGGTTTTGTTAAGTTTGATTATAATATGTCTTCATGACTTTCTTTTGGGATCTACCTTGTGTGGGGTTCGATGAGCATCTTGGATAGAAATCTTCTCATCTTTCACGATATCAGGGAAGTTTTATGCCAATAAATCTTCAAGAATTCTCTCGTATTTTCTGTTATTTCCCCTGTTCTGGTTCTCCAATCACTTGTAGATTATTTCTCTTGATAAAAAACCCAGTGCCGTTGAGTTGATTCCAACTCATAGCGGCCCTATAGGACAGAGTAGAACTGCCCCATAGATTTTCCAAGGAGCACCTGGCGGATTCGAACTGCCGACCCTTTGGTGAACAACCATAGCACTTAACCACTATGCCACCAGATTTTTAGAGTCCCACATAATTCTTAAGGTTTCTTCATTTTTTTAAATTCTTTTATCTAATTTTTCCTCAAATATATTGGTGCCATGTGCTTTATCTTCAATTGTTAATTCTGACTTCCATTGCCTCAATTCTGCTCTTATGACTATCTATTGAATTGTCTAATTCTGAAATTTTATTGTTAATCTTCTAAATTTCTGTTTGCTGTCTCTCTATGGATTCTTGCAGCCTATTAAATTTGTCATTATGCTCTTGTCTAACCTGCTTAAGTTCCTCTGATACTTTGTGTGCTGCTTGGCTTGCTCTGTGTTTTACCTGGTCTCCTTCCTGATCTCTTGAACAGTTCTGCATATAATCTTTTGTATTCTACCTCTGGTAGTTCCAGAAAATTTTCTTCATCTGGAGTACTCTTGATTCTTTGTTTTGGGAGCTTGCTAAAGCCATCATGGTCTGCTTCTTTATGTGATTTGATATTGACTGTTGTCTCCAAGCCATTAATATGTTATTATATTTATTTATTTTATGTTTTGTTACCGTGTCCTAGCTTCTTGTTTTGTTTTGTTTTGATATGCCCAAACAGCCTGCTCGAGTGAGCTAGTTTGATTATTGGCACCTTTGAATCTCTCACATCCTGTCGCCAGGTGGTTAGAGCTGTTACTAGGTATGTGAGCCCAGGAGCCTATTCACTTTTCTCGTACAGATTCAGCTCAGGTGTCCAGGTAGTCAGTCACCTGGTGTGTGGTACAGGCTCTTACCTACAGTCCTAGACGAGCAGGGGCGATTGGTGTAGGCACAGGTATTTGGCTCCAGTAGAGGTCACGCACTGAGCAAGGCAGGGGACTGACAACCACCACTAAGTGTCTGTGAGGAAAGCATGTCCCTGTTCTCTAGAAAGCGTAGGTGGGTGGGTTATGCATCCTGACTATGGGTACCCAATGCTGTTGGCTGTAACGACTGCGAGGTACCACTTATTCTTGGGCCCCTGCTGTGAGGGGCTAGGTGTCATGGGTGAAGCTGCCAGTCCTCAAGCCCCTGATGTGGGTAGGTGAGGACCCTGCTTAATAGGCAGAGAGGCATCAAATGTCACGAACCTACCTCTCTACCATGTAGCTGAAACAGCTGAAGTTAGACTTCAGGTATATACCCTGTTATACTATGCTAATGAGGGCCTACGCTGTTGAAATGGGTCCACGCAGGTCCATGCAGGGGTGCAAGGCATTCAAAGTCCGTGGACGCCTTATGCCTGTGCCTAGGCAAAGGAGCATTTTCTGCCCTGAGTTCCTAGCTTAGAGGAGCCACAAGATTATTTTTTCCCTGTTTGTTAATTTGTTCCCTCTCCAAGGCTGGGAGAATGGCTCAGGGCAAGTACAGTGTCCTGGCCAGAGGGATGCAGCTGGCTGGGGCCCAGTGCAGAGTGCGAATGGAGCAGGTAAGTGGGAGAGAGGTTTATGCCAAAGGGGTATTTTTGCCAATTAAGGGCTGCTTAAAAAAAAAAAAAATTCTTTTTTTTTTTTTTTTTCTTGCTTGTTCTGGAGGGCTGAGCAAACTCTCTGCCACTTGTTCTCTCCCGATTTGGAAAACGTGTCTTGAATGCCAATGCTTGCCTCACCACACTTGTACCAGCAGAATTGGCCTGTGGGGCGGCGGTTCCTGCTGAGTCAGGTCTGGCAACTCCTGGCTAGTTCTGATCTGTTTATCCCTCCCCCTGCCACTCAGTCTGATTCCTTAACTTTGCCTTTTATGTTCAAGGCTCCTAGCTTGTCATATATAATCGATTCACTTGTTTTCTCAGGTCTTTGTTGTAAGAGGGACCACAGGAAGCGTCTAACTACTCCACCATCTTGGCCCTGCCTCCTGAGGTTATTTTTAAAGATTTTAGAAGATTTATTTCTTTCTTAAGCCATCTTGAGACACGTACTCTCCAAAATGCCAGGAGGTTAGTTACAATAAATCTACATCTGAAGTAGAATGGTATAAAATTTTTTGAAGTGCAGATGTTTAATTAAGATGAAAGGACTCATAAGACAGTTTAATATGTTAAAGAATGGTGGAGCTGCAGGTTAACTCCCGCCAGTGGACTATCAAGGTAAAGCTTCATTTCTTTTTCCTTATTGGGGATGATAGCACTTATGAAAAATAAACAGAAGCATGATTTTCACATGCTACATATCTGAAAAAGACTTAAGTCATTAGTCTTTTGTGTATGTGTGAATACTTATGTCAGCACAAGGACATCAGATGTTTGTTAAAACACACACACACAGTGTTAAAATGTTGTCTAAATGAAACAAATTAAAAGGAAAGATTACAATTCATTTTGGAAAAGAACAACCAATGGGATTTATTCAGTATTTATTAAAACGTAAACTCCATAAGGTCAGGGACTTCTTGTTCATGCCTGTATTCCTAGCACCTACAACTATGTTTAACAAATAGGAATTGCTCAATATATATCTGTCAAATCAATATATATCTGTCAAATCAACATATATCTGTCAAATAAGTGAATTAATAAATTTCAATTATGCTGAAACCCTTTTTGCCAATCATGTAGTGGTAAAAGAATACGTGGAAGAATCCCAGTGCTTGCTGTAAATGTTTAGATAGCCTTCCACTTAGCAAAATCACACATCTCTGACTCACTGGTTCCTTATCTGCAAAATATATTTGGTTCCAGAGAAGTCTTTCTCAAACTGAAATAATAGACTCTGTGTTATACAGAATAGGCTAAGTTATGCTGCAATAATAAATTGATCTCCAGCTTCCAGTCAATTAACATGAGATTTACTTCTGTTTCATGCTTCACGACTATCAGGAATTACCAGGGGTCTCTCTTCTGCATAGTCAAATTCTAGAATGATGAAATCTCCATAATCTCATAGATACACTAGCTGGAACATAAGATGTTCTTAATTACTGCAGCAGGAAAAGAAGGATAGGAATTTTGTGCATTTTCTTGGCAAGAACTAGTTGCATATAACTTAGTTTATAGAGAAAATGTTATACATCCTACTTTGGTGAGTAACATCTGAGATCTTAAAAGCTTGCAAGTGGCCATCTAAGATACTCCACTGGTCTCACCCCATCTGGAGCAAGACAAAATGAAGGAAACCAAATGAAACAGGCTGCTGAGCCATACTGAAAACCCCAATCAACACCCTGTCCCCCTCTCATTGTCTTGCTAAGGGCAAGCTTGTTTTGAGCAGGAAGTCACAGCAGGTAGTGGCTCCGTCCACTGACTAGCCCTAGTTACACCTTGAAGCTTGCACAGATTGAAATCACATCCTTCAACTGACCTCCCCCTACCCCCAAATATGGGCATGGGAGGGCTAAAGGCAGAAAGTTCCGGGTTCCAAACCCAACTTGGAAACAAAAAGCTCCCCAGCCCCCAGCGAGCACATGGCCTTATGGTCACTAGACCCCATACGCTCCTTGTATGTGCAGACAAAAAACTTGCTACTTTCTGCTTCTGTTGCAGTCAGTGTCCATCTTATTTCAATCAGCTGATAAGACAGGACAAGAACCTAAGTGGCGTTCGGTTACAAATTCTGGCAACTTCCGCTGGGATGGCTGACTGCGAAAACCAGGCAGTGAGTATCCGGACCCCCGATACCCCTTAAGGGGCACCCTGATCTCATTTGATCAGTAAGTCTTGGGTGGCTACCGTGATTCCCGCTCTGGACAAAGTCAGCTGCGTCCACACCTCAGCTCAAGTACAGAAATTGGATGGGAGAGGCTTTTAACTTCAGGTAAGCGCACTCGACCAGGTTGTCCCACTGGTCTTGGGGAATTAGGCAAGAAGAGGGTGGCCAAGTGTAGTCCTAAGACCAGACCCCATAACAACGAGGGAAATAGGGGTTGTGGCCCACTGGGACCCACTCTCGCCTAATTAAGGGTTCCTCGCCCCATTGGTGATTTGGGGGATTCAAGTTCCTCTGTGGTTTTTCGGAACACTCTTCTCCTCTTTCTCATCTTAGTATCCACTCTGCTCTTTTTACTCTCTTTATAGTCACTAGACCCCACGCGCTCCTTGTATGCATAGACAATAAACTTGCCACATTCTGTTTCCATTGCAATCAGTGTCCGTCTTATTTAAATCAGCTAGTAAGACATGACAAGAACCTGAGTGGCGTTCGGTTACACGAAGACACAGGAAAGATTAGTCCAAAGGACTAATGGACCACAAGTACCACAGCCTCCACCAGACTGAGTCTAGAACAACTAGGTGGTGCCCCGCTACCACCACCAACTGCTATGAAAGGGATCACAGTAGAGGGTCCTAGATAAAGCTGGAGAAAAATGTAGAACAGAATTCTAGTCTCACACACACACACACACACAAAGACTAGACTTACTGGTCTGACAGAGACTGGAGAAACCCTGAGAGTATAGCCCCTGGACTCCCTTTTAACTCAGTGCTAAAGTCACTTCTGAGGTTCACCCGTCAGCCAAAGATTAGACAAGCCCATAAAAAAAATTAGACCAAATGGGCACACCAGCCCAGGAGCAAGGCCAAGAAGGCAGGAGGGGACAGAAAAGCTGGTAACAGGGAATCCACAGTCAAGAAGGGGAGGATATTGACATGTTGTGGAGGTGGCAACCAATATCACAAAACAATATATGTATTAACTGTTTAATGATAAATTAATTAAATTAATTTGCTCTGTAAACCCTCATCTAAAATACAAAAAAAAAAAAAAAACTAGTTGCATAGCCTGGTCTAAGTGAAAGGGGAAAAAAGTAGAAGGCTATGTGGTGGAAGCTGTTGGCGCCTCACTTAGATTCCATTTTTAGGCTGGTGAATTTGTCCCTAAGCTACTGTAAGTGTTGTTCACTAATGGCTCATAGTTTCCCCTTTCTTGTTAAAAATTTTCCTAGCTAAATGAGAGCCATCTATGCAAAAGCATTTGCCTGTGTGGATCATAACAAATTATGTATAAAATGGCAAAGAATGGAAGTTCCAGAACACTTGTGCTCCTGAGGAACCTGTACATAAACCAAGAGGCAGTTATTCGAACAGACCAAGGGAATACTATGTGGTTTAAAATCAGGAAAGGTGTGCATCAAGGTTTATCCTTTTCACCATACTTATTCAATCTGTATGCTGAGCAAAAAATCCGAGAAGCTGGACCATATGAAGAAGAATGTGGCATCAGGGTTGAAGGAAGGCTCATTAGCAACCTGCGGTACCCAGATGACACAACCTTGCTTGCTAAAAGCAAAGAGAACTTGAAGCACCTACTGATGTAATCAAAGACCACAGCCTTTAGTATGAATTACGCCTCAACATAAAGAAAACAAAAATCCTCAAAACTGGACCAATAAGCAACATCATAATAAATGGAGAAAAGATTGAGATTGTCAAGGATTTCACTTTACTTGGATCCACAATGAATACCCATAGAAGCAGCAGTCAGGAAATCAAATGACTTATTGCATTGGGCAAATCTGCTGCAAAAGATCTCTTTAAAGTGTTAAAAAGCAAAAATGTCACTTTGAGGGCTAAGCTGTGGTATTTCCAATTACCTCATAGGGGTGGGAAAGCTGGACAATGAATAAGGAAGACCAAGGGAGAATTGATGCATTTGAAATACAGTGTTGGTGTACAATATTGAATATACTATGTACTTCCAGAAGAAAGATTAAATCTGTCTTAGAAGTACAGCCAAAATGCTTTTTAGAAGCAAGATGGTGAGACTTCCTCTCACTTATTTTGGACATGTTAGCAGCAGGGTCCTGTCCCTGGAGAAGGACATCACACTTGGTAAAGTAGAGAGTCAGCAAAAAAGAGGAAACCCTCAATGAAATGGATTGACACAGTGGCTGCAACAATGGGCTCAAACACAGCAAAGAGTGTGAGGATGGCGCAGGACCTGGCAGTGTTTTGTTTTGTTGTGAATAGGGTCACTATGAGTTGGAAGCATTTCGATGGCACCTAACAACTACAAATGAGAGCCACAAGATCCCTGGATTTGAGATCAGCTGCTAAGATAAAGGTTGGTGGTTTGAACCCACCCAGCAGCGCTAGGGGGAGAAAGTCCTGGGGATCTGCTTCTGTAAAGATTACAGCAGAGAAAACCCCATGGAGCAGTTCTACTCTGGAACACGTGGGGTTTCCATGAGTCAGAATCGACTTGACGGCAACGGGCTTAGTTTTTTGTTTTAAATGAGAACCAGTTTGCCTCGGAAGTTCTCATTGCTCAGGGACCGTGCACAACCAATGACTGACTGACACTAGCATAGAAAGGCCAACACACTTACCTTAAAGTGGGACCAACTCCATGTTGAAATTCATGCTCCAGATCTCTCTGTGGAATCAGGCTGAAGGTAGGCTCCAGCTGAGACCAGTCCTTGATTAGCTTTTTGCCTGCCCTTTCTGGCCTCCCTCATTTCCTTTTGTCCTGACAGGACTTCCTAAGAGAAAAGTAAAAACTTACGTATGATTCTCTACCTCAGGCTGTGCTTCTAGGGAACCCAGCCTAAGGAGTTTGTACCATAAGTGGGCCTAGCAAACTTACTCTAAGGATGGCATTCTGGAGTAAGATCATTTGCTGCCATATTACAATGAACACTTCATCACTGTGGCAAGAGGTGTATAGACAGTCCTTGGCATGCTGTAGTAGTCCAAAACCAAAACCAAGCCAAACCCATTGCTGTCAGATGGATTCCGACTCATAGTGACCCTATAGGACAGAGTAGAACTGCCCCATAGGGTTTCCAAGGAGTGGCTGGTGGGTTCGAACTTCCGACCTTTTGGCTAGCAGCTATTGTTCTTAACCACTACACCACCACAGGTAGAACAGGATACACTTACTGCTGCAATGTGTCTGGTTTGTGAGAGGTACGGAGGAAATAATAGGTATTAAGGACTTTGGTAAGACTTTGGAATTGTTTGAATGCTTCTAAGAGCCATTGATACATTTAGAGAGAAAATGGCAGGCTCATATCTATTAATTATCAATATAAAGGATATGTGAGAATTAGAGGGCTTCTTTGGGAGCCTTTAAATATACCTTCATCTCTTGCAGCTGAGGACAGAGCTAAATATCAGACACAGTACTTATTGTAAGAGTGACAAAACATCAAAGGCTGAATCCTCAGCATAGGCAAGTCTCCTATAAGGAAGAGTAGGGCCCTGAGATTTGGAATGCGGGTATCTGGGTAGATGCACTTAAAAACCTTATTATTTTCCTGGTTCCTGAATGTAATCAGAATGGATGTCTTTAGACATTGTTGCCCTAAGCTGTAGTGTAAGAGCATTTGTAGTGGGAAAGGCCAAGTGGAACTTCCCTTTGCCAGGCAAGATAGGAAGTAAAAAGCAGTACCAAAACCCTAGGTGGTGCAGAGTTTAATGCTACCCTCAGTGACTTATACAATGTAGGGGTGGTGACTCTCATTGTTTCCCCCATTAATTCACCAAAGTGGTCTCTGAGAAAATTGGATAAATCAAAACAAATGACAGAGGACGACATGCATGCCCAATTGCAGTTGTTGTGTCAGATGTGATATATTTATCAGAGAAAATTAACATAACTACAGAATGTAGTATGTACCTGTAGATTTGAAAAATACATTCTTTTCCGTATACACTCAGAGCAGATTTAGAAAAGAGACTCAGAAGTAGATCCTATTTATATCTGGCAGTGGAGAAAAAAGTCTGAACTTGGTTCACAAGTAGGCCAGCTTGGTATGTGGGTGCAAGCTGAAAATGAACTGCTGCTGGACCTCAGTCCACTCAAGAATGACCCTAAAAGACACTGGTGAGAGGAAACCCACCACTGGGAGGTCATCCACATTGAGAAGAGAAAGAAGTACCCCACAATATGGGTAAAACTGATGCATGAGCGTGATGAATGGCTTATCTGATAGGGAGAGGCCTGGAAGGAGTAATATCAAAAGAACAGAAGGAGGTTTCGGAAAAAAACATATAGATAGAGCTGTGGGAGTGGGGGCAACATATGAGGATATATACAACACAAATTAACCCACAAGAGAGCATCCACCCGGTAAGAGACCCTAGGTAATAGTTGTCAAGATGACTTGGCCAGTAGGTGGCAGCCAGCTTCTGTTCTTGACCACCTCAGTATTTGTGCAATGGGTTCTAGAACAAAGAAGAAATTGTAGTAGAGGTGAAAGCTATGTAAGGGCCTAAACATGGGTTTCCTCTCACCAAGGCTGATGTAGTTGTTGCCACAACTAAATGTCCAATCTGTCAGCAACAAGGAGGATATGGTGCAATCACTCAAAGTGACTGACTTAGCGGCAAGCTGATTGCACTGAAACCCTCCACTTTCAAAAGGGCAACATTTCATCCTGTCAATCAACTGTAAATCCTAGTCCACAGTGTCCCAGCTAGCACCACCCTGGGTGCTCACAGAGTATCTGATCTATAGACTTCAAATTCCACGTAGCATTGCATGGGACCAAAAGACACACTTGACAGCAAAGGACATGCAGTGGTGTCACATAACCAAGGTATCCATTGATCTCATCACATGCTGGACCATATAGAAACTCCTGATTTGACAGAGTGTTCGGAAGTCATCTTTAGGGATTAGTTGAGGCTCCGTCTTTGAGCAGACACTTTGCAAAGGTGCGGAGCTATCCTACAGGATGCGTAATGTTGTTGTTGCTAGGTGCTGTCGAGTTGGTTCTGACTCATAGCAACCCTATGTACAACGGAAGAAAATGCTGTCTGGTCTTGCCCCATCCTCACACTCGTTGTTGTGCTTGAGCCTGTTGTTGCAGCCACTGCGTCAATCCATTTTGTTGAGGGTCTTCCTCTTTTTTGCTGACCCTCTGCTCTACGAAGCATGATATCCTTCCCCAGGGACTGGACCCTCCCGATAACATGCCCAAAATATTTGAGATGAAACCTTGCAATCCTTGCTTCTAAAGAGCATTCTGGCAAGATGGATTTGTTCCTTCTTCTGGCAATCCATTCACTATGCTCCAACACCACAATTCAAAGGCGTCAATTCTCCTTCAGTCTTCCTTATTCATTGTAGAGCTTTCACAAGCATATGAGGTGATTGAAAACACTATGGCTTGGGCCAGGCTTACCTTAGGCCTTAAAGCGACATCTTTGCTGAATGGGAGAGGGACAGGTAATGAATTTCAGTTATGGTCTCAGGACCAATTGCAACAACAGGAGCTGTAGTACATTTGACTAACCCGCCTCTTACAGGTTTTCCCAGAAAATTAATCATCCGGAAGCCTGAAAAAGCTGTGCCTGGATGAGCTCCCTTAATTTGAGAGCAAGCGGATCTGACTATAGTGGGCTTCATTGATACCCTGCCCAGATCCGCTTTACTGGTTGGGAACACCCATCCAGCTCCTGTGAGAATTCACAGCTATTTGCCTCCTCCAAATGGAAGCTACTATAATCATTCCAGGAAGCAGCCTGCAACCCATGCTGACACTAGGCAAACTAAGGAAATTCACGCTCCAGAGCTTCCAGTGGGACCAGCCTAGTTCCAACTGGTCTGCAGCTGAGACCACATCCTTCCTGAGCTCCTCCCCCTGCTTTATCCTTCTCTCACTCTCTTCTCCTGAAATCACTCCCTCAATGAATCATTTACACAAGAATCTAGGTCTCTGGCTCTGCTTCTAGGAAACCCCATCTAAGACGGGGAATAAATGGATCATTTGGTGGGCAATAATCTTTCAGCTACAGATGACTTTAAAAGGAAAATATTTCTTCCAGACTGTTACTGTTGACCAAAATCATTTTTATTTTAATATTAATTAAATATACTCAGATATAAAGGTAAATATAGTTTCCTTAATGTCATTAGCTGTAATAAAACTATAAAAGCAGAACAAACATACCAATTAAATTAACCACAGCAAATATAAAGTTTATATTTACAACAATAATGTAATGTGACAGATTTGGTTTTTTTCCAAAGCTAAATTGCCAATGTTGGATGTAAAAACAGAAAGATGTAGCCCCAGGCCTGATTCTGTGTTTAGTCTGTTCCTGTGCTTTAAGTTCAGCAATACGAATTCAGGGCATGCCTTTGTTATTGTTTAACTGTGTTGTACAAAATGTCGTTAGTAACTTCAGGGATTTTTTGCTAATTCAGGACAATCAGCTCTCATTCTTAACAAAAACCCAGCTGGCAAACAATTCTCAAGGGTCAATTTTCATAAATTCTCACTTGAAAACTTTTTAAAGCTTACTCATTCACTTGGTGATAAACATTGTAGAATTATTGAAATCTGTATTAAACGGTAAAGCCAAAAACTAAACTCGTTGCCATCGAGTCGATTCTGACTCACAGCAACCGTATAGGACAGAGTAGAATTGCCCCGTAGAGTTTCCAAGGAGTGCCTGGTAGATTTGAATGGCTGACTTTTTGGTTAGCGGCTATAGGTCTTAATCACTATGCCACCAGGGTTTCCATATTAAATGGTATCTAGCTAAAATATGGCTAGACTCAGGAACAGAAATATTCTCCGTAAGAGATACTCTCCATCTCCGTATTTAACTGCTAAATAATATGAAGTGAAACTCTTGCAAGATACCTGCTCACATTGTAAATATGGTTCAGAATAAAATGTATAGCTCTCTTGAGTCTGGTACACCTGCTCTACTGTATGCATCCTGTTAATTCAATGTTCCTACTACATTTATCAGTTTGATCTGCTGTACCACATTCATTCATGGAGTGCACTATTGATATTTGAGCTTTCTTTGGCAAGAGAACCAGCAGCAACAAAAACAGATGTATCACTGAAATCAGGAAACTGTAGTGGATGTTAAAAAGGCCCCTGCTGTGGGACAGGAAAGCTCGTAACAGGAAACCCAAGTTCGAGACGGGAGAGAGTTGACATGTCGTGGGGTTGGTAACAGATGTCACAAAACAATATGTGTACCAACTCTTTAATGAGAAGCTAGTTCTATAAATCTTCATCTAAAGTACAATAAAAAAAAAAGATTAAAAAAGAGGCCCCTGCCATGATCCCAAATAAGTTTACATTACACTAGAGATTATCAACAAAATAAAAACAAACAGCTAACAGTTTCTCTTAGATAACTCATACACTCTAAAAATATATCCACATGCCACCCCCTCAGTTTGTGCACCCCATTTTGGGATGCATTGCACTAAAAGGATCCTGAAATCCTTTCTACTCTGAAATTATACACATTTTGCCAATCTCAGGTATTGCTAGAAGCAGTGTTGGTTCATCTCAAGGATAAAAAAATGGCTTAATAATTTACTTTTCCTGACTGGAGTATGGTGCCTTTGCATTCCCACTAGAATATACTGCCTTTGCTTCAACAGTGATTTGAAACCAAGGCTTCAAACTGGCTTCAGCCAGGTCCAACCCCCTGCTGAGAATTTGCCTCTCCACCCCGGATACACTGAATCAGAACCTACATTCATAAAAATCACCTGGAGATCTTGTTAAAATGTAGGTGTATACATAAGAATCACCTGGGGATTTGTTAAATTGTAGGTGTATACATAAGAATCACCTGGGGATTTGTTAAATTGTAGGTGTATACATAAGAATCACCTGGGGATTGGTTAAATTGTAGGTGTATACATAAGAATCACCTGGGGATCTTGTTAAAATGTAGATTCTGGTTCAGTATATCTGGGGTGGAAATGCAAATTCTCCACAGAGGATTGAACCAGAACAAACTGGCTTGAAGCCCTGGTTGAAACAACTACTAGTTTTCTCTCACAGACAGCCTTAGCTTTAGGAGACTTTGCAATTGGATTTTAAGGTTTTCTTTTCCTTTCTGAGCAGTAAAGTTTTATGGAGAATAGTCACCGATGATTTAAAGTGATAAAACAAAATTTCTTCATTTAAGGAAAAATATGTTATCTTTGAGCTAATTAAACCTTAATGACATCAATTCATATTAATTACCAAGAAAGAATAAAAATATCATCTCCATTTCAAGCGGCTCTATGAATAGACGATTTGGATATAAAGTACTCGTTCTGATGACATTTGTGAAGGATGTATATTAATCAAATGCTTTTTCTTTTTTTCTTTACAAAGTAGTAAGTTCAGAGAGTAGGAGATTTGCATCTAACAGGCACTTTCTGTGATCTCTGCATTAATTACCTACTCTTGCATATGAAGGTGAATTCATATAGAGGATTGTGGAAATAAATTATTTTGGTAGCTTTTGTGATCGTTAAGTTTATGTGTCAACTTTGCTGGGCCATCATTAGTGATTTGGCAGTTATGATGTAGTTTGGCAGTTGTATAACAATGTAACCATTTCCATAATGAGATCTGATATATGTGATCACCTCCATTATAGGATCTGCTGTGAGTAGTGAATCAGTTGAAAGGGAGTTTCCTTGGGAGATTATCAATAATCTCCTTGGGAGATTAGTCATTCAGAGTCAATTTTCTTCTCATAGCTGGCTCAAAAAAAGCTAATAGAAGCAATTTGCAGAAAAGAAAATGGTCACAAGCATATTAAGGGGTCACTTTTTAGGTCTGGCCAGTGGTAGTGACTGGGATGTGACACAAGAGACCCCTACAGAATCCAATATGGGTGGACTTTCTGACAAGGATCTTGAGCTTTTGCTCTGCTCTGGATCCTGCATTCAGCTCATCAGCATCTAACCTCCATGTCTTGGGACTTGGGCCAGCAGCCCAGTGTTTAACCTGTGGATCCTGGGTTCCACAGCTATGTGATTTAGGAGAAGCCTCAAGCCTGACGCCTGACCCACGGACTTGGAACTTGCCAGCCCCTACAACTACGTGTGCCATTTCCTTGAGATAAATTCTCTCTCTCTCATTCTCCACACACACACACAAACACACATACACTTCACTGGTTTTGCTTCTCTAGAGAACCCAGGCTAAGACAGCTTTACACTTTTCTTGTAAATTTGTGTACCTCAGTGAGCCACTAGGTTTACAATCTCTGTAAATGTTTTTCTTCATCAAATTATCTGTGTCCAACTTGTGTGTTTCATGCTCTGGTCATATGTAGTCTGTCTTATTTGTGATCTCAGAGGCAGACATTTATAAAAATAAAAATGTTTTTAGAGGTCCATTAAAACTTTATGACATTATGAAACTACATTAGTCATTCAGAGTCAATTTCCTTCTCATAGCTGGCTCAAAAAAAAAGCTAATAGAAACAATTTGCAGAAAAGAAAATGATTGGTCACAAGTATATTAAGGGGTCACTCTTTAGGTCTGGCCAGTGGTAGTGATTGGGATGTGTCACAAGAGACGCCTACAGAATTGTCTCAGTTATCCAGCATCTTAGGGAAATAAGAGGTTCTGAATTACAGAATTTTCTAGGACAGAGAAATTTGGTTTTTCTATTGTGATTAAAAACACAACACATTTGCAGTCCTACAGTTCTAGGTTCAAATCCCACCTCTGCCATGTGCTGTCTGTGGAATTTTGTCATTACCATCTACAAAGCAAGGATAAAATATCTATCTCCCCTAGGATGAAAAAGTATGTCAAAAACTTAGAATTTCTGTTTGGCACAAAAAAAGTCAAGGAGTCTGAAAGTGCTACACACATTTCACTTCTTCATTTCTAGGTCACTCTTAAACTCACTGTATCTGGCTCCCCCAAGCCGCCCTTTTATGTACTTCCTATTCCTATTCTTAAGGATCCCTGGTGATACAGTCATCAGAGCACTCAGCTGTTAACCAAAACGTCAGAAGTTCAAAACCCTTAGCCACTCTGTGGGAGGAAGATGTGGCAGTCTGCGTCTGTAAAGATCACAGCCTTGAAAACCTTGTGGGGCAGTTCTACTGTCTCCTATAAGGTCTCTATTAGTCAAAATCGACTTGACAGCAATGGGAATATCTCCATTTTTACCCTAACTCTTCCTTGGAATTCTCTCAGAAGGTCATCTTACTAATTACAATTCATATTTTTTCAGGCCTTCTTTTACTTCTTTACAGCTCTGATGCTAATAACCATTTTCCTATTCCTAGAAAAGTCTCTTTCATTTCCATAATACAGTGATTTCCTGAATTTCTGTGAATGTCTTTGGCTTCTCCACAGCCCTTTCTATTCATCACTTAAATTTACACGCTTCTCAGAGACCTATCTCCAACCACATATGAATTAGGATTTTCTGGTTTACCGGTGTCAGAAATGTGTCTCGAACTAGTTTAAGCCTAAAAAATTGTTGTCTTACAGAATACAAAGAAATTTTCTTAAACCATTTACAGAATGGCCAGGGCCTCAGGAACTACAGGAACCAGGTCTTGAATTCCTTTTGGAATTCCAGTGCCAAACAGCAGTTATAAGTTTTTGACATACTTTGCCATCCTAGGGGAGATAGGTATTTTATCCTTGCTTTGTAGATGATAATGACAAAATTCCACAGAGAGCACAAGGCAGAGATGGGATTTGAAACTAGGACTGCAGGACTATAAATGTGTTCCTCACCTCTGCGTCTTACTTTCTGTGGGCTTCACTCTCACTGAAAATCAGGTTTCTCCCATGGCTGGTCACCAACATGGTCATCAACACCCCTGGAGTGTTACATCTGGCTGCTAACAGCTCCTGGAATAGGTACAGTTTTAGGCTTTCCTGATCCTAAATCCAAAAAGCAAAGTCCAATTTAAGGCAAGTACTAACCTCATACTACGGTAAGAGGGGTGGATACAGTGATTGGCCAGCTTGGCCTAGTACCTCCCACTCTTTTGGGCCAGTCAGCTGCAGAGAAAAAAGTAGTGGCTGAGTTACACTGGGCAAATATTCTTCACCTACGGTAATCATGTGTTGCATTGATAGTCTCAACTTTCCACTAGTGGTCTCTTCTCTTTTTACGCTGTATGCTTTGCAGAACTTTCAGTTTCTACCACAGCTTCAGTTTCTGTAAGTGTGCTGACAACATCCAAATGAATATTTCTAACTTAGATCTTTCCATAAATTCCAGATAATTATTTTATTCTATTTTAGTTTATATTGACACCACAGATGCACCATTTCCAAAACTTGAATGTTGTTTGTTCCCCATACATCTATTCTTGCTTCTCTCTTCAAGATTTCAGTGAATTTCAAGGCTTGTGAGATCATAGAACATGCTTAATACTTCCATTTCTTTCAACCCTGAATTCAATCAATATGCTGGCACTCCCACTTTAATGTCTCTTGAATCTGTCCATTTCTTCCCCTCCCCATTGCCCAGAACTTGGATGAGACTATCATCACCTTTTTCTAAGATCCATTTTCTAATTGGTCTCTCTATTTTACTCATGTTACTTTTAAATAATTATTTTTATTTTAGTCAGAGTATACTAGTTTCTTAGGGCTGCCATAACAAAATATCATAAACCAGATGACTTATAAAAAGTGAAATATATTATCTCAGAGTTCTGGAGGCTAGCAGATTAATCCAGGGTGTCAGCAGGGCTCTGTTATCCCTGAAGGCTCTAAGGGAAGATCCTTTCTTGTCTTTCCTGGATTCTGGGAGATCCAGGCATTTCTTGGCTTTTCTTGGCTTGTAGGTGCGTCTTGACCTGGCTGTTTTTCCCTCTGAGTGTCTTTCTCTGTCTCTTCTTCTCTTTTATAAGGACAACACTCAGATGGGATTAGGACCTACCCTGCTCCTGTATGATCTCAAGTTAATTTGACTGATAACATCTTCAAAGACCCTATTTCCAAACACAGTCACATTCACAGGTGCTGAGGTTTAAGATTTTGAGAAGGCTGGGATGGGGTGACATATTTTGCATGTGGGAAGGACATGAATTTAGGGGCGGGGGATAGGGATAGATTATTATGGAAGGAATTGTATCCCTCAAAAAGATATGTTTATACTAATCCTCTGTACCTGTGAATGTGACCTTGTTTGGAAATAGGGTCTTTGAAGATGTTGTCAGTTGACATTAGGTCATACCAGAGTAGGGTGAGTCCTTGTGCCTTCCCTATAAAACAGGAAACTGAGACACAAGAGAAAGCCAGAGGAATAATGGCCATGTGAATACACAGCTACATGCCAAGGAATGCTCAGGGCTAAAAACCACCGAGAACGATAAGAAAAGGTCTTTCCCTAGAGCCTTAGGGTAAAACGCAGCCCTGCTAACACCCTGAATTTGAGCTACTAGCCTCTAGAATTGTGAGACAGTGAATTTCTATTCTTATAAGTCACCAAGTTTTGTGGTGCTTTGTTACAGCAGCCCTGTTGTTGTTTGTTGTTAGGTGCTGCTGAGTTGTTTCCAACTCATAATGACTCTAGGTACAACAGAATGAAAAAGTGCCTGGTCTTGCACCATCCTCACAATTCTTGCTACCTTTGAACCCATTGTTGCAGCCACTGTGTAAATCCACCTTGTTGAGGATACTCCTCTTTTTCTCTGACCCTCTGCTTTACCCAGCATAATGTCCTTCTCCAGGGACTGGTCCCTCCTGACAACATGTACAAAGCATGTGAGACCAAGTCTTGCCATTCTCACTTCTAAGGAGCATTCTGGATATACTTCTTAAAAGACAGGTTTGTTCATTCTTCTGGCAACCCCAAAAAAAAGCACTGCTGTTGAATCGATTCCGACTCATAGGGACCCAATTGGATCGCTATGAATTGCTATGAGTATTCTTCTGGCAGTCTACGGTATATTCAATATTCTTCACCAACACAACAATTCAAAGGCATGAATTCTTCTTTGGTCTTCCTTATTCATTGTCCAGCTTTCACATGCATATGATGTGATTGAAAATGCCATGGCAAGAGAGTCTGAAAGCATTCCCACTGAGATCAGGAACCAGACAAGGATGCCCTTTATCACTGCTCTTATTCAACATTGTGTTGGAGGTCCTAGCCAGAGCAATTAGGCTAGATAAAGAAATAAAACACATCCAGCTTGGTAAAGAAGAAGTAAAAGGATCTCTATTTGCAGTTGACATGATCTTATACATAGAAAACCCTAAGGAATCCTCCAGAAAACTACTGAAACTAATAGAAGAGTTCAGCAGGGTATCGGGATACAAGATAAACATACAAAAATCAGTTGGATTCCTCTACACCAACAAAAAGAACATCGAAGAGGAAATCACCAAATCAATGTCATTTACAGTAGCCCCCAAGAAGATAAAATACTTAGGAATAAATCTTACCAGAGATGTAAAAGACTTATACAAAGAAAACTACAGTACACTTCTGCAAGAAACTGAGAGACTCACGTAAGTGGAAAAACATACATTGCTCATGGGTAGGAAGACTTAATATTATAAAAATGTCTATTCTACTAAAAGTGATCTATACATTTAATGCAATTCCGATCCAAATCCCAACGACATTCTTTAACGAGATGGAGAAAGAAATCACCAACTTCATATGGAAGGGAAAGAGGCCCTCAGACAAGTAAAGCATTAGTGAAAAAGAAGAAGTGGGAGGCCTTACTTTACCTGATTTTAGAACCTATTATACTGCCACAGTAGTCAAAACAGCCTGGTTTTGGTACAACAACAGACACATAGACCAATGGAACAGAATTGAGAATCCAGACATAAATCCATCCACATATGAGCAGTTGATATTTGACAAATGCTCAAAACAGTTAAATGGGGAAAAGACAGTCTTTTTTAAGAAATGGTGCTGGCATAACTGGATATCCATCTGCAAAAAAATGAAACAAGACCCATACCTCACTCCATGCACAAAAACGAGCTCAAAATGGATCAAAGACCTAAATATAAAATCTAAAATGATAAAGATCATGGAAGAAAAAATAGGGACAATATTAGGAGCCCTAATACATGGCATAAACAGTATAAAAAAAATTATTAAGAATGCAGAAGAAAAACTAGATAACTGGGAGCAGATCGAAACTACAATGGTATTTCCTCTCACTCCAGCAAGGCTGATATTAATCCAAAAAACAAAATAATAAATGTTGGAGAGGCTGTGGAGAGATTGGAACACTTCTACACTGCTGATGGGAATGTCAAATGGTACAACCACTTTGGAAATTGACTTGGCGCTTCCTTAAAAAGGTAGAAATAGAACTACCATATGATCCAGCAATCCCACGCCTCGGAATATATCCTAGAGAAATAAGAGCCTTTACACAAACAGATATATGCACACCCATGTTTATTGCAGCACTGTTTATGATAGCAAAAAGATGGAAGCAACCAAGGTGCCCATCAACGGATGAATGGATAAATAAATTATGGTATATTCACACAATGGAATACTATGCATGGATAAAGAACAGTGAGGAATCTGTGAAACATTTCATAACATGGAGGAACCTCGAAGGCATTATGCTGAGTGAAATTAGTCAGTTGCAAAAGGACGAATATTGTATAAGACCACTATTATAAGAACTTGAGAAATAGTTTAAACTGAGAAGAAAACATTCTTTTTTGGTTGCAAGAGGAGGGAGAGAGGAGAGTGGGAGAGGGGTACTCACTAATTAGATGGTCTATAAGAACTACTTCAGGTGAAGGGAAAGACAACACACAATACAGGGGAGGTCAGCACAACTGGACTAAACCAAAAGAAAAGAAGTTTCCTGAATAAGCTGAATGTTTCGAAGGCCAGTGTAGCAGGGGCAGGGGTTGGGGACCATGGCTTCAGGGGACATCTAAGTCAATTGGCATAATAAAATCTATTAAGAAAACATTCTGCATCCCACTTTGTGGAGTGGCATCTGGGGTCTTAAATGCTAGCAAGCGGCCATCTAAGATGCATCAATGAGTCTCAACCCACCTAGGTCAAAGGGGAATGAAGAACACCAAGGACACAAGGTAATAAAGAGCCCAAGAGACAGAAAGGGCTACATGAACCAGAGACTACATCATTCTGAGACCAGAAGAAGTAGATGGTGCCCGGCTACAACCGATGACTGCCCTGGCAGGGAACACAAGAGAGAACCCTTGAGGGGGCGGGACAGCAGTGGGATGCAGACCCCAAATTCTCATAAAAAGATCAGACTTAATGGTCTGACTGAGACTGGAAGGACCCCAGTGGTCATGGCTCCCAGACCTTCTGTTGGCCCAGGACAGGAACCATTCCCGAAGCCAACTCTTCAGACATGGATTGGACTGGACAATGGGTTGGAGAGGAATGCTGGTGAGGAGTGAGCTTCTTGGATCAGGTGGACACTTGAGACTATGTTGGCATCTTCTGCGTGGTGGGTAGATGAGCAGGTAGAGGGGGTTAGAAGCTGGCAAAATGGGCACAAAAGGAGAGAGTGGAGGGAGAGAGCAGGCTGTCTCATTGGGGGAGAGTAATTGGGAGTATGTAGCAAGGTATATATAAGTTTTTATGTGAGAGACTGACTTGATTTGTAAACTTTCACTTGAAGCACAATAATAATTATTAAAAAAAAAATACCATGGTTTGGGTCATGCGCACTTTAGTCTACAGGGTGACATCTTTGCTTTTGAAAAAGATCACTTTAAAGAGGTCTTTTGCAGCAGATTTACCTAATGTAATACATCAGTTGATTTATTGACTGCTGCTTGCATGGGCGTGATTATGGATCCAAGTAAAATGAAAAACCCTTGACAACTTCAATATTTTCTCTGTTTATCATGATGTTGCTTATTGGTCCAGTTGTGAGGGTTTTTGTTTTCTTTATGTTGAGGTGGTCTTTGATCTTCATCAGTAAGTGCTTCAAGTCTTCTTCCCTTTCAGCAAGCAAGGTTGTGTCATCTGCATATCATAGGTTGTTAATGAGTCTTCCTCCAATCCTGATGCCACGTTCTTCTTCATGTAGTCCAGATTCTCGGATAATTTGCTCAGAGTACAGATTTAATAATTATGATGGAAAGATACAACTCTGACGCACACCTTTCCTGTTTTTAAACCATGCAGTATCCCTTTGTTCTCTTTGAACGACTGCCTCTTGGTCTGTGTACAGGTTCTGCATGAGCACAATTAAGTGTTCTGGAATTCCCATTCTTTGTAGTGTTACCCATAATTTGTTATGATTCACACAGTCAAATTCATTTGCATAGTCAATAAAACATAGGTAAACATCTTTCTGGTATTCTTTGCTTTCAGCCAAGATCTATCTGACATCAGAAATAATACCACTCGTTCCAAATCCACTTCTGAATCAGGCTTAAATTTCTGTCAGTTCCCTGTCGATGTACTGCTGCAACCATTTTCTGAATTATCTTTAGCATATTTTCATTTGCATGTGATATTAATGACATTGTTTAATAATGTCCACAATCTGTTGGATCACTTTTCTTTGGAATGGGCATGAATATGGGTCTTCCAGTCAGCTGGTCAGATAGCTGTCTTCTGACATAGATGAGTGAATGCTTCTACCTTTGCATCTGTTGAAACATCAATCTCTAGAGTATTGTTTTTTACCAATGCCCTCAGTGCAGCTTGGACATCTTCCTTCAGTACCTTCAGTTCTTGACCGTATGCTCGTCCTTAAATGATTGAATGTCGACCAATTCTTTTTGGTACCGTGACTCTGTGTATTCTTTCATGTTCTTTTGACGCTTCCTGTGTTGTTCAGTTCTTTGCCTATAAAAGAAAAAAAAATTATACAGTCCTCCATTATTGCAACTTGAGGCTTGAGATTTTACTTCAGTTCCTTTAGCTTGAGAAATGCTGTGTATGTTCTTCCCTTTTGGTTTTCTAACTCCAGGTCTTTGCACATTTCATTATAATTTTTACTTTGTCTTCTCGAATCACCCTCTGAAATTTTCTGTTCAGACCTTTTACTTCATCATTTCTTCCATACATTTTAGTTACTTTGTGTTCAAAAGCAAGTTTCAGAGTCATTTCTGACATCTATTTTGGTCCTTTTTTTTATCCCCTTGTCTTTTTATTGACCTTTTGCTTTCTTCATGTATGATGTCTTTGATCTCACCCTACAACTGGTCTGGTCTACAGTCAGTCATTAGCGTTCAATGCATCAAATCCATTTTTGAGCTGGTCTCTAAATTCAGGTGGGATATACTCCAGGTCATACTTTGGGTCTCATGGATTTATTTTAATTTTCTTCAGCTTCACCTTGAACTTGCATATGAACAACTGATGGTCTGTTCTTCAGTTGCCCCTGTCTTTTTCTGACTGCTGATACTGAGCTTCTCCATCTTCTCTTTCCACAGATGTATTCAGTTTAATTCCTGTGTATTCCATCCACAGAGGTCCATGTATATAGTCGCCATTTTTGTTGTTAAAAAAGGTATATACAATGAGCAAGGCAATGGTCTTATAAAATTCTATCATGGGATTTCTCACATCATTTCTATCACCAAGGCTATATTTTTCAACTACTGATCCTTATTCTTTGTTTCCAACTTCCACATTCCTATCAATGATAATTATCAATGTATCTTTATTGCATGTTTAATGAATTTCATACTGCAGAAGTTGGTAAAAATTTTCAATTTCTTCATCATTGGTATCAGTGGTTGGTGTATAAATTTGAATAATAGTCATATTAACTGGTCACCCTTGTAGGCACAGGGATATTATCCTATCACTGACAGCATTGTATTTCAGGATAGGTGTTGAAATGCTCTTTTTGTTGATAATTGCGATATCATTCCTCTTCAATTTGTCATTCCCAAGCAAAGTAGACCATATGATTGTCTGATTCAAAATAGCCAATACCAGTCAATTTCACTAATGCCTAGGATATCGATCTTCAAGCATTCCATCGCCTTTTGACAACTTCCAATTTTCCTTGATTCATACTTCACACATTCCACATTCTGATTATTAATGGATGTTTGCAGCTGTTTCTTCTCATTTTGAGTTGTGCCACATCAGCAAAGGAAGGTCCCAAAAGCTTGACTCCATCCACATCATTAAGGTAGACTCTACTTTTTTTTTTTCTACTTTGAGGAGGCAGCTCTTCCCCATATGTATTTTGAGTGACTTCCAATCTGTGGGGCTCATCTTCCAGCACTATATCAGATAATGTTCTGCTGCTATCCATAAAGTTTTTGTTGGCCAATTTTTTCAGAAGTAGATTGCCAGGCCCTTCTTCCCAGTGTGTCTTAGTCTGGAAGCTCAGCTGAAATCTGTCCACCATGGGTGACTGTGCTGGTATTTGAAATACCAGTCTCATATCTTCCAGCATCACAGCAACATGCAAGCCATGACAGTATGACAAACTGACAGATGAGCGATTGACAGCAGCCCTAGGAATCTAATATACAGAGTAATCTTTTAAAATAAAAATCTCATTTATTAACCTAAAATCATTCAATGGCTTGCTATTGACTTTTAAGGTCCTTCGTGATTTGGCTTTTGCAGAACTCTTATAAAAAAAATGTCACTGGATGATGTTAAACAGGCAAGGACAACTTTATTCAAATGCTAATGTAATAGGGAGAAAGAGCAGAACTAAGACTGAACTCAACTCCACTGAAACAAAGTAAGGGAATATTTTTCAAAGCTGAGATGGTCTAGTGGAAAAGTACTGAAGGATGTTTAGGGAGGTTGATCACTGGAATGGATAAGTGATTTAGTGAATTTGCCATTAGGGCCATTTGGTTTGGGCTGCTTTCATTTTCTGTGATTAGGCAGCCTGGATACAGTAAAAGCTGAGGGGAGGGAGAGGAAGATAAGGGATTCTCTGGTTAGGAGCTTGAATAATGTAAAGGCTGAAGCGAGAGTGAGGTCAGGGGCTTATAGTTAGAAAGAAACCTAAGTAAAGTTTATTCAAGCTGAGGGGAATGCTAAGCTTATGTAGGTCACTGTACAGCCAAAGCCCCACCGTATGCTTTATGGTCCAACCATGAGAGCAAGTTTCCTCCTGAGCAGTTCTCGACCTGGGGTGATTTTGTTTCTCAGGGGACATTTGGCATTATCTGGAGACATTTTTGGTTATCACAACTAGGGAGAGGGTTGCTGGCATCTAGTTAGTACAGATTAGGGATGCTGTTAAACAGCCTACAATGAATAGCATAACACTCCATAATGAAAAACTATCTAGCCAAAAATGTCAATAGTGCTGAGG
Organism: Elephas maximus indicus; assembly: GCF_024166365.1. NCBI lineage: Eukaryota > Metazoa > Chordata > Mammalia > Proboscidea > Elephantidae > Elephas > Elephas maximus. The sequence goes on along the minus strand of NC_064820.1, from coordinate 48,431,481 downwards.
CTGAGGAACTCTGCTCTAGCAGAAAGTTAAAGTCAGGGTCTAGCTATTAGACATGATGCTAAGCTTGAAAATACGTGAGGTGTAAAAAGAAGAAATCTATTCTCTTTTAAATGGAGGAAAAGACAGGACTGTTATGCAGGTTCATTGCATCCTGCATGGTTTTCATTTTTTAACCAAGCACAAGAAAGAAGAGACTTTTTTCCCTTAAAGAGAGAGATAAGAGGAGATTGAATAGTTAGATGGCAAGAATGTTAAACACAGCAAGCAGCTGTGAAATAGACCAAAAATAGTACTAGTTGTCCTGCCTAGCATATACTTCAGGGTTATCTTAGCCTTTTATTGTCTTTGAGTTATTTTACAACTAAGTTGTAGAAACTGATAATAATGAAAATGATTCCTGCCCAGAGAGATGCAAATTGTGTCTAGTGGAATGCAACTGAGTACTGCCCTGTGCATATTGACTGGTGTCCTCAACTTTGCACGTACATGTAAATTCCTTTCAGCATCCTTGATGCCCATATATTTATTTACTTTTTGGACTCGCCTTTGAACAAGTTGTAGCATCTCCTTTTCTCCTCACTATTTGAAAGATAGTCATAACTATCTTTTAAAAAAATCATCTTTAATCACTATCGTGTCAGATACTGTTGCAGGTTTTTGGAGATAAAGCCCTAAAGAAGACAAAATTTTTGCCTCATGGAGCTTATAGTATAATCACATTTATTGCTTTAATAAAGATTTCCATGATTTTGAAAAATATGAGTGAAAAAATTATAATGTATGTTTCTAATTAGATGGTTTGTTTTGTGAAGGCCTGTTGTGTGGTTTGACAACTATTAAGTAAACGTCAATTCAACTTCCAGCTCATTTAAAAATTAAGCTTATGGATTTTTCATAATTGGACCAAAAATTAAACCATCTCTCAGATACTTCTATAAAAATGTAATTTTCATTTCTGTTCTCCAAAGTATATTTTAAAAAATCAGTTTGAATAAATGACATTTATGAAGAATTTCTTGAATGGAGTTCATTTATGTCTCTGTTGTTTTTAGGTACTGTGGAGTCGATTTCAGCTCATAGCAACATGTTGTTGTTATTGTTAGATGCAATCGAGTCGGTTCCGACTCACAGTGAACCTATGCATGACAGAAAGCAACACTGCCCGGTCTTGCGCCATCCTTACAATCGTTGTTATGCTTGAACTCATTGTTGCAGCCACTGTGTCAATCCACCTAGATGAGGGTCTTCCTCTTTCCTGCTGACCTTGTATTCTGCCAAGCATGACGTCCTTCTCCAGGGACTGATCCCCCCTGACAACATGTCCAAAGTATGTAAGACGCAGTCTTGCCATCCTTGCTTCTAAGGAGCATTCTGGTTGTACTTCTTCCAAGACAGATTTGTTCATTCTTTTCAGAGCCCATAGTATATTCAATATTCTTCGCCAACACCACAATTCAAAGGCATCAATTCTTCTTTGGCCTTCCTTACTCGTTTTCCAGCTTCCACATGCATACGATGCGATTGAAAATACCATGGCCTTGGTCAGGCACGCCTTAGTCTTCAAGGTGACATCTTTGCTTTCAACACTTTAAAGAGGTCCTTTGCAACAGATTTACCCAATGCAATGTGTCTTTTGATTTCCTGACTGCTGCTTCCATGGGTTTTGATTTTGTATCCAAGTAAAATGAAATCCTTGACAATTTCAATCTGTTCTCCGTTTATCATGATGTGACTTTTTAGTCCAGTTGTGAGGATTTTTGTTTTCTTTATGTTGAGGTGTAATCCATATTCAAGGCAGTAGTCTTTGATCTTCATTAGTAAGTGCTTCAAGACCTCTTCACTTTCAGCAAACAAGGTTGTGTCATCTGCATAATGCAGGTTGCTAATGACTCTTCCTCCAATCCTGATGCCCCGTTCTTCTTCATATAGTCCAGGTTCTTGTATTATTTGTTCAGCATACAGATTAAATAGGTATGGTGAAAGAATACAACCCTGATGCACGCCTTTCCTTACTTTAAACTACTCAATATCCCCTTGTTCTATCCAAACAACTGTGTCTTGATCTGTGTACAGGTTCCTCATGAGCACAATTAAGTGATCTGGAATTCCCATTCTTCGCAATTTATCCATAGTTTGTTACGATCCACACAGGCAAATGCCTTTGCATAAAACACAGGTAGACATCCTGGTATTCTCTGCTTTCAGCCAGGATCCATTTGACATCAGCAATGATATCCCTGGTTCCACGTCCTTTTCTGAATCTGGCCTGAATTTCTGGCAGTTTCCTGTCAATATACTGCTGCAGCCACTTTTGAATGATCTTCAGCAAAATTTTGTTTGCACGTTATATTAACGATATTGTTCAATAATTTCTGCATTCAGTTGGATCACCTTTTGAGAATAGGCATAAATATGGATCTCCTCCAGTCGGTTGGCCAGGAAGCTGTCTTCCATATTTCTTGGCATAGATGAGTGAGCACTTTCAGTACTACATCTGTTTGTTGAAACATCTGAATTGATATTTCATCAATTCCTGGAGCCTTGTTTTTCACCAATGCCTTCAATGCAGCTTGGACTTCTTCCTTCAGTACCATCGGTTCCTGATCATATGCAACCTTTTGAAATGGTTGAATGTCCACTAATTCTTTTTGGTATAATGACTCTCTGTATTCCTTCCATCTTCTTTTGATGCTTCCTGCGTCGTTTAATATTTTCCCCATAGAATCCTTCAGTATTGCAACTCGAGGGTTGAATTTTTTCTTCAGTTTTTTCAGTTTGAGAAACGCTGAGCATGTTCTTGCTTTTTTGGTTTTCTAACTCCAGATCTTTGTGCATGTCATTATAATACTTTACTTTGTCTTTTTGAGCTGCCCTTTGAAATCTTCTGTTCAGTTCTTTTACTTCATCATTTTTTCCTTTTGCTTTAGCTGCTCGATGTTCGAGAGCAAGTTTCAAAGTCTCTTCTGACATCCACCTTGGTCTTTTCTTTCTTTCCTGTCTTTTCAATGACCTCTTCCTTTCTTCATGTATGACGTCCTTGATGTCATTCCACAACTCGTCTGGTCTTTGGTCACTAGTGTTCAGTGCATCGAATTTATTCTTGAGATGGTCTCTAAATTCAGGTGGAATATACTCAAGGTCATATTTTGGCTCTTGTGCACTTGCTCTGATTTTCTTCAGTTTCAGCCTGAACTTGCATATGAGTAGTTGATAGTCTGTTCCACAGTTGGCTGTTGTTGTGACTGATAATATTGAGCTTTTCCATAACCAATGGATGTCATCGATTTGATTCTGTATTCCATCTGGCGAGGCCCATGTGTATAGTCATCGTTTATATTGATGAAAAAAGGTATTTGCAATGAAGAAGTCATTGGTCTTGCAAAAGTCAATCATGCAATCCCCGGCACCGTTTCTATTACCAAGGCCGTATTTTCCAACTACCAATCCTTCTTCTTTGTTTCCAACTTTCACATTCCAATCACCAGTAATTATCAATGCATCCTGATTGCATGTTTGATCAATTTCAGACTGCAGAAGTTGGTAAAAATCTTCAATTTCTTTATCTTTGGCTTTGGTGGTTGGTGCATAAATTTGAATATTAGTCATATTAGCTGGTCTTTCTTGTAGGCGTATGGATATTATCCTATCAACGACAGCATTATACTTCAGGATAGATCTTCAAATGTTCTTTTTGATGATGAATCCAACACCATTTCTCTTCAAGTTGTCATTCCTAGCATAGTAGACTGTACGATTGTCCAATTCAAAATGGCCAATACCAGTCCATTTCAGCTCACTAATGCCTAGGATATCGATGTTTATGTGTTCCATTTCATTTTTGACAATTTCCAATTTTCCTAGATTCATACTTCCTGCATTCCAGATTCCAATTATTAACAGATGTTTGCTGTTTCTTCTCATTTTGAGTCATACCACAACAGCAAATGAAGGTCCTGAAAGCTTGACTCCATCCACATCATTAATGTCAACCCTGCTTTGAGGAGGCAGCTCTTTCCCAGTTGTCTTTTGAGTGCCTGCAAACCCGAGGGGCTCATCTCCTGGCACTGTATCAATGTTCCAGTGCCATTCATGAGGTTTTCACTAGCTAATTCTTTTCACAAGTAGACTGCTGGGTCCTTCTTCCTAGTCTGTCTTAGTCTAGAAGCTCAGCTGAAACCTGTCCTCCATGGGTGACACTTCTGGTATCTGAATACAGGTGGGATAGCTTCTAGCATCACAGCAACATGCAAGCCCCCACAGGACGACAAACTGACAGACACTTGGGGGCATAGCAACATAGGTACCCTAAATTTGGAGCCTAGATTAGATTAAATCAGGCCATCAGAGAGCTACACATATGTCATATGTACCCCTCACCCATGAAATTGACTTACTGAACTCTACGTTAATTTTATGCCATTGCCTACACTGACATATAAGAAACCTAAACAATTCATTTTTTTATTCACTGGAAAGATGTTGAAGGCATTGCTCATTATGTCGCTATGTTCTTTGATGGTTATGAGGGTGGGGAGAGATGGGGAGGGCAAATCACTAACTAGATAGTAGACATGTCAAAAGGAAAGGCAACACACGATATAGGGGAAGTCAGCACATCTTGACCCAGGTAAAGTCATAGAGGTTTCCTAGACACATCCAAACACCTTGAGGGGCCAAGTTGGGCCTGAGGCCTGGAGACCATAGTCTTGGAGACATCTAGGTCAATTGGCATAACATAGTTCGTAAAGAAAATGTTCTACATCCTACTTTGGTGAGTAGTGTCTGGGGCCTTAAAAGCTTGTGAGCAGCCATCTAAGATACATCTATTGGTCCCATCCCATTCAGAGCAAAGGAGAATGAAGAAAACCAAAGATAAAAGAAAAATATTAGGATCCGGGGCCAAGATGGCGGACTAGGTGGACGCTACCGCGGATCCCTCTTGCAACAAAGACTCGGAAAAACAAGGGAATCGATCACATACATAACAATCTACGAACTCTGAACAACAAGCACAGACTTAGAGACGGAAAACGAACAAATACGGTCAGACAGCGACTGTTTTCAGAACCAGGAGCCAGCGCACCAGGCAGGTGACCTTCAGAGCCCGATCTGGGGCAGAGCCCAGGGGGGCAGACGGCACAGAAAGGGGGCCCACCCCTTCCCCCCGAACCCATCCCGGGAGGAAGTCTAGCAGGTTGGCGCGGGCGGCGTAGAGGCGCAGCCAGAGGGAGAAGCACCCGGGAGGCAGTGACTGATCTGGGAGGGGGGAGAACAGCGTCCCAGCTGGGGTGCTGTCCCGCCGGGAGTTAGGCGAGAAGCCGACGGGCGCGAGCGGGGGGGTCAACTATATTTCCCTAAAGTGACCCCAGGGCGGGGCCCACACGTTCGTGCGGGAGGACGCACACCCAGTCCGCGCGTGTGGCGCGGCACACCAGAGGGAGAAATCCCCGGAAGTGTCTCGTTTCAAAGCAGGGAAAGCAGCATCCCAGACGGGGAGCCATTCCGCTGAGATCTGGGCGCACGCACGCGCAGGCGGGGCGTGAGCGCGGGGTCCATTTTTATTACACTGAATTGACCCAGGGGGCGGGACCACCTGGTCGTGCGAGTGACGCCCTCCCAGTTTGCGCGAGAGGTGTGGCACACCGGAAGGAGAAGTCCCTGGGAGGAAGTGATTGGTCCCGAAGCAGGGAAAGTAGCGACCCAGACGGGGTGCCGTCCTGCTGGGACTTGGGCGTACGCACGAGCGGGGCGTGAGCACGGGGTCCATTTTTATTACCCTGAATTGACCCAGGGGGCGGGCCCACCTGGCCGTGCAGGTGACGCCAACCCAGTTCGCACGAGAGGTGTGGTGCACCGGAAGGAGAAGTCCCTGGGAGGAAGTGACTGGTTCCGGAACGGGGAAAGCAGCGTCTCAACCCGGAAGTCATCCTGCTGGGATTTGGGCGCGCGCACGGGTGGGGCGTGACCGCGGGACCCAATTATAATCTCCTGAATAGACCCTGGGGGCGGGCCCACCAGTTCGTGCGGGAAACGCCCACCCAGTGCCCACGAGCGGTGCCGCGCACCGGAGGAAGTCCCCAGGAGGAAGAGACTGGTTTCCGAGCAAGGAAAGCAGTGTCCTAGCCAGGGACCCGTCCAGCCCGGATTTTGGCGAACGGGGGCAGAGCGTGAACGTGGTGTTCAGCTCTATATTCTGTGGTGCTACACTCCTAGATCTCAGATCCCTCCCCCACCCTCCCCAGGCAACCCCATTAACATCCGAATACCCGGAGCCAGAGGGAGAATTCAGATAGGGATCTGACTGCATTTTTTTTTAGCCGACTACTTGGAAAATCTAGTTTCCCAGTGATGGCTCGGAGACAGCAATCCATATCAAACCACATAAAGAAACAGACCATGACAGCTTCTCCAACCCCCCAAACAAAAGAATCAAAATCTTTCCCAAATGAAGATACAATCCTGGAATTATCAGATACAGAATATAAAAAACTAATTTACAGAATGCTTGAAGATATCACAAATGAAATTAGGATAAATGCAGAAAAAGCCAAGGAACACACTGATAAAACTGTTGAAGAACTCAAAAAGATTATTCAAGAACATAGTGGAAAAATTAACAAGTTGCAAGAATCCATAGAGAGACAGGATGTAGAAATCCAAAAGATTAACAATAAAATTACAGAATTTGACAACGCAATAGAAAGTCAGAGGAGCAGACTCGAGCAATTAGAATGTAGACTGGGACTTCTGGAGGACCAGGGAAACAACACCAACATAGCTGAAAAAAAATCAGAAAAAAGAATTAAAAAAAATGAAGAAACCCTAAGAATCATGTGGGACTCTATCAAGAAGGATAACTTGCGAGTGATTGGAGTCCCAGAACAGGGAGGGGGGACAGAAAACACAGAGAAAATAGTTGAAGAACTCCTGACACAAAACTTCCCCGACATCATGAAAGACGAAAGGATATCTATCCAAGATGCTCATCGAACCCCATTTAAGATTGATCCAAAAAGAAAAACACCAAGACATATCATCATCAAACTTGCCAAAACCAAAGACAAACAGAAAATTTTAAAAGCAGCCAGGGAGAAAAGAAAGGTTTCCTTCAAGGGAGAATCCATAAGAATAAGTGCAGACTACTCAGCAGAAACCATGCAGGCAAGAAGGGAATGGGACGACATATACAGAACACTGAACGAGAAAAACTGCCAACCAAGGATCATATATCCAGCAAAACTCTCTCTGAAATATGAAGGAGAAATTAAGATATTTACAGATAAACACAAGTTTAGAGAATTTGCAAAAACTAAACCAAGACTGCAAGAAATGCTAAAGGAGATTGTTTGGCCGGATGACCAATAATATCAGGTACCAGCACAATACAAGGTCACAAAACAGAACGTCCTGATATCAACGCAACTCAAACAGGGAAAGCACAAAAACAAACAAATTAAGACTAATTCTAAAAAATAAATAAATAAACAAAATCATACACACAACAGGAAATCATGGAAATCAATAGATAAACGATCAAAATAATCAAAAAGAGGGACTAAATATAGGAGGCATTGAACTGCCAGATGGAGAGAGATACAAGGCGAAATAGAACGATACAAGTTAGGTTTTTACTTAGAAAAAATAGGGGTAAATAAAAAGGTAACCACAAAAAGGAATATCAATCCCATAACTCAAGAAAAAAGGCAAGAAAAACGTAACGACTCAATAAACACAAAGTTAAACATTATGAAAATGAGGATCTCACAAGCTACTAAGAAAAACGTCTCAGCACAAAAAAGCATGTGGAAAAATGAAATGGCCAGCAACACACATGAAAAGGCATCAAAATGACAGCACTAAAAACTTACTTATCTATAATTACGCTGAATGTAAATGGACTAAATGCACCAATAAAGAGACAGAGAGTCACGGACTGGATAAAAAAACACGATCCATCCATATGCTGCCTACAAGAGACACACCTTAGACTTAGAGACACAAACAAACTAAAACTCAAAGGATGGAAAAAAATATATCAAGCAAACAATAAGCAAAAAAGAAGAGGAGTAGCAATATTAATTTCTGACAAAATAGACTTTAGACTTAAATCCGCCACAAAGGATAAAGAAGGACACTATATAATGATAAAAGGGACAATTGATCAGGAAGACATAACCATATTAAATATTTACGCACCTAATGACAGGGCTGCAAGATACATAAATCAAATTTTAACAGAATTGAAAAGTGAGATAGACACCTCCACAATTATAGTAGGAGACTTCAACACACCACTTTCGGAGAAGGACAGGACATCCAGTAAGAAGCTCAATAGAGACACGGAAGACCTACTTACAACAATCAACCAACTTGACCTCATTGACTTATACAGAACTCTCCACCCAACTGCTGCAAAATATACTTTTTTTTCTAGCGCACATGGAACATTCTCTAGAATAGACCACATATTAGGTCATAAAACAAACCTTTCCAGAATCCAAAACATCGAAATATTACAAAGCATCTTCTCAGACCACAAGGCAAGAAAACTAGAAATCAATAACAGAAAAACTAGGGAAAAGAAATCAAATACTTGGAAAATGAACAATACCCTCCTGAAAAGACTGGGTTATAGAAGACATCAAGGAGGGAATAAGGAAATTCTTAGAAAGCAACGAGAATGAAAATACTTCCTATCAAAACCTCTGGGACACAGCAAAAGCAGTGCTCAGAGGCCAATTTATATCGATAAATGCACACATACAAAAAGAAGAAAGAGCCAAAATCAAAGAACTGTCCCTACAACTTGAACAAATAGAAAGTGAGCAACAAAAGAATCCATCAGGCACCCGAAGAAAACAAATAATAAAAATTAGAGCTGAACTAAATGAATTAGAGAACAAAAAAACAATTGAAAGAATTAACAAAGCCAAAAGCTGGTTCTCTGAAAAAATTAACAAAATTGATAAACCATTGGCTAGACTGACTAAAGAAAAACAGGAAAGGAAACAAATAACCCGAATAAGAAACGAGAAGGACCACATCACAACAGAACCAAATGAAATCAAAAGAATCATATCAGATTACTACATAAAATTGTACTCTAACAAATTTGAAAACCTAGAAGAAATGGATAAATTCTTGGAACAATACTACTTACCTAAACTAACACATTCAGAAGTAGAACAACTAAATAGACCCATAACAAAAAAAGAGATTGAAACGGTAATCAAAAAACTCCCAACAAAAAAAAGTCCTGGCCCAGATGGCTTCACTGCAGAGTTCTACCAAACCTTCAGAGAAGACTTAACACCATTACTATTGAAGGTATTTCAAAGTATAGAAAAAGACGGAATACTACCCAACTCATTCTATGAAGCTACCATCTCCCTGATACCAAAACCAGGTAAAGACATTACAAAAAAAGAAAATTTTAGACCTATATCCCTCATGAACATAGATGCAAAAATCCTCAACAAAATTTTAGCCAATAGAATCCAACAACACATCAAAAAAATAATACACCCTGATCAAGTGGGATTTATACCAGGTATGCAAGGCTGGTTTACTATCAGAAAAACCATTAATGTAATCCATCACATAAATAAAACAAAAGATAAAAACCACATGATCTTATCAACAGATGCAGAAAAGGCATTTGACAAAGTTCAACACCCATTTATGATAAAAACTCTAACCAAAATAGGAATTGAAGGAAAATTCCTCAACATAATAAAGGGCATATATGCAAAGCCAACGGCCAATATCACTCTAAATGGAGAGAACCTGAAAGCATTTCCCTTGAGAACGGGAACCAGACAAGGATGCCCTTTATCACCGCTCTTATTCAACATCGTACTTGAAGTCCTAGCCAGGGCAATTAGGCTAGACAAAGAAATAAAGGGTATCCAGATTGGTAAGGAGGACGTAAAGCTATCACTATTTGCAGATGACATGATCGTATACATGGAAAACCCTAAGAAATCCTCAAGAAAACTACTGAAACTAATAGAAGAGTTTGGAAGAGTCTCAGGATATAAAATAAACATACAAAAATCACTTGGATTCCTCTACATCAACAAAAAGAACACCGAAGAGGAAATAACCAAATCAATACCATTCACAGTAGCCCCCAAGAAGATAAAATACTTAGGAATAAATCTTACCAAGGATGTAAAAGACCTATACAAAGAAAACTATAAAACTCTGCTACAAGAAATTCAAAAGGACACACTTAAGTGGAAAAACATACCCTGCTCATGGATAGGAAGACTTAACATAGTAAAAATGTCTATTCTACAAAAAGCCATTTATACATATAATGCACTTCCAATCCAAATACCAATGTCATACTTTAAGGGAACAGAGAAACAAATCACTAATCTCATATGGAAAGGAAAGAACCCCCGGATAAGCAAAACATTACTGAAAAAGAAGAAGAAAGTGGGAGGCCTCACCCTACCTGATTTCAGAATCTATTATATAGCTACAGTAGTCAAAACAGCCTGGTACTGGTACAACAACAGGCACATAGACCAATGGAACAGAATTGAGAATCCACATACAAATCCATCCATGTATGAGCAGCTGATATTTGACAAAGGACCAGTGTCAGTCAATTGGGGAAATAATAGTCTTTTTAACAAATGGTGCTGGCATACCTGGATATCCATTTGCAAAAGAATGAAACAGGACCCATACCTCACACCATGCACAAAAACTAAGTCCAAGTGGATCAAAGACCTAAACATAAAGACTAAAACGATAAAAATCATGGAAGAAAAAATAGGATCTACCCTAGGAGCCCTAATACAGGGCATAAACAGAATACAAAACATTACCAAAAATGATGAAGAGAAACCAGATAACTGGGAGCTCCTAAAAATCAAACACCTATGCTCATCTAAAGACTTCACCAAAAGAGTAAAAAGACCACCTACAGACTGGGAAAGAATATTCAGCTATGACATCTCAGACCAGCGCCTGATCTCTAAAATCTACATGACTCTGTCAAAACTCAACCACAAAAAGACAAACAACCCAATCAAGAAGTGGGCAAAGGATATGAACACACATTTCACTAAGGAAGATATTCAGGCAGCCAACAGATACATGAGAAAATGCTCTCGATCATTAGCCATTAGAGAAATGCAAATTAAAACTACGATGAGATTCCATCTCACACCAACTAGACTGGCATTAATTCAAAAAACACAAAATAATAAATGTTGGAGAGGCTGCGGAGAGATTGGAACTCTCATACACTGCTGGTGGGATTGTAAAAAGGTACAACCACTTTGGAAATCCATCTGGCGTTATCTTAAACAGTTAGAAATAGAACTACCATACAACCCAGAAATCCCACTCCTCGGAATATGCCCTAAAGATACAAGAGCCTTCACACAAACAGATATATGCACACCCATGTTTATTGCAGCTCTGTTTACAATAGCAAAAAGCTGGAAGCAACCAAGATGTCCATCAAGGGATGAATGGATAAATAAATTGTGGTACATTCACACAATGGAATACTACGCATCGATAAAGAACAGTGACGAATCTCTGAAACATTTCATAACATGGAGGAAGCTGGAAGGCATTATGCTGAGCGAAATGAGTCAGTTGCAAAAGGACAAATATTGTATAAGACCGCTATTATAAGATCTTGAGAAATAGAAAAAACGGAGAAGAACACATACTTATGTGGTTACAAAGGGGGGAGGGAGGGAGGGAGGGAGAGGGCTTTTTATTGATCAATCTGTAGATGGGAACTGCTTTGGGTGAAGGGAAAGACAACACTCAAAACAAGGAAGGTCAGCCTAATTGGACTGGATTAAAAGTAAAGAGGTTTCCGAGATAAAATGAAAGCTTCAAAGGTCAGCGAAGCAGGGGCTGGGGTCTGGGGAACTTGGTTTGAGGGGACTTCTAAGTCAATGGGCAAAACAATTCTATTATGAAAACACTCTGCATCCCACTTTGAATTGTGGCGCCTGGGGTCCTAAATGCCAACAAGCGGCCATCTAAAATACATTAATTGGTCTCAACCCACCTGGAGCAAAGGCAAAGGAAGAACACCAAGGTCACACGACAACTAAGAACCCAAGAGACAGAAAGGGCCACTTGAACCAGAGACCTACATTATCCTGAGACCAGAAGAACTAGTTGGTGCCCGGCCACAATCGATGTCTGCCCTGTCAGGGAACACAACAGACAACTCCTGAGGGAGCAGGAGACCAATGGGATACAGACCCCAAATTCTCATTAAAAGACCACACCTAATGGTATGATTGCGACTAGAGGAATCCCAGAGACAATGCTCCCCAGAACTTCTGATGGCACAGGACAGGAACCATCCCCGAAGACAAATCATCAGGCATGAAAAGGACTGGTCAGTGGGGGGGAGAGATACTGATGAAGAGTGAGCTAATTAAATCAGGTGGACACGGGAGAGTGTGTTGGTAACTCTTGACTGGAGGGGGGATGGGAAGATAGAGAGAGAGGGAAGATGGTAAAATTGGCACGAAACGAGAGACTGTAAGGGCTGACTCAATAGGGGGAGAGCAAGTGGGAGAAGGGAGTAAGATGTATGTAAACCTACATGTGACAGACTGATTGGAATGGTAAGTGTTCACTTGAAGCTTAATAAAAATTAAAAAAAAAAAGAAAAATATTAGCTGAAAGAACTAAAGGACCACATGAACCACAGCCTTCACCAGCCTAAGCCCAGGACAACTAGATGGTGCCCGGCTACCACTACTGACCACCCTGACAGAGTTCACAATAGTGTCCTGGACACAGCAGGAGAAAAATGCAGAACAAAATTCAAATTCAGAAGAAAACACCAGACTTACTGGTCTGACAGAGACTGGAGGAACCCCCGAGACTATGGCCTCCTGACACTCTGCTAACTCAGAACTGAAGCCATTCCCAAAGCCCATTTTTCAGACAAAGATTAGACAGGCCTCTTAAATAAGCAATAACACACGTAAAGAGCATGCTTCTCAATTCAGTCAAATATATAAGATGAAAGGGGCAACTCCTTCCCAGAAGCAAGATGAGAAGGCAGGAAGGGACAAGAAAACTGAACAAATAGACACAGAGAAACCAGGATGGAAAGCAAGAGAGTGTTGTCACCTTGTGGGGATTGCAACTGTCACAAAACAATATGTGTATAAATTTTTGAATGAGAAACTAATTTGAGCTGTAAACTTACACTTAAAGCACAATTAATTTTTTCAATATAATTTTTATTGTGCTTTAAGTGAAAGTTTACAAATCAAGTCAGTCTCTCACATAAAAACTTATATACACCTTGCTAACCCAAACCCAGTGCCGTCGAGTCCCTTGCTACATACTCCCAATTACTCTCCCCCCAATGAGACCGCCCACTCTCCTTCCACTCTCTCCTTTTGTGTCCATTTTGTCAGCTTCTAAGCCACTCTACACTCCCATCTCCCCTCCAGGCAGAAGGTGCCAACATAGTCTCAAGTGTCCACCTGATACAAGTAGCTCACTCCTCACCAGCATCCCTCTACTACCCACTGTCCAGTCCAATCCATGTCTGACGAGCTGGCTTCTGGAATGGTTCCTTTCCTGGGCCAACAGAAGGTATGGGGGCCATGACCACCAGGGTCCTTCCAGTCTCAGTCATACCATTAAGTCTGGTCTTTTTATGAGAATTTGGGGTCTGCATCCCACTGTTCCCCTGCTCCCTCAGGGGTCCTCCACTGTGTTCCCTGTCAGGGCAGTCATCGGTTGTGGCCAGGCACCATCTAGATCTTCTGGTCTCAGGATAATGTAGTCTCTGGTTCATGTAGCCCTTTCTGTCTCTTGGGCTCTTTATTACCTTGTGTCCTTGGTGTTCTTCATTCTCCTTTGATCTAGATGGGTTGAGACTCATTGATGCATCTTAGATGGCCGCTTGCTAGCATTTAAGACCCCAGATGCCACTCCACAAAGTGGGATGTAGAATGTTTTCTTAATAGATTTTATATGCCAATTGACTTAGATGTCCCCTGAAGCCATGGTCCCCAAACCCCTGCCCCTGCTACACTGGCCTTCAAACCATTCAGTTTATTCAGGAAACATCTTTGCTTTTGGTTTAGTCCAATTGTGCCGACCTCCCCTGTATTGTGTGTCATCCTTCCCTTCACCTAAAGTAGTTCTTACCTACTATCTAATTAGTAAATATCCCTCTCTTACCCTCCCTCCCTCCCCCCTCTCGTAACCACAAAAGAATGCATTCTTCTCAGTTTAAACTGCTTCTTAAGATCTTATAACAGTGGTCTTATACAATATTTGCCCTTTTGCAACTGACTAATTTCACTCAGCATAATGCCTTCCAGGTTCCTCCATGTTATGAAATGTTTCACAGATTCCTCACTGTTCTTTATCGATGTGTAGTATTCCATTGTGTGAATATACCATAATTTATCCATTCATCTGTTGATGGGCACCTTGGTTGCTTCCATCTTTTTGCTATTGTAAACAGTGCTGCAATAAACATGGGTGTGCATATATCTGTTCGTGTGAAGGCTGTTATTTCTCTAGGATATATTCCGAGGAGTAGACAATAAATTTTTTAAAAAAATTATTGAAACTTCTACATTCTAGAAAATATGCTAAGCACTTTATATTATCCCATTTAATTATTATCATATATTTACTCCTATTTTATAGTTGAAGAACCTGAGACTCAGAGGTGGCCCAAGGTTACACAGCTGCTTAAATTCACCAGTTAGTCAGCAGCTGATCTGGAATTTGAACCAGGTCAATCTGACATCATAATATGTGTCCACAACCACTTCATTAGGCTCTCTTTGTATATATGCATATAGTATATTCATGTGTGTGTGTGTGTGTGTGTGTGTGTGTGCACGCATGCATGCACATGGTGCAATCAATTACTTAATATGGCCAGTCTAGCCATGGTCTTTGTGACTCAAGTACAATGATTGAGTGGGACTATGCAAATAAGGTATATGGAACCTGTGATGGTTGGGTTTATGTGTCAGCTTGGCTGGGCCATGATTCACAGTATTATGTGGTTGTCTTCCATTTTGTGTGTTGTGATGAAGCAGGATTGGTGTAAGGTGTAAGGTGTCTTGGGTTATAGCCTTGCAGGAGAGTGTGACTCACCCCCACCAACCCTTACTAAAGTTACACCCTTTCCTGGTGTATAGCCTCCATCTAAGATATGTGTGTGCATCCTGGCAAGGCTCTCTCTCTCTGCATCTGGATCCCTCCTCCAGTTCATGATCAGCTGACCTCCCCAGAGGTCTGCTGTCTGACCTGCTAATTCTGGGATTCACCAGCCTGGACAACACCTTGGGCTGGTGGCCCATCATGTGACCTGACTTGCAGCCTTGTGAGCCAGGAGCTTGTGGTCTGAACTGCCAATTTGATTTTGTCAACTCCCGCAGCCACATGGATCAGGAGAAGTGTACACCTGACCCACGAATTTGGGACTTCCTAATCTCCACAAGAGCATGGCCATTTCCTTTACACAGTTCATGAGTTCTGTGAGAATGTTGCAGTGAATTAGGGAACCCAGAGATGGGAGGGAATGTATTGAGGGGAGAGGGAGTAGTTGATGTTAGAGATGATGGAGTGGTAGAGCAGCTTGGAAAAGTTGGAAATTTGTAACATCTTTAACTTCTGCCTCATAAGAACCATCTTTGTGCTTATTCTTACAAAAGAAATTATTTGTTTAGCGTGTTAACAAATAACTAATTTTCCAGTTAACCCAAACTTACATGGGACCAATCAGCTTATGGTTCTTTAAACCAAGACCTTTTGTTGAAATTGTGTCAGCTTGCTGTAATTGCAGGAAAGGATCTTTGTGGAAATAAATATGATAACATGGAAAATACCTAGGAAAATGTTTATATTAGGCTCCCTATTTAAAGCAAAAACTCTATTTCTTCCTTAAAGTAAATTGACCTTATGAGAGTTAGAAACCAGTGTTGCCAAACATCATTCCTCATAAGGAATCCATGGCTCCCTATTCTTTCCCATGAACAAGTACTTGGTAAGGGCCCCTCCCCTTGCCACCACTGTCAATACCTTAAGCCCTCACCAACTCTCGTGCAAGCCATTTAACCTATCAACCTTAACATTCCAAAGGTAAAATGAAAAAAACATTAGTACCACACTGGGTTTTTATGATGATCAAAAGAAGTATGTAATTAGAGTTTTATACAAAATAAAGTTACCCTCATTATTACTGCAAGAAAAATAAAAATCATCACAACTGAACCAATAAGCAACATCATCATAAATGGAGAAAGGATTGAAGTTGTAAAGAGTTTCATTTTACTTGGATCCACATTCAATATCCATGGAAGTAGCAGTCAAGAAAACAAGCAGTGCAGAGGCAGAGCCAACATAGTGCTATAGACAGAACCACCATGTCTCCCTCTGCAGCAAAGACTGAAAAAACTAAGTAAAACATAAAATGTCAATCCTGGAAGCCTAAGTACCAAATAAAGAAATAAAGAACTCGACCAAGCACTGAATGGAATAAGAAACTGACAAAGAACAAAGAATGAAGAGAGCTATAGGGCAGAGGTCCCACACCAACTAACTTTCTTGGGCTACAGCCACCAAGGACAGGGAGTACGGGAAGGCAAGTCCACAGAGCTCCCAGCAGAAGATAGAGCACCCAGTAACCAGGGATACATACTTTCCCACCTATCCTTCTTCTGTCTATGAGGCCTCCACTGCTTGCCCATGGGCCACAGTTGCTTAGGCAGAGACACAGAGCCCAC
This sequence comes from Elephas maximus indicus, assembly GCF_024166365.1. NCBI lineage: Eukaryota > Metazoa > Chordata > Mammalia > Proboscidea > Elephantidae > Elephas > Elephas maximus. The sequence continues at coordinate 48,414,712 of NC_064820.1, read as the reverse complement.
TGCCACTGGGGTCCGCCCTGCCTCCACCAGCCAGCCCCTCCAGTACCATTTTTTTTGTTTTTTGATACTTCTTTCTTTTTTTTTTTTTTTTTGGCTTTTGTTGTTGTTGTTGCTTCTCTTTCTCCCTTCCTTCCCTTCCTTTCTCCCACCCAGCTAGCTCCATGTGCCATCCCTTCCCCTTCTTGACAGGCTCTAATTTTTTGGTTTGTTTGCTTTGTTCTTTTTTTGTTTTGATTTTTTTCCTTTGTTTTTTGGGACTTTTTTTATTGCTCCTCTCTCTCTCTCTCTCTCGCTTCGTTCCTTCCTTTCTTTCTTTTGTCCCACCCAGCTAGTCTCACGTACCATCCTCTCCCCTTCTTGATGTGATTTTTTGGTTTGTTTGCTTTTTTCTTTTTCTTTTCTGTTTCTTCTCTCTCTCCTTTTCCTTTCCCTTCTCCCACACCCCCAGCCCTATGCACTGCCCTCGCCTTTTCTGGAGGGGCCATCCTGACAGCTCGATTGGAGAGTCCCTAAGCATGGCCTCCCTTGGTCTGTGCTGCTGTCACGACTGGCTCCCTCAGTGCCACTTTATTTATTGCTTGTTTTTCTCTCTCGTTTTTTTGTTATTGTTTCTTCTCTCTCTCTCTCCCTTCTTTCCTTCCTTTCTCCCATCCACCAGCTCCATGCACCGCCACCAGCTTCTCAGTGGGTTGTGCATGTGATTGAAGTTACAGAACAGGAGGAGAAAATGGAAAACACAGAGAATCACTGAAGATATGCTAACAGAAATCTTCCTTCATATCATGAAAAATGAAAAGCTGACTGGCATGGATTAAATTATCCCACAAAAACATGTGTCAACTTGGTTAGACCATGATTCTCAGTATTGTGTGGTTGTCCTCCATTTTGTGATTGTAATTTTATGTTAAAGAGGATTAGGGTGGGATTGTAACAGCTTAACCCAGGTCATATCCCTCATCCAACATACGGGGAATTTCCCTGGGGTGTGGCCTGGACCACCTTTTATCTCTCACGAGATAAAAAGGAAAGAGAAGTGAGCAGAGAGGGGGGACTTCATACCACCAAGAAAGCAGTGCTAGAAGCAAAGCTCATTCTTTGGGCCTGAGGTTCCTGTACTGAGATGCTCCCAGGAAAAGGGATGACTGATGACAAGGACCTTCCTCCAGAGCCAACAGAGAAAGAAAGCCTTCCCCTAGAGCCGGTGCTCTGAGTTCAGATTTATAGTCTACTGGACTGTGAGAGAACAAACTTCTCTTTGTTAAAACCATCCACTTGTGGTATTTCTGTTACAGCAGCACTAGATGATTAAGACAGAATTTGGTATCGGGAGTGGAGTACTGCTCTAACAGATATCTAAAATGTGGATGTGGTTTTAAAACTGTAAATGGATAGAAGACTCAGAAGGAAGTGAGGAAAACTGTTAATACTGGAGAAGGCACAGATGGTGAGAAAGAACAGCAGAGGATAGGCAGCAGCAGAACCAGAAGACCAACACCAGGCAGCGCTGGAACCAACCCATGGAGTGAGGGAGATGAGTGCCTGTGCACAGGAGGCTTCGTGGTGGAGTTGGGTGCCTCCAGACACTTATCAGTGGAACTAGGCTTGCTGACCCACAGAGCAAGAGAGCTGAGTGCCTGTGCGCAGGAGACTTCCTGGCGGAGTGAAGTGCCTCCAGGCACTTATCAGTGGCACTACAGAGCTTTGGAACACTTGCCCTAGCAAGACAGATGAGGGCATAAGGCCCGAGAAGCCAAGAAGCCAAGAAGCCAAGAAACCAGGAAGCAGAAGCTAAAGAGACAAGGACACAAGAAGATGAGCTGCCTCAGTCTTAAAAGGTATGGCCATGACCTCAGAGGTTTCAAAGGGTGGAGCCATGGCCTCTGGTGTTTCTAAGAGTGGAGTCGCCACTCAGATGGACTAGGAGAATGGTGTGCCTAAAGATGAGAGAGCAAAGTTGCCATCCCAGTGGACCTGGAAGACAGAGCCGAAACCTAGGGCCAAGAGGCCTCCACTCAGAATCTGGAGACTGTGGCCAATCCTAGAGTGTGGGGTGCAGGGCTATTGTGGAAATGGTCTCAGAGAACAGAGAATTATTTTCAAAGCCTTGAGGGCTAATGTAATGTGTTCTCCTGACTTGCTTGGTGCTTGTTAAGTCTTCTTTCCCTCCAGTTTCTCTTATTTGTAATGTCAATGTCTGCTTGTGCTTGCCTGTTCTACCATTGTACTTTGGAAGCAGGTAACTTTTGTTTTAGATTTCACAGATGAGGAAGAATTTTTGGGTTTTGGACCTGGAGCTGATTTAAGACTTTTGCTATGATATGATGAGGTGAATGTGTTTTACATGTGGCAAGAAGATGAATTTCTGGGGGCCAAAGCATGGAGTGTCATGGATTGAATTGTGTCCCCCCAAAATATGTGTCGACTTGGTTAGGCCATGATTCCCAGTATTGTGTGGTTGTGCTCGATGTCGTGATTGTAACTTCACGTTAAAGTAGATAAGGGTGGGATTTTAACACCCTTACCCAGGTCACATCCATGATCCAATGTAAAGGGAATTTCCCTGGGGTGTGGCTTACACCACCTTTTATCTCTCAAGAAATAAAAAGGAAAGGGAAGCAAGCAGAAAGAGGAGATCTCATACCAAGAAGGAAGTAGTGCCAGAAAGAGCACATACTTTGGACCTGAGGTTCCTGTGCTGAAATGCTCCCACACCAAGGGAAAACTGATGACAAGGACCTTCCTGCATAGCTAACAGAGAAAGAAACCCTTCCCCTGAACTCTGACTTCTAGCCTACTAGACTGTGAGAGAATAAACTTCTTTTTGTTAAAGCCATCCACTTGTGGTATTTTTGTTATAGCCCCACTAGATGACCAAGACACTGACTATCCAAGTAGCTCAATGAACTCCATGTAGGATAGAACCCAAAAGAAAAACAAGACATATCTTAATCACACTCACTAAAACCAAAGACAAAGAAAGAATCCTGGGAGCAGCTTGAGAAAAACAAAAAGTCATATAAAAAGGGGAAACAATAAGACTAAGCTCTGATTACTTGGCAGAAACCATGCAGGCAAGAAGGCAATGGGATGATGCACTCAAAATCTTGAAAGAAAAAAGCTGCCAAACAAGAATTATATATCCTGCAAAACTCTTGCTTAAATGTGATGGCAATATTAGGACATTTCCAGGTAAACAGAACTTAAGGAAATACGTAAAAACAAAACCAAATGCATTGCACTGGGAAAATCAGCTATAAGAGATCTCTGTAAAGTTTTAAAAACTAAAGATGTCACCCTGAGGAATAAGGTGTGCCTGACCCAAGCCATGGTGTTTTTAATCACTTCGTATGCATGCTGGACAATGAATAAGGAAAACCAAAGAAGAATTGACGGCTTTGAATTGTGGTGTTGGTGAAGAATATTGAATATACCATGGACCGCCAAAAGAACGAACAAATCTGTTTTGGAAGAAGTATACCCAGAATGTTCCTTGGAAGCAGGATGGTGAGACTGCATCTCACCAACTTTGGATATGTTGTCAGGAGGGATCAGTCCCTGCAGAAGGACATCATGCTTGGTAGAGGGTCAGCAAAAAAAAGGAAGAACCTCAATGAGATAGACTGACACAATGGCCATAACAATGGGTTCCAGCATAGCAACAATTGCGAGGATGGTGCAGGACTAGGCAGTACTTTGTTCTGTTGTGCATAGGGTCACTATGAGTCGGAACCTACTCAACCATACCTAACAATAACAACGGCAAACCAAACTTACAAGAATTATTAAAGGAAACCAATGACATCAGACAACAACCTAAATCTAGCCCATTAGACAGCATCAGCCAGATACCAACCTAGATAATGAACTCTCAAGGATGAAATAAAACTAAAAAATTTACAGCAGGGAACCAGAGACATCAATATGTAAATGACAACGTCAGAACAGTAAAAGAGGGACTAAACAGTGTAGGTATAAAACTTTTTAATGGAAAGGGAGTCAAGGTGTTATCAAGTAAAAACGACTGGCTTAAACTTAGGAATATAGGGGTAAATTTCAAGGTAAACACAAAGAAAGTTAATAAACCTACTCATTAAAATAAAGAAGAAAAAGATAAAGTCTCAGTAAACACAAAATCAACAAAAACAAAAAAATACACAAACTGAAGAAATTCAGCACAGAACAGTAAGAGGAACAAAGAAAACAGCACCACTAAAAAAAAGCACTACAAAATGACAGCAATAAACTCACACCTAACAATAATCACACTGACTATAAATGTCTTAAATGCACCAATAGAGAGTGACAGAATGTATAAAAAAAACAGGACCTATCAATATGCTGTCTACAGGAAACACACCTTAGAGACAAAGACATAAATTTATTAAAAATCAAAGGATGAAAAAATATATATCAAGCAAACACGCACCAAAAAAGAGCAGGAGTGGCAATACTAATCTCAGATAAAATAGACTTTAAAACAAAATCCACCATAAAAGGCACAGAAGACATTATATTTTGATTAAAGGACAATGCACCATGAAGGCATAATCGTACTAAATATCTACACACCCAATACAGGGCTACAAAATACATTAAAAAAAAAAAAACTCTTAACAAAACTGAAAAGAGAAACTGACAGTTCCACAATATTAGTAGAAGACTTCAGCACACCACTCTCAGTAAAGGGCAGACCACCTAGAAAGAAACTCAACAATGATACAGAAGATCTAAAGGCCACAATCAACCAACTTGAACTCATGGACATATATAGAACACTCCACCCAACAACTGCAAAGTACACATTCTTTCCCAACACACATGGAATATTCTCCAGAATAGGCCACATCTTAGGTCACAAAGCAACCCTCAACAAAATTCAGAACATTGATATAACACAAAGTATCTTCTGTGATCACAATGCCATCAAAGTAGAAATTAATAACAGGAAGAGCAAGGAAAAAAAATCAAATACATGGAAAATGAAAATACTCTACTTAAAAACCACTGAGTAATAGAAGAAATCAAAGATGGAATCAAAAAATTCCTAGAATCAAACAAGAATGAAAACACATCATACCAAAACCTTTGGGACACAACAAAGGCAGGGCTAAGAGGTCAATTTATAGCAATAGTTGCACACATCAAAAAAGAAGAAAGGAACAAAATCAAAACATTAGCTACACAGTTTAAACAAATAGAAAAAGAACAGCAAAAGAAACCCACAACCACCAAAAGAAAGGAAATAATAAAGATTAGAGCAGAAATAAATAAAACAGAGAATGGAAAAACAATAGAAAAACTCAATAAAACCAAAAGCTGGTTCTTTGAAAGGATCAGCAAAATTGACAAACCATTGGCCAAATTGACAAAAAAAAAAAAAAAAAAAAGAAAGAAAGAAAGGATACAAATAACCCAAATAAGAAATGAAATGGGAGACATTACAACAGACCCAGCTGAAATAAAAAGGATCATAATACAGTACTATGAAAAACTATACTCCAACAGATTTAAAAACCTGGAGGAAATAGACAAATTTCTAGAAACACAATACCTACCCAAACTAACACAAACCAAAGTTGAAAATCTGAACAGATTCATAACAAGAGAAGAGATTGAAAAGGTAATAATAATAAACTCCCACCAAAAAAAGCCCCAGCCCAGATGTCTTCTCTGGAGAATTCTACCAAACATTCAGAGAAGAGCTTACACCAGTACTACTCAAACTATTTCAGAAAACAGAAAAGGACAGGATACTTCCGAATTCATTCTAGGAAGCCAGTATAACCCGGATACCAAAACCAGGCAAAGACACCACAAAAAAAAAAAAAAAAAAAAAAAATTACAGACCAATATCTCTCATGAATATAGATAACAGAAATTCTTAACAGAATTCTAGCCAATAGAATTCAGCATCATATTAAAAACAATAATAATAATACACCATAAACAAGTGGGATTCATACCAGGTATGCAACGTTCAACATTAGAAAATCAATCAACACAATGCACCACATAAATAAAATAATCACATGATCATCTCAATCAACAAAGGGAACACATTTGACGGAAGTCCAACATCCATTCCTGGTTTAAAAAAAAAAACTCTCAATAAAGTAGGTACAGAAGGGGAATTATCCAACATAATAAAGGACATGTATACAAAATCAACAGCCAACATCATTCTTAATGGAGAGAGGCTGAATACATTCCCCTTTGACAACAGGAACAAGATAAGGATGCCCTTTATCACCACTCCTATTTAACCTTTTGCTGGAGGTCCTAGCTAGAACTATAAGGCAAGAATAAGAAATAATGGGCATCCAAATTGGTAAGAAAGAAGTTAAACTGTCCCTATTTGTGGATGATATGATACTATACATAGAAAACCCAAAAGGCTCCACAAGAAAACTACTGGAACTAATAGATTCAGCAGAGTAGCAGGATATAAGATAACATACAAACCCAGTTGGATCCCTATACACCAATAAAGAGGACTATGAAAACAAAATCAGGGGAAAAAAAATGCCATATATAATATATAATAGCCCCTAAAAAAATAAAATACTTAGAAATAAATCTAACCAGGCAAGAAAAAACCTATACAAAGAAAACTACAAAACACTACTGGCAAGAAACCAAAAGATACTTATGTAAATGGAAAAACATATCATGCTTGTGGATAGGTAGACTTAACACTGTGAAAATGTCAATTCTACCCAAAGCAATCTACAAATGCAATGCAATCCTGATCCAGATACTGACAGCATTCTTTAAAGAGATGGAAAAAGTAATCATTAACTTGATATGGAAAGGGAAGATGCCCCCGGTAAGTAAAGCACTACCTGACCTCAGAACCTACTATACAGCTATGGAAGTCAAAACAGCCTGGCACTGGTACAATGACAGATATATTGACCAATGGAACAGAATTGTGTAAAACAAACAACAACAACAAAAACCACTGCCATAGAGTCGATTCCTACTCATAGCGACCCCATAGGACAGAGTAGAACTGCCCCATAGAATTTCCAAGGAGCACCTGGAGGATTCGAACTGCCAACCTCTTGGTTAGCAGCCACAGCTCTTAACCACTACGCCACCAGGGTTTCCAAACATCATGTCAATGAGATTATACAGTATGTAGCCTTTTCAGCGACCCTATAGAACAGAGTAGAACTGCCCCCATAAAGTTTCCAAGGAGCGCCTGGTAGATTTGAACTGCCAACTTTTTGGTTAGCAGCCATAGCACTTAACCACTATGCCACCAGGTTTCCAATTGAGTACCTAGATATAAATCCATCCACCTATGGTCACCTGATCTTTGACAAAAGCCCAAAGTCCATCAAATGGGAAAAGATTGTCATTTTAACAAATGGTGCTGGCAAAAATGGCTGTCTATCTGCGAAAAATAAAGCAGGTCCCATATCTCACATCACACACAAAAACTAATTCAAAATGGATGAAAAACCTAAATATAAACCCCAAAACTATAAAGCTCAAAGAAGAAAAAATAGAGACAAATCTAGAGGCCATCCTAATACACGGCATTAACAGGATACAAACCAAAACTAATGATACACAAACACCAGAAGATAAACTAGATAACTGTGATTTTCTGAAAATTAGACATTTATGCTCATCAAAAGAGTGAAAAGGGAACCTACAGATTAGGAAAAAATTTTGGGCTATTACAAATCAGACAAAGGTCTAATCTCTAAAATCTGCAGGAAAATTCAGCACCTCTACAACAAAAAGACAAATCATCCAATTTAAAAAATGGGCAAAGGATATGAACAGACATTTCACCAAAGAAGACAGTCAAGGGCTAACAGACACATGAGGAAATGGTCGTGATCACTAGCCATTCAAAAACCCAAAAGCAAACCCACTGCCGTCTAGTCGATTCCAACTCATAGTGACCCCACAAGACAGAGTAGAACTGCCCCATAGAGTTTCCAGGAAGTGTCTGGTGAATTTGAACTGCTGACCTTTTGGTTAGCAGCTGTAGCACTTAAACACCATGCCACCAGGGTTTCCAAACTACACGTCCAACGTGGGGCTCGAACTCATGACCCTGAGATTAAGAGTCTCATGCTCTACCAACTGAGCTAGTCAGCCATTAGAGAAATGCAAATCAAAACCACAATGAGATACCATCTCACCCCGAAATTACTGGCACAAAACAAACAAAAAGAAACAGAAAATAACAAGTGTTGGAGATGTTTCGAGGAGATTGAAACTCTTTTTTTTTTTTTTTTTAATAATTTTTATTGTGCTTGAAGTGAAAGTTTACAAATAAGTCGGTCTCTCATATAAAAACTTATATACACCTTGCTATATACTCCTAATTGCTCTCCCCCTTATGAGACAGCCCGCTCCTTCCCTCCACTCTCTCTTTTTGTATCCGTTCTGCTAGCTTCTAACCCGTTCTGCCCTCTCATATCCCCTCCAGATAGAATATGCCAACATACTCTCAAGTGTCTACTTGATCCAAGAAGCTCATTCTTCTGGTCTCAGGCTGATGTAGTCTCTGGTTTATGTGGCCCTTTCTGTCTCTTGGGCTCGTAATTACTTTGTGTCCTTGGTGTTCTTCATTCTCCTTTGGTCAAGGTGGGTTGAGAACAATTGATGCATCTTAGATGGCTGCTTGCTAGCATTTAAGACCCCAGACACCACTCTCCAAGGTGGGATGCTGAATGTTTTCTTAATAGATTTTATTATGCTAATTGACTTAGATGTCCCCTGAAACCATGGTCCTCAAACCCCCACCCCTGCTATTCTGGCCTTTGAAGCATTTGGTTTATTCAGGAAAGTTCTCTGCTTTTGGTTTAGTCCAATTGTTCTGGATTGTATGGTAGTTCTATTTCTAGCTTTTTATGGAAGTGCCAAATTGATTTCCAAAGTGGTTGTACCATTTTCCATTCCCACCAGTAGTGTATAAGTGTTCCAGTCTCTCCACAACCTCTCCAACATATATTGTTTTGTGTTTTTTGGATTAATGCCAGCTTTGTTGGAGTGAGATGGAATCTCATTGTAGTTTTGATTTGCATTTCTCTAATGGCTAATGATTGTGAGCATTTCCTCATGTATCTGTTAGCTACCTGAGAGTCTTTTTTAGTGAAGTGTCTGTTCATATCTTTTGCCCATTTTTTAACTGGGTTATTTGTCTTTTTGTAGTTGAGTTTTTGCAGTATCATGTAGATTTTAGAGATCAGGTGCTGATTGGAAATGTCATAGCTAAAAACTTTTTCCCAGTCTGTAGGTAATCTTTTTACTCTTTTGGTGAAGTCTTGGATGAGCATAGGTGTTTGATTTTTAGGAGCTCCAAGTTATCTAGTTTTTCTTCTTCATTGTTAGTAATGTTTTGTATACTGTTTATGGCATGTATTAGGGCTCCTACCATTGTCCCTGTTTTTTCTTCCATGATCTTTACCATTTTAGATTTTATATTTAGGTCTTTGATCCATTTTGAGCCCATTTTTGTGCATGTCTTGTTTCATTTTTTGGCAGATGGATATCCAGTTATGCCAGCACCATTTGTTAAACAGACTGTCTTTTCCCCATTTAACTGATTTGGGGCCTTTGTCAAGTATCAACTGCTCATATGTGGATGGATTTATGTCTGGATTCTCAATTCTGTTCCAAGAGATTGGAACACTTATGCATGCTGGTAGGAATGCAAAATGGTACAACCATTTTGGAAAACAATATGAAGATTCCTTAAAAGCCAGAAATAGAAATACCATATGATCTAGCAATTGCTCTCCTAGGAATATATCCTAGAGAAATAAAAGCTGTTACATAAATAGACATATGCACACCCATGTTCATTGCAGCATTGTTCACAATAGCAAAAAATGGAAACAATCTAGGTGCCCATCAACAGATGAATGGATAAACAAACTATGATACATGCACACAATGGAATACTACAAAGCGATAAAGAACAATGATGTATCTTGAAGCATCTCACAACACAGGTAAACCTAGAGGCATCATCCTGAATGAAATAAGTTAATCAGAAAAGGACAAATAGTGTATGCTACCACTACTATAAAAATTCATGAAAAGGTTTACACACAAAAAGAAACAATCTTTGATGGTTACGAAGGAAGGGAGGGATGAGAGGGAAAAACACTAAATAGGCAATAGATAAGTGGTAACTTTGGTGAAGGTTAAGATAGTACACAATACTGGGGAAGACACCACAACTTGTCCAAGACAATGTCATAGAAGCTCCATAGAGACTTCTAAACTCCCTGAGGGACCGAATTACTGGGCTGAGGGCTGTGGGGACCACGGTCTCGGGGAACATCTAGCTGAACTGGATGACACAGTTTATAAAGAAAATGTTCTACATTCTACTTTGGTGAGTAGCGTCTGGGGTCTTAAAAGCTTCTGAGCAGCCATCTAAGATACTTCACTGGTCTCACCCCTTCAGGAGCAAGGGAGAATGAAGAAAACTAAAGACAGAAGAGAAAGATTAGTCCAAAGGACTAATGGACTACGACTACTACAGCCTCTACCAGACTGATTCCAACACAACTTGATGGTGTCCGGCTACCACCACCAAATGCTCTGACAGGGATCACAATAGAGGGCCCTGGACTGAGCTGGAGAGAAATGTAGTACAAAATTCTAATTCACACACACAAAAAGACCAGACCTTACTGCTCTTATAGATACTGAAGAAACCCAGAGTATGGCCCCTGGACACCACTATAGGTCAGTAATGAAGTCACTCCTGAGGTTCACCCTTCAGCAAAAGATTAGATAGGCCTATAAAGCGAAATGAAACTAAATGGGTACACCAGCCCAGGGGCAAGGACTAGAAGGGGAGAGTGTTGACGTGTTGTGTGGTTGGCAACCAATGTCACAAAATAATATGTGTATTCATTGTTTAATGAGAAACTGGTTTACTCTGTCAACCTTAGTCTAAAGTACAATAAGGGGAAAAAAAATCCAAAAATAAAGAAAGAAAGAAATCAAATGACTCATTGCATTGAGCAAATATGCTACAAAAGTTTTCTTTAAAGTATTAAATACTAAAGATGTCACTTAAGGACAAAAGTGCACCTGACTCAAGCCATAGTGTTTTTAATTACTTCATTTGCATGTGCTCCCCTGTGTCTGTCAGTTTGTCATACTGTGGGGGCTTGAGTGTTACTGTGATGCTGGAAGTTATGCCACTGGCATTCAGATACCAGCAGGTTCACCCATGGCAGACAGGTTTCAGCTGAGTTTCCAGACTAAGACAGACTACGAAAAAGGACTTGGCAGTCTACTTCTGAAAAGAATTAGCCAGTGAAAACCTTATGAACATTGTCTTATATAGTGCCAGAAGATGAGCCCCCCCATGTTGGAAGGCACTCAAAACACGACTGGGGAACAGCTGCCTCCTCAAAGTAGAGTCGACCTTGATGACATGGATGGAGTCAAACTTTTGGGACCTTTATTTGCTGTTTTGGCACAATTCAAAATGAAAAAAAAAAAAAAAAACAGCTGAAACATCCATTAATAATTGGAATGTGGAATGTATGAAACGCAAATCTAGGAAAATTAGAAATCGTCAAAAATGAAATGGAACACATAAACATCAATATCCTAGGCATCAGTGAGCTGAAATGAACTGGTATTGGCCATTTTGAATTGGACAATCATATACCCTGGTGGCGTAGTGGTTAAGTGCTACAACTGCTAACCAAGAGGTAGGCTGTTCAAATCCACCAGGCGCTCCTTGGAAACTCTATGGGGGCAGTTCTACTCTGTCCTATACGGTTGCTATGAGTCAGAATCGACTCGACGGCAGTGGGTTTGGTTTGGTTTGGTTTATAGTCTACTATGCCAAGGATGACAACTTGAAGAGGAATGGAGATGCGTTCGATTCATTGTCAAAAAGATTTTGAGATCTATCCTGAAGTACAACACTGTTACTGATAAGATAATATCCATATGTCTACAAGGAAAACCAGTTATTAGGGTAATTATTCAAATTTACACACTGATCACTAAGGCCAAAGATGAAGAAATTGAAGATTTTTACCAGCTTCTGTAGTCTGAAATTGATGGAACATGCAATCAGGATGCACTGATAATTACTGGTGACTGGAATGTGAAAGTTGGAAACAAAGAAGGATCAGTAGTTGGAAAATAGGGCCTTGGTGATAGAAACAATGCCAGAGATTGCATTATGGAATTTTGCAGGACCAACGACTTCATTGCAAATACTTTTTTTCACCAACATAAACAGCGACTATACATATGGGCCTCGCCAGATGGAATATACAGGAACCAAATCAATGACATCTGTGGAAAGAGATGATGGAAAAGCTCAATATCATCAGTCAGAACAAGGCCACTGGCCGACTGTGGAATAGGTAATCAATTGCTCATATGCAAGCTCCAGTTGAAAGTGAAGAAAATTACAAGTCCATGAGAGCCAAAGTACAACACTGAGTATATCCCACCTGAATTTAGAGACCATCTCAAGAATAGACTTCACCTGTTGAATACTAATGACCAAAGACCAGATGAGTTGTTGATTGACATCAAGGACATCATACATGAAGAAAGCAAGAGGCCATTAAAAAGACAGGAAGGAAAGAAAAGACTAAAATGGATGTCAGAAGAGACTCTGAAATTTGCTCTTGAATATTGAGCAGCTAAAGCAAAAGGAAGAAATGATGAGGTAAAAGAACTGAACAGAAAATTTCAAAGAGTGGCTGGAGAAGACAAAGTAAAGCATTATACCGACAAGTGCAAAGAGCTGGAGATAGAAAACCAAAAGGGAAGAACACGCTCGGCATTTCGCAAGCTGAAAGAACTGAAGAAAAAATTTAAGCCTTCTGTTGTAATAGTGAAGGATTCTATGGGTGGAAATATTAAGTGATGCAGGAAACTTCAAAAGAAGGTGGAAGGAATACACAGAACCATTATACCAAAAAGAATTGGTCAATGCCCAACCATTTCAAGAGGTAGCAAATGATCTGGAACTGATGGTACTGAAGGAAGAAGTTGAAGCTGCACTGAAGGCATTGGTGAAAAACAAGGCTCCAGAAATGGACAGAATACCAATTGAGGTGTTTCAACAAACGAATGCAGTGCTGGAAGTGCTCACTCATCTATGCCAAGATATCTGGAAGACAGCTACCTGGCCAACCGACAGGAAGAGATCCATATTTATGCCTATTCCCAAGAAAGGTGATCCAACTGAATGTGAAAATTATCGAACAATATCAGGGTTGTATCATTTCATCATAGTTATTCAATCTGTATGCTGAGCAAATAATCTGAGAAGCTGGAGCGTATGAAGAAGAACGGGGCATCAAGATTGGAGGAAGACTCATTAACAACCTGCATTATGCGGATGACACAACCTTGCTTGCTGTAAGTGCAGAGGACTTGAAGTACTTAGTGGTGAAGATCAAGACCACAGCCTTCAGTATGGATTACACCTCAACATAAATCTTCACAAATGGACCAATAAGCAACATTGTGATAAACAGAGAAAAGATAGAGGTTGTTAAGGATTTCATTTTACTTGAATCCACAATCAACACCCAGTCAAGAAATCAAAAAACACATTGCATTAGGCAAATCTGCTGCAAAGGACCTCTTTAAAGTGTTGAAAAGCAAAGATGTCACCTGGAAGGCTAAGGTGTGCCTGACCCAAGTCATGGTATTTTCAATCGCATCATATACATGTGAAAGCTGGACAATGAATAAGGAAGACCAAAGAAGAATTGATGCCTTTGAATTGTGGTGTTGGCAAAGAATATTGAATATACCATGGACTGCCAAAAGAATGAACAAATCTGTCTTGGAAGAACAACCAGAACGCTCCTTAGAAGCAAGGATGGTGGGACTGCATCTTACATACTTTGGACATGTTATAAGGAGGGATCAGTCCCTGGAAAAGGAAGTTATGCTTGGTAAAGTACAGAGTCAGCGGAAAAAGAAGACCCTCAACTAGATGGATTGACACAGTGGCTGCAACAATGGGCTCAAGCATAACAATGATTGTGAGGATGGCACATGACCGGGCAGTGTTTTGTTCTGTGGTACATAGGGTCACTATGAGTTGGAACGGACTTGATGGCACCTAACAACAACAACAACAACATGTGCATGTGAAAGTTGGACAATGAATAAGGAAGACTGAAGAAGTATTGATGCCTTTGGATTACTGTGTTGGTGAAGAATATTGAATATACCAGGGACTGGCAGAAGAATGCACAAATCTGTCTTGGAAAAGTAGAGTCAGAATGCTCATTAGAAGCAAGCATCAATGGTAAGACTTCATCTCACATAATTTGGGCATGTTATCAGGAGAGACCATTCCCTGGAGAGGGACACTATGCTCTGTAGAGGGTCAGGGAAAAAGAGGAAGACCCTCAATGAGATGAATTGACATAGGCTGCAACAATGGGCACAAGCATAACAACAATCGTGAGGATTGCTCAGGATCAGGCAGTGTTTCATTCTGTCATACATAGGGTTGCTATGAGTCAGAATTGACTCGACAGCACTTAACATTATTCCTTAATGTTATTTAGCATTTGGGTAGAAATTATAATGATTATCTTTAAGAAGAAATGGCCTTAGGCATACAAGTTGAGTATATGGAGGTTTTCCCGATTGAAAGAGGTTAAGACATTTCCTCCAGTAATAATGAAAATATAGCTAGATTTTAGTCTTTAAGACTGCTTTACGTATTATCCATCCCAAGGGCAGAGATTATATGATGACTTCTCAGATTCCTTAGAATTCACACTTTGATGATTTGGACATTTTCCCCATTTTTACATCCCTATCTTTATCTACTTTTCAAGTTATTGAAAAAGCAATTCAGTAGCTCCTTAGGATGGGCCTGCTTTCCATGTATATATGAATGTCAAAAATATTATTATCATAATTGACTGAGAACATTCTGATTGCCATTGTGGATGAGGAGATGTTTCCCCTAAAAAATAAGTGTTAATATTAGAAACTAACACCATTCATTTATTTTCAATGTATTATAACATGTATTTTTATCATGCTTTATATTATTTATTTACATATCTGGTGCCCTCAGAGTATCAAAGTTTTTGAGACCTTGATCAAGTTACTTTACCATACTTATCATTGGTTTCCTCATTTGACAAATAAATGAGTTAAATTATAAGATATCTAAAAAAAGAAAAAAAAAAAAAAAAGAACCCCATTGCCATTGAGTCGATTCTGACTCATAGCAACCCTATAGGACAGAGTAGAACTGCCCCATAGAGTTTCCAAGGAGCGCCTGGTGGATTTGAACTCCTGATCTTTCAGTTAGCAGCCATAGCACTTAACCACTGCACCACCAGGGTTTCTGAGATACCTAAAGTTCCTTCTAACCCTGATACTCTATTACTCTATGAACTTAATTGGAACAAGATATTGGTTTTTCTAGGAGCCCTGTTGGTGCAGTGGTTAAAGCGCTTAGCTGCTAATCAAAAGGTCGGCAGTTTAAACTTACCAGTTCAAACTCAACTGCTTTAAAGGAGAAAGATGTGGCAATCTGCTTCTGCAAAGATTTACAGCCTTGGGCAGTTTTAGGGTTGGCAAAAACCCTGCTGGTGTAGTGGTTAAGTATTATAGCTGCTAACCAAAAGGTGAGCAGTTCAAATCCACCAGGCACTGCCTGGAAACTCTACAGGGCAGTTTTATTCTGTCCTATAGGGTTGCTAAGAGTCGGAATCGACTTGATGGCAGTGGGTTTGGTTTTGGTTTGGTATTGAGTTTTCTCAATTAAAAATGTATGTATGTATATATATATACTGTTTATATTCTTCTCCAGTATTTCAAAGCACAGTTTCATCTTCGTACCAGGCCTCACTACGGGACATTCTGTTACATAAGGAGAGATACTACCTCATCTAAAACATCCTTACAAAAAAACAGAAAAAGAAGAACTTCTTTGCCGTGTCTTTCATAATTAAGCAAGCTTTCAGTTTCAAGTTACTGAGATTTTTAGAAATAACAGTGCAAGAGATAATTTATTGTCTGTCTGTTTGGAGGGTTTTCTTCACACCTTCTGCCTCACTGACTGTTTAGAACATCTTTCCAGATTTTGAAAGAGACTCCTTTTTTTTTGCAAAGACTATGTCCCAGGGGCCTCTTATTCAAGCTGCCTTTACCTGAAAAGCATGGCATTCGTTGCACTGCACCAAAGCTTCTTGGCTCTAAAATCTGTCATCAGCTCCAGGACCTGGAAAAAATGATAAGTTTTTATGTTCCTGTCCTATGCACACGTCATAAGCCTTTGACATTTATTTCTCTTAGGAATCGTTTCATGTCGATGGCAGGAGAAAATGAATTTCAAGCTAATGTATTCAACCCCTACAGTCATAAATCTTTTTTTCATATTGCAGAGTTTTGTGTCTTACTGAAGTATGAAATTTGGAGAGTGCTCTATTTCATGTTATAAGTGCAATTCCTCTTAAAAAGGTAGATTGGCTGCATGTTGACTCAACAAATATTTATTGAATATCTGCTTTGTGCTGGGCCTTGTACTAAGTACTGGAATGCAGAGATCAAAGAAACCCTCCTGGAGTTTCCAAGAGGTCACAATCTAGTGAAGGACAAAGGGGAGTGCATATACATTGTCATAAATGTTATCATAGAGATAAGTTCAGCATAGCTGGGAAGCACACAGAAAAGGCAATCACCAGAGAGAGGCAGAGAAGCTTCTGAAAACAAAGGTGACCTCTGAACTAGGTTCTGAGATGAGTAGATGTTTACCAGACCAGTGATGGAGAACTAGAGCGAGGCAGGCAGAGAGAGCTGTAAGCTCAAAGGACTGAAAGGGAGAACAGCAACAGTTTCGATATAGTTTCATGCTCCTAGAACATCAGGAAAAATAAAAGACTCATTATGTATAGGGAAATGATGATAAGAATGTAAGTTTATTGTTATCAGAAACAATGGATGCCAAAAGACAATGGAATGACATGTTTAATGTGCTGGGGGGAAAATTAGGATTCTATATCCACTGAAACTATTCTTCAAAAATAAAAGTGACATAAAGACATTTTCAGGTAAACAAAAGCTGAGAAAATTTGTTGCCAACAGAACTACATTATCAAAAATGCTATAGAAAATTCTGCATTCTAAAAGGAAGTATTACCAAGATACCCTTTATTTTCTTCTCTACTTTCTGTTCCATCACTGTTTCTCCCTACCTAGAAGATGGGACTTTGAGAATTATTTACCTCCCCCTACTACCTACTGCTTTTTACTACTGCCTACCTACCTACTGCCTACCTTCCACCCCCACATACAGTCTTCCTAACACACTGAATATACTAACTCAATTTAGCATTTTGAGATCTAGTTAGTTACTACGTTTTCCCTAATAAAGTATGGTTTTACTTAGCATTTACAATGGGAATTCTCAGTTACTCTAACACTATCTATCTAGGGTTAACTTACTATTTGGCTCCATTAGAGATCTCTGTTGTGCTTAACCTGGTGTTTACTCAGAGCCATTCTGTATTTTCTTTGGTGGTGCAGGAGAATGACAAGCAAAAGGTTAATAGGCTCTGATTCTTTGCTTATACAATAATATTTTTTCTTTCACCATGAAAGGTTTTGGTATGATGTGTTTTCATTCTCATTTGATTCTAGGAGTTTTGTGATTCTATCTCTGATTTCTTCTATTACCCAGTGGTTTTTAAGCAGGGTGTTATTCGGTTTCCATGTAATTGATTTTTTTTCCTTACTCTTCCTTTGTTAATTCCCACTTTGATGGCATTGTGGTCAGAGAAAATACTTTGTATTCTCTCAATGTTTTGGATTTTGTTGAGGGGTGCTCTGTGACCTAAGATGTGGCCTATTCTGCAGAACGTTCCATGTGTGTTGGAAAAGAATGTGTACTTTTCAGCTGTTGGGTGGAGCATTCTATATACGTCTATGAGGTCAAGTTGGCTGATTGTGCCCTTTAGCTCTTCTGTGTCTTTGCTGAGCTTCTTTCTAGATGTTCTGTCCTTTACCGAGAATGGTGTGTTGAAGTCTCCTACTATTATTGTGGAACTGTCGATTTCTCTTTTCAGTTTTTTTGGAGTTTGTTTTATGCATTTTGGAGCCCTGTCACTGCGTGCATAGATTTTTTTATGGTTGTCTTCATGGATCATCCCTTTTATCATTATATAGTGCCCTTCTTTGTCTTTTATGGTGGATTTTGTTTTAAAGTCTATTTTATCTGAGATTAGTATTGCCACTTCTGCTCTTTTTTTGGTAGTTTGCTTGATATATTTTTTCCCATCCTTTGATTTTTAATAAATTTACATCTTTGTTTCTAACGTGTGTCTCTCGTAGACAACATATTGATGAATCCTGTTTTTTCAATCCATTCTGTCACTCTGTGTCTCTTTATGAGTGCACCTAGGCCATTTACATTCAGTGTAATTATTGATGGATGTGAGTTTATTGCTGTTATTTTGTAGTGTTTTTTTGTGGTGCTAACGTTTTCTTTGTTCCCCTTACTCTCTTGTGCTGAGCTCCTTTTGTTTGTGGACTTCTTCATTTCTTTTGTTTCTGTAGATTTTGTTTTTATTGAGACTTTATGTTTTTCTTCTTTACTTTGATGACGAGGTTTTTTAAGTTTCTTGTGGTTACCTTGAAATTTACCCTTATATTCCTAGGTTTGAACCAGTCTATTATTACTTGGTATTTGCCTTGCCTTCCTCTCCATTAGAAAGTTCTGTGCCTATACAGTTTATTCTCTCTTTTATTGGCGTGGCCTTGTTGTCATTTACAGATTAATCTCTCTGGTTCCCTGCTGCAATTCTTTTGGTTTTGGATAGTCCTTGAGAATTCATTTCCTACACTGGTATCTGGCTGGTACAATATTAAGTTCTAGATTCAGGCTATGGTATGATGTTCTCAGACCAAAGGACTCCCTTTAATAATTCTTGCAAGTTTGGTTTGCTTTTTACATATTCCCTTAATTTCTGTTTATCTGGAAATGTCTCAATTTCACCATCATATTTGAATAAAATTTTGCAGAATATATTATTAGTGGTTGGCAATTTTTTTCATTCAAGGTTTTATATATGTCATCCCATTGCCTTCTTGCCTGCATGGTTTCTGCTGAATAATCAGAGTTTAGTCTTGTTTCTTCTTTGTATGTGACTTTTTGTTTTTCTCAAGCTGCTCTCAGAGTTTTTTTTTTTTTTTGTATTTGGTTTTAGCAAGTGTGATTATGATATGCCTTGGTGTTTTTCTTTAGGGGTCTATCCTATATGGGGTCCTTTGAGCTTCTTGAATGGTCAGCTTTTCATCATTCATGATATTAGGGAAGTTTTCTGTCAGCAATTCTTCAATGATCCTGTGTTTTCTATTTTCTCTCCCTGTTCTGGAACTCCGATCACTTGCAAATTTTTGCTTTTGACTGTATCCCACATAATTCTCAGTGTTTCTTCATTTTTCTTTACTCTTTTTTTTTTTTTTTCCTCAGACAGTTGTATCCAGGTATTTGTCTTCAATTTCAGTGATCCTGTCTGGCATTTTTTCAAACCTGCTCCTCAGCCCTTCTATGACACTGTCCATTTCTGAAATCTTGTTGTTTATCTTTTGAATTTCTAAGTGTTGTTTCTGTGTAATTTCTAGTTGTGAATTTATTTTGGCATATTGTTCCTGTATTATTTTCCTGAATTCTTCCATTTTTTGTCTGTATTTTCCATGAATTTGTCTATTTTTTCCCCATTTTTATCTGCTTTTTCCTTCAACTCTTAGACAGCTCTGAATATCAGAGATTTGAATTCCCTGTCAGGTAGTTCTAATGGCTTTTCTTCTACTGGAAAGTCATCTGGTGTTTTATTTTGAATGCCTAACTGGAACCATTCTGTCCTGATTTTTTATATGTTTTGATATTGTCTGCTGTCTTCAGGACATTCAGTAGTTGTTTTCTTTATTTCTCAGTTGTAGATTTGTTTGTTTCATCTTGGTTTTTTGTTTTTTTTGGCCATGTCTGAGTAGGTGGGCTGTGTATTCTTTATTGTTTGCTCGTCTGTAGTCCGAGTAGTTTTCACCTCCTTGTCCAAATGGCAGGGCCAGTCACTCAGCTATAGTGCACCAGGGCAGGTCCAGGTGAAGAAGAAGGGGTTCAGATGGGTTATTTGTGTCATGTACTAGGGCCAACTGGGTGGGCCAAGAATCAGTGCCAGGCAGGTTCCATTAGGCCATGCCTGTGCTTCTTGGAAGTGTGATGTTCAGCCCACAGTGCAGGTAGGCAGGATAGAGGGTAGAAGTTGTGATGCATGCAGCTAATATGGGTATGGGAAAGAGGTGAGAGAAACGGGAGCCAAAAACAAACAAAGGAAAAAAAAGAGTGCAAAGGGAGCTTGCCATTGGAGTGGAGAGATGAGAAACAGAAATGGAGAAAACAAAAAGGAAAAAAGAAAAAAATAATAACTAGATAAAAATTTGGAAAAAAGAAAAGCCCCCAGGGCTTCCACCAGTGCAGCTTCAAAGACTGGGGAAGTGTCCCAGACTGCCCAGTATGTTCTGGCTAGAGGGGGTATAGAAGTCACACTGTACCAGGTATTCAGGAGAAAGCAAAAGAAGGTAAATATAGACAGACAAGAACTGAGAAATGAAGAGACAGGAAGGGAAAAAGAGAGAAGAAAAACAAAAGAAAGATAGAAAGAAAAGAAATGCCCCCAGGGATTCCACCTACATGGCTGAGCAGATTGGGGGAGTGGCTCCTAAGCCGCGCACTGCAACCTGGCTAGAAGGGGCTCCCACGTGCAAAAAAGAGAAAGAAAACGAACAAAACAGAACAAAGCAAAACAAAACAAGAAAAAAAAAGCCCCAGGGATCCCACCAGCATGGTGTCGCTGGCCAGGGGAGTGGTTTCCCAGTCAAGCCAAGCTTTACAGCTTTTCAAGAAGAAGCAAAGATGGCACATGGAGTCAGAAAGGAAGGGGAGGCAGTGGGAGGCATGGAAGAAACCAAAAGAGAGAGAAAAAAACAATACCAGCTCAGGGACCTGGCCAGTGTGGGCAGGGTGAAACCAAGAGGTCTAGGGCAGAAGCAGTTGCCTCCTGGCCAAGAGACTGCAGCTGTTATGAAGCAGAGGAGGCCAAAGGGGGAGGGAGAGAGAAGGGTGGGTTTTAGGAAAGCATATATCACTCATTACTGGGTGCTCTGTCTCCTGCTGTGAACTTCATGAAGCCACTTTCCCAATCTGCGATATGGTTGTCCGCCGATCTGCGATGTGGGTTGGGTGAATCCAAGCAGAAAGAACGCTGCACTGCCCAGCCCCCCAAGCCACTCCAGCCAGCCAAGAAGTTCAGAGGTAGAGCAGCAGAGAGAGCATGGGGGTGGGAAAGCATGTATCACTGGTTACTGGGTGTTCTGTCTCCCACTGGGAGCTCCATGAAGCTGGTTTCCCATGCTGCCTGTCAGCCAATCTCTGACAGCAGTCCAAGATGGTGAATCCTTGCTGCGTTAGCTGATAAGGAACCTCTGCACATATCTCTCCTTGCTCTCTGTCCTCTATCAGTTTCTTATGCCATTTGGAGTTTGGCTGAGCTCTTTATCTCTTCTTTGACACTTCAGGTTCCAGAGTTGATGTTTGTCTCTGTTTTACTTAGTTTTTCAGGTCTTTGCTGTGGAGGGACAGCATGGTGCTTCTGTCTATGGTGCCATGTTGGCTGAAAGTCTCTTTCACCATGAAAGGGAAATGAAATTTTGGGCAACTACAAGATTCTTCATCTAAATCATTTCCTCTCTATTGTATGTAGATGTTATTTCACCATTTTCTAGCTTGTAGACATGTTCAGTATTTGCCTTTATGAATTTTTTTTTTTTCTGTATGGAAGTTTTTAAAATTTCTTTTTACTCTCGGAATGCAATAATTTTTCCAAGTTGTGTCTAGGTGTGTGTTTCCTTTCTCATTACATTATCTGGTATTAAGGGAGCTTTATCAATTTGACATTCATCATCAAATAGAATATTTCAAAATCTATCCTGAAGTACAATGCTATCAGTAATAGATAATATCTATTACATCTGGATTACATATATCTATGCCTATAAGGAAGACCAGTTAATATGACTGTTATCCAAATTTACACACCAACCACTAAGGACAAATGAAGAACCTGAAGATTTTTACAAAATCCTGCAGTCTGAAATTTATCAAACACACAATCAAGATGTGTTGGTGATTACAGGTGATTGGAATCCAAAATTGGGAAGAAAGAAGAAGGATCAGCAGGTGGAAAATATGGCCTTGGTGATAGAAATAACAATGGACAGCTCATGATAGAATTTTGCAAGACCAACAACTTATTTACTGCAAATGCCTTTTTTTCAATAACAAATAGCAACTGTACACATGGACCTCAGCAGATGGAATACACAAGGAACAAATTGACTGCATCTGTGGAGACGATGCAGAAGCTCAATATCATCAGTCAGAACAAAGCCAGGGGCCAACTGCGGAACAGACCATCAATTGCTCATATGCAAGTTCAAGTTGAAGCTGAAGAAAACCAAAACAAATCCGTGACAGCCAAAGTACAATCTTGAGTATGTCCCACCTGAATTTGAAGACCACCTCAAGAATAGATTAGATGCATCGAGCACTAATGACTGAAGACCACACCAGTTGTTGGTGACATCAAGGACATCACACATGAAAAAAGCAAAAGGTCTTTAAAAAGGCAGGAAAGAAAGAAAAGAACAAAATGGATGTCAGAAGAGACTCTGAAACTTGCTCTTCAATGTGGAGTAGCTAAAGCAAACTGAAGACATGATGAGGTAAAAGAGCTGAACAGGAGATTTCAAAGAGCAACTAAACTTTGCACATTATAATGAAATGTGCAAAGACCTGGAATTAGAACATCAAAAGAGAAGAACATGTTTGGCATTTCTCAAGCTGAAAGAACTGAGGAAAAAATTCAAGCCTCAAATTGCAATATGGAAGGATTCTGTGGGCAAAAAATTGAACAATGCAGGAACCATCAAAAGAAGATGGAAGGAATACAAAGAGTCACTGTACCAAAAAGAATTTGTTTATGTTCAGCCATTTCAGGAGGTAGCATATGGTCAAGAACAGATGGTACTAGAAGAAGTCCATGCTTCACTGAAAACACTGGTGAAAAACTAGACTCCAGGAATTAATGGAATACCAATTGAGATATTTCAACAAATGGATGCAGCCCTGGAAGTGCTCATTCATCAATGAGAAGAAATTTGGAAGATAGCTACCTGGCCAATTAACTGGAAGAGATCCATATTAGTACCCATTCCAAAGAAAGGTGATCCAAAACATGGTGAAATTATCAAACAATGTCATTGATATCACAAGTAAAATTTTGCAGGTCTTTCAATGGTGGTTGCAGGAATATATCCATAGGAAACTGCCAGAAATTCAAGCCGGACTCAGAAGAAGACATGGAACAAGGGATATCATTGCTGATGTCAGATGGATGTTGGATGAAAGCAGAGAATACCAGAAACATGTTTACCTGTGTTTCATTGACTATACAAAGGCATTCGACTGTGCAGATCATAACAAATTATGGACAACACAGACTGGATAAATATGGTGAAAGGATACAACCTTGACACACACCTTTCCTGACTATAAACCAAGCAGTATTCCCTTGTTCTGTTTTAACAACTGCCTCTTGGTATATGTACAAGTTCCCCATGAACACAATTAAGTGTTCTGGAATTCCCATTCTTCACAATGTTATCCATAATTTTTTATAATCCACACAGTCAAAAGCCTTTGCATCATCAATAACATATGGGTAAACATCTTTCTGATATTCTCTGTTTCAGACAAGATCCATCTGACATCAGCAGTGATATCCCTTGTTTTACTTCTCTTCTGAATCCGTTTTGAATTTCTGGCTGTTTGCTGTCAATGTACTGTTGTAACCAATTTTGAATGATCTTCAGCAAAATTTTACTTGTGTGTGATATTAATGATAATGTTCGATAATTTTCCCATTCTGTTGGGTCACCTTTCTTTGGAATGGGTACTAATATGGATCTCTTCCAGTTTATTGGCCAGGTAGCTGTCTTCCAAATTTCTTCGCATTGATGAATGAGCACTTCCAGGGCTGCATCCATTTATTGAAATATCTCAATTGGTATTCTGTCAATTCCTGGAGCCCTGTTTTTTGCCAATGTCTGCAGCTTGGACCTCTCCCTTCAGTACCATCTGTTCTTGATCATATGCTACCTCCTGAAATGGTTGAACATTGGCTTTTTTTTTTTTTTTTGATACAGTGGCTCTTGGACATTGACCAGTTCTTTTTGGTACAGTGACTCCATGTATTTCTTCCATCTTCTTTTGATGCTTCCTGCGTTGTTTAATATTTTCCCCATAGAATCCTTCAATATTGCAACTTGAGACTTGAATTTTTTTCTTCAGTTCTTTCGGCTTGAGCAATGCAGAGTGTGTTCTTCCCTTTTGGTGTTCTAACTCCATGTCTTTGCACATGTCATTATAATACTTTACTTTCTTCTCGAGCTGCTCTTTGAAATCTTCTGTTCAACTCTTTTACTTCATCATTTCTTCTTTTTGCTTTAGCTACTCTACATTAACAGCAAGTTTCAGAGCCTTTTCAGACATCCATTTTGGTCTTTTCTTTCTTTCTTGTCTTTTTAATGACCGCTTGCTTTCTTTTCATGTATGAAGTGCTTGATGTCATTCCACAACTCATCTGGTCTTCAGTCATTAGTGCTCAATGTGTCAAATCTATACTTGAGATGCTCTTTAAATTCAGGTGGGGTATACTCAAGGTCGTACTTTGGCTCTCATGGATTTGTTTTAATTTTCTTCAGCTTCAAATTGAACTTACGTATGAACAATTGATCTGTTCCACAGTTGGCCCCTGGCTTGTTCTGACTGATGATATTAAGTTTTTCCATTGTCTATTTCCACAGATGTAGTCAATTTGATGCCTGGGTATTCCATCTGTCAAGGTCCACATGAAAAGTCACCATTTAAGTTGTTAAAAAAAGCTTTTTGCAATGAACAAGGCGTTGGTCATGCAAAATTCTGACATGTGATCTCCAGTGTCATTTCTATCACCAAGGCCGTATTTTCCAAGTACCAATCCTTCTTCTTTGTTTCCAACTTTTGCATTCCAATCCCCAGTAATTATCAATGCATCTTGATTCATGTTTAATCAATTTCAGATTTCAGCAGTGTGTAAAAATTCAATTCAACTTCAATCTCTATGCTGAGCAAATAATCCAAGAATCTGGACTATATGCAGAAGAATGTGGCATCAGAATTGGAGGAAGACTTATTAACTACCTGCTATATGCAGATGACACAACCTTGCTTGCTGAAACTAAGAGAACTTGAAGGACTTACTGATGAAGATCAAAGACTACAGCCTTCAGTATGGATTACACCTCAACATAAAGAAAACAAAAATCCTCACAACTGGACCAACAAACAACATCATGATAAACATAGAAAATATTGAAGTTGTCAAATATTTCATTTTACTTGGATCCACAATCAATGCCCAGGGAAACAGCAGTGAAGAAATCAAAACACATGTTGCATTGGGCAAATTTTCTATAAAAGATCTATTTAAAGTGTTGAAAAGCAAAGATATCACCTTGAATACTAAGGTATAGCTGACCCAAGCCATGGTATTTTCAATCACCTCATATGCATGCAAAAGCTAGACTACAAATAAGGAAGACTGAAGAAGAATTGATGACTTTGAATTACGGTGAGGGAGAAGAATACTGAATATACCATGGACTGCCAGGAGAATGCACAACTCTGCCTTGGAAGAATAAGAGCTAGAGATGCTAACAAATATAAAAATTAAAAATAGCTTAGGGGAGGTGGGGCCAAGATGGCTGACTAGGTAGAAGCTACCTCAGATCCCTCTTGCAACAAAGACTCGGAAAAGCAAGCGAATCGATCACATACATGACAATCTACAAACCCTGACCATCAAACACAGAACTAAAGAGTTGACCTGAGCGACAGAGACTGAGAACAAACAACCACGGGGAAACAGCGACTGTTTTCGGAGCCTGGAGCAAGCGTCCCAGTCAGGAAACCTTGGTGCTGGGCTTTGGACTGGGCGCAGGGGAGCTGAGCACGGCATCCTGAGACAGCGCAAAAGTGGGGTACAGCCCTAGCCCCCTGAACTGACCTTGGGGGAAGCACAGCCAGTGCACGCAGGCAGTGCAGCGACGCGGCTGACAGGAGGAGAAGTCACCGGGAGGCAGCGACTGGTTTTGGAGCTGGGAGTGCGGCATCCCAGCTGGGGGAACCTTGGCGCTGGGCTTTGGACTGGGAGCGGAGGAACTAATCACTGCTTCTGAGACAGCTCAAGCACGGGACTCGGGCCTGACCCTCAGGGGCAATCTCTACCCAGCCAGTGCACACAGTCGATGCGCCCCTCAGGAATCTCAGATAAGACACTCATTCCAAGCAAGATAAGTAACTTCGTCTATATTCTGGGGTGCTACTCCCTCCTATTTATCTGAACCCTCCCCTCCCCTTCCCAGGCAGCTTCATTAACATTGGAATTTCCTGAGCCAGAGGGAGAACTGCTCTGCGCTTTTTCTTTTCTTTCTTTCTTTCTTTTTTTTTTTTTTTGTTCTTTTCCTAACCCATTCTTCTGGCCTGAGAGAAGCAACCACAAAAACAACAGGGACCAAAAATCCTTCCCTAATTGAACTAAAAACACAGAACCAGCTCCAGCCAAGCATATGTGATCCACAGTCTCGGGCTTTCATCCCTACAGGGAACAAGGTGGCTATTATAATGCAAAGGCATTTCTGATAGGGACCTGACTGCATTTTTTTTTTTTTTAGTGGATTTACTGGAAAGACAAGTTTCCCAGGTCTGATATCTCTGCATATTCAACAGAGCCCTCACTGACCTGCAACAGGGAACTGAGGGCTGAAGCTCCCCCCAGACCACCTAGCCTCCTGCCTTAGGGGTCTAAGGAGGGTGACACCTACCAATCTGTACAGGTACTTGCATTGGGGGCCTAAGGTACAGCCACAGAGCCCACCCACCAAGGTACTTTAGGAATAGAGACACACCAACCTCACTGACACCTGGGGGAAGCCTGTCGGCATCCTGACCCCCCTGGAGTGTGAACCCCAGCTGCTACTAGAATCTGGTGCACACAACTATCACCACTACTTCTCAAGGTGCATAGGTGACAGTGTACATCACACACTTGATGACCCAAAACCAGATTCTACTCAAGAATAGTGAATGGACTCAGGCTTATAAATCTGGTAACAGCCCAAACCAGCTGGTAATAGGACATAAGTGACTCAAGGGCTACAACAATCAAGACAGCACAATCTAGTAGCCCATCTATGTATATGAAAGAAAACAAAATAAGACTCAGCGAGCAAATATAAAATAAATCATTACAATATCTTAGTGATGGCTTGGAGACAGCAGTCGGTATCAAACCACATAAAGAAGCAGACCATGATTGCTTCTACAACTCCCCAAACTAAAGAATCAAAATCTTTCCCAGATGAAGATACAATCCTGGAATTATCAGATACAGAATATAAAAAACGAATTTACAGAATGCTTCAAGACATCAGGGATGACCTCAGAAATGCAATAAGGCAATCTACAGAAAAAGCCAAGGAACACACTGATAAAGCAGTTGAAGAACTCAAAAAGATTATCCAAGAACATAGTGGAAAAATTAATAAGTTACAAGCATCCATGGAGAGACAGCATTCAGAAATCCAAAAGATGAACAACAAAATTACAGAATTAGACAACGCAATAGGAACTCAGAGGAGCAGACTCGAGCAATTAGAATGCAGAGTTGGAAATCTGGAGGACCAGGGAATTGACACCAACATAGCTGAAAAAAAAAAAAAAACAGGTAAAAGAATTAAAAAAAATGAAGAAACCCTAAGAATCATGTGGGACTCTATCAAGAAGAATAACTTGCATGTGATTGGAGTCCCAGAACAGGGAGAGATATCAGAAAACACAGAGAGAATAGCTGAAGATCTGTTGGCAGAAAACTTCCCTGACATCATGAAAGATGAAAGGATATCTATCCAAGATGCTCATCGAACCCCATTTAAGATTGATCCAAAAAGAAAATCACCAAGACATATTATCATCAAACTTGCCAAAACCAAAGATAAAGAGAAAATTTTAAAAGCAGCCAGGGATAAAAGAAAGGTCTCCTACAAAGGAGAATCAATAAGAATTCAGACTACTCAGCGAACCATGCAGGCAAGAAGGCAATGGGATGACATATACAAAGCACTGAAGGAGAAAAACTGCCAGCCAAGGATCATATATCCAGCAAAACTCTCTCTCAAATATGAAGGCAAAATTAAGACACTTCCAGATAAACACAAGCTTAGAGAATTTGCAAAAACCAAACCAAAGCTATAAGAAATACTAAAGGAAATTGGTCAGAAAACCAATAATATCAGATACCAGCACAACACAAGGTCACAGAACAGAGCATCCTGATTTCAACTCAAATAGGGAAATCACATAAACAAATTAAGATTAATTAAAAAAAAAAATGCTGAAAACAGGGAATCAGTGAAGTCAATAGTAAAAGATCACAATAATCAAAAAGGGGGACTAAATACAGGTGGCATAGAACTGCCAGATGGAGAGGGATACAAGGCGATATAGGACATTACCAGTTAGGTTTTTACTTAGAAAAATAGGGGTAAATATTAAGGTAACCACACAGAGGTATAACAACTCCATAACTCAAAATAAAAACCAAGAAAAACATAACGACTCAGCAAACATAAAGTCAAATACTATGAAAATGAGGAACACACAATTTACAAAGAAAAATGTCTCAGCACAAAAAAATAAGTGGAAAAATGAAATTGTCAACAACACACATAAAAAAGCATCAAAATGACAGCACTAAACACATACTTATCTATAATTACGCTGAATGTAAATGGACTAAATGCACCAATAAAGAGACAGAGAGTCTCAGACTGGATAAAGAAACACAATCCGTCTATATGCTGCCTACAAGAGACACACCTTAGACTTAGAGACACAAACAAACTAAAACTCAAAGGATGGGAAAAAAATATACCAAGCAAACAATAAGCAAAAAAGAGCAGGAGTAGCAATATTAATTTCCGACAAAATAGACTTTAAAGTTAAATCCACCACAAAGGATAAAGAAGGACACTACATAATGATAAAAGAGACAATTGACCAGGAAGATATAACCATATTAAATATTTATGCATGCAATGACAGGGCTGCAAGATACTTAAAACAAACTTTAACAGAACTGAAAAGTGAGATAGACACCTCCACAATTATAGTAGAAGACTTCAACACACCACTTTCAGAGAAGGACAGGACATCCAGTAAGAAGCTCAACAGAGACACGGAAGACCTAATTGCTACAATCAACCAACTTGACCTCATTGACTTATACAGAACACTCCATCCAACTGCTGCAAAGTATACCTTTTTTTCTAGCGCACATGGAACATTCTCTAGAATAGACCACATATTAGGTCATAAAACAAACCTTTGCAGAATCCAAAACATCGAAATATTACAAAGCATCTTTTCAGACCACAAGGCCATAAAAGTAAAAATCAATAACAGAAAACTTAGGGAAAAGAAATCAAATACTTGGAAACTGAACAATACCCTGCTGAAAAAAGACTGGGTTATAGAAGACATCAAGGAGGGAATAAAGAAATTCATAGAATGCAACGAGAATGAAAATACTTCCTATCAAAACCTCTGGGACACAGCAAAAGCAGTGCTCAGAGGTCAATTTACATCGATAAATGCACACATACAAAAAGAAGAAAGAGCCAAAATCAGAGAACTGTTCCTACAACTTGAACAAATAGAAAGTGAGCAACAAAAGAATCCATCAGGCACCAGAAGAAAACAAATAATAAAAATTAGAGCTGAATTAAATGAATTAGAGAACAGAAAAACAATTGAAAGAATTAACAAAGCCAAAAGCTGGCTCTTTGAAAAAATTAACAAAATTGATAAACCATTGGCCAGACTGACTAAAGAAATACAGGAAAGGAAACAAATAACCCGAATAAGAAACGAGATGGGCCACATCACAACAGACGCAACTGAAATTAAAAGAACCATATCAGATTATTACGAAAAATTGTACTCTAACAAATTTGCAAATCTAGAAGAAATGGATGAATTCCTAGAAAAACACCACCTACCTAAACTACCACAATCAGAAGTAGAACAACTAAATAGACCCATAACAAAAAAAGAGATTGAAACAGTAATCAAAAAATTCCCCCCAAAAAAAGCCCTGGCCCGGATGGCTTTACTGCAGAGTTCTACCAAACTTTCAGAGAAGAGTTAACACCACTACTACTGAAGGTATTTCAAAGCATAGAAAATGACAGAATACTTCCTAACTCATTCTATGAAGCCACCATATCCCTGATACCAAAACCAGGTAAAGACATAACAAAAAAAGAAAATTACAGACCTATACCCCTCATGAACGTAGATGCAAAAATCCTCAACAAAATTCTAGCCAATAGAATTCAACAACATATCAAAAAAATAATCCACCATGACCAAATGGGATTTATACCAGTTTATGCAAGGCTGGTTTAATATTAGAAAAGCCATTAATGTAATCTACCATATAAATAAAACAAAAGACAAAAACCACATGATCTTATCAATTGATGCAAAAAAGGCATTTGACAAAGTCCAACACCCATTCATGATAAAAACTCTCAGCAAAATAGGAATTGAAGGTAAATTCCTCAACATAATAAAGGGCATCTATACAAAGCCAACAGCCAACATCACTCTAAATGGAGAGAACCTGAAAGCATTTCCCTTGAGAACGGGAACCAGACAAGGATGCCCTTTATCACTGCTCTTATTCAACATTGTGCTAGAGGCCCTAGCCAGAGCAATTAGTCTAGACAAAGAAATAAAGGGCATCCGGATTGGCAAGGAGGAAGTAAAATTATCTCTATGTGCAGATGACATGATCTTATACACAGAAAACCCTAAGGAATCCTCCAGAAAGCTACTGAAACTAATAGAAGAGTTTGGCAGTCTCAGGTTATCAGGTAAACAAACAAAAATCACTTGGATTCCTCTACATCAACAAAAAGAACATTGAAGAGGAAATAACCAAATCAATACCATTCACAGTAGCCACCAAGAAGATAAAATACTTAGGAATAAATCTTACCAAAGATGTAAAAGACCTATATAAAGAAAACTGCAAAGCACTACTACAAGAAACTAAAAAGGACCTACTTAAGTGGAAAAACATACCTTGCTCATGGATAGGAAGACTTAACATAGTAAAAATGTCTATTCTACCAAAAGCCATCTATACATACAATGTATGTCCGATCCAAATTCCAATGTCATTTTTTAATGTGATGGAGAAACAAATCACCAACTTCATATGGAAGGGGAAGAAGCCTCGGATAAGTAAAGCATTACTGAAAAAGAAGAAGAAAGTGGGAGGCCTCACTCTACCTGATTTTAGAACCTATTATACAGCCACAGTAGTCAAAACAGCCTGGTACTGGTACAACAATAGGCACATAGACCAATGGAACAGAATTGAGAACCCAGACATAAATCCATCCACATATGAGCAGCTGATATTTGACAAAGGCCCAGTGTCAGTTAATTGGGGAAAAGATAGTCTTTTTAACAAATGGTGCTGGCATACCTGGATATCCATTTGCAAAAAAATGAAACAGGACCCATACCTCACGCCATGCACAAAAACTAACTCCAAGTGGATCAAAGACCTAAACATAAAGACTAAAATGATAAAGATCATGGAAGAAAAAATAGGGACAACCTTAGGAGCCCTAATACAAGGCATAAACAGAATACAAAACATTACCAAAAATGACGAAGAGAAACCAGATAACTGGGAGCTCCTAAAAATCAAACACCTATGCTCATCTAAAGATGTCACCAAAAGAGTAGAAAGACCACCTACAGATTGGGAAAGAATTTTCAGCTATGACATCTCAGACCAGCGCCTGATCTCTAAAATCTATATGATTCTGTTAAAACTCAACCACAAAAAGACAAACAACCCAATCAAGAAGTGGGCAAAGGATATGAACACACACTTCACTAAAGAAGATATTCAGGCAGCTAACAGATACATGAGAAAATGCTCTCGATCATTAGCCATTAGAGAAATGCAAATTAAAACTACGATGAGATTCCATCTCACACCAGCAAGGCTGGCATTAATCCAAAAAACACAAAATAATAAATGTTGGAGAGGCTGCGGAGAGATTGGAACTCTTATACACTGCTGGTGGGAATGTAAAATGGTACAACCACTTTGGAAATCTATCTGGCATTTTCTTAAAAAGTTAGAAATAAAACTACCATATAACCCAGAAATCCCACTCCTCGGAATATACCCTAGAGAAATAAGAGCCTTCACACGAACAGACATATGCACACCCATGTTTATTGTAGCTCTGTTTACAATAGCAAAAAGCTGGAAGCAGCCAAGGTGTCCATCAACAGATGAATGGATAAATAAATTGTGGTGTATTCACACAATGGAATACTACGCATTGATAAAGAACAGTGACGAATCTGTGAAACATTTCATAACATGGAGGAACCTGGAAGGCATTATGCTGAGTGAAATTAGTCAGAGGCAAAAGGACAAATATTGTATAAGACCACTATTATAAGATCTTGAGAAATAGTATAAACTGAGAAGAACACATACTTTTGTGGTTATGAGAGGGGGAACGGAGGGAGGGTGGGAGAGGGTTATTTACTGATTATTTAGTAGATAAGAACTACTTTAGGTGAAGGGAAGGACAATACTCAATACAGGCAAGGTCAGCTCAACTGGACTGGACCAAAAGCAAAGAAGTTTCTGGGATAAACTGAATGCTTCAAAGGTCAGCAGAGCAAGGGTGGGGGTTTGGGGACTATGGCTTAAGGGGACTTCTAAATCAATTGGCAAAATAATTCTATTATGAAAACATTCTGCATCCCACTTTGAAATGTGGCGTCTGGGCTCTTAAATGCTAACAAGCGGCCATCTAAGATGCATCAATTGGTCTCAACCCACCTGGATCAAAAGAGAATGAAGAACACCAAGGTCACACGATAACTATGAGCCCAAGAGACAGAAAGGGCCACATGAACCAGAGACTTACATCATCCTGAGACCAGAAGAACTAGATGGTGCCTGGCCACAACCGATGACTGCCCTGACAGGGAGCACAACAGAGAACCCCTGAGGGAGCAGGAGATCAGTGGGATGCAGCCCCAAATTCTCATAAAAAGACCATACTTCATGGTCTGACTGAGACTAGAGGAATCCCGGCAGTCATGGTCCCCAAACCTTATGTTGGCCCAGGATAGGAACCATTCCCGAAGACAACTCATCAGACATGGAAGGGACTGGACAATAGGTAGGAGAGAGATGCTGATAAAGAGTGAGCTACTTGTATTAGGTGGACACTTGAGACTGTGTTGGCATCTCCTGTCTGGAGGGGAGATAGGAGGGTAGAGAGGGTTAGAAACTGGCAAAATTGTCACGAAAGGAGAGACTGGAAAGGCTGACTCATTAGGGGGAGAGTAAGTGGGAGTATGGAGTAAGGTGTATATAAGCTTATATGTGACAGACTGACTTGATTTGTAAACGTTCACTTAAAGCTCAATAAAAATTATTAAAAAAAATAGCTTAGGTCTTATTACACAATGATTTCATAAAGAACACATCATATAAAATTTCCCTAGCACAAACTGGTTACAAAATATTCTAAAGCTATATAATGATTCTAAAATTAATAATTGAACCTCTATAGCAATGGCAGTAAGGAATAATGAATATGCTAAATTCTGTGTGCAAAAGCTTTCATGAGCCATAATATAACTCTGCTTGAATTATAAATAATTGTGTTAAAAAAGGAAAGTAAACGATAAAGCAAAAGAAAGGCCAAGTATGATTTGGATGGAAAGGAAAGCTGATTAACATAACCACAGACCACTGAAAGAGTATTATTTTTGTATGTTAATTAGATATATGCTTCTTTGGAAATTCACCTCATTAAAAACCACATGATTTAAGTGGGTGAAGTTCCCTGGACTCCCTGATTTAATATCTCAGTAACTCCCTGCCTTTCAACCCCATCTCAAGGACCTACATTAAAAATTCTTGGCACTTGTCATTCTGTCAAAGATTCCCAAAAATGTTGCCAAGGCCATAGAGGGAGAATTTTGTCTACCCCAAGCAGGGCTACAAAAAAGCAGGGCTAATCACTGGCAAAATTGAGAAGTGGGTAAAATCTATTTCGATTTCCCTGAGCAACACATTTCTGCATTATTTACCCTTTCCTACAGGAACCCAGGGATCTTATGTTCTATCGTCTACCGGAAAGAATATATCATGAATTTACAGGCATCTCTGATTTTTAGGTCAAGGACATTTCAGACACCAGTAGGTAAAAAAGAGGTTATATATTTTATTTTGAGTACTCAGGAAAGTTTTACCAGGGTAACTCATAGAAATAACACCACAGCAGTTAAGTGCTGATTGTATCAAGCTGTGGTCCATTCCTTTGCATATGAGATGAACAGACTTTTTTTAAATAGAAACCCTGCTCTCATTCATTTACTTCTCAAAAAACTTTCGGATGCTTGTGAGCCAGGCTCTGTGCTAGGCACTTGGGCTATAACTGAACTGATATTTGCACTGTATGAAAGCCATCTATTGAATTGGCAGTACAATTATTTGGATTTTTTTTTTTTTTTTTTTGCCCTGCCTCATCCCCCAAAGAACTGAAGGCTCTTAGGATGGCTACAAGCCTCAGGACCATAAAAAAGAGAGCAGACATAGGGGACACAAACCTAGGGAGGAGGTTTTTTATGTTATTGGGGCAAAGGGGTGCAGCAGTTAAGGGTGGCAGCTAGAATCAGGAACCTTACAGGTTCCCAAAGAGGAGATAGTTCGGATTACAACTGAAAGTTACAGACTATTCAATAAGGCAAGAGATTTCAAAGGAGTGGTAGTCAGGTCAGAATCTGTGGTCAAGGTGGAGATCACAAGATAGCAGACCTAACACAGGCAGACCCTGAGGTATAGAAAAAATATATATATATATAGAGCTAAGATTATAGAATTGCATGGATCCAGATGGACAGTAGACTGGTCTGATACAGAGAAACAAGACTAACACTGAACAAGCCTAGACAGATGGTTCAATGGTGGAATTCTTGCCTTCCAGGTAGGATACCTGGAATTGATTCCTAGCCAATGCTCCTCACGTACAGCCACCACCCGTTTCTCAGTGGAGTTTTGCACGTTGCTGTGATTATGAACAGGTTTCAGTGGAGCTTCCAGACTAAGACAAATTAGGAAGAACAGCCTAGCAATCTGCTCTGAAAATCAGCCAATGAAAACCCTGTGTTAGGCTGGGTTCCCTAGAGGAGTGAAACCAGTGAAGTATATATACATAAATACAGAGAGAGAGGTTTAATTCAAGGAAATGGCTCACACAATTGTGCAGACTGGTAAGGCCCAAATCCTTGGGTCAGATCAGTAGTGTCACTAGGGTTGGTGTCACCCAGTGTGGTAATTCATGATGTCACCCCCTCCCAGCATGGCCCTTCTCCTGTACCAGACCATACAGAATCCTTAGTAATGTTTTTTGTACTAACGTTACTCATAAATCGTAATTCCTGTATATCACTTCTTCTTTTCCTTTAATTACTACTTCATTCTCAAAAAAATTATTGATTTAGGTTCACAGATACTACTTTCCATAATATTGTAGCTAAAACAACAGAAATTCTGACAAAATCAGAGACTATAAAAACACAGGCAGCAGCAAGAACAGCTCATGCTTGTAGCGTGTGCAGACAAAACCACACGATTTGAAGCATCATTGTGATTGGGTAATAATGACAGCTCTGAAGATTTAAAAAGCAAATTAGCATAGAGTTTTAGCCACCTAGGTGTATTGATACATCTAAGTTGGGCTTATGAAAAAAAAACTTTGTTATAACCAACTACAGGGGTATTTTTATACTAAATAATAAATTTCTGCTGAACCACTATACAAAAGTTTTATAGACAGGCATTTTGGTGTCATCCCCTCTGATAGTGTCACCCGGTGAAGTCCGTACCCCCTGTATCCACATAGTGATGCCACTGGGTCAAGTGTCGGGCTAGAGGCTTTTCCTGACTCGTGTGGTTGCAGGGGCTGAAGAACCCAAAATTGGCAGGTCAGATGGAAGGCTGTTGGCTCATGGGGCTGCGGGAACTGGCAAATCCCAAAGTCTGCAGGTGAGGTAGTAGGCTGCTGGCTCACATCCCAAAAACCAGAAGCCAGAGTATGACGAGGCAAATGCAGGGTTGAACACACAATTGAGAGAGAGTGAGTTTTGCCAGAACATCCATATATATTGGAAGCAGGTCACACCCCCAAGAAAACTCCCCTTTCAACTGATTTGCTGCTCACATCAGATCACAAAATGGAACATGATTATATAATATTTGCCAAACCACTGAGAATCGTGGCTTGCCAAATTGACTCATAATCTTATCCATCACAGCCCTATGGATTATAATGGTCCTATCCCCAACCCATCACAGGATTGGGCAGTGTTTTGTTGTGTTGTTTATGGGGTCACTACAGGGGCTGACTCAATGACAGCTAAGAACAACAACAACAAAAAAAAACCTTGAATATGCTGGTGCTGGAGAGGATGTACAACATCTTTTGCTTGATAAAATGTGTTAACTCGGGAAATCCATGTCCTAGTATCCTCAAGCATAACAACGATTGTGGGCATAGCACAGAACTGGGCAGTGTTTCATTCCATTGTTCATAGGGTCGCTATGAGTGGAAACCAACTCAATGGAATCTAACAACAAGCATGCAAGTCCAGGTAACAAAGAACTCTACTGCAACACGTTCTACTTTAGGTATATTAGGTTACAGCACGTACCTTAATGCAATCTAAAGACCCTAAGCATATTCTGGGGTAGTGATTGGCGTGATAGACTATAGTTTCAATAACTATCATGAGGACAAACCACTCACAGAAATTAGAGGGTCTTATACCAAAACCAGCTGTCATCAAGTTGATTTCTACTCATAGTGACCCTATAGGACAGAGTAGAACTGCCCCATATAATTTCCAAGGAGTGCCTTGTAGATTCAAACTGCCAGTCTTTTTGTTAGCAGACTAAGCTCTTAAACACTAAGCCACCAGTGTTTCCAGAAGGACTTATAAGCTAGTCTAATTATACTACAATTGATTCTTGGTTATTTAGTTAAGTTCTCATACCTGGTATCATCCCAGTCTAGACACTGACTAGGGATTTATACAGGAATAAAATGAAATATTTCTCCTAGTAACATTCATTTGAGGTCATATAGCATAAAGAACAAGGACTTAGGGACAGCTAGATTTTAAATTTGAGTTCCGTTCCTTCTAGATACCCATGGGAAAGTTACTTAACATAGTTTTCTCTCATGTTAAATGAGGATAATAATGTTTAGCTCATAAGGTTGTAACAAAGATCAAATACAGCAATGGATGTAGTGCTCTAATACTTACCAAATGCTCAATAATTATTAGCTGCTACTATCATCCTTTCGGTGAGCCCACTGAATGTGGAAATTATTGTACAACATCATTAATATCACAAGCAAGTAAAATTTTCTGAAGATCATTCAAAGGCAACTGTAGCAGTATATTGACAGAGAACAGCCAGAAATTCAAGCTGGATTCAGAAGAGGACTTGGAACCAGGGATACCACTGTTGATGTCAGACAGATCCTGGCTGAAAGCAGAGAATACCAGAAGGATGTTTACCTGTGTTTTATTGATGATGCAAAGTCATTTGACTGAGTGGATCATAACAAATAACGGGTAACACTGGGAAGAATGGGAATTCCAGAACACTTAATTGTGCTCATGAGGAACCTGTACATAGATCAAGAGTCAGTCGTTCAAATAGAACAAGGGGATGCTGTGTGGTTTAAATTCAGGAAAGGCGTGCATCAGGGTTGTATCATTTTACCATACCTATTCAATCTGTGTACTGAGCAAATAATCTGAGAAGTTGCACTATATGAAGAAGAACAGGGCATCAGGGTTAGAGAAAGATTGTGTTAGGCAGATGACACAACCTTGCTTGCTGAAAGTGAAGAGGACTTGAAGCACTTACTGATGAAGATCAAAGACCACAGCCTTCTGTATGGGTTACACAGCTTAACATAAAGAAAAAAAAAAAAATCTTCACAACTGGACTAATAAGCAACATCATGATAAATGGAGAAAAGATTGAATTTGTCAAGGATTTCATCTTACTTGGATCCACAATTAATGCCCGTGGAAGCAGCAGTCAAGAAATCAAGACACATTGCATTGGGCAAAACTGCTGCAAAAGATCTCTTTAAAGTGTTGAAAAGCAAAGATGTCACCTTGAAGACTAAGGTGCACCTAACCCAAGCCATGGTGTTTTCAATCACCTTCTATGCTTGTGAAAGCAGGACTATGAATAAGGAAGACTGAACAAGAATTGACACCTTGGAATTGTGGTTTTGGTGAAGAATATTGAATATACCATGGACTGCCAAAAGAATGAACAAGTCTTTCTTGGAAGAAGTACAACCAGAATGCTCCTTAGAAGCAAGAATGGCTAGACTAAGTCTTACGTACTTTGGACATGTTGTCATGAGGGATGAGTCCCTGGAGAAGGACATCATGCTTGGTAAAGTAGAAGGTCAGCAAAAAAGTGGAAGACCCTCAAAGAGATGAGTTGACATAGTGGCTGCAATGATGGGCTCAAACATAGCAGTGATTTTGAGGATGGCTCAGGACTTGGCAGCGTATCATTGTGTTTTAGTGTGAATTGACTCGGCAGCACTTAACAACATTACTTGACGTACTTGATTCATGTTAACTTATACCCAGTGACAACCTAGATTTCCTCCTGATCCTTTTCTAAGAAGTACTATTATAGCACTCATGAGCTATGCTTATATTCAGGAGCCAGTCAGAACATCTCTAATGGGTGAGGTTGGCATCTTAGTTAAACCAAAACAAAACGAAACTTGTTGTTATTGAGTTGATTTCGACTCACAGAGACCTTATAGGACACAGTAGAACTGCCCCATAGGTTTCCAAGGAGCAGCTGGTGGATTCGAACTGTGGAACTTCTGGGTAGCAGCTGAGGTCCTAACTACTGTAAATGTAAAAATCAATGAAACATGAATGCATATGGAATAGGACTGTTAACATGCAAGGTGCCTCCCAAAAATCCAGAAGTAATGCACAAATCCCACAAGTGTGAAGTTTCCAGGTATAGAGAAGCTTCACAGGTGTCAGGAAGAAGAAACATAGAAAATACACCAAGCAAGCTTCTCTGTCACTTAATAAGGGTCAGGAGTAAAGGACAAGGCTGCCAGTGAAGGATGCATCACTGGGTTGAAATTAGAATAATCAGTGTCAGTGTGGTGGTGAGCCTGGACAACAGATGCAAAGTTGTGAGCAAAGCTGAAGATTTTCATGAACCATGAGATACAGTGCCTCATCATCAAGGACTGACAATTCCAATGAGAGAAATACGTCATGAACAAAGTCTAAATTAGAATAAAATGGACTTGCCAGAGCTCTGCATCAGACTGAAGCAAATTAAGTCTGTGGTTGTTGAAGGCCAGGGCTCTTTCTGAAGACCTGAGTCCTCAGGGAGAGTCTTTCCAGAAGCCTAGACAGTGCAACTCTTGAAGAACTTTTCTGAGCACAGTCTGTATTAGACTGGTTCAGTCTCAGATAAAAAAAAGTACATGAGTCCTCGAGTGTGAGGATGCTAACCAATTCTAGATTTAGGTTGGTGAGAAAAGGTTAAAAATGCCTCTCCCTTATCATTATTACAAATACAAAAGATAGGTCCAAAAAGTTAGCCTCTGAACTTTTAAATTGATCTCTGTCATGGTCGAAAATGAACAGAATTTAGTAACAAAGATCTAGGACAAATGTATTTCAACTTATGAAAATGAAAGAATTAAACAGTATGCACAGTACAGTATTAGTAAAAGTAAAAGCTATGTTTATGACTGGTTACAACGTAAAACTGAAACAAGTTCATGCAAGTTTATACCATTTCAATAATGTAGAAAAGTAATTACAATAGAAATTGAAAATGATCTCAGGGAAGTCAACTCTACCATATCAAGTAAATCATCTCAACAAATGAAAATATTAGATTTGGAGCCACCAGGAGAGGGTGAGTAGATTTAACGACTGATAATGGGAAGAAAACAAAGGCCAGGTAAATTTGAACCCTTTAGGTATTTCTAAATCTTATTTCTTGAAGAACTTTTACAAGCTCCTTTAGTCAATCAAAAGGAATGATTTTAGAAAGCCTGCTGTGGCTTTGCCCTTCGAAGTAGAAACTACTTTAAAATTGCAAATCAGACACAATGAAAGAAACGGTATTTGAACTTTGCACCATGTTCTAGACATTTGCCTTTGAATCAGAGTAATCAATCCTTCATCCTGAAACAGAAATGTTATAAACTACTGGCCCAATTTTCTGCAAAATGTGTGTCTGGGGAAGGGGGGGGGGCGTATCTTAGTTATCTAGTGTTGTTATAACAGAAATATCACCAGTGGATGGCTTTAACAAAGAGAAATTTATTCTCTCGCAGCCTAGTAGGCTACAAGTCCAAATTCAGGGCATCGACTCCAGAGGAAAGCTTTCTCTCTGTCAGCTCTGGAGGAAGGTCCTTGTCATCAGTCTTCCCCTGGTCTGGGAGCATCTCAGCACAGGAACCTCAGGTCTAAAGGACGCGCTCTGCTCCTGGCACTGCTTTCTTGGAGGTATGACACCCCGTCACTCCTACCTTCCCTCTCCTTAAAAGATAAAAGGTGGTGCAGGCCACACCCCAGAGAAACTCCCTTAACATTGGATCAGGGATGTGACCTGGTAAGGGTGTTACAATCCTACCCTATTTTTTTTTTTTATTAATTGTATTATAAAGTTTTTTTTCTTTTTTTATTAACTTTTATTGAGCTTCAAGTGAATGTTTACAAATCAAGTCAAGCTGTCACATATAAGTTTATATACACCTTACTCCGTACTCCCACTTGCTCTCCCCCTAATGAGTCAGCCTTTCCAGTCTCTCCTTTCGTGACAATTTTGCCAGTTTCTAACCCTCTCTACCCTCCTATCCCCCCTCCAGACAGGAGATGCCAACACAGTCTCAAGTGTGCACCTGATACTAATATCTCACTCTTCATCAGCATCTCTCTCCTACCCACTGTCCAGTCCCTTCCATGTCTGATGAGTTGTCTTCAGGAATGGTTCCTGTCCTGGGCCAACAGAAGGTTTGGGGACCATGACCGCCGGGATTCCTCTAGTCTCAGTCAGACCATTAAGTCTGGTCTTTTTATGAGAATTTGGGGTCTGCATCCCACTGATCTTCTGCTCCCTCAGGGGTTCTCTGTTGTGCTCTCTATCAGGGCAGTCATCGGTTGTGGCTGGGCACCAACTAGTTCTTCTGGTCTCAGGATGATGTAGGTCTCTGGTTCATGTGGCCCTTTCTGTCTCTTGGGCTCTTAGTTATCGTGTGACCTTGGTGTTCTTCATTCTCCTTTGATCCAGGTGGGTTGAGACCAATTGATGCATCTTAGATGGCCGCTTGTTAGCATTTAAGACCCCAGACGCCACATTTCACAGTGGGATGCAGAATGTTTTCATAATAGAATTATTTTGCCAATTGACTTAGAAGTCCCCTTAAACCTTGGTCCCCAAACCCCCGCCCTTGCTCCGATGACCTTTGAAGCACTCAGTTTATCCCGGAAACTTCTTTGCTTTTGGTCCAGTCCAGTTGAGCTGACCTTCCGTGTATTGAGTATTGTCCTTCCCCTCACCTAAAGTGGTTCTTATCTACTAACTAATCAGTAAAAAACCCTCTCCCACCCTCCCTCCCTCCCCCTCTCGTAACCACAAAAAGTATGTGTTCTTCTCAGTTAATACTATTTCTGAAGATCTTATAATAGTGGTCTTATACAATATTTGCCCTTTTGCCTCTGACTAATTTCACTCAGCATAATGCCTTCCAGGCTCCTCCATGTTATGAAATGTTTCACAGATTCATCACTGTTCTTTATTGATGCATAGTATTCCATTGTGTGAATATACCACAATTGATTTATCCATTCATCCCTTGATGGACACCTTGGTTGCTTCCAGCTTTTTGCTATTGTAAACAGAGCTGCAATAAACATGGGTATGCATATGTCTGTTTGTGTGAAGGCTCTTATTTCTCTAGGGTATATTCCGAGGAGTGGGATTTCTGGGTTGTATGGTAGTTCTATTTCTAACTTTTTAAGGAAACGCCAGATAGATTTCCAAAGTGGTTGTACCATTTTACATTCCCACCAGCAGTGTATAAGAGTTCCAATCTCTCCGCAGCCTCTCCAACATTTATTATTTTGTGTTTTTTGGATTAATGCCAGCCTTGCTGGAGTGAGATGGAATCTCATCGTAGTTTTAATTTGCATTTCTCTAATGGCTAATGATCGAGAGCATTTTCTCATGTATCTGTTAGCTGCCTGAATATCTTCTTTAGTGAAGTATGTGTTCATATCCTTTGCCCACTTCTTGATTGGGTTGTTTGTCTTTTTGTGGTTGAGTTTTGACAGAATCATACAGATTTTAGAGATCAGGCGCTGGTCGCAGATGTCATAGCTGAAAATTCTTTCCCAGTCTGTAGGTGGTCTTTTTACTCTTTTGGTGAAGTCTTTAGATGAGCATAGGTGTTTGATTTTTAGGAGCTCCCAGTTATCTGGTTTCTCTTTGTCATTTTTGGTAATGCTTTGTATTCTGTTTATGCCTTGTGTTAGGGCTCCTAAGGTTGTCCCTATTTTTTCTTCCATGATCTTTATCGTTTTAGTCTTTATGTTTAGGTCTTTGATCCACTTGGAGTTAGTTTTTGTGCATGGCGTGAGGTATGGGTCCTGTTTCATTTTTTTGCAAATGGATATCCAGGTATGCCAGCACCATTTGTTAAAAAGACTACCTTTTCCCCAATTAACTGACACTGGGCCTTTGTCAAATATCAGCTGCTCATATGTGGATGGATTTATGTCTGGGTTCTCAATTCTGTTCCATTGGTCTATTGTTGTACCAGTACCAGGCTGTTTTGACTACTGTGGCTGTATAATAGGTTCTAAAATCAGGTAGAGTGAGGCCTCCCACTTTCTTCTTCTTTTTCAGTAATGCTTTACTTATCCAAGGCTTCTTTCCCTTCCATAGGAAGTTGGTGATTTGTTTCTCCATCACATTAAAAAATGTCATTGGAATTTGGATTGGAAGTGCATTGTATGTATAGATGGCTTTTGGCAGAATAGACATTTTTA
Source organism: Elephas maximus indicus (assembly GCF_024166365.1). Classification (NCBI taxonomy): domain Eukaryota; kingdom Metazoa; phylum Chordata; class Mammalia; order Proboscidea; family Elephantidae; genus Elephas; species Elephas maximus. The sequence continues at coordinate 48,371,283 of NC_064820.1, read as the reverse complement.
CTATGTTGAGTCTTCCTATCCATGAGCAAGGTATGTTTTTCCACTTAAGTAGGTCCTTTTTAGTTTCTTGTAGTTGTACTTTGTAGTTTTCTTTGTATAGGTCTTTTACATCTTTGGTAAGATTTATTCCCAAGTATTTTATCTTCTTGGTGGCTACTGTGAATGGTATTGATTTGGTTATTTCCTCTTCGATGTTCTTTTTGTTGATGTAGAGGAATCCAAGTGATTTTTGTATGTTTATCTTATAACCTGAGACTCTGCCAAACTCTTCTATTAGTTTCAGTAGTTTTCTGGAGGATTCCTTAGGGTTTTCTGTGTATAAGACCATGTCATCTGCAAATACATATAATTTTACTTCCTCCTTGCCAATCCGGATGCCCTTTATTTCTTTGTCTAGCCTAATTGCTCTGGCTAGGACCTCTAGCACAATGTTGAATAAGAGCAGTGATAAAGGGCATCCTTGTCTGGTTCCCGTTCTTAAGGGAAATGTTTTCAGGCTCTCTCCATTTAGAGTGATGTTGGCTGTTGGCTTTGTATAGATTCCCTTTATTATGTTGAGGAATTTACCTTCAATTCCTATTTTGCTGAGAGTTTTTATCATGAATGGGTGTTGGACTTTGTCAAATGCCTTTTCTGCATCAATTGATAAGATCATGTGGTTTTTGTCTTTTGTTTTATTTATATGCTGGATTACATCAATGGTTTTTCTAATATTAAACCAGGCTTGCATACCTGGTATAAATCCCACTTGGTCATGGTGCATTAATTTTTTGATATGTTGTTGAATTCTATTGGCTAGAATTTTGTTCAGGATTTTTGCATCTATGTTCATGAGGGATATAGGTCTGTAGTTTTCTTTTTTTGTGATGTCTTTTCCTGGTTTTGGTATCAGGGATATGGTGGCTTCATAGAATGAGTTAGGCAGTATTCTGTCATTTTCTATGCTTTGAAATACCTTTAGTAGTAGTGGTGTTAACTCTTCTCTGAAAGTTTGGTAGAACTCTGCTATAAAGCCATCCGGGCCAGGGCTTTTTTTTGTTGGGAGTTTTTTGATTACCGTTTCAATCTCTTTTTTTGTTATGTGCCTATTTAGTTGTTCTACTTCTGATTGTGTTAGTTTAGGTAGGTAGTGTTTTTTCCAGGAATTCATCCATTTCTTCTAGGTTTGCAAATTTGTTAGAGTTCAATTTTTCGTAATAATCTGATATGATTCTTTTAATTTTGGTTGGGTCTGTTTTGATGTGGCTTTTCTCGTTTCTTATTCAGGTTATTTGTTTCCTTTCCTGTATTACTTTAGTCAGTCTGGCCAATGGTTTATCAATTTTGTTAATTTTTTCAAAGAACCAGCTTTTGGCTTTGTTAATTCTTTCAATTGTTTTTCTGTTCTCTAATTCATTTAGTTCAGCTCTAATTTTTATTATTTGTTTTCTTCTGGTGCCTGATGGATTCTTTCGTTGCTCACTTTCTATTTGTCCAAGTTGTAGGGACAGTTCTCTGATTTTGGCTCTTTCTTCCTTTGTATGAGTGCATTTATTGATATAAATTGACCTCTGAGCACTGCTTTTGCTGTGTCCCAGAGGTTTTGATAGGAAGTATTTTCATTCTCGTTGCATTCTATGAATTTCTTTATTCCCTCCTTAATGTCTTCTATAACCCACTCTTTTTGCAGGAGGGTGTTGTCAGTTTCCAAGTATTTGATTTCTTTTCCCTAATTTTTCTGTTATTGATTTCCACTTTTATGGCCTTGTGGTCTGAGAAGATGCTTTGTAATTTTCGATGTTTTGGATTCTGCAGAAGTTTGTTTTATGACCTAATATGTGGTCTATTCTAGAGAATGTTCCATGTGAGCTAGAAAAAAAAGTATACTTTGCAGCAGTTGGGTGGAGAGTTCTGTATAAGTCAATGAGGTCAAGTTGGTTGATTGTTGTAAGTAGGTCTTCCGTGTCTCTATTGAGCTTCTTACTGGATGTCCTGTCCTTCTCCGAAAGTGGTGTGTTGAAGTCTCCTACTATAATTGTGGAGGTGTCTATCTCACTTTTCAATTCTGTTAAAATTTGATTTATGTATCTTGCAGCCCTGTCATTGGGTGCATAAATATTTAATATGGTTATATCTTCCTGGTCAATTGTCCCTTTTATCATTATGTAGTGTCCTTCTTTACCCTTTGTGGTGGATTTTAAGTTTAAAATCTATTTTGTCTGAAATTACTATTGCTACTCCTCTTCTTTTTTGCTTATTGTTTGCTTGATATATTTTTTTCCATCCTTTGAGTTTTAGTTTGTTTGTGTCTCTAAGTCTAAGGCGTGTCTCTTGTAGGCAGCATATAGACGGATCGTGTTTCTTTATCCAGTCTGAGACTCTCTGTCTCTTTATTGGTGCATTTAGTCCATTTACATTCAGCGTAATTATAGATAAGTAAGTGTTTAGTGTTGTCATTTTGATGCCTTTTTATGTGTGTTGTTGACAATTTCATTTTTCTACTTATTTTTTTGTGCTGAGACATTTTTCTTTGTAAATTGTGTGTTCCTTATTTTCATAGTATTTGACTTTATGTTTGTTGAGTCGTTACGTTTTTCTTGGCTTTTATTTTGAGTTATGGAGTTGTTATACCTCTTTGTGGTTACCTTAATATTTACCCCTATTTTTCTAAGTAAAAACCTAACTTGTAATGTCCTATATCGCCTTGTATCCCTCTCCATCTGGCAGTTCTATGCCACCTGTATTTAGTCCCTCTTTTTGATTATTGTGATCTTTTACATGTTGACTTCAATGATTCCCTGTTTTGAGTGTTTTTTTTTAATTAATCTTAATTTGTTTATGTGATTTCCCTATTTGAGTTGATATCAGGATGTTGTGTTCTGTGACCTTGTGTTGTGCTGGTATCTGATATTATTGGTTTTCTGACCAATTTCCTTTAGTATTTCTTGTAGCTTTGGTTTGGTTTTTGCAAATTCTCTAAGTTTGTGTTTATCTGGAAGTGTCTTAATTTTGCCTTCATATTTGAGAGAGAGTTTTGCTGGATATATGATCCTTGGCTGGCAGTTTTTCTCCGTCAGTGCTCTGTATATGTCATCCCATTGCCTTCTTGCCTGCATGGTTTCTGCTGAGTAGTCTGAAGTTATTGATTCTCCCTTGTAGGAGACCTTTCTTTTATCCCTGGCTGCTTTTAAAATTTTCTCTTTATCTTTGGTTTTGGCAAGTTTGATGATAATATGTCTTGGTGTTTTTCTTTTTGGATCAATCTTAAATGGTGTTTGATGAGCATCTTGGATAGATATCCTTTCATCTTTTCATGATGTCAGGGAAGTTTTCTGTCAGCAGATCTTCAACTATTCCCTCTGTGTTTTCTGATAACCCTCCCTGTTCTGGGACTCCAATCACACACAAATTATCCTTCTTGATAGAGTCCCACATGATTCTTAGGGTTTCTTCATTTTTTTTTAATTCTTTTATGTGATTTTTTTCCAGCTATGTTGGTGTTAATTCCCTGGTCCTCCAGATTTCCCACTCTGCATTCCAATTGCTCAAGTCTGCTCCTCTGACTTCCTATTGCGTTGTCTAATTCTGTAATTTTATTGTTAATCTTTTGGATTTCTGAATGCTGTCTCTCTATGGATTCTTGCAACTTATCAATTTTTCCACTATAATCTTTTTGAGTTCTTCAACTGTTTTATCAGTGTGTTCCTTGGCTTTTTCTGTAGATTGCCTTATTTCATTTCTGAGGTCATCCCTGATGTCTTGAAGCATTCTGTAAATTCGTTTTTTATATTCTGTGTCTGATAATTCCAGGATTGTATCTTCATTTGGGAAAGATTTTGATTCTTTTCTTTGGGGGGTTGTAGAAGCAGTCATGGTATGCTTTTTTATGTGGTTTGATATCGACTGCTGTCTCCGAACCATCACTAAGACATTGTAGTGATTTATTGTATATTTGCTCACTGAGTCTTATCTTGTTTTGTTTTCTTTCAATATACGTGGATGGGCTACTAGATTGTGCTGTCTTGATTGTTGTAGTCCTTGACTTACTTATGACCTATTACCAGCTGGTTTGGGCTGTTACCAGATATATATGCCTGAGTCCATTCACTATTCTTGAGTAGAATCTGATTTTGGGTCATCAAGTGTGTGATGTACACTGTCACCTATCCACCTTGAGAAGTAGTGGTGATAGTTGTGTGCACCAGATTCTAGTAGCAGCTGGGGTTCACACTCCAGGGGGGTCAGGATGCTGACAGGCTTCCCCCAAGTGTCAGTGAGGTAGGTGTGTCTCTATTCCTAAAGTACCTTGGTGGGTGGGCTCTGTGGCTGTACCTTAGGCCCCCAATGCAAGAACCTCTACAGATTGGTAGGTGTCACCCTCCTTAGACCCCTAAGGCAGGAGGCTAGGTGGTCTGGGGGGAGCTTCAGCCCTCAGTTCCCTGTTGCAGGTCAGTGAGGGCTCTGTTGAATATGCAGAGATATCAGACCTGGGAAACTTGTCTTTCCAGTAAATCCACTAAAAAAAAATGCAGTCAGATCCCTATCAGAAATGCCTTTGCATTATAATAGCCACCTTGTTCCCTGTAGGGATGAAAGCCCGAGACTGTGGATCACATATGCTTGGCTGGAGCTGGTTCTGTGTTTTTAGTTCAATTAGGGAAGGATTTTTTGTCCCTGGGTTTTTTGTGGTTGCTTCTCTCAGGCCAGAAGAATGGGTTAGGAAAAGACCAAAAAAAGAAAAGAAAAGAAAAAGCACAGAGCAGTTCTCCCTCTGGCTCAGGAAATTCCAATGTTAATGAAGCTGCCTGGGAAGGGGAGGGGAGGGTTCAGAAAAACAGGAGAGAGTAGCACCCCAGAATATAGACAAAGTTACTTATCTTGCTTGGGATGACTGTTTTATCTGAGATTCCTGAGGGGCGTGTTGCCTGTATGCGCTGGCTGGGTAGAGATTGCCCCCAAGGGTCAGGCCCGCGTCCCGTGCTTGCGCTGTCTCAGAAGCTGTGGTCAGTTCCTCCGTTGCCAGTCCAAAGCCCAGCATCAAGTTTCCCCAGCTGGGATGCTGCACTCCCGGCTCCAAAAACAGTGGCTGCCTCCCAGTGACTTCTCCTCCCACTAGCCGCGGTGCTGCGCCACTCACGCGGACCGGCTGGGCCCCCTCCTGGGTTCAGTTCAGGGGGGTAAGGCTGCGTCTCATGTTTATGCCGTCACAGGATGTGGTGCTCAGCTCCCCTGTGCCCAGTCCAAAGCCCTGCACCAAGGTTCCCGGCTGGGACGTTGTACTCCTGGCTCCAAACCAGTCGCTGCCTCCCGGCGATTTCTCCTCCCGCCAGCCACATTGCCACGCCGCCCACACGGACCGGCTGATCCCCCTCCCAGGGTCAGTTCAGGGGGGTAGGACTGCGCCCCCTGTTTGTGCTGTCACAGGATGTTGTGCTCAGCCATCCTATGCCCAGTCCAAAGCCTGGTGCCAAGGTTACCTGACTGGGACGCTGGCTCCAGGCTCCGAAAACAGTCGCTGCTTCCCCGTAGTTGTTCGTTCACGGTCTCTGTCACTCAGGTCAACTCTTTAAATCTGTGTTTGTTGGTCAGGGTTCGTAGATTGTCATGTATGTGATCGATTCACTTGTTTTTCCGAGTCTTTGTTGCAAGAGGGATCCGAGGTAGCGTCTACCTAGTCAGCCATCTTGGCCCCCTCCTCCCTACCCTAATTCTTTTTAACCACAGCAAGATTTATAACACATAAGAAAATGATTTATAACACATAGGAAAATCACAAAATGGAGCACAACCACGGAATACTGGGAATCATGGTCTAACTAAGTTGATACACACATTTTTGGGGGGACATAATTCAATCCATGAGAGGAGGAAAGACCTGGACATTTTTAATGCTACTGATGCCGGTGGGGCCACAAATGGGGGTTGCTTTCCACCATTTCTTGCATTTGATAATAATCAGAATTGACATGAAAGTAGCTTCTTGTTACTGTTGTTAGGTACCATCTGGTCAGTTCTGACTTATAGCGACACTATGTACTATAGAATGAAATACTGCCTGGTTCTGTGCCAACTTCACAATCATTGTTATGCTTGAGCCTATTGTTGCAACCACTGTGTCAATCCATCTTGTTAAGGATCTTTCTCTTTTCCACTGACCCTGTACTTTACCAAGCATGATGTCCTTCTCCAGGGACTGATCCCTCCTGATAATATATCCAAAGTATGTGAGACGCAATTCCACCATCCTTGCTTCTAAGGAGCACTCTGGTTGTACTTCTTGCAAGACAGATTTGTTCATTCTTGTGGCAGTCCATGGTATATTCAATAGTCTTCACCAGCACCAGAATTCAAAGGCGTCAATTCTTCTTCGGTCTTCCTTATTCATTGTCCAGTTTTCGCATACATACTATTTGATTGAAAATACCAAGACTTGGGTCAGGTGCACCTTAATCTGCAAGGTAACATCTGTGCTTCTCAACACTTGAAAGAGGTCTTTCACAGCAGATTTCCCCAATGCATCTTTTGATTTCTTGACTGCTGCTTCCATGAGTGTTGATTGGGGATCCAAATAAAATGAAATTCTTGACAATTTCAATCTTTTCTCCGTTCACCATGATGCTGCTTATTGGTCCAGTTGTGAGGATCTTTGTTTTCTTTATGTTGAAGTGTAATCCATACTGAAGGCTGTGGTCTTTGATCTTCATCAGTAAGTGCTTCAAGTCCTCTTCACTTTCAACAAGCAAGGATGTATCATCTGCATAACGCAGGTTGTTAATGAGTCTTTCTCCAATCCTAATGCCCCATTCTTCTTTGTACAGTCCAGCTTCTCGGATCATTTGCTCAGCATACAGATTGAATATTATGGTGAAAAGATACAACCATAATGCACACTTTTCCAGACTTTAAACCACGTAGTATCCCCTTTTTCTGTTTGAATAACTGCCTCTTGATCTATGTACAGGTTCTTCCTCATGAGCACAATTAAGTATTCTGGAATTCTCATTCTTTGCAATATTATCCGTAATTTGCTATGATCCACACTGTCAAATGACTTTGCATAGTCAGTGAAACACGGGTAAACATCCTTCTGGTATGCTCTGCTTTCAGCCAGGATCCATCTGACATCAGCAATGACATCCCTGGTCCCACGTCCTCTTCTGAATCTGGCTTGAATTTCTGGCATTTCCCTGAGGATATACTGCTGCAGCTGCTTTTGAATGATCTTCAGCAAAATTTTACTTGTGTGTGGTATTAATGATATTTTTCGATAATTTCCACATTGGATTTGATCACCTTTCTTGGGAATACACATAAATATGGATCTCTTCCAGTCGGTTGACCAGGTAACTGTCTCCCAAATTTCTTGTTATTGACAAGTGAGTGCTTCCAGTGTTGCATCCATTTGCTAAAACATCTCTATTGATATTCTGTCAATTGCTGGAGGCTTGTTTTTCTCCAGTGCCTTCAGTGCAGCTTGGACTTCTTCCTTCAATGCCATCGGTTCCTGATCATATGCTACCTCTTGAAATGGTTGAACGTCGACTCATTCTTTTGGGTATAATGATTCTGCATATTCTTTCCATCTTCTTTTGAAGCTTCCTGCATGATTTAATATTTTCCCCATAGAATAATTCACTATTGCAACTCAAGGCTTGAATGTTTTCTTCAGTTCTTTCAACTTGAGAAATACTAAGTGTGTTCCTCCCATTTGGTTTTCTATCTCCAGCTCTTTGCACATGTCATAAAAATACTTTGTCTTCTTCAGCCACCCTTTGAAATCTTCTATTCCGTTCTTTTACTTCATCATTTTTTCCTTTTTCTTTAGCTACTCAATGTTCAAGAACAAGTTTAGAGTCTCTTCTGACATCCGTTTTGGTAGAGGTCTATCAAAGAAGTGGTTCCCTTTGAAAATAAAGTGCACCAGACAATTAAGGAGATGAGTTTATTCAGGGTATTACAATAGGGAGAATGTTCATTAATGAGAAACATCTCAAAAATAAATGAAGGCTCTGGGGTTTTATAGAGGCAGGTAAATGAGGGAGTTGTGAAGAAGGACAGAGATGGGACATTTCTGAATCTTTGACAAAGGGTGGAGGTTTGTATCTAGAATGTGGGAGGGCGGAGTTGTCCTTTAAGGTTAGCCATTTCTCAGGACTCAAAAGAATGCCAGCACAGGGCTCAGTCATTCAATTGTGGTTATTTGTAAGTTTAAATAAAAAAGCTATTTCCTTTTGGAGAGTTGGTGGTACAGTGGTTAAGAGCTCGACTGCTAACCAAAAAGTCAGCAGCTCAAATTCACCAGCTGCTCCTTGGAAGCCCTATGGGGCAGTTCTACTCTTTCGTGTATGGTTGCTCTAAGTTAGAATTGACTCTACCGCAACAGGTTATTTTATTCTAAATACTGTCAAGGTATTCTTATTTACAAATTGAGTAAATAGAAATAGTAGATAGTACAACAAATAATCCAAATAGTAAATTTAGAAATGCTGTGAGGAAAATGCTTACAAATTTACAGTTAAAAGCAGCTCAAACAAAAAAAAAAAAAGAGTCTTTCAAAACGTGTATTTGAATTCCATGTTTGTTTTCTACAGATGCCTAAAACCCAAGTACTTGGGTAACAAAACCAACATTTTTTTTGTCAACTGGAACTAGATAATCCTTGGATCTGTTTCTTGAACAATGGCCCTTCCCTTTTTCCTTCCTTCCTTTTTCTTTCTTTCCTTGTTTTTTACTGTGGAAACTTTTAAACATACACAGAGTCAACACAATATCATAATGACACTCATACCACCACTCAACTTCAATAATTGTCACTATTCTACCATTTTTGTTTCATCTATTCCTTCATTTATATGTACACTTATTTTAAAGTAAAATACAGTCATCATATTATTTAACCAGATTCACTTCAGTATGGATAGTTGCTATGAGTCAGAATCAATTCAAGGGCAACAGGGATTTTTTTTTTTTTTTGAAACTTTATTTTAAACAAAGCCACAATACCTTTATCACAACCTAAAAAAATCAACAATAATTCCTTAATATTTTCTAGCAGTCTGTGAAATTTTCCTCTATTTTCTCAAATAGACAGTTATTAGTTTATTCAAATAAGGATTCAAGTGGGGTCCATATATTGCATTCCATTGTTATGTCTCTTAAAGTCTCCTTTAATTTCTAGCCTCTCCCTTTCCCTTTTTTACGCCATATATTCTTTTTAATAAGCTGAGTCTTCTTTTTTCATAGAATTTCCCCCATCCTGAATTTGGCTAATATCATCCTTGGGGTTTCATTTAACATATTATTTCATTCCTAATTAAACTTATAATTAGATTTAGAAGATTGATTAGATTGACTCAATTTTTTTTTTTTGGCAGAAGTACTTCATAGGTGATGCCATGTACTTTCCATTGCATCATATATACATCTGGTCGTCCCATTTTCTGAGTATTAAGCTTGCTCGCTGAGTTTACATATTATCAGCCCTATCCATCCTTTTTAAGTGGGTCCTCTTAATCTCTGAAAAATCTGTGGTGGTCAAAGAACATTGTCTTTTCAGTACAAGAAAATCCTTTGAGTTCTAAAATATTTCTCAGTAGTTAAAATATTCTCATTTCTCTAGCAAAAATAATAATGCAAATAGTGAATGATATATGTATTTTAAACCAGTACATATCCTCTGAGGGTGGAACTTCTATTATCTCTATTTCACAAATAAGGAAACTGGGGGCATTAAAGTTTAAGTTATTGAAGCTGAGCTTTGAAAATATGCAGCTAATTGCTAGATCCAACCTACTGCTAAATTCAGACAGTAGGCCCTGCTTTGTGTTCTCACTTCCAACATTGCATTGCGCATGGAGGCATTCTATGAATAGTCATTTGATCACTATTTGTATGAGACACATGATTCTTCTATTTTAGAGGTGGGGTCTATTTTCATAGGTAGAAGGCTCTTTTCTCAGTGTTCTTTTGTAAAATATGGCATGCAATTTTGGAGGAGAAAGCGTTCCTGGCATACCCCTTTGTAGCAAACAAAGATGGAAAAGTTCACAAGGAGCAGAAATGTTCTGTCAAGATTGGAACCAGAAGCCAAAACTTCAAGACGTTAGCAGGCTCCAACACCAATGCCTGGACCCTTTGCCAGGGCACACTTCACCTAGGTAATCTGCCGAGTGCAACACCCACAGGCAGCAGCATGGACATGGTAAGCAAAACAAAATCCTTCATATTGTACACATTTATTTAGGCTGAACAATCCAGTTCCAGGCTCATAGCAAATATGCTGGGGTTAAAGAACTAATTCACTAAACATCTGTTGTCACAGGATATACATTGGTTCTCATTATTCACAGTAGTTGTATTGTGTAAAGTCACCACAACCACTGAATTGGTGAATACTGAACCTTGCTTCTGGAGGAAATATAGGGTTACGTTCTGGTGGCTCTGGTTACATTTTCAACTGGTCAATTCATAAAAAAAAGCATTGTTTTATGTGTGCTTCTGTTCAAAGACACCATGTTTAATATATGTTGTTGATTCATTAATATTGAACTCATAGCCAACAGCACTGTAACTTAGGTGGGAGCAAAGCTAATCTAATACACGTTTTTTTCTCCATAAGGCACATCACAGCTTTCTTGCACTTAGACATCACTTCAGCATTATCTCTGAGGGCCATTTTAAACAGTGAAATTAACAGCAAAAACACAAAAATGTGAAAAACTTGGCTCTAAATTTTTTTTTTTTTAATATACTGTGGAAAGGACATTTATTTACCGTATCAAAGCTGACCTCAGCTGAGAACATGAGCATCAATCAGGTGGCTCAAATATTTTACTGCTCCGTGCATGTCCATGGAAGTGTCGCAAGTATGATTTTGGGGCTGCAAATCAATTTTAGCGAGTAGGCCAATTCACAGATATGGAATTCACAAATAATAAGGATCATCTGTATGTAGGTAGTTCCCTTGTAGGCTTAGAATCATAGACTTAGTGAATTATATTTAATACACTGCTGGTTATGCTAAGGAATTCAAAATAAGTTAATTTTGTTTCAATGGCAATGTTACGGGGCTTGGAAGGGTGAGGGGGTGATAGCTAAATACCACACAGTTTTTGCCACATTGCCTCATTTTGTATTGCAAAAATAATAAACTAGACAGAATTGGTGAAGGGATGCACAGATTCTCAAAAGGAAGCATCATGGTATATATGGACACTGGGTCAAAAACCAGTAGACCTGGGACCTAGCCATGCCACCAAATTCACATGTGTGACCCCTGAACAAATCATGACACTTTTCTAAAATAGAGGGGCTGGAGTATTGGTTCTCACAATTTTTTTCTAATGAGGAAACTTTTTGTTCAAAGAAAATTTTATAAGGGATAGTAATACATTAAATACATTTTGTTATGGATTGAATTGTGTCCCCAAAAGTATATGTGTTGTAAATCCTACTACACCTGTGGTTATAATCTCATTTGGGAATAGGGGGTTCTTTGTTACGTTAATGAGGCGGGATTAGTGTAAACTGTATCTTAAATCTATCTCTTCTGAGATTTAAAAGAGCAGATTAGGCAAGGAGAGATGGGGGAAGACAGATGCCATGCCACAGGATCACCAAGTAATAGAAGTTGAAAAGAGACAAGAACATTCCCCCAGAGCCGAAAGAGAGAGAAAGCTTTCCCTTAGAACTGGCACTCTGAATTCAGACTTCTAGCTTCCTAAACTGAGAAAACAAATTTCTGTTTGTTAAAGCCACCCACTTGTGGTATTTCTGTTGTAGCAGCACTGGACGACTGAGACAGATTTTAAACATAGATTAATGTTCCTAAGGTACAGGTGAACCCCTTAAAGTCCCACCTATTTTCTCTCCTTTTCCCCATCCGAAGTAATCTCTAAGGAACAACCTTGAAATTCTAGATCTCTTTCCATAGAGAACAGCAGAAAAGCCCAAGGGACTAGATCTCTAAAGTGCCTTCCTTAATTTAACGTAAAAGAATCTAAGTAGGGAGAGGTGCAGAAAGTCAAACTTCAGTACAAGTGGTATCAACACTCACTCCTAGAGAGCTAAACCAGTTGCTTTTGAGTTAATTCTAATTCATGGCAACCCCGTGTGTGTCATAGTAGGACTGTGCTCCATAAAGTTTTCAATGGCTGATTTTTTGAAGTAGGTGGCCAGGCCTGTCTTCTGAATCATGTCTGGGTGAACTCAAACTTCTAACGTTTCAGTTAGCAGCCAAGCACATTAACCATTTACACCACCCAGGCACTCCAGTTGGGCTAAAAGCAGACCTTCCTCCAACATAGTCTTCAACCTTCACCCTTATTTCAATTCTCAATGTGCAGATCATTAGATATTCACTATTTACCATTGACAAATTTGCTCTTTTCAAATATAGATTTTCATATTTAATCTTTAAACGTAGATCCCAAAATCACTTGCAAATTATAGACATTATCAGGTTCTAAAGAGATGTATGTCTTGATGGAGATAAATTAATACTTCCAGTCATGGTAAAAGCATAATGATGAGAGCAAGGGGTTTCCAGGACAGGTCTTCTCCTTCAGGGCAAGAAGGTTGCACCAGAAAGCAAGAAAGAGAAAGAAGGCACAGACAAATTAGAAGGCCTTCACAGTTAGATCAAAGTTGGTCGTAGCTGTGTGTCAACTTCACATATCCAAACCCTCACGGGCCACTTTGTAACAGAAGAAATTTTCAGATCTGTAAAAGAAGAACAGCAAACAAACACACTGTCTTTTTTTCTGGAATAAACAAATTACATCTGAGGAAAAAAATGGAGAATACATATCTCTTTCAATTCATCTAATCACATCTCTTCTTTTATCATCAGGACTCTGTTTTCTGAATTTTTTTTATTCTTCTTTTGTGCTTGTATATCAATCAATTCAGATGATACTGACATGACTTTCCATATTAGCAGGATCATTACCAGTTATTTCCTGTTGTTTGTATTCTATCCATTTCTCATAGAAGGACTATAACATCTAAATCATTAATTAGTTTTGGTAGTGAACTAAGTCTTTGCTTTTTAGGTAATTTTTCTGGGTTGTTTAGTTGCTGACTGACCTTATTCATCAAGATGAATACAACCTGGTAGATGAGGTTTCTTGCTAACAGCAAATAAAGCTAAATTCTATTTGCACAAAATGATCTCAAGCCAGGTAGATCTTAAGGTTAAAATCATTAACATTTGTCCTGGATTTTACACAGGGAACATTGCTGGTTAACTTTCCAGGAAACAGAACAAATGACTGGTCAACATCATCCTGATTTTTGGATATATAATGGTTTGTACATCTTGTTTGTGAACTGGGGGTCATTTAACTCTAATAGCTGTTTACAAGTTTAAATTTGTTTTAAACCTACAGCCATGGAAATGCAGGAAATAAATGCTTACCAAATGGTAGGCTTCTAATATGAACATGGTGGAAAATGAGGTGTCCATTTGACTTGGTACACAAAGGGAAACATAATGTTGAAACCATTCTGAAGATTACCTGACTCCCTGATTGGGCAGCAGGTTTAGGGAGTCTTTGCCACTATTAGACCAAACCTACATACGCAAAAGTTTTCAGTATGGGATAGGGTCTGATAATCTCACTATATTTGACTAGGGTGTTGAGCAATCATTTCAATAATAATAAGCATTCGGATTATGATGTTAAAATACTTAATTATTTCAGCATTATTTTTATCCATTGGCAGTGTGGAAATGGCAGCATTCAAACATAAGACAAATTTCTTTGAGATGAAGAGATATTCTTATTTTCAAAGTATTTTCAAAGTAAAAGCCAAATATATAAGGAAGTTTTAAAGGAAACTGAGATGAGTTGTATTCTTATATTGAAACATTTGCCATACTGTTTTGTAATTCATATTTTTAGCAGTTATTGTGACATAATTCAGATACCAAATAATTCATCCACTTAAAGTCTCTAATTCAGTCTATTTTAGTATGTATACATCATTGTAAAACCATCACTGCATGTAAATTTAGAACATTCCATCCCTGCAAAACAAAACCCCATACCCATTAGTACTCACTACTTTTTCTCCTCTCCCCTCAGCCCTTAGCAACTCCTAATCCACTTTCTGTGTATATAGATTTGCCTATTCTGGGTAATTCATATACATTGAATCATATAATATATGACTTTTGTGACTGCCTTCTTTCATGTAGCATGATGTTTTTAATGTTCATCCACGTTGCAGCAGAACTTCCTTCCTTTTTATTGACACCCTGGTATCTTATTTATCTAGTGCTGCTACAACAGAAATACCACAAGTGGGTGACTTTAACAAACAGAAATTTATTCTCTCACAGTTTAGTATGCTAGAAGTCTGAACTCAGGGCCCTAACTCTAAGGGAAGACTTTCTTTCTCTGTCAGCTCTAGGAGAAGGTCCTTGTCTCCTTTCCACATCTGTGGGCCCAGTGTTCCTTGGAGATCTCCATGTGCCTTGCATCAATCTTCCCCTGGGTCTAGGAGATTCTCAGTACAGTGACCTCAGGTCCAAAGGGCACACTCCGCTCCCAGCTCTTCTTTCTTGGTGGTAGTCAGGTCCCTCCTTTTTCTGCTCTCTTCTCCCTCATTTAATCTCTTGTAAGATAAAAGGGGTGACTCAAGCAAGGGTGTGACTTAGGTAAGGGTGTGACAAGTAAGAGTATGACCTGATTCATACCCTTCTTGTAAGGCTGTGACTCAAGACACACCCCATACTGATCCTACCTCTTTAAAATATGGAGATTAGGATTTACAGCATATCACAAAATGGAGGATGATTGCATCAGATCACAAAATGGAGGATAATAGCAGAAGATCACAAATTGGAGGGCAACCACACAATATCGGTGCTCATGGCCTAGCCAAGTTGACACATATTTTTGGGGAACACAATTCAATTTATGACAGGATGTAACACATTCGCTTATTCAGCAATTGATGAACATTTGGATTGTTCCATTCTTGGGCTATTATGAATAATGCTACTGTGAATATTGGTGTACAAGTTTTTTATGTGGACGTGTGTTTTAAATTCTCTTGGGAATATACCTAGGTGTATAATGGCTTGATCATACAGTAATTCTATGTTTTTAATGTTTTGAGGAACTGCCTAACAGTTTTCCAAAGCAGTTCCACCATTTTACATTCCTAACAGCAATAGAGAGGAGCCCTGGTGGTACAGTGGTTAAAGCATTTGGCTGCTAACTGAAAGGTCAGCAGTTCAAACCCACCAACCATTGCGTAAGAGAAAGATGTGGCAGTCTACTTCCATAAAGATTTGAACCCTTGAAAAACCTATGGGGCAGTTCTGCTGTCGTTATAGGGTCATTATAAGTCAGAATCAACTAGATGGCAATGGGTACCAGCAATACATAAGGGTTCCAATTTCCCCACATCCTCATCAGTACTTGCTATTGTCTGTCTTTTTTTATGATATGCATCTTAGAGGATGTGAAGTGGCATCTCATTGTTTTGTTTTTTATTTTTCACTTCCCTGATGATTAATAACGTTGCACATCTTTTCATGTGCTTATTAGCCACTTGTATATCTTTTCTTCAAGTACTTCGCCCATTTTATAGTTGAGTTGTTTGTCTTTTTGTTAAGTTTTAAGAGTTCTTTATATATTATGGATACCAGACCCTCATTAGAAATATAATTTGCAAATGTTTTCTCCTATTTTGTGGGTTGTTTTTTTCCTTTCTTGAGAGGGTTTTTGATACACAGAAGTTTTTAATTTTGATGAAGTACAATTTTTTTTTTTTCTGTTGTTGTTCTTGCTTTTGATGTCATATCTAAGGTTCCATTGCCAAACCCAATGTCACCAAGGTTTACCCTTACGTTTTTTTCTAAGAGTTTTATAGTTTTATCACTAACATTTAAGTCTTTGATCTATTTTAAATAATTTTTCTGTGTGGTATGAGGTAAGACTCCAGCTTCATTCACTTGCCTCCAGAAATCCAGTTTTCTTAGAATTATTTGTTGAAAAGGCTATTCTTCCCCCATTGAATGAGTGATACAAACAGTTAACCAGCTTGGCTGCTAGCCAAATTTTGACGGTTAGAGTCCACTCGGAGGCACCTTGGAAGAAAGGCCCGGTAACCTACTTCCCAAATATCAGTGCTTGAAAACTTTATGGAACACAGTTCTACTCTGACACACATGGGGTTGCCATCAGTTGGGGTCAACTTGACAGCAACTGGTACTGGTTCCCCATTGAATGGTCTTGGCACCTGTCTTAGGCTGAGTTCCCTAGAGAAGCAAAACCAGTGAAGTGTATAGAGAGAGAGAGAGCGAGAGAACCCTGGTGGCACAGTGGTTAAGCTCAGCTGCTAATCAAAAGGTCGACACTTTGAATCTACCAGCCACTCCTTGGAAACCATATGAGGCAGTTCTACTCTGTCCTATAGGGTCATTATAAGTCAGAATCAACTCAAACCCAACGAGTTTATATAGACAGAGAGAGAGAAAGAGGGATTTATCTCAAAAAAAATGACTCACGCTGTTGTAGAGGCTGATAAGTTCTAAGTCCATGGGTCGGGTGTCACGCTGGAGGCTTCTCCTGACTCACGTAGCTGCAGGGGCCAATGAACCCAAGGTAGGCTGCTGGCTCACAGGCTGCAGGGGTTGATGAGCTCCAAGATAGGCAGGTAAGCTGCTAGCTCAAGTTCCAAAAATCAGAGGTTAGCTGATGACAAGCTGGATGCAGGATGCAGTGAAAGACTTGATGGAACATCCATGTATGTACTGGAGGCAGGCCACACCCCCAAGGAAACTCCCTTTCAACTGATTGGCTGCTCATAGCAGATCTCATCATGGAGTTGATTACATCATTACCTAACTACCAAATTACATCTTAACTTCCAAACCACTGAGAATCATGGCCCAACCAAGTTGAAACGCAACCTTAACCATCACAGAACCCTTGCTGAAAGTCAATTGGCCATAGATGTATGGGTGTATTTCTAGACTCTCAATTCTATTTCATTGATATATATGCCTATCTTTATGTCAATATCATACTGTTTTGATTGCTGTAGCTTTGTAGTAAAGTTTTGAAATTGAGAAGTATGAGTCCTCCAAATTTGCTCTTTAGCAAAATTGTTTTGACTATTCAGGGTCCCTTGTAATTCCATATGAAATTTTGGGATCAGATTTTCCATTTCTCCAAAAAAAAAAAAAAGGAGGGAGACTATTGGAATCATCTTAACAACATTAAGTCTTCCAATCCATGAACTTGGGATTTTTTTCCATTTATTTAGGTATTCTTTAATTCCTTTCAACAAGGTTTGAGTTTTGGTATACAAGTCTTGCACCTTCCTGGTTAAAATTTTTCATAATTATTTTCTTCTTTTTGATGCTATTATAAATAGAATTATATTCTTAATTTTGTTTTAGAATGTTCATTGCTAATCTACAGAAATGCAATTGGTTTTGTGTATTAATCTTGTATCTTGCAACCTGGCTAAGCTCTTGTCATGGATTGAATTGTGTCCCCCCAAAATATGTGTTGTAAATCCTAACCTTTATGCCTGTGGTTATAATCCCTATTGGGAATGGGTTGTTTTGTCATGTTAATGAGACAGCATTAGTGTAGGGTATGTCTTAAGTCAATCTCTTTTGAGATATAAAAGAGATTTAATAAGCAAGCGAGAGAAGCAGAGATGAGGGAAGAGAGATGCCAAGCCACATGAAGATCACCCAGGAGCAGAAGTTCAGAAGAGACAAGATCTTCGACCAATTCATGGCGACCCTCTTGTTTGCAGAGTAGAACTGCTCCGTAGGGTTTTTAAGGCTGTGACATTTTGGAAGCAGACTACCAGGCCTGTCTTCCAAGCTGTCTTGAACTATCAACTTTCAGCTAGTAGTTGAGAGCTTAAAAGAGATAACTTAAGAAATTCTTGTAATGGTGTAATAACAAGTATTTACTTCCTCACAGAAGTAAAATTTTATAAGCCATTTAATTTCCTTTTTTGTACTTTTTATATTATGCATTGTACTACATACAATTATGACTTCATAATTAGAATCAGAAAAGTAGTAAACTTTGTGGTTAAAAACAAATTAAAAAATAAAATTATATAAAATGCCAAGGAGAAATTCACATATTTTATGTAATATCCTTTGTTATTTATGTTATGCCTCCAAAAACCTCTCTAAACAATCATTAAGATTGAAAGGTGACAATATTTTAACTTTTCTGTGTGCCACATCAAGACTTAAGGTGACATTTGTCTAACTGAAGTAGTTTTGTTTGTTTTTGCTGTGATTATTTTTTTAATCTAAACTCAATAAGAAACAAAAATTATGTAAATGCAATAATTGAGAGGCAAAAAGTTACTTTTGAATATAAAAAATTTAGATTAATTTATTAGAATATCAAGATTTCTTTTCTGATGAGGCATTTCAATAGTGATATTCATTTTATTTTGGTTACACGTGCTGTTTTCTAGTTCATTTAAATAGTTACATCTGTGATCATTCATTCAAGAATTAAACATTTACCAAATCAAAGGCACATCACAATATTTTAGTGGAAATTTTATTATTGATTAGATTCTAATGACAGTTTATTATTTTATTGGCAAACAGACAAGAATTTTACAGTGTAACAGAAAAGTAAAATTGCTTTAAAAACAAATCTTATACTTCAGAAAGCTTAGGAGTCCCCACCATAGTCCTCTGAACTCAATCCATCATCAGTTTTAAGATCCATTTGATTGCATGAGTCAATATTTTATAACTACAGGTACTAGAAATTTGGGGTTTGCTTAAAAAAAATTACTTCTTTTTCTTTTTTTTTACTTTTACATAGTAAGATGGGAATGTAAGCTCCAAGCAATAAGTGGGGGAAATGCCAGGATATAATTATACTACAGTGATATAGATTTGCTTTTCCACACGTTCTGGTCAGATATCCCAGATATTGATATGCTGGACAGATAAAGTTGGGCAAGGGAAGGTGTGGGAATAGTAACCCTGTGTGATCTGGAGCAAAATGAAATCCCTGGATGTCTTTGTTTCGTATGGTTACCATATCAAAATACCACAAACCGGGTGTCTTATAAGAAGAGAAATTTATTGTCTCACAGTTCTAGAGGCTAGAAGTCTGAATTCAGGATGTTAGCAAGGCCAAGATCTATCCGCTCTAGGAGAAGTTCTTCCTTGTCTCTCTAAGCTTCTGGTAGCCCCCGGTGTTTCTTGGCATTCTTTGGCCTTAGATGTATCTTCACAAGGCTGTGTTACCCTGTGTGTCTCTCTGGGTTTCTTTTATAAGGAGTCACTTGGATTTGGATTAGGATTCACCCTGCTCTGGTATGACCTTATGCTAACTTCACTGGTAACATCTTCAAAGATCCTATTTCCAATTAAGGTCACATTCGTAATACCGGGGGTCAGGACTTTAATATACCCTTTTGGGGACACAATTCAGTCCCTAACACTGAGCCAGAAAAGGTAGGTTGAGGCAGCATAATGTTTCAGAAAGGATTCCTAGGGAGGTGGCCAGCACTAAAAACAAAGAAGTAAGGAATAGTAAAGATGTAATTCAATTCACCACTTTGACGTTTTTGTCACAACTCTTGACAGGAGATTGGCTTATGTCAATCATCTGGATTCAGGCGGTGCTGAAGCTGGTGACTGATGAACGCAAGAAAAGCTGATGATCATTCAAATCGAACTGGAATCTCCCACAGAAGCTTACTATGGATAGGCTTCTCTGCTTCTCTGAATTGTAAACGATTCATAGGGAGAAACTTGGTCATCCATCTTTGCATTTCTAGCACCCAGCACAATGCCCAGCACATAGTAAATGCTTGAGAAATAGCACACTTCAAATAAAGTATCATCTGTATGTATATTCTGGACACTGCTTAGAGCACAGGTGAATGGGTAATGTTTGGGTAAGGAATTTTCTAGAACTCACAGATTACTTCCTGTAGCTTCTTCCCACTGCTGTTTATGTTGAGATAAGGAAACTAAAATTTATAATGGAACCCTAAATGATGTTCTTCTCTGAACCTAAGCGATAAACACAGTGAGGCTTGTTGTCATCTCACTGCACCAGTGAGGGATTCATTTTCTAGCAATATATAATAAAATAAAATCAGTAGACTCCTGGCCTCAATCTGCCCTAAAATACATTTGGTTCTATCTGAACTCACAAAACCCAATTATTTTTACCCTTATGATATTAAAAAAATGATTTAATTGCTTTCTACTTTTCAAATGACTGTTCAGATAATACAGCATCAAAATCTTTCACGAAGTATCTACTGGGGAATTTTACTATTTATTACAGGTATACTCCAGTTTATGCCAGAATAAGATTTACACAAGGAGTCCTCGTGGCACAATGGTTAAACACCTGGCTAGTAATGAAAGGTTCGCAATTTGAACCCACCCACCTGCTCCACGGGAGAAAGACCTGGCAATCTGCTTCAGTAAAGATTACAGCCAAGAAAGCTGTATGGGGCTGTTCTACTGTCACACGGGGTCATTGAGTCAAAAATTGGCTCAATGGCACCTAACAACAACAATAAAATTTACACAAACTCAAATAACTTTACACAAACTCAAATAAATTTTCTTTAGAAAGGATTGATCTGCGTTCATGTTTGAATTTTAATTTTGCTCTGAATACTACTTGATTAATACTGATATTGATTAAATTTGATTTACATGTACATTTACATATAAATCGTCTACATTTACATGTAACTTTTCAGCTGTATATTCACTACATAAAACTAGACACAACTAATAAGAGCCTTTGAATATTTCAAACATTGGCTTTCAACCAGTCTTTACATTTTTAAATTCATAGGGACACTGATTTCTAAATTAGTTAATAACAATAAAGTTGGTGGTTTGACTTCTCTTAAATGGTATCTTCATGGTAATTCTGACTGGTTACAATTTTGCTTTAAGCCGGTGAAGCAAAGAGTTTTGTGCCTAACTCAAGACAGAATTTATTTATTATGGTGTTGTACCCTGCTCTCAGGATCTAATATTGGCCAAGGAAATCAATGAATAAATTGTTAAAATTAAAAGAGAGAAAAAGTCTGAAGGAGGAGAGTTTGTTTTGAAAGTGTGTTTTAAATTCCGAGCCCAGCTTGGAAAACAGTTTCTTTATGAAGCTCTGAAGCTTTTCAGTTTTACTTACAGATTGAGTTCTATCTTCCCGTTTCTTTGCCAAGCCCTTGTACATGCTCCGGTGTTATGTGGCTTGCAGTGTGAAAATGCACATTAAATCAGAGGGGAGAAGTGGAAATCTGAAGAAATAGTGGCTTATTTAAAGTTATGAAGCATAGGAATACTAGTGCTGTCATTTTTAAAGTTCTTTATGTTTAGGAGTTCACATTCTGTTTTTTAACCAGAAAATAATTAGCCAGAGTTTTCGGTAAACAAAATTACTTTTCCAAATTTGACTTAAAGAAAAAAAGATATTAAACACAAGAAATTGAGTCAATAATAAAGACTTAATTAAAATAATGTTTTTGGTTTTTGTCCTGGAGTCAGTCGTCATTTATTCCAGTATCTCTTCTCTCTGCCCCTACAGGATTACCCAATGAAAAGATGATCAGAACCCTGAAACCCTGTAAGACACTCAGATCAACAAAGGAAAACCATTTTTTAAATTATTTTAAGTTTTTTTTTTATTTATGAGACTATAAAGTAAAGCAATGTATTTTAGGAGAATTTATAACAAGTGTTTAGCACCCAGGCTTATCAAACTCACCTTTGTAAGGTGTGGGTCCTATTTATGACATTCATCAGCAAGCCTCTAATTTATTTTTGCAAAGTAAATGCTGTGTCTGACCACTTACCACCTTCATAGCCTCTACCCACAACCAGGGCTGAGGGCAGCCAATATGCACATGCACAACTGTACTGGTTGTTAAAATACTGAAACACTTCTCAATAGCTGGTATATAGCTCCTTAGCCATTGTGCTGAGCCCACCAAGTGACCCTGCCAGCTGCTTTGAGCCCTTCCAAGATCCCTCTGACTGCCCTTGATATAGAAAATAAAAGGTTAACACCTGGCACTCAGGGAGCCTACCATATCTTGATCCTTCTGACTGGTAAGTACCATAACATATCAACCCTGAACCTACCCTAGACCAAGGCAGCACTAGCCACTATCTCTTGCAGCAGCCACTAAACTGGTCTCTTTCTGCCATTATTGCCCCCTACTGTCTATTTTGGAAACCCTGGTTGCATAGTGATTAAGATCTATGGGTACTAACAAAAGGTCGGCAGTTCAAATCCACCGGACACTCCTTGGAAAACCTATAGAGCAGTTCTACTCTGTCCTGTAGGGTTGCTATGAGTTGGAATCAACTCCACGGCAATGGGTTTGGTTTTTTGGCTTACTATCTATTTAACAGGCAGGTAAAATGATTTTTTTATATTATTGTTAATGTAAATTAGGTCATATTGCTTTCTTTCTTTAAATTCTTCAGCAATTTCTCATTACACTTAGAAGAAAACCCAAAAGACCTCCTAGGCCTACTTGGCCCTTGGTAATCTGGACTCTGCCTCCCTCTCTAATCACATCTTCTGCCATGCTTCTCTTTCATTGTGTTCCAGCACCACAGGCCTTCCTGTTTTGCTCATCTCCAAGCCTTTACACTTGCTGTTCCCTCTAACTGGATGTTTTATTTCAGATCATCAGAGGTGATGATCTTTTTAATCTTTCAGGCCTCTGTCCATATGTCATCGCTTGCAAAAGAGCTTACATGATGAAAACCCTATATAAAACGGTAACTTTCACCTCTGCCCCATGCTTGGGTTGTCTCTAGTCACCATATTTCCCATTACTCTACTTTATTTGCTTCATAATCTTTATCGTGTTTATGTATTTAGTTGCCTTCTTATTTTCTGTCTTTCTACTGAAAGGTCATCTCCTGGAGAGAAGGAATGTTCATGGCTTGCTCGTGACTATCAGTTCCCAATGTCTCATAAAATGTCTGTCCTGCAATTTCCTTCCCTTGTGGCTACTCCTTTCCATCTGAAATAAATAGCCTTCCTCCCAACTCTACCTGTCCAAATTCAGCCTATCTATTAATGAGAAGCTCAAATGCCATCTCCTTCTTTTGTCATCTCATAGCATGTAGTCGTCCCTCTCAAAGCATCGCTACTCATATTCTTCTATTGCTAATAAGGCTTTAACTGCCGTTCTTTTGTTATTTGTGGATTATCTTCTCCTTTCAGTGGACTGTAAGTACTCTGAGAGATGAAGTTTTCAATGAGATATGAGCCTTCATTCCACTGTTTAGTAAGTTCTCCTCCAGAATGACTTGCCTTTCTATTAGCTGACTCCCTTCTTTAGGATAAACCTTAGTTTTAGGTCATGGGATAAAGACAGTCTTCATAAATTTGTAATGGTGGTGAGTTAACTTTGGCCGATGGGGAAAGGAGTTGTGACAATTCCCCTCAGGACACATTGCTGCTTGCTTAGAAAACTTAAATATAGTTTATAAACTTGAAGGAAAATAAGGTAGAACAACTCCCTTAAGAGATTCTTTCCAGATGTTTTTAAACTAAAGTCCTTAGAATCACTCAATGTTCACTGGTCTCCCTTCTCAAGAGTTCATCCAACTATACAAGTCATATTTCTTTTCTAATAAAAACACTTTTAAGCCAATGAAAGTATTTACTGGCATTGGCTTGCCAACATGAAAACTGAACATTTTTTCTTTTTTTAAGGATAAGATGATCTAACTGCAAAATAAAGTATTTGCAATTCTTGTGAATTTCACCTTTTGTCATCAAACAATTATTTATGGAATTTTAATACTTTAGGGCCAAAAAGTTTCTTAGAATGCAAATAACAATAGCTAACACATATTAAGTGCATACTATGTGCCAGGTACTGTTTTAAGTGCTTTCTATGCAATAATTTATTTAATCCTGACAAAAGCCCTGAGATGGATACTATTAATATCATCATCCATCATTTTAAAGATGGAGAAACTGAGCCACAGAGAAGTTAAATAGCTTGTCCAAGGTCACAAAAGAAGTAAATGGCAGAGCTGGAATTTGATCCCTGCCAAATCTTGTTTGAATTTGTATGGCAAACGCACAGTCTTTCTCATCTCCTTCTCTCTTAGTTTCTTAGTTGTGCTATAATAGAAATGCCACAAATGGTGGCTTTAATGAACACAAAACTTATTTTTTCACAGTTTAGGAGGGTGATAGCTCTAGGGAAAGGCTTCCTTTATAGGCTCTGAGGGAAAATTTTTGTCTCAGTTTCTCTAGCATTCTTCTTGGTGTTCCTCAGAAAGCTCCATGTTGTGTCTATCTTTCCCCTATTTGTGCTTGCTTGCTTCTGAGCCTAATCTGCTCCTTTTATATCTCAAACATGATTGGCTTAAGACACACCCTACACTGATATAGCCTTATTAACATAGCAAAGAAAACCCTATTCCCAAATGGTATTACATCCATAAGTATAAATAGGGGTTACAATTTGCAACATGTATTTTGGGGGGACACAATTCAATCCCTAACACCTTCCATTAGTGTACAGGTTTAAAATAAAACACTTGCCTTCCCAGATTCCTTTACATGTGTTGTTGATGTTTGCCACCTAATCAATTCCAACTCATATTGATCCTATAGACAGATTAGAAGTGCCCCATAGGGTTTCCTAGGCTGTAATCTTTATGGGGACAGATTGCCAGGTCTTTTCTTCTGCAGACCCATTGGGCGGGTTCTGTCAGCCGTCCTTTCAGATAGCAGCCACGCACTTAATGATTGTACAACCAGGGCTCCTCTTCCTTTATGTGTAGAGGTGAACATATGATGCTTCTTTAGATATTGAGAGATAGACATGCGTTCCTGGGAAGGGCTTCCCTTTTATCCCTTTGTTAGTTAAAGTCCTGTGTCATCTTGGCTGGGCCATGATTCTCAGTGGTTTGGCAGTTATAATGTAGTTCGGCAGCTGTGTAATGATGCAATCACCTCCACGATGAGATCTGTTATGAGCAGCCAATCAGTTGACAGGGAGTTTCCTTGGAGGGTGTGACCTGTATCTGATATAGGGGAAATTTTGGACAAAACTTGCTTGTCTTGTTCCCATTGGATCCTGTTCATCTGACCTGCAGTTCTTGGGACTTGAGCTAGCAACTTACCTGCCAATATTAGGATTCGTATCCCTCAGCATCTGTTTTTGTGTTTATAAGTTGGTACTATTTATACTTATTTCATTATTTCATTCATTATGACAAGGAGAATTAAATGAAATAATAAATATGAAATCACTATTAATTATATTTGAATTATTGTTTGGCCCACCAGTCGTTATTTTGCATACCTCAGTATTGCCAGTCAGAACAACACCAGCAGCCAACTGGAGAACAGACCGTCAATTGCTCATATGTAAGTTCAAGTTGAAGCTGAAGAAAATTAAAATAAGTCCATGAGAGCCAAAATAGGACCTTGGATATATACCACCTAATTTTACAGATCATTTAAAAAATAAATTTGATGCACTAAACACTAATGACTGAAAACCAGGCAAGTTATGGAATGATATCAAAGACATCATGTCGTTAAAAAGACAGGAAAGAAAGAAAAGACCAAAATGGATGTCAGAAGAGGCTGACACCTGTTCTTGAACATAGAATAGCTAAAGCAAAAGGAAGAAATTATGATGTAAGAGAAATAAACAGAAGATTTCAAGGTCAGCTCAAGAAGATGAAGTAAAATATTATAATGAAATGCCCAAAGACCTAGAGTTAGAAAACCAAAAGAGAAGAACACACTTGTTGTTTCTAAAAATGAAAGAACTGAGGAAAAAATTTAAGCCTCGAATTGTGTTATTGAAGGATTCTATGTGGAAAATATTAAATAATGCATGAAGCATCAAAAGAAGATGGAAGGAATAAAAGAGCAGCCATACCAAAAAGACTTGGTCGACATTCAGCTATTTTAGGAGTTAGCATATGATCAAGTACCAATGGTACTGAAGGAAGAAGTCCAAGCTGAACTGTTGGCATTGGCAAAAAACAAGGCTCCAGGAATCAGTGGAATAACAAGTGAGATTTTCGACAAATGGATGCAGCCCTGGAAGGGCTTACTCATCCGTGCCAATAAATTTTGAGGACAGCTACCTGGCCAACCAACTAGAAGAGATCCATATTTGTGCCCATTCCAAACCAAGGTGACTGAACAGAATGGGGAAATTATCATTAATATCACTCACAAGTAAAATTTTGCTGAAGATTGTTCAAAAGCAGTTGTGGCAGTACATTGACAGCGAACTGCCAGAAATTCAAGCTGGATTCAGAAGAGGACGTGGAACAAGGGATATCATTGCTGATGTCAGATGGATCCTGGCTGAAAGCAGAGAATACCAGAAAGATGTTTACCTGTGTTTTATTGACTATGCAAAGGCATTTGACTGTGCAGATCATAACAAATTATGGATAACATTGGGAAGAACGGAAATTTCAGAACACTTGATTGTGCCCATGAGGAACTGGTACATAAATCAAGGGGCAGTCATTTGAACAGAACAAGTGGACACTGCATGGTTTAAAGTTGGGAAAGGTGTTCGTCAGGGTTGTATTCTTTCACCACACTTATTCAATCTGTATGCTGAGCAAATAATCCAAGAAGCAGGATTATATGAAGATGAATGGGGCATCAGGATTGGAGGAAGACTCATTAACAACCTGCAACATGCAAATGACACAACTTTACTTGTGGAAAGTAAAGAGGACTTGCAGCACTTAGTGAAGATCAAAGACCATAGCCTTCAGTATGGATTACACCTCAAAATAAAACAAATATCCTCACAGCTGGACCAATAAGCAACGGATAAACAGATAAACAAAGAAAAAATTGAAGTTTTCAAAGCTTTCATTTTACTTGGATCCACAATCAATACCCATGGAAGGAGCAGTCAACAAATCAAACAAAGCACTAATGGACCACAACTACCACAGCCTCCACCAGACTTAGTCCAGCACAACTAGATGGAGTCTGACTACCACCACGGACTTCTCTGACAGGGATCACAATAGAGAGCCCTGAACAGAGCTGGAGAAAAATGTAGAATAAAATTCTAACTCACAAAAAAAGACCATCTTTACTGGCCTGGCAGAGACTGGAGATACCCAGGGAGTATAGCCTCAAGACACCTTTTTAGCTCAGTAATGTAGTCACTTCTGAGATTCACCCTTCAGCCAAAGATTAGACAGGCCCAAGAAACAAAATGAGACTAAAGGGGCACTCCAGCCCAAGGGCAAGGACTAGAAGGCAGGAGTGGATAGGAAAGCTGGTAATAGGGAACTCGAGGTCAAGAAGGGAGAGTGTTGACAGGTTGTGGGATTAGTAACCAATGTTACAAAACAATTTGTGTACTAATTGTTCAATGAAAAGGAGTTTTTTCTGTAAACCTTCATCTAAAGTACAATAAAAAAAAAGAAATCCCACAAACGTGGCACCGTTTCTTTGAATGTTTCATACAAATGTACATTCCTTAGACTTGGTCCTCTAATCTTGTTATCATCACTGATTTGGAAAAACAAGATGGCATAAAACATGTGAGCTATTTTTAATGTTTGGCTACATTTCCATACCTCCCCTTTTCATATCCAAGTTTGCTGGGGACCAAAAAAGAAAAAAAAAAAATCAACTCCTTTGAATTATGGAGCTGGCAAAGAATATTAAACATACCATGGGCTGCTAGAAGAATGAACAGGTTTGTCCTTGAAGCAATACAGCCAGAATGCTCCTTAGAAGCAAGAATGGAGGGACTTTGTTGTTGTTAGGTACCATGGACTTGATTCCAACTCATAGTGACCCTATGTGCCACAAAACGAAACAGTGCCTGGTCCTGTGCCATCCTCACAATTGTTGTTATACTTGAGCCCATTGTTGCAGCCACTGTGTCAAGCCACCTCGTTGTCTTCCTCTTTTCTTCTGATCCCGAACTTTACCAAGTGTGATGTCCTTTTCCAGGGACTGATCCCTCCTGACAACATGTCCAAAGTATGTAAGGCACAGCCTCACCATCCTTGCTTCTAAGGAGCATTCTGGTTGTACTTCTTCCAAGACAGATTTGTTTGTTCTTTTGGCAGTCCGTGGTATATTCAATATTTTCACCAATACCACAATTCAGAGGCATCAATTCTTCGGTCTTCCTTATTCATCGTCCAGGTTTCTTAAGCATACAATGGGATTGAAAATACCATGGCCTGGGTCAGGCACACCTCAGTCTTCAAGGTGACATCTTTCCTTTTCAATACTTTAAAGAGGTCCTTTGCAGCAGATTTGCCCAATGCAGTACATCTCACATATTTTGGACATGTTATCAGTAAGGACCAGTCCCTGGGGAAGGACATCATGCTTGGTAAAGTTTGGGATCAGCAGAAAAGAGGAAGACCCTCAATGAGATGGATTGACACAGTGGCTGCAACAATGGGCTTAAGCATAACGATTGTGAGGATGGTGCAAGACCAGGCAGTGTTTTGTTCTGTTGTACTTAGGGTATCTATGAGTAAGAACCAACTGGATGGCATCTAACAACAACAAATAATAAGAAATCAAGTAACTCAGTAAAAAAAAATAGGCAAAATCCAGAAAGAAATACATATGGGCACCCAGGGTTGGGGTGACCATCACAGTCACAATAGTGAGTAGATTGCCCACCACTGTCACAATGTAGATAAGCAAGAACAGAACAAATAATATTTTCTTACCATGGAGGCTTTCAGTGAGCTCCAAGAGGATAAACTCAGTCACATTTTTTGTTTCATATGTTATTCTGTGTGTCTTCATTTCTGAGTTCAGGACAAATATACCTGTAAATATAATTATTACTAGTGACTTTTTGAAGTTTTAAGATACTTTGTTTATTCATCCAACAAATAAGCATTATGATTCATTATATTTTAGCACTCTCCAAGATTATAAGAATATAAGGCTGAAGGAAATATAGTCCCTAACCTCAGTGATCTTATAGTATAATTAAGAGACAAATAAGAAATTAGAGATTTATGTGGGAAAAGGACACCTTAGTAAATAAATGGCATTGCTTCGCTAACTTCCCATCTAGAAGAAAATAAAATCGTACATGTAGCTAATACTACATATAAAAATAAAATAGGAATATGTTAAAGATTTAACATAAAAACAAACAAAAAAATAGGCTAAAGTCACTTAACCAAAGAAGATATGTGAATGGCAAAAAAGTATATGAAAATATGTTCAACATCATTACTTCACAGGAAAACAAAACTTAAAACTAAAATAAGATGCTACTAAACACCTATTGGGGAAATGCTGGTGGTCCAGTGGTTAAGAGCTATGGCTGCTAACCAGAAGTAGGCAGTTCAAACCCACCAGGCGCTCCTTGGAAACTCTATGGGGCAGTTTTACTCTGCTCTACAGGGTTGCAATGAGTCGGAATCGACTCAATGACAATGGGCTTGGCTTTGCAGGCTAAACATCTATTAGAATAGCTGAAATTAAAAAAGTCTGACCATAGTAAATTTTGGTGAAGATGCAGAGGAACTGAAAGTCTCATTTACTGCTAGTGGGAATGTAAAATAATTCGCTTTGGAAAACCATTTGAAAGCTTCTTAAGAAGTTAAACATATGTCTAACATATGGTACAGCCATTTCACTCCTAGGTATTTACTCAGGAGAAATGAAACCATATGTTCCATATGACCATACAAAGACTTTTACACAAATGTTCACAGCAGCTTTATTTGTAATAGTTAAAACTGGAAACAACTCAAAAGTCTGTCAACATTAGTCCATGAACTATTGATATATGCTACAATATGGATAAATCTCAAAATAATAATGCTGAGTAAAAGAGTATAGACGAAAACAAGTACTCACTCTATGGATTCATTTATATTAAATTCTAGGAAATGCAAATTAATGTATAGTAACAGAAAGTAGGTGAGTAATTTCCTGGGGATAAATAGGGATCGAGGGGAGGGAGGTGGGGAAGGGAGAGATAACAAACGAGAAGGAGGAAACTTCAGAGGTGATGGCTATGTTCATTATCTTGATTGTAGTGATGGTTTTATGGGTGCATACCTGTCAAAACCTATCAAACTGTATACTTTAAATATGTATGGTTTATTGTATGTCAATTATACCTCAATAAAACTTAAAAAAAAATAAAACTGACTAACTCACATCAGGGGATGTATGTATATACACATACACACATATGTATGCATGTATTTTTTTAACAAATTAATAATTGGGAAAAAAGTCAAATGGTTTAGCTACTATTGTTAGTACTGTTGGAGCCCTGGTGGCATAGTGGTTAAAAGCTCAGCTTCCAACCAAAAGGCCGGTAGTTCGAATCCACAACCCCTCGTTGGAAAACCTATGAGGCAGTTCTGTTCTGTCCTATAGGGTCGCTATGAGTCAGAACTGACTCAACAGTACCTAACAACAACAACATTAATACTCCTAGGAGTCCTGGTGGTACAATGGTTAAGGGCCAAGCTACTAACTGAAAAGTCAGTGGTTGGAACCCACCAGAAGCTTTAGGGGGAGAAAAGACCTCACCATCTACTCCAGCAAAGATTACAGTCCAGGAAACCCCTTGGGGCAGTTCTACTTTATGTTATAGGGCTGCTATGAGTCGAAATCGACTTGACAGAACAGATTAGTACTGTTAAGAAGTTCTTATACAATCCATTCACACATATGCTCAAACACACTAATTAATTAGTTGAAACTTGTCCCAGATGAGTTGGTTGGTAAATTTTGACCAGGTTGAACTACGCCTCGTGTGATTAACAGTAAAAAAAAAAAAAAAAACGATTCCAACTCATATAGGACACAGCATAACAGCCCCATAGGGTAGATTCCAACTGCCAGCCTTTTGTTTGGCAGCTGAACTCTTAACCACTGTGCCACCAAAGGCTCCCATTAGTAGTAAAGTTGTTGTGAGTGATCCATAATGAAACTTGGCCTCATTTTGAACAATATAGGGCTAGTTATGTTAAGCGAACCCATTAGTTAACTCAGGTTCACAAAGAGATGAGGATTTTTATTTTGTAATATGCTGTTTACATTACAAAAAAGATAGCACTGCATAACTTTGGGGAAGTGGTTTCCCACATGCTTTTATAAAATAATTTGATTATAGGAATTAAATTTACTTACACCTTCTAAGAAACCCATTGTTTTGAAAAACTATAATCTTGAACAAAAATTTAGTTAACCAACTCAGGGGAAAAAAGGGAAAAAAGTACTACCTAACTCTATATAATTGATGACTACATATAGTTCAGGGAATGACAACTTGAAGAGGAATGGCATTGCATTCATCCTCAAAAAGAACATTTGAAGATCTATCCTGAAGTACAATGCTGTCAATGATAGGATAATAGCCATACACCTACAAGGAAGATCAGTCAATACAACTATTATTATTCAAATTTACGCACCAACCACTAAAGCCAAAGATGAAGAAATTGAAGGTTTTTACCAGCTTTTGCAGTCTGAAATTGATGGAGCATGCAATCAGGATGCATTGATAATTACTTGTGATTGGATTGCAAAAGCTGGAAACAAAGAAGAAGGATCAGTAGTTAGAAAATATGGGCTTGGTGATAGAAACAATACCAGAGGTTGCATGATAGAATTTTGCAAGAACAATGATTTCTTTATTGCAAATACCTTTTTTCACTAACATAAATGGTAACTATACACATGGATTTCTCCAGACGGAATACAGCAAAATCAAATAGACTACATCTGTGGAATGAGACGATGGAAAAGCTCAATATCATCAGTCAGAATAAGGCTAGGGGCCAACTTCGGAACAGACCGTCAATATGCACATTCAAGTTGAAACTGAAGAAAATTAGAATAAGTCGACGAAACCCAAAGTACAGCCTTGAGTATATCCCACCTGCGTTTAGAGACCGTCTTAAGAATAATTTGATGCGTTGAACACTGATGACCAAAGACCAGGTGAGTTGTGGAATGACATCAAGGACATCATCCATGAAGAAAGCAAAAGATCATTAAACAGACAGGAGAGAAAGAAAAGACCTAAATGGATGTCAGAAGAAACTCTTTGAAACTTACCCTTGAATGTCAAGTAGCTAAAGCAAAAGGAAGAAATGATGAAGTAAAAGAACTGAACAGAAGATTGTAAAGGGAGGTTCAAGAAGACAGAGTAAAGTATTATAATGACATGTGCAAAGAGCTGGAGATAGAAAACCAAAAGGGACGAACACTCTCTGCATTTCTCAAGCTGAAAGATCTGAAGAAAAAATTCAAGCTTCCAGTTAAAATGGTGAAGAATTCATGGCGAAAATATTAAACAACACAGGAAGGATCAAAAGAAGATGGAAGGAATACACAGAGTCATTATACCAAAAAGAATTGGTTGATGTTCAACCATTTCGAGAGGTAGCATATGATCAGGACTTGATGGTACTGAGGAAAGAAGTTCAAGCTGCACTGAAGGCACTGGCAAAAAAAAAAAAACAAGGCTCCAGGAATTTACACAATATCAGTTGAGATGTTTCAACAAACACATACAGCACTGGAAGTGCTCACTTGTCTATGCCAAGAAATTTGGAAGACAGCTACCTGGACAACTGACTGGAAGAAATCCATGTTTATGCCTATTCCCAAGAAAGGTGATCCAACTGAGTGGAAATTATTGAACAATATCATATGCAAGTAAAACTTTGCTGAAGATCACTTGAAGATCACTCAAAGGCGGCTACAGCGGTATATCGACAGGGAACTGCCAGAGAATGTGGAACCAGGGATATCATTGCTGATGTCAGATGGATTCTGGATGAAAGCAGAGAATACCAGAAAGATGATTACCTATGTTTCATTGACTATGCTAAGGCATTCAACTGCATGGATCATAAAATTATAGATAACATTGTGAAAAATGGGAATTCCAGACCACTTAACTGTGCTCATGAAGGACCTGTACATAGATAAAGAGGCAGTTGTTCAGACAGAACAAGGTGATACTGCATGGTTTAAAGTCAGGAAAGGTGTGTTTCAGGGTTGTATCCTTTCATTATACCTATTCAATCTGTATGATGAGCAAATAATCCAAGAAGCTGGACCAAATGAAGAAGAACAAAGTATCAGGATTGGAGGAAGGCTCATTAACAACCTGCATTATGCAGATGACACAACGTTGTTTGCTGAAAGTGAAGAGGACTTGAAGCACTTACTGATGGAGACCAAAGGCCACAGCCTTCAGTATGGATTACACCCCAACATAAAGAAAAAAAAAATCCTCACAACTGGACCAATAACCCACATCAAGATAAATGGAGAGAAGATTGAAGTTGTCAAGGATTTCATTATACTTGGATCCACAATCAATACTTGTGGAAGCTGCAGTCAAGAAATCAAATGACACATTGCACTGGGCAAATCTGCTGCAAAAGACCTCTTTCAAGTGTTGAAAAGCAAAGATGTCACCTGGAAGACTAAGGTGTGCCTGACCCAAGCCATGATATTTTCAGTAGGATCATATGCGTATGAAAGTTGAACAGTGAATATGGAAGACCAAAGAAGAATTGAAGCCTTTGAATTATGGTGTTGGTGAAGAATATTGAAGATACCACGGGCTGCCAAAAGAACGAACAAATCTTTTTCGGAAGAAGTACAAGCAGAATGCTCCTTGGAAGCAAGAATGGTGAGACTACGTCTTATATACTTTGGACATGTTGTCAGGTGGGATTGGTCCCTGAAGAAGGACATCATGCTTGATAAAGGAGACGGTCAGCGAAAAAGAGGAAGACCCTCAAGGAGCTGGATTGACACAGTGGCTGTAACAATGGCCTCAAGCATAACGATGATTGTGAGCATGGTGCAGGATGAGGCAGTGTTTTTTTCTGTAGTACCTTGGATCACTATGAGTCGGAATCTACTCAATGGCAACTAACAACAACAACATATAGTGCATAAGATTTTGTACAGGACTTCCAGCTGGTTCATTCCAGTTTGAACCCCTAATGAGAATTTGCGTTTCTACCCCCAGATATACTGAATCAGAATCTACATTTTAGCAAGATCCTCAGCTGATTTTTATGTATAATAAATTTTGAGAACCTCTGCTCTACTAGTTGGAAGAAACCAGTTCAAAGCCCTGATTTTGTAGTATCAGGTTGTTTAGAATAGAAACTCTTTGAAGCTGACAAATACTGAGGAATATAAAGCTGCTTTTATTTAATGATAGTGATTGAGAAACTCCATCTTAGTGGTTCTCAAATTTGTTCAGATGTAGAAACGTCCTGGGGCTCTTTCAGAACACCACGATCTTCATACAACACTTCGCAACTTATTTGTAGAATGATATAGGGTTTAACGTACATTCCCTTCCTATTATTCACTTTTTATAGATGTTAAGTGCTGAGAAACCTAGTTCATATAACTATATAGATGAGAATGGAAGTTTTGTGCACCAGTGTGACTGACTCATTTCTTTGAACTCCTTCCAACTTACATAGCAAAAATCACATACTGATTCATCATCAAAAATTATTTTCAATCATCTATCTGACAACTCAATTACGTTGACAACTCAGTTATGTGTTCTTTCAGTATCAAAAGAGAAGAAATGGAAATTGCCTGACTTGCAAAGGAATTCGTTACACAGTCATGAGAACAGTATATTTTCTCTGCTTCTGGAAAGTATACCACATGGATTTACTAAGACCATAGTATAACTGGAAACCCTGACGGCATGGTGGTTAAGTGCTACGGCTGCTAACCAAGAGGTCAGCAGTTTGAATCCACCAGGCACTTCTTGGAAACTCTATGGGGCAGTTCTACTCTGACTACTCTGTCCTATAGGGTCACTGTGAATCAGAATTGATAAAACAGCAAAAGGTTTGGTTTTTGGTATAGCAGAACTATTAATTGCATCTTTTACTCTTTTACGTAGAAGCAGTTTATTTAAACTGATATGCTCCAAAAGAGTTGGAAAAATGCTACTTATTTGAGTACACCTTTGCCAATACTAATTTTTGATCATCTACTTTTATTTTATCATTAGTTTAAATATATTTTTATCAAAACTTTGGCACTACAGTTTTAACTCTCTCAAGTTATGATAAATGTCTGTCATATAACTTAATTGGCATAGTTGCCTTTCTGCCTCTTTCCTTGACTGTTCAAAATTCCTATACTTTGGATTTTCTATAAACATGTGTCCTCTTTAGATATAGCATATAGGGCAGGGGGGAATATTTATTGAACCATATTATAGACAAAGCAGGAGTCCCTGGGTGGCGCAAGCAGTTAAGTGCGCAACTATTAGCTGAAAGGTTGTTGGTTTGAACCCACCCAGAGGTGCCTCAGAAGGCAGGCTTAGAGACCTGCTTTCAAGGTCACAGCCTTGGAAACCCTATGGAGCAGTTCTACTCTGTACACATGTGGTCCTCATGAATCAGAATCGACTGGACAGCAACTAAAAACAATAACATATGTAAGATATTGTGCAAGCGGCTATGAACTAGTCCTTAGATCTCATCTCATCCACCTCCTCCTAGCTCACTCTATTCCAGGCTGAAAGGTCTTCTCGCTGTTCTTTGAACATGCCAGTCAGATACCTCCCCTCCCACTTCTTCCTGGAATGCCCCCTTACTTCATTACGATATCTGCTTAATTGTCCCCTTATCAAAAATTGTATTGATAATTTTTGATAATCTCTGTCTCCTTACTCTGCTTTATTTTTTTCTTTGCACCTATGTCCACTGGTAATACATTTATTTGCTTATAACTTGAATCCAGAAACTCTGGTGGCGTAGGGGTTAAGTGCTACGGCTGCTAACCAAAGGGTTAGCAGTTCAAATCTGCCAGGCGCTCCTTGGAAGCTCTATGGGGCAGTTCTACTCTGTCCTGTAGGGTCGCTATGAGTCGGAATTGACTAGATGGCACTGGGTTTGGTTTTTTTGGTCTTAACTTGAATCCGTTCTCACCAGAATTTAAGATCCATGAGCAAATATTCTCGTTGCTCCCTCCTGAATCACGAGGACTTAAACCAGTGCTTGACACACAGTAGGAGCTCAATAGATGTTTCTTGCATGAGTAAATGAATGAAAAGGAGTCCCTCTGACCTCAATAAGAAGTATTAAAAAAAAAAGCAAAACCAACTGTAAAAACAGCATGGAGGCAGTGTCTGACCTCCTCTAACTTTTCTAGGGGGAAGGAGAATCAAGATCAATAGCCCAAGGCTGATTCCTATAAGGTGAAGGTCAGATATGCCTCCTATCTCTGCCGTCTTTAGCAATTATGACACCAACCATCCCTTCCATGGCACTCTCTACTTCTCTGCTGAGTCTGATAATCCATTGCAATGGCCACACAGAACTCACAGACCATACTCACGATTATGTGGTTTATTAGGGGAGTAATAGGTTAAAATTCAGGCTCAGGAACACTCAAATATACAATTCTTCCACCAACGCAGCCTCTTTCCAGCCATGCTCGAAGGCACACCCCTCCCTGGCACTCAGTCTCTGCCCAAAGGCGGGCAGCTCTCTCACTCCATGTGCCAGGAAGCAAGCCCACGGCACCATCTTCTGAGGATCTCTCCTGCAGGTCTCCCCTGCCTTGGTGGTGGTGGGTCCTTCTCTCTCCAGCCTCTGGGGTGGCTTATTTCAAGCCCAATGGGATGGCAAAACTAACCCATCCCCTTGGTGGGCCACAATTACCCTATCATACAGTCCCATCCAATCACTTGGGTGGGAGATACAAGACCATGCCTAGAAAGGCCACACAAAAGCGTTCGATCACAACACGCTAGCATAAGGTGACCAATGCTTTATTGTTCCAAGTATGGACACTTAAAAGAACTGCTACCCAATAATGACTCATTTCCTAAAACAAAGGGATTTTTAACACCAAAAAATGTGAGAACAAGTAAACACATATTGCATGATTCTAATTATATGAAATATCTACAGTGGGGTAGGGAGAAAGGGAAATGTGGAGTTATCACCTAACGAGTACAGGGTTTCTGTTTTGGGTAATGAAAAAGTTATAGAAATAGATACTGGTGATGATTGTACAACATTTTGAGTATAATCTATTCCATTGAATTGTACACTTAAAAATGGTTAAAATGGCAAGTTTTGTTACATATATTTTACCACAATTTGATTTTTATTTATTTATTTTATTGTGCTTTAGGCGAAAGTTTACAGCTCAAGTTATTTTCTCATACAAAAATTTATACACACATTGTTATGTGACCCTAGTTACAACCCCTGTAATGTGACAGCACCCTCGAACTTTCCACCTAGTGTTTTCCGTGTTCATTCAACCGGCTCCTATACCTTTCTGCCTTCTCATCCTGCCTGCAGACAGGAGCTGCCCATTTCATCTCATGTATCTACTTGAACTAAGAGGCACACTCTTCACAAGTATTATGTTGTATAGTCCAGTCTAATCTTTGTCTGAAGAGTTGGCTTTGGGAATGGTTTTAGTTCTGGGTTAACAGAGAGTCCCAGGACCATGTCTTCTGGAGTTCTCTAGTCTAAGTTAGACCACTAAGTCTGGGTCTTTTTACTACAATTAGAGTTCTGTACCCCACTTTCCTCCTGCTCTGTCAGGGACTGTCTGTTGTGCTCCCTGTCAGGGTGGTCATTGGTGGTAGCTGGGCACCATTTAGTTCTTCTAGTCTCAGGCTGATGGAGTCTCTGGTTTATGTGGTCCTTTTGTCTCTTGGGCTAATATTTTTCTTGTGTCTTTGGTGTTCTTCATTCTCTTTTGCTCACGGTGGGTTGGGACTAAATGATGCATCTCAGATGGCTGCTTGAAAACTCTTAAGACCCCAGATGCCACTCACCAAAGTGGAATGCAGAACATTTTCTTAATAAACTTTGTTATGCCAATTGATCTAGATGTTCCCTGAAACCATGGTCTCCAGACCCTTGCCCCTGCTACTCTGTCCCTCAAAGTGTTTGGTTGTGTTCCAGAAACTTCTTAGCTTTTGGTCTAGCCCAATTGTGCTGACTTCCCCTGTACTGTGTGTTGTTCTTTCCTTCACCTAAGATAATTCTTGGAATCAACTCAAAGGCAGTAGGTTTGCTTGTTTGTTTTGGTATCTATTTAATGAATACCCCTCTTCCTCTCTCCCTACCCTCATAACCATCAAAGGATGTTTTCTTCTGTGTTTAAACCTTTTATTGAGTTCTTATAATAGTGGTCTCATACAATATTCGTCCTTTTGCAACTGACTAACTTCACTCAGCATAATGCCTTCCGGATTTATCCATGTTGTGAGATGTTTCACTGCTACATCATTCTTCTTTGTCATTGCATAGTATTCCATTGTGTGAATATACCATGATTTGTTTATCCATTCATCCATTGATAATGGGCACCTAGGTTGTTTCCATCTTTTTGCTATTGTCAACAGTGCTACAAAGAACACTCCTGTGAGAGCTCTTATTTCTCTAGGGTATAGTCCAAGGAGTGGGATTGCTGGATCATATGGTACGTCTATTTCTAGATTTTTAAGGAAGTATCAGATCAATTCCCAAAGTGGTTGTACCATTTTACATACCCACCAGCAGTGTATAACTGTTACAGTCTCTCTACAAGCTAACATTTTTAATTTTGTGTTTTTTGGATTAATGCTAGCCTTGTTGGCGTGGGGTGGTACCTCACTGTAGTTTTGATTTGCATTTCTCTGATGGCTAATAATCGTGAGCATTTCCTCAGGTATATGTTAGCTGCCTGAATGTCTTCTTTGGTGAAGTGCCTATTCATATTCTTTGCCCATTTTTTAATTGGGTCATTTGCCTTTTTGTGGTTGAAGTTTTGCGGTATCTTGTAGATTTTAGAGATTAGGCCTTGATTGTATATGTCACAGCCAAAATTTTTTTTCGCAGTCTATAGGTTGTCTTTTTACTCTTTTGGAGAAGTCTTTTCATGAACATAAGTGTTTTATTTTTAGGAGCTCCCAGTTACCTAGTTTCTCTTCTGGTGTTTGCACATCGTTAGTTACGTTTTGTATTCTGTTTATGCCATGTATTAGGGCTCCTAGCATTGTCCCTATTTTTTCTTCCATGATCTTTATTATTTTAGATTTTGTATTTAGATCTTTGATCCTTTTTGAGTTAGTTTTGTGCATGGTGTGAGGTATGGGTCTTATTTCATTTTTTTGCAGATGGATATCCAGTTATCCCAGCAGCGTTCATTAAAGAGACTGTCTTTTCCCCCAATTAACAGACTTTGCCCATAGGTGGATGAATTTACAGCTGGAGACTGGATTCTCAATTCTGTCCCATTGGTTTATGTATCTGTTGTTGTTCCACTACCAGGCTATTTTGACTACAGTGACAGTATAATATGTTCTAAAATCGGGTAGTGCAGGGCCTCCCACTTTGATCTTCATCTTCAGTAATGCTTTACTTATCCAGCGCCTCTTCTATTTCCATATGAAGTTGGTGATTTGTTTCTCCACATTGTTAAAAAGTGTCATAGAAATTTGAATCGGGATTGCATTGTATCTGTAGATCACTTTTAGTAGAATAGACATCCTTACAATGTTAAGTCTTCTTATCCATGAGCAAGGTATGTTTTCCCACTTATGCATGTCTCTTTTGGTTTCTTGCAGTAGTGTTTTGTAGTTTTCTTTGTATAGGTCTTTTATGTCTCCAGTTAGATTTATTCCTAAGTATTTTATCTTCTTGGGAGCTATTGTATATGGTGTTGATTTGGTGATTTCCTCTGCAACATTCTCTTTGTTGGTGTAGAGGAAATCAACTGATTCTTGTATGTTTATCTTGTATCCTGATACTTTGCTGAAATCTTCTATTACTTCCAGTAGCTTCCTTGTGGATTCTTTGGGGTTTTCTCTGTCTAAGATCATATCATCTGCAAATAGGGATACTTTTACTTCTTCCTTACCTATTTGGATACCCTTTATTTATTTATTTATTTTGTCTTATGTTATTGTTCTGGCTAGAACTTCCAGCACAATGTTGAATAAGAGTGGTGATAAAGAGCATCCTTGTCTGGTTCCTGTTCTCAGTTGGAATGCTTTGAGGCTCTCTCCATTTAGGAAGATGTTGGCTTTTGGCTTTGTATAAATGCCCTTTATTATGTTGAGGAATTTCCCTTGGATTCCTATTTTGCTGACAGTTTTTATCATGAGTGAGTGTTGGACTTTGTCAAATGCCTTTTCTGCATCAATCAATAAGATCATGTGGTTCTTTTGTTTTATTTATGTGATGGATTACATTGATAATTTTTCTAACATTGAACCATCCCTGCACACTTGATATAAATCCCACTTGGTCATGGTGAATTATTTTTTTGATACGTTGTTGAATTCTGTTAGCTAGAATTTTGTCGAGGATTTTTGTGTCTATATTCATGGGGGATGTTATTGGTCTGTAATTTTCTTTTTTTGTGATGTCTTTACCTGGTTTTGGTATCAGGGTTATGCTGGCTTCATAGAATGAGTTTGGGAGTATTCCATCCTTTTCTATGCTCTGAAATATTTTTAGTAATAGTGGTGTTAATTCTTCTCTGAAAGTTTGATAGAATTCTCCAGTGAAGCCATCAGGGCCAGTACTTTTTTTGGTTGGGAGTTTTTTAATTACTTCTTCAATCTCTACTTTTGTTATAGGTTTATTTAGTTGCTTTTACCTCTGTTTGTGCTAGTTTAGGTAGGTAGTGTGTTTCTAGAAATTTGTCCATTTCCTCTAGGCTTTCAAATTTGTTAAAGTACAGTTTTTCATAGTATTCTGTTATGATTCTTTTAATTTCAGTTGGGTCTGTTGTGATATCACCCATCTCATTTCTTATTTGGGTGATTTACTTCCTCTCCTGTTTTTCTTTTGTCAGTTTGGCCAAGGGTTTATCAGTTTTGTTGATCTTTTCAAAGAACTTTTGATCTTATTAACTTTCAGTTGTTTTTCTATTCTCTTTTTCATTTATTTCTGCTGTAATTTTTATTATTTGCTTTCTTCTGGTGCTTGAGGGATCCTTTTGCTGCTCTCTTTCTATTTGTTCAAGTGGTTGATTTGGGCCCTTTCTTCTCTCTTTGGATGTGTGCATTTATTGCTATAAATTGACTTCTGAGCACTGCTTTTGCTGTGTCCCAAATGTTCTGG
This sequence comes from Elephas maximus indicus, assembly GCF_024166365.1. NCBI lineage: Eukaryota > Metazoa > Chordata > Mammalia > Proboscidea > Elephantidae > Elephas > Elephas maximus. The sequence goes on along the minus strand of NC_064820.1, from coordinate 48,330,170 downwards.
TAGGATGTGTTTTCATTCTCATTTGATCTTGTGAATTTCTTTATTCTGTCCTTAATTTCTTCTATAACCCAGTAGTTTTTGAGCAAAGTATTGTTCAGTTTCCATGTATTTGATTTTTTTTTTCCATGCTTTTTCTTTATTGATTTCTACTTTTATGGCTTTATGATCACAAAAGATGCTTTGAGATATTTTGATGTTTTAGATTCTGTTACAGCTTGCTCCGTGGCCTAATACATGGTCTATTCTGTAGAATGTTCCATGTGTGTTAGAAAAGAAAGTATACTTGGCTGCTGTTGGGTGGAGTGTCCTGTATATGTCCATGAGATCAAGTTGGTTGCTTGTGGCATTTAGACCCTCTGGGTCTTTATTGAGTTTCTTTTTGGATGTTCTGTCCTTCACCAAAAGTAGTGTGTTGAAGTCTCCTACTATTGTTGTGGAGCTGTCTGTTTCTCTTTTCAATGCTTTTAGAGTTTGTTTTATGTATTTTGGAGCCCATAATTCACTTTTTAAAAGACAAAAAAAAATCAAGAATCCATTAGATCAGAAACAAATTAGTATATTTAATTGTTCTAAAACTTAGCTATATTTTTCTTATTTCTTATCTTATAAAAGACTAGTGAAAATTTTGCAAGGAAATCACTGCTCCAAATACATTGCCATCAAGACTTACCTGAGCTATGCCTAGGTGTCCTTATTCTCCTGTAATCTTGGAAAACTACCTGATAAACTGCCTCAGCTAAGGCATTGGTAGCTGATAACTGGATTAAAAACACTAAAATATATTTGAAAGCAAAAAAGAGGCTGGATGATTGATTTAAGAAGAAAATGGAAAACGTCTAGTGTATTTCTAAGAAAGGCTCTCTAGCCTAAAGGAAAGAGGTAATATATTCTATTGGTGTGATTTAGGGCTTTAGAAAGTCAATGAAGAGAAAGAAAATTTTTTCAAAGCATCCTTCAATTTACCTGCATGAAAGGGTAAGTGGCCACATATGAACCTAAAGGAAATTGTGGCACTTTATCTCACATAGTACCTGACATGTGGGGCAAGCCTGAAGCAGTACTTGCTGACACTGGCTCTTCCTCATCCTGTTTCATTGGTAGTTCCCCTTTATATGCAATTCTTTTGTTTCCAGTCTTTTACTATATGGTCTAGGTATTCATTGGTAGCTTTGTCCTCTAGTAATTTGGAAGATATATATGCTGTTTTACTTTTAGGTCTTAAAATCAAGCCATTATTTTTGAATTATTAATGCCAGGAATAAAACAGCAATTATTTGCTCTTTCAGTGAGAAACCTAGATAGTTAGCATATGTATACTTGGTGATCTGCTCCCATGAAGATTGTTGTTGTTTGTAGTTAGGTGCCATCAGGGTGATTCTAACTCATGGTGTCTCCATGTGACAGAGTAGATCTGCCCCATAGGATTTTTAGGTGGTAATTTTTTTTTTTTTTTAATCTTTATAGGGTTGCTTTGAGTCGGAATAGACTCAACAGCACACAGCAACAACAACAATCTTTATGAGAGCAGGTTGCCACATCTTTCTCCCAAAAAGCTATTTGATGGGTTCAAATTGCCAACCTTTAAAAAAAAAAATTTTTTTTTTTTTTTTTGGATAGCAGACGAGCCCGTAATTGTGCCACCAGGGCTCCTTATAGCCTAGAAAACCCAATGGGGCATTTCTACTCTGTCACATGGAGTAGTGATGAGTCAAAATCAACTTGATGGCATCTAACAACAACAACATATTTTCTTCAACACTGATATCCTCTTTGGTGTTGCTTCATATTTTTGCTATGATCTGGAATTTTGTAATATAATCGGGGATTATTTTTAAGTATATTATCACTTTCAAACATTATGATGTACTTTCATTTTGTTGACACAAAACAGTTGTTTATAGTTTGTTTATTCACATGGTTTCAGTGTTCAACATCAGTCCTTTCCTATCATAACTTTATAGATTGAGTCCTTTATTTTGATGTATCCCTTGTTTGACTGAGTATGTCTTCAAGTGATGCTTATTGTTAGGGGCTCTGTCTTAGGCTTTGTTCTCTAGAGAAGCAAAACCAGTGAAGCATATAATATATATATATACACATATATATAGTTGTTGTTAAGTGCCGTCAAGTTGGTTACCACTCACAGCGACCCTATGTACAACAGAAGGAAACACTGCTGTACTGCTCCATCCTCACAATCATTGTTATGCTTGAGCCCTTTGATGCAGCCATTGTGTCAATCAATCTCATTGAGGGTCTTTCTCTTTTTCACTGACTCTCTACTTTACCTAGAATGATGTCCTTCTCCAGGGACTGATCCCTCCTGATAACATGTCCAAAGTATGCATATATATGCCGTCATGGATTGAATTATATCCCCCCAAAAATGTGTGTATCAACTGGGCTGGGCCATGATTCCCAGTATTGTGTGATTTTCCTGTATGTTATAAATCCTGCCTCACTGATGTTAATGAAGGAGGATGGGCGGCAGTTGTGTTAGTGAGGCAGGACTCAACCTACAGGATTGGATTGTGCTTTGAGGCAATCTCTTGAGATATAAAAGATAGAAGCAAGCAGAGAGACAGGGAAACTTCATACCACCAAGAAAGAAGCACCAGGAGCAGAGAGCGTCCTTTAGACCTGGGGTTCTTGCACAGAGAAACTCCTAGTCCAGAGGAACATTGAAAAGAAAGACCTTCCTCCAGAGCCAACAGAGAAAAAAAGCCTTCCCTTGGAGCTGACACCCTGTATTTGGACTTTTAGCCTACTTTACTGTGAGAAAATAAATTTCTCTTTGTTAAATCCATCCACTTGTGCTTTCTCTGTTTTAGCAGCACTAGAAAACTAAGACATATGCATTTATAGAGAAAGGGATTTATATCAAGGAAATGACTCACGCTGTTGTAGAGGCTGGAACATGGGTCAGACTGGAGGCTTCTCATAATTCACATAGCTGCAGGGGCTGGCAAACCAAAGATCTGCAACTGAGGGCTCTTGCTCACAGGATGCAAAGACCGTTGAATCCCAAGATCAGCAGGCATGGTAGCAGGTAAGCTGCTAGCTCAAGTCCCAAGAACCTGAGGTCAGAAGAACAGGAGCCGGCTAGAAATACAGAGCAAGCAAAAGCACACAAGCCTTGCCAGAAAGTCCACTTACATTGGATGCAGACCACACCCTAAGGAAACTCCCTTTCAACTGATTGGCTACTCACAGTGGATCACATCATGGAGATGGTCACATTATATCAAATCTCATCACGGAGGTGATCACATCATACAACTATCAAAGTAAGTCATAACTGCCAAACCACTGGGTATCATGGCTCAACCAAGTTGACACAACCTTAAGGATCACAGGCTCCAAGAGGAATGGCCCCTGTTTTGTCACTAACTCGTTATTCAATCTGTATGCTGAGCAAATAATCTGAGAAACTGGAATATATGAAGAAGAAAGGGGCATCAGAATTGGAGGAAGACTCATTAACAACCATTGTTTTGCAGATGACACAACCTTGCTTGCCAAAACCACAATTCAAATGCAAAAGTTTTTCTTCTGTTTTCATCAGTTGTTGTTAGGTGCCCTCAAGTCGGTTCCAACTCATAGTGACCCTATTTACGACAGAATGAAACACTGCCCAGTCCTGCGCCATCCTTACAATCCTTATGCTTAAGCTTATTGTTGCAGCCACTGTGTCAGTCCATCTCCTTGAGGGCCTTCCTCTTTTTTGCTGACCCTCCACTTTATCAAGCACGATTTCCTTCTCCAGGGATTGATCCCTCCTGATAACATGTCCAAAATATGTGAGATGTAGTCTTGTCACCCTTGCTTCTAAGGAGCATTCGGGTTGTACTTCTTCCAAGGCAGATTTGTTCGTTCTTTTGGCAGTCCATGATCTATTCTTCACCAACATCATAATTCAAAGGTGTCAGTTCTTCTTCAGTCTTCCTTATTCATCGTCCAGGTTCCACATGCAAATGAAGCTATTGAAAACACAAGGGCTTGGGTGAGGCACACCTTAGTCTTCAAGGCGACATCTTTGCTTTTTAATGCTTGAGAGAGAACTTTTGTAGCGGATTTGCCCAATGCAATGGGTCGTTTGATTTCTTGACTTCTGCTTCCATGGGTGTTGATTGTGGATCCAAGTAAAATGAAATCCTTGACAATTTCAATCTTTTCTCTGGTTATCATGATGTTGCCTATTGGTCCAGTTGTGAGGATTTTTGTTTTCTTTATGTTGAGGTGTAATCCATACTGAGGGCTGTGGTCTTTGATCTGCATTAGTAAGTGCTTCAAGTCCTCTACACTTTCAGCAAACAATGTTGTGTCATCTGCATAACGCAGGTTGTTAATGAGTCTTCCTCCAGTCCTGATGCCCTGTTCTTCTTCATATTGTCCAGTTTCTCAGATTATTTGCTCAGTATACGGATTGAATAGCTATAGTGAAAGGATACAACCCTGATGCACACCTTTCCTGACTTTAAACCATGCAGCATCTCCTTATTCTGTTAGAAGGACTGCCTCTTGATCTATGTACAGGTTCCTCATGAGCACAATTAAGTGTTCTGGAATTCCCATTCTTCACACTGTTATCCATAATTTTTTATGATCCACACAGTCGAATGCCTTGGCATCGTCAATAGAACACAGGTAAACATCCTTCTGGTATTCTCTGCTTTCAGCCAGGATCTATCTGACATCAGCAATGATATCCTTTGTTCCATGTGCTCTTCTGAATCCAGCTTGAATTTCTGGCAGTTTCCTGTTGGATGTACTGCTACAGCCACTTTTGAATGATCTTCAGCAAAATTTTACTTCCATGTGATATTAAAGATATAGTTTGATAATTTCTGCAGAATAGGTATAAATATGGATCTCTTCCAGTCAGTTGGCCAGGTAGCTGTCTTCCAAATTTTTTGGCATAGACGAGTGAGCACTTCCAGCACTGCATCCATTTGTTGAAATATCTCAATTGGTATTCCATCCATCCCTGGAACTTTGCTTTTTGCCAATGCCTTCAGTCCAGCTTGGACCTCTTGCTTCAGTACCATCAGTTTCTGATCATATGCTACCTTCTGAGATGATTGAATGTCAACCAATTCTTTTTTGTATACTGACTCGGTATCTTCCTTACATTTTTTTTTTTTTCTTCATCTAACCTCTCCAAATTAGCAGATCTTAAAAGGTAGGCTCAACAAGATGGATTGACACAGTGGCTGCAACAACAATTGGCTCAAGCATGACAATAATCGCGAGAATGGCACAGGATTGGGCAGTGTTTCTTTCTGTTGTACATGGGGTCACTATGAGTCAGAACCAACTGGCCCCTAACCACAACAACAGCAAAAGGGAAGCTAGGATTTTCTTATTTCCTGCAAAGTCTTCAAAACTTGACTAGCCTCTTAGGAAGCTTTGGAGTCTTTGGTGGCTCCTTTATACTCATCTCATCTGTGCTGTATCTACTGGAAATTTCTTGACATTGCATTCATAACATGTAATGCTAGTGCTCTCTACTCTTGTTTTTCATTTACTGTTTCAATCCATTTTGGAGTAATAAAAGCAGTTTTGAAAGTAAGATTCGATCACATCGGTTCTTTGTTTCAGAACTCCAGTTAACTCCTCACCTGTTTATTATTCACCTATAACATTCTATTATTCAAACTCTGTAAAAGATCTTTCATTATCTGTTCCCAATCCAGTAAATCTTATATACCTGTTGTGAGTGCCTCACTCACCTCACCCTAGTCCTGGCTATGGTCCTATGTATAAATATAAACAGAGATAGGTTTTTTGCCTGTACACTGGTTTAGGCTAATAAGACTATTATCTATTTTATTATATTTTTGACATTTTATTTAGTACTGAAATATGAATGAAAAAATCAACACAGAGCAAGTGAATACTAGTATTCAAACACTGAAGCATACAATACCAATAAATACAGAATAATTACCTATAAAATAGTTGTGTTTGCGTTTTGCCAAATATCAAAAGAACTGATTCCTAAAGAAAGCCATCTACAGTGAGAGCCAAAAAACTCCTTGGAAAAAATTTGCCAGTGCTTTTGGCCATGAGTATTTTCTCAAATCATTAATAAACATGAAGAACTATCCAAGTTCCCCAAGAATATCATACACTGGCAGTCATCAGGGATCTTTCAGCAACTCAAGTCATTCATGACTGTTTGACTATGTTGACCACAGGGTCAAATGTTTTTCTAGTCCTGAAATCAAATGAAGAACAATTTTTATAGTTTATTCTTAATTCTGCTCTGGATATTGCTTAGTGAAAACAGTCTTATGAGTTCCTGTGACATTTATACAGAGAATAATTGTTAAAACTAAGTTATATTTTTCAAAACATATTACTGTGTCTAATGAGGCCAGCTTCTCTGATCTATGCTAAGCTTTCTTCCAAACCACGTTCAAATTACACTCACTCTACTAGGCACATTGTATCATGAGTTATTTCACAATCTAATAGCCAAACAGTTGATATGTTTATTTAGCTAATTAACTAGGATAAAAGGATAGACCTGCAGAATCTTAAGGTATTTTCTGTAGATTTCTAAAAATATGTAAGAAATTGCTCTTACCAGTTTTTATTTGATAAACATGAAAAGATGCTTAATTGAAGCAATCTGTGAGCTCTTTAAAATTTTGGTAAATAAACCAAGAGAATTGAGATAATAATTTCTCTTTTGTTGGGTTTAGTTTATGGTAATCATTTGAAATTGCTCTTCTTAACTGCTGAACGTTTGTATCTGTAATAAACCTAAGGTTTTTTTTTTTTTTTTTTTGCAATTAAATGACTGCATCTGCATTTATATAGCACTTCGGCCTTTAACATTTAAAATGCAGGTAAATACAAATTATTAGCCATTCTTACCCATAGGTGAAATTGAGTTATTACTAGTTTTATGTGCACATTTTTATCAAGAATGGACGTGATCAGCCTTCATTTCTAGTTAGTCTAACACAGTGATTGGATGACAAACGCCTTTTTCATCCCAGAGTCTGAGAATTGAATGAAAACTGACTGCCAGTGTTCCACTGTTACAAGAAGTATTAAGACTTGGATTATTGCCTTTATAATAAGAAAAATGTTCTTTTAGATAAAAAGCCCTAATAATAGCTCTCCTCACATTATAATAAAGTATTACTTATTTTTTTTTTTTTTTTTGATGGAGTTCCATAAATTCCATTGCCTCCTATAGGGGAAGAGATGACTTTTATTATGAAGTAGAGCATATATTGTTTGAGAGTCACCAATATTAGCCAGCTTTGGCAATGGAGAGAAAAAAAAAAGTAATTGTCCTCTTCCTTCCTCCCTCGGTGAACCTATCCCCTCAATCTTAGTTGCTTGTTTCTCAAGTTCTTCCCAACTTCTTAATTTTGGAGCCTCTCATGACAGACTTGATCTTCTTAACTATACTCACTCTTTTGGTGATTTCATCCAGCTAATGGCCGGGCAACTTTTTTCCTTCAGTCCAGACCTTGTTTCCAAACTCCAGACTCACATCTGACTGTCTAACTGACATCTCCACCTGGATGTCTAGTAGCGTGCCAAACTAAGCAAGCCCAAACCTGAACTCCCACAAAGCCTCTCTAACCCCAGTCTTCCACACTGCAGTTGATGGCAACTTCATCCTTTTTTCTTTCACACCTAGGGTTACTAGATAAAATACAGGCTTGCCCATTAAATTTTAATTTCAGATCAACAATGAATATTATTTTAGTATAATTATGCCTCATGCAATATTTGGTATATAATTATGCTAAAAAAAACTCATTCACCTTGATCTGAAATTAAAACCTAACTGTCCATCCTGTATTTTTATTAGCTAAATCTAGCAACCCTACTCACTCCGCACATATAATTTATAAAGAATTCTCCTTGGGTTCATCTTCAAATATATCCAAAATCTGACCTCTTTTTACTACTTTCACTTACCACCCTGGTCTGTACCATTACCATCTCTTGACTGAATGACTGCAATAGGTCTCCTTGCTTCTATCTTTGCTGCCCAGCAGTATGTTCTCAACACAGGAGCCAGAATTATCCTTTTAAAATGAAAAGTTAGCTCATGTTACTTCCCTGCCCTAAAGCATTCAGTGGTCCCCTATTTCATTCAAATTAATAGTCTTCAAGTTAATACCAATCCTCCCTGGATTCTCCTTCTACCACCCCTTCCCCCATGCACTGCCCTCCTTCTGGTCCTCAATACACCACAGACATGCAGGCCTTTGCTTTAGCTGCTCTTTCTGCTGGAACACTCTCCCCCAGAAAGCTGCTTGCCTAGCTTCCTCACTTCCTCTAAGTCTTTGCTCAAATATTACCATCTCAGTGAATCACTCTCTGATGTCCCTATTAAATAGTGGCAATCTGCTCCTCTGTCTGCCCCTAGGAACCCTGATCCTCCTAACACTGCTCTACCTTTTCTGCACACAGAGCTCTTTGACTTTCTTATTTGTGTTGTATCCCCTCACTGAAAAGTAAGCTTCTTGAGATACCATTTTTTTCTCTCTTCTACATGGCACATCTCAAACACACAGGGGAGTGCCTTGCATATGTTGTTGCTAATGTCATCCAGTCAGTTCCAACTCATAGTGACCCTATGTACAATAGAATGAAATACTGCCTGGTCCTAAGCCATCCTCACAATCCTTCCTATGTTTCAGCCCATTTGTCTTAGTCATCTAGTGCTGCTATAACAGAAATACAAGTGGATGGCCTTAACAAAGAGAAATTTATTTCTTCACAGTGAAGTAGGCTAAAAGTCCAAATTCAGGGAGTCAGCTCCAGGGGAAGGCTTTCACTCTCTGTTGGCCTTCTCATCAATTCTCCCCTGGACTAGGAGCCTCTCTGCTCAGGGAACCTGAGTCCAAAGGATGCACTCTGCCCCAGCACTGCTTTTTTGGTGGTATGAGGTCCACCCTCTTTGCTTGCTTCCATTTCTTTTAATCTCTTGAGAGATAAAAGGGAAACTCCCTTTACATTGGATCAGGAATGTGACGTGGGTAAGGGTATTACAATCCCACCATAAGCCTCTTTAACATAAAATTACAACCACAAAATGGAGGACAACCACACAATACTAGGAATCATGTTGACATGTATTTTGGGGAGACACAATTTAGTCCCAAATGACACCATTGTTACGGCTACTGTGTCAATTCATCTCACTGAGGGTCTTCCTCTTTTTTGCTGACCCTCTACTTTACCAAGCATGATGTCCTTCTCCAGGGACTGGTCCCTCCTGATAAGATGTCCAAAGTGCATAAGATGAAGTCTTGCCATTCTCACTTCTAAAAAGCATTCTGGCTGTACTTCTTCCAAGACAGATTTGTTCTTTATTCTGGTAGTCCATGGTATATTTAATATTCTTGGCCAACACCATAATTCGAAGGTGTCAATTCTTCTCCGGTCTTATTTATTCACCAGCATTTGCATGTATATGCACCAATTGAAAATACCATGGCTTGGGTCAGGTACACCTAGTCCTTAGGTGACATCTTTGCTTTTTAATACTTTAAAGTTGTTTTTGCAGCATATTTGCCCAATGCAATACGTCATTTGATTTCTTGACTGCTGTTTTCATGGACATTGACTATGGATTCAAGTAAAATGAAATCCTTGACAACTTCAATATTTTCTCTGTTTATCAAGATGTTGCTTATTGGTCCAGTTGTGAGAATTTTGGTTTTCTTTATGTTAAGGTGTAATCAGTACCAAAGGCTACAGTTTTTGATCTTCATCAGTAAATGCTTCAAGCCCTCTTTGCTTTCAGGAAGCAAGGTTGTGTCATCTGTATATCACAGGTTGTTAATGAGTCTCCCTCCAGTCTTGATACTGGATTCTTCTTCATATAGTCCAGCTTCTCAGATTATTTGCTCAGCATACAGATTGAATAAGTATGGTGAAAGGATACAACCCTAACACACACCTTTCCAGATTTTAAACCACACATTATCCCCTTGCTCTGTTCAAACAACTGCTTATTGATCTATGTACAGATTCTGCATGGGGACAATTAAGTGTTCTGGAATTTCCATTCTTTGCAATGTCATCCATAATTTGTTATGATTCATACAATCGAATGCCACAGAACTGAGGGTGCTACCTGCACTGCCTGCTGTCTGCTGCCTGTACTGCCTCCTGCCTACACTCCCTGCTGCCTTTCCCCAAGTACCACCTAAAGGTCAAGCAAAACACTTACACACATCCCAACGCACCAAATTCCAAACCAAAGAGCATCCCCAGTGAGGGGCTGAAGTGGCCTGTGTCTGAGTAAGACCAGCAAACCTCATGGGCCAAGACTACCAGACTTGAGTACTAGACTTGTGAGGAGGTCATACCTGGTTAGGGCTGAAGGGGACACTGGTTCCAGAAGAGGCATGACCCAGAGAACAACTGTGTGCTGGCTACTGCTTGGGAATAAAGGTCTGATTGAAGGTTCAGTCTACCAGACTCCATCTTAACAGCAGGGGCTGGAGGCTGCCTCTCCAGGTGATGTAGCTGCTCCAGGCTGGCAGCTGCCTTAGGTGGGGAAGACAACTAATTTAATGACTGATTATACCTCTTTGGAGCCCTGGTAGTTAAGTGGTTAAGAGCTTGGCTGTTAACCAAAAAAGGTAGGCAGTTTGACTCCACCAGTTGCTCCTTGGAAATCCCGTGAGACTGTTCTACTCTGTTCTATAGGGCTGCTATGAGTCATAATCAACTCACTGGCAACAAGTTTTAGTATAACCCTTTGACTGATGGTGGGCTTGGGACAATGACTGGTGTGGGAGCTCTAAGGACTAATCTAACATCAGAGGTTAAAATACCTCAGTGTGGTGGTATTTCATGGCTAGTGCTCAGGATGGGGGGAAAAAAGTTGAAGTTCATACTTCAACCATTATTTTTGCCCACATAATCCTTCAATATTTTGCTGAAGATAATTCAAAAATGGCTGCAGCAGTGCATTGACAGGGAACCTGCAGAAATCCAGGTCAGTTTCAGAAGAGGACATGGAACCAGGGATATCATTACTGATGTCAGATGGATCCTGGCCAAAAGCAGAGAATACCAGAAGGATGTTTACCTGTGTTTTATTAACTGTGCAAAGGCATTTGACTGTGTGGATCAAAACAAATTATGGATAACATTGAGAAAACTGGGAATTCCAGAACACTTAATTATGCTCATGAGGAATTTTACATAGAGCAAGAGGCAGCTGTTCGGGCAGAACAAGAGGATACTGAATGGTTTAAAGTCAGGAAAGGTGTGCGCCAGGGTTGTATTCTTTCACCATACCTATTCAATCTGTATGCTGAACAAATAATCTGAGAAGCTGGACTATATGAAGAGGAACGGGGCATCAGGGTTGGAGGAAGACTCATTAGCAACCTGCATTATGCAGATGACACAACCTTGCTTGCTGAAAGTGTAGAGGACTTGAAGCACTTAATAATGCAGATCAAAGACCACAGCCTTCAGTTAGAATTACACCTCAACATAAAAAGGAAACAAAAATCCTCACAACTGGACCAATGAGCAACATCATGATAAATGGAGAACAGATTGAAATTGTAAAGGGTTTCATTTTACTTGGATCCACAACCAACATGCATGGAAGCAGCAGTCAAGAAATCAAAAGACTCGTTGCTTTGGGCAAATCTGCTGCAAAGGACCTCTTAAAAGTGTTGAAAAGCAAAGATGTCCCCTTGAAGACTAAGGTATGCCTGACCCAAGCCCTGGTATCTTCAGTCGCATCATATGCATGTGAAAGCTGGACAATGAATAAGGAAGACCGAAGAAGAATTGATGCCTTTGAATTGGTGTTAGCGAAGAATATTGAATATACCATGGAATGCCAGAAGAACGAACAAATCTGTCTTAGAAGAAGTACAGCCAGAATGCTCCTTAGAAGCAAGGATGGTGAGACTGCCTCTTACGCACTTTGGACACATTGTCAGGAGGGATCAGTCTCTGGAGAAGGATATCATGCTTGGTAAAGTACAGGGTCAGAGGAAAAGAGGAAGACTCTCAACGAGGTGGATTGACACAGTGGCTGCAAAAATGGGCTCAAGCATAACAACGATTGTAAGGATTGCTCAGGACCGGGCGGTGTTTCGTTCTGTTGTGCATAGAGTTGCTATGGGTCGGAACCGACTCGACGGCACCTAACAACAACAACAATCCTTCAATATTGCAATTTGAGGCTTGAAATTCTTCTTCAGTTCTTTCAGCTTCAGAAATGCCAAATGTGTTCTTCCTTTTTGGTTTTCTAACTCCAGGTCTTTGCACATTTCATTATAATACTTTGTCTTCTTGAGCTGCCCTTTTGATATCTTCTGTTGAGCTCTTTTCATAATTTCTTCCATTTACTTTCACTATACATTCAAGAACAAGTTTCAAAGTCTCTTCAGACATCCATTTTGGTCTTTTATTTATTTATTTTGTCTTTTAAATGACCTCTTGTTTTCTTCAAGTATGATGTCCTTGATGTCATCCCGCAACTCATCTTTGGTCATTACTGTTCAGTGCACCAAATCCATTCTTGAGACGGTTTCTAAATTCAGGTGGGAAGTACTCAAGGATGTACTTTGGCTCTAGTGGACTTGTTTTAATTTTCTTCAGCTTCACCTTTAATTTGCATATGAGTGATTGATGGTCTGTTCTGCAGTTTGCCCCGGCCTTATTCTGACTGATGATATTGTGCTTCTCCATGGTCTCTTTCCACAAATGTAATCAATTTGATTCTTGTGTATTCCACCTGGTGAGGTCCACGTGTATAGTCACCATTTATATTGTTGAAAAAAAAAGGTATTTCCAATGAACAGGTCATTGGTCTTGCAAAATTCTATCATGTGATCTCTGGCATTATTTTGATCACCAAGACCATATTTTTCAACTACCAATCTTTCTTGTTTTCAACATTTGCATTTTTAGCACTAGTAATTATCAATGCATCTTGATTTCATGTTTGATCAATTTCAGACTGTGGAAGTTGGTAAAAATCTTCAATTTCTTCATCTTTGGCATTAGTGATTGGTGCATAAATTTGAATAATAGTCATATTAACTGGTCTTCCTCGTAGGTGTATGGGTATTATCCTATCACTGACAGCATTGTATTTCAGGATAAATCTTGAAATGTTCTTTTTGACAAGGAATGTGATGCCATTCCTCTTCAATTTGTCATTCTCAGCATAATACACCATATGATTGTCTGATTCAAAATAGCCAATATCAGTCCATATCAGCTCACTAATGCCAAGGATATTGATCTTCAATCATACCATTTCATTTTTGACAACTTCTAATTTTCCTTGATTCATACTTTGTACATTCCACATTCCGATTATTAATGGATGTTTGCAGCTGTTTCTTTTCATTTTAAGTTGTGCTACATCAGCAAATGAAGGTCCTGAAAGCTCTACTGAATCCACATTATTAATGTTAACTCTATTTTCTTTGAGGAAGCAGTTCTTCCCAGTCATACTTTGAGTGCCTTCTCATTTAAAGGGCTCATCTTCTGGTACTATGTCAGACAATGTTCCACTGCTATCCATAATGCTTTCACTCACCATTTTTTTTCAGAAGTAAGTCACTAGGTCCTTCTTCCAAGTCTGATGGGAAGAAGGATCTGGCCTGGCATATGTTGTTGTTGTTAGGTGCCGTTGAGTCAGTTCCAACTAATAGCAACCCTATGTACAACAGAGTGAAACACTGCCCAGTCTTGGGCCATCCTCACAATTGTTGCTACGTTTGAGCCCATTGCCCAAAGTACACAAGACAAAGTCTCACCATCCTGGCTTCTAAGGAGTATTCTGACTATACTTCTTCAAAGACAGATTTATTTGTGCTTCTGGCAGTCCGTGGTATATTTAATGTTCTTCATCAACACCATAATTTAAAGGCATCAATTCTTTGGTCTTTCTTATTCATTGTCCACCTTTCCCATGCATATGAGGTGATTGAAAATATCACGGCTTGGGTCAGGTGCACCTTAGACCTAAAAGTAGCTTGGCATATAGTAGTTGCCAAATAAATATTCATTAATAAGTGGATTACAATAAACAAACTTTTAAAACAAAAATCACATTAAGCCAGTAATAGAAATCAGTTGAACATTATTGAATATACAATTTGTAAATAGGGGAGACATTTTAACTAGAGTGTCAGAAATATTTTGAAAATGAGGAAAATTTCCAAAATTCCTGATGACAAATCTTATCGTCATTGCCATGGAAAAATTGCTGGGGACAGAACTGATAAATTTGTGGTCAGGAATTTCATACAGCATTGTTCTGAAGAACAGTTAAAATAATTACTGATTTATCCTAAACATAACTCCTAGTCTGATCTTTGGATCTGTGTCCTGAAACTAAATGAATTCTTCAAAAGAGCACAATGCCCAAAGCAAAATGGTCTTACTAGTTTATCTGGACCATTGTTTGACTCAAAGGTGGCTTTTAAGAACCAGTTTTTTCAAGGTTCAATGTTTAGAAGGACACCTAAGGGCAATGGCCTGTGTGTTACCTCAACTTCCATGAGCCAGAAATCTGGATTACAGGAGGATTAAAAGTCTTTCATCAAAACACATTCTTGAATTCCTAGTATATAGGGTCAATCATGTACAAATGTATAACATATTGTTGTGGATTGAATTGTGTCTCCCCAAAAGATAAGTTGAAACCCTAACCTCTGTTCCTTTGAATACAGAAACCCTGGTGGTATAGTGGTAAAATTCTATGGCTGCTAACCAAAAGGTCGGCAGTTCAAATCCACCAGGTGCTCCTTGGAAACTCTATGGGGCACTTCTACTCTGTCCCGTAGGGTAACTATGAGTCAGAACCGCCTGGACGGCAATGGGTTTTTTGGTTCCTTTGAATATGACTCTGGTTGGAAATAGGTTCTTAGAAGATGTTATCAGTTAGGTTGGCATGAGGTCATACCAGAGTAGGGTGGGTTTCAATCCCATCTGAGCAGTATCTTATAAAAGAGAAGAACAGATACAGCTATACACAGAAGAAAGATGGCCATGTGAAGATGCATTTACAAATCCAGGAAAGCCAAGGATCATCGGCTATCATCAGAAGCTAGGAGAGAGGCATTGAACATATGCACTATCTTGGTCATCTAGTGCTGCTATAACAGAAATACCACAAGTGGATGGCTTCAACAAAGAGAAATTTATTCTCTCACAGTCTAGTAGGTTACAAGTCCAAATTCAGGATGTCAGCTCTAGGAAAAGGCTTTCTTTCTCTGTTGGCTCTGGAAGAATGTCCTTGTCCTCAGTATTCCACTGGTTGAGGAGCTTCTCAGGTGAAGGGACCCCAGCTCCAAAAGACACACTCTACTCCTGGTGCTGCCTCCTTGGTGGTGTGAGGTCCCCAACTCTCTGCTTGCTTCTCTTTCCTTTTATCTCTTAAGAGATAAAAGGTGGTGTAGACCATGCCCCTGGGAAACTCCCTTTACACTGGATCAGGGAGGTGACCTGAGTAAGGGTGGTGTTACAATCCCACCCTAATCCTTTTAACATAAAATTACAATCACAAAATGGAAGACAGCCACACAGTACAGGGAATCATGGCCTAACCAAGTTGAGTCACACATTTTTGGGGGGACATAATTCAATCAGAGCCCTCAGAAGAAATCAACACCTTGATTTCAGACTCCACCTCCAGAACTGTAAGACAACAGATTACTGTTTGTGGTATTAGTTACAGCAGCCCTAGGAAAATAATAAAACTCAACAAAACCCATTGACGTTGAGTCAATTCTGACTCATAGCAACCCTGTAGGACAGAGTAGGGCTGTCCCTTAGGGTTTCCAAGGCTGTAAATCTTTATGGAAGCAGATTGTCACATCTTTCTCCCCTGGAGCAGCTGGTGGGTTTGAACTGCCAACTTTCGGGTTAGCAGCTGAGCGCTTAACCACTACGCTACCAAGAAACTAATACACGTATGAAAAATTTGTCTCATACCCCTCGACACTGCACCATCTTCTTTTCCTGCCTGTATGCCTCTTTCTTTCATTTAGCTACTTCTCCTTTCTCCTTTCTTTTTTTTCCCCATGTCAAATAGCCAGTGCTCTTTTGCTGACCCTTGGATTCTACTCAGCAAACTTTATTAAGAAAATAAGAGTAGGTTTAGAGGTTCCAATTACTATCTCTGTGCCTTTGTTCTCAAAACTATGTGTTATTGATTGAATTGTGTACCCCTAAAATATATGCTGGAATACAAATCCCTATACCTGTGGATATAATCTCATTTGGGAAGAGTTTTACTTTGTTATGTGTCTTAGTTATCTAGTGCTGCTATAACAGAAACACCACAAGTGGAGGCATTTATTCTCTCACAGTCTGGGAGACTAGAAGTCTGAATTCAAGGTGCCAGCTACAGGGGAAGCCTCTCTTTCTGTTGGCTCTGGAGGAAGGTCCTTGTCATCAAACTTCACTTGGCTAGGAGTTTCTCAGCACAGGAACCCGGGTTTAAAGGACACACTTTTCTCCTGGCTCTTCTTTGGTATGATATCCTACTGCTCTCTGCTCGATTCTCTCTTTTATACCTCAAAAGGGATTGACTCAAGATACAACCTAATCCTGTAGATTGAATTCTGCCTCATTAACATCATAGAGGTTAAGATTCATATCACTTAGCATAATCACATCAGATCACAAAATGTTGGATAACCACATAATGCTGGGAAACATGGTCTCCCAAAGTTGATACATGTTTGGGGGGGATACAATTCAATTCATGACATTATGTTAATGAGGTCATATACGTACAGGATGTGTCTTAAAGCAATCATTTTGAGATACAAAAAAGCAGATTAGGCACAGAAGCAAGAAAGCACAGATGAGGGAAGAGAGATGCCATGTCATATAAAGACCACCAATGAAACTAGGAACAGAAGCTGAAAAGAAACAAGGACCATCCCCCAGAGGCAATAGAGAGAAAAAGCCTTCACCTAGAGCCAGTGCCCTGAATTTGGACTTAAAGCCTCCTAAACTGCAAGAAAATACATTTCTGTTTGTTAAAGCCACCCACTTGTGGTATTTCTGTTATAGCAGCACTAAATAACTAAGACTCTGTGTGTGTAGGAGATTTCAGAAAACATCTCTGGATGTTCACTGAGTGAGATCAGCAAACCTACACCCCAACTTGTCCAGATATAATTGTGCTGTTGAGTGAACACTATATAAAGTAGCTGGTGTAAAATAGTGCAGCTGCTGTGGAAAACAATGTGGTGGCTCCTCAAAAAGTTAAACATAGAATTACCATAGGACCCAGCTATTCCACTCCAAGATATATACTCAAACGACTTGAAGGCAGGGACTCGAATTATATATATATACATACATATATATATATATATATACATATATATATATATATATTTGTGTGTGTGTGTACACTACCACACGTCTGCCAGTTTGTTGTACTGTTGGGACTTGTGCGTTTCTGTGATGCTGGAAGCTATGCCACCGGTATTCAGATACCAGCAGAGTCACCCATGGCAGACAGGTTTCAGCTGAGCTTCCAGACTAAGACAGACTAGGAAGAAGGGCCCAGTAGTCTACTTCAGAAAAGAATTAACCAGTGGAAACCTTCTGAATAGCAGTGGAACATTGTCTGATATAGTGCCAGAAAATGAGCCCCTCAGGTTGGAAGGCACTCAAAATAGACTAGGGAAGAGCTGCCTCCTCAAAGTAGAGTCAACTTTAATAACGTGGATGGAGTCAAGATTTCAGGACCTTCATTTGCTGATGTGACATGACTCAAAATGAGAAGAAACAGCTGCAAACATCCATTAATAATTGGAACATGGAATGTACAAAATATGAATCTAGGAAAATTGGAAATTGTCAAAAATGAAATGGAACACATAAACATTGATATCCTAGGCATTACGGAGCTGAAATGGACTGGTATTTGCCATTTTGAATCAGACAACCATATGGTCGACTATGCCAGGAATGACAACTTGAAGAGGAACGGCATAGCATTCATCATCAAAAAGAACATTTCAAAATTTATCCTGAAGATCTACAAGGAAGATTTGTTAATACAACTATTATTCAAATTTATGCACCAACCACTAAGGCCAAAGATAAAAAAAAATTGAAGATTTTTACCAACTTCTGCAGCCTGAAATTGATCAAACATCCATCAGGATGCACTAATAATTACTGGTGATTGGAATGCAAAAGTTGGAAACAAAGAAAAAGGAACAGTAGTTGGAAAATATGGACTTGGTAATAGAAATAAATGATGCTGGAAATCCCATGATAAAATTTTTCAAAACCAACAACTTCTTCATTGCAAATACTTTTTTTCACCAACATAAATGTGACTATACACGTGGACCTTGCCAGATGGAATACACAGGAATCAAATTGATCACATCTTTTTTTTTTTTTGTGGGAAGAGACAATGGAAAAGCTCAATATCATCAGTCGGAACAAGGCCAGGGGCTGAATGTGGAACAGACCATCAATTACTCATGTGCAAGCTCAAGTTGAAACTGAAGAAAATCAGAACAAGTCCATGAGAGCCAAAGTACGACCTTGAGTATATCCCACCTGAATTTAGAGACCATCTCAAGAATAGATTTGCTGCATTGAGCGCCAGTGACCGAAGACCAGACAAGTTGTAGAATGACATCAAGGACATCATACATAAAGAAAGCAAAAGATCATTAAAACGACAGGAGAGAAAGAAAAGACCTAAATGGATGTCAGAATAGACTCTGAAACTTGTTCTTGAACATCGAATAGCTAAAGAAAAAGGAAAAAATGATGAAGTAAAAGAACTGAACAGATTTCACATGGCGACTTCAGAAGACAAATAAAGTATTATGATGACATGTGCAAAACCTGGAGATAAAAAAAAAAAGTGAAGAACGCACTTGGCATTTCTCAAGCTGAAATAACTGAAGAAAAATTCAAGCCTCAAGTTCAATACTAAAGGATTCTACGAGGAAAATATTAAATGACACGGGAAGCATCAAAAGAAGATGGAAGGAATATACACAGTCACTATACCAAAAAGAATTGGTCAACATTCAACCATTTCAGGAGGTAACATATGATCAGGAACCAACTGTACTGATGGAAGAAGTCCAAGCTACACTGAAGGCATTAGCAAAAAACAAGGCCTCAGGAATTGACAGAATACCAATTGTGATGTTTCAACAAATGGATGCAGCACTGGAAGTACCCACTCGTCTATGCCAAGAAATTTGGAAGACAGCTTCTTGGCCGACTAGCTGGAAGAGATCCATATTTATGCCTATTCCCAAGAAAGGTGATCCAACCAAATGAGGAAGTTATCAAACAATATCATTAATATCACACACAGACAAAATTTTGCTGAAGATCATTCAAAAGCATCTGCAGCAGTATGTTCATGGGGAACTGCCAGAAATTCAAGCTGGACTCAGAAGAGTATGTAGAACCAAGGATATCATTGCCGATGTCAGATGGATCCTGGCTGAAAGCAGAGAATACCAGAGAGATGTTTCCCTGTGTTTTCTTGACTATGTTAAGGCATTCAACTATGTGGATCATAAGAAATATGGACAACATTGTGGAGAATGAGAATTCCAAAACACTTAACTGTGCTCCTGAGGAATCTGTACATGGATCAAGAGGCAGTCATTCCAAGAGAACAAGAGGATACTGCACGGTTTACAGTCAGAAAAGATGTGCGTCGGGGTTCTATCCTTTCACCATACCTATTCAATCTGTATGCTGAGGAAATAATCCAAGAAGCTGGACTATATAAAGAAGAACGGGGCATCAGGTTTGGTGGAAGACTCATTACCAGCCTGTGTTACGCAGATGACACAATCTTGCTTGCTGAAAGTAAAGAGAACTTGAAGCACTTACTGATAAAGATCAAAGACCACAGCCTTCAGTATGGATTGACCCTCAACATAAAGAAAACAAAAATCCTCACAACTGGACCAATGAGCAACATCATGATAAACAGAGAAAAGGCTGAAGTTGTCGAGGATTTCATTTTACTTGGATCCACAGTCAACAAGCATGGAAGCAGCAGTCAAGAAATCAAAAGACGCACTGCATTGGGCAAATCTGCTACAAGAGATCTCTTTAAAGTGATAAAAAGTAAAGAAGTCACCGTGAGGGCTAAAGTGAGCCTGACCCAAGCCATGGTGTTTTCAATAGCCTCATATGCACGTGAAAGCTGAACAATGAATAAGGAAAACTGAAGAACTGACACTTTTGAATTGTGATGTTGGCAAAGAATACTGAGTGTATCATGGACTGCCAAAAGAAAGAACAAATCTGTCTTGGAAGAAGTACAACCAGAATGCTTCTTGGAAGCAAGAATGGCAAGGCTGTGTCTCACATACTTTGGACATGTTGTTAAGAGAGATCAGTCCCTGGAGAAGGACATCATGCTTGGTAAAGTAGAGGATTAGCGAAAGAGAGGATGACTCTTGAGGAGATGGATTGACACAGTGGCTGCAACAATGGGTTCAAGCATAGCAACAGTTGTGAGGATGGCATGGGACCAGACAGTGATTCATTCTGTTGTGCACAGGTTCGCTATGAGTTGGAACTGACTCGACAGCACCTAACAACAACAACAACATGACAACGTTGCTTGCAGTATTATTCACAATAGCTAAAATATGGAAACAACCCAAATGTCCATCAACAAATAAACACATACGTAAAAAGTGTTATATACGTACAATGGAATATTATTCAGCCATAAAGAGATATAAAATTCTCAAATAAGCTACAACATGGATAAACTTTGCAAACGTTGTTGTTGTTGTGAGCTGTTGTCCAGTCTTGGATGCACAATGGAACGAAATGCCACCTAGTCCTGCGTCATCCCCATGATTAGTTGTGGATCAGATCATTGTGATCCACAGAGTTTTCGTTGGCTAGCTTTCAGAAGAAGATCACCATGCCTTTCTTCCTACTCTGTCTTAGTCTAAAAGCACCACTGAAACCTGTTCAGCATCATAGCAAAACCCAAGCCTTCATTGACAGATAGGTGGTGGCTTAACATGAGGCACACTGGTCTAGAATTGAACCTGAGTCTCTCATATTGAATTCTACCACTGAATCAGCTTTGTCCAGTGAAATAAGTCAGGCACGAAAGAACACACATTGCATGATCTCACTTATATGAAATATCTAGAATAGGCAAATGCACAGACACAAAATTTTATTAATAGTTCCAAGGGGTAAGTGGAAGGGGAAAATGGAAAGGTATTGTATAAGGGATACTGAGTTTCCATTAAGGGTGATGAAAAAATTGGAAATTGATAGTGGTGATTGTTCCACAACATGGCGAATGTAATTACTGTCACTGAATTGTATATGTAAAAATGGTCGAATTGCCAAGTGCTTTGTTCTATGTATTTTATCATTTTTTTAATTAATAAGCCACTAACGAAACAATATAATTTGTTACTATTGCCTTTTCATTATCCAAAGAGCTTAATATGCAGAAAGCAAACCAAAGCAATAAGTAATACAATTGTAAAACTTTTTATTTATGAACAAATATATTTTTAGTTGCACAAAAGAAATAATGAGTTTCTTTTACATGTTTTTTGAGAAACTCTAAGGCTGGCTTCTATACACAAAGGTTTTTAAGTATAATTTTTTTAAATGTTATTATCTGGTTAAATAAATCACTTAGAAATAATCTATTTATAATGTGTGGTAGGATCATTCCTTTCACAAATGAATATGTCACCAATTTCACAGTTGAAATGATATGGAAGCATGGTATTTTTGAAAATAGAACAATAAGGACAAATGCCGATTAGAGAAACTGTATTTTCCAAATGAAGTTTAATACTAATCACAAAATGGAATGAAATTTTTGAAGATTAGCAAGGCCGATCCTCACCCCAAGTTGGGATCAGTCTTTGTTTTCTTGGGTAGAAAACTCATATTCAGGGTTTGTGTCAAAAGCTCCACTACCATGTACAACTCCTAGCCTGGAGCTGAAGTCCAAGAACACAGAGCAGGTCCACCTTCAGGGAAAAGTGCAAGTGAGTGCATAAAGAGAAAAGCTATGGTGGATGGAAGGCACACAGACCAATCAGTCAATCTGCAGGAAAGTAAAGGATAGATATTCAATGTGTGAATTTTTGTGGGTATTGTGAAATAAACACAGCTCTTATCTACTATATATTCTGGGGGATCTAACAGATGCCAAAAATGCGAAAGTAGTTTAAGAGAGGAATATAGAGAAGTGGGCTTCACAGTGTCATCACACATGTATCACCTGCAATTGTCACAGTTTATTTCCATTGGTATCCCTTATATAAAACAAACCCAGTGCCGTCGAGTCGATTCCGTATATAGTACTTTCCATTTTCCCCTCCCACCTGCCCCTGATAACCATTAATAGACTTTGGTCTCTATGCATTTGCTTATTCTAGATATTTCATATAAGCGGAATCCTTCTTTGAACTTTCTCAAAAATAGAAAATATCACTCAAATGCTACTGTATTAAAGTGCTGACAATTTTTTTGTCCTCGGACTCAACTAGTTAGTTAAAAAACAGCTTGCCCAGGACAATTTGGGCTACCGTTGCTCAGAAGACGGTCATGTCAATAACCCTCCTGTCTTGTTCATTCACTGAGGGAGGGGAAATCATTGCATGGAACTTCTTGAGAATACAGGAAGCAAGAGGTGCAAAGCATGGTGCGATATTCTTTTTCAAAGGTATGCTTTTCAGGGAGAAACAAAAGCTTCTTATTCCTGACAACTGGAATCCTGAAAGGCCTGCCTACTTTCCTCTATGTTACCTGTACACTTTTCTCCATTTGCAGTGTCACAGTTGTCAGATTCCATAGGATTAGCAAATCTCTTTGCAACACAGTTCTGAGAAGGGCAGAAGAGAGACGCTCATGAGCTTGCTTCATTCCCTGCTGCAAGTTCAATGACAGAGACCAGTTAGATCTAGAGATTCAAATCTAACGGTTTGTATTATAACCAGTTGCCATCAAGGTGATTCTGATTCACGGCAACCCCACTGTGTCAGAGTAGAACTGTGCTCCCTAGGGTTTTCAGCGGCTGATTTTTCAGAAGTAGATCTCCAGCCCTTCTGCCAAGGTGTCTCTGGGTAGACTCAAAATGCCTATCTTTCTATCAGAAGCTGAGCGCATTAACTGTTTGCACTACCCAGGAACTTCAGCAGTTTGTATGTAGAGCCTGGGATCCCAATGCCAGCACCATCCCAGGCAGAGGAACTAGGTGAAAATACTAAACTGGCCTTAATTAGGCTGGGGATCTCAGTCTTTTACTCGCATATGTTTAAAGGCAAGCAAGCTACTTAGGGGAGTTTAGATTCACTCTGTAGTCTGCCAAAGTTGTATTCCAGTCTACAAACTCCAGATATTTCTAAATCAACAACCATAAGTTGTGTGTGTGTGTGTGTGTGTGTATCTTCTGTGTTCATTCTGGAAAAGGTATAGAGCAAATATTGAAATTGTAGAATTTATTTACTCTAATTCTTTTTTTTTTTTTTACAGTAGTTATTCTGTGCCATAGGTAATACTTAAGCTGACAATCTCATCCTTATTTCCTGTTCTTTGAGAAGTAAGGTTGTTTGTGAACCTCCATTACTAGAGCAAGTAGATATTGAGATAATGACTGTCATATTTTTCTCTTTTACTAAAAGGTAGGAGCCCTGGTGGCTCAATGGTTAAGAGCTCAGTTGCTCACCAGAAGGTTGGTGGTTCAGAGCCACCCCTGGAAAACCACATGAGGCAGTTCCACTCTGGCCTATAGGGTCACTATGAGTTGGAATCGACTCCACAGCAACAGGTTTGGTTTTTGGTTTTACTAAGAGGTAAGATACAAATTAAAGAGATAAAGTCAATTATGCTTTGGTAAACTTAGGAATATGAAAGGCAGTTGAATGACAAAAAGACCAATGAAATCAGAAGAATATCATTATTCATCCATTGAACATGTATCTATTAAGCGTTTATTATGGACTACAGCCTCTTCTAAATACTGGAGACAGAGCAGTAAATAAAAAAGACCAAGCTACCTGTACTCATGGAGCTTGTATTGTAGAGGGGGAGACTGTTACAAACATATACACATACACAAAATAAATTATTTAGAATATATTGAGGAAAATAAAGCAGCGAAAAGAGATAAAGAGTGTTGGTAGGGTACATTTTATACAAGGGCAATGTATTAGTTTTCTATTTCTCTGTAACAAATCATCACAAATGTAGCAACTTAAAACAACATCTGTTGTCCAGACACAGCTTAGATGTGTGCTCCGCTTCAGATCTCTCAAAGCTGCAATCAAGTGACTTTTGGTTATTGTTCAAGAAAATAAAAATGCAAGATGTAGGATACTTTCACAGTGGCCTTCTCACTCTTTAAGACCTGGCAACCCATCACCTGTCTGGACTATCTCACCACTCTCCTCTTCTGTTACTATTCCACTCACATTGACCTTAAAATCATCATGCAGGTTTGTGCTTCTGGACCTATGTACTTGTTCCTCATCTGTCAGTATGCCCTTCCCCTAAACATCAACTTGTCTCTCTTGTTCTCTAACCTCCTGTGGTAGACACATCCTAGTGTGACTCCCAGTAAATCATGTAGACCAAATCCAGGGCTATGGTTTCATCTGAGACTCATGGTATTCTTCCAAACTCTTGTGCTTGTTGGCAGAAATCATTCCTTACTGGTCTAGAACCTATGGCAGATTGCACCTTCAGAGCCAGGAGGAGAGAGAGAGTCTTTGCATCTTAAAGTCTCTGAGTATAAGGAAGACCTAGTCACTCTTTAACAGACTCACCTGATTAAGTCTTACCCAACCAGGATAATCTCCATTTAGATTAACTCAAACTGCTTAGAGACCTTAATCACGTCTACAAAATTTCTTCACCTTTGCCGTATAGGGTAACTTAATAATGGGAGTAATATTCCATTCTTTAGAAGCAAGTCGTGGTTTCCACTCATACTTAAAGAGAAAGTATTACACAAGAATATGGTTCCTTGGAAGTGGCATTAGGATGTGTCTACCACAGGAGGTTAGAGAAGTCCTCAGCAAATATAAGAACAAGAGAGACAAGAACATGTTTAGAGGAAGAGCATACTGACAGACAAGAAGCAAGTACATATGTCCAGAAGCACAAACCTGCATGATGATTTTAAGGTCAAGCAAGAAGGCCAGTGTGAGTGGAACAGTAAGAGAGGAGGAAAGTGGTGAGATAGCCCAGAGAGGTGATGGGTTGCCAGATCTTAAAGAACCGGAGCACCACTGTGAAAATACCTTACATCTTGCATTTTTATTTTCATGGACAATGACAGACCTTTACTCTTACAGCAACCTAGAGAACCAACGAAATAAGGGATATTTGTGTGCTATCAAGTGTCACAAAAAACACAAGCTGAATTACATGTTCATCACTTAGAGAATTTGAGGTAAATTTTAATGAAACTGCATATTACATTTTTAAAGATTCAAGGTCACTTTTTAAACTTGGAATCTCCATATCAATAAAGCCACATTAATAATACTTAACTCAGTATAATCATTTAATTCAGGGAACAAGATAAATCATTTAAGTCCCATTTTATAGAAAATAGAAAGGAAAATAAGTAACTGGATTAAACAGTAGAGGCAAAATGAGAGGTATGTTATGTCTATATACTATATGCTATTGATGAACCATGAATCCCAGTCCTAGCATGACAATTTCTTGGATGATGTGTAAAGTTTGCAAAAGTTCCTCCAGTGATCAAGATATGTGGTCCCATTCCCAAAGCTAGACCTTCAGACAGGAATTGGACTGGACTATGGCATAGAAAATGACACTGGTGAAGAGTGAGCTTCTTGGATCAAGTAGACACATGAGACTATGTGGGCCGCTCCTGTCTGGAGAGGAGATGAGAGGGCAGAGGGGGTCAGAAGCTGGCCAAGTGGACACAAAAACAGTGGAGGGAAGGAGTGTGCTGTCTCATAAGGGGGAGAGCAACTAGGAGTATACAGCAAGGTTATAAAGTTTTGTATGAGAGACTGACTTGATTTGTAAACTTTCACTTAAAACACAATAAAAATTAAAAAAAAAAAAAGATATGTGGTCCTAGAAGGTGGGTATACCTTTGCTTCCCCTCACCCCAACTCCAAATCACTATTATAAGGTAATAAAGATGGGAAAATAATTCAAAATCAGACAATGGAGTATACTAAATGTATAGATAATAAGATTAGATTTTCTGATTTTTTGACAATATTTATACTGTTACTTACATGTCATTGTGGAAATTGACATTTATACTTCATTTAAAATATCCCATATTTCTTTTTAATTATCTATTTGCAAAATAAACTGAGACTTTCTTGCTTGTTTATATTTGTCTCAGAAGAAACCTAAGGCTAGAATATGCAAAAAATCTGTGCTCCCCTCCCTTCCCCACTGCCACACTCCCATGCCCTCATGTTTTAGGTATCTACACCTATGGCCCAAAATATTCTGGAAAGCCTTAAAAGACTGTGTGCTTCTACTCCCCAACTCCCCCCTGCTCTTCTCTCATGTGGAAAAACTGAACTTACTCTAACCTCACTGAGGAATGTTGGAGGAAATAACTAATCATACATGCTAGACAAACTGTCAGGGGCAACCTTAAAGAATTATGAATTACGAAGAACAAAACATCAGTGAGCCTGATAAAGAACTATGAAAAACAGGACTTCAGAGTAAGCTCAGCGTAACCACTGACACAAATTGCATATCTGCTAACTGTTCACTAAAAGTAGGATGATAGGTAACAATTGTGCCTTAATTCCATATAAATTGACCTGAAAATCCACAACAAGTTTGCCGCCACTTGCCAGGGGATTTGCTTTGCTCGGTAATTTTTATTGTTGTTGTTAGGTGCCATAGAGTCCGTTCCAACTCCTAGCAACCCTATGTACAACAGAACGAAACACTCCCCTGTCCTGCACCATCCTCACAATCGTTGTTATATTTGAGCCCATTGTTGCAGCCACCGTGTAAATCCATCTCCTCGAGGGTCTTCCTCTTTTTCAATGACCCTCTCTTTTACCAAGCATGATGTCTTTCTCCAGGGACTGGTCCCTCCTGATGACATGTCCAATGTATGTTAGACTAAGTCTTGCCATCTTAGCTGCTAATGAGATTTCTGACTACACTTCCAAGACTGATTTGTTCGCTCATCTGGCAGCCCGTGGTATGTTCAATATTTTTCACTAACACCATAATTCAAAGGCGAAACTTCCTCGGTCTTTCTCATTCGTTGTCCAGTTTTCATGTACATATGAGGCAACTGAAAACACCATGGCTTGGGACCGAAGCACCTTTGACCTAAAACTGACATCTTTGCCTTTTAACACTTTAAAGAGATCTTTTGCAGAAGATTTGCCCAATGCAATGCATCCTTTGATTTCTTTTTTTTGTTTAATTTCTATTTATCATGCTTTACATGAAAGTCTACAAATCAAGTCAGTCTCTCATACAAAAACTTATACACACCTTGCTATGTACTCCTAGCTGCTCTTGCCTTATGAGACACTACACTCCTCCTCTCCATCATATATTCCCCGTGTCCATTCAACCAGCTCCTGTACACATCTGTCTTCTCGTCTCGCCTCCAGACAGAAGATGCCCACATAGTCTCATGTGTATACTTGAGCGAAGCTCATTCCTCACCACTATCATTTTTTGTCTTATACTCCAGTCCAATCCTTGTCTGAAGAGTTGGCTTCAGGAATGGTCCCAGTTTTGGGCTAAAAGAAGGTCCAGGGACCATGACCTTTGGGGTCCCTCTAGTCTCAGTCAGACTATTGAGTCTGGTCTTTCTACAAGAATTTGAAGTCTGCATCCCACCATTTTCCTGCCCCATCAGGGACTCTCTGTTTTGTTCCCTGTCAGGACAGTCACTGGTTGTAGCCAGGCACCATCTAGTTCTTCCAGTCTCAGGTTGGTGTAGTCTCTGGTTTATGTGGACTTTTCTGTCTCTTGGGCCCATATCTACCTTGTGTCTTGGTGTCCTTCATCCTCCTTGGCTCCAGGTGGGTTGAGACCAATTGATGCATCTTAGAGAGCCACTTACTGGCATTTAAGACCCCAGATGCCCCTCACCAAAGTGGAATGCAGAACATTTTCTTAATACATTTTGTTATGCCAATTGACCTAGATGTTCCCTGAAACCATGCTCCCCTGAGTCTTGTCCCTGCTACTCTGGCCTTCAAAGCATACAGTTGTATTCAGGAAACTTCTTTGCTTTTGGTCTAGCCCAATTGTGCTGACTAAAAGTCCAAATTCAGGGTGTCAGCTCCAGGGTAAAGCTTTCTGTCTCTGTCTGCCTTCTCATCAATCTTTCCCCAGAGTAGGAGCTTCTCTGAGCAGGGCCTCCAGGTCCAAAGGATGTGCTCTGCTCCCAGCACTGCTTTATTGGTGGTATGTTGTCCTCCTTCTCTCTGCTCACATCTTTCTTTTATATCTCAAGAGATTGCCTCAGGACACAATCCAATCTGAGTCCTGCCTCACTAATACAACTGCCTTCCATCCTCCCTCATTAATGTCGTAGAGGCAAGATTTACAACATATAGGAAAATCACACAATACTGGGAATCATGGCCCAGCCAAATTGATACACACATTTTTGGGGGGACATAATTCAATCCATGATATTTCCCCCCCCAAAATCACATCCTTGCAGCATATAAAACATATTCACCCCATCATATCATACCAAAGTTTTAACTCCAAGTCTAAAATCCAAAACTTCTTCATCTGTGAAATCTAGAATACGAGTTATTTGCTTCCAAAGGTACAATGTCAGACAGAACAGGCACAAGCTAGAAATTTCTATTACAAATGGGAGAAACTGGAGGAAAAGAAGGGATAACAGGCACCAAGCAAGTCAGCAGAACACATTACATTAGCCCTCAAAGCTCTGAAAATAATCCTCTGTTCTCTGAGACAATTTACACAATGGCCCTGCCCTCCAGACTCTAGGTGTTGGCCACACTCTCCAGATTCTGAGTGGAGGTCCCTTGGCCCTGGGCTTCAGCTCCACCTTCTAGACCCACTGGGACAGCAACTTGCTCTCTTGGCTTTGGGCGCTCCATTCTCCTAGTCCATCTGAGTGGTGACTCCACCCTTAGAAACACCAGAGGCCATGGGTCCACCCTTTGAAACCCCTGAGGTCAGAGTCATACCTTTTGAGACTGAGGCAGCTCAGCTTCTTGTGTTCCTTGTCTCTTCAGCTTCTGCTTCCTGATTTCTTGGCCTCTCAGCTCTCTGGCCTCACAGCCACATCTGCCCTGCTGGGGCAAGTGTTCCAAAGCTCTGTAGCTCCACCGTAAGTGCCTGGAGGCACTCCACTCCTTCAGGAAGCCTCCTGCACACAGGCACTCAGCTCTCTCGCTCCAATGGGTAGGCTCCTGCACTGCGTGGTGCTGGTCTCCCTGTTCTGCTGCTGCTGGTGTCAGCTCCAGGGGGAGGCTTTCTCTATCTGTCCACCTTCTCATCAGTCTTCCCCCAGACTAGGAGCTTCTCTGCACAGGGACCCTAGTTCCAAAGGACGCACTCTGCTCTTGGCACTGCTTTCTTGGTGGTATGACCTCCCTTTATTTTGTGTTTTTTGGATTCCTGCCAGTTTTGTCACAGTGAGATGATAATCTCATTGTAGTTTTGATTTGCATTTCTCTAATGGCTAATGATAGTGAGCATTTCCTCATGTATCTGTTAGCCGCCTGAATGTCTTCTTTGGTGGAGTGCCTGTTTATATACTTTGCTCAGTTTTTAATTGGGCTATTTGCTTTTTGTTGTTGAGTTTTTGCAGTATCATGTAGATTTTAGAAATCAGACACTGATTGGAAATGTCATAGCTAAAAACTTTTTCCCTATCTGGGTTGATATCTGGTTGCTCTGTCTTGCGTTGTAATTTTGGGTTGTTATCTGATGTTATTCTTTGGGTTTTTGCAAATTCCCTAAACTTCTGTTTATCTGGAAATGTCCTAATTTCACCTTCATATTTGAGAGGGAGTTTTGCTGGATATATGATTCCTGCTTGGCATTTTTTTTCCTTCAGTGCCTTATGTATGCCAGCCCATTACATTCTTGTCTGCATGGTGTCTGCCGAGCAGTCCGAACTTATTGACTTTCCTTCATAGATGACTTTTCGTTTATCCGTACCTGCTTTTAAAATTCTCTCTTTATCTTTGGTTTTGGCAAGTGTGATTATAATATATCTTGGTGATTTTCTTTTGGGATCTACCTGGTGTGGAGTTTGGTGAGCATCTTGGATAGATATCTTGTCATCTTTCACAATATCAGGGAAGTTTTCTGCCAACTAATCTTCAACAATTCTCTCTGTATTTTCTGTTTTCCCTTCCTGTTCTGGTACTCCAATCACGTGTAGGTTATTTCTCTTGATAGAGTCCCAACATGATTCTTAGGGTTTCTTCATATTTTTTAAATTCTTTTATCTGATTTTTTTGACTATATTGCTGCCATGTGTTTTATCTTCATTCTCACTGATTCTGACTTCCATTTCCTCAATTCTGCTCCTCTGACTTTCTATTGGGTTGTTTAATTCTGAAATTTTATTGTTAATCTTCTGAATTTCTGATTGCTGTCTCTCTATGGATTCTTGTAGCCTATTAAATTTGTCATTATGGTCTTGAATAGCCTTCTTAATTTTCTTGACTGCTCTATCTGTGTGTTCCTTGGCTTGTTCTGCATTTCGCCTGATCTCCTTCCTGGTCTCTTGAAGAGTTCTGTATATTAATCTTTTGTATTCTACCTCTACCCATATTGATCTTGGACTTCATCAGCAAGTGCTTCAAGTCCTTTCACTTTCAGCAAGCAAGGTTGTGTGATCTGCATATGGCAGGTTGTTAATGAGTCTTCCTCCAAACCAGATGCCCCATTCTTCTTCATATAGTCCAGCTTCTAGGATTATTTGCTCAGAATATAGATTAAATAAGTATGGTGAAAGTATACAACCCAGATGCACACTTTTCTTGACTTTAAACCATGCAGTATCTCCCTTGTTGTGTTCAAACACTGCTTCTTGGTCTAAGTACAGGTTCCTCATGAGCACGATTAAGTGTCCTGGAATTTCCATTCTTCACAATGTTATCCATAATTTGTTACGATCCACAGAGACAAATGCCTTTGCATAGTCAATAAAAAACAGGTAAACATCTTTCTGGTATTCTCTGCTTTCAGCCAAGATCCATCTGACTTCAGTGGTGATATTATAATAAATAATAATAATCCCTTGTTCCATGTACTCTTCTGAATTTGGCTTGAATTTCTGGCAGTTCCTCATTGATACTCTGCTGTAACTGCTTTTGAATGATTTTCAGCAAAATTCTACTTGCTAGTGATATTAATGATATTGTTTGATAATTTCCATATTTGGTTGGATCACTTTTCTTTGGATCTCTTCCAGTTGGTTGGCCAGGTAGCTGTCTTCCAAATTTCTTGGCACAGATGAGTGAGCACTTCCAGTGCTGCATCTTTTTGTTGAAACATCGCTATTGGTATTCCACCAATTCCTGGAGCCTTGTTTTTTGCCAATCCCCCCAATGTAGCTTGGACCTCTTCCTTCAGTACCATTGGTTCTTGATCATATGGTACCTCCTGAAATGGTTGAATATCAACCAATTCTTTCTGATATAGTGACTCTGTGTATTCCTTCCATCTTCTTATGATGCTTCCTACGTTGTCTAATATTTTCCCAATAAAATCCTTCAGTACTGCAACCTGAGACTTGGGTTTTTTCTTCAGTTCTTTCAGCTTGAGAAATGCAGATTGTGTTCTACCCTTTTCGTTTTCTATCTCCAGGTTTTTGCACATTTCACTATACTTTGACTTCTCGATCTGCCTTTTGAAACCTTCTGTTCAGCTCTTTTACTTCATTATTTCTTCCTTTTGCTTTAGCTACTCTACATTCAAGATCAAGTTTCAGAGTCTCTTCTGACAGCCATTTTAGTTTTTTCTTTCCCATCTTTTTGATGACCTCTTGTTTTCTCATATATGATGTCCTTGGTGTCATTCCACAATTCTTCTGGTGTTTGGTAATTAGTATTCAATATGTCAAATCTAGTCTTGAGATGGTCTCTAAATTAAGGTGGGATATACTCACAGCATACTTTGGCTTTCACAGATTTGTTTTAATTTTTTTCAACTTCAACTTCAGCCTTCATATGAGCAATTGATTGTCTGTTCCACAGTTGGCCCCTGGCCTTATTCTGACTGATGGTATTGAGTTTTTTCCATCATCTCTTTCCACAGATGTAGTTGATTTGATTCCTGTTTATTCCACCTGGTGATGTCCACATGTATAATTGCCATTTATGTTGTTGAAAAAAAGTATTTCAACAACATAAATACTTTTTGCAACACTGTTGTTGTTAGTGGCCATCAAGTCAGCTCTAACTCTTGGCAACTCCACACACAATACTTTTTGCAACACTGTTGTTGTTAGTGGCCATCAAGTCAGCTCTAACTCTTGGCAACTCCACACACAATGGAATGAAACAGTGCCTGGTACTGTGCCATTCCCATGATTGGTTTTAGATCAAACCATTTTGATCTGTAGGGTTTTCATTGGTTGATTTTCAGAAGTAGATCACCAGGCCTTTCTTCCTAGTCCACCTTACTCTAGAAGCTCTGCTGAAACCTGTTTGGCATGACAGCAACACACAAGCCTCCACTGACAGACTGCACATGAGGTGCGTTTGATGGGAATTGAACTTGGGCCTCTCATATGGAAGGTGAAATTTCTATCACTGAACTTCTGTATTTATGAATTGGCCTATCTCTTTTAGACTCAATTTCTTCCACTCCCCAACACGTGCCAAATCTACCTACTTTGAAGCTCCAGTGTGTTTGTCGGGAGTCACTGTAGGAAGGTAAAGGAAGGGCACATCAGAAGAATGAATTGAGACAGTCAAGAACACAGTGGGCCCAGGACTCCACTCCTTTAAATCCTATGTGTCACCAAGATCATCTAAAGGCTAAATCAATTTTTTTGCTCAGAAAGATGTAACCAACGTGTTTCCAAAACTAACCCAGGCTGTGGAAGAAACTAAATTACTAATTGTATAGTCCAAATACTAGAATATATCTGATTTTTCTCTAAGTTTGTTGAAACCAAATAGTCTAGTTTATCCTTGTGAAAATAGCTCTTTCCCACCATCATTATGAATAATTAGATCTATATTTTGAGTTTTTGTGAGTGAGTTTTATATAAGCGTGAGATAACTATACCCAAGCATACATTTTTATTTGGCTTTTTTGTCATGTTTTTATTCTTTCTCTTTGTTCTTTTACATTTATGGTTCTTTTTAAAAGATACATATGAAATTAAAATGTACACTTTAAAAAATCACACAGTACCAAAGGAAAAGTTAGCTTCCCACTCAATCCCACAAGCCCTAATTCCTTTCCCTGGAGAAAAATTACTTTTAGCTAATTCTGCTTTAATCTTCTGGTGGTTATCACCACAGTTGTAAATTACACAGCCTGGAAAAATGCCTATATGTTGGTGACTCCAAAATTTTTCATTCTAACCATGACTTTTTGACTGAGCTTTGCCCTCGTGCAGCCAGCTTCCAGGTTGTATGTTTAATAGGCTTTGCAAACGTAACACATCTAAAATAGAATTCTAGATCCCACTCCATTCCCTGCCCCAAACTTTGTTCATCACAAGCTTTTCCAAATTCTGTAAATGGCACCATGATCTACTTAGGTGCTCAAATCAGAACTCTAGGACTCATCCCTGATTCTTCCTTTTTGCTCCCTCTACAACACATCAGGAGCCCTGGTGGCAAGGTGTGTAAGGCCTCGGCTGTACTCAAAAGATTGGCGGTATGAACCCACCCCCTCCCCGCCCCCAACGCTCCAAGAGAGAAAGATGTGGCAGTCTGCTTCTGTAAAGATTTATAGCCTTGGAAACCTTATGGGGAAGTTCTACTGTCCTATAGGGTCACTATCCATTGTAATCAACTGGACAGCAATGAGTTTGGTTTTTTGTTTTTATACCCAATCCATCAGCAAGTCACACAAATGCTCTCGGACCAAAATACATCTTGAATCAGTCCAAGTCACCATCCTCCTCCTTTCCTGTCCTTGAAAACACCAAGAGGGATCTGCATGAAATGCTATCCTCCTGGTTCTTACATGGCCGACTTCTCATCCTTGGGGTTTTAGTTTAAATGTCACTTCCTAAGGGAGCAGGCCATGACAGATACAGCCACCACATTTCAATCTCCTTTCCCTTTGCTTTTTCACATAGGAGTTGGAAAGAAAAAGACTTCATTTCTCAGCTTCCTGGTAGCTAGGGGAAGTCATGCTACTCAGTTCTGGTCAATGAGACATAAGCTGAAGTCAGCTTTGGTCTCTTCTGTTTCATCCTTTCTTCCTGAAATGCAGACAGAAAGCTGGACATACAGTAATTCCTGCTAATGAGCACACAGCAGGGAGAAAGAAGGAGCCCGGTTCCTTGATGGCATTGTTGAGAGACCATCAGCACTGAACTGAAAACCCCCAGACTTCTTGTTTTATGAGACACATAACTTCTTTACTGTTTAAGCTACTATTTAATTTTCTGGTACTCACAGATAAGCATAATCCTATATGATAGAGCACTCACCCTAGTTTCTCTCTATCATGACACTCTCTATATTTCCTTTGAAACATGCATCTGGATTGGAAATTATTTTGTTTACTAGTGTTACTGGTTTATTATATGTTCCTCTCACCAGAATGTAAGCTTTAAGGAATAAGGGGCCTTGTCTGTCTTGCCACTGTGGTAACACCAGTTCCCAGCTCAACAAATAATTGTTGAATAAAGATTAAATTAAGGAATGTCAGTATTCGTTGCTTGATTGATATTACAAAATCCTTTTTTATTCCTTGCTATGAAGGATCAAAATTTAGCTTACCAACCCCCAAATGATTTTGTTGTTATATTACATTTAATCCCTCTTGGTTACCTTCTAAACTTAAACAGTGTTTAAATTTCAATATTTTAGGTACTCTCTCTTGACTCTCCATTATCTGAAATGAGGAAATTAGCAAATCTGCATTACCCTTGACCTCTCCTTCCACTGTCTCCAAATTTCATTGTTTTTACATAGGTGTTATTTTTGATATTTATATTTTCTTATATCAATGTCATAATTGTCCAGGGTGTGCAAGGATGAGGTACTAGGCTGCTAACCTTTTGGCGGGAGAAAAGATACGGTGATCTACTCCCATAAAGGTTACAGCCTAAGAAATCCTATGGGTCAATTCTACTCTGCCATATAGAGTCATTATGTGTCAAAATCAACTCAACAGAACACAACATATTTTTTTAATATCTAAAATTAAGTCCTCCATACTTTGCCTATGGGTTGATTCTAGAAATGAGAAAATCAACAATATTTTTGAAAATTATGATTTTATAGCTATTATTTATTCCAAAAGAAGAACAGTCAGAATGCTCCTTGAAAACTAGGCTCGTGAGACTACGTCTCACATACTTGGGACATGTTATCAGGAGGGACCAGTCCCTGTAGAAAGACATCATACTTGGTAGAGTATCAGTAAAAAAGTGGAAGACTCTCAACGAGATGGATTGACACAGTGGCTGCAACAATGGGCTCAAACATGGCAATGACTGTAAGGACAGCTCAGGACCAGGCAGTGTTTTGTTCCATTGTACATAGGGTAGCTATGAGTTGGAACTGACCTGATGGCCCCTAACAACAATTCATTCCAAAAAGGAGCCCTGGTGGCACAATAGTTAAGCCCTCAGTTGCTAACTGACAGGTTGGCAGTTCAAACCTACCAGCTGCTTCAAGGGAGAAAAATGTGGCAGTCTGCTTCTGTAAAGATTACAGCCTTGAAAACCCCATGGGGCAGTTTTACTCTGTCCTATAGGGTCACTATAAGTCGGAATTGACTCAATTGACTCAATAGCAGTGGTTTTGGTTGGTATTCATTCCAAAACAGAGTGCATAAATCAACATGTAAAAAGGAAATTTTGTCCTGTGTCAGTCTATTATTTTTTTAATCACAGAAGTAATACATACTTTTCAAAAAATGCAAAGGATGTAATCTTTCTATAGGGTTTTAATTCTTTAATAGAACTGGATCACCATCTACATCTTTCCACACAAGAAATTTACTAGAGCTAATAAATGAGTTCAGTTAAGTTTCATGGTATAAGATCAACACACAAAAATCACTTGTATTTCTGTACACCAGAAATGAACAATCTGAGAAGAAAATTAAGAAAAGATTCCATTTATGATAGCATCTAAAAGATTAAAATATGTAGGAATAAATTTAACCCAGGAGGTGAAAGACTTGTACACTGAAGACTACATAACATTGCCGAAAGAAATTAAATAAGATCTATACAAATGGAAAGACAATTCATGTTCATGGATTGAAAGACTTAATGTTAAGTCAGGCAAATGCATAGAAACAAAAGTAGATTAGTGGTTAAAACAGCTGGGGGAAGGAAGGAATGGGGAGAATAAAAAAAAAAAGACGTCGTGAGCAAAACTCAAAGGAAAAGCCTTTGCTGTATTTCCATAAATAGGTAAATGAAGGTATATTTTAATATACATCTGTCTTCTGCACAGCTCTATTTCAATTGCATTAAATATCTGTATTAACCCTTCTACCAATTCTTGCTTCCCCAGAATCTGTCATGAATTTTCCTTTACTATATCTGTTCTGCTATTTAGGTGCCATTTAGATGGCTCATAGGCACCAGAACGAAATGTTGCTTGGCCCTGCATCATTCTCTCAATTGTTGCAATGATTGCTGTGATTGACTCAGCTGCGGGGTAAAGACCTCTCACTGAGGATCTCCCTGTTCTGCGTTGACCCTCTACTTTACCAAGCATGATGTTTTCTCCGTTGGTTGGTCCCTTTTAATGACATGTCCAAAGTATATGAGATGAAGTCTCGCCATCCTTGCTTCCAAGGAACATTCTGGCTGTACTTCCTCCAAAACTAATTTGTTCATTCTTCTGGCAGTCCATGGTATATTCAATATCCTTTGCCAAGATTATAATTCAAAGCATCAATTCTTCTTCAGCCTTCTTTTTTCATTGTCCAGCTTTTGCATGCATATGAGGCAATTGAAAATACCATGGCTTGGGTCGGTGCACCTTAGTCATCAAAGTGACATCTTCGCTTTTTAACACTTGAAAGAGGTCCTTTGCAGCAGATTTGCCCAATACAATGCATCATTTGATTTCTTGACTGCTGCTTCCACAGGCATTGATTGTGGATCCAAGTAAAATGAAATCCTTGACAACTTCAATCTTTTCTCCATTTATTATCATCATGTTGCTTATTGGTCCAGTTATGAGGATTTTTATCTTCTTTATGTTGAGGTGTAATCCATACTGAAGGCTGTGGTCTTTGATCTTCATCAGCAAGTGCTTGAAGTCTTCTTTGCTTTCAGCAAGCAATGTTGTGTCATCTGCATATAGCAGGTTGTTAATGAGCCTTCCTCCAATCCTAATGCCACATTCTTCTTCCTATAACCCAGTTTCTCGGATAATTTGTTCAGCATGTATAGATTGAATAAGTAAGGTGAAAAGATACAACCTGCTGCACACCTTTTCTAATTTTAAACCACACAATATTCTCTTGTTCTGTTTGAATGGCTGCCTCTTTTTCTATGTACAGTTTCCACATGAGCATAATGAAGTGCTTTGGAATTCCCACCTTCACACGGTTATCCATAATTTGATGTGATCAACACAGCTGAATGCCTTTGTGTAGTTGATAAAACACCGGTAGATACCCTCTGGTATTCTGTGCTTTCAGCCAAGATCCATTTGACGTTAGCAATGATATCCCTCACTCGAAGACCTCTTCTGAATCCGTCTTGAACTTCCAGCTTGAATTTAGAGTATGTCAACTATACTATACTTCTGTTTTACTTTAGTCACAGAGACTGAGTAATATTTGAGGAAATGTTTGCATTATGTTTAGGTTCAGAAAGTCTTAGAAACATCTTTTTTGTTAAACAAAGAGAACACGCTTCTAACTCAAAAAATCAGAAGCTACGGTATGTTTTAAGTGTAACCTTAGTTTGGCAAAACATTGTAAAAATACAGAAGAATTCTTTGCCCATCTTGTTTGGTAAATTTTCTTTAAAGTCATCTTACACTTTTAAGAAACAGAAACTGGAAAACATAGACCATTTTTTGGCATCTATTGAGATTATCACATCGCTTATGCTTTTAACTGCCAATCGAGCTAAAGGCATCAAGAGTTTTATTAATGTTTTACTTTTATTTTTTAAGGTTATTCTCTTAACATACTGCTGAATTTAATTTGCTAGTATTTCATCAGTATTTTTGTGCTTATTTGTATTTTTATTTTTCTATTTTGGTGTCAGGGTTATGCTGGACTTTGAATAATTATTTTTTATATTTAGTGCTCTCATTCTAATATGAAACATCTGCTTTGATTTTCTTTTTAACTCATAGTTTTTCGGGGGAGGAAATGTATATATTAATATGTATAGTTAATCATAATAATCAAATTCTACATTCTTTGCCTTCTTTTTTATGCATTTAATCAATCATTTCGAAGGTAAGTACCTTAGAATCTTCTGCTAGGGTTTTGGCTTTGACAGTTTTTGCTTTGTATCCTTAGCTTCTAAATCTTCCTGTACAACTGTACCTTTCTTCAGTGTAAAGTACTGATCTTTTTCTATGTTATACTTTTTGACTGAATTTTTTTTGTTGATGTTAATATTTTTATGACTTTATTGTTAAAATTTGCCACGTTGAGCTCTTTTTTTGTCTTGTAATTTGTCTAAGGTATACCTCTTATAAAGACTGTATCTATATATTTGCTGTTGTTGCTTATTTTTTATTTAATATCATAATTTTTGTTTTACAAAGGGCATTCAACCTGTTTACATTTAATAAGGTTACTGATGTATTTCAATATTCTGGTCACATTTCTTTACTTTTTTTTTTTAACATGCTTTTTAAAAAATCATTTTTTCCCTGTTGATTTATTGGCTTTTCTTTTTTTCTTTTTTCTCTAGTAGGTTTAAGATCTATTTTCTAAATTCTCTGCTGTTTAGCCACATCGATGTTGAGGTTTAAACACAGTTTTCCAGAAGTGTCACATATTAATCAGTATCTTTAATTTCCCTGGAACCAAAAAGACCTTCATTTTTTCTTAATCTTTTCTTCATTTTCCCTTCTTTCCCATCCCAACCCAATTCCCATGACTGGATGAAACAATCTAAAATTATAGTTCCCAATTCTTATTGATTTTTTTTTATGCCACTGTTTTTAGTAATACTGTCTTTGCAATTATATTAAGCTTTATGGACACGCTATCAACAACTACTTAGACTTACTACGTGTTTCACGATTTCTTATCTCACTCCAAAACCCAGACTCTTTCTTATATCACTGTATGCAAATAACCCGTGCCTGCTACATTTGTTTGCCAGCCACTTCCTCCCTCTGTGAGATATTTTCATAAGTGCCACTATGCTAATTTTTTTTTACATGTTACTGTAAAATTTGAGCATAGTGAGCTTACGAAAATACCTCACAGAGGGAAGGAGAGGTTGGCAAACCTAGAAGAGATGTTATTTGCATAAAAATATGCCACATGTTTTGTTTAGGAGATGTACATCATTGAGTTTTTTTCAGAAGGAATAATTAATTTTCTGGTTCTTTGTATATCCAAACTTACCATCATTTTACTACACAGCTTAGTTCTTGCCTGACTAGATAGAATTTTATATTAAAAGTTACTTTCCTCCAGAACTTTGAAGATGTTGTTCCATTGTGTTCTAGTGTCCTACATTTTAGAAGGGAAGTCGGATGTCAGTCTAATCCTCTTTATCTTAATGATAACATTTTTTCTGTCTTACAGATTTTAGGACTTTCTCTTTACCATTAAGATTCAGATTGAATTGGTCTGGCAATAGAGCCCAAGTGTTAATTTTTTTTTTTTAATACGTATCCCCTAGAAATTCTAAAGAGCCCCGGTGGCGCAGTGGTTGAAAAACTACAGCTGGTAACTAAAAGGTGGGCAGTTAGAATCCACCAGCCACTCCCTGGAAACCCTAGGGGGCAGTTCTACTCAGTCTTAAACGGGTCACTATGAGTCAGAATCAACTAGATAGCAACAGGTTTTTTTTTTGGTTAGAGATTCTAATGTGCGCTCTGGATGAGAGCCGTTGATCTAAAGACCTGGTTTTGGAATTCTCTCCTGAGGACATATGCCTGAGCAAGATGCTCTGATTATAGCCAGATGGAAATAATTTATGGGTTTAAACTGTTTAGATAATCCTTCATGGTTTTCCCCTCCCACCCCCTAGTCTGCTCCTTTGACCTCCTAGAGCCCCTTGACTCTGGGGCTTCGTTAAAAGATTATCTCTTGCCTTTGGAGCAGTCTTTTCTTGTATTTACTGCCCCCCAACCCCAACCCAGCCCTGGTTTTCTATTAATTTGATCCACATCTTGTTTTCCTATGGAAAATTTATCTAAAGTCTGGTCTTTTCTTTCAAATACTTTTGTTGATTTATTTTCTTACCTTTTCCTGTCATTTCAAATGGACGTGGAGAATAGAGGGAGGTAATACTCAGTCAGCAATCTTGAAATACATACCCAGTTTTTGGTTCATTCTCTAAAACATGTTTCAGGCTTACATTTCTGATTGCTTAGTATTTTATACTAATTTTTTTTAAACAGTTGAGAGTTACATTATTTTCTTACTATACATACCTTCTCAATCACTTGTGTCTCGGTGAGGTTGGCTCTATCAGTGGGGTTCTTCCCTAATAACTGTCCTGATATCATTTTCAGGCTTTTAAGAATAGCATGCCCTAAAGCCCCATGTCAGATGGACAGTGTGTTTACAAACTATGTTCTTCTCAGGTGTGTTTTAATATTCATTACATTTGTAAGGAATAGCTGTTTTTCAGTCTCTATTAGATGTAAATAAATTAGAATAAACTGATTCTCTATTTGGGGAATGGGAAGATCCTAGATTGCTTTCTTTACGTGTTCTAGCTTGAACTGGAAAAAATAATCAGATTTTACAACCAGACTTAGATTCATTGTATCACTGTGTCATAAAATATTCAAAAAAAGATTTTCAAATATTATGCATATTCTATTTCTTACTTAAAATATATATATATTTAAACAATAACATTTTAATATATTAGTGAAGATGTAAGGTTTTTTGTATCATTAATCGATAAAATCAAATGAAAATATTGTTTACCTAATAATCATCAATATAGATTATCCAAGGTTGGCTTGTGGTTTAATTATGCTAAGGAAGAGCCAGGCTTTTTTATTTTTCTAA
The DNA here is from genome assembly GCF_024166365.1 of Elephas maximus indicus. Lineage (NCBI taxonomy): Eukaryota > Metazoa > Chordata > Mammalia > Proboscidea > Elephantidae > Elephas > Elephas maximus. Next base: position 48,288,794 of record NC_064820.1, on the reverse strand, counting down.
TCTATTACCTCAACGTTTCAGCTTTATCTCTTTTTATGGTTGCAGGATAGCTGTTGCAATTCCAAGCACCATGTGGTCGTGTTAACAACATCCCAAAAGAAAAGAAAAAATGGGGGAAATAGAACTTTCTTCCTGTATCTCCCTCTTCTTATTAGAGAGAGAAATCTCTTGCAGAATCTTTTGCAGATCTTCCTTTGTATGTCAGTGCTCAGAGCTGGATTACATACCACATGTGTCCTATTCAGCCTCTATAGCTGGAGATGGGCATGGAAAAAAGGGATGGAGAATGGTCAGTAGATTGGAAACTAACTGTATCTGCCACACTTCCCCAGGTCACTGCTTTTTTGTCTTCATTTAACGAATTAATTAATTATTTTTTTCCGTCTTTTTGTGTGTGCTTATCCAAGTTGGTATCAAGGATCCCTGGTGGCACAATGGTTAAGTGTTTGGCTGCTAACCAAAAGGCTGACAGTTCAAAAAACCATCCATCAGCTCTGCTAGAGAAAGACCTGGAGATCTGCTTCTATAAAGATTAAAAAACCCAGTGCTGTCGAGTTGATTCCTACTCATAGCAACCCTATAGGACAGAGTAGAACTGCCCCGTAGAGTTTCCAAGGAGTGCCTGGTGGATTTGAACTGCCGACCATTTGGTTAGCAGCCGTAGCACTTAAGCACTATGCCACCAGGGAGATTACAACCTTCAAAACCCTATGGGGCAGTTCTACTCTGTCACATGAGCTCACGATGAGTCGAAATTGACTCAATGGCTCCTAACAACATCAAGCAGCTGGTGTCAGTTTTCTCTTCAAAGAACTTAATATGTCTATCCAGATATATTTTTAATGTGTTTCTACTAAGGACTTCCTAATTCACTGAGTGCATACCATCCACTCTCTTTTAATTTGTTAGGTTTTCTTTTGTGCCATTACTTTGAGCACAAGTTTCAATCTCTATTTCTGATAGAGACGAGGTGGTCACACACATTCCACATGGTTTATCACACTTGAGACATTTTCAATCACTCAACTCAAAATAGAATCTCATCAGATTATAATCTCCATTCTCCTGTTATTTTCAAAAGCACACTTTAGTCCTCATGTTTCCATGGCATACATTTTTTTTCCTGACAGTACCAGATTAATCAGATTTCCTCTAACCATTCCCCTGCAAGCAGAGAAAGACTCAAGAGTTGCATCCTCTTTCTTTCTAGCCTCTGACTGTTATAGAATCAACATTTGGAGAAGACTTTATGCATTACATAGAAGAGATCCTGGTTGAAACCAAACTTGGATTCAGACAAATGAGGTGAGTCTGATAAATCGCTGACACCACCAGCCTGAGGACACGAATTGATTTGAATATGAAGAAGCCAAAGGTTCCTCCATTACAAAATCACTCTTGAAATGAACGCATCACTTGGTCTACACATAAAGTTAATCTCAACAGTATTCTCAACAATTATTTATAACTTATATCAACAAAAGACTTTTTTAAAGGTGTATTTTATTACTGACGTTGTTTGGAATTGCCACACATAGTGACAATAAAAACCAGAGCAATGTTTAGTTGGTTTTATTACTATTTCTAAAATTTTTATTAACAATGCTGTCCTTATTGCCTCCACCTGGAGCAGATCCCGCCCGTCGCCTACCCCTGGTATGCCACTGGGAAAAACTGAGACTTTTTGTATGTATACATTTGTCAAGAGTCGTCTCTATGCTCTATATCGGAGACAGATATTTTTATCCCTGATTTAATGATGAAGAAACTAAGGCTAAGAAAGTTAAACAAAGCTTGTGAGATAATTCAGAAAATCCAGAATTAACCTCAGATTCCAAAATCCACACTCTTTAATGGACCCCAACCAGCTTATAGGGAGCCATAGGACTTGGGTGCCAGTCTCAAACTTCATGTTTCTTATCTGAAAAAGAGTAGACTTGGGTGAACAGATACCTAAGGTCCTTTTTAGCTAATAAATAGAGCATCCTTTCACTGGGTGCTTTCTATTGGCCAGATATTGGGCTAAGCATTTTGTATTTTTTTTTTTTTTTGTCCTTAATAAACCTGTGAAGAAGGTAAAGAAACTGAGATACAGTTTCTTTAATCACATACTGAAGACTTTAATCACATACTGAAGGCAACTGCAGAATTGGCAAGTGGTGGGTCTAGTATTAAACTCATACCTGTTTCGCTAAATAATACACATACTTAACTACTTTTTTTTTTTTTTAACTACTACCTAAAATGCCTATGTGCGCTAAAGCAGTTGTTCTGTTAGGGGTGCATGTCAGAATATGTAGAGTGGACAAGTAAAGTTTTTAAAAGCATATTCAATATTTTACAATTGTTTTATAGTCACATTTTACAAATATACTTGTTTTTATAGGACAAATTGCTAAAAATGATTCTCAACTTTTGATTGTCACAGATAAGGGAAATGTCGTTTCACAATTTCAGGGGTTAGTGGAGGATGTGAAAATTTTTTGTATTTATCAAAAATGGCATATATATATGTGGAGATATATATATAGATGTGTGTATATGTGCAGCAATGTAAAACATAATATATATATATCATATAATACAGTACATACTATTATACATTGCTGCACATTAGAATCGCCTAGCAAGATTTTATAAGTCCAGATGTCCAGGTCTTGGCCCATCTAATTAAAACAGACCTTTGAGGGGTGATACTCAGGCATCAGTATTTTTTAACGATTCCCAGGTGATTCAAAGCATAGCCATGTTAATCAGTACTCTTAAACCCTTTCAACTTAAAGTGTGATTTACAAGCCAGCAGCACTGGTATTTGCCTAGCAGTTTGTGGGAAATGCAGAACACTGAACCCCACCCCAGATCTTCTAGATCAGAATCTACATGTTATCAAATTCCCAGGTGATTCATGCACATATAAAAATTTAAAAGCACTGATCAGGAACATCCTATAAATCTGCAAGTAGATCTGAAGACTAGGTCTGGAAGGTGCATCTTAGGATAGTTGGCTGCAAGAACGTGGAAGCTTTTCTGTCAAACACAAAGCCAATGGCTCAAAAGAGCTCATATGCTGAAGGCTCATGCACTCCAACCTTGAGAGAACCCAAGATGACTGAGTCTGCGCAGGCTCCCTCTCCTAAGTTTACAACAGATAGCAAGTATCTGTGATCTGTAGATAGTATGATTCTGAGCCAGTGTGACAAGGCCAGAAGAGCTTTGGACTGGGTCCTAAGCTCAGTTCTAGGTGCATGAACACAGGAGCCACAAACTCAAATGCTTATAGGGTCAGGTCAATAACTAATGTGGAGAACAGCATTTGCCCTGTCCATAGGGGACAGCAGCTACTCAGCTCTAGCCAATAGTCATCATGCAAGTGTGCCACCTCAGTGTTGTTAAGCCTTCATGTTTTCCAAAAGAAGCAGTAAATCCTCATTTTCATGTGATTTTTAAATATTGTTAACTGATCAAATTTTTTACACTGCCTTCCACCCAAAACACAAGTCAGAAGCTGGGGGGTAAGGGGTAAGTTTAACTCGCTCCAGATTTTTTACGAATCACAATGAACGAGCCAAAAGTTCTTGGCCAGAGTATGGAGAAGTAAGAACACAGGAGTAGGGTGGGGGCATGCCAGAAAGTGTCTTCATTAAATATCTTTAGGGTAAACACCACACTCACTTCAACCAAGAAAAGGCATCAAAAAAAAAAAAAAAATGCTACCGTTGAGACAATTCTGACTCATGGCGACCCCATATATGCCAGAGTAGAACTGTGATCCATAGGGTATTCAATGGCTGCTTTTTGGGAAGTAGATCACCAAGCCTTTCTTCTGAGGTGCCTAGGGATGGACTTGAACCTCCAACCTTTCAGTTAGCTGCTAAGTTCATTAACCATTTGCACTACCCAGGGACCACCCTAAAGACACTTGCTGTCTGACATTTTTTTCTTATAACTCTATCTTGTTATAATGCGGTTATGCTACAGGAATGAAAATATAGCCATATCTTCTATCCTCAGGGATCATATGGTTTTTAGAGAAGCTTAGAGACCAGTCTCAAGTCTGGTCTCTGAGCAGGAAGCTCTCAACTAGTGTTGAATTCATTGCAAATTTTCTTCCTGATGCTCAGTACTGGCCAGAAGCCACGTCAGCTTTTCTTCACCTCTGAGAAAAGGCTGGCAAAGAGTGAGATGCCAAAGCTAAACTTTACTTACTTCAAGTTTTGCCAGGATACAGCCCTGTTTGCTTTCAACTGAGCACAAGTTCATAAAACCAATTCTGTCCTGTGGCACTTGAGCATGTGCAGTTTATTGGGAATTCGTCTGGAGTAGATTGGACAAATAGAGGTGAGAATGAACAGTCAAGAATCAAATTTAAAGGAAAATTGAGATTATTTCATGACTGACTGGATGTGGAGGCCAAGGAAGGAAAGGGACTCAAAGCAGGGTCCAGGTTTTTTAGCCTGGATGGTATCCTGATTGTTGTCTGACAGAAATATCAAGCAAGAAGACAATTTGGGGAGAAGTATTTTAGGTAAACTAATGGGAACATCAACGTGGAAATACAAAATGATATATGTTCAACTTCACCAAACTGGAGTAAATAGTGGCACTCACCCTTTTAATATTCACATCAAATGATTAGAGTGGTCCCTCCTGCTTTAGGGTCTTGTCTCCCATAATAAATCCCTCAGCCGCAGGTGTGATTCTAGGTACTTATGGAGAAAAAAAAGGAAAATTTTTGTCAATCCACTATAGGGTTTCCATTCTTTGCTATCCCTGCCTAACATTAATGAGTGCTGCTTTGTTGTGCTTTGTAACAAGCCCAATTGTAAGTCTTCTATATCTATTAATGTATTTAATCTTCACAACAAACCCATGAGACAAATGTTATCATCATCCCCATTTTGTTTTTGAGGAATGCAAAGCCCACACACAATTCATTTGGATCTAGAATCCTTGTCCTTAATCTTTTGGATCACTGACATCACTGTACATAACGATGCTGTTAGAAAGAAGCAGTCTAGCAATCGAATGCAACCATTGTTCCCTGCAGGAAGTTCGGTGGTGACCTAAGGCTTACCTCAACACCAACATGACATTCTAGAAGCTCAGGCAGTCCTAGTTTGCTATCAGAAGCTCTGTAATGACTGGATCATTCATTGCCACCAAAATCTAGAAACTCAGAAGCATACTAGAGCCCCACCTCACTGAAGACAGTGCTTCAGAAAATTTCACTCCCTATCTAGTCTCAGAGCCCTGGTGGTGCAGTGGTTAAGGACTACAGCTGCTAAACAAAAGGTCAGCACTTGCAAATCCACCAGCTGCTCCCTGGGAACCCTGTGGGACAGTACTACCTTGTCCTTTAGGGCTGCTATGAGTTGGAATCAATTCGACAGCAACAGGTTTGGTTTTGGTTTTGGTCTCTGCTCTCATTGGAACAGACGTTTCTCAGAGTGCGTTTCTGCATCAGGCCTGGACGTCCAATGTTACAGCTCTTTAGTAACACGGATCCTTCCATACATAAGCATACACACACATGCATGTGCGCACACATGGAGCCCTTTCCCTCCATCGGGCATCTACAGAGCCAGGGGTTCCAGCACACCACACCACCCCCCAGGATGATATAGGTCCCAATATTTTATAAAGAACACTTGTTAAATACTCTACTATGATGAATTTCCTTTGGAGACCCTGGTGTCTGATTCCTGACAGTTGCTCTTAGTTAGAGTTCCTTGAATTCATCAGCAATCCTAACAATGTTCGACCTCAAGGAAAAAGCAATCCGATGTCTCCAGAAGACAACCTGACTCTCAAGTAAGTTCACTCACCTTCCCTCAACATATTTTGAGCTTAGCATATTAAGCCATCTGGATAAGGACAATGTTTGGTCTCCTAATGGCATCCATATTAAGTTTTAAAAAAACATTCAAGCAATTCCTCCCCAAACAAAAAATGTCCATCCATAAGTGACAGAAAAAAAATAAAAACAAAAAACCCACTGCCTTCTAGTCAATTCTGATTCTTAGCGACCATATAGGACAGGGTAGAATTGCCCCATAAGGTTTCCAAGGAGCAGCTGATGGATTTGAACTGCTGAACTTCTGGTTAGCAGTCGAGTTCTTAACCACTGAATCTCCAGGGCACAACTGGCAAATTTGATGTGGTCCTTAATTAACAAGTAATTTTAAATTTTTTCCCTTGCTGCACACACCACTACATAGAAAAGGAACTTAAGCAAGAGGTGAATGTGTGCCAGAACAGTTTATCAGGAAGTCCTTCTTTAGAGTTAACTTAAATCCACGAAAACATAGATTTTTATTATAATGATCAATAAGTATTTAGTAGGGTCGTTGGAAACCCTGGTGGAAACCATAGTGGTTAAGAGCTATGGCTGCCAACAAAAAGGTTATCAGTTCTAATCCACCAGGTGCTGCTTGGGACCCATGTGGGGCAGTTCTACTTTGTCCTATAGGGTTGTTATGCATCGGAATTGACTTGACGACAATGGGTTTACAGGGTCATTATGAGTCAGAACCGACTCGACGGCAGCAGGTAATGGGGTATACCAACATGAGCCAGACATATGTGCTGGGTGATGGGGTATGAAGATAAAGACATTACTTCAGCCGTCAAGAAACGTTTAGTCTAGCTTGGGAGAAAGACTGGTATACAAGCAATTACATAACAGTAGGTGAATGATGAGACAGGAATGTGAAGCATTAGAGCTGCATCCGGCATTCAGAGTCCACATGCTAACGTGTTCCACAAGTATTACCTGTATTTCAAATCAGAAAATAAAGGAGAGGGTGTTAACATTTTGAATTGTAAAGCACAGAGCTTTACTCAGCCTGCTACGATTCAATCATGTGTATACCCTTACGTCTAGCAGTACAAAATCAGAGACCAAACATAGCAAATTCTTCACTTCCGGGTTCTAAAGCCACAGTACAAAAAAAGGGCAGAAAATATTCAGAAGATTCAAGTCCCCTCCCCAATACAAGCACACACACACACACACACACACAGAGAATTCCAGACTAGATAAAAGTTCCACAGTGGGGGGATAGAAAAAAGGAAAACACTAGAAGTACATGAGTAGAAGTCTAGACAATGAGTCACTGTCTTGGCTCTGTGGGTCATGGATGGTTGAGAAAAGGAGGAGCAGGGAGCAGCTGGAAGCAGGTGCTGGATCAGGTGTTAGGGCTTGGAGACATTTTAGTCCCCATTTAGTGAGAACTGTGCAACACCCTGATGGCATAGTGATTAAGACCTGTGGCTACTAACTAAAAAGGTCGGCAGTTCAAATCCACTAGGCTCTCCTTGAAAACCCTATGGTACAGTTCTATTATGTCCTATAGGGTCACTATGAGTCAGAATCACTCAACAGGAATGAGCTTTTTATTTTTAAATTTTGTACAGCACCTGCCCTGAACTGCAGCCTTAGTTGCCCTTCCTCTTCAGTGGAGACTGCCACCTCATGGTAGACAGCAGGTTATCTATTGGGCATTGAACAGAAATGATACCTGTGTTCAAGACTTTGCTCTGGGCAGCTGGTAGTGATGTCTAGAGGAAAGCCCCTGCCCGCCCTAGAGCATAATAGGTGAAAACGGCTGAAGATCTCCCATCAATCTGGTATAGTGTTGGGCCATAGATCAGTTTAGTTATATAGCCAATATAACACAATTAGAAACCTAAAGTGCTAAAAGCAAAAAGTTCAAGTTTCAGTCATTAAAAATTTAAGCAGAAATTACATGAAGAATATTTTTAGCAAAAACATAACAGTACCAATGTTTCAATAATGAAACCCTTGATAAGGTTTTTCTGAATAGGAGGACTCAAAGAGATACAAAGCAATATGATCAGGGCCACACCCATGGTTCCTGTGAGACTCTTACTTATTAGACACATCTATACACACAAAACATGAGGTCCTAAGGCACAGAGAAGTAGGCCACAGTCAAAACCAGAGAGAGACAAGGAAGCCAGGACAAACTATTAGGGCTCAGAGGTCTGGAAAGGGGTCCAGTCCTGACCATACTGCATATAAAAAAAATCCTCTGAAAATATTTTTAAGCCGTCTGCCCAAATTTACTTTCAACACCTCTGATTACAGACTTGCCTTTTCTGGAATGAGGAGGAAAAACAGAAATCAGGCTAGTATGTCTTGTTGTTAGTTGCCCTTGAGTTGATTCTGACTCATGGCAACCTCATGTGTGCAAAGCAGAACTGTTTCTCAAGGTTTTCAAGACTGTGATCTTTTGGAAGTAGATGGTCAGACCTGTCTTCCAAGGTGCCTCTGGGTGGGTTCAAACTGCCAAACTTTCTGTTAGTAGTTGAGCACTTAACTGTTTGCACCACACAGGGATTCCTCTGGTATTCCTAAACCAAAATCAGAACAAACTCATTGCCACTGTGTTGATCCTGACTCATAGCAACCCTAAAGGACAGAGTAGAACTGCCCCACAGGGTTTCCAGGAATGGCTGATGTATTTGGTTAGCAGCTGAGCTCTTAAGCACTGCGACACCAGGGCTCCTTGGTATGGCTAGCTCCCTAAAATCTCTAAACAAGGGTCAGAGGCATGCATCCTTGATAAGCTTCTGTCAATACTTGGCTGTTCTTTAAGAAAGGTTCCTCTTAATATGAGATAATGGAATTCCCATGACTTATTAAGGAGCATTGGTGGTACAATGGTTAAGCACTGATAATTGAAAGGTCAATGGTTCAAATCCACCAGCTGCACCAAAGCTATAGGGACGCTATGAGTCAGAATTAACTTGACAGCAATGGGTCTGGTGTTTTGGTTTCAAGACTTATTGTAAAAATGGAGTGGAGGTGGTGTCTGACCTCCTCTAACTTCACAAGAGGGAAGGAAAATCAAGGTCAACAGCCCAAGGCTGATTCTCATGAGGTGGAGGTCAGATATGCCTCTCTTCTCCACTATCTTTACTAATTCTGACACTAACCCTCCTTCCCACAGCACAGCGCTCTCTACTTCTCTGCTGGGTTCGATAATTCATTGCAATGGCCACACAGAACTCACAGACCATACTTATGATTATGGGCTTTATTAGGGAAGTAACAGGTTATAATTCAGGTTCAAGAATGTTCAGGATACAGTTCTTCCATCAGGACAGCGTCTTCCTAACCTTGCCTGCAGGAATACCTCTCTCTGGCCCCTCAGCCTTTGGCCTGCCCTGGCAAGTGTTACAAAGCTCTTTTAGCTCTGCCGATATGTGCTACAAGGCAACCCACTTCACCAGTAAGCCTCGGCTGAAAATGCTCAGCTCTAGCTCCATGGGTCAGCAAACCTATCTCCACCAAGTGCGCAGAGGCATCCTACCCCTCCAGCAAGCCTCCTGCCCAAAGGCACTCAACTTTCTCTCTCCGTGGGCCAGAAAGCCCACTGTGTCATCTCCTGCCAGTCTCTCCTGCTGCCATTTCCCTGCCACTGCTTCTTGCTATCCTCAGTGTTACATCTTTCACTCTCTCTGTCTCCTGATCCTAGGAGCTGCTCAGTGCAGGGATTCTGGGTCTAAAGGATGTATTCTTGGCTCTTCTTCCTTTTTTTTTTTTTTTAATTTTTATTGTGCTTTAAGTGAAAGTTTACAAATCAAGTTAATCTCTCACACAAAAACTTATATACACCTTGCTATATACTCCTCATTCCTCTCCCCCTAAGGAGACAGCACACTCCTTCCCTCCACTCTCTATTTTCGTGTCCACTCAGCCAGTTTCTGACCCTCTCTGCCCTCTCATCTCCTCTCCAGACAGGAGCAGCTCACATAGTCTCATGTGTCTACTTGATCCAAGAAGCTCATTCTTCACCAGTATCATTTTCTATGCCATAGTCCAGTCCAATCCCTGTCTGAAGAGTTTGGCCCTTCTTCCTTGGTAGTGGTGAGATTCTCTCTTCCCATCCCTGGGACGGCTCACTTTAAGCTGAGCAGGGTGGAAAACTGACTGGCCTCTTTGGTAGGCCACAATTACCTTATTTGCACAGTCTCACCCGATCATTTGGGTGAGAGTTACAAGATCCTGGCGAGAATGGGCACACAAAATTGATCCATTGCACCACACGAATGACTTTGTTGCCTTATTAGCTGAAATTATCTCTGGGCCAGTATGTGACCAATTTCTTTCTTAGTATTCAGTAGACTCCAGCTTCTTGGAATTCCAAGTCTTTTAGCAATCACTTCACAGTAACACTACAATGTCTCGCTGTTTTCGAGAAAGTGTCATCTTCAGGTGATTCTTCCCAAATCCATTTTTCTTTTTTTTCATTTCTGTCTTGCTGTTCTTGCCCTTCTTCTCCATAGCTATTCTAAATTGTGTTTCTCATGGTACCAAATATAGACAAATAACTATATGGGAGAAGCTGTCTTGTATGGCTCTTATATCACATGTAAATAGTAAACAGAAAGTAACCGCTATTATTACCCAACTCCATCTGATGTCAGATGGATCCTGGCTGAAAGCAGAGAATACCAGAAAGGTGTTTAACTGTGTTTTATTGACTATACAAAAGCATTCAACTATGTAGATCATGACAAATTATGCATAACATTGCAAAGAATGGGAATTCCAAAACACTGCTCATGAAGGACCTGTATATAGATCAAGAGGCACTCATTTGAAAAGAACAAGGGAATACTGAGTGGTTTAAAGTCAGGAAAGGTGTGCATCAGGGTTGTATTCTTTTGCCATACCTATTCAATCTATGTGTTGAGCAAATAATCTCAGAAGTTGGACTATGTGAAGAAGAATGGGGCATCAGGTTTGGAGGACTATATGAAAAAGAACAGGGCATCAAGGTTGGAGGAAGGCTCATTAGCAACCTGTGTTATGCAGATGACACAACCTTGCTTGCTGAAAGTGAAGAGGCTTGAAGAGGCTTGAAGCTCTTACTGGCAAAGAACAAAGACTACAGTCCTGAGTGTGGATTACACCTCAACACAAAGAAAACAAAAATTCTCACAACTGGACCAATAAGCAACATCATGATAAACGGAGAAATGATTGAAGTTGTCAAGGATTTCTTTCTATTCGGATCCACAATCAACACTCGTGGAAGCATCAGTTAAGAAATCAAGAGACACATGGCACTGGGCAAATCTGCTGCATAAGACCTCTTTAAAGTGTTAAAAAGCAAAGATGTCACCTTGAAGACTAACGTGCGCCTGACCCAAGCCATGGTGTTTTCAACCACTTCATATGCATTCAAAAGCTGGACAATGAATAAGGAAAACTGAAAAAGAATTGACACCTTTGAATTATGGTATTGGTAAAGGATACTGAATATATCTTGGACTGCCAAAAGAATGAACAAATCTGTCTTCGGAGAAGTACAACCAGAACGCTCCTCAGAAGCAAGAATGACAAGACTACATCTGACATACTTTGGATATGTTATCAGGAAGGACCAGTCCCTGGAGAAGGACATCATGCTTGGTAAAATAGAGGGACAGCAAAAAAAAGGAAGACCCTCAACAAGATGGATTGACACAGTGGCTGCAATGATGGACTCAAACATAACAATGATTGTGAGGATGGTGCAGGACTGGGTAGTGTTTCGTTCTGTTGTACACAGAGTTGCTATGAGCTGGAACTGACTCAACAGCACCTAACAACAATAACAACTAGATATATTGGAGGCTAAACTACTATGTGTCAATTCCTCTTCATTAGTGGAATGGCCTTGCTGTTCAAATGCAAAAAAGTATAAGATTATATAATTTTTCAGTCATGTTTAAATGTATTAAAAAGAAGACTATCGATGCCTGGTCAGTAATTGGGCCTCCTAAAGACAGTTTGCATGGCATACCTAGATAGATAGAGTCAATGATTAAGGAATCACCCAGTCTAGGACTTTTTGCAATAGAAAAGTCTTCTTTCTTAGATTTAACACTTATCCATGTAAAAAAAAAAAAAGAAAAAAAATTTTTTTTCTTTTTTTACGTGGATTATACTCAGCAAATAGTTATTGAATACCACATCTGAGGAACAGAAAGAATAATATAGACTTCTGTGTTTGAATAGTCTATAATTTACAATATTGGTGGGAGAATAACACTTTTTAAATAATTTTAATACAAGTCAGTTGTATCTCATTACAGTTAACATGAAGTTTAGAATCTAAAGTTAGCTATTAGGCAGTAAAAAACATTGAAGTCAAAATTTATCTTGAAAATCCCTTAAATCCTCCATAACATACATTATACATAGTGCAGTGTGACTGATTACTTTTGTGTGTGGCCTTTCTAACCAAGGTCTTGTAACTCCCTCCTAGGTGATTGTGTGATAGGGTAACTGTGGCCTGCCAGGGGTATTGCTCAGTTTTCACTTAAAAAAGACCTAATTCCAGAGCAGAGAGGATGAGCCCACCACCATGGAAGGGGAGACCAACAGGAGGACACAGCACATTGGGCTTCCCAGCCTATGGAGCAAGAAAGCTGAATGCCTTTGAGCAGAGGCTGAGGGCCACGAGGAGGCATTCCTGCAAGCCTGACTAGGAAGAGGCTATCCTGATGGAAGAACTGTGTCTTGAGTATTTCTGAGCCTGAATTGTAATGGTTACTTCCCTAATAAACTCCATAATTGTGAGTATGGTCTATGAGTTCTGTGTGGCCATTGCAATGAATTATCGAACCCATTACAGAGTGCCCTGGGAGGGATGATTGGTGTCAGAATTGGTAAAGATAGTGAAGAGAGGAGGCATGTCTGACCCCTGCCTCATAGGAATCAGCCTTGAACTCTTCTTGATTCTCTTCCCCCTTGTTACGTTGGAAGAGGTCAGACACTGCCCCCATGCCATTTTTACACATAGTTTGATTTATAGCATTTCTAAATGCACAGTGTACATATTAATGTATGGAATATAATAAAGAAAAAATATGCAAGTATTATCTGACTTCCTTCATGCTACAACAGCAGATTTGAGTAGTTGCAACAGAGATGTATGCCCAAAAACACTAAAATACTTACTACCTGGCCCATTATAGAAAAATGTTCGCTAACTTCTATTTTATAAAATGTCTATATGGGAAAAAATCCATATTTACATCCTTTAAACTCAATACAACATTTTTAACAAAAGGATGTGCAGAAAAAGTTGCAAGTTACATTCAAATATGGTAAATAGAACATTAGAATCATACTTGTGGTGCCGGAGTGGCACCACAGTGTCATATTCAGTATGACAAGATGATAAAAGCCTTTCTTTTAAAACTGGACTTCAGTCTCTTAGTGAGCCATACCAAAAAAAAAAAAAAAAAAAATTATCAGCATGAACCATAGGATTATAAGCAAAGCTCCATTTTGAATTTTTTTTTTAATCTTAAAGCCTTCACTAACTTCCTATGAACATTTATCAAAGGTTTCCTATTTTCACAGAAAAACTAAAGTTATGAAAGAATTACAATCAATTCCTCTGAGTCTAATGGTTTGCCTGGAATTTCTCCCAATTTATTAGCAGCATCACCATCCACAACTAGTGATGAACAATGACTGTTCATTGTTCCTTTCTTCCTTCTCAACTTTCTTCAAGCTTTACATTTAAACCTCATTTGGTAATTAACAGTTCAAACAGGAAATTAATTATTTTTTAATGTAATTTTTGTCTACACTCTAAAAATGTGTTTATTGCTGTGTGTTATTTTCTACCCATATTCTAAAAATGCTTAATTATATGTTATTTTAACACGTTATTTTACACAAAGCAACTGCTATTTGGTTTAAGTGTTTTATATCTTAATATGATAGTTTCTTGCTTTTATGTAGGCATTTTGCTATATTTTGGCAACATTCTAGAAATTCATTTAGGGTTCTTTGGCTTGATGTAAAACACATCACAATTTTTCTCCTTTAAAATAATGGGAAATAAACTTGTGGTTAGCTCTTTCATGCAGAGCATTGACTTCCAGAAACCGTTTACTAAACATTAGGAGGAGATGCCAGTATTTCTGAGTGGTGTGATGATAGAAAGGCGGCAACCGAGCTGTGACTTCGACAGGTCATGAAAACTCAGGACAGTGCCTCAGGCCAAGGAAAAAGGTGTCAAGGTGTAGAAATGCAAAAGTGGCAAACATGTTAGGTACATGATAACACTTGTTACAGAGAGAAGATCAGGAAATGGAGGCTTTACCAGGAGAAGTTTTAGATCACAGAGGGCCTTGGGTTCCAAGTTAAGGGTTTGAAACTTTACTGATTGGCAATGGAGAGAGTCATCTGACATTTTTCGAATGGATAATCTGAAAAGCTTGCTTGGGTGGAAGAAAAAGAGGGCTACAACTAGATCTCACTTGGCCAATGTGGCTTCTTTGAAATAGGAATAGATTTAAAGGTTTGGCTAAAATCCTCAAGTACCCCCCACCGGTGAGGGAGAGGTGATGTAGCACAGTGGACAATTTGGTCAATTTCTATGCAGCTGCATAAACATGGAGGAATACTCTTCCTCAGGATGAAAAAATAACAAAAATATACTAAAGCAAAGTTCTCCAACAGTTGAAAGAATTATTCCCTGGAAAGTAGCCAATACACAATAACAGAGTAGATGGAGGATTGAGTATGAGAGGAGAGATTTCTTCTCCAGTGGTTAAAGAACATCACCTCACTGATACAGTAGCTTGTGAAGAAAGGAAAAGAATAGACCTTCGTTTTAAACACCTTCACAAGTCTGAATATGGTTTGGATGTGATTTTATAACATTTTACTCCAAAATTGGCTTTCAAGATAAGCCAAGTTGGAAGTGCTATGTGATACTACAGTTCAAAATATCTCCCCTGAGAGTTGTTTGTCTAGCACCATCAAAAACTATACTTCTGAGGCAAAAAATGTTATACAATTTGAATCTTGAATGAGAGAACCAAGGTAAGATTCTGTCCCAACTCCTAGGGAAGGGCTTCAATGTACTTCAGGACAGAGGAAGAGCCCTCTCCAACTTCCCTTCTGCCGTATCTTCCTCTGGCTATATCTTTTCTACTTTTTGCCCTTTGGAATGAAGTGAGGAGGGACAGGAATGGATGACAGTCTGGGAGAGGAAAGTTGAGAGGCATTTCATTTTTCCCCTTTGTATCAGATATTCATCAATCGTTTCTGACCATTTGCTAGCCAGCATTCAAATAACCAGCTATATACTCACTTAGATAAATCAATTAATGCCTTTGTGCCTCAGTTTCCACAACTATAAGATGAGGAGGATGGACTTCATGGTCTGTAAGTCCCTTTCAACTTTAAATCCAAAAGCACTATTCACAGAATTTTAGAGCTCAAAGAAATCCGACACTAAGCCACCGCTGCCCATTTTTCTAGACAGAAATTAAAAGCCCAGAAACCTTCTGTGATTTTTCCAAGTGGCAGAAATTGAACTGAAATCAAGACTTTTTGACTACTTCTGTTTATATCTACCCCATTCTAATTTCTTTTTATTTGAAGTAGAAAAGCTAGTCTACACTTCAGAGACACAGAAAGAGCTGTGAATCTATACAAGTGATGAATTTTCTAAAACCAAATCACTTTTTTTCAGTCCTAATGATTTTTAAACATTTATGTGTGATTTTATGGTCCTATGTATTCACGTGTTTCTGATTTATTTATTTATTTGGTTACTCAATTTAGTATTACATATATTATTTGAGGATTTTAGCTTTATTATGTTTGAAATTCTCTTTACCTAACAAAGTTCTCCACCCTTATACATTTGTCACCTTAACAAAATTATCTATTGGTTCTCACCATTATTTTGTTTGTTTCTTATCAGAAGAACATCAACAAATATTCTGGTCACTAAATTTAAATTTGCCAAAGATTAATATAGTTCTTAAGTTTTCAAAAAACAAGGTTCTAAGAGGCATGACTGTTTCCAAATCCGTAAGTATGTTTTGTGTGGGTCTGGGTCTGATCTGTTTGGGGCATTAAAGGAAAGGAATGGATGATAAAACAGCTTGGACCAAACCGCTTCACAAACAGGCTTACAGAAATATAGAAATCCAAATCACAACCAACAGTGATAAAAAGCTAGGTTATTTTCATTATACAGTGTTTTATTGATTTCAGATAAGACAATTATATCCATCTCTGAAATTCACTGACTTCAAAAATTCTTCTGTGGCTCAAAAAATCATCAAGATTAAATATTTTTCTTTGAATATCTATGTTATTTCTTATTCTTTCACTCTTAACCAACAAGACATCACTATACAAGTAAAAAACTTTTTTAGCTCTTTTATTACTTATTGTCGCACAAAAAAATCTGGTGTTTGTGAAATTATGACTGTTACCATGGTTATGAACTCCAAATCAAACTCTTTTCTTAAACCATTCCTAAGTATATCAAACAAAAGAATAAGACTAGGCAAACATTCAGAGTTTCTTTCATTTAAAACAGAACTCATATTTAATAATAATAAGGATGTGTGAAAAAATTAAATTCAATATCTAGTGATGCCTACTATATGCTAGGCTTTGTGCCAATGTCTGGGGAAACAGAAACAAGTAATATCAGTTAGGGCCATTGGCATAAATTACTTTTTCAACAATTTGTTCTTTCAACTAAGGTTATAGTTGTGTTCACCACTATATTGTTGTGATGTATAAGCTACTAAATTAAAAATACAGGATACAGTCTATTCATCTAATAAGGAGCCAAGAACGAAATGTTGCTTGCTTTAATTAGCAAAGAAATGAAAAAGTAATTTTAAGTGATACTAACCAGTGACAATAAGAGTTCGGGAAGACCTAGTTTTTCCAGAAGGAAATTGGCATTTTGTGTAAGAAGCCTGAGAAACATCAATTGTTTTAACCTAATAATTTCATTTCTAAGAATTTACAGTCATAGAAGTAATAATTGGTGTGCATAAAGTTATAATTAACAGGATGTTCAAGGCAAGATAATTTATTATAATAGAAAATTAGGAAGAATCTAATAGACCAGAAAAGAGATGACTGATTAAGACAGTTGCAATACAGCTATATAAATAAATACCATGTAAGTTTCATAAAATGAGAATTTTTGTTTACTTTGTTCACTGCCTTATCCTCATCACCTAGCACACAGTAGATAATAAATATTTGTCAAATTAATTTATGAAGGGGGGAAGGTATTAACATAGCCATTAGAAATAATGCTATTCAATACTTCATAAAAAGTATTCAAAATACGTTTTACATTAAAAAAAGGTTACAAAAAACACTATCAGTGTTTATAGTGTGATCATGTTTCTCTCCTCTCAATTCTATTGGATTCTTCAATTTAAAGGACAAAATTCATAGTTGAAAAATGTATTTTTTAAATCAATACACCAAAAATTTAGTATCTGGTAGAATGATTATAACTGGATATTGCAGAAAGTCTTCAAGTCTGGCAGTAGAAAGAGTAGGGCAACCTACTTGCTGAAAAGACCTTACCTTGAACAATTCTCCATTCTAGAAAGCACCCATTTGATGAAACCTCTTCAAGAGTAGATTGTGGTCAAAGAAAGTTTATGGTTTAAGATACTGGAGAGAGTATGATAGTGGGAGGCTGATGTGGGTATGAAGGTCAGTGCTTTAGTTGAGGCTGAGGAATGTGAGGGTCAGATATTGTAAGGGATATGAATGTTGACTCACCCACAATGTTGATGAGACAGAGAGGGACATTCTAAGCAACCTATTAATTCATCTAGAATTTGGGTTTTTTCCAGAGTTAAGGTGGGATAAATTTCAGGATTATGAGGATAAGAAAAGGCCGTATAAATGTAGGCTTCAAAAGGGAAGAAGTTATTCAGTGGTGGAGGAAGAAAATGTTCTTCGGTAGTGAAGAAAAAGGACCATATAAATTTAACGATGTTAAAATTAACAGGCCCAAAAGCCAAGAAGATGAAAAGTAGACATTTACACATTTTGTTTTCCTTATTTTTCCTCTTCTGTTCTCATTCCATAATCAAATGTTTCTCTTAAACTACTATTAAAATGATGTTATTTTTCTACTTAGAATAATTATAAAAAAAAAAATAGAAAACTCTCTACAATGGCTGTTCAAAATAATAACTAAAAATTGAAAGCATAAGGGTTTTAAGCATGTTTAAAAATGTTTACTATTCCTTAAATGTGTAAAAAAATAGAAATTATCAAATAATACCATTATTCTCACATGCAAATAAGATTTTGCAGAAGATAATTCAAAAATGGTTGTAGCAGTACACCAACAGGGAACTGCCAGAAATTCAAGCTGGATTCAGAAGAGGATGTGGGACGACGAATATCATTGCTGATGTCAGATGGATCCTGGCCGAAAGCAGAGGATACCAGAAAGATGTTTACCTGTGTTTAACTGACTATGCAAAGACATTTGACTGTGTAGATCATAACAAAATATGGATAACCTTGGGAAGAATGGGAATTCCAGAATACTGAATTGTGCTCATGTGGAACCTGTACGCAGAACAAGAGGCAGTCCTTAGAACAAGGGAATACTGCGTAGCTTAAAGTCAGGAAAGGTGTATGTCAGGGTTGTACCCTTTTGCCATACTTATTCTATCTGTGTGCTGAACAAATAATCTGAGAAGCTGGACTATATGAAGAAGAGTGTGGCATCAGGATTGGAAAAAGACTCATTAACAACCTGTGTTATGCAGATGACAGCCTTGTTTATGGAAACTGAAGAGGACCTGAAGCGCTTACTGATGAAGATCAAAGACTACAGCCTTAGTATGGATTATAACTCAACATAAAGAAAACAAAAATCTCACAACTGGACCAATAAGCAGCATCACAATAAATGGAGAAAATATTAAAGTTGTCAAGGATTTCATGTCACTTGAATCAACAATCAAAGCCCATGGAAAAGAAGTCAAGAAATCAAATGATGTATTGCAATGGGTAAATCTGCTGCAAAAGACTTCTTTAAAATATTGACAAGGAAAGATTTCACTTTGAGGACTAAAGTGCACCTAATCCAAGCCATGATATTTTCAGTTGCCTCATTTGCATGCAAAAGCTGGACAATGAATAAGGAAGACTGAAGAACTGATACCTTTAAATTATGGTGTTAGAGAAGAATGTTGAATGTACCATGGACTGCCAGAAGAATGAACAAACCTGTCTTGGAAGAAGTACAGCCAAAGCTCTCTTTAGAAGGTAAGATGGTGAGACTTTATCTCACGTACTTTGGACATGTTATCAGGAGGGACCAGTCCCCTGGAGAAGGACATCTTGCTTGGTAAGGTAGAGGGTCAGCGAAAAAGAGGAAGACCCTCAACAAGATGGATTGACACAATGGTTGCAACAATGGGCTCAAGCATAGCAACAACTGTGAGGATGGTGCAGGACAGGGCGGTGTTTCATCCTGTTGTACATATGGTCACTGTGAGTCAGAACCAACTTGACAGCACAAAACAACAACAACAACTATTACTGAGAATTAGTCATACAATAAGAGGGCTTCCTGGTTAACTTCTGCTTTTCAGATCTCAGCTCAAACATCATATTCTCAGAATAGGCTTTTCTGAACCTCCCACCACCAAGACTTCCTCACAGCAGCAATCATCATTGATCTTTTACATCTGTGTCAACTTTGTTGACTGTCTCACCCCCTTCACTAGACTATAAGTGCCATCAACCAATTACTGTTGTTGTTAGGTACCATAGAGTCAGTTCCAACTCATAGCAAACCTATGCACAACAGAATGAAACACTGCCTGGTCCTGCGCCATTCGCACAATTGTTTTTATGTTTAAGCCAATTATTTCAGCCACTCTGTCAACCATTTCATTGAGGGTCTTCCTCTTTTTCATTGACCCTCTACTTTACCAAGCATGATGTTCTTCTTCAGGGACTTATCCCTCCTGATAATATGTCCGAAGTATGTAAGACTTAGTCTCGTCATCCTTGCTTCTAAGGAACATTCTGGTTGTACTTCTTCCAAGGCAGATTTGTTCATTCTTTTGGAAGTCCATGGTATATTCAATATTCTTCTCCAAAACTACAATTCAAAGGCATCAATTCTTCTTTGGTCTTCCTTATTTATTGTCCAGCTTTCACATGCATAGGAGGTGATGGAAAACACCATGGCTTGAGTCAGATGCACCATAGCCTTCAAGGTGACATCTTTGCTTTTCAATACTTTAAGGAGGTCTTTTGCAGCAGATTTGCCCGATGCAATGTGTCAACTGATTTCTTGACTGATGCTTCCATGAGTGTTGATTGGAAATCCAAGTAAAGTGAAATCTTGACAACTTCAATCTTTTCTCCGTTTATCGTGATGTTGATTATTCATCCAGTTGTGAGGAGTTTTGTTTTCTTTATGTTGAGGTGTAATACATACTGAAGGCTGTGGTGTTTGATCTTCATTAGTAAGTGCTTCAAGTCCTCTTCACTTTCAGCAAACAAGGTTGTGTCATCTGTATAACACAGTTTGTTAATGAGTCTTCCTCCAGCCCTGATGCCCTGTTCTTCTTCATATAGTCCAGCTTCTCAGATTATTTGCTCAGTATACAGATTGAATAAGTATGGTGAAAAATACAACCCTGACACACGCGTTTTCTGGCTTTAAACCACACCAGGAAACTATCCCCTTGTTCTGTTGGAACAACTGCCTCTTGATCTATGTAGATTCCTCATGAACACAATTCAGTGTTCTGGAATTCCCATTCTTTGCAATGTTATCCACAATTTGTTACGATCCACACAATCGAATGCCTTTGCATAGTCAATAACACACAGGTAAACATCCTTCTGGTATTCTCTGCTTTCAGCCAGGATCCATCTGACATCAGCAATATCCCTGATTCCATGTCCTCTTCTGAATCCAGCTTGAAATTCTGGCAGTTCCCTGTTGATATACCGTTTTATCTGCTTTTGAATGATCTTCAGCAACATTTTACTTGGGTGTGAAATTAAGTATATTGTTCGATAATTTCTTCATTTGGTGGGACCACCTTTCTTGGGAATAAGCATAAATATAGATCTCTTCCAGTCGGTTGGCCAGATAGCTGTCTTCCACATTTCTTGGCATAGATGAATGAGTACTTCCAGCACTGCATCCAATTGTTGAAATATCTTAATTGGTATTCTCTCAATTTCTGGAGCCTTGTTTTTTGCCAGTGCCTTCAGTGCAGCTTGGACTTCTTCCTTCAGTACCATTGGTTCCTGCTCATATGGTACCTCCTAAAATGGTTGGACATCCACCAACTGTTTTTGGTATTGTGACTCTGTGTATTCTTTCCATCTTCTTTTGATGCTTCCTGAGTCATTTGCTATTTTCCCTACAGAATCCTTCAATATTGCAACTTGAGCCTTGAATTTTTCTTCAGTTCTTTCACCTTGAGAAATGCAGAGCATGTTCTTCCCTTCTGGTTTTCTAACTCCAAGTCTTTGCACATATGATTATAATACTTAAATTTTTCTTCTCGAGTCACCCTGTGAAATCTTCTATTCAAATTCTTTTTGACTTCTGTTCAATTCTGTTCAAACAAGAAGGTTCAGTAGTTGGAAAATATGGCCTGGGTGATAGAAACGATGCTGGAGATTGCATGAGAGAATTTTGCAAGACCAACAACTTCTTCATTGCAAATACTTTTTTTCACCAACATAAATGGTGACTATACACATGGTCCTCACCAGATAGAATACACAGGAATCAAATCGACTACATCTGTGGAAAGAGATGATGAAAAATCTCAATATCATCGGTCAGAACAAGGCCAGGGCAAATGCAGAACAGACTACCAATTGATCATATGCGATTCAAGTTGAAACGGAAGAAAATTAGAACAAGTTAATGAGAGCCGAAGTATGGACGAGTATATTCCACCTGAATTTAGAGACCATTTCAAGAATATATTTGACTCGTTGAACACTAATGACCAAAGACCAGACAAGGAGTAGAATGACATCATACATGAAGGAAGCAAGAGGTCATTAAAAAGACAGGAAAGAAACAAAAGACTAAAATGGATGTCAGAAAAGACTCAGAAAGTAAAAAAAAAAATTTTTTTTTTTTTTTTTAAGTAGTGACTATAAATTCTTTAGTCCATATATTTCCATTGTCTGTCAGATTGCCCACACACTGGCATTTTCTGAATGATTTAATGAATGGCATTTAGCTAAATTCCCTTCTAAGCCAGGCAGTATTCCAAGGCTTTAACATCCAGATTTTGTATTTGGGACATCAAGGATTCTAAAAACAAGCCTAGAGTAAGAGGGAAGATCAAGGATTATTGATATCAGCTAGTCAGTTGTGTAATATTTAAAACCACTTATAAAGATTTTCCTCCGCCCATCTGTCACTCTGTCATATTGTAGAGGCTTGCATGTTGCTGTGACACTGGAAGCTATGCCACTGGTATTCAAATACAAGCAGGGTCACCCATGGCGGACAAGTTTCAGCTGAGCTTCCAGACTAAGACAGACTAGGAAGAAGGACCCAGAGGTCTGCTTCTGAAAAGAATTAGCCATTGAAAACCTTCTGAATAGCAGTGGAACATTGTCTGATATAGTGATGGAAGATGAGCCCCTCAGGTTGGAAGGTGCTCAAAAGAAAACAGGGAAAGAGCAGCCCCCTGAAAGTAGAGTCAACCTTATTGATGTGGATGGACTCAGGCTTTTGGGACCTGCATTTGCTGATGTGGCATGACTCAAAATGAGAAGAAATAGCTGCAAACCTCCATTAATAAGTGGAATGTGGAATGTACGAAGTATGAATTTAGGAAAATTGGAAACTGTCATATATGAAATAGAATGCATAAATATCAATATCCTAGGCATTAGCAAGCTGAAATGGACTGGTATTGGCCATTTTGAAACAGATAATCGTATGGTCTACTATGCCCGGAATGACAAATTGAAGAGGAATGGTGTTGCATTCGTTATGAAAAAGAATATTTAAAGACCCATCCTGAAGTACAATGCCATCAGTAATAGGATAATATCCATATGCCTACAAGGAAGTCCAGCTAATACCACTTTTATTCAAATTTACAAACCAACCACTAAGGCCAAAGATGAAAAAATTGAAGATTTTTACCAATTTCTGCAGCCTGAAATTGATCGAACATGCAATCAAGATACATTGATAATTACTGATGATTGCAATGCAAAAATTGAAAATAAAGGAGGATTGATAGCTGGAAAATATATGGCCTAGGTAATAGAAATGATGCATGATAGAATTTTGCAAGACAAATGACTTCTTCATTGCAAATACCTTTTTTCAACAACATGGACAGCAACTATACATGAGGACCTTGCCAGATGACATACAAAGGAATCAAATTGACTACATCTGTGGAAACAGACAATGGAAAAGCTCAATATCATTAGTCAGAAAAAGGCCATGGGCTGACTATAGAATGGATCATCAATTGCTCATATTCAAGTTCAAGTTGAAGCTGAAGAAAATTAGAACAAGTTCAGGTGAGCCAAAGTACAATTCCATCTGAATTTAGAGACCATCTAAAGAATAGATTTGATGCATTGAACACTAATGACCAAAGACCAGATGAGTTGTGGAATGACATCAAGGACATCATACATGAAGAAACCAAGAGGTCATTTAAAAGACAGGAAAGAAAGAAAAGACCAAACTGGATATCAGAAGAGATTGTAAAACTTGCTCTTGAAGATCAAGTAACTACAGCAAATGCAAGAAATGATGAAGCAAAAAACCTGAAGAGAAGATTTCAAAGAGCTGCTTGAGAACACAAAGTATTATAATGACATGTGCAAAGATCTGGAGTTAGAAAACCAAAAGGGAAGAACATGCTCAGCATTTCTCAAACCGAAAAACTGAAGAAAAAATTCAAGCCTTGAGGTGCAATATTGAAGGATTCTATCGGAAAAATATTAAACAATTCAGGAAGCATCAAAAGAAGATGGAAGGAATACATGGAGTCACTATACCAAAAAGAACTGGTAGACATTCAACCGTTTCAGGAAGTAGCATATGATCAAGAACTGATGGTACTGAGGGAAGAAGTCAAAGTTGCCCTGAAGGCATTGGCAAAAAACAAGGCTCTAGGAATTGACGGAATACCAATTGAAATATTTCAACAAATGGATGCAGTGCTGGAAGTGCTCATTTGTCTATGCTAAGAAATTTGGAAGAAAACTACCCAACCAACTGATTGAAAGAGATTCATATTTATACCTATTCCAAAGAAAGATGAGCCAGCCGAAAGTAGAAATTATCAAACAATATCACACAAAAGTAAATTTTTGCTGAAGATCAAGGAAGTCCAGCTAATACCACTATTACGCAGTACATTGACAGGGAACTGCCAGAAATTCAAGCTGGATTCAGAAGAGGACATGGAACCAGGGATATCATTGCTGATGTCGGATGGATCTTAGCTGAAAGCAGAGAATACCAGAAAGATGTTTATCTGTGTTTTATTGACTATGTAAAGGCATTTGATTGGGTGGATCATAACAAATTATGAATAACATTGCAAAGGATGAGAATTCTAGAATGCTTAATTGTGCTCATTAGGAGCCTGCACATAGACCAAGTGGCAGTCATTAGAACAGAAAAAGGTGATACTGCACGGTTTAAAATAAAGAAATGTGTGCACCAGGGTCGTATCCTTTCACCGTGTTTAATCTGTCTGTATGCTGAGCAAATAATCCAAGAAGCTGGACTATATGAAGAATGAGACAACAGGATTGGAGAAAGTCTCATTAACAATCTGCGTTATGCAAATGAAACAACTTACTTGCTGAAAATGAAGAGGGCTTGAAGTACTTACTGATGAAGATCAAAGACTACAGTCTTCAGCATGGATTACATCTCAGCATAAAGAAAACAAAACTCCTCACAACTAGACCGATAAGCAACATCATGATAAACGGAGAAAAGATTGTCACCTTGAAGCCTAAGGTGTGCCTGGTCCAAACCATGGTGTTTTTGATTGCCTCATATGCATGCAAAAGCTGGCTGGAGGGCACCTAAAAACATCAACAACATAAATATTTAAAAATTATGAATATATTTTTATGATTATTGCATTATTGCACCTAGTAAAGGAAGAAACGGAGATCTTGTCCCAGATCTAAATCCCGCTACATAACTGCTGAAACTTACTAGGTCATCCCTTAGGAACTAGTGTGTACCACCAGGCAGATACATCATGTGTCTGCCATAGTTCCCCTCCCCTAGTCTTGGTGAAATTGATGCTAATGGCTAAACTGCCAAATAGTCCCAGCAGTTATATAGTTCATAGAGATGCCTCCTGGGTATGAACGGAAAGTGGAATCTTTAGGGAGGAAAGAATGCAGAGCAGTTGCTGACATGGGAAGCAATGGGGAGGTATTTTGGTGGGATGCTTCTTGGATTAATAAGTCATCACTGGGTAGGTATTTCTGACTCCAGCAGTTCAACAAATACAATAAAGAAATAATACAGGGCATGCAGAACACCTGACTACTGCTGATGTTTTAACTGACTGTGTACTTGGAAGCATCTTCAAATTGCTTAATTGGGTTAGGCTGCAATAAGATTCCAAGGTAAATACATTTAAACATATGCAGAGGGAGATTTAAAGAAAATTACCAAAATTATGGTAATCACTTAGCAACCTAATGTCTTCCCATTTTTCCCTAAAGCAACTTGTTATGGTCTTAAGGGAATTTAGACTACTAATTTCTGAGCTAATTCTGAATTAATAGTTATTTTGGCTTTAAAATGCCACTTCAAATTTAATTACACTAATCAAATCTAATGCATTTATTTACACCGAAATCAGTAGCTTCAGCTATTTCTTGACTGCTGATATTTGAATCTACTTCTGCATAAGCATTTCTTATTAAATATAGCCAGTAAGCCCATCCCCGTAAGCCAGTAACAATACCAAATTAAGCTACAAGGAGCCCTGCTAATACAAACTAAAAAATCTTTAAAATGAATGGGATTCATCAGGTTCACTAGCATTGGGTTCAATCTAATATGGCATGATGGTGATTTGGTTTTTCCCCTTAAATCATTTAATTTAATTCTACTGTGGTTAGAGAACACACTCTGAAAGACTTCAAACCTTTGAAATTTGTTGATGCTTACTTTATGACCCAATACATTGTTCATTTTGCTAAACATTCCATATGTATTAAAGAGAAGGTAAATTCTGTTATAGGTGGTTCAGTGTTCTACATAACTCAGTTAAGTCAAATTGTTAATTTTTTAGTTCAGATCTTCTATATTCTTGGTTTTTATTTGTATTTATTTCTTGTTGGTTTGTTTTTTGTCAGCAGGCTGAACAGATTTTAAAACTAGAGGCAACCAGTTTTCTAGCAGATTAGGTGTGGGGTTGAGAAAAAGAGAATAATCAATGTTGTCTCCAAGATATTTGGCCTGAGCAACAGGAAGGATAAGAGGCCATTGAATGAGATTGAGAAAAAAGAAAAGGAAGAAAAGACATCACCTCACATGACTTGCATCTTCCTGCCCACCCACTGTCACTGTCTCTTCCTCTAGCTTCCCCATCTACCCACACCCTGAAGGGATATGATACAAATGAACATGCAGAGATAGTATTTAGCTATATCATACGATAAGTTAGTATTCAAGATGTTCCCTCATTTCCCCTCTCTTTCTTAGTTTTTCTAGGTGCTTCCCCATGATGTGGCCCATGAAAGAAGTTAGCCTTGTTTCATATCCAGAAGTAAGAGGGATTTGTACACTGACTCATAAAAACACACACAGAAATGTGATTCATTTTATTATAATAGGAAGATGGTAAAATTGCACATAAACAAAAATTTCATTAATTTGATTTGAACAGTGCATTTCCTTACATTTCAATACACTGATGCTGAGAACATTAATGTAATGGAAAATCATCCAGCTTGTGTAAAAGTGGAAAAGGTTCAAGGTCACTTCTCTGTAATGATAACAACCCTCACAAAGACCTTATTCACACCCCTGTATAGTTTTCTATTTCTATAGTATTTCGGTGCTTAAGCTGAACCCAGAAATTCGAGGGCCCACCACATGAAAATGAAACACGTGAGCATGCATGGACAGAGATTTGAAGAAAGCCTTTGAAAACAAATATTCAACTCCCCAGGGCAGGTCAGTTCAACATTACTAGTTCAAGGAATTTGTAATGTGTCACAGAGAAGTCAGGTTGAAAACAGTAATAGTTGCTTGGTATTAAGATGGAGCTGATATTTATGATTTCCATTTAATTTTTAAAAAAATTTTTAAGCTAACTTGATGCACTAATCTCTAATAAAAAGCAAGGCTAATTGCTCCCCATTTAGCATATAATAATATAGGTACACTTTTTCTGTAAAAACACTGTTTACTCTTAAATTATAATTTAGTCATAAACAGACTTTTGTGTGTTGTTTCTCTTTTTTTTCTGATTAGAGAAAATGTCACATTTACTTGCATGGAACTGAGCTCAAGCATTAAAGCTAAATGAATTTAAACTGGAGGACATTTTGTTCTCTTTAAACAGCAGAAAGACTAGCATCTCCACTGAAGAGCAATGAAAATAAAAATAAATCACAACAATTTACATAAATATTATAATTTTATTATTTTGTCTACCCAAAAGCTGTGTTGTTTTCTTGTATGAGAAAAACAGCAACAACGGAAGTGTTTAAGGATTCATACACCTTCACCTTGTACTTGCAACATGTTTACATTTTTGTGGTGTTATGTTTTCTGAGACCTAATAATAACATAATTTGGGATCTGTGGGCTAGCTCGCCTCGTGTTAACACTTGAATAAGAGAACAAAGTTCATAAGTCATACAAACATCCAAAACAAACACAATTCTGAGAAAGGGATCTTTCTAAACCCTCTGTGTTTAGTACATGAATTTAAGCAGTAGCATCACATTTTGTTCCCTAGGCCTCAACTCATACAAAGTTTAATTTTGTTTCAGAATGGGAGTGAATAGTAGGCTAGGCTTGTCCTTAAATAACTCAGGAAAAATCCATAAAAATGACTCAGCCCTTCCTTGTCTTATCTTTTCCTGTATCTTTTCCCCAAGTGAAAGCAATCGTATGGTCAACAGCTTTCTGCTCTTTGTCAAATGCATAATAAACATTGTTCTGAGTGGCTGTGCCAAACAGTGAGGCATAAAAGTAAGGGAAGTAGAGACTAGGAGAAGAAAATCATTTTAAGTTAAATGAAATTTTTTAACACCTCTCAGGTTGAACCTACTCTAAAATTCTGTCTGAGCTATCTCAGAGATTGGGGACTACTCTCATTTTACTTTATGCAATGTTTTCTAAATTTACAGAATAAAAAAAGTTATGGTTTCAAGGATTATTACTAGCATAACTGAATGCTGAATTTGAAGTGTACTTTATGAGTCAAATGCCTAGTCTTCAACTCTTAGGAAAAAAGAGAATTCAATAGAATATTTTAGATAATTGAGTGTGGGATGAAGGGAACAAAAGAGTTCCACCTTTTAAACTAAGAATCAGATGGCATCAAACTTATTCTGCTTATTGGTATTTTAACATCTGGGGACTTTCCCTGTAAACTAAAGAGCAGGTGATGGCTTGGGTCCTTTAACTCTCTCATACCAAGTTAGCAAAAGGCTCACTTTCTTCTTTTTCACAAATAAGGTTAGTAGTAGTAGTAGCAGTTTTTGTTGTGCCTTCGAGTCGGTTCGGACTCATACTGACCCTATAGGACAGAGCAGAACTGCCCCATTGGGTTTCCAAGGAGAGGCTGGTGGATTTGAACTACTTACCTTTTGGTTAGGAGATGAGCTCTTAACCACTATGTCACCAGAGTTCTATGTTTAGTACAATGTGAAGCATCCAGAGTATTTAGTAGGGTAACCACACACTCTGATTTGATGATAGAAATATCACAAAGATGAAAGTTTGGAAAGGAGCTTAGAAAGAGTGAAACTGGATGCAGGGAAATCAGTTAAGAGAATTTTGCTGCCCCATGCAGGCAAGAAATTTTGAAGGTTGGATCTATGGCATGGTGAAATGAATTGAGAAGTAGGGTGGATAGAAAATCTACTGAACCTGACTTGAATGAGATCTAACTGAAGTGAACTTCAGCCTAGCAACTTGGGTTTTACCTGTCTTTTTATTCCTCTGGCCTAAAAGAGAAGTGAGAACCACTACTCTATAGGGACTGGAAAGCAGGGGAAAATACTTGGGCCTAATTGTTTCTGCTCTAAAAGTTTACTTGGCACACTCCAAAAAAGGAAGCTGATTCAAAACCCAAAAGTAAGTTAGTCTCAGAAGAGTAAGCTCTGATGTCCTTACAGTGCAAGGTCAGACATCTGTCCAACTGTCACAAAATACCACAATCCTAGCTGAGTGATCCCTCAAAACTTCTCTACATTAAATATAATTTTTGAGCTCTATGGAGTCAATTTAAAGAAGATGAGATAATTTATTTAGTCTGCAGAAGTTAATTTAAGAGGTTCCACTTTGTGTTGTGATAATATTATCAAGTTGGTTAGACCAGTTTCTTCCATTTTCCAACTAAAATGCTTATAAAGAAAACACAAAAAACGATAAAATCACATCACTGAAAAACTAGTGATTATTGATGAATAACTATTGTTAGAATCTATTACAAATCCTAGGAATAAGATTTAGAATCACAATGAGTAGCAGACCCATAATGTCTAACTTTTTTTCATTTACTATAGGCAGTAAAGAAAATTTGTTCTCATTTTGAAATGACTGAACCAACCCCTACTTACAACAAATTCTTCATCACAATCACCTTCACTTGCTGCAAATGCAGCTTTTAAATCATTGAAAAGGCTTTGAGCCTTTTCTTGTACTAAACCCAAAAACCCAGTGCCATCGAATAAAAGTAAGGCTAAATAAGAACTGTGTGCACCTCTTCCAACTTACCTACAAATTCCACTTAAAGACTTAAAGACCTAGCTAGAAACAAATCTCATTCATAACCCCGGGGACTGCCTGTATCTCTATCCTACTAGGGTGGATTATGAAAATAATACAATAAATTATGTTAACAATAATTGAGAAAGGAATGATAGAGAGTAAGGAAAGAAAGTAAGATAAATTATGGGACTTAAATTATAGGGACTCAAATGACAATATTTAATTACTGAGTACTATACTTTTTTTTTTTCATACTTAGATAAATATAGACTAAAAATTTTTAAACTTAAATATAACACAAGTAAGATTTTAAAATAGAGCATTTACCATCACAAGTACTGGAGAATCATATGACATATTTAAAAAGAAATACCAAAGAATTATTAACAGAGGAAACAAAGAAAACTACAACAGGCTAGGTATAACGATTGCAACAGTAAATCTAAATGGTTTAAATTCCGCAGCATAAAAAACTTTAACTCAAGAAAACGTCTTCAAAAAGACACAAATATGTTAAAAGAAAAATGCAAACAAGGAAAAAGGTGGCAATAGAACCATTAGACGAAAGAAAATTCAGAGTGAATAAATTATATAGGAGGATCATTTTATATTGATAAACATTTCAATTCATGATAAAATAATAAACTAACTATAAGAAAACTCTCTGTTTAATAATATCAAATATGAAAACTAGGGTGCACTAAAGAAATGGACAGAAATGGTAGTATCAGAAGTCTATAATAACCCCTCCTTCAGATTTTGGCAAATGTAGTGGGTGAAAATCAGGCTCTAGAGGATATTAATTATACATTCATTTAAGTCAAATTATATTATATAGACAACACAGAGTATGATATATTCTGCAGGTATCACTCTTTTAAAAATAAAATAATTGCAACATCAATACATTTGACTACATAAACTATCATAAACAAAATTAATAGGAAAATTGAATAATATGTAGAAAGAATAATAAAAAAGGAGAATTAATTTTTGTAAGAAAAAATAAATTATTTTAAAAATACTAGCAACCCAGAGGCAGGGCCAAGATGGCTGACTAGGTAGAAGCTACCTCGGATCCCTCTTGCAACAAAGACTCAGAAAAACAAGTGAATCGATCATGTACATGACAATCTACGAACCCTGACCATCAAACACAGATCTAAAGAGTTGACCTGAGTGACAGAGACTGAAAACGAGCAACCACGGGGAAGCAACAACTGTTTTCAGAGCCTGGAGCCAGCATCCCAATCAGAAAACCTTGGTGCTGGGCTTTGAACTGGGCACAGGGGAGCTGAGCATGGCATCCTGAGACGGCACAAACACAGGACACAGCCCTAGCCCCCAGAAGTGACCTCGGGGGAAGCCCAGCCAGTGCACGCAAGCAGTGCAGCAACGCGGCTGACAGGAGGGGAAGCCACCGGGAGGCAGCGACTGGTTTTGGAGCTTGGACTGCGGCGTCCCAGCTGGGGAACCTTGGCGCCAGGCTTTAGATTGGGAGCGGAGGAACTAACCATGGCTTCGGAGACAGCACAAGCACAGGACGTGGGCCTGACCCTCGGGGGCAATCTTGACCCAGCCAATGCACACAGGCGACACACCCCTCAGGAATCTCAGATAAAACAGTCATCACCAAGCAAGATAAGTAACTTTATCTATATTCCAGGGTGCTACTCTCTCCTATCTATCTGATCCCTCCCCTCCCCTTCCCAGGCGGCTTCATTAACATTGGAATTTCCTGAGCTGGAGAGTGAAGTATGCTGTGGTTATTTTTTTGTTTTTTTCTTTGGTCTTTTCCTAACCCATTCTGCTGGCCTGAGAGAAGCAGCTACAAAAAACCCAGGGAACAAAAGCCCTTCCCTGACTTCCCGAAATTGGACTAAAAATACAGAACTAGCTCCAGCCAAGCATATGACATCCACAGTCTTGGGCTTTCATCCCTACAGGGAACAAGGTGGCTATTATAATGCAAAGGCAATTCTGATCAGGATCTGACTGAAATTGTTTTAGCAGATTACTGGAAAGACAAGTTTCCTAGGTCTGATATCTCTGCGTGTTAAACAGAGCCCTCACTGACCCACAATGGGGAACTGAGGGCTGAAGCTCCCCCCAGACCACCTAGCATCCTGCCTTAGGGGTCTGAAGATTGTGACACCTACCAATCTGTAGAGGTACATGCATTGGGTGCCTAAGGTACAGCTGCAGAGCCCATCCACCAAAGTGCTTTAGGAATAGAGATACACCTACCTCACTGGCACTTGAGGGAAGCCTGTCAGCATCCTGCCCTTCCTGGAGTGTGACCCCCTGCTGCTACTAGGATCTGATGCACACAACTATCACCACTACTCCTCTAGGTGGACAGGTGACAGTCTGCACCACACACTTGGTGACCCAAAATCAGATTCTATTCAAGAATAGTGAATGGACTCTTAGGCTTATATATCTGGTAACAGCCCAAACCAGCTGGTAATAGGACATAAGTGATTCAAAGGCTACAACAATCAAGACAGCGCAATCTAGTAGCCCATCTGCGTATATTGAAAGAGAACAAGACAAGATAAGACTCAGTGAGCAAATACAAAATAAATCATTACAATATCTTGTAGATAGCTCAGAGACAGCAGTCGATATCAAACCACATAAAAAAGCAGACCATGATTACTTCTACAACTCCCCAGACTAAAGAATCAAAATCTTTCCCAAATGAAGATACAATCCCGGAATTTCCAGATGCAGAATATAAAAAACTAATTTACAGGATGCTTCAAGACATCAGGGATGACCTCAGAAATGAAATAAGGCAATCTACAGAAAAAGCCAAGGAACACACTGATAAAGCAGTTGAAGAGCTCAAAAAGATTATTCAAGAACATAGTGGAAAAATTAATAAGCTGTAAGACTCCATAGAGAGACAGCATTCAGAATTCCAAAAGCTTAACAGTAAAATTACAGAATTAGACAACTCAGTAGGAAGTCAGAGGAGCAGAATCAAGCAGTTGGAATGCAGAGTGGGGGAGTTAGAGGATAAGGCAATTGACACCAATATAGTTGAAAAAAATCAGATAAAAGAATTTTAAAAAATGAAGAAACCCTAAGAATCATGTGGGACTCTATCAAGGAGAATAACTCATGTGTTATTGGAGTTCCAGAAGAGGGAGGGATAACAGAAGATACAGAGAGAATAGTTGAAGATCTGTTGGCAGAAAACTTCCCTGGCATCATGAAAGACAAAAGGATATCTATCCAAGATTCTCACCGAACCCCATAGAAGATTGATCCAAAAAGAAAATCACCAAGGCATATTATCATCAAACTTGCCAAAACCAAAGGTAAAGAGAAAATTTTAAAAGCAGCCAGGGATAAAAAAAAAAGGTCTCCTACAAAGGAGAATCAATAGGTTCAGACTACTCACCAGAAACCATGCAGTCAAGAAGGCAATGGGATGACATATATAGAGCATTGAAGGAGAAAAACTGCCAACCAAGGATCATACATCCAGCAAAACTCTCTCTCAAATATGAAGGTGAAATTAAAATATTTACAGATAAACACAAGCTTAGAAAATTTGCAAAAACCAAACCAAAGCTACAAGAATTACTAAAGGAAATTGGTCAGAAAATCAATAATATCAGATACCAGCACAACACAAGGTCGCAGAACAGAACATCCTAATATCAACTCAAACAGTGAAATCACAAAAACAAATTAATACTAATTTTAAAAAGAAAACAATGCTCAAAACAGGTAATCATTGAAGTCATTATGTAAAAGATCATAATAATCAAAAAGAGGGACTAAATACAGGAGGCATAGGTCTTCCATATGGAGAGGAAAACAAGGCGATATAGGACGATACGAGTTAGGTTTTTACTTAGAAAAATAAGGGTAAATATTAAGGTAACCACAAAGAGGTCTAACAATTCCATAATTCAAAATAAAAACCAAGAAAAACATAACGACTCAGCAAACATAAATTCAACTACTCTGAAAATAAGGAACACACAATTTACAAAGAAAAACCTCTCAGCACAAAAAAGTAAGTGGAAAAATGAAATTGTCAACAACACACACAAAAAGGCATCAAAATTACAGCACTAAACTCATACTTATCTATAATTACACTGAATGTACATGAACTAAGTGCACCAATAAAGAGACAGAGAGTCTCAGACTGGATAAAGAAACACGATCTGTCTATATGCTGCCTACAAGACGCACACCTTAGACTTAGAGACACAAACAAACTCAAACTCAAAGGATAGAAAAAAATATATCAAGCAAACAACAATCAAAAAAGAGCAGGAGTGGCAATATTAATTTCCGACAAAATAGACTTTAAAGTTAAATCCACCACAAAGGATAAAGAAGGACACTACATAATGATTAAAGGGACAATTGACCAGGAAGATATAACCATACTAAATATTTATGCACCCAATGACAGGGCTTCAAGATACATAAAACAAACTTTAACAGAATTGAAAAGTGAGATAGACACCTCCATAATTATAGTAGGAGACTTCAACACGCCACTTTCGGAGAAGGATAGGACTACCAGTAAGAAGCTCAATAGAGACACGGAAGACCTAATTGCTACAATCAACCAACTGGACCTCATAGACTTATACAGAACACTCCACCCAACAGCCGCAAACTATACTTTTTCTTCTAGTGCACATGGAACATTCTCTAGAATAGATCACATATTAGGTCATAAAACAAACCTTTGCAGAATCCAAAACATCAAAATGTTACAAAGCATCTTCTCAGACCACAAGGCCACAAAAGTAGAAAACAATAACAGAAAAATCAGGGAAAAGAAATCAAATACTTGGAAAAGGAACAATACCCTGCTCAAAAAAGACTGGGTTATAGAAGACATCAAGGAGAGAATAAAAAATTCATAGAATGCAATGAGAATAAAAACACTTCCTATCAAAACGTCTGGCACACAGCAAAAACAGTGCTCAGAGGTCAATTTATATCGATAAATGCACACATGCATAATGAAGAAAGAGCCAAAATCAGAGAACTGTCCCTACAACTTGAACAAATAGAAAGCGAGCAACAAAAGAATCCATCAGGCACCAGAAGAAAAAAAAAAATAAAAATTAGAGCTGAACTAAATGAATTAGAAAACAGAAAAACAATTGAAAGAATTAACAAAGCCAAAAAGTTGGTTCTTTGAAAAAATTAACAAAATTGATAAACCATTGGCCAGACTGCCTAAAGAAATACAGGAAAGGAAACAACCTGAATAAGAAATGAGATGGGCCATATCACAACAGACCCAACTGAAATTACAAGAATCATATCAGATTATTATGAAAAATTACACTCTAACAAATTTGCAAACCTAGAAGAAATGGATGAATTCCTAGAAAAACACTACCTACCTAAACTAACACAATCAGAAGTAGAACAACTAAATAGACCCATAACAAAAAAAGAGATTGAAAAGGTAATCAAAAAACTCCCAACCAAAAAAAGCCCTGGCCCACACAGCTTCGCTGCAGAGTTCTACCAAACTTTTAGAGAAGAGTTAATACCACTACTACTAAAGGTATTTCAAAGCATAGAAAATGATGGAATACTACCTAACTCATCCTATGAAACCAACATATCCCTGATACCAAAACCAGGTAAAAACACCAAAAAAAGAAGAAAATTACAGACCTATATCCCTCATGAATATAGATGCAAAAATCCTCAACAAAATTCTAGCCAATAGAATTCAACAACATATCAAAAAAATAATCCACCACAACCAAGTGGGATTTATACCAGGTATGCAAGGTTAGTTCAACATTAGAAAAACCATTAATGTAATCCACCATATAAATAAAACAAAAGACAATTTTTTATATATAAATAAAACAAAAGACAAACACCACATGATCTTATCAATTGGTGCAGAAAAGGTATTTGACAAAGCCCGACAATCATTCATGATAAAAACTCTCAGCAAAATAGGAACTGAAGGAAAATTCCTCAACATAATAAAGGGCATCTATACAAAAGCCAACAGCCAACATCATTCTAAATGGAGAGAGCCTGAAAGCATTTTCCTTGTGAACGGGAACCAGACAAGGATGCCATTTATCACCACTGTTATTCAACATTGTGCTAGAGGTCCTAGCCAGAGCAATTAGGCTAGACAAAGAAATAAAGGGCATCCGGATTGGCAAGGAAGAAGTAAAATTATCTCTATTTGCAGATGACATGATCTTATACACAGAAAACCCTAAGGAATCCTCCAGAAAACTACTGAAACTAATAGAACAGTTCAGCAGAGTTTCAGGTTACAACATAAACATACAAAAATCAGTTGGATTCCTCTACATCAACAAAAAGAACATTGAAGAAGAAATCACCAAATCAATACCATTCACAGCACCCCCAAGAAGATAAAATACTTAGGAATAAATCTTACCAAGGATGTAAAAGACCTATACAAAAAAAAAAACTACAAAGTACTAGTGCAAGAAACTAAAAGGGACCTACATAAGTGGAAAAACATACCTTGTTCATGGATAGGAAGACTTAACATAGTAAAAATGTCTATTCTACCAAAAGCCATCTATACATACAATGCACTTCCGATCCAAATGCCAATGTCATTTTTAATGTGATGGAGAGACAAATCACCAACTTCATATAGAAGGGAAAGAAGTCCCGGATAAGTAAAGCGTTACTGAAAAAGAAGAAGAAAGTGGGAGGTCTCACTCTACTTGATTTTAGAACGTTTTATACAGCCACAGTAGTCAAAACAGCCTGGTACTGGTACAGCAACACGTACATAGACCAATGGAACAGAATTGAGAACCCAGATATAAATCCATCCACATACGAGCAGCTGATATTTGACAAAGGCCTAGTGTCAGTTAACTGGGGAAAAGATAGTCATTTTAACAAAAGTGCTGGCATACCTGGATATCCATTTGCAAAAAAATGAAACAGGACCCATACCTTACACCATGCACAAAAACTGACTCCACGTGCATCAAAGACCTAAACATAAAGACTAAAACGATAAAGATTATGGAAGAAAAAATAGGGACAACGTTAGGAGCCCTAATACAAGGCATAAACAGAATACAAAACATTACTAAAAATGACGAAAAGAAAGCAGATAACTGGGAGCTCCTAAAAATCAAACACCTATGCTCATCTAAAGACTTCACCAAAAGAGTAAAAAGACCACCTACAGACTGGGAAAAAAATTTCAGCTATGACATCTGCGACCAGCACCTGATCTCTAAAATCTATATGATTCTGTTAAAACTCGACCACAAAAAGACAAACAACCCAATTAAAAATTGGGCAAAGGATATGAACACGCACTTCAGGCAGCTAACAGATACGTGAGAAAATGCTCTCGATCATTAGCCATTAGAGAAATGGAAATTAAAACGATGATGAGATTCCATCTCACTCCAACAAGGCTGGCATTAATCCAAAAAATACAAAATAATAAACGTTGGAGAGGCTGCGGAGAGATTGGAACACTTATACACTGCTGGTGGGAATGTAAAATGGTACAACCATTTTGGACATCTATCTGGCGTTTTCTTAAAAAGTTAGAAATAGAACTACCATACAACCCAGAAATCCCACTCCTCGGATATATGCAGACCCATGTTTATTGCAGCACTGTTTAAAATAGAAAAAAGCTGGAACCAACCAACGTGTCCTCAACGAAAGAATGGATAAATAAATTATGGTATATTCACACAATCAAATACTACGCATCAATAAAGAACAGTGATGAATCTGTGAAACATTTCATAACATGCAGGAACCTGGAAGGTATTATGCTGAGTGAAATTAGTCAGATGCAAAAGGACAAATATTGTATAAGACCACTATTATAAGATCTTGAGAAATATTATAAACTGAGAAGAACACATACTTTTGTGGTGACGAGGGGGGAGGGAGGGAGGGTGGGAGAGGGTTATTTACTGATTAGATAGTAGATAAGAACTACTTTAGGTGAAGGGAAGGACAATACTCAATACAGGCAAGGTCAGCTCAACTGAACTGGACCAAATGCAAAGAAGTTTTCTGGATAAACCGAATGCTACGAAGGTCAGCAGAGCAAGGGCGGGGGTTTGGGGACTATGGCTTAAGCGGACTTCTAAGTCAATTGGCAAAATAATTCTATTATGAAAACATTCTGCATCCCACTTTGAAGTGTGGTGTCTGGGGTCTTAAATGCTAACAAGCGGCCATCTGAGATGCATCAATTGGTCTCAACCCACTTGGATCAAAGGAGGATGAAGAACACCAAGGTCACACGATAACTATGATCCTAAGAGACAGAAAGTGCCATATGAACCAGAGACTTACATCATCCTGAGACCAGAAGAACCAGATGGTGCCCTGCCACAACCGATGACTGCCCTGACAGGGAGCACAACGGAGAACTCCTGAGGGAGCAGGAGAACAGTGGGATGCAGACCCCAAATTCTCATAAAAAGACCAGACTTAGTGGTCTGACTGAGACTAGAAGAATCCCGGCAGTCATGGTCCCCAAACCTTCTGTTGGCCCAGGATAGGAACCATTCCCGAAGACAACTCATCAGACATGGAAGGGACTGGACAATGGGTTGGAGAGAGATGCTGATGAAGAGTGAGCTACTTGTATCAGGTGGACACTTGAGACTGTGTTGGCATCTCCTGTCTGGAGAGGAGATGGGAGGAGAGAGAGGGTTAGAAACTGGCAAAACGGTCACAAAAGGAGAGAATGGAAGGAGGGAGCGGGCTGACTCATTAGGGGGAGAGTAAGTGGGAGTATGGAGTAAGGTGTATATAAGCTTATATGTGACAGACTGACTTGATTTGTAAACTTGCACTTAAAGCACAATAAAAATTATTTAAAAAAAATACTAGCAACTGAATAGAAAAATGAGCAAAGGACTATTCATAGATGTAATGCAAATATCTGATAAAAATATAAAGAAATTTTAATCTTGCTTTTTATCAAATGTGTCAGAACACGTGTCTGTCAGTTTGTTGTACTGTGGGGGCTTGCCTGTTGCTGTGATGTTGGAAGCTATGCCACCAGTATTCAGATACCAGCAGGGTCTCCCATGACAGACAGGTTTCAGCTGAGCTTTCAGACTAAGACAGACTAGGAAGAAGGACCCGGCAGTCTACTTCCGATAAGAATTAGCCAGTGAAAACTTTATGAATAGCAGCAGAACATTGTCTGATATAGTGCTGGAAGATGAGCCCCCAGGTTGGAAGGCACTCAAAAGATGACTAGGGAAGAGCTGCCTCCTCAAAGTAGAGTCGATGTGGCTGGAGTAAAGATTTGGGACCTCCATTTGCTGATGTGGCACAACTCAAAATGAAGAAGAAACAGCTACAAACATCCACTGATGATCAGAACCTGGAATGTACAGAGCATGAATCTAGGAAATTGGAAATCGTCAAAAATGAAATGGAACACAATAAACATCAATATCCTAGGCATTAGTGAGCTGAACTGGACTGGTATTGGCCATTTGAATCAGACAATCTTATAGTCTACTATGAAGGGAATGACAGCTTGAAGAGGAATAGTGTTGCATTCATCATCAAACAGAACATCTCAAGATCTATCCTGAAGTACAATGCTGTCAGTGGTAGGATAATGTCCATAGGCCTACAAGGAAGACCAGTTAATACAACTATTATTCAAATTTACGCACCAACCACTAATGCCAAAGATGAAGAAATTGAAGATTTTTATCAGCTGCTGCAGTCTGAAATTGATTGAACATGCAATCAGGATGCATTGATAATTACTGGTGATTGGAATGCAAAATTTGGAAACAAGAAGGATTGGTAGTTGGAAAATATGGCCTTGGTGACAGAAACAATGCCAGAGATTGAATGATAGAATTTTCCAAGACCAGCGACTTCTTCATTGTAAATACCTTCTTTCACCAACATAAACAGCAACTATATACCTTGCCAGATGGAACACGCAGGAATCTAATCAGCTACATCTGTAGAAAGAGATGATGGAAAAGCTCAATATCATCAGTTAGAACAAAGGCCAGGACCATCAATTGCTCATATGCAAGTTCAAGCTGAAACAGAAGAAAATCAGAGCAAACCCACGAGAGCCAAAATATGACCCTGAGTATATCCCACCTGAATTTAGAGACCACCTCAAGAATAGATTTGACCCATTGAACACAAATGACCTAAGATCAGACAAGTTGTGGAATGGCATCAAGGACATCATATATGAGGAAAGCAAGAGAGGTCATTGAAAAGACAGAAAAGAAAAGACTGAGATGGATGTCAGAAAAGACTCTGAAACTCGCTCTCAAACATCGAGCAGCTAAAGCAAAAGGAAGAAATGATGAGGTAAAGGAACTAAACAGAAGATTTCAAAGGGCAGCTTGAGAAGACAAAGTAAAGTATTATAATGACATGTACAAAGACCTGGAGTTAGAAAACCGAAAAGGGAAGAACATGCTCGGTGTTTCTCAAGCTGAAAGAACTGAAGAAAAAATTCAAGCTTCGAGTTGCAATAGTGAAGGATTCTATGGGGAAAATATTAAACAATGCAGGAAGCATCAAAAGAAGTTGGAAGAAAACACAAAGTCACCATATCAAAAAGAATTAGTCAACATTCAACCATTTCAGGAGGTAGCATATGATTAGGAACCGATGGCACTGAATAAGTCCAAGCTGCCCCAAAGGCATTGGAAAAAAACAAGGCTCCAGGAAATGACGAAACATCAACTGAGATATTTCAACAAGCGGATGCAGTGATGGAAGTGCTCATTCATCTATACCAAGAAATATGGAAGACAGCTTCCTGGCCAACTGACTGGAAGAGATCTATGTTTATGCCTATTCCCAAGAAAGGTGATCCAACCAAATGCGGAACTTATAAAACTATATCATTAATATCACACACAAGCAAAATTTTGCTGAAGATCATTCAAAAGCAGCTGCAGCAGTGTATCAACAGGGAACTGCCAGAAATTCAGGCTGGATTTGGAAGAGGACGTGGTGCCAGAGATATCATTGCTGATGTCTGATGGATCCTGGCTGAAAGCAGAGAATACCAGAAGGATGTTTGCCTGTGTTTTATTGACTATGCAAAGGCCTTCCACTGTGTAGATCATAACAAATTATGGATAACATTGTGAAGAATAGGAATTCCAGAACACTTAATTGTGTTCATGAGGAACCTGTACATAGATCAAGAGGCAGTTGTTCGGACAGAACAAGGGGATACTGAGTGATTTAAAGTCAGGAAGGGTGTTCATCAGGGTTGTATCCTTTCACCATATCTAAGCAATCTGTATGCTGAGCAAATAATCCAAGAAGCTGGACTATATGAAGAAAAATGGGGCATCAGGATTGGAGGAAGACTCATTAACAACCTGCATTATGCAGATGACACAATCTTGCTGAAGAGGACGTGAAGAACTTACTAATGAAGCCTTCAGTATGAATTACACCTCAACATAAAGAAAAGAAAAATCCTCACAACTGGACCAGTAAGCAACATCATGATAAATGAAGAAAAGATTGAAGTTGTCAAGGATTTTGTTTTACTTGGATCCACAATCAACAGCCATGGAAGCAGCAGTCAAGAAATCAAAAGGCGCGTTGAATTGGGCAAACCTGCTGCAAAGGAGTGTTGAAAAGTAAAGACGTCACCTCGAAGACTAAAGTGAATCTGACCCAAGCCATGGTATTTTCAGTCACCTCATATGCATGTGAAAGCTGGACAATGAATAAGGAAGACCAAAGAAGAATTGATGCCTTTGAATTGTGGTGTTGGCAAAGAATATTGAATATACCATGGTGTGCCAAAAGAACAAACAAATCTGTCCTGGAAGAAGTACAACCAGGATGCTCTTTAGAAGTAAGGATGGCAAGACTGCATCTTACATACTTTGGATGTGTTGTCAGGAGAGATCAGTCCTTGGAGAAGGACATCATAGTTGGAATAGGGTCAGCAGAAAAGAGGAAGACTCTCAATAAGATGGATGGACACAGTGGCTGTTACAATGGGTTCAAGCATAACAAGGATTGTAAGGATGGCGCAGGACCAGGCAGTGTTTCTTTCTGTTGTACATAGGGTTGTTACGAGTTGGAACTGATGTGATGGCACCTAACAATAACAACAACATTCATCAAAGATACATAAATTAAATCAGCAATTAATTTGGAGAAAGCGTATCACATAAATAAAGTTTTTAATTATTAAGCCAAGTGAGGAGGCCATATGTTAAGCAATTTCATAGAGCGTCAGTAGTAAAGCTTTCTAGGAAATAACTGAAAAACTAAGGCCTTAACAATGCTCACACATTTTTTTTTTTCAGTCAAGTGTATTCCTAAGAAAATGGTACAAAATACACGAAGGATTTAAGCACATGAAAGCCCGTTGTAATATTATTTATGAAAACTGAAATATGTTAAATAAATCCATAATCTCATATCTGAAACTCTTAGAGAGGAATTATTTTGGAATTCATCATTTTTGAATCTTAGAATGCATATACTGAATATTATATAATGACCCCTAAGGGTTTTTTTTTTAAGGGTCTAGAGCAACACCACATACTCAAGCTTATTAATATATCTTCTGTGAAATAGCTCATTTTAATTGAGATAAATGTAGATAATTAAAAGACTCAGATCAGTTAGGGTGGGTTTTGATCACACCAGGTCAGGTGCCCCCAAATGAGTTACTAAAATATTTCTGTTTGCAGAGCCATTCGAATTTTGAAATTATAAATAAGGCACTGAGGAACTGTAATGATGAAATAGTTAAATTATAAAGCATCCACTTGATAGAATATGTTGCAGCAAATAAAAATTACTGAATCAAAATATTTTATAGTACAGGAAAAAGATTTTTATATATGTGTGGTAGAAATGTTAGCATTTGAAACTATGTATGCAGTATAATTATAATTTTTTAAATATTTATTTGCATAGTAAAGATCCAGGTAAATACTATAAATGTTAACAGTGGTTGTCTCTGAGTGTTGGGGTTATGGTTGATTTTTCTGTTTTATTTATAAATCTTTATATGTTCCAAAATTTTTTTATAACATGTATTTTTTTATCTCAGAAAAAAACACTTAGTTTAAAGAAACAAAAAATGTAGAGATAGCTAAAGTGTGACTTCAAATGGCTTTTCATGTATTTAAGGTATCATTATCAGGATAAACCTAAGTAAGTGTTCTTTAACTCACAAAGAAAAGCATATACTTGGCCAAAAAAATCTGAATTTTTTTACCATAAAGGTGATTAATAGCAATAGCAGTTCACTAAGGAATATTTTGGAATCACTGTTTCTAAAGAAATTTAAATGATTTACAACAACTGTCTATATGCTTTTATTTAATTGTAAAGATGTATTTTATATTGCAATTTCCTCCTTTAGAAGAACGTTAATAAATTGATGACAATGTGCTACATGAAGATTAACGAAAAGGGAGTACAGGGTGAGAAATGAGCATCAAGATTCTCTTAATTCTTTTTTACTGTTTTCATTCTGGTATGTGGAGAAATGATAACAAAAGAAAGTATTAACCAACCTACGTGTTTGCTCAGTTAAAGTTCATAATTATTCAAAATGTTATCCTGAATACATACTGTACTCTGTTTATGAACCTTCCTGTTCTTTTAGCATCTGAGTTCCCAGTCAAAAGTCTTGACCAATAACTTGTGTAATTCTGCTGTTCAACACATGCTGTTGTTGTTGTTGTTGTTAGATGCTGATGAGTGAGTTCTGACTCGTAGCGACCTCTGTGTACAACAGGACGAAACACTGCCTGGTCCTGCACCATCCTCACTATCATTGTTATGCTATTCAACATATTCCCCACCCCCACCTCCCGCAAATTCTTTAACATTACCTTGAGTGGATCAGGCATTTTTTTTTATAAAGAGATTTTATATATTAGAGTCAAAATACTCTTAAAACTGTTTCACAACAAAGTCTATCTCAGAAGATTTCAAATGTTCAGTATTCGTTCCATTTCGTTAATCCTGTGGTAAATAACAATTTAAGATCTCATCTTGTTAGACCATAGTTGCCACCTGACTCACACCGGGAGAGTTAGCAACTGATTATGAGCTATTTGTAGCTCCTTAAAACACATCTTCTGGCTTACTTAAATCAAATCAATTATTCACATTCTCTTAGTAAGAAAATGTTAAGAAGCTGCTTTTTAACCCTCTCGGATCATGTCCCCAAATTAAGTCTGCACAAAACTCCTATGTTAGGGCAACCAACTCCTGGCTCACCATCTATTAAAACAACTTTTAATTGCAAAATGGTTTGGCATAATTGCTTTGTGTTTTTTCAGATTGATTCATGTAGGGTTAATATATATTAGTATATGGAAGCCTCTGGTTTTTGTTGCTTTTTTTTAATTGAACTTTAGATGAAGGTTTACAGAACAAACTTGTTTCTCATCAAACAGTACACACATTGTTGTATGACATTGGTTAACAACCTCACAACATGTCGACACTCTCCCTTCTCAACCCTGGGTTCCCTATTACCAGCTTTCCTGTTCCCTCCTACCTTCCAGTCTCTGCCCCAGGGCTGGTGTGTCCCTTTAGTCTTGTTTTGTTCCATGGGCCTGTTCAATCTTTGGCTGAAAGGTGAACCTCAGGAGTGACCTCATTCCTGAGCTGAAACGGTGTCCAGGGGCCATACTCTCAGAGTTTCTCCAGTCTCTGTTGGGCCAGCAAGTCTGGTCTTTCTTTTTGAGTTGTACTTTTGTTCTACATTTTTTCTCTAGCTCTGTCTGGGTCAGTGGTGATAGCCAGGCACCATCTAGTTGTACTGGACTCAATTTGGTGGACGTTGTGGTAAATGTGGTCCATTAGTCCTTTGGACTAATCTTTCCCTTGTGTCTTTAGTTTTCTTCATTCTTCCTTGCTTCCAAAGGGGTGAGACCAATAGACACATCTAAACTCCCTGAGGGACGGAATTGCTGGGCTG
The DNA here is from genome assembly GCF_024166365.1 of Elephas maximus indicus. Lineage (NCBI taxonomy): Eukaryota > Metazoa > Chordata > Mammalia > Proboscidea > Elephantidae > Elephas > Elephas maximus. Next base: position 48,244,007 of record NC_064820.1, on the reverse strand, counting down.
AGGGCTGTGGGGAGCATGGTCTCAGGGAACATCTAGTTCAATTGGCATAACAGAGTTTATAAAGAAAATACATTCTACTTTTGTGAGTAGCATCTGGGGTCTTAAAAGTCTGTGGTGTTATTTTTTAATCTAGAAAGAAATCCTTTGAAAGGTATATGATTATTTTGAATGTACTTCAAGCCTTGAGCAATAAGAGAAAATAAACTTGAAGAAGGGCAAAATATGTTGTAGTTGCAGATTCCCTGGCTAATAGAAAGCCTGAGAAGTTAAAGTCGTAGGCCTAAGAAATAAAAATAGCAACCAAGAGCAGAGGCCATGTTCCAGTAACACCAGAGGACCTTATGGGCTAAGCAGTGGTGTATTGGAGTCAGCTTGCACTGGCATCTCTTCCCGACCACATTCAGTGATGTTATCGTGGTAGCTTGAGATTGGCCATGGTTGGAGAGGTTAAAACATAAAAAAAATAGAAATCATCAAATACTACAAATCAGAGCTTGTTTTCCCTGAGAGGAGGCTGTTAAGCATTTGTTATCACACCCCTAATTAAGGTAGAGAGTTTTAAGAATATTTAATAATGTAATTAGTGGTATGTATGATTGTGCACTCATTCAATGTCAGTGCTGTATAATGGAGAAAAAAGGCTAAAATTTTGGTTCTCCAATCAGAGCGTTAATAGCTGGGGTCCCCTAAGCAGTACAATTAGTTTTTCAGCCTTATTCACCTCACATACAAAACAGGGTGTTATTAATATGTACCGTTAATATATACCATTTGAGTTTCTAATATAATAGGTAGGAAAAAAAACCCATTGCCATGGAGTCAATTCTGACTCACAGTGACCCTTTAGGATAACAGAGTAGAACTGCCCCCTAGGGTTTCCAAGGCTGTTATCTTTACAGAAGCAGACTGCCACATCTTTCTCCTGCGCAGTGGCTGGTAGATTTGAATCACTAACTTTTCAGTTAGCAGCCAAGGTGCTTAACTGCTGCGCCACCAGGGCTCCTATAGTAGGTATAATGAATGCTAAGGACAGGTGTGTAAGAAATGTTGTAGGTGTATTATCCCCCCTTGATAATGAGGGGAATGAGACCTCTGAGTTACTGGAAAGCACGTGTCCTTCCTGAAGGCTTTCTAATCCAAACAACTTCAAAGAGAGTTCTCTAACTAATAGGAAATGCAGCAGAATATATCCTGTGCCTTTAAGAAAGGCCAAAGAAGGCTGAGGGTCCTTTTACCAGAAAGGGCATATAACAAGAGTCATGTCAATGGCAACCTGAAGAGAATGTCTAAGGTCCCAGACAGTCCTTCCCCTGCTCATCTGGGAGTATACACAAGCCTATGAGTAATTTCCAGCCACAGAGAATAAAAAAAAAACAGTTGCCATCAGGTCGATTATGACTCACGGTAACCCCATGTGTGTCAAAGTAGAACTCTGCTCCCTAGGGTTTTCAATGACTGATTTTTCAGAAGTAGATCACCAGACACCTTCTCCTGAGGCACTTCTGGGTGGACTTAAACCACTAACCTTTTGTTAGCCACTGAGCACATTAACGGTTTGTACCACCCATGATTAAAATTCTACCATCCCAGCAGAATGGAAATGTACCAGTTAGGGTAGGCTAACTGCTATAACAAAATAGAAGCAAAAATGTATATATAATGGCTAAACACGACAAAAATTTACCTCTTTCCAAATAACAGTACTGGGAGGGCAGACAGGTCAACACACAATCATTAAGGGATGAGGTTACAGGAGCTGCCATCTTCAACATGTGTCTTCCAAGGTTGCTATAGAAGATACACAATTGATGACTGCCCCAACAGGGAACACAACAGAGAACCCCTGAGGGAGCAGGAGAAAAGTGGGATAAAAAAAAAAAATGCAGACCCCAAATTCTCATAAAAAGACCAGACTTAATGGTCTGACTGAGACTAGAAGAATCTCAGCGGTCATGGTCCCCAAACCTTCTGTTGGCCCAGGATAGGAACCATTCCCGAAGACAACTCATCAGACATGGGATGGTCTGGACAATGGGTTGGAGAGAGATGCTGATGAGGAGTGACCTACTTGTATCAGGTGGACACTTGAGACTGTGTTGGCATCTCCTGTCTGGAGAGGAGATGGGAGGAGAGAGAGGGTTAGAAACTGGCAAAATGGTCACGAAAGGAGAGACTGGAAGGAGGGGGCGGGCTGAATTATTAGGGGGAGAGTAAGTGGCAGTATGTAGTAAGGTGTATACAAGCTTATATGTGACAGACTGACTTGATTTGTAAACTTTCACTTAAAGCACAATAAAAATTATTTTTAAAAAAAGCCAAGTTTTGTTGCGTAACCCAGAGGACTTAGGGAATTTCTGGTCAATTGGGAAGAAAATATCACTCCATTGCAGGGGTAGGGTGATATATTTTGGTCATGTAAGTGATTACGTTTGTAAGAAAACAAAACAAAAATTGGATAATGTGCGTTTAAAAAGCTAACAAACAAAAAGATGACTAGAAACCAGCATGAGTTTACAAAAGCAAGTTAATTGTATTTTTTATTTCATTCCTTTTTTTTTTTTGCTAGAGTCACTAAATTTGTCAAGCAAATACCGCAGGTACAATTCATTTTTATTTCAGGAATATAATATTTCATGATGTTCTTGTGGATAAAATTGGACTCCACAAAAGGTGATCTGAATGACAACACAATTATGCAGATTCACACCAATTAATCAATCTTACCTTAAGAGCAGAAGTCAGCAAACTAAGGCCTGAGGTTTAATCAAGCCACTGCTTATTTTTGCAAATAAAGTTTATTGAAACTTAATCATGTTCTTTCGTTTATACATTGTCTATGGCTGTTTTTAGGAGCTCTGATGGCACCATGGTTAAAGTGCTTGGTTGCTAACTGAAAGGTTGGCTGTTCAAATCCACTAGCTGCTCCATATGAGAAAGATGTGGCAGTCGGCTTCTGTAAAGACTTACAGCATTGGAAACTCTACAAGCCAGATCTACCCTGTCCTATACGGTTGCTATGAGTCGGCAGTGGGTTTGGGTTTATGGCTGTTTTCATGCTACAAAGGCAGAGTTGAGTAGTTGTGATAAAGACCATATGGCCCACAAGGGCAAAATTATTTACCATCTAGCCCTTCACAAAACAAAATTGCTGCCCTCTGCTTAAGAGGACTTGTTACTATATTTACCCCAATAGGGTAAAAGCTCTCACGGAATGTGTCAAGATGCCTTTGCCCTTGACACCAAGTTTCAAGAATAGAAACATGATAGATGACAGAATCAAGATTAAAGGTAAAGGCTGGAATCATGGTCAAAGCCAATAAATTTAAATTTAAATTAAATGGAAAGAAATGTAAAGACTCAAACTTAGCTTTTTTAAATGAACTTAAATACAAGCTTCTAACAGTTCATGAGAAAAGTTAGCTTTAGGAAGTTAGGTGACTTACAACTGTAAAATTGAAATAAATTGACCACTAAATAAAGTCACTAAAATCTTATACAACATTAATAGAAGCATAGTAGGTTAAAAGGGGGGGGGGCTCATTCAAAAATTTGTTTCATTATGATTCTAATTAAGAAATGCACAGAAATTTAAGTTTTATTTAAGTGCATAGAAAAAATACTAGAAAGACATTTACCAAAATGTTTAAAGTGGGTTTATCTAGATTTGGAGGTGATAAAGGAGTATCTTCTTATTTTTTTCATTTCACGTTTTTCACAGTGCACATACATAACTGAGTGTGAATTATTGTTATAACATTTTTCTAAGTTAAATTTTAGTGTCCAGATCAAAAGAGGTAACAGCAAAAGAAGCAGTACAGTAGAGCTAAATACCAGTTCACTACTTGTTATGACCCTGGACAATATATTTAAACTCTTTGAGCCTTGTTTTCACATTTATAAATTGAGGTTAATAATAGTACCACGAAGATGCTTACTTGCGTTTTATTGACTATGCAAAAGCATTCGACTGTGTGGATCATAACAAATTATGGATAACATTGCAAAGAATAGGAATTCCAGAACACTTAATTGCGCTCATCAGGAACCTCTACATAGATCAAGAGGCAGTCATTCGAACAGAACAAGAGGATACTGGGTGGTTTAAAGTCAGGAAAGGTGTGCATCAGGGTTGTATCGTTTCACCATACTCATTCAATCTGTATGCTGAGCAAATTGAGAAGCTGGATTATATGAAGAAGAATGCAGCATCAGGACCGGAGAAAGACTCATTAACAACCTGCAACATGCAAATGACACTATCTTACTTGCTAGAAGTGAAGAGGACTTGATGAAGATCAAGTCCTGTTGAAGATCAAAGACCATAGCCTTCACTGTGGATTACACCTCAACATTAAGAAAACAAAAATCCTCACAACTGGACTAGTAGGCAACATCATGATAAACGGAGAAAAGATTGAAGTTGTCAAGGATTTCATTTTATTTGGATCCACAATCAACATCCATGGAAGCAGCAGTCAAGAAATAGAACAACACATTGCATTGGACAAATCTGCTGAAAAAGACCTCTTTAAAATGCTAAAAAGCAAAGATGTCGCCTTGAAGACTAAGGTGTGCCTGACCCAAGCCATGGTGTTTTCATTCACCTCATATGCACGCAAAAGCAAGAAGATGAATAAGGAAGATTGAAGAAGAATTGACACCTTTGAATTATGGTGCTACCAAAGAATATTGAGTATATCATAGACTGCCAAAAGAACGAACAAATTTGTTTTGGAAGAAGTACAACCAGAATGTTCCTTAGAAGCAAGGTTGGGCAAACTACATCTCACATACTTTGGACGTGTTATCAGGAAGGATCAGTCCCTGGAGAAGGACATCATGCTTGGTAAAGTATTGGGTCAGCAGAAACAAGGAAGACCCTCAACAAGACAAATTGTCACAGTGGGGGCAACGATGTGCTCAAGCATAACAACGATTGTGAATATGGCACAGGACCAAGCAGTGTTTCATTCTGCTGTACATAGGGTCACTATGAGTTAGAACTGACTCAGTGGCACCTAACAACAATAGTATGTTGTATCTTATAAGATTGTTATGAAGATTATATGAAGTAATATATGTAGAGCAATCCCTGGCATTTATAAGTCCATATCAGTATTTGATAAATAAATAGGGGCATTACATTTGAGGAGCCTTGGTGGTGCAGTAGTTAAGAGCTCAGCTGCTAACCAAAAGGTTGGCAATTTGAATCCACCGTCACTCCTTGGAAAACCTATGGGGCATTTCTACTTTGGCCTGTAGGGTCACTATGAGTTGGAATTGACTCTTTGGTAATGGGTTTGGTGTTTGTTTTTTTTTAACCTGGTGAGACTACATTTGGTCTATTATGTTCTATTCTATATATTACTCTTTATTAAGGGATTAAGTTGAAATGTATCTAAGAAAGAATTATGATTAAAGGTCTGATATTCATGTTATATGAGAAGTAATTAGAGGACTTGGAAGTGCTTAGCCCACAGGAAAAAAAAAAAAACACGTAGGAATAAATATATTACTGTTATCAAAAAATATAGAGCTGTCATGTGTAAGACAAATTGGCCTTATACTGCATTGGTCTAGATGAGAGGTCAAAGGTGGCAGTAATAAATAAGTAGACTTAGGCTCAAATTAAAACATCCTTTCTAAGGATGAGATAGCTCCACAGTGAAACAATGTCATGTCAAGGTGTGTTTCAACTTCTTTGTGTGTATGTGTGTGTGTGTGTGTGTGTGTGTGTGATTTAGGTGAAAGTTTCCAGAGCAAATTGGTTGCTCATTAAACAGTTAATATACAAATTGTTTTGTGACACTGGTTGCCAACCTCAAATTCTTTTGACAGACCCATTTATACACAAACCAATAATAGAAGCAAGTCTTATCTACATCTTCTCTCTCATCCTGCCTCTAATGCCAATCAATTCAGCAACGGAAGTAACTCGCCAGATTATCCTTGCTGTGTGACGAACAACCGTTATTTGATTTCACCATCCCTTCTTGTTTCCTAGATTGTAGAGGAACAATTGTTCCACATATGCAGACTAGTTAAAGAATAGATAGTCAAGGCGTTTTGAGTGAGAGACTTCCATTTCTGCAGAAATATGGAAACAAGAAATAGTCAAATGTAAACTCCAGAAATGAACAACACAATAACAGAAATGAAGAATGCCTTTAACAGGATCATCAGTTGATTTAACACAGCTGAGCAAAGAAACAATAAGCTTGAAGATTGGTCAATAGATATTACTTGAACTGAAACATAAACACAAAATAGAATTTAAAAGAGAAAGTGCATCAAAGAACTGCTAGGCAATATCAAACAATCTAACACACGTGTAATTGAAATCCCAGAAGGAGAAGAGAGAGAGAATGGGTCAGAAGAAATATTTAAAGAAAAAAGCCAAGAATTTTCAAAAACTAATGGTAGATACCAAACCACAGATCCAAGAAGCTCAGAGGACATCAAGTAAGATAGATTTTTCATCAGAAACAATGCCAGCCAGAAGACATACAGTAACGTCTTTCAAATACTAAAAGAAAAAAACTATCAACTCAGAATTCCATACCTGGCAAACATATCTTTCAAAATAAAAGAGAAATAAAAACTTTCTCAGATAAGCTAAAAATGAGTGAATCTGTTTCTAGCAAACCTGTTGTTAGGTGCCATGGAGTCAGTTCCAACTCATAGCAAACTTATGTGCAAACGAATGAAACACTGCCTGGTCCTGCACCATCTTTACAATCCTTGCTTTGTGTGAGCCCATTGTTGTAGCCACTGTGTCAATCCATCTCAGTAAGGCCTTCCTCTTTTTCATTGACACTCTACTTTACCAAGCAAGATGTCCTTCTCCAAGGAATGGTTCCTCCTGATACAATGTCCTCAGTATGTGAGGCGAAATCTCACCAATCGTGCTTCTAAGGAGCATTCTGACTGTACTTCCTTCAAGACAGATTTGTTCACTTTTCTGGCAATCCATGGTATATTCAATACCCTTTGCCAACACCATAATTCAAAGGCATGAATTCTTCTTCCATGTACCTTATTCATTGTCCAGCTTTTGCACACAAATGAAGCAATTGAAAATACCATGGCTTGGGTCGGGCACACCTTAGTCTTCAAAGTGCTATCTTTGCTTTTTAACATGTTAAAGAGGTCTTTCGCAACAGGTATGGCTGATGCAATATGTTGTTTGATTTCTTGACTGCTCCTTCCATATGTGTTGATTGTGGATCCTAGTAAAATGAAAATCCTTGACAACTTCAATCTTTCCTTCATTTTTAATGATGTTGCTCATTAGTCCAGTTGTGATGATTTTTGTTTTCCTAATATTGAGGTGTAATCCATACTGAAGGCTGTGGTCTTTGATCTTCATCAGTAAGTGCTTCAAGTCCTCTTTGCTTTCAGCAAGCAAGGTTGTGTCATCTGAATATAGCAGGTTGTTAATGAGTCTTCCTCCAATCCTGATGCCACATTCTACTTCATATAGTTCAGCTTCTCAGATTATTTACTCAGCATACAGATTGAATAAGTATGGTGAAAGGCTACAACCCTGATGCACACCTCTCCTGACTTTAAATCATTCAGTATTCCCTTGTTTTGTTCAAAGGGCTGTCTCTTGGTCAATGTACAAGTTCTGCATGAGCACAATTAAGTGTTCTGGAATTCCCATTCTTCACATTATTATCCATAATTTGTTATGCTCTACATGGTTGAATGCCTTTGCATAGTCAATAAAACACAGGTAAACAATTTTCTGGTATTTCCTGCTTTCAGCCATGATCCATCTGACATTAGCAATGATATCCCTCATTCCATGTCCTCTTCTGAATCCAGCTTGAATCTCTGGCAGTTCTCTGTTGATGTACTGCTGCAAGCTTCTGAATTATATTCAGCAAAATTTTACTTGTGTGTGATATTAATGATACTATTGTACAATTTCCACATTCTGTGAGATTACCTTTCTTTGGACTGGGCCCAAATATGGATTTCTTCCAGTTGGTTGGCCAGGTAGATGTCTTCCAAATTTCTTCTTATAGACCAGTGAGTGCTTCCAGCGCTGCATCCTTTTGTTGAAACATCTCAATTGGTATTCCACCAATTCCTGGAGCCTGACTTTTCTCCATTGCCTTCAGTGGAACTTGGACTTCTTCCTTCAGTACTATCGGTTCTTGATTATTATTGTACCCCTTGAAATGGTTGAACGTAGATTTTAGACCAATTCTTTTTGGTACAGTGATCCTGATCCTGTGTATTCCTTTCATCTTATTTTGATGTTTCCTGTATTATTCAACATTTTGCCTATGGAATCCTTCAATATTGCAACTCGAGGTTTGAAATTTTTCTTCAGTTCTTTCAGCTTGAGAAATGCTGACCATATACTGCCCTTTTGGTTTTCTAACTACAGGTCTTTATGCGTTTCATTATAATACTTTATCTTCTCAAGCTGCCCTTTGAAATCTTATGTTCAGCTGTTGTACATCATCATTTCTTCCATTTGCTTTAGCTGTTCTATGTTCAAGAGCAAGTTTCAGAGTCTCTTCTGACATTCATTTTGGTCTTTTCTTTCTTTCTTGTGTTTTTAATGTTCTTTTGTTTTCTTCATATATGACGTCCTTGACATCATTCCACAAGTAGTCTGGTCTTTGGTCATTAGTGCTCAGTCATATAATCTATTCTTGAGATGATCTCTATTTTTTTTTTTATATACTCATGGTTGTACTTTGGCTCTCATGGACTTGTTTTAATTTTCTTCAGCTTCAACTAGAACTTGCATATGAGCAATTGATGGCCTGTTCCACAGTCAGCCCCTGGCCTTATTCTGACTGATTATATTGAGCTCCTTCCTCCATCATCTCTTTCCATAGAAGTAGTTGGTTTGATTCCTGCATATTCAATCTGGCAAGTTCCACATATATAGTCTCCATTTATGTTGTTGATAAAAGCAGACCTACCCCACATGAACTATTATTGTGAGGTTATTACACTACACATGAAGGTAAACCTGATTAATTAAAAATGTATATTGTAAACCCTAGGGTGACCACTAAAAAAAATTTTTAAAGAGATATAAATAACAAATCAATAAAACCAAACCAAATCAATCACCATCAAGTCAATTTCAACTCATAGCAACCCTATAGGACAGAGTATGACTGCCCCATAGAGTTTCTAAGGCTGTGGATCTTTATGGAAGCAGACTGCCATATCTTTCTCCCACAAAGTGGCTGGTGGGTTCAAACCACTGACCTCTCGGTTAGCAGCTTAGTGCTTAACCACCTGGCCACCATAGTGAAAATAGAATTAAATCATAAAAAAATGATCAGGTAACCAAAGAAAACCAAACCCATTGCTGTCAAGTCAATTCTGACTCATAGGGACATACAGGACAGAGTAGAACTGCCCCATAATGTTTCCAAGGAGTGCCTGATGGATTTGAACTGCCGACCTTTTGGTTAGCAGCCATAGCTCTTAACCACTATGCCTCCAAGGTTTCCAGTTAACCATAGAGAAGGTATAAAAAAGGATAAAAGAGACAACAGATGGAACAAAGAGGAAGCAAGACTGTAGATTTTAATCAACCATATCAATAATAACATTAAATGTGTATGATCTAAACACACCAATTAAAAGAAAGTTTCAGATTGAATTAAAAAGCAATAATAAAAACTATATACCATCTACTATAAGCCCTCTTAATATAAATACATATACTGGTTAAAAGTAAAATGATGGGAAAAGATATACCATGCAAACACCAACAAAAATAAAGTGGGGTGACTATATTAATATCACACAAAATTACTTAAGAACAATGAATATTACTGAGATTTAAGGGGAAAATTAGATAATGATAAATGGGTCAATTCTACATAAAGACATATCAATTCTAAACATATACACACCTAACAACATAGCCTCAAAATGCATAAAGCCAAAACTAACAGTTAATAAAGGAGAAATAGACAAATCTGCAATTATAACTTGACACTTCAACACTCCTCTCAGCAATTGCTAGAACAAGCAGACACAGATCAGTAAGGATATAGAAGACCTAAACAACACTATCAACCAACCTGACCTAATTGACATGTAGAACACTCTACCCAACAACATCTGAATACTATTCTTTTCAAGTGCCTGTGGAACATACAAGATCTACCATATCCTGGGCTATAAAACAAATCTTAATAAATCTAAAAGAATAGAAATCATACAAAGTATATGTTCAGATCAGAAGAGAATCAAATTAGAAATCAATAACTGAAGGATACTTGGAAAATTTTCAATTATTTGGAAATTAAAGCTCCAATGAATAGCCTCATATTTTCATCATTGGCAATGAGCTCTATTGTTTTCTTAAATATATGGTTTTTTTTTTTTTAAGAGTGATGATTCCCTGTAATATACACCAATTACTAATAGCATACACTCTTTTGTGAAAATTATTATTTAATAGAACCAAATATATTGTTGCTGTTGGGTGCTGTCGGGTCATCTCTGACTCATAGTGACCCTGTGTAGAGCAGAACAAAACACTACCCGGTGTTGCGTCATCCTCACAATCGTTGCTATGTTTGAGTAGCAACGTGGTAGTAGCCACTGTGTCAATCCATCTTTCTGGTATTCTCTGCTTTCAGCCAAGATCCATCTGATATGAGCAATGATATCCCTTATTCCACATCCTCGTCTGAATCCAATTTGAATTTCTGGCAGTTCCTAGTCGATGTACTGCTGCAAACGTTTTTGAGTTATCTTCAACAAAATTTTACTTGCATGTGATATTAATAATATTTTCAAGAATTTCCACATTCCATTGGATCTACTTCTGAAAAAAAAAAAAAGTTGCCAGTGAAAATCTTACGACATATAATACGTGAAAATATTTGCTAAAGAAATAAATGAATAAGTTTATCATTGCTTTGGAAACTATTTTGTTTACAGATATATTTTTCCTTTCCTTTTTGTCTTTCTTCTGGATAGGGACCTCCTTGAGGACAAGCAGCTTTTTTTTATTCACTTCTTTATTTCCTGATTCATGCACAAAATTATCCAGTCTTTGTTTTTTGGCATGATTAATCAACACAAGAATGTCTCATGTTGATAAAGATTAGATAGAACTGATACTTTCTGATCGGGGCTTTCAAGAAACAGTGGGAGGAAGAAGAATTGCATGTTTAAAAAGTACAGATATAGATAGATACATAATAAAGTATTGGGTGGGTTATAATAAAGTAAATGGGAGAATGAAAACTATTCATAATTATGGACAACTACCTGCTTAAAAAACACTATGGGGCTGTTCTACAATTCTTCATGATTTTTCAATCAATCTATTTCTGCCATTAATAAACTACAGAGATGAAAATAATGAAACCAAAACTATAAAATTATAGAAAAAACAAAAAACAAACAAACAAATACACCTGTTGCCATTGAGTCGATTCTGACTCGTAGAGACCCTATGGGACAGAGTAGAACTGCCCCATAGAGTTTCCAAGGAGCAGCTGGTGAATTTGAACTGTCGACCTTTTGGTTAGCAGCCAAACATTTAACTACTGCACCACCAAAACCAGGGCCCCAAAATTATAGAAAGATAGGGAAAAACACATTTTACCTATTTTAAGGTCCATGTTAAAATACAGATAATCTGGAGGGAAGAAGAGGAAGCTAGATGATTTATGACCCTGTGGAATGGTCTTTTTAATAATAATCAAGGCAATAATTATTTCCAGGAAGATTATCTAGCATATAAGATGCTAATTATGATAGAATTATTACTAGCTGGAAATACTTGTCTTTTACATCTTAGTTTTTACCGGGAAACACGCACCATTAAAAATGTATCAGTTAAAAAAGACCTCATCAGTTACATTGAGTAGCTTTTTTTAATCTAATTTAACACACACACACACACAGTTACAAAAGCAACACGTGTACATTGTAGGCAATTAGGAAAAAAATGACTAAATCCACCACCAGGGACCACACTGCTAATCACCTCGCTGTTGTCGTTAGCTACTGCCCTGTCAGCTCTGACTCGTGGTAACCTTATGTATAACAGAACCAAAAGTTGCCTAGTCCTGCACCATCTACAAGATCTTTAATATGTTTGAGCCCATTGTTGAGGCTATTGTGTCAATCCATTTCATTGCCCATTTTCCTCATTTTCACTGACCCTCCACTTGACCAAACATGATCTTCTGTTGGTATTTCCTGATGATGTGTCTAAAAAGTAAGCAAGGTGAAGCCTCACCATCCTCACTTCTAAAGAACATTCTTCTAAGTTGTCGTGTTAGGATGTGTAATGCTTAAAATGTCTGTTAAACAGTGTGCCTACTTCAAACAGTTACTTTCTTGATTCTAGGCCACACTTCTCAAAATATTTACACTTATGAATTCTATTTGGAATATAGCTTCAGGCTTCCCCCTAACCCCAACTTTTCTTCCCCAATACCAAAAAACCAAACCAGCTGCCATCTAGTGAACTTCAACCCATAGGAATATGTGTCCGAGTAGAAGTGTGTTCCGTAAGATTTCTAATGACTGATTTTTCAGAAGTAGATCACCAAGTCTTAATTATTTCCAGGAAGACTATCTAGCACATAAGATGCTGGTCACACACAGAATTATTATGCAACAGAAAATACTTGTCTTTTACATCTTGGAGTGTCATTATTATTATATGAATTAACGTTTTGGAATATGATAGAAAAAAATGAGGCAGTAAATCAGAATATTTAGCCCCAAAAGAATGTGTTCCATCACTTTGTAACTGTTAAAAATCCAGTTAAAAAAATATATTTTTTTCTTTCTCTGCACTTTCTTCAGGCCCAGGATCATAAGGCAAAAAGTTCAAAAGCATTCTGCTAGTCACTTCTGATTTCCAATGGAGTGCTGCCCTCTGCTGGAAGTCCATTGTCACATTTACTCCAATAACTATCACTTTCCTGCAGTATTTGATTTCTACAAAAATTTCCACCTTCTTTTTCATCAATGAAATGTATCTACCTTCCTTCAACAAAACTGCCTTTGAAACCACTGTTAGTTGTAAACCAGGTAAAGATGCCTATGATATATTTTCAAGTAAACTAATAAACATTTTAAATCCATATTTGCCTTTACAAAGAAAACTATAAAATGGTAAAGCATATCTTATCAGTTGGATTATCCAGAGTACAAACAAAACTAAAATCTGAAAGGTTACACACCCACTCCTCATTCATCAACTATCTCATTATCTGACATTTCGCATTTACAATGACAGTGAAAAATCTACTGTCCAACTCTTTTGTGCATTAACAATGCACATCTGGCAGTAACGAATGTGAGGAGGGAGTAATACTGGCTCTGGTGGTTAACGTTATGTGTCAGCTTGGCTGAGCCATGATTCTCAGTGGTTTAGAAGTTATGTAATGGTATAATTTGGCAATTATGTAATGTGCAGTCATCCTCCATTTTGTGATCTGATGTGATCATCCTCCATTTTTGCATAATGCCAATTCTTTCATAATGACCTGGTCTTTGGAACCTAACCATGTTGATAAGTGAGGAGTGGGTATACTTTTAAAAGCAGGTATAAGGTTTGATATACGAGGTATAAAAATGGATTTAAATGGATTTAAAAAATAGTTGTAAAATTTAGTTTTTAAACTACAATTTTATAATTAAGCAGTCTTCATTAAGAAATAGTTTCCTTATTCTTTGATGCTGCCTTACACAAAATCAGTTTTGAACTGCTCACATAAAATTGTCTTCAAAAGTTGTTTAAGAGAAACATAAGAAAATCAGTCTAATTATTTTATAATCACATTTTTCACTAAAAGAATTACTCAGTTTGATCATCAGCATTATTTAACAAATTTTCAATGTCACTCTTTCTTTAGAGAACATGTAACTTTTGGAACTAGTTAAAGATTTTATACCACCAAGGGTATTCAACTTCATTCTTTTGCATGTGGATATTCAGCTGCTCCAGAACCATTTGTTGACAAGATTATTCTTTCCCCCGTTGAGTCATCTTGTCACCGTGTTGAAAATCAGTTGACAATATATGTATGGCTTTATTTCTGGGCTCTCAAGTTTATTCCTTTGGGCTATATGTCTGTGTTTATGCAAATACCACAATTCATCATTGTAACTCTCTTGTTAATTGTGAAATTGAGAACTGTGAGTCTTCCAACTTTGATCTTTTTCAAGACTCTTTTTATTAGGGCGAGGCCCCTTGAAATTTCATATGAATTTGAGTATCTGCTTTTCCATTTCCACTAAAAGGCTGTTAGAATATTAACAGGGATCATGCTTATAGTTTCTGATTGGATGATAGACATTGAGAAATATATCTTGTTGGATGCTGGATATTTTTGTATTCCTATAAATATTCTTGAGCATTGTTCTGGAACGCTGTTAAGTTGCTAAGAAGTATTTTGATCCGTGCAGATCTTGCCTGTGAGCTTTGTAGGTGGAACCAGAGCAGCGTTTAGTCTATGGCTGATTTTGCTACTACTGATTTTGTCATTATTGAAGATTTCCTACTCTGGTTGGTGTCCTTTGTAAGTCCTGGGTATTTTTTTCTCTCATCTTTTCTGTTGGTTCTTTCCCCAGTCTCTGACCACTTCTTCACCTGCGTGCACTGATCAGTACTCAGCTGAAGACGTAAGGGGGACTCTGCAGATCACCAGTGGTCTCTCTCTGTGCAGCCCTCTCCTCTGTGATACTCTGACCTATGAACTCTAGCTGCCTTGGCCTCCTCAAACTCCCAGTTTTATCTTCTCAACTCAAGGATACCACCAGGATCTGCCTGGTTTCTGCCTCCCTTAAATGTACCATGGCAGTAAACTGGGGCAATCACAGGTCTCACCTTGCTCGTTTTGCATATCTCAGGGAATCATGCCCTTTGTCACCTGATAGTCACTGTCCTGAAAACTGTTGCTTCATATATTTTGTCAATTTTATTGTTTAGATGGGAAGGTAAATTGTGTTCCTCTATATTTACCCTCCATCTTGACTGGAAACAGAAATCGTTGAATCAGGCTTTTAAAATATATCCTATATTTACTAAAATGCCTATTTTTCTTTAGGACAAATTCAAGTTAAGTATCCTCCTAGGTCTTATATGATAGCAAATTTAGAATAAACCAAAAAAACCAAACTCAGTGCTGTCGAGTCAATTCCAACTCATAGCGACCCTACAGGACAGAGTAGAGCTGCCCCACAGAGTTTCCAAGGAGCGCCTGGTGGATTTGAACTGCTGACCCTTTTGTTAGCAGCCATAGCATTTAACTACTACGCCACCAGGGTTTCCCAAATTTAGAATACAGTGTAAAAAAAAGTAAATATGGACTTTGTGAGTGTGCAAAACCATTCATAACTAAAAGCTTACACACAAAAAGAAAAAGACATGAAAGGACATCGATTGTATAACGTCCATCTACTTTCTTTCACCTTTTTAATTCTTCTCTGATGCTACTCATTTAACTCTGGGGACGGCATAGTACATAATGTCTAAAAACTCTTGTAGGTACCAAATATTTCACAAATTTGCCAACTCTTTTTTGTCTAGGTAATCTAACTTGGCCCACTTTTCTCTAGAATTCCTCTAGAAGTGAGGAAATACAAACACGTACACACATCTGTCCATTTCATATTAAGCTAGCTGATGTCTATATTTTAGTTTTCAGCTGGAATTGTAATTTAGGGATTTAATTAAAAACGAAAATTAATCTCTAATGTCTCTCCTTTGAATATCCCCCTGCTTCGCTGAAGATGATAAACATAGCTGTCACAACGATCATAAAATAATTTACAAAAGAAGTAACATCCTGTGTTTCTAAGTAAACTCATAAAAAGTAACACTCGGTTCATATGATATTGTCCAGAAGAAATAAAGGTAAGAAGGATGGCAATACTGGTAGTTTATAAATGCTTCTGTTATTTGCAGCTTTGACAAGACATCATAAACTGATGTTCAAATAACTAACTTTTTCTTCTGCAAATTCAGAATATAACGATTGGCTAGCTGTGGATGAAACATTATGATGATGTGATTCAATGCTATGCTCAAAAGTCGCTGCTTTGAGAAAGTGGAAATATAGCTCCAGTGGCTAATAATTGGAGATTCATATTATACGTTGATGTCAATCAAATAGAAAAAAAAGATGCGTAACGTCATGATTGAAATTTTTTAATAACAGCATTTTGTGAGGCATTTACTCTTCAAATATTTTAAAATTTACCATTTACTTTAAAAAATAAAAATAGAACATGTTTTAAATTTTATTTTAAGAAAATCAACCAGTTTAATTTTTTTTACTTACAATTATGTTTGAGTCTTATAGAGCAAAACAAAGTTTAAAAATGCAAAGACTATTTGTATAATTCAGACAATCTTTTCCTTTACTGCAGTTCAAGAAAAAAAAAAATGACTTGTAGGAACTTTGTGACGTTTGCCTTCTATATTAACCAAAAACAAAAGAAAACAAAACAAAAATCTATTGCTGTCCAGTCGATTCCAACTCACAGAGATCCAATACTGTGGAGTAGAACTCACAGTGTTTCCAAAGAGCAGCTGGTGGATTTGAACTGCTGACCTTTCGTTTAGCAGCCAAGCTCTTAACCACTGCACCACCAGGGTTCCTCTATATCAAAGAACTGGAATTAATATTTTAACTCTGGAATTCTTCACTTCACATCCCCTTTTCAGACATATCTGTAATTGACATCTACATTTAGAAGGGCAGTATAACCTGTTATAAAACGTCATATTAAAATTTAGAAGCCTTGGACCTGGAATGCTAGTTTTCTACTTCAAAGGTTTTCAACTTTTGTTCAGCTTTAACACATGAAGGGTGGTATTTCAATGCATAATAAGAGATATGTGTACCAGCTAGGCTAGCCAGCTGTAATTCTAATTCTCTTTCTCTTATGGAAATACAGGGAAACAAGTGAAAAAAAGTGACTTTATTATAGGATTAAATTTGAATCTTCTCTAATTTACTTTGAGTTAAACTAAATCATCATTGTAGTGGGAAATACCAAGTACTCTTAACCAGACATCATGAAGTAAAAGGGCAAACAGACCAAATTAAGATAATTAAATGGCACAGTTGTTATGAGCTGCCATTGAGTCAGTTCCAACTCATAGCAACCCTGTGCACAACAGAACAAATCATTTCCCAGTCTTGAGTCATCCTCACAATCGTTATGCTTGAGTCCATTGTTGCAGCCACTGTATCAATCCATCTCATTGGGGTCCTCCTCTTTTTCGCTGACCCTCCTTTACCAAGCATGACGTCCTTCTCCAGGGACTGGTCCCTCCTGATAACATGTCTGTCATGGATTGAGTTATGTTCCCCAAAAAATGTGTGTGCCAATTTGGCTGGGCCATGATTCCTAGTATTGTGTGATTTTCTTATATGTTGTAAATCCTGCCTCTATGATTTTAATGATGAAGAATGAGTGGCAGTTGTGTTAGTGAGGCAGGACTCAATCTACAAGATTCGATTATGTCTTCAGGCAATCTCTTGAGATATAAAAGAAAGAAGTGAGCAGAGAGACAGGGTGACCTCATACCACATCATACCACCAAGAAAGCAGCACCAGGAGCAGAGCACATCCTTTGGACCTGGGGTCCCTGCACCTGAGAAGATCCTCGACCAGGGGAAGATGGATGACAAGGAATCTTCCTCTAGGGCCAACAAAGAAAGCCATCCCCTGGAGCTGACACCCTGAATTTAGACTTGTAATCTGCTAGACTGTGAGAGAATAAACTTCTCTTTGTTAAAGCCATCCACCTGTGGTATTTCAGTTATGGCAGCACTAGATAACTAAGAAAATATCCAAAGTACATGAGACAAAGTCTCACCATCCTTGCTTCAGTTATTTCAGCTTGTGAAATCCTGAGTATGTTACTCACTTTTGGTTTTCTATCTCCAGGTCTTTGCACATTTCATTATAATACTTTACTTTGTCTGCTTGAGCTGCCCTTCGAAATCTTCTGTTTTGCTCTTTTACTTCATCTTTTTTTCCATTTGCTATAGCTACTTGATGTTCAAGAGCAAGTTTCAGAGTCTCTTCTGAGATCGATTTTAGTCTTTTCTTTCTTTCCTCTCTTTTTAATGTATGATGTCCACGATGTCATTCTACAAGTAGTCTGGTCTTCATTCGTTAGTGTTCAATGGGTCAAATCAATTCTTGAGATGATCTCTAAATTCCAGTGGGATATACTTAAGGTTGTACTGTGACTTTCATGACTGCTATTGAGTTTTCTATCGTCTCTTTCCATAGATGTAGTCAATTTGATTCCTCTGTATTCCATCTAGTGAGGTCCACATGCACAGTTGCCATTTATGTTGTTGAAAAAAGGTATTTGCAATGAAGAAGTCATTGGTCTTGCAAAATTCTACCATGTGATCTCCAGCATTGTTTCTATCACCAAGGCCATATTTTTCAACTACCAATCCTTTTTTTCCAACTTTTGCATTCCAATCACCAGTAATTACCAAGGCATCCTGATTACATGTTCCATCAATTTCAGACTGCAGAAGCTGGTAAAAATCTTCAATTTCTTCATCTTCTGCCTTAGTGGTTGGTGCATAAATCTGAATAATAGTCATATTAACTGGTCTTCCTTGTAGGTGTAAGGATATCATCCTATCACTGACAGCTTTGTACTTCAGGAGAGATATTGAAATGTTTGACAATGAACGCAACATCATTTCTCTTCAATTTATTATTCCTGGCATAGTAGGCCGTATGATTGCCTCACTAAAAATGGCCAATACCAGTCCCTTTCAGCTGACTACAAACTAGGATATCAATGTTTACGCATTCCATTTCATTCTGTGTTCTAATTATTAATGTACGTTTGCAGCTGTTCCTTCTCATTTTGAGTCGTGCTGTATCAGCAAATGAAGGTCTCAAAAGCTTGACTCCACCCATGTCATTAAGGTTGACGATTCTTTGAGGAGGCAGCTCCTCCCCAGTTGTATTTTGAGTGCCTTCCAACCTGCAGGCTCATCTTCTGGCACTGTATCAGACAATGTTCTGCTGCTATTCATAAGATTTTCACTGGCCAATTTTTTTCAGAAGTAGACTGCCAGGTCCTTCTTCCTAGTCTGTCTTAGTCTGGAAGCTTTGCTGACACCTGTCCCCAAGGGTTACCCAGCTGGTAATTGAAATACCAGAGGGCAAAACTTCCAGCACCACAGCAAGATGCAAGCCACTACAGTACAACGAACTGACAGAAATGTGACAGATTTCACAGTTAGCTGAATCAATTTAAAACATAGAAAGAAGCGAGGGGAAAGAAATGGGGGTGGGTTAACACCTAAGATACAAGCAGGATGAAGTTACCATGTCACCTGAATACTGTGTGACACAATGCTTATATGTGTCCCGCTACTACAAAGCCACAAGCCTAAGGTCTAGAAGAATTTTGAGTATTGAGGCTAAAGATGAATTACATTGTACTTTCCTAACTTGCTATATTCCAGTGACTATACCATACATAGATGTGAGTACTAGCTCTGCAACTGTGTGTCTACGGGCAAGTTACTTAATCTTTATGAGTATCACATTGTGTATAAAATCTCTATAAAGATTTAATGAGATAATATGAGGAATGTGCTGGATAAATCAGAAAATTATGCACAAATGTAAAGGAGTTTCCTTATAATTAGCCCAATTTGTAAAGAAAGCTGTGGTAATATTTATATTGTTTTGTCACTAAGTGTTCCTATGACCCCAAACTAGTCAATTATTATTATCATCATTATTACTGTCTAGGCTTTTTCTCCTAGGCTTAAGTGTATGTATCTTTCTATACCCAAAGCTACATGTTAGTTTCTCCACTCTTCAATAAAGATATGAGATGATATGGAAGTGGGGATCAGGCAAATCTATCATTTACCTTTCTTTAGACCCATTTTTGGTTTTCAGCAATTATTGTTGTTATTGTTAGGTGGCTTTGAGTCACTTCTGACTCATAGCAATCCTGTGTATAACAGAATGAAACACTGCCTGGTCCTGTACCATATTCACAATCATTGCTATGTTTAAACCCATTGTTGCAGCCACTGTGTCAATCCGTCTTGTTGAAGGTCTTCCTCTTTTTCGTTGACCCTCTACTTTACCAAGCATTATGTCCTTCTCCAGGGACTGGTTCCTCTTTATAACATGTCCAAAGTATGTGAGACAAAGTCATGCCATCCTCGAAGTATTTAACAACCCTATGTTCATGCCACCTTCTTGGTTTCTACTGGCCCACCCAATTTTCCCACATCCTTTTATCATCTTCCTATTTGAATTCCTTAAATTATACTGTGCCCTATGATGAAATTTTTTAGCAACCTTAGGCTTTTGCTTTCATCATTACAAAAAGGCATTACCATATCACTGCCATATAAATGAGGACAAGGATAGCAGTATCCTATTGTTTCATTAGCATTCACTTTGCAGCATTAGACTCCAAATTAAGAGATTTATAAGTGCTCAAATTCATTTAGGCCATTCTCTATTTCATTTACTACTTTTGGTTAGAAATGTTTAGACACATTAACTGCTCTCTCGGTCAGAATAAATACTTGCTGATAGGTTTGGATTTTTTTTTTTTCTTGGTGTTTGTGAATAAGCCAATTGATGACTGTCCTTTGTTGAAAGCAAATGATAAAAACATGTTTTGTTCTCATTTCCAATTGTTTACTAGAGTCATTGTATTTGGATAAAGGAAAGTAGTTGTTCTAAGAGTTAATTTTTGAATTGCTATTGTTAGCTGCTTCCAATGATAATGATGCCCTCAGGTTATGCTGATAAATAGATTATAGAAACTAATGGACTTCATGAGTTAGCATCCCAGATAAAGACAGTAATCACACAGGAGGGAGGAGTGACATGAGTTACATTATATGAGTAATGGTTGAAGGATCTGTTGATATTTATTCTGGAGAAAAAAAGATTTCATGGGCTGGTAAATAGCTTTTGTTAGAAAATAGAAATTTGTTTTACCCTATGTAGTCTCAAAGACACAACTAGGACTGATATATAGAAATTATAGTTAAAGAATTTTCAGCTCAAAAAAGGAAGACTTGATTGACAATTTTATTTGTTTAAAAATAAAATGGTCTGATTTTGAAATCCACATGATAATAATAAAATGCCATCGAGTAGAATCCAACTCACAGCGACCCTACAGGACAGATTAGAACTGTCCCATAGGGTTTCCAGGGAGTAACTGGTGGATAAGAACTGCTGACCTTTTGGTTAGCAGCCGTAGCTCTTAACCACTGTGCTACCAGATGGTTATCTACATTTTAATCTCCTTATATTTTCTTAATATCATACAGATCAAGGAAAATGAATAAAACCACCATGTAGCATGATTGTCTATAGCACGATTATGAAACAGAGAATAATACAAACTTCAATTTATAAGTAACTAGGAAAATAAACATTCAGAAACCAGCAGAGCTATCTCTGGATAGAGCAGCAACACAGATGGAGACTACTTCTATAAAAGAGAGTGCATTGGATACTTGAGGCGGTAGGACACAGATAAAATCACCCCTTTAAAAGGTAGAATCCATCCCTGAGGGCAGATGCTAATACTAAGTCTGAGACATGCTTAATTAGAGTTCTGACAACAGGTAATTGAAAAAGGGGCACTGAACGTGCATGCAACCAGAGTTGGTAGTTGTACTCCTACCCTGGAGGAGCAGGAAGGACTTTGAAGGGGGAGCAGCTTTGAAGAGAAAGTTCCCTTGGAGTTTGGGTGTGAAGGGAAAGGAAGAAATAAGTGGTAGAAATTACAGACTCAACAAAAGCTAAAAATATATACATATATTGAAACACGCCAATCATCCTCCTCCCACTTCTGTCCCCTGAAGGATGCTGGTATTGGTTAAGGCATCTGCACTTCTTCATACCAAAAAAGAAGGCACTCATGGATGAATTCCTGGAAAAACACTACCTACCTAAACTAACACAATCAGAAGTAGAACAACTAAATAGACCCATAACAAAAAAAGAGATTGAAACGGTAATCAAAAAACTCCCAACAAAAAAAAGCCCTGGCCTGGATGGCTATACTGCAGAGTTCTACCAAACTTTCAGAGAAGAGTTAATACCACTACTACTAAAGCTATTTCAAAGCATAGAAAATGACGGAATACTACCCAACTCATTCTATGAAGCCACCATCTCCCTGATACCAAAACCAGGTAAAGACATAACAAAAAAAGAAAATTACAGACCTGTATACCTCATGAACATAGATGCAAAAATCCTGAACAAAATTCTAGCCAATAGAATTCAACAACATATCGAAAAAATAATCCACCACAACCAAATGGGATTTATACCAGGTATGCATGGCTGGTTTAATATTAGAAAAACCATTAATGTAATCCAGCATATAAATAAAACAAAAGATAAAAAACACATGATCTTATCAATTGATGCAGAAAAAGCATTTGACAAAGTCCAACACCCATTCATGATAAAAACTCTCAGCAAAATAGGAATTGGAGGAAAATTCCTCAATATAATAAAGGGCATCTATACAAAGCCAACAGCCAACATCACTCTAAATGGAGAGAGCCTGAAAGCATTTCCCTTGAGAACGGGAACCAGACAAGGATGCCCTTTATCACCACTCTTATTCAACATTGTGCTAGAGGCCCTAGCCAGAGTAATTAGGCTAGACAAAGAAGTAAAGGGCATCCGGATTGGCAAGGAGGAAGTAAAATTATCTCTATTTGCAGATGACATGATCTTATACACAGAAAACCCTAAGGAATCCTCCAGAAAACTACTGAAACTAATAGAACAGTTTGGCAGAGTCTCAGGTTATAAGATAAACATACAAAAATCACTCAGATTCCTCTACATCAACAAAAAGAACATCGAAGAGGAAATAACCAAATCAATACCATTCACAGTACCCCCCAAGAAGATAAAATACTTAGGAATAAATCTTACCAAAGATGTAAAAGACCTATACAAAGAAAACTACAAAGCACTACTACAAGAAATTAAAAAGGACACACTTAAGTGGAAAAACATACCTTGCTCATGGATAGGAAGACTTAACATAGTAAAAATGTCTATTCTACCAAAAGCCATCTATACATTTAACGCACTTCCGATCCAAATTCCAATGTCATATTTTAAGGGGATAGAGAAACAAATCACCAATTTCATATGGAAGGGAAAGAAGCCCCGGATAAGCAAAGCACTACTGAAAAAGAAGAAGAAAGTGGGAGGCCTCACTTTACCTGATTTCAGAACCTATTATACAGCCACAGTAGTCAAAACAGCCTGGTACTGGTACAACAACAGGCACATAGACCAATGGAACAGAATTGAGAACCCAGACATAGATCCATCCACGTATGAGCAGCTGATATTTGACAAAGGACCAGTGTCAATTAATTGGGGAAAAGAAAGCCTTTTTAACAAATGGTGCTGGCATAACTGGATATCCATTTGAAAAAAAATGAAACAGGACCCATACCTTACACCATGCACAAAAACTAACTCCAAGTGGATCAAAGACCTAAACATAAAGACTAAAACGATAAAGATCATGGAAGAAAAAATTGGGACAACCCTAGGAGCCCTAATACAAGGCATAAACAGAATACAAAACATTACCAAAAATGATGAAGAGAAACCAGATAACTGGGAGCTCCTAAAAATCAAACACCTATGCTCATCTAAAGACTTCACCAAAAGAGTAAAA
The DNA here is from genome assembly GCF_024166365.1 of Elephas maximus indicus. Classification (NCBI taxonomy): domain Eukaryota; kingdom Metazoa; phylum Chordata; class Mammalia; order Proboscidea; family Elephantidae; genus Elephas; species Elephas maximus. The sequence continues at coordinate 48,220,276 of NC_064820.1, read as the reverse complement.
AGACCACCTACAGACTGGGAAAGAATTTTCAGCTATGACATCTCCGACCAGCGCCTGATCTCTAAAATCTGTATGATTCTGTCAAAACTCAACCACAAAAAGACAAACAACCCAATCAAGAAGTGGGCAAAGGATATGAACACGCACTTCACTAAAGAAGATATTCAGGCAGCTAACAGATACATGAGAAAATGCTCTCGATCATTAGCCATTAGAGAAATGCAAATTAAAACTACGATGAGATTCCATCTCACTCCAACAAGGCTGGCATTAATCCAAAAAACACAAAATAATAAATATTGGAGAGGCTGTGGAGAGATTGGAACTCTTATACACTGCTGGTGGGAATGTAAAATGGTACAACCACTTTGGAAATCTATCTGACGTTTTCTTAAACAGTTAGAAATAGAACTACCATACAACCCAGAAATCTCACTCCTCGGAATACACCCTAGAGAAATCAGAGCCTTCACACAAACAGATATATGCACACCCATGTTTATTGTAGCTCTATTTACAATAGCAAAAAGCTGGAAGCAACCAAGGTGTCCATCAACGGATGAATGGTTAAATAAATTGTGGTATATTCACACAATGGTAAAGAACAGTGATGAATCTGTGAAACATTTCATAACATGGAGGAACCTGGAAGGCATTATGCTGAGTGAAATCAGTCAGAGGCAAAAGGACAAATATTGTATAAGACCACTATTATAAGATCTTGAGATCTTCCTGTCCTGGGCCAAGACAGAACAGGAAGATCTCAAGATCTTATAATAGTGAGAAGAACACATACTTTTGTGGTTACGAGGGGGAGAGGGAGGGAGGGTGGGAGAGGGTTATTTACTGATTAGATAGTAGATAAGAACTACTTTAGGCGAAGGGAAGGACAATACTCAATACATGGAAGGTCAGCTCAATTGGACTGGACCAAAAGCAAAGAAGTTTCTGGGATAAACTGAATGCTTCAAAGGTCAGCGGAGCAAGGGCGGGGGCTTGGGGACCATGGTTTAAGGGGACTTCTAAGTCAATTGGCAAAATAATTCTATTATGAAAACATTCTGCATCCCACTTTGAAATGTGGCGTCTGGGGTCTTAAATGATAACAAGCAGCCATCTAAGATGCATCAATCGGTCTCAACCTACCTGGATCAAAGGAGAACGAAGAACACCAAGGTCACAAGATAATTATGAGCCCAAGAGACAGAAAGGGCCACATGAACCAGCGACTACATCATCCTGAGACCAGAAGAACTAGATGGTGCCCGGCTACAACCAATGACTGCCCTGACAGGGAGCACAACAGAGAACCCCTGAGGGAGCAGGAGATCAGTGGGATGCAGACCCCAAATTCTCACAAAAAGACCATACTTAATGGTCTGACTGAGACTAGAGGAATCCCGGCAGTCATGGTCCCCAAACCTTCTGTTGGCCCAGGACAGGAACCATTCCCGAAGACAACTCATCAGACATGAAAGGGACTGGACGGTAGGTAGGAGAGAGATGCTGATGAAGAGTGAGCTATTTATATCAGGTGGACATTTGAGACTGTGTTGGCATCTCCTGTCTGGAGGGGGGATGGGAGGATAGAGAGAGTTGGAAGCTGGCAAAATTGTCACGAAAGGAGAGACTGGAAGGGCTGACTCATTAGGGGGAGAGCAAGTGGGAGTACGGAGTAAGGTGTATATAAACTTATATGTGACAGTCTGACTTGATTTGTAAACGTTCACTTGAAGCTCAATAAAAGTTAATAAAAACAAACAAACAAACAAAAAAAAAAGGCACTCTTGATCTAAGAAATCTAATGGGCCACTAAACTCCTCATCTCTTTCTGCGTACAACTGTATTGCTGGCCCAGGACAATGTAAGACACTCTAACATTAACAGAAAACAGCAGACAACAACCGCACGGAGATACTCGAAAAGAAAAGAGAAAATGAAAAGTAAAACAGTTCAGATGATAAAAATTATTCCCCAAAACAAACACAAAGCAGAGAAAAACAGTAAAAAAAATACATCAATCTAAATTAAATATCCCTTAGCAAGCATTTGCAGATATGAAAAAAAGTCAGATATTTAAAAACTCAAAATAGAAATGGAAAAAAAATAGAAATATGTGAATCAAAGTTGACTGAACTCAGGAACAAAATTGAAGATAAAGAAAAAATCACTTCAGAAATAAAGACTAAGGAAGAATCCTACTGCCCCTGTGTTGATTCTGACTCATAGTGACCCTGTAGCTTAGTCTAAAAATATAATAAATGACATAAGGAAAAAAATGAAAAGAGCCAAAATAATGAAAATGAAATAAAGAGGTAAAAACAATCACTAAGAAGGAAGAGGTAAAAAGGTCAACAAGAAAGTGATAGATTTAGAAGATAGGCCAAAAAAAAAAAAAAAAAAACCCTAAGAAAGGAAATGGACATTGCAAAAGCTATTAGTACAAAGATAACCATAATAACAAAAATACAAATATTTCTAAGTTCTAAAAAGTTAAAGAATAAAATAGACTACAGAAAAAGAAATGCAATATATATGCATATATTGTATTATATAGTTTGTAATATATATATTTTATATATACGTATACATAATATATAAAACACCTAGTATGTATAACTTAAAATCATAGGTAATAATCATAACAGTAAGTTATGATTAACTTACTGTTAAAGTGCATTTAACTAGCTTATTAAATTGAAAAACACATTCATATTGGGTTACATAGCAAAACCCATTCTGCTATCTTTAGACACCCACCTAAAACAAACTGATTCAGAAAGATGAGACTAGTAATGCACAAAAATAATAAATCAGAGATTACAATTCTGATATTCCATAAAATAGACTTTGGGCTTAAATGCATTAAGCAAGACAAAGAATTTATTTCATAATGCTAAAAGACCCAACTCACAGTGAAGAAATAATATGGTTATGAGTACATGTTCACTAAATAACATAGTAATCATTATAAGCTACAGAACAAAAGAAGAAACAGAAACGAAGTAATAATATGGGATTTAATACTTCATTCTCAATCAAAGGCAAGTCGAGAAAACAAACAACAAAAACAAAAGGAAATATAGACAAATTAAACAATATAATCAATAAGGTGGTTGTTAGGTTCCATCTTTCTCCCTTGGAGCTGCTGGGTAGGTTCAAGCCACTAACCTTTCAGTTAGCAACCTAGCACTTAACCATTATGCCACCAGGTCTCCTTATCAAGAAAGTAAATCCTATTAATACATATAAAAATGAATATACCTTCTTCTCAAGTGCATATGAAACACTCAGTAAATTTGGCCATTCACTACATTACTCAGTAAATTTCACTACAAATCTCTATAAGTTTCACACAGTAAAATTAACACATTTTCTGATTACAAAATAATAGCTAGAAGTTCATTTAAAATGGGAACAGAAAGACTCTTTCAATGAAAATTTTAGAACTCTCTATCAAACAGCTTTTTGGAAAAGAAAAAATAAAAATTTCAGAATTTCTAAAGAACCATAATAAAACACTGCATTAAACAATCTATAGAATAAAATTAAAGCAATGATCAGAGGAAATTCATAGTCTTAAATACTTAAATCAATAAAAATGAAAGAAGGAAAATAATCAAATTCCTAAAAAAGAAACTTAGAAAAAAGCACAGTAAAATAAACCTAAAGTAGAAAAATAAGGAACAAAAATAAAAGCAAAAATAAATGAGGCACAAAACAAAAAAGCAATATAATAAATAAATAAGACCATTGGTTCTTTGAAAAAATAATAGACAAACCATTAGCTAACCTAATCAAGGGAAAGAAGGAGAAGCAGACATACAAATAGAAAATAAGCAATAACAAGGGGAAAATTATCATTGAAACAGGAAATATTTTTAAAACATGAGATACTATTTTGAAAAACTTAAATGAATAATTTCCTAAGAAAAAATGACCCCAATAAAGATAGACAAATTAAATAGACCAATCGCCATAGAAGAAATAATGAAAGTTATCAAAGAACTAACCCACAGTAAAGGCATCAGAATCAGGTTTTTTCCTAAATGCCATCAAAATTTTAAAAGCCACATGTTCCCAATACTACCTAAACTGTTCCACAGCATGGAAAAAAGAAGAGAAACATTCTGTTTTCATGAAGCAAGTATAACATGAATATGTCAACCTGATAAAGATATCACAGATTTTTTAAAAACTCTTACAAATTAATTTATAAAAATTGATACAAAAAAAATTTCTCAGTAAATATTAGAAACAGTTTCATCACTACATGAAAATAATATGACTTGGGGCAATAGGTATTTAGTCAAGGAATGTAAGGATAGTTCAATATTAATATAGAATTATATTTCACAGTATTAATAGATTTAAGGAGAAAAATCGTACGATTATCACATTGATGCTATAAAGGCCTTTAACAAAATTTGACACCCGACCCTGATTTGAAAAAAACACTCACCAAAATAGGATTTGATGTATATTTCTTTAACATGATTACAAAACATTACTCCTACAGCCACTGTGATGGTTATGATTATGTGTCAACTTGGCTAGGCCATGAATCTCAGCGGTTTGGCAGATATTATATAATCACGTTCCATTTGGTGATCTGATGTGAGCAGCCAATTTGTTAAAAGGGGAGTTTCCTTGGGGGTATGGTCTGTGTTCTTTCTTTCTCTCTCTTTCTCTCTATCATCTATCTATCATCTATCTCTCTATCACCTATCAATCTATCTTATCTATCTATCTCTCTCTCTCTCTATCTCTCTATCTATCTATCTATCTATCTATCTATCTATCTATCTATCTATCTATCTATCTATCTATCTATCTATCTATCTATCTATCTATCTATCTATCTATCTATCTATCTATCTATCTATCTGTTCTGGCAAAGCTCACCCTCCGTGGATCCTGCAACTGGCTCATCATCACCAGCAGCAGCCCGCATCTGACCTATTTTGGGTTCATCACCCCCTGCGACCACCTGAGTCAGGAGAAACCTCCAGCCTTACGTCTGACTCATGGATTTAGGACTTGCCAGCCTCCACAACTGCATGAGCCATCTCCTTGAACTAAACTGCAAACTCTCTCTCTCTGTCTCTCTCTCTCTATATATATATATGCTTCCCCATGCATCTCTCAGTTTGTCATACAGTGGTGGCTTGCATGTTGCTGTGATGATGCAAGCTATTCCACTGGTATTTCAAATGCCGTTGGGCAGGTTTCAGCTGAGCTTCCAGACTAAGATTAGGAAGAAGGATCTGGCAGTCTACTTCTGAAAGAATTAGCCAGTGAAAATCTTATGAATAGCAGCAGAACTAAACATTGATACCCTAAGCATTAGTGAACTGAAATGGACTTTAAAAGACAGGAAAGAAAGAAAAGGGCAAAATGGATGTCAGAAGAGACTCTGAATGTAGAGTAGCAAAAGCAAAAGGAAGAAATGGTGAAGTAAAAGAAATGAACAGAAGATTTCAAAGGGTGGCTCAAGGAGACAAAGTATTATAGTAAAATGTGCAAGACCTGGAGTTAGAAAACCAAAAGAGAACACGCTCAACATTTCTCAAGCTGAAAGAACTGAAGAAAAAAATTCAAGCCTTGAGATGCAATATCGAAGGATGCTATGAGGAAAATATTAAACAACACAGGAAGTGTCAGAAGAAGTTGGAAGGAATACACAGAGTCACCATATAAAAAAGAATTGGTCGACTTTCAACCATTTCAGGAGATAGCATATGATCAAGAACCGATGGTACCGAAGGAAGGAGTTCAAGCTGCACTGAAGGCACTGGTGAAAAACAAGTCTCCGGGAATTCACGGAATACCAATTGAGATGTTTCAACCAATGGATGCAGTGCTAGAATTGCTCACTTGTCTCTGCCAAGAAATTTAGAGGACAGCTTCCTAGCCAACTGACTAGAAGAGATGAATATCTGCGCCCATTGCAAAGAAAGGTGATCCAACAGAATGTAGAAACTATTGAACAATATCAATATCACACACAAGTAAAATTTTGCTGAAGATTATTCAAAAGCAGTTGCAACAGTACACCAACAGGGAACTGCCAGAAATTCAAGCCAGATTTAGAAGAGGCCATGGAATGAGGGGTATTACCACCGATGTCAGATGGATTTTGGCTGAAAGCAGAGAATACCAGAAAGGGGTAACAAAGGGGAATTAATACTGTTGTAAGTTTCCTTCAGGAGCCCTGGTGGTGCAGTGATTAAACACTTGCCTGCTAACTGAATGGTGGGCATTTCCAACCCACCAGCTGCTCCACCTAAGAAAGATATGGCTACCTGCTTCTGTAAAGATTTATAGCCTTGGAAACCTTATTTGGCAGTTCTACTCTGCCCTATAGGGTCGCTATGAGTCGGAATCAACTTGATGGCAACGAGTTTTTTGGTCTGGAAGTTTCTTTCATTATATGTAAAGTGGTATATTAATTCGAAACATACTGTGATAAGTAAAGGAAACATATTGTAATCCCTGGACATTATACTGTCCAATGTGGCAGCCACTACCACATGTGACTATTTTATTTAAAATTAAAGCTCAACTTCTCAGCCATACCTGGTGTATTTCAAGTTTCAATAGTTGAAATTTCCATCAACCCAGAAAGTTCTATCAGACAGTGCTGTGTCAACTGAGTCGCTTTCTTAGAATTTCCTTCTTTGCCTCATCACCTTCCCGGTGATATTCCTTCGATATTGGAGCCTCACAGTTCCTCAGCCCCAACTAATGCACTGAACTTCATATCCATGTTAGCCTCCCAGGATCACACACTGGGAATCTGCATCACCAAAACTGTTGTCCTCCAATATCTTAAACCATAAACTTTCTAACTTTGACTACAATCTACTTATAATCCCTTTTCCACTCCCTTACTCCTGAAGTAGTAGTAGTTTATTTACTATCTCTTTATGATCTCCCAATTTCCTGGCTCCCTTGCATTCAAGCTTTTATCTAACCCTAGCCTAGGACTAATACATTGCCTTCCAGTAGATTTCAACTCATGGCGACCCCATGTGTGTCAGAGTATAACTGTGCTTATAGGGTTTTCATTGGCTTATTTTTTTTGATGTAGATCACCAGGCCTTTCTTCTAAGATGCCTTTGAGCAGATGTGAACATCCAACCTTTTGGTTAGCAGCCAAATACATTAACCCTTTGCACTACCCAGGGTCTCCAGCCTAGGGCTAGGTTGATGATATTTCCCCAGAACTCCTCAGTCTTTGCCCTCCTTGACAATCCTCTATGCTCCTCTTTTGAAAGCTTAAGCCTCATTGACTTCTACAAAATATATCCTTTGTTTCTACTTCCGGCCTCCTGAATATTGGTTGAGAAATTACTATAGTAATAGGTCTTTTCAAATTCCTACTATTCAAACTCAGATAGGTCTCCATTGCTATTCAACAATTTACTCACCTTCTTTGGATCCTGGTATATTTCTCCCAGCAGCTGTTCTATACCTTTTTTTACTCCTCAAATCCTCAACCCTAAGGCCAGTTCTGCCTTCTTATCCTCAGCAGATGATTTTATCTTCTAACTGATGGAGGTAGTTAAGAGCATACTTTGTGACCTGTTCCCATTTTCTTTGTTTATACCTCAAATATTCCATGTACATTCCCCTATCTTCTCTTTTCCTACTGTCTGTAAGGAAGAAATATCTGTCCTCTTATAAGATTTAGATTTTTCTATACCTCTTTATGGACTGTTGAACATACTCCTATCACCCGTTTATTCAAAACAATAATATTGGAGGCAAAGCCAAGATGGCGGAATAGGCAGACGCTTCCGGCGAGCCCTCTTTACAACAAAGACCGGAAAAAACAACTGAAACGAGTATATTTGTGACAAGCTGGGAGCCCTGAGCATCAAAGGCAAGCTTAGACAATAAACTGAGGGGCAGGGGAAGGAAGAGACCCTTCAGAAGCGGAGAGGAGTTGCCAGACCTGAATCGTGGGGAGCCCTCAGGCACCATTCCCAGAGTGGCTGCCGCTGTGGTGGCAACAGCAGTGCGCTGGTCCTAGCGTTCTGCCGCAGTTTCCTCAGGGAGAAGGAGCCAGCCACACAGCCCACTCACACCTCCGGAACCCGAGGAGAAGAGCGCTCTCGGCAAAAGCTAAGTACTTGTGTATATTTTACCACGCCCCGCCCCCCCACCCCCAACCCAGCTTCAGCGGCTGAATCCCGAGGCCTGAGATAGACCCTGGTGAGCACCTGGAGCCATCCTCCTGGCCTTGGGGAAGGAAAAAATTTCCAACTGGGGGGAAAAGATAATTTGTTAGCTCCATTAACTGGGGGAGCTCAGGACAGAAGTGGCTCCTGTCCAGGCATAAACCATCCATGGACCTTGAGCACCTTTCCCTTCTGCATGGACCTGTGTGGGCCTATTTCGGGAGAATAGGCCCTTGTTGGCCAACTCCAACCATTTCAGCTGTGCGGTGGAGAGGTGGGTGTTTGACGTTTGACATTGCTTTGCCTATTAAACAAGGTCCTCCCCTACCCACATCAGGGACCTAAGGACTGGTGGCTCCAATTGGGTCGCCCAGCAACCCATGACAGGTGCCCAGGGATAACTGGTACCTTCCAGTCCTTATGACAAAATCTTTGGGTGCCTGTGGTCCCTCTGCAGAGCCTACCCACCAGCATGCTCTAGGGAACAGAGACGTGTTTTCCTCAGAGACACTTGGGGGTCAGTTCTCAGCCCCCTGCCTTATTCAGAGCGTGACCCCCTGCTGCAATCAGATATGGGTATATACGCCAATCACCCCTGCCCCTCTAAGACTGTAGGACAGAGCCTGTACCACACACTTGATATCACCTACCTGGAAGCCTGAGCTGAATTCATACAAGAAAACTGAATGGACTCCTAGACTGATATACCTTATAACAGCTCTAGCCAGCTGGGGACAGGACACCAGAGCTCCAAACGCAAAAATAATCAAGCTAGCTCACTCAAGCAACCCATAGGGGTATACCAAAACAAAACAAAGCAAGCAGCTATGATATAGTAAGCAAGCATAAACTAATACAATACCTTATAGATGGCTCGGAGACAACAGTCAATATCAAGTCACATAAAGAAACAGGCCGTGATCACCTCAACTGGCTCTCAAAAGAAAGAATCCAGGGATCTTTTAGATGAAAGTGCATTCCTGGCATTACCAGATGCATAATACAAAAGATTAACATACAGAACCCTTCAAGACATCAAGAAGGAAATGAGGCAATATGCAGAACAAGCCAAGGAACACGCAGATAAAGCAACTGAAGAACTCAGAAAGATTATTCAGGAACATAATGAAAATTTTAATGAGCTAGAAAAATCCATGGACAGCAATCAGAAATTCAGAAGATTAACAATAAAATTACAGAATTAGATAACTCAATAGAAAGTCAGAGGAGCAGAATTCAGCAGGTAGAAACTAGAATTTTTAAACTCGAAGATAAGTCACTTGGCACTAATATATTTGAAGAAAAATCAGATAAAAGAATTTAAAAAAATGAAGAAACCTTAAGAATCATGTGGGACTCTATCAAGAGAAATAACCTATGAGTGATTGGAGTACCAGAATAGGAAGGGATAACAGAAAATACAGAGAAAATTTTTGAGGATTTGTTGGCAGAAAACTTCCTTGATATTGTGAAAGATGAGAAGATATCTATCCAAGATGCTCATCGAACTCCACATAAGGTAGATCTTAAAAGAAAGTCACCAAGATATATTATAATCAAGCTTGCTAAAACCAAAGATAAGGAGACAATTATAAGAGCAGGGAGGGATAAAATAAGTCACCTACAAGGGAGAGCCAATAAGAATAAGCTTGGACTACTCGGCAGAAACCATGCAGGCAAGAAGGCAATGGGATGACATATTTAAAAAACTGAAGGAAAAAAATTGCCTGCCAAGAATCATATATCCATCAAAACTGTCTCTTAAATATGAAGGTGAAATTAAGACATTTCCAGATAAACACAAGTTGAGGGAATTCATAAAAATCAAACCAAAACTACAAGAAATACTAAAGGCAGTTATTTGGTTAGAAAATCAATAATATCAGGTATTGACCCAAGACTAGAACACTGGGCAGAGAAACATGAAGTCAACCCAGACACGGAAATCCAAAAAAAAAAAAAAAAAAGATTAAAAAAAAATAAAATAAAAAAATCCCAACACAGGGTAACGGTGATGTTATTATATAAAAGAAGACAATGTTAAAATTATAAACAGGAACTAAGAAATGTAATCATACACCTTCCATATGGAGAGGAAGATACAGCAACACAAAGAAATAAAAGTTAGTTATAATTTAGAAAAATAAGGGTAAATAATAAGGTAACCACAAAGGAGACAAACTATCCTACTCATCAAAAAAAAATACAAGGGAAAAATACAGACTCAGCAGAAACAAAATCAACAACAACAAATATGAGGAAAGGACAACATATAAAGAAAATCTACTCGGCACATAAAATCAAGTGGGAAAAAGAAACTGTCAACACACAAAAAAAGACATCAAAATGATAGCACTAAATTCATATCTATCCATAATTACCCTGAATGTAAATGGGCTAAATGCACCAATAAAGAAACAGAGAGTGGCAGAATGGATTAAAAAACAAGATCTGTCTATACGCTGCTTACAAGAGACACACCTTATTAGACTTAGAGACACAAACAAACTAAAACTCAAAGGATGGAAAAAAATATATCAAGCAAACAACAATTAAAAAAGAACAGGAGTGGCAATATCAATTTCTGACAAAATAGACTTTAAAGTTAAATCCACCAGAAAGGATAAGGAAGGACACTATATAATGATTAAAGGGACAAAACACTGGTTTCACTGAGTTACACCAAGAAGATATAACCATATTAAATATTTATGCACCCAATGACAGGGCTGCAAGATACAGAAAACAAACTCTATCAGCATTGAAAAGTGAGATAGACAGCTCCACAATAATAGTAGGAGACTTCAACACACCACTTTCGGTGAAGGACAGAACATCCAGAAAGAAGCTCAATAAAGACACGGAAGATCAAATTCCACATTCAACCAACTTGACCTCGTAGACATATACAGAACACTCCACCCAACAGCAACCAAGTGTAAATTCTTTTCTAGTGCACATGGAACATTCTCTAGAATAGACCACATATTAGGTCATAAAGCAAGCCTTAGCAGAATCCAAAACATTGAAATATTACAAAGCATCTTCTCTGACCATAAGGCCATAAAAGTGGAAATCAATAACAGGAAAAGTGGGGAAAAGAAATCAAACACTTGGAAACTGAACAATACCCTGCTCAAAAAAGACTGGATTAGAGAAGACATTAAGGATGGAATAAAGAAATTCATAGAATCCAATGAGAATGAAAACACTCCCTATCAGAACCTTTGGGACACAGCAAAAGCGGTGCTCAGGGGCCAATTTATATCAATAAATGCACACATCCAAAAAGAAGAAAGGGCCAAAATCAAAGAACTTTCCCTACAACTTGAACAAATAGAAAGAGAGCAACAAAAGAAACCCACAGGCACTAGAAGAAAACAAATAATAAAAATTAGAGCTGAACTAAATGAAGTAGAAGAGAGAAGAACAATTGAAAGAATTAACAAGACCAAAAGCTTGTTCTTTGAAAAAATCAACAAAATTGATAAACCATTGGCCAAACTGACAAAAGAAAAACAGGAGAGGAAGCAAATAACCCATATAAGAAATGAGATGGGTGATATTACAACAGATCCAACTGAAATTAAAAGAATCATATCAGATTACTATGAAAAGCTATACTGAAACAAATTTGAAAACCTAGAAGAAATGGATAAATTCCTAGAAACACACTACCTACCTAAACTAACACAAAAAGAGGTAGAACAACTAAATAGACCCATAACAAAAGAAGAGATTGAGAAGGTAATCAAAAAACTCCCAACAAAAAAAAAAAGCCCTGGTACAGATGGCTTCACTGCAGAGTTCTACCAAACTTTCAGAGAAGAGTTAACACCACTACTACTAAAGGTATTTCAGAGCATAGAAAAGGATGGAATACTACCAAATTCATTCTATGAAGCCACCATATCCCTGATGCCAAAACCAGGTAAAGACACCACAAGAAAAGAAAATTATAGACCTATATCCCTCATGAATGTAGATGCAAAAGTCCTCAACAAAATTCTAGCCAATAGAATTCAACAACATATCAAAAAAATAATTCACCATGACCAAGCAGGGATGGTTCAACATTAGAAAAACAATTAATGTAATCCACCACATAAATAAAACAAAAGACAAGAATCACGTGATTTTATCAATTGATGCAGAAAAGGTATTTGACAAAGTTCAACACTCATTCATGATAAAAACTCTCAGCAAAATAGGAATAGAAGGAAAATTTCTCAACATAATAAAGAGCATTTATACAAAGCCAACAGCCAACATCACCCTAAATGGAGAGAGCCTGAAAACATTCCCACTGAGATCAGGGACCAGAAAAGGATGCCCTTTATCAGCACTCTTATTCAACACTGTGCTGGAAGTCCTAGCCAGAGCAATTAGGCTAGATAAAGAAATAAAGGGCATCCAGATTGGCAAGGAAGAAGTAAAAGTATATTTGCAGATGACATGATCTTATACACAGAAAACCCTAAGGAATTCTCCAGAAAACTACTGAAACTAATAGAAGAATTCAGCAGAGTATCAGGATACAAGATAAACACACAAAAATCAGTTGGATTCCTCTACACCAACAAAAAGAATATCGAAGAGGAAATCACCAAATCAATGCTATTTACGGTAGCCCCCAAGAACATAAAATACTTAGGAATAAATCTTACCAGAGATATAAAAGACTTATACAAAGAAAACTACAGTACACTTCTGCAAGAAACCAAAAGAGAATTACATAAGTGGAAGAACATACCTTGCTCATGGATAGGAAGACTTAACATTATAAAAATGTCTATTCTACCAAAAGCGATCTATACATTTAATGCAATTCTGATCCAAATCCCAACAACATTCTTCAATGAGATGGAGAAACAAACCACCAATTTCATATGGAAGGGAAAGAGGGCCCAGATAAATGAGGCATTACTGAAAAAGAAGAACAAAGTAGGAGGCCTTACTTTACCTGATTTTAGAGCCTATTATACCGCCACAGTAGTCAACACAGCCTGGTACTGGTACAACAACAGATACATGGACCAATGGAACAGAATTGAGAATCCAAACATAAATCCATCCACATATGAGCAGCTGATATTTGACAAAGGACCAGTGTCAATTAATTGGGGAAAAGAAAGCCTTTTTAACAAATGGTGCTGGCATAACTGGATATCCATCTGCAAAAAAATGAAACAAGACCCATACCTCACTCCATGCACAAAAACTAACTCAAAATGGATCAAAGACCTAAATATAAAATCTAAAACGATAAAGATCACAGAGGAAAAAATAGGGACGTTAGGAGCCCTAATACATGGCATAAACAGTATTGAAAACATTATAAAGAACGTAGAAGAAAAACTACATAACTGGGAGCTCCTAAAAATCAAACACCTATGCTCATCCAGAGACTTCACCAAAAGAGTAAAAAGACTACCTACAGGCTGGGAAAAAGTTTTTAGCTATGACATTTCTGATCAGCGCCTGATCTCTAAAATCTACATGATACTGCAAAAACTCAACTGCAAAAAGACAAATAACCCAATTAAAAAATGGGCAAAAGATATGAATAGACACTTCACTAAAGAAGACGTTCAGGTAGCTAACAGATACATGAGAAAATGTTCACAATCATTAGCCATTACAGAAATGCAGATCAAAACTAAAATGAGATTTCATCTCACTCCAACAAGGCTGGCATTAATCCAAAAAACACAAAATAATAAATGTTGGAGAGGTTGTGGAGAGACTGGAACGCTTCTGCACTGCTGGTGGGAATGGAAAATGGTACAACCACTTTGGAAATCGATTTGGCACTTTTTTAAAGAGCTAGAAATAGAACTACCATATGATCCAGCAATCCCACTCCTTGGAATATATCCTAGAGAAGTAAGAGCCTTTACACGAACAGATATATGCACACCCATGTTTATTGCAGCACTGTTTACAATAGCAAAAAAGATGGAAGCAACCAAGGTGCCCATCAATGGATGAATGGATAAATCAATTATGGTATATTCACACAATGGAATACTACGCATCGATAAAGAACAGTGAGGAATCTGTGAAACATTTCATAACATGGAGGAACCTGGAAGGCATTATGCTGAGTGAAATTAGTCAGTTGCAAAAGGACAAATATTGTATAAGACCACTATTATAAGAACTTGAAAAATAGTTTAAACTGAGAAGAAAACATTCTCCTGTGGTTAAGAAAGGGGGGGGAGGGGGAGGGAGGGAGGGAAGGGGTATTCACTAATTAGATAGTAGATAAGAACTACTTTAGGTGAAGGGAAAGACAGCATACAATACAGGGGAGGTCAGCACAATTGGACTAAACCAAAAGCAAAGAAGTTTCCTGAATAAACTGAATGCTTCCAAGGCCAGCATAGCAGGGGCAGGGGTCTGGGGACCATGGTTTCAGGGGACATCTAAGTCAATTGGCATAACAAAATCTATTAACAAAACATTCTGCATCCCACTTTGAAGAGTGGCATCTGGGGTCTTAAACGCTAGCAAGCAGCCATCTAAGATGCATCAATTGGTCTCAACCCACCTGGATCAAAGGAGAATGAAGAACACCAAGGACACAAGGTGATTACGAGCCCAAGAGACAGAAAGGGCCACATGAACCAGCGACTGCATCATCCTGAGACCAGAAGAACTAGACGGTACCCCGCTATAACCAATGACTGCCCTGACAGGGAACACAACAGAGAACCCCTGAGGGAGCAGGAGAGCAGTGGGATGCAGACCCCAAATTCTCATAAGACCAGACTTAATGGTCTGACTGAGACTGGAAGGACCCCGGTGGTCATGGCCCCCAGACCTTCTGTTGCCCCAGGACAGGAACCATTCCCAAAGCCAACTCTTCAGACATGGATTGGACAATGGGTTGGAGAGGGATGCTGGTAAGGAATGAGCTTCTTGGATCAGGTGGACACTTGAGACTATGTTGGCATCTCCTGCCTGGAGGGGAGATGAGAGGGTAGAGGGGGTTAGAAGCTGGCGAAAAGGACACAAAAAGAGAGAGTGGAAGGAGAGAGCAGGCTGTCTCATTAGGGAGAGAGTAATTGGGAGTGTGTAGCAAGGTGTATATGGGTTTTTGTGTGAGACTGACTTGATTTGTAAACTTTCACTTAAAGCAAAATAAAAATTATTAAAAAAAAAAACAATAATATTAGCTTTGGCAATCAATCCAAACTCTCCCAGTGAAATGAGTGTATAAAGGATCTTTGTTCACTTGGGGACTGGTGAACAATGATATTTATGAAAACTTTTGTTCATTCCAAGGATTTAGGAGCCGAAATCAAGGACTTGTTGTGGCTTAATCTGGAAACTTGGAGGAGTAATACTCTCTTTTACCCTTGCCTTCCAATGTTTAACAGGAAACTTGAGGAGCGCATAGAAAGCAATAAGGAGGCCCCTGCTTAATCTTGTGATTCAGAGCAAATAACTTGAGTTTTATTGCTATGGATGAGAATTCTTGGTGGGGACGTTTAGGGTTAGCCTTAGCTTCTACAACTGTTTTCTTGGTAGAAAGTTAATGAAAAACTCTGTGAAGTCAGTTGCCACAATGGGAGTTGATTCACGGGGCATATTTTTAAGATTTGGTATATGAAAGTGTTTTTGGTCTCTCTTTTTTTAATTGGTTGAGAGTCCTAAAAGTCTTCATCAGATAGGTAGTTTCTGGAATGGAAAATTACTCAAGGCAAGTGATTTGCAGCCAGTAGTCTGTCCTATAGGGTCGCTATGAGTCAGAATTGACTTGACGGCAGGGGCAGGGGCTAGAGTGCCCTACTGTTTAAAGGACTTCTGCAACATCCAGGTATATTCTACCAGTTATGAAATTTTCGGTATATTGGTTTTCAAAAAGCAAATGTAGATTTCAACTGTGAATTGTGCCCCTTTAAGAGGAGTACTCAAAATAGAGAAGATATAAAAGTGATCACAATACAAACACGGTTTGGTAATCTATTGTATTTTTGCACAAATAACACGTGCCTTCTACATTTGTTTGCCAATCATGCCCTTCCCTACAAGGTATTTTCATAACTGCAACTATGCCAGTTGTTTTTTACATGTTGCTAAAAAAAAAAAAAAATCAGCATAGCACGCTTATGCAAATACTTCATGAGAAGAGGGTGCAGCTGGCAAACACAGATGGCACGTTATTTGTGTAAAAATACAGTTTTTACTTAAAAAACATATTCTTAACATCTTTATGGATTCAATGGTTATCCAAAAACATTATTTTAATGGCCACATTTATTCATTCAACCATCATTCACTCAAGGAGTACTTATCAAGTACTATGTGCCAGGCAGGGAACAAAATAAACAAAAATGATCACCTTCATAAAGCTTACATGGCATTTCTTTATATAGCTGTAGTGAAACTTTCTTAGCCAGTTTGATCTATCATACATTCTCTAGAGCTTCACTACTATAAATTATGCTGTACTAAGTACTTTTTTAGCTATTTCAAGTTCTAGCTATATGCAAGTTACAGCTTAGTGCCCTTAAGCTTTTGTGCACAGGACTGTTTCCTAAAGATAATTCCTTAGAATTAAAACTACTAATTAAAATAACTTTTTAAAATAATGTTTTGAAAGCTCTTGACAAGTGTAACAAATTATTTCTAAAAAGTATCAGGTCTTCCCATATTCTTATCACCCTTGTTTTTTTCAAATAAAGTTTCTTTCTTCTTTAGTTAATTGGAACTATGACCCTTTCTTCTTTGGATTCCTATTAGATGAAGTATCTGTTTGGCTGTATGCTACATTTTTAGTTCACCAGCTATGTACCACTTCAAAATAGCTCGTGAGTCCAGCCATAATCTTAACTGAAACAGCTAAGAGAAAACTGCTTGAAAAACAATTTTTACCAATGGCTCTAAATTGCTATTTGTTTCTGTATTCCCAGAACCTGGCACAAGACCTGGCACATAGTAGACATGCTCTAAATAATGAATTACTTTCACATTTCCTATTATTGGTAAATATGGAATATTCTGCAAATGGCGAAAACTTACAACGCTTATCTAGTCTCATTCTTTTGTCTGATTTATTTAAGAATGATTTACTAAAAATTTTGATACTGCAACTCATCACCCTGGTAACAATCACAATTGCATATAAATACTGGATGTATTAGGTCACTTAATAAGGGCTGAGAAAGGTTCTCATTTAAACAGTAATATCTGGATGGCTCGCAGTGCTGGAAAAGGAAATAAATAACATAAGGAGTCAGATAAGAGTATTCATTGTTGACTAGTTATGAGCTATGGAAGGCTTTCCGTGTCAGGGACTGTCCGAACCACTTTATCAACTCATTTAATCCACAGAACATCTATAAAAGAAGGATATGATGGAAAATTCTTTGAAAGACACAACAGTAAGAAGAGGAAAACAGAGAACTTGAATAATTGTATCTGTTAGAGAAATTAAAATTGTGTTAAAAAATTCCCCACAAAGAAAAGTATAGATCCAGATTCTTTCACTGATTAGAAAGAGTTAATACTAACCTTACACAACTCTTTCGAGAATATAGGAAAAGGAATACTTTCAAATTCATTTTATGAGGTCAGCATAATCTTCATAACAAAACCTGACAAGGATATTATAAGAAAAGATTATGGACCAATATCCCTTACGAGCATAGATTCAAAAATTTTAAACAGGCTCTTCCTCATCCTCTTCCTCTCCCCTTCTCTTCCCTTTCTGAACAATTCAATTCTAAATCCATTAGATGGAACAGACCAAGGTGGACTTCCATGAGGAAGAGCCCCTGGCATGGGATGTGAGAGTCCCAAGAGAAATGACATCAGTGTAGGCAACAGCTTGTCATGAAGCGTTGAAGCCCACTGCAGAGTGCAGGCAATTTGCTGAGGGGAGGTCAGGATACATGTAAGTCTCTGGAATGTTTTCTCTATGAGTATGGAATAGCATTTGGCTTTAGTACCTTATGAGCTTACAAACGTATTTGAAAACAGCGGGAACTGCCAGAAAGTTATTTTAACTGAGTTAATATTAAATTTGATATAAGCTTGATTCCTACTATTTCAGAAAAAAGAGGTTGTATGGTCACTGCATTAAATGCAACTCCAGTTAATATTCCAGTCTTTACACAGTTATTTATTAAGAATAGATAAAAAATCTCCTTCTTAATAATCAGTTGTAGACCCTTAGAAAACCCTATGCAAGGCTTAGCAAATGTGCTATTCCTCACTAGGGCAATCTTTGAGAAATAAAAAGGAAGAAAAATCACATGGAACGAAAGAAGCACAACACAGTTTTTTTCTAGAATTTAATATTTTAAAAAAGACAGAAAATATAAAAATTATCAAAAAAATTTAAAAGGTTAATTTTGGGATGAAATGCTAGCACTGAAATTCTTTTCCTGTAATTGATTTAAGGTAAAAAGTAGAAATAAAATAGGAAACGCAGCAGCTATGGCTGTCCAACATAAAGCCCACTTGCACAAAGTCAGAACAAAGTGAGCTGACCTGAGCAAATAGCCATCCACATCACGACCTTAGTAAACAACTTCAAATGGTTTCCGTTTCCAAGGTCCAAAAGGAGGATCACCTTGAATGCTTCGATTCCACTTCTTCAAGAATCCACTGAATTCCATTCAAAAAACCAGCTAGAGTTTCAGCATCTGTATCCTGGACCTATGAACAGAGAAGACAGAACATTACTAAAAAGAAACTGAATCCGAAATTTTACAATAGGGAGATTTTCCTAGACACCAAAAAAAATAGGACTGAAAAGACCCCAATAAATTTTAGGTGAGTTACACAAGTTTTGTCATCCACAGAGCGTGGATAAAAATATGATTTTCTCATATGTCTTAATTATTACCAATATGAGGCTTATTACTTATCTTAGATCTGAATTTGAGAAATGGGAAGAACTATCATTTCCATGATTTACCTGCATGTATTAGGGAAAAAAAAAATTTCTCAAAAGGATCCACTTTGAAAACTAAAGTATCTTTGAACGAACCCAGCTGTTGTTGTTGTTGTTGCTAGGTGCAATTGAGTCACTTCCAACTCATAGTGACCCCATGTACAACAGGACGAAACACTGCCCGTTCCTCCACCATCCTCATAATCGTTGCTATGCTTAAATCCATCCTTGCATCCACTGTGCCAGTCCAACTCATGGAGAGTTTTCCTCTCTTTCTCTAACCCTCTACTTTGCCAAGCATGATGTTCTTCTCCAGGGACTGGTCCCTCCTGATAACATATTCAAAATACATGAGACGAAGTCTCACCAAGCCTGCCTCTGAGGAGGATTCTGGCTGTACTTCTTCCAAGACATATATGTTTGTTCTTCTGGCAGTCCGTGGTATATTCAGTATTATTCACCAACATTACAATTCAAAGGTGTAAATTCTTCCTTGGTCTTCCTCATTCATCGTCCAGCTTTCCCATGCATATGAGGTGATTGAAAATACCATGACTTGGATCAGGCACACCTTAGACCTCAAAGAGATATCTTTGCTTTTGAACACTTTAAAGAGGTTATTTTGCAGCAGATTTGCTCAGTGCAATGCCTCTTCTGATTTCTTTGCTGCTTCCATGGGTGTTGATTGTGGATTCAAGTAAAATGAAATCCTTTACAACTTCAGTCTTTTCTCCGTTTATCATGATATTGCTTATTGATCCAGTTGCGAGGATTTTCATTTTTGTATGTTGAGGAGAAATCCATACTGAAGGTTGTAGTCTTTGATCTTCATCAGTAGGTGCTTCAAGTCCTCTTCACTTTCAGCAGCCAAGGTTGTGTCATCTGCCTATCACAGATTGTTAGTGAATCTTCCTCCAATCCTGATCCCATATTCTTCTTCATATAGTCCAGTTTCACAGATTATTTGCTCAGCATACTAAGTATGGCGAAAGGATACAACCCTAATACATGCCTTTTCTGACTTTAAACCACACCGTATCCCCTTGTTCTGTTCAAATGACTGCCTCTTGGTCTATGTACAGGTTCCTCATGAGGACAATTAAGTGTTCTGGAATTCCCATTCCTTGCAAGCTTATCCATAATTTGTTACGATCCACATAGTCCAATGCCTTTGCATAGTCAATAAAACACAGGTAAACATCTTTCAGGTATTCTCTGATCTTAGTCAAGTTCCATCTGACGTCAGCAACCATATCCCTTGTACCACGTCCTCTTCTGAATCCGGCTTGAATGTCTGGCAGTTCCCTGTAGATGTACTGTTGTAATTGTTGGTCTTCGGTCATTAGCGTTTAGTCCGTCAAATCTATTCTTGATATGCTCTCTAAATTCAGATTAGATGTGTTCAGAGTTGTATTTTGGCTCTTGTAGACTTGTTCTAATTTTCTTCAGCTTTATTTAACTTGAACTTGCACATGAGCAATTGATGGTCTGTTCCACAGTCAGCCCCTGGCCTTGTTCTGACTGATGATATTGAGCTTCTCCATGTTTCTTTCTACAGATGTAGTCAATTTGATCTCTGTTTATTCCATCTGGTGAGGTCCATGTGTAGAGTCGCTGTTCATGTTGTTTCTATCACCAAGGCCATATTTTCCAACTACAGATCATTCTTCTTTGTTTCCAACTTTCACGTTCCAATCGCCAGTAATTATCAATGTATCTTGACTGCATGTTTGATCAATTTCAGACTATAAAAGTTGATAAAAATCTTCAATTTTCTCATCTTTGGCATTAGTGATAGATGTGTAAATTTGAATAGTAGTTGTAGTAACTGGTCTTCCTTGTAGGCGTATGGATATTACCCTATCACCGGCAGAGTTGTACTTCAGGATAGATCTGCAAATGTTCTTTTTCACAGTGAATGTGATGCCATTCCTCTTCAATTTGTTATTCCCAGCACAGTAGACCATATCATTGTCTGGTTCAAATTGTCTAATACCAGTCCATTTCAGCTCACTAATGCCTTGGATGTCAATCTTTATGCATTCCATTTCATTTTTGACAACTTCCAATTTTCTCAGATTCACACTTCGTACACTCCACATTCCAATAATCAATGGTTGTTTGCAGCTGTTTCTTCTCATTTTGAGTCATGCCGCCTCAGCAAAGGAAGGTCCCAAAAGGTATACTTCATCCACATGTCACTAAGGTGGACTCTACTTTGAGGAGGTAGCTCTTCTCCAGTCGTATTTTGAGTGCCTTCTAACCTGAAGGGTTCATCTTCCAGTACTATACCAGACAATGTTCTGCTGCTAGTCACAAGGTTTTCACTGGCCAATATTTTTAGAAATAGACTTCCAGGCTCTTCTTCCTAGTCTGTCTTAGTCTGGAAGCTAAACTGAAACCTGCCCACCACGGGTGACCCCAGCTAGTCAGTTGATAAATGTGACAACATGTTGCAAAAATTCATCTTTAAGACTGCCACTCCTCTTAATCATAAAGCTAAAAGTCCAACCACTCATGAGGGTATACACCTTTATCAGCAGCTTTCAAATTGTGTTCCAAAAACCTTCTAAAGCTCCACCGAAGAGATGTGGGGAGGAACGCAGAAAATCCTATAACTTTTTCAGCCAAAGTATATCCAATTTTAATTTTCCTTTATCTGTTTTACTCGGAAGCTTTCAGGAAAGATTTCATTTGAAGAAAGGACTCCATAATTAAAATAAAGTTTGAAAGCAACAAACTGTAAGACAGAATGTATATTTTTGATGGCCCTTAAAGCATAATACGTCAGCGCTAAAAAAAAATCCATGATGGCTGCATCTGAAAAAAAGAAATCCACAACTGCTATCTCACTTTTTCCGTAACAAGAGAGGCAAGTAGGAAGCAGTAATCATCTGAGACTTATTGACACCAATGAACTATCTCTCATTGATTAAGCCATTAAAACTGATTTTAGAATGCTATTTCGTTAAAGAGATGAGTAAGAAAGAATAAAATCAAACAGAAAATTCTCTCATCAGAGAAGAAAGGACCTTACCATCCATGGGTGGTTTAGAAGATTCAGACGCAGTTCATGGGCCAAATAAAAACAGGGCATTCTTTTTACATCTGCTTGAGAAATACAAGATAAAACCAGCACTGGTCTTCCCAAAGATCCAAAAGCCGGATCTGTCATTGCCATAAGATGAGAAAATTCATCTTGCCATTCATGTCCTATGGAATGTAAGTCAAAATCCTTAACTTTGTTACTTAAAAGAAAATAAATAACAAGGAAACAAAAAAATTACCAAGATCCAAACATAACAAACTGTCTCCATTGCTGTGTCCACTTATTGATCATCATAAAATTAGATTAAGTAGCTTTATACGGAAAGCATTTTAGATGGAACTAGAAGGAGAAAAAAAATCACGGTACCATTTAGATGTCTTTTTTTTTTATAGCTTAAAAGCCAAAATGTTTTGTCATAGATATTTTCCTCTCACCAATCTACAGCTGTTACTATCCTTCCTTCCAAAGGCGGTACTCTAAACATTTATCTTACAACAAATCTCAGGACCACAGTTTGATAACACTGAGGTTACGTATGTAGTATCTGTTTGCTTCCACTTATAATCTCCAATTTCCTTTCTCCGTCTATAGTTTTAGTCCTCATATCCTTAATAATGAGGAATAATGTAGTAAGTTTTTTTTATTGCCCTTATAAGGGTTAATAAGTGTCCCAACTCCATAATGATTCATTAAATAAGCATATATTAAGTGCAGGCCTAGAATGGACAATTTGGTCAAAACTCACAGGCATAGGAGTCACAGAGACATGGGTTCAAATCTCATGTCTGTGTTGACTATACCAACCAAAAACATTTAATCTCTCCAAGACCCAGCTTCCTACAAATTCGGGATAATTATATCTATTCATACTCATAGCGACTATATTCATACGCTGTTGTGAGAATCAAAATAATACATAAATCACTTAGAACACTTCCTAGCAAAAAAAAGGTTCTCCAATAAATGGCAGCCATTACTACTTTTATTGTCTAAATCATTATATTCTGCCACCATCTAGTAACTCTAACAACTTTTTTCTTTAATTACTCTATTTTCACCCACTGGCTATTCTGAAAAAAAAAAAAGCCCAAACCCGCTGCCGTCCAGTCAATTCCGATTCATAGCGACCCTCTAGGACAGAGTAGAACTGTCCCATAGAGTTTCCAATGAGCGCCTGGAGGATTTGAACTGCCGACCTCTTGGTTAGCAGCCGTTGCACTTAACCACTACGCCACCATGGTTTCCAGGTTATTCTGAAGAGTGTTTTAAATTTCCAATAATTTTTTTTTTCCATTTTTCTCTTCAATATTAATGCCTAACTTGCTTACTTGGATTTTATAAAGTAAAGTCTATATAATATCTATTTGAAATTTGTTGAGCTTGCCTTATGGCTTAGTACATGGTCAATTTTGTACTGTGTATTCTTTATTGGATGAAGAATTCCATATTTATGTTTTAGACTATATATGTTAATTCTGCAGTTAAAATATTCTTTATCCTTGTCCATTTTTTTTATTGCTGGGCCTAACAATAATCAACAGAAGTGGTTCTAATTTACATTTCCCTACTGATTAATGATGGTGAGCATCTTTTCATATATCTGTCATCTCTATATATCTTCCTTAGTGAAGTGTTTGTTCAAATATTTTGCCATATTTTAAATTAGGTTTGTCTTCTAATTATTGAGTTGTAACAGTCCAGTTCTTTGTATGTTCTGAACACAAGTCCTTTACCAGATATGTGTTTGACAATTATTTTCTCCCAGTTGGTTACTAGCCTTTTGATTTTCTTAACAGTGACTTCTTGAACAGGTTTTACTTTTGAGGAAGTCCAGTTTATCAATTTTTATGACTTATGGTTTTTGAGTCTTATCTAAGA
This sequence comes from Elephas maximus indicus, assembly GCF_024166365.1. Lineage (NCBI taxonomy): Eukaryota > Metazoa > Chordata > Mammalia > Proboscidea > Elephantidae > Elephas > Elephas maximus. Next base: position 48,196,254 of record NC_064820.1, on the reverse strand, counting down.
AATCTCTGCAAAACCCAAAGTAAAAGAGATTTTTTTCCCTATGTTTTATTCTAAAAGTTTTATATGTTAAAACCCAGTGCCGTTTCCGGACTTGTAATTGTTCTAACACTGTTTGTTGACTAGACTATCCTTTTCCTGATGAATTATGCTGGCATGTTTGTTGAGAATTAATTAACCAAATATGTGTAGGTCTGCTTCTGGACTCACTATTCTGCTTGATTATTTTATATGTCTACTTATATGCCAATACTACACTTGCTTTATTAATGTAGCTTTACAGGTAGTCCTATAATCAGATAGTGTGAGTGCTCCAATTCTGTTCTTTTTCAAAGGTTTTAGCTATTCTAAGTAGCATGCATTTACATATGAATTTTAGAAACACGTTGTAAATCTCTGCTAAAAAGGCCTGATGAGATTTTGATTGAAATTATGTTGATTCTATATATAAATTTGATAAAAAATGACATCTTAACAATATTGTGTCTCAATCTCTCTACTTATCTGTCTTTTTTAATTTCTCATAGCAATGTTTTATAGTTTTCAGCATACAAATTTGCACATTTATTAAATTTATTCTGAGTATTTCACGTTTTTCAGTATCATTGTTCTTAATGTTGTTTTCTGACAAGGTCACTCTCCAGGCCATTTCTGGGTCTGGCTCCACTGACTGCTTTCTCTCTTAACAGTGAGTCATTTCATTTTGACTTTTTTTTTTTTTCAATCTTATAATTTTTAATTGAATGCTAGACATTTTGTATAGAACAACAGTACAATCTGAGGTAAACAGGATTTACTTCCAGAAATGGGTGTACTTCTCCTTCTGTTAGACCATTAATGCACTCGGTTGAGTCAAACTAGTCAGTAGTTGAGCTGCATTTGGCTTTTTTTGCTACAGTTAACTTTAGAAAACCAAATTCCTTCACCAGTGGACTGCTGCTAACTTGTTCTGAGAAAAGCCTGCAGTGCCAGACTTTCTCAGAGTTTCTGCTCCACCTTCAGGTTTCAGCAGATCTTTGCATACCTGTGGCATTGGGAGAGGAGGCTCCTCTCCCCTCTTTTGTAAATGTTTATTTGTCTACTTGTTTTGTAGGGGGATACAGGGGAACAGACTGAAAAAATAGATAAAAGATGGGTCTGTATGTGTTTCAGTTTCCAGTTGTGTTCTCAGCACCTAATACAATACTTGGCCTTAGTAGGAACTCAACAAACATTTGTTAAATAAGTGAATTGATTTTTTTGCTTCTAATTTTTCCTCTTACAGATAGCTCCATAATAACAAAGTAAATTATATTTTTTCTTATGAATAATTTTCTCCAGATCTTCTGCATACAGTTGTTTCTATGCCTAACAGATTACAGGGGAATAAATTCAATGGAAATTCAAAAGTGTATTAGATTTATAAAGAACTATAATATACATTATATACATACACGTATATATATGTGTATATATATAATACAGTTATATCCTACTACCTTGTTCACAAAGGATTTAAGGAAGAAATAATACCAGATTGTGGCCTAACGATACCGTATCTTTACACAAATGGGAATGTGCGCCTTCTACATTTGTTTGCTAACCATGCCCTCTCCTCGCAATGTATCTTTTTAAGAGCCGCTATGCCAATTTTTTTGACGTTGCTGTAATAAAAAAATTAGCATAGCATGCTTACAAAAATACCTCATGGCGGGGGGTGTGGTTAGCAAACAAATGAAGAAGGTGCATGTTATTTGTGTAAAAATATGCTACTCTGATTTCAAGTCAATATAGCATTGTGAATGGCAATTACTCAGATTATTTGGAGAGTGTTCTTAACTAATCTATTTAATTAATATAAACATTCCACCCCACATACCTCTCTATTATCTGGGTAATTAAAACAAAGGTAAAATTTGTCATGGTTAACTGCATAAATTATTTTAATACAGCCAGATGCAGGTAACAACATTAATGCAAAAAGTACAGAAGCATACAACACAAAAATACTATAAAGTTGAAGTATCAAACTTTGATATACATCAGAATTTCCTGGATACAAGCCAAGTCCATGAATTATCACCAGGGTAAGAATTAGGTAGCTGTATTTTTAACAAGCTCCTCATGTAAGCCTAATATACATCAGTTTTGGGAATTTATCATTAACAGTAACAGTCACAGAATCACACTGATAAAATTAACCATTACATTTTTAAGAAGGCACAGTAAAGATTAAAACTAAAAGACAACGTATTTTGTTATTTGCTTTTCAAAGACATAATAGTGTTTTCAAAATAAGAGAATGCTTACTTTTATGAGCTTCAGCATTTGCAACATAGATGAACCCATCTACAACTTCACACACCTTCTGAATCTGTGGAATCACACTGTATCGGCTTCCTTGTTGATCACTGCCTTCATTCTGTAGACTGAACATCTTGTTAACTGCACTTGTATGCTCTTCCCTTGCTCTATCTCTTTCCTTTCTATAAGAATGCAAATATAAAATATAAACGACACTAAACAGGTCCTATTCCCCTAAAATGTTCCATTCCTGGTGTCTCAGGTAGGCCACCAGGTAGGTAGCCTTACCTAGTAGTTGAATATAGTATTAGGATGTTGAATTTATGTTGGTTGCTCAGCTGAAAACTGACTCCTGATCCAATACCTAAAGGAGAAAATTACAATAAGAAAATAAGTCATTATTAAACCAAAAGATCAGACTGCAGAGACAAAATCCAGAGAAAGCAAAAAGAACCGCCCCCCCCAAAAAAAACCCTCTATGACAAATCATATATAGCTTTGGAATAGAATGCAATATTTGAAGAAAAGATGTTGTGTGCAATTGTCATTCACATGGCAATAAAAATATGAATGAATGGTTTTATCATCCAACATGAAACCCAAGCCAGAAACCTGAGCTGTCCTTATTACCAATACACTGCTAATACACATTCATTCTGTCAATTCTGTATCTTAATATTCATTCTATCCTCTCCATGTCACTAACACTTAGTTCAGATCCTCTTCATATTTTCATCACGACATTATAGTAGCTTCTTACTGGGTTTCCATGTCTCTAGCCCCTTCTAATCTATTCTTCACTTAGTAGCCAGAGTAATCTTTCTAAAATGCAATTCTGATCATCTCACTCCCCTGGTTTAAATCCTTAAATGGCTCCCAAATGCTTAAGCACAACATACCAGTGTCTTCTCATCTGTCCCCACTCTTTCTAGACACACAGAACTATCTCAAATGTATCATGCACACCCAGACCCCTGTCCTTTTTTGATAGCCTACTCCTACTCATTCTAATGACTCATGTCAGACATCATCTGCACTGTGAAGCCTTCTCTGACCCTCATCTTTCTACCCAGGAACTAATTCCATCATATTCTAATTACCTGCATACTTGTGTACCTCCTCACCAAGACCAAGCATCTTCAGGGAAGACAGAGATTTTTTTGTTGTTGCTATTTGAAATCTCTGCATCCCTAGCATCTAGTAGATGCTCTCCCTAAATGAATAAGTAAAATGTACGCTACATTATATTATTATTTATATTTTATTTGCTGCTTTGCCAACTAGCTGTACTTTATTTTTATAGAAATATGGGGAAGGTGATGATTTAGCTCCTTACTGAAATTCCAATATTTATCAAAGTTTTGCACACCGTAGATGCCGAATGATTTTTGCTTTCTTTTAAAAATATGGTAAATGTAATATCCACTGTACAGGTACACCCTAATAAAATGTAATTTACTTTCACATATTCTTAAATTCTGTATCAGAACTTGAGGAATAAGGAGGTCAAGCTTACCTCTTATAATAAGTAAACTCTTTGAGTCCAATGAGAAAGGGGGGGATCCCATTCACCAAATTATTATATTTTATTACATCAGAGTTAATTTAAAAATGAATGACTTCCCATTTAACATTAGTGTCAAGCTCAATTGTTTGAATTATTATGCACTGTAGATTAACATGAAAATTACCATCAATCTGCCTCTGAGGTAAACCAGCTGTTGGGCAAAGTTCCTCAGATGACATCAAACTCAACACCAAAGATGTATTCAATTCTTCCAAACCTGGTCCAAACATAGCAAATCGTGGTTCATTCTGAATGATCAGTGAGTGCAAAAAAGAGGTGACAGCTCCATACATAGGACGGCTGGATTTCAAGGATCTTCTTGTATGTGGACAACACATTTTATAGCTGTGTGAAATTGTCACAAATTAGAGAATTGACACACACAAAAATCAGATTTTTACTGCTATTCATTCAACTATATGTGTTGAGTACCTGCTATCTAAAGTAGATACAATGATTATATAGTCCCAATCCTCAAGGAAGGCAGTGGAGGATAGATTTTAATATGTATATTAAGGGCCATGACAGTGAAAAGCGCAGGGTGCTGTGGGAGTGGTTCAGAAGCTGAGGAAATCTCCACCATGTGGTTACTTACTTTCTAATCTTTCATTTAGACTCTCTTGGAACACTTGCTCTAACACTTGTTTCAATGATTACAATTCACTACATAGAGCAGTGGTTTTCAACCTGGGGAAATTCTGCTGCCCCAAGGAAATGTTTGACAGTATCTATTGGCTTTTTGATCATGATTGTTCCAAGGGAGGGGTAGGGAATACCACCAGCATCTAGTGGGTAGAGGCCAGGTATGCTGTTAAACATCCTACAATGTACAAGACAACTTCCTAAAACAAAGAATTTTCTGGTAGAGATTGAGAAACCCTGCACTAAATATACACAGCATAAATGTCCCTAGAGGGGGAAAAAAAAAAAACTGCCAAAGTCACCAATATAACCAAATTTCTTAGGTATACCTATTAATGGCCTTAAATTTAACAATTCACTGAGTGTTAAATATATAGGGAAGCTTAACTGTTCTTTAAAGATAGACTAATGAACTAAGAATCATGTAAAAGAAACAATGCAGTTTCTTTCAGTAGCTATAAATCTCTAAACTAGTAATGTCTATATTCTATCAAAAATTAAAACAAAGTTGCTCAAATCAAAATAAAACCTGAAGCCTTAAAGCCTTTGAACTAAATCCAAGCCAGTTAAGACAATGATTAACCCAACAAGAAAATCATCTCTATTTAGGAACCTTTCAAATTGGGAAGGAAAAAAGCTAGCTTTGGGGTTAGGAAGACCTGGCCAACATTCACCATTTTATTTAGTTATATAATCCATTCATATTCTGAACTTTAATTTCTTCATTTGCAATATTAGAGCAATAATAACCAACAAAACTTTGTAACGATTAGAAATAATTTATATGTTCATAATGGTAGTTATTACGATTATGACTACTGAGGGGGAGGGAAGTTCCCCAGCATCAGATTACTTGATGCTGTGGTTGGTTATAGAACATCACAGAGGTAATACCCAGTAAGTGAGGGTATGTTGACAATTGATAGTATATGCAATATCACATGCATTGTAATCAAGTAGTCTGACAAAGACTTGATGTAATAGTATCTGGATTGGAATTTAAAAATGCTTTGAATAACTTTTAAAATATAAAAAAAAAAAATTACTATATGTAGCTACCAAACCTAGCAGAGCAAAACAATTCTTACCTAAAACAAAAGTATTCTTTCAATTTTATTTGCAATGCCTTAGATTTGGAGCTCTCAATGAAGCAGGTTTATCCAGATCCAATGACATGATACATCTTTGAGGTAGCATGGTGAAAGTCCTTTACAAACTGTATGACCTGAAGCAAATTAAGTAATCTCTCTGAATCTCAACTCTACATTCATGAAACAAGGTTAGTATCTCCTTGTTGCATGAAAATTGAATAAACAACCCTAAGCTATCTTCATGGAACCTTATACACTGTGGGTGCTCAGTAACATTAATTCTCTCTCACCTCTATGAGATTTCAAAATATCAATGCTTGTAGGTGATAACAAAATTTTATTTCCCAGAGCCTTGAGAACATGTTTTCTTCCCTGCCAAAAACCTGCCCTCTGATCTCTGGCCAGTCTTCCTCTGGATACAGAAAAGTACTTGCTATTTATATTTAGCAAAATGAAAAATGTTCTAAAGATAAAAAAAAATTGTAACAAAAGTTTTACTTCTTTCCATCAGTGCTGTCTATAATTATTCAAATAACCTGGCTAGGAACCACAGGGAAAAAAACATGTCAAAGCTGAAAGGGTCCTATGAAGGAAGTCATTTAAATTAAACCCCAATTATTATAAGAGAACACTTAGACCCGGAATCCATGAAACAAATTAGTAGCAGTGCCAGGACTGACTTAAACTACTGACTTGTAAAGAGTAAAATTTACTTCCTTTTTTAATTCATAAAACTAGATACTTACACTGCCATATAGTCAAAAAATGCACCATCAGTGACTTCAGATACAGGCTTTTTTAAGATTTCTAGGTCCGGAAGAGACTTCCAGTCAACAGAAGACCAAGAAGGAAGATCCCGCAACAGAAAATATCTCCAAAGAATTGGATCTCGGACAGTGTCATTCCAATAATGATTTGTACTTCCCAACTGACACAGATCGTGGGGTGAAAGAAATGACAAAATATATAGCTGTACATCAATCTGAAACAGAAGGAGAAAACAGGTAGGAAAAAGGGATGAATAATTTACCCTGGAAAACTGTCTTTTGATGATAAATCACGAAATTAAGAAAAAATTATTATATTATACTAGATAAGGCTATGAGTCAGAATCAACTCGACGGCACTCGGTTTTTTTGTCTAGGTAGGTAACCAAGATCAACTAAACGGCCTGTCTTTTTAATAATTAAATCCATTATTCTGCAGTTATTTTTCGGCTATCAGGAGAGAATAACGGAACCCTTAATTTCTAACACGCTGAAACATTTCTGAAAAATCAACCACTGTCCTGTTATTTTTCAAGCCAAATAACCAGTTCCTTTAAATTCTCCCCAAAGGTATTTTTAAATGAATCACTTATTAATTTATTCTTCAAAATAAAACCTTCACCAACTGGGCAAACTTCTGATTTTATCACTAGATCAAATCAAAGAGTAGAAGTTTGTCATCTGAGTTCCTCTACATAATCCATTAAATTATTGCAAAGAACCTCTGCAAAGGGGAGGAGCTCGTAGGCACTCGAAGCCTGCAGTTTTCAACAATAGCAAGATGTCAGTAGTAAGGCGTCAACAGTCCAGATGAGTTACAAGATTTTAATAATTTCTAAGAATTTCTTCTCTCACCATCTTCCCATCTTCCTGAAAAGCCTAACAATAAATGATGTGTAAATTTGTGTCAAAACTTGAGGCACTTGTTAATTAACTTTCAATTAATGGCAATTTTGTTACTTCAAAAATGACAAGCCAAAAATCAAACTCATTGCCCTTGAATGGGTTCAGACTCATAGGGACCCTGTAGGCCAGAGTAGAACTGCCCCATAGGGCTTCCAATAACCCCTAACCCACTGACTTTCAGTCAATTCTGACTTACAGCCACCCTACAGGGCTTCCAAGGCTGTAATATTTACAGAAGCAGACTGCCACATCCTTCTCCCTCTGAGCGGCTGGTAGGTTTTAGGTTCCCAGCTGAGCGCTTAACCACTGCACCAGCAGAGTTATGTAATAGCCGAATGTCTGAAAACACAATGTTCTCAGAGAGTGCTTGTTTTTGGTGTTTTGATACTAAATAGTCTGGCATGAAAGATGCTGAGCACACAGAAAACCCATTGCCGTCTAGCTGATTCTGACACATAACGACCCATTAGGACAGAAAAGAACTGCCCCCTAGGTTTCCAGGGAGCACCTGGAGGATTTAAACTGCCGACCTTTTGGTTGTAGCTCTTAACCATTAGACCACCAGGGTTTCCGAGCACACAGAAGCTGGATACTTTTCCAAGCTAAGCAGAAAGCCTGGGTGGATTTCCTTAACCTGACGTTTAAGGTGTCTTAGTCCCAGGTGCTTGTTCTGGGAGGCTGAAACCTGACGGTGGCCTGGCTGGTCACGCTGGCGCCCCCCGAATTTCAGTTTCACTGAGACCGTAAGCCCTGGCTGCGGAGCACCAGGAGGTCAGCGCAAGGGGTCTGTGGTCAACTGTTGTTCCAGGTGACGACATTGCGCGTAATGGCTGCAGAGACAGGGCTAGCCACAGGCCTCCCGGGCGAAGACGCCCTCCCCGGCCAGAGGCCGACGCTCACCGGCAGCCGCGTCAGGGTACTAGCCTCCTCATCCGCCTCCTCCGAGGAGGCCACCGGCGCTGCCCTCTCCTTGCCCACCGACTGCCAGAAGGCTCTCCAGCCACTGAGGATGGCCGCCTCCAGGCGACTCCAGTCGCTGTGGGGCGTCGGCGGTGAGCTGCCTCCGCGGCGCGGCTCGCTTCCCGCCATGGCTGCCGGCGCAGCGCGTGACGCGCCTTGGGGCTGCGCTGGCGCGACCGCCTCCCGGGCTCCCCTCCCGTCGCCGCCGCCGCCGCCGCCGCCGCCACCGCCCCTGCCTCCGGCCTCCGGCCTCCCGCGCGGGGTCACCTCCGGCGGATGCCCAGCCTGGAAGTGGGCCGACGTGGCCCAACTGCATGTGGATCGGAGCCACGCTAGAAGCTCCGGCCAATAGTCACTCCTCATTCGCTTCTGGCCGCAATCTCAGCCACACTAACTTCACCCATTGCCATAAAATTTCCTTTTCTATAAAACCTGACTTCACTAAAGCTGTCCCCTCTGTCTGGGGCCCTTTTCCACTTCGCCTACTCATTCAGTTATGGCCCTCTTCCACTGTCTTGGACTTAATTACCAGTTGCTTTTTTCCTTCTACCATACTGTTTTAGTTCTTTCAAAAAAAAAACACTTTTTTTTCAATGTCTCATTTACCATTTTTTTTCTAGAGGATTAGTAAAAATTGAGACTAGAGAGACTGTCAGGAGCCCAATCATAAACAACCTTATGCCTTAATGCGGAGTCTGGGTCCACCATATAAAAACATAAGCACATTAAAAAATTGCTGAACAAATGGATTGGATGCCATAAAAGGACAGCAAAACATGATTAGAATAAGAAGAAAACCCAGATGTGGTGTTGAAATCAAACTAATGGGTTCTTATCTCTTAAAACAAAAGTCCATCCTACTCACTTTGTCCTGCAATCAGGATGCACTGATAATTACCTGTGACTGGAATGTGAAAGTTGGAAACAAAGAAGGATTAGTAGTTGGAAAATATGGCCTTGGTGATAGAAACAATGCTGGAGATCACATAACAGAATTTTGCAAGACCAACGACTTCTTCATTGCAAATGACTTTTTCCACCAACATAAATGGCAACTATACACCTGGACCTTGCCAGATGGAATACACAGGGATCAAATCGGCTACAACTGTGGAAAGAAATGATGGAAAAGCTCAATATCTTCAGTCGGAACAAGGCTAGGGGCTGAATGGAACAGACCATGAATTGCTCAGATGAAGGTTCAAGCTGCAACTATAGAAAATTAGAACATACCACAACAGCCAAAGTATGACCCTGAGTATATCTCACCTGAGTTTAGAGACCATATCAAGAATAGATTTGACACATATAACACTAATGACTGAGGAACAGATCACTTGTGGGATGACATCAAGGACATCATACATGAAGAAAGCAAAAGGTCATTAAAAAACAGGAAAGAAAGAAAATAAAAAGGATCTCAGAAGAGCCTCTGAAACTTGCTCTTGAACATACAGAAGCTAAAGCAAAAGGAAGAAATGATGAGGTAAAAGAGCTGAACAGTAGATTTCAAAGGGTAGCTCAAGAAGACAAAGTATTATACTGACATGTGCAAAGACCTGGAGATAGAAAGCCAAAAGGAGAGACCATGCTGGGCATTTCTCAAGCTGAAACACTGAAAAAAAAATTTAAGCCTTGACTTGCAATATTGAAGGATTCTGCGGGGAAAATATTAAATGACCCAGGAACCATCAAAAGCAGATGAAAGGAATATACAAAGTCATACCAAAAAGGACCGGTGGACATTCCAACCATTTCAGGAGGTAGCATATGTTCAGCAACCAATGGTACTGAAGGAAGAAGTTGAAGCTGCACTGAAGGCACCAGCAAAAAACAAGGCTCCAGGAAATGACAATACCAACTGAGATGTTCAACAAACAGATGCAGTGCTGGAAGTGCTCACACGTTTATGTGAAGAAATTTGGAAGACAGCTACCTGGCCAACCAACTGGAAGAGATCCATATTTATGCCTGTTCCCAAGAAAGGTGATCCAATGGAATGTGGAAATTATCAAACAACATCATTATATCACACACAAGTAAAATTTTGCTGAAGATCATTCAAAAGTGGCTGCAGCAATATAGCAACAGGGAACTGGCAGAAGTTAGAGCCAGATTCAGAAGAGGATGTGGAACCAGGGATATCATTGTTGATGACAGACGGATCCTGGCTGAAAGCAGAGAATACCAGAAAGACATTTATCTGTGTTTTGTTGACTATGCCAAGGCATTTGACTGTGTGGTTCATAACAAATTATGGGTAACACTGCAAAGAATGGGAATTTCAGAACATTCAATTGTGCTCATAAGGACTGTCTACATAGATCAAGAGGCAGTCGTTCAAACAGAACAATGGAAATACTGCTTGGTTATAATCAGAAAAGGTATGCGTCAGGGCTGTATCCTTTTACCATACTTATTCAATCTGTATACTGAGCAAATAATTCAGGAAGCTGAACCATATGAAGAAGACTGGGGCATCAGCATTGGAGGAAGACTGCGTTACGTGGATGACACAACCTTGCTTGATGAAAGTGAAGAGGGCTCAAAGCACTGACTGCTGAAGATTAAAGACCACAGCCTTCAGTATGAATTAACCTCAACATAAAGAAAACAAAAATCCTCACAACTGGATAAGCAACATCCTGATAAATGAAGAAAAGATTAAAGTTGTCAAGGATTTCATTTTACTTGGATCCACAATCAGCACCCATGGAAGCAGCAGTTGAGAAATCAAAAGATGCATTGCATTAGGCAAATCTGCTGCAAAAGACCTCTTTGAAGTGTTGAAAAGCAAAGATGTCACCTTGAAGATAGGGTGTGCTTGACCCAAGCTATGGTGTTTTCAATCGCCTCACATGATGCAAAAGTTGGACAATGAATAAGGAAGACTGAAGAATAGATGCCTTTGAATTATGGTGTTGGCAAAGAATATTGAATATACCATGGACTGCCAAAAGAACGAACAAACCTGTCTTGGAAGAAGTACAACCAGAATGCTCCTTAGAAGCAAGGATGGGGAGACTACATCTCACATTCTTTGGACATGTCAGAATGATCAGTCCCTGGAGAAGGACATCATGGGTGGTAAAGTAGAGGGTTACCTAAGAAGAGGGAGACCCTCAATGAGATGGATTGACACAGTGGCTGCAACAATGGGCTCAAGCATAACAAGGATTTTAAGGATGGTGGAGGACCAGGCAGTGTTTTGTTCCATTGTACATGGGGTCGCTATGAGTCAGAACCAACTGGATGGCACCTAACAAGTTTTCAGACATAGATCGCCATCCTGTCTCCCTAGTCTGTCTTAACTCAGAGGCTTCACTGAAACCTGTCCACTGTGGGTGACCCCTGCTGGTATCTGAAATATTGGTGGCATAATTTCCAGCCTCACAGCAACACACAAACCACCACAGTATGACAAACTGAGAACAACTTTTCTTCATGGGTCATTTGACTGCCCTGCCCAGATCTTAAATCTGCCATATCTCCAGGGAGGCCTCGTTTATTTTAAGCAGAAATGGTATTTGGTCATTATTTCTAGGCCTCTTTTGTGGCCTTTATATAAGAAGAAAATATGAGTTCATAGTGATATATCCCATTGAAATTTAGGATAACAGATTTCTACTTCTGATTTCTTATTTGTTTCTCTTACACTCCAAGTCCTTGTTCCTAATCATATTAATGTAGTTATTAACAATGTAACTACTGAGGAGTTTAAGATTTCTCTATCACTCTTATTGTCCTTGGGAACATCCCACTAGAGATGTAAAAATCACTCTGCTTTAGAGATACTTGAAACATTCCTGTGTATTTAAGCCACCAGCTTGATACACAATACTGCTATATTTGTTTCGCTTTGCTTTTGATTTTTAGGGGCTGCTTTTCATTTTAAATTTTGATTTAATCTCGTTTTATATGTACGCAGTTCCAAAGTCAAAATTCATGGAACATTCAGATAAGTCTAGCTTCCCTCCTGGCCCCTCCCTCCCTTTCTCTCTTATAGTAACCATTTTTAAGTTTTCGGTTGTTCTTAGTTTTAAGAAAAAAAATTTTTTAATATAAACAAATAAGGTTATACACATACACACATTTATAGCCTCTTTTTTTAAAAATAAATATTATACATAAGGAGTCCTGGTAGTGCATAGTTAAGCGCTCAGCTGCTGAAAGGTTGGCAGTTCAACCCCACCACCCGCTTAGTGGAAGAAAAGACCTGGCGATCTGTTCCTGTAAAGATTAAGGCCTAGGAAACCCTATGGGGCAGTTCTACTGTGCCCCCTATAGTGTCACTATGAGTTCGAATCAACTGGACAGCACACAACAACATACTATATAAGGGACATTGGTGTTTTTCAGTGGTAAAATTCTCACCTTCCACCCAGGAGACCCAGGTTCGATTTCCGGCCGATACACCTCAAGCACAAGCCACCATTCCTGTCAGTGGAAGCTTGCATGTTGGTATGATGCTGAACAGGTTTCAGGGGAGCTTCCAGACTAAGATGGGTTAGGAAGGAAGCTCTGGCAATCTACTTCCAAAAACTGGCCAAAGAAAACCCTGTGTATGGATTACAAGGGTCTGATCCACAGCTGATCGTGGGGATGGTGCAGGACTCGGCAGCGTTCCATTTTGTTGTACATGGAGTCAGGGGCCAACTCCATGGCAGCTAACATACTATACACATTTTCCACGTTGTTTTTCACTTAATGATATGATCATTCCATATATATATATATACATATATATATATATACTCATTGATTTTTATAGCTACATACTTAGTTATATGGATATACTATGGTTTAGAGTAACCAATTTTTAAATAGGGTTATGTATAGTATTTAGATGACTAATCGATCCTTAAATGCCTCTGACTTGTGAGTTAAAACATGAGACCAAAAGGTCCTAGAAGCCAAGTCAGTCAAGCCAACTGAAAAATGGAGAAATTTGTATACAGTGGATACAAATATATATGTGTGTGTGTATATATATATGTATATATAGCTAAACAATTTTTATAGGCTTTCTTCTGGTCACACCCATAAAAAACATCTGAGGTGCCTAGCTAGGCCATGATTTCTTCTTCGAAATCTGCTTCCCATATAGAATGGCAAGCACCACTTCAACTGAGGAAAGAGCAGTGAGTGCTTACTGGCCAGAACAAGAGTTTGTCATACAACTCTACTAGCTGATAAGTGAAATGCAGAAGCAGAAATTAAAGAACACAGTAATTGTAATAGCTAACTCTCTTGAGCTCTTACCATGTGCTAGGTACTGAACGATAAGCACTCTGAACATTAGCTCATTTAATCTTCAATAATCTGTGAGGTAGGTACTCTCACTGTTCCCATGTTAAATAACAGAATATTAAATTGCACAGCTGGGGTTTGAACTCAGGTCTTCTGGCTCTAAAGCCTACCCTGTCTGAAAGTTTTTAGGACCAGAGGAAATAATATCCAGAAGTTAGAACAGTAAACTGAGATGATAAAAGCTTTCACTCTGACACAACACCCAAATATAAAAGAAAGCAAAAAACTACAAACAAATATGGGAGTGTGGTTTTATTTAAAAAAAAAAAAAAAGTATGCTTCAAAACATTTTACTTGGATAATTTAATAAGCAGAAATATCAGTACCAGTGTGAATACATAGTGTATACTTTAAGTGTGGATACATTAAATGTATTTTAATGCAATACTTTCATAACATATCATCTCAACCTGTGTTAATAATACAAGGAAGTGATACCGGAGAACTACAGAATCCTGGCATCTATGGCAGATGGGGTAGCCTTATGGGAGTCAGGAAAGGAACATGAGAAGGTAGAGAGAAGTGACAAGCAATCTAAAACTGCTGTGTCAAGCTGCAGGTTTTTTCATGCCATTAAAATGAATCTGGGAATACCTTTAGACACAGTTTACACCTTAATGAACATCAGAGAATTTACAGTAAGCCTGCAAAGCTAGGAATGTAATTTTATTGTGGGTGTATAGGTATGATTCTCACCTCACTCTACTGTATGCAAAGGAGTAAGGACAAGCTTTTAGTCACGGTTTTTAGGTTTTTATCTTAATAAGCATCAAACAATTCACAGTAGCCAGAAACCCTATAAATGGAGTAAAGCAGACAGGCCTTTAATTGAGTCTTAAAGCCTATTCAACCATCAGAAAATTCACACTGGGAAAGAACGATACAGATTTAAGGACTACGAAAAGTCCTTTACCAGAGTTTCTAATTTTGGTAACCATCAGAGAATTCAAACCAAAGAAAAACCCCAACTGTAATAAATGTGACAAGGTCTTTAGGTATCACTCACCCCTCTGTAAAGCCCACACTAGAGAGAACCCCTTTAAATGTAATCAAAGTAAGGTCTTAAGCAGTGAGTCATTCCTTAATTCAGTATCAGAAATTCCTTAAGAAAGAGAAAATTTATGAATGCACTGAATATGCAAGGCGTTTAACCAAGGGGATGGAATTTGAGGACACAAATGGTAAAGCAGCGGAAAGGTACTTAGAGGTGCCTTCCCAACCTCCCTAAATAAAACCACCCCTCTCCCCAGCATCACACCAGCCCCTTCATAGTGCGAAGGCTTTCATTTTCTTCATGGCACTCACGACTTGATACACTATACGTTCATTCCTTAAAATGCTTATTGTCTAAATTCCTGCCCTAGGATACAAGCTCCAAAAGAGGAGGGTGTTTTACCAGACTACATCCTCAGTGCCTCGGAAAGAATGTGACACGTAGTAGGCACAAAACAGAAAGTTGTTGTAAAAATGAATTGTAGTTTCCTTATGTGGAATATTTGGTATCTTGAAGTTGTATCATTTTAAATGAAACAAAATCCACTTAGGAGGCTGTAACACATACAAAAATGTGTTGTTAGTTCACTGTTTCATAATACACCAGAGTAAAAAGCATTGTATGTGTAATGGTCTACAAACTACTCTCCAATTCTGTATGGGATGGAAAAGTTGTATAAAAAGCACCCAGTGATACCCTCATAATTGTACCAACCAACCCAAATGGTTCACAAGGGTCATGAAGGCAAAATCAAAGTTCCCAGCTTTTAAAGAGAAAGTTCTACTGTTTTCTCAGGCTGGGAATCTACGTAACACTTTACATCTCTGAGGGCTGCTTATATTCCCTATTTGTCTTCTCAACCATGGCGGTTTGGAATCCAATGGCAATCCTTTTGTACAGAATTCGGCACTTAGAATCACGCATCTTCTTAATTAAAAAAAATATGAAATGCCTATCATACATTAAGCCCTATGTTAAGCTCTGTGGTTATAATAAAGATGAGCTTTAAGAATATGGAGTTCACAAACTAGCACAGAAAATAATGACAAGGCAATGTGATCAGTGGGATAATATGGGAGAGGAGGATTACGGGAGCAAAAGCTAAGAGCATCTAATTTTGACTGGAAGGTACTGGAAAATGCCTTATTGACACAGTATCACTGGAGCTGGGGCCTAAAGGACAAGTAGGTATGAACTTGGCCACAGGAAGGGAAAAGTATTCCAAGCCGAAATACAGTAGTAATGAAGTCTGCAAGGGCACTGAGGGAAGAGAACAGGACGTACATTTGGGGAAGGAACTGAAAGTACTTGAGATTAATTGTGATGCTCCAGAAGGTATTGGGAGGAAAGGTGATGCATGCCTGTGGGCTTTTTTTTTTTTAATTCTTATTGTGCTTTTAAGTGAAAGTTTACAAATCAAGTCAGTCTCTCATACAAAAATTTATATATGCCTTGCTATATACTCCTAATTGCTCTCCCCCTCATGAGACAGCACACTCCTTCCCTCCACTGTCTCTTTTCATGTCCATTCTGTCAGCTTCTAACCCCCTCTGCCCTCTCATCTCCCCATCCAGATAGAAAAACGTCTGTGGTTTTAAAATCATATTAAAAACGATTTAAGTCTTTATATTTAGAAAGCACAAAGCTATTTTCACAGTTGTTGTTAGGTGCCATCAAGTCCATTCTGACTCAAGGCAACCCGACAGGACAGAGTAGAACTGCCCCATAGTGTGTTCTTGGTTGAAAAATTTATAGCAGTATATCACCAGGTCTTTCTCCCTTGAAGCTGCTGGGTGGGACTGAACCGCCGACCTTTCAGTTAGCAGTTAAGCACTTAACTGTTTGTGCCACCAGGGCCCCTAAATCTGCTAAAAGCTAAGTTAAATAAAAATCTTAGCTGTGTAACGATAAGCAAGTGAGGCAGAGACAGGGATGGGGAGAGATCCCCCTTGTTCCAAAAAGCTCTATCAGGATTTTTATGTTTATCAAAAAGGAATACGAGGTATAGAAGCAAGATGGCAGCATAACCAGTCGCACCCTCACATCCTCTACAATAAAACCAGGAGAAAACAAGTAAAAATCAATGGAACTGATAATCTTGGAACTCTAGACAACAGCTGAAGAGTTGGAGAGCCAAAGTGAACACTGAATCAAGAAAAAGAAAGAACACCAACAATAGGGAAGCAGTAATTCGTGGACCGTCCTCATCCTACTCACCAGCCCAGCTCAGAGTGGCCACCTTGGGCAGCTGCAGAAGGCACCATCGAACAAAGAACCAGCACAGGGACAGCACAGAAGACACAGGCTGGGACAGAGATACTGAGTAAATGGCCCTGGGATGAAGCGGCACAGTGGTCATGGCTCGTACTGGGACGGTGCACACAGGCACACCATGGGTTTAAATCCTGGGAACTCCAGGAAAGTGCTACTGGGTCAAACAGTGCAGACTGGACTGTATGAGTACCCAGGCTGGAGGCAGGAAAGCTGAAGCAAGTAGCCCTAGGAAAGGACAAAGGGAAGGTACAGCAGTGTAGACTTGAGCCCCTGTGTCCTGGGAAAGTGCACCACCAGGAGAAGAAAATGAATCAGAATTTATGAACGCTCACACTAAGGGCCAGAAAAACTGAGTGGGCATCCTTAGGAAATGTACAGATAGACACGCTGAATACAGAGTGGGCTGAAAGTACAAACCCAGCTGTCCTAAGAAAGGGGCACAGAGAAACAGCAGGCTGTCAATGACAGCACATTTCTTAGGTGTACGAGAAGGGTCCTCTTAACTTCAGACTCTGAAGCCAGAACAGGTCTCTGGGGTGAACAGTGTGGGAAGCTCACGCCCCTTTACTATCCAGACAACCCATGCTGTCAACAAGTACACTCAGCCCCTCTGCTTTTGGATCCGAGGCCATAGGAACCAAACATCCGTTGTGGGACCCACTCATCAGCTACAGGACCTGACCATAAGCTAAACCACCCATCAGCAGCAGCATTGGAACTACTTAGCTGCCAGTGGCTCCAAAGCCAGAAACAGATCTCCTGAGCATAACGTGTGGAGAGCCTCCACCCTTACTCTTTCCAGAGCAGCAAAGTCTGGGAAACACCCAGCAGCCACCTGATGGCTGACCCAGGGTGCCATGCAGGCCACAGTACATGAATCATCAGCCCTGACACAGAGAGGAAACGCTGACGCAGTGCAGACCAAGTCACCTGTATAATCAGACTTGAGACAGTGCAGCTAGGTGAATACTGCTCAGGCAGGAGTTCCTGTGAGTCCAGGGAAGAAGCAACAAAATGAGCACAGCATGGACTGGTAATCATGAACAGTGAGAACACATGGTGAATCAGCAAAAAGTTGCTGTTTCCAAGGTAAGACTCTGAGGGTGGTGTAGTATAGTAAACAGTCCAGGGAGAGGAGTCTAAGGGCATGTCTGTGTCAGCTACAGCTCTGGGGTAAGTGAGCTAGTATCAGAGTTGTACGGTTGGTGCACACAGGGAGCGAGGTCTGTACTAAACAATCAGAGACAGCCAGTATATCCAACAAGTGGCAGGTACTAAAGGGGCACAGCTGGTATCCCTCAAGGGAGAGGAGTCTGATACCAGAGAGATACAGTTAACATCTCCAATATTTGGAGGGAAGGTGACCATAACCAGTACTACAAGAGACAGAGTTCACTGCTGTAACAACTAGGCCAGCACATCCACTTAGGGAAACAGGAGGTGAAACAGTGACAGAAGCGCTCAGAGGGAAACTGATAACAATAAATAACTGCATTAAAAAAAGAGCTTCCAGTTAAGGTGGCAGCTTAGACAGACACACCATAACGTCCCCGTACAACGATGACTCAAGAAACTAACACAGACACGAAGAACAACCTCAGATTCCAGAATATCAAACAGAAGGCTGAAGAAATAGACTGAGCACTGGTGGGAAGGAGACATAGAACTAGACCAGCGGGAACGCTGAGATTTGAGGATTGTTTGCACCCTGCCTGCTGATCTGGGACAGCATGGACATTTTGGGGCAACAGAAAGCAGCATCCTCAGTTGCGGAGTCCACAAAGGCAACTTCACAGAAAACAGAGACAGAGATACTATGTAAACAAACCTGGAAAGAAACAACAAGGTGAGCAGGACACATGACAGGACTGGGTACTTCCAAGAGGGTGACAAACAAGCTAAAGATCTGTAGCTTTGAACCTAGGAAACCACAGGGAAATGTTACTGGAACAAAGTGAGGTTGACTGAATCGTTGGAGCCTCAGGACAAGGGACAGAAAAGACAGAGTGCACATTCAAGGAGGGGCAAATGGAAATTACAGGAGAATGGGCATGAGCTCCAGAGTCCTTGTGAGTGTAGAGAAGGAAGGGAACTAGGAATTGGTACCCGGACTGGTTGTCAGAGGTGCCTGTCCATTTGAACAGGAACTCTCATTGAATAGTCAATCTGCAAAGTAATAGTCAGGATACCCTCCCCCAAGAACCCACCCTGTGCTACCCCCACCTCCCATATGCACACGCACAGGCCCAGGGCCACCCCCCACCCATTTGCACATGCAGTCCATATCCATGTGCAGGCCCGGGTTCCCCCAACATCCGTGGGTGCCTGGAAGAGCAGAGGCCCTGCTCCACCCCACCCCCTTCCTGGCTGCAGGCCATGTGCACATGTACGCAGGTCTCATGACAACCCTCTCTCATCCTACCCGTTCATGCCCACACAGGTACCAGATGCTGGTCCATGCCTGCTTGGAGAACCTGCCTCACCTACTTGGGAAGTGCTGCTTCCCTGTGACTTGGCAGATGACCCATCCCTCTCTCCAGGGGCCACACTACCTGTTCATGCCAACGTGGAGGGATTGCAATGCTCCTTAAGTACTGCAAAGGGATGCTGACCACCCAACACCTTGCACCTCATGACGCGGGAAGGGCCCTGCTCTCTCATGTCCATGTAATCCTCCATGCCTAATTGCACAGGACCCCATGTGTGACCCACCATACCCAACAATGGGAGGAAACCTCACACAGCCAACTGCAGCACCAAAGCTATACATAGTCCAGTAACACAAAACAACAATAACTAAAATAATACATAGAAAGGAAAGTAATCTAAAGAGAAAGGTAAGAAGCTAAACTCCCAAAATATTAAAACAAATGAAAAAATGCAATAAAAAAACATATAAATAAAACCTTAATGTCTTGAAGACAGCAATAAATTACAAATCATATGAAGAGACAGAAAAAGATGGCTCAATGAACATCTTATGTAAACAACCAAGAACAGACACAATTAGAGACCTCAGCCTTCTGATCATCAAATAAAGGGTTGAAGAAACAGACTAAACACTAACTAGAAAGAGAGACAGAGCAAGGACAGCAGGAAAGCAGAGATTTGCAGACTGTCCATACCCTAGCTGCTGGCTCCATGCAACACAGCCATTTGGGGGCAGCTACAAACAACACCTGAGTGAGGAGCCTAGGAAAAGATCATCATGGAAAACAGAGCCTGAGACAGAGATACTGTGTACACAGCCCCAATGAGGCAAGCAAGTGACACACCAGGTCTGGGCATGCCTGACAGCGAAACATGGATGCAACATAGCTTTGAAATCAGTGAACCACAGGGAAGTGCTGGTGGAACAGAGTTATGTGGGCTAGATTGTAAGAACCTCGGTACAAGACACAGACGAAACACGGAGTGCACATTTGTGCAGGGGCAAAGGAAATAACAGGAGGGTGGATATGATCTCCAGCGTCCCTGGTGAGTACAGAGAAGGGAGGGAGCTAGGCTGCTTACACGAATTCACGCAGAGGGCTCCCTCCACCAATGAGACCGGGCTGTTAGCATATGTGTACTATTGTTTTGTGTTAATAATTCATACAAAGGAAGGGAAGGAACCTGAAGAAAAAAAGAAGCTAAGCTCCTGACATAGCAAAATAAACAAAAAAACCTTAATGTCTCAAAGACAGCAGACAATTACAAAGCATATGGAGAGACAGAACAATATGGTTCAAAGGTCTCAGAGGAAAGACAGATAATGGAACTATCCAATAAAGGCTTCAAAAAACTATTATTAAGTCTCCTCAAAGAGATTAAGAAAAACATGGAAAAAAATCTACAAGAATTCAGGAAACAATACAAAAACAAAATGAGACATTCCACTGAGAATTGTTTAAAAAAAAAAACCTAGAAAATTCCAAAGCTTAATAATAAAGCAGCAGAAATAAACAATTCCATAGACAGAGAAGTAGAACTGAAACAATGGAAAAAAGAATCAGTGAAATAGACAAATCCTTGGAGATTACTCAGTTTGAGGAACAAAGAAAAGAGAATGAAGAAAAACACATCAGCAAGTGGAAATGATATAATGGAAATTCCAGAAGGAGAAAAAAAAAAAAAAAAAGAGTTCAGAAAGAATCTTTGTAGAAATAATGGTAGAAAACTTCCCAAACATCATGAAAGAGGTGAAGATTTTCACCCAAGAATCTCAATGAACTCCATATAGGACAGATCCCAAGAGAAACACACTATGACATATCATAATCAAACTTTCCAGAAGCAAAATCAAAGAAAAAGAATTTTGAGAGAAGCACGAGAAAAGCAAAATATCACCTACGAAGTGGCCTCAATAAGAATTTACACTGATCCCTCATCAGAAACTATGCCCGCAAGAAGGCAATGGGATGATATATACAAAGTCCTGAAAGAAAAGAACTGTCAACCAAGAATAATACAGGCATGCATCACTTAACATCCACGATACATTCTGATTTGGACAATATGTGAACACCATATTACATATAGGAGTCCCAAGGTTACAAGCACCCACCCCCACCTGCTGTTCTGCCCACCTAAAGAGCAGGAGCAGTCTGAGCCCCATGGACCCCCTACTGCCACCTGCCCACCGGACGAAGTCCCAGAGCTGTATCCACCAGATACAGGCGGCCAGGCTTGCTGGGTGTGCAGGCTGGGCAGGGGCTACACCAGCAGCCACAACAGGACATTGAGCACATCCAGGCACACAGCAGAGAGTGCACCAGGGGCACAGAGAGGTATCCGTGCGGACTGGGCAGCGAGCAGGTGTATGGGTACAAGGAACATGGCTGGCAGTACATGTAATGTCCAAATCACCACTCTGTGGGTATGACTGCTTCCTGATCATGTACAGCTGACACTACGACCAGAAGCTAGGAGCCTGCAAGTCCCCAAGCCCTGATGGTGCCTTTGCCAGTGCTCATGGCAGGAGCAAAGAAGCCGCAGCAGGCACTGCCGTGTGCCTGGAGTGAATGGGTGCATGGCTGCTGGCCGGGTGAATGAAGCCAGGAGGAGGGAAAGGAAGAGAAGGAGGTGCTGCAGGGACTGGGATGCACCCTGAAGCCACACTGCTTTCACTCTAGAGAAGTGGGGTCTCTGGAGTTAAAACAAAACAAAACCTATTGTTGTTAAGTCAGACTCCAACTTACAGTGACCCTGTATTGGACAAAGTACAACTGCCCCCAGGTGGTTTCCAAGGCTGTAGTATTTACAGAAGTAGACTGCCACATCTTTCTCCCGTGGAGTGGCTGATGGGTTCAAACCACCAACCTTTCGATTAGCAGCTGAGTGCTTAGCC
This sequence comes from Elephas maximus indicus, assembly GCF_024166365.1. Classification (NCBI taxonomy): domain Eukaryota; kingdom Metazoa; phylum Chordata; class Mammalia; order Proboscidea; family Elephantidae; genus Elephas; species Elephas maximus. The sequence continues at coordinate 48,174,134 of NC_064820.1, read as the reverse complement.
ACTGTGCCACAAAACACTTTTGTGACCCATGGAACACATGGTATACCAACCACTTTTCATGCCTCTGGAGTTCTTTAGGAAGGAGGCAGTCCAATTTTAATGCATTTACCTCAAGGTAAAATGTGTGAAACTCAAGAATCCTGAGTTGGAGCCTCATTTTTTTAATAAATTGAGCATTATATTAGGTGATGTCTCCTAGATGTGTGAGATTTTCTAAACTTTTGACAGATTTGCCTTTACTTCTATGAGATAAGCCTCCTCACTGTGTTTCCCAGTTATATTGTTCTCCTCAGAATATACTTATCATAAGAATAAGCTATCCTTAGCCTTCATTCAGTCATAGTGAACATTTTCTCCCTGACACCATTCATTGTTTCCAGGTGTTACTGGCTCCCTGTTCTGCTTTGAGTCTTTGTTTTACATTCTTTCAGGATGGCTTTTCTAGCTTCTGCATTCTATCTTAGGACTCAATCACTGCATCCATGTATAGCAGTTGGAATGCACAGCTGTGCACAGTCCTGCAATATTCCAGGGCAGCTGTTTCTGCTTCTTAGCTGTTAGTACTGTTTTTGTTATAAAGAAGAATACACAGTAGTGGTAATTTTCCTGACATTCAAATTTTTTAGTTTTATTTATTTGGTGTGTTAAGTATGGCTTTTGCAGTAAGGAAGAATGCGTTGTACCATGTTTTAAAAAGTTACATGAAAAATAATAAAAAGGCTAAGAAGGAGGGGACTGAAATAAAATACATGTGCAATCATTGCCAAGTGCCTTCATGTTTTACCTAATGTTTTGCAAATTATCAGGAAATAAAATAAAACAGAACAATTTTAATAGCGCCATTATTTACTACCTCCAGAGTCTACTGGGGCAGCTGCGTTCCCACATAATGGGTATCAAAATCCGTAACAAAAATCCTGAATTGGTCCTTTAATTAGCATTCCTTCCATTAGTAAAAACACACAGTATCAACAAAAAATTTTAAATGAGAAAATAATAGGGTCTTGAAACCATTAGGGGAAAATAATAAGCAAAAGGAGAGCTGCGTTTCCTTAAAAAAATTTAAAAAACTTTATGGGATTACAGGCATATGTGCAATCAGATGTTGCCCAAAAGGATGCTATGTGGTGAAAAAGAAAAAAAAAAATTTTTTTTTGACTATATATCCAAAAAACTGTCATTCAAAAATGAGGGCAAAATTAGGATATTCCCAGATCAACAGAAATTTAAGGGAATCCTTAACTACCAGACAAGCCCTACAAGAAATGTTAAAGGGAGTCCTATAGAATGAAAAGCCACCACACCAGACAACAACTTGGAGTAATACATACAGCAAGGGACAGCTGGTAAATACAACAAGCAAGTCCTTCACTCTCTATAATGACAAACTTATAGGGAGATGATTAAAAAAAGCAAGAGAGAATAACTACTATTTACGTATAACAATAAAACAAATTTAAACTAGGAATACAGGGATGCCACAATACAAAGAAACAATTGATGGTAACATCCAAATAAAACAATGAGGGCCTGGGGTAGACAGAGACTTTTATATGTATTAAAACACCCACTGCCACTGAGTCAATTCCAACTCATAACGACCCTACAGGACAGAACAGAACTGCCCTATAGGGTGTCCAAGGAGCACCTGGTGGATTCTAACTTCCAAGCTTTTTGTTAGCAGCTGAACTCTTAACCACTATGCCACCAGGGTTTCCATTATATATATTAGAGAAGTCAAATTGTGGCTTTAATTGTAAGATATTAAACATAATCCTCATGGTAACCTCAGAGAAAAGTAAATAACAAAATTATACACCAAAATAAAGAAAAACAAAATAGTTCAACACCTACTAAAAAAAAGAATAACAAAAGGGAGACAAAAGCTATAGATAAAAAGGACTCCGTGTTGGAAGAAAAGAGAAAAAAACTCATAAAATAATGTACAATAAAATGGCAAAAATAAATCCTCCCCTATCAATATTTACCCTGAACGTCAGTGGATTAAGTGCTCCCATCAAAAGGCAGGAAGCCCTGGTGGCGTAGCGGTTAAGAGCTACGTCTGCTAACCAAAAGGTTGCCAGTTCAAATTCACCAGGCACTCCTTGGAAACTCTATAGGGCAGTTCCACTCCATCCTACACGGTCGCTATGAGTTGGAATTGACTCGATGGCAATGGGTTTTTTTAATCAAAAGGCAGAGTGTGGCAGATTAGATAAGAAAACATGATTCATCTATACACTGTCTACAAGATATACATCTTAGATCCAAAGACACAAACAGATTAAAGTGAGGGGATGGAAAAGCGTGTCCCTTGCAAATACAGATATGCGTTCCTTAATGTTCTGTGAAATACAATGTGTGATTTGGATGTTGTGTGAACCAGGGCTTTGAACCAATTTGGAATAGTTCATTACATGCCAATGTAAATGAAGGGAGTATACCTGTTGCACAGCAACCAAATCTTTTGCCCACTGGATTTTGACCTGAGTAGGAAAAAAAACAGCAGTGTCCTGCTCAAAAATGGCGGCAAAGAGCACCACTTTTGATGTGTGTTATTTTCCACAGTCCTGCCAATAATCTAGTCTCCTGCATGGATCCTGAAAGTTTCGGGAGCCTGATGTGTGAGACTGGATTATTGGCAGGACTGTGGAGAGCCACACACATTTAAAGCAGCACTGTCAGCCACCATCTCTGAGCAGGGCACCACTGTTTGTTTCCTACTCAGGTCAAAATCCGATGGGCAATTTGGTTTGCTATTCAGTGTGTACACTGCCCTCATTTACATCTGCAATTATTGAACCATCAGGAACAGATTTGAAGCCCTGGTGCAAAACACCAAATTATATACAGGAGAGAAATGTGCAGGATGGTCACCAGTCGAGCCTGGGACCTGCACCACCACCACTTGACCAAGGGACTACGAAAAATCTTTGGCTCCACTGCGGGCTCCCTTCCCTTTCTTTCTCCCTGCCTTCCTTCACCCAGTCCCCTAACGGGCTTTAAACTCTTCTAGCCTTGTTCTCCCCTCCTCTGCCTCCACCTCCTCTCCAGGACATCTTTCCCGCTCCTCCTCCCACCACTGCCACAGCCTGGGCTGCTCAGTGGCCACCACCAAGGGAGAAACCACAATCTTGGGTCCAGGAATGATGCACAGAGTGCCCTGGCCAAGTGAGGTGGTGGCTTTGAGGGGCATCGCCCTCGGTGGCTCCGGTGGCATCTGTGTGGTCCCTGCCTGAGGTGAGTGTGGTGGAACAGGTAGCCAAGGATAGGCACAATGACACCCTTCACCTGCTATCCCAGGGCTGGGGCTGACAAGGGACCCTGAGTGCTAGTGAGAGACAGACAGGATCTGTAGTACTTAGCAAAGTACATCTGCTATGTCCCATTTTCCAATTGGGATTTCTGAACTTTATTATAATGTCATGAAATCACGGATGTATAAGCAGTTGGATGTTGCCCAAACAGATATTATGCGATGTATACCTGCAGTAATCAAAGAAGAGCAGAGGTGGCCATTTTGATATCAGAAAGATGAAGATGAGTTGTTTGGACATACTGAATTTAATATTACTATGTGATGTCTATCTATGTACCTATGTAAACACACTTAATAAAACCCATTGCTGTCGAGTCAATTCTGACTCATAGCAACCCTATAGGACAGAGTAGAGCTGCTCCACAAGGTTTCCAAGGAGCAGTTGGTAGATCTGAACTGCTGACCTTTTGGTTAACAGCCAAACTCCTAACCACTGTGCCACCAGAGCTCCAAACATCACTTAACAGGCAGTTAGAAATAAAGTGAACAGCTCAGGGGAGAAGCTGGAAGTCAAGCTAGTTTGGGAGTCAGTAGAGTCCCTGGGTGGTGCAAATGGATAAGTGCTCAACTAACTAAAAGACTTGTGGTCCAAACCTACCCAGAGGCACCTAAGAAGAAGGGCTTGGTGATCTGCTGCCAAAAGGTCCCAAACTCGAAACCCTTGCAGCACAAATCTACTCTGTAATACCTGGAGTCACCATGAGTCAGAAGCAAATGGACAACTAATTACTGGTTTGGGGAGTCAGCCTAATATCATAAGTGGTAGATAAAGCTTTATCTATGAATGACATTGCCTAAGAAAGGTATTTGGAGTAAGTAAAAAGAAAAGGTACAAAGGAAGGGACAAGGGAAGTGAAGGAAAGGAAGAAAAAAGGTAGACCTCTAAAGGAGATCAGTAACTAAACGGTAGGCCCATAAAGATCAGTAACTTAAGGGTAAACCAAAAACTAAAAAAACCAATCTCAGTGCCATCGAGTCGATTACGACTCACAGGTAGCCCCAAGGAAATGAGAGAGATGGCAGACATGAAATCTGCTGCACAGGTGGGGATTAGCCCTCAATAGGAAGCAGGCTACTTCTTTTTCTCTACAAATAGGAAAAATGAGTAGGGTAAAACTGGTAAAGAGAAGCTGACCACCTCACACTCTCAATTTTCTCTATAATAGAAGGGCCATGAGCTGGAGGAGGAGACAGAGAGGGCCTGAGAAAATTGATGAGGTTTGGATTAGCCATAGTGGGAAAAAGGAACAAGGCCACACTAGTAATAAACAAAAGGTTTACACTGAGGGTTATTCTAAAGCTGGAGGCAAGACACTTGTAGTGATTCTACTCTGAAGGGCTGCATGAACTTCAACTGAAACTCAGCATTCCAGAAAAGGTGGTTGGTTGGATTATTTCAATGTTGAGAGCTGCAGAATTACTAGGCTGAAGGACATAGGTAAGACAGATTTAAGAGAACTGGGAAGTGAGTGGTTCACAAGGTGTCCCATAGGGCTGAAGCTGGACAGGGAAGAAAAAAAATCAGAAAGGGGCTGATTGTTTAGGAGAAAAAAGATGCAGTCAAGAAAAGGAGGCTGTAAATACCTAAAAAAAAAAACCTAAAGAGATGGTAAAATAGAAATAAGAAAAGAAAAAAAATCAACAAAAATAAGGGACTGGAAAAGCTAGAAAGATGAGAACTGCCATCAGTTAATGAGGACTGAAATTTCAGATTTCAAAAAGAAAAACCTGATTAGCATTCAAGGTGTGGCCATGGGAGTAAGCTGCTGGAATGTGATAAAGTTAGCGGTGAATAAATCAAGAAACTCCACACCAAGAGTATGAAATAGACAGAAAGACTGTGAGGAAGATACCAAGTTAGGTTCTCTGGCCTTTACTACTCACACCTACTGTTAGAGGCAAAAAAAATATTAAAATTTCAGTACAGTATGATCAGGTGTCCCCTAAGGGCATATAAGCTAATAATGGTGGACTATTTTTTTTTTAATATAACTTGGTTTTTAATCTCCATTAATCACCTCATAAACCATGCATTTTCTTTTAAACAAAATAGGAAAATCATTTTAAAATTTTTATAAAATGTCTACTACAGTAAAAATTTTAATTGCCATTAGTAATTCATGGTAAAATAATTAAACACAATGATTCCTTTCAGGAGTCTTTCATTATTTACCATATTTTGAATGTGGAATCTGCATATTAATCATTTTTCATTTTGCCTATTCTTATATCCATAGTACGTATTCAAAGAAACAGGGTAACTTGATTTTAATCTTAACAAACTTCAATACAGGGAGATTAAAAAATAACCTAAAGTAATAGAAAAATAATCTTTGGAAAACTAAATGGGGTTCCTCCTTAGTATTAGTTACAGGATATCCGTAGTTCAGGCTGAGTTAGAATAACACATGTGTTGTTTTAGAAATTAAGGAATCATTCGATCATAGGATTAAGAACATAAAATGAAGATAGTGCTGGCTTTTACGAGAGGGTAACTATGCTGTATTTTTTATGTAGTGTAACATTCTCAAACTCAGTGTCAACATGTCTTCTTTTCTAGAACTTTTCCATTTCATGGATCTTGTCTTTTTTTTGGGGGGGGGGTCTGTTTGAAAAGGAACAGATGAACTTACTACTTATGACAATGCTGAAAGAAATTTAAAATTTGTTTTGCATTTGTTGTATTCCATTCTTGTTCTCTCAGGGGTCCTTCACACACAGATACATACTTTTTCAAAATTTTTTCCCCTACTTCTCGGAAGTCCAAGGGTTCTTTGTGTGAAGTACAGCTTGCTCCAGCAGCATCAGAATCCACGTCATGACTTCCTGACTGTCGACTGGCACAATGCTTCAATCCCCAGTAACACATTTCTCCACTGTACATCATAGCCAGCAGATGAATGTCACTAAAAATTCCTGGGAAAGTCATTTAGGTTGAAAGATTAGAATTAAAAAAAAAAAAAAAACTACTTATTAAAACTCTAATATGTTTCTTTTATGTCACTAACCATTTTACCTTCTCATATAACAGTAACATCTAGAAAAGCCAAATATTCCTAGTATAATCCTCATCTAATTGGCACTTTTATCTCTATTTTATCTATAAAAGGAAAAGGCTCATCACAAAAAAAATACCATCAGATAGTTTTTTTTTTTTTTTAAAGAACCATCTAGGCCAGTAATTTCCTAACTTTTCTGGGGTCCTCTGTTGAGAATCTAATCTATGGCATTTCTTTCAGAACATAAACCCCAAATTCTAGGCACAATTTCATAGTACTCACAAACTCCAGGTACCCCATCCATCAACAGAACTTTGATTTGGGGTACATGCTGGGGTCAATGATAAAGATACAGTGAAGTGTCCTACTCTCCTATAGTTCCACAAGTCTACAGAAACTAAGGTGCATCATAATGACCCTGAGAAGCCACGTGTAAGTTACTAGCTGTGTAACTTTGGGCAAATCACCAAAACTCTGTGAGCCTTGGTATACAAATCTAAAAAATGAGAATTCCACATACCCTACATAGTTCTTAGAGTTTTCTTAAAGAAAACATGAAATAAAATCGTATAAGACATCACAGAAGAAACTATAAAGTGCTGTTAAAACATATGACCATTTAACTTCTTAAAACAATCAAAATACAAATATATTATTTATTCCAATGTATAGGTACTGTGTGATTAGAAAAGGTTACCTCACTGAGGGCTGTGGGGACCATAGTCTTGGGGAATATCTAGCTCAACTGGCATAACATAGTTTATAAAGAAAATGTTCTACATTCTACTTTGGTGAGTAACATCTGGGATCTTAAAAGCTTGGGAGCGGCCATCTAAGATACTCTACTGGTCACACCCCGTCAGGACCAAGGGAGAATGAAGAAAGTCAAAGACACAAGATAAAGATCAGTCTAAAGGACTAATGGACCGCAACGACCACAGCCTCCACCAGACTGAGTCCAGCACAACTAGATGGTGTCTGGCTACCACAGACTGCTCCGGCAGGGATCACAATAGAGAGTCCCAGACAGAGCTGGAGAAATATGTAGAAAAAAATTTTAACTCACAAAAAAAGACCAGACTTACTGGTCTGACAGAGACTGGAGAAACCCCAAGAGTATGGCCCCAGACACCCTTTTAGCTCAGTAATGAAGTCACTCCTGAGGTTCATCCTTCAGCCAAAGATTAGACAGGCCCATAAAACAAAACGAGACTAAAGGGGCACACCAGCACAGGGGTAATGACTAGAAGGTAGGAGGGGACGGGAAAGCTGGTGATTGGGAACCCAAGGTTGAGCAAGAAGGGAGAGTCTTGCCATGTCATGTGATTGGTAACCAATGTCACAATATGTGTACTAATTGTTTAATGAGAAACTTATTTGTTTTGTAAAACTTCATCTAAAGTACAATAATAGAAGAAAAGGTTACTCCAAATGAATATCTTAATCTCAACTTGTCATGGGAAATGGCTACAATGGTACTACCCGTTGCTGTCGAGTCAATTCTGACTCCTAGCAACCCTGCAGGACAGAGTAGAACTGCTCCATAAGGTTTCCAAGGAGTGACTGATGGATTCGAACTGCCAACCTTTTGGTTTGCAGCTGAGCTCTTAGCCACTGCACCATCAGGGTTCCCTGATGGTACTAAAAAAAAAAAAAAAAAAACTAGAGATGTAAAAAAAATATTTTACTAAAAAAAAAAAAAAAAACTAGAGATGTAAAAAAAATATTTTCAAAACTGTTGCAGTTCTTTAACATAGTTTATCAAGAAAATGTTCTACGTTCTGCTTTGGGGAGTAAAGTCTGAGGTCTTAAAAGCCTGTGAGCAGTCATCTAAGATACTCTACTGGTCTCTCACCTTTGGGACCAAGGGAGAATGAAGAAAATCAAAGACATGAGGGAAAGATTAGTCTAAAGGACTAATGGGCCACAACTACCACAGCCTCCACCAGAATGAGTCCAGTACAACTAGATGGGCTGCTCTGACAGGGATCACCATAGACGGTCCTGCACAGAACTGGAGAAAAATGTAGAAAAAAATTCTAACTCACAAAAAAAGACCAGAGTTACTGGCCTGACAGACACTGGAGAAACCCTGAGAGTACGGTCCCCAGACACCCTTTTAGCTCAGTAATGCCAAAGATTAGACAGGCCCATAAAACAAAACGAGACTAAAGGGGCATACCAGCCCAGGGGCAAGGACTAGAAGGCAGGACGGCATGGGAAAGCTGGTGATTGGGAACCCATGGTCGAGAACGGAGAGTGTTGACATGTCGTGTGATTGGAACCAATGTCACAAAATAACAAGTGTACTGTTTAATGAGAAACTAGTTTGTTCTGTAAACCTTCATCTAAAGTACAAAAAAAAAAAAAACCTGTTGCAGTTCCTAATATCTTATACTTATTGAAACTTTTTATAGTCTCAGAATTTGTACCTACAGCTATCATCTTCATTTCACCTCAAATTCAGATTATAAATAGTAGCAAGAGAAGGAAAAAATTCAACAGACCAGCTGACTCATTAAAGGGTTATATCAGTAAAAGAAGTAACCCTTTAACAGCAGAATCTGAGGCCTGCATTCATGAAAATGAGAGGCTACTATATATTAATTCTGCAACACTCTCATATACTAATTATGCTTTGTATATACAAAGCAACTTCCATTTAATAATACAATGCATCTTAATAATTCTTTCTTTTTACTTTGTTTTATTCCTTCATAGTTAAAAGATCATAAACCTCAGAGAAAAAAAAGTTTATTAACCATTTTTAGTGTTTCTAAATTTTTTTTTCCCTACCCGTCCTGACCTAAGGGATAGTGATTCCACGTGGAGCAAAGGGGTTATTAAAGTTTGAGAAAAGGCCATTTGGAAATTCTAATACACTCCAAACACTTTCATGGATTAATGATTTAGAGCACTCAAGGATGCTGAAGAAATTATTAAAACAGCCCTTCAGCTAGAGCCAAAGAATATGTAGATTCACCTAGCTACAACAACTCTAAAGGTTTATATAGTTTGACAGCTTTGACTACCCCAATACTATGAATGCCACCTTATTACCAACGTTTTACTCTCAATGTTAGCCATTTGCTAAGTTTTGATCTTGAAGGTCTGCTTTTTAATACTATTAGCCTGAGATTATTTCCTTACGTTCTCACAGTTCACATGAATTGCCACAAAGTGGCACCCTATTTCAATATTTCAAAAGAAAAAAAAAGCTCTATGAAAGACAGCTAAAGATTACTACAGAATGATATTGTAATTCTACCCAATATTATGTACATACGCTCACACAGTGATGGGGTACAATTAAGAAAGAGTATTAAAGCTGATGTGAGGATCCCCCAAGAATGAAACTGAGCTGTGACTCAGAAGCCACATAAACTGTATCAACAACTTCTAAATTTTGGGAAAAGAAAACTTCCTTTAGCCTTAAGTGCTCATTTGACCTTAAGTTAGGTAGCACACAAATTAACAAGAAAGGTACCATACGTTAGCAGTCATATATATGGTGCAGACGCTATGCTTACTAAGCCTTATAGGGGAGACTACGCAGGTGCTACTAAGACAAGGAAACTCCTATGTCAATTTCCTGACTCTCCTCCATCAGTATCTCATTATGTATAGAAAAGATGATAGATCTGCGATCGTAGTATCATTCATAGTAAAAACATCATAATAGCTATGACCTTCCCCCATGCATCTGTCAGTTTGTCACACTGTAGGGAGTTGTGTGTTGCTGTAATGCTAGTAGCTAAGCCACTGGTTTTCAAATACCAGCAGGGTAACCCATGGTGGATGGGTTTCAGCTAAGTTTCCAGACTAAGACAGGCTAGAAGGAAGGACCTGGTGGTCTATTTCTGAAAAAAATTAGCCAGTGAAAACCTTTTCAATAGCAGCAAAACACTGTATACTATAGTGCCGCATGATGATCCCTCAGGTTGAAAGGCACTGAAGAGACAACTGGAGATGAGCTGCCTCCTCAAAGTAGAGTCGACCTTAACAATGTAGATGGAGTCAAGCTTTTGGGACCTTCATTTGCTGAGGCGGCACGACTCAAAGTGAGAAAAAACAGTTGCAAACATCCATTAATAGTCAGACTGTGGAATATAACAGGTATGAACCTAGGAAAACTGGAAATGGTCAAAAATGAAATGGAATCCATAAACATTGATATCATAGGCATTACTGAACTGAAATGGACTGGAACTGGCCATTTTGAATCAGACAATTATATGGTCAACTATGCCAGCAATGACAAATTGAGGAGGAATGGCAACGCATTCATCGTCAGAAAGAACATTTCAAGATCTATCCTGAAGTATAAAGCTGTCAGTGATAGAATAACATCCATACGCCTACAAGGAAAACCAGTTAATACAACTACTACTCAAATTTACCCACCAACCATTGAGGCCAAAGATGAAGAAACTGAAGTTTTTTTACCAACTTCTGCAACCTGAAATTGATCAAATACACAATCAGGATGCATTAATAATTACTGATAACTTGAATGTGAAGGGTGAAAACAAAGACAGGTCAATAGTTGGAAAATACGGACTTGGTGATAGAAACAATGCCAGAAATCACATGATAGAATTTTGCAAGACCGACGACTTCTTCATTGCAAATACCTTTCTTCAACAACATAAATGGCAACTATACACATGGACCTTGCTAGACAGAATACACAGGAATCAAATCGACTATATCTGTGGGAACAGACAATGGAAAAACTCAGCATCATCAGTAGGAACAAGGCCAGGGGACAACTGCAGGACAGACCTTCAACTGCTCATATGCAAGTTGAAGGTCAAGCTGAATAAAATCAAAACAAGTCCACAAGAGCCAGAGTACGACTCTGAATATATGCCAACTGAACTTAGGCACCTTTTCAAGAACAAACTTGACTCACTGAACATTAATGATGAAGACCAAAAGACCAAAAGAGTCATGCATCAAAGACAATATATGTGAAGAAAGCAAGAGGTCGTTAAAAAGACAGGAAAGAAAGAAAAGACCAAAATGGACGTCAGAAGAGACTCTGAAACTTGCCCTTGAACACAGAGTAGCTAAAGCAAATGAAAGAAAAGATGAAGTAAAAGTGCTGAACAGAAGATTTCGAAGGGTGGCTCAAGAAGACAAAGTATTAATAATGCATGTGCAAAGACCTAGGATTTAGAAAACCAAAAGGGAAGAACACACTCATTATTTCTTAAGCTAAAAACTGAAGAAAAACTTCAAGTCTTGAGTTACAATACTGAAGGATTCAATGAGCAAAATACTGAACTACACAGGAAGCATCAAAAGAAGATGGAAGGAATACACAGAGTCACTAAACCAAAAAGAATTGCTCGACATTCAATCATTTCAGGAGGTAGCATATGATGGAGAACCAATGGTACTGAAGGAAGAAGTTCAAGCTGCACTGAATGCACTGGCAAAAAAAAAAAAAAAGCTCCAGGAATTGACGGAATATCAACTGAGATGTTTCAACAAGCAGATGCAGCACTGGAAATGTCCACTCACCTATGCCAAGAAATTTCGAAGACTGCTACCTGGCCATCCAACTGGAACAGATGCATATTTATGCCTACTCCAAAGAAAGGTGATCCAACAGAACACGGAAATTATCAAACGATATCATTAATATCATATGCAAGTAAAATTTTGCTGAAGATCACTCAAAATCAGTTGCAACAGTATATTGACAGGGAACTGCCAGAGATTCAAGTCGGATTCAGAAGAGGATGTGGAACCAGGAATATCACTGCTAATGTCATATGGATCCTGGCTGAAAGGAGAGAATACCAGAAAGATGTTTGCCTGTATTTTATTGACTATGTGAAGGCAATCAACTGTGTGAATCATAACAAAATATGAATAACATTGCAAAGAATGGGGATTCCAGAACATTTAATTATGCTCATAAGAAACCTGTACATAGATCAAGAAGCAGTCGTTCAAACAGAACAAGGGGATACTACATGGTTTAAAGTCAGAAACGTGTGCATCAGGGTAGTATCCTTTCACCATACTTATTCAATCTGTACGCTGAGAAAATAATCTGAGAAGCTGGACTATATGAAAAAGAATACAGCATCAGGATTGGAGGAAGACTCATTAACAACATGTGATATGCAGATGACACAACCTTATTTGCTGAAAGTGAAGAGGACGCAAAACACTTATTGATGAAAAACAAAGACTACAGCCTTCAGTATGGATTACACCTCAACATAAAGAAAACAAAAATCTTCACGACTGGACCAATTAGCAACATCACAATAAACAGAGAAAATACTGAATTTGTCAAGGATTTCATTTTACTTGGCTCCACAATCAACACCCATAGAAGCATCAGTCAAGAAATCAAAAAACGCATTGCACTGGGCAAATCGGCTGCAAAAGACCTCTTTAAAGTGTTAAAAAGCGAAGACATCACTTTAAGGACTAAGGTGCACCTGACCCAAGCCATGGTGTTTTCAATCGCCTCATATGCTTGTGAAAGCCGGGGAATGAATAAGGAAGCCCGAGGAATTCACCCCTTCGAATTATGGTGTTGGCTAAGAATATTGAATATACCACGAACTGCCAAAAGGATGAAGGAATCTGTCTTGGAAGAAATACAGCCAAAATGCTCTTTAGAAGCAAGAGTGGTGAGACTTCGTCTCACACACTTTGGACATGTTATGAGGAGGGACCAGTCCCTGGAGAAGGACATCATGTTTGGTAAAGTAGAGGGTCAGTGAAAAAAAGGGAAGATCCTCAACGAGATGGATTTACATACTGGCTGCAACAATGGGCTCAAATATGTGGTACAGGACTGGGCTGTTTTGTTCTTTAGTCAGTCCATAGGGTCGCTACGAGTCCAAACAGACTCAATGGCACCTAACAACAACAAACTATGACTCTTGGTGCTTCTTTATTCAGTACCGGGCAGTAATACTAATATATTATCTTATTTGATCCTCATAACAGTCTTGTCTGGTAGATTTTATTCTCATATTATACATGACGAAATGAAGGCTCAGTGAGGTTAAACAACCTGGCCAAAATTAAACACAAACAAAAGGGACTATCTCTAGGACTTTGAGGCCTATATTCTTAATGAGTATTAAACTACTTCAAGTTAATCCTATGCAGAAAATTCCATAGGGAGCCTGAAAGAATTTAAAATTCAGAGTGTTCGGTGTGTACTTACAAAATATTTTATCATCACTGAATCTGACTTCATTTTATTATTTAATAAATGTTCATTTATAACTAACAAGTATTAGGAGAATTTATTGACACTCTCAGTAAGGTATACAAAGCCTGCTACAAATAGTCTAGCTAGTAAAATATCATAATGTACTGGAGAAGAAAAAAATGAATACAGCACTAGATATACTCGGAAAGGTATTTTATTAAGTGTGGCATTTCACTGAGTGAACATCTTTTATGTGTGTGGTCCTACACCTTGTCTAGTTATTCCTAAAAATGGCACGTGGAGGGAAGTAAGGATAGAGACTCAAAAAAAAATGGAGGGAGAGCTGAATTTTTAAGCAGACTGAAGCTTTGGTAGGAGGAACTATAGTGTGTCCCATAAAGCAAAGCCACTTGTAAAGGGTGAGAAGTGTTTGCCTAAGGGAGATCTGGGATCCAATTTATGCCCTGCTCTTTAGATTAGACCCTGTGGGGCAGTTCTACTTTGTGAGTCTCTATGAGTTGGAATCAACAGCAACGGGTTTGGTGGGGTTTTTTTTTGTTTGTTTGTTTCTTTCATTTAGCCACATTCTTTATATCAACAAGAGGGAGTGGCATACACAGATGTCCTATGGGAAGGGGTTAATAGAGAATAAATAGCTATATGCTAACTTTAGCCTACATTAGAATCACTTGGAGGGCTTGCTACACTGTTAGTTGCTAAGCCTTCAACTCCAGAATTTCTGATCCAGGTATGGGGTGGAGCCTATGAAAATGCATTTTTAACAAATGCCTCGGACCCTGGTGATGCTGATGATGCTAGTTCAGGGACTACACTTTCAAAAGTACTGCTTTAAAGTATCAAAGGAAGAAATGAACAATGTACAAATTAGGCATGCTTTCTCTCTACTCCTCCAAGGCACTACTCTATAGCTATAATCTCTGCTGCTCTGAAGTTTCCTCAATTTTTTTTTATTCTGTTAATGCTCAGCACAGTTTTTCAATAAAATACTTCATTTTGCACTGTGTATGTGCTTGGAGAAGACGCACATGATAGTGGAGCTGGGGAGAAAGAGGGAATAGGTCAGAATAACCCATGAAGTGAGAGTGAGGCAGAATGATGACTTTCACAGAAAAAGGTGGTCAGATTGGCATCCTCTAGAGCAGTGATGCCTAACTCTGGCTGCATTTTCATAATTTGAGAAGCTTATTAAAAAGCTATTGGGCCCTATTATGCACTGAATTGTGTCCCCCCAAAATGTGTATCAACTTGGCTAAGCCATGATTCCCAGTATTGTGTGACTGTCCACCATTCTGTCATCTGATGTGATTTTCCTACGTGCTGTAAATCCTACATCTATGAAGTTAATGAGGCAGGGTTAGAGGTAGTTATGTTAATGAGGCGGGACTCAATCTGCAAGGTTAGATTGTGTTTTAAATCAGTCTTTTTTGAGATATAAATGAGAGAAGCAAGCAGAGAGAGAGGGGGACCTCATCCCATCAAGAAAGTAGTGCCTTGGACCCGGGGTCCCTGTACTGAGAAGCTCCCAGACCAGGGAAGACTGATGACTAGGACCTTCCTTCAGAGTAGACAGAAAGACAAAGCCTTCCCCTGGAGCTGGCACCCTGAATTTGGACTTACAGCCTCCTAGACCATGAGAGAATAAATTTCTCTTTGTTAAAGCCATCCACCTGTGGTATTTCTGTTATAGCAGCAGTAGCTGACTAAGACAGGCCCATATATTGACTCAGAACCTGCAGGTGATATACAGAACTCTGTTTTTTTAACAAGCCACCCAGGCAATAATTGATATGAATTCAAAGCTGCTCCTTTAGGGGATCAGAAATCCAGGCTCTGGGTTAAGCAATGGGCCAAAGGACTGCAGGCCAAAGAACTTCAGAAACGGGGTCCTCAGAGGTATAAAAAGGGTGTAAACCAAAGGTATGCTAAGCTGGAGAGTATTCTGATTTAATCCACTTGACTTCACCATTTGTTTGGCAAGGCTATTTTCATAAAGCCACTTCAAAAGACTAAATTCTCCGGCCCCTACTCACAGAGATAAGGTGAAAAGGTTTACTGAATACATTATTTAGTATTTTTAAAAGCTGAGAATTTAAAGACATACAGGTAATGTCCAAAGGACAACATGATTATCTTAAATTGGAAAAATAAATAAAACCATACTAAATACATACTTACTAAGTTTTAGGTAAAATATCACCAAGATTTGGCCCCCAAAATATTCTGATGCCTTCTTTATAACTTTTCCCTCTAAGTATTAAAGATTATTCAGAACTATGTTTAATGGTTAACCAAAAGTAATTAGAGCCTCTCCAACAGGGTTTTATAAGCAAACCAGCCTATGAAAAGCAAGCTTTCTGGATTTTAATCTAATCATCTTGAGATATGAATTAGGGACAAGCAACCTGCTTTAGATAAGAGCAAAGCCAACACCATGAGAGGAATAAGCACTGTAGTAAAACTGCTATGGTGCTTATTATTTTTTTTTCCTGGAAAACGCTTTGTGACTCTATCTGACCCTAGTGTAATTAAACTATGATTTAAGAGGCGACACCAATATCACATTCATCCTAAAGAAAAAAATTCCAGCCATGACACCATCTTACCTTATGATTGGAAATGGGAGAACAAGGGGAATGAGTAACTTGTGCCACTTTTTTTTAATTCCCTTTTTCTTTTAAAGTGTCTCACATGAACAGAGTTCTATTTAATCAATCCATGTGGGTGGACTCAGAAGATTTTCAAAAGGCCATTTTAATACCTCTAATTAGTTCACTAAAACCAAAACCAAACCCACTGCCATCAAGTCAATTATAACTCACAGAGACCCTACAGAGGGTTTCCAAGGCTATAAATCTTTATGGAAGCAGACTGCCACATCTTTCTCCCAAAGAGTATATGGTGGGTTAGAACTACTGACCTTCTGGTTAGCAGCTGAGCGCTTACCACTGCACCACCAGGACTCCAAATTAGTTCACTAGTTATCTGGAATAAACAGTTTCCACAAATACATCAAAATACTCCATGTTTATAAAAGCATCATGCCCAGTAAGGGAGCTCTTTTATTTACAATAAGCTTTTTTTTTTTTTTAGAATAAGCTATTTAACTGAATTAATTTTTGGACACCACTAAGTCACTCATGTGTTAATGACACTGTAGCATCTAACAAAAAAAAAGGAAAATTTAAATATGCTTAAATTGTGAACTTTTCTCTATGAAAATTCTTCTTCACCTATTTTCCCACATCAAAATTTCAGATAATGTATAAGACAAGAAAGCTTACATACACAATCCAATGCCACCTGCCAGCTATGTGACCTTGAGTAGGTCACCTGGTTTAGCTGGACCTCAGTTCCTCTATTTATAAAATGAGTGGTAAAAGTAAACGGTTCTTCCCTCTTTCAACCTCAGTCTGAGAATCAAATAATGCTCTATATTCAGTTCCTAAAATTTTTATTTGCATGTGTATTTGTGGAAGACACTAATAGTTGCCATCAAATATCCATTCTCCCCTTTTTTCTTATTTAGTAAAGAACTTGGATTTTATTTAAGTCAGCAGTGTATCAGATAGAAGACTATCATTTTCCAGGTTCCCATGTAGTTAGGTGAAGCTATCTGGTTAAATTCTGGCCAGTGAAATGAAGGTGAAGTTTTCAGCTGACATGGCCTTTTGCCATTTCTGTAGCCTGAAAAATGGTTGAGATGGAAGGAGCTCCAGGAGCATCCGGGGACACTGCAAATGGAAGCCATATCCTAAGCAGGGATGACTATGTTACACAACTCCAGGAAGTATTGTTTATATTGCATTCTATATAAAATGTCTCCCTCTGAGGCTGAGGAGCTCTGGTTCTAAAGATAACGGAGATAACACCATAGGGCCACCATACCAGCTCTTGGCCTTTTCTATGTGAAAGAACAGTAAATGTCTACCTTGTTTAAAAGCTACTTTTAGTCTCTCTTACAAGTAGACAAATCTAAATTCTGATCAGAGTTTTTTAAGGATGCAAAATAAATAAAATACATAACTATACCAAAAGTACTATATGGAAGAGAATAGCAATTATTTTCCTATATTACATAAGATTTTAATCTTTGAATTTTTTAAAAGACCTCATTATTTTTGTCTATAGTCTTGAACTTGAAATTTAATTAAATCAGAGTAAAATCTAACAAATTTCCTAACATCTTAAAAAGCTTCAAAACACTTAAAAAACTTCAAAAGGATCACGTTACCTTCACTCAGTAATTTAGCTGTCTCTAGGTCTTGAAAGGAAACTCCTTCATTTAACTCAACAGGACACCGATAATTTAGCATCTGTATCAAGTAATTGATTCCATCAACAAGGTACTAAATGAAAGGCAAAGCCAAAGAATTGAAAATATTATATGCAGAATTACAGAAACTTCAAATGTTAATTTTTCCCCATTGTTTACTCAAGAGAAAGTGGGCTGAAATACAGGTATCTTCTGAAAGATGTATTTCAAGGATATAAGGACCCACTACCCCAAGACTTTCCTAAGTCAAAACCAAAAAAAATCCAAACCCATTGCCATCAAGTCGATTCCGACTAATAACAACCCTGTATATCAGTATACCCCCCAAAACGCCCCAATTTAGTAAGAAAATAGTAAGAGTATGGTACAAAAAAAAAAAAAAACCAAGAACACACATTTCAGAAATATATAATACTTGTCAAAGGTATTATCAGAGGCAGAAATGATAAAATGATAGACATGCTCATCCACAATTTATTAAAAATATGTATATAACTTAGAAATATTAAGATCAAATTTTTACATCTGAAAGTGTGACTTTCAGTCTCCAAACCCACCTAAATCATGTATAGATGTGACCTCAGCTAGAATTCTTGGTAATGCAATACTAAGCAATATTTGTCTTTGGATTTAATAATTGGTCAGAAGAGTTAAGACGGATCAGAAACTCACAAATTTTCTAAGAGCAGGGTCATGTAAGTTCCTTAGGAATGATTTGTTGCCAGAGAGGGGCTCACAACCAAGTGTGTTTTTCTTCAGACCAAAAAAATATGCTAAATTAATTAATTTAATTATCTTAGGTTTAAAAAATAAAAATCCAGAACTTAAAGCATATACTTGTTGCCATTGAGTAGACTCTGACTCATAGTGACCCTACAGAGCTTCCCAATTCATAAAGAATTTTACTGTGTTATCTTATTTAATCATTACAACAATCCCAATGTAAGACTGCATAGCTACTAAGTAGAAGACCTAGAACTCAAACTCAGACACTTTGATTCTACTATTCTGAATACTACACCAAAGACAGCTTTTTCAAACCAATAAATACAAACAATCGAAAATGTCTGCTTACCTTTTTAAGCAAACTAGATTTTCTTGAGAGCCACTCTCTTCTTTTGGTAAGAGAATGACAATACATGTAGAGTAATGCTCCTCTTCTCCAAGACAGACATTCCAGTAGCTCATCTCCAAGCAAACTGCAATGCTGAAACACATCAAAGACAGAGCTAAAAAAAACAAACCTGATGTTTGTGAAAGCCAAAGTTAAATTTCAAAAAGTGAAGGAATTAAAAATATCCTCATATCACCAAATTTGCCTCTCTTTTACTTACACATGAATGTCTTACTTTGAATCAATTAGATGTATCAAAATCTATTGCTACATGAAAATTAAAAATTACCTCAATTTACAAAGAATTTTTTTTACAAAATAATTTAAAATATACTTTGCTAGCAAACTCCCTAATATATTTGAAATATAAGTAGTACATAGCTGAGTAAAAAGAAAACCTTCCAGAACTATGTTCCTTGAAGCAAAATCATACCTATGTCAATGAAACTAAACAGGCACAACAGCCCTAGGGCAAGGACTAGAAAGCAGGAGGGGACAGGAAAGCTAGTAATTGGGAACGCAAGGTCGAGAAAAGAGTGTTGACATGTCACGGGGTTGTTCACTACTGTCATAAAACAATATGTATTTAACTGTTTAGGGAGAAAACTAGTTTGCTCTGCAAACCTTCATCTAAAGTACAATTAAAAAAAGATCATACCTATGTCTACTACTGCTGAGATAAAATAATGAAAAGTCATACACAAGAATTATAATAAATTCTTTTTAAACATTCATTCACTTATTCAGCAATATTTACTAAATGCTGCATATACGACAAAGTACGATCCTGAGGGGAGTACAGCAGTGAACAAAGAAAGTCTTTGCTCTCAAGAAGCTCAAGCTCTAGTTCTTTAAAATAAATAAAATGGCAACCTTGGGTTTACAACGTGATTTAAAGTGGCTGCTTAATAAGCTCTTTCAAGGCATAAACAGATTATGTAACTTTCCAAGATTTCCCCTGTACCGCTTTACCTTTAAAACACAAGTAACATCACACTCTAAATACAGACTTACAGCTTGGTTTTTTGTTTAGTAATATATCACACTTTCCAAAGTCAAAAAACTTTATTCTAAACATTTCCAGTGGTTTCACATTATTCCATCTTATAGACAGGCTGTAATACACTGACAAATTTCCGTACTTGGACGTATAAGTAATTTCCAATTACTCAATAGCACAGAATACTGGTATCACCAACCTTACATGCACACTTGTGGACCTATCTCAAATAAGTCCCTTAACTCCTTGAAGAGCATTTGTCAATATAAAGGTTTACCTATTTTCAAAGCTCTTGATTCATATTACTTAACTTTCTTCTGTAAAGACCCTTCAGATCTATAAAACTTCTGTAGTTTGATTCTTTGATTTATTCATTTTGAAATAAGACTTGGGAGGTACCCTTCAGAGCCCAGACATTTCAACTAGTTTTAAGTAGTAACAAAGGTATCCTCCTAATGCTGTCCGGTCTGGCTTAGGAGCAGGCAGAGTAAGCAGAGAATCCTGCAACCCCACCTATGCTTAGAGCGGCACTGTATCTTGGGTGCTTAAGCACAAAGATCAACAAGCTCAAGTACTGCTCCAACGGCAAAGCGGGCAGGGGAAAAAAAAAAAACACTAACACACAGAGAAGTAACGGGAGACGGAGAAGTGCCAGGATAAGGATTCTATGTGTAGTTAAATACATAATAGGAAAGTAGAAAAGATTTTAGATACTGGCATTGTCCTTTAAGACAAACTGACCTAGCAATGGTGAGCAGGACTAACAAGGAAAGACCAGAATTTATCTGAGGCTGTAGCTCTGATAATGGAAAGTAGATGATTTTACAGATATAAGTTAAATCTACAGGACTTAGCTATCGACAGACTAGAGGCCTAAGGAAGCTATTACCCAGGGGGGTTTTACGTGGAAAACGGAAAGAACAATGTTATTGACAGAAATAAAATCAGCAAAATGTGGTAGTTCAATGGAAAGCAGAGTACATGCAAGAAGAGTCCAAATTTAAACATTTAGAATTTGTGGAGCAAAGACTGATAGATCACAAAGTACTATTTCCTTTTCCTTGAGGGCACACAGCTTGACTGCACTTCCCAGCCTCCTTTAGCCAGTGGAATGTAGCTAAAAGTAATGGCACAATATCTAGGAATGGCCCTGTGTAAAAAAGAGTTAATTAACATAGTCTTAACTGCTATCCTTGGAGAGATCTGTCTTCAGGGCTGGCCCTTGGCTGGTGTCTGGGAACTAAGATTTCGGCAAGTCTTCCACTATTAACTGATTAAAAATGGCTCTCTGTGCCTAAACTGTTTGTAAAAACAATATGGTATATGCTGAACTCCTGCTTTCCTTCTGGGAGCTTGAATTTGGATACATGCCAGGCAGGGATAGCTATGTGACACTGAGTCTCTAATAACAAGATTTCTTAGTTGGCAACATTTCACACATGTTGTCACAACTCATTGCTGGAGGAATTAAATGTGTTTTGTGTGACTCCCTTGGGAGAAAGCTCTTGGAAGCTGAGCCTAGTTTCCCCCAGCGTGGTATCCTTTTGCTGTAAAAAAAATCATAGTCATGGGTAAGACTATACGCTGAATCCTGTGAGTCCTCCTAGAGAATCATTGAACCTAAGTGTAGTTTTGAGGACCTCCCAGGACAGGCATAAAAAGTTCTCACGCAATTTTTCACACTCCTTCTTTATCATCCACTGGCTGAAAAGAATCCCAAAGACCTAGACGACTATGGCACCTCAGGATGGAAAGGGGCTCAATCCCTGAATAACTGCATGGAGCAGGCCCCTGTCAACTCCCCAACCAGTACCGAACTATGATATGTGGAAGAAATAAACTTTTACCGTGCTGATTCATTTAAATTTGGATAGTTTCCAAGATTAGCCTCCTCTGACAAATATATAGAGCAAATAAGATATCTAAGTAGAGGTAGAAGGTACTTAAGAAATTATTTGCTTGAAAGCATATCCAGGGCTAGAGATATAAATTTTGGAACCATCTAGTTAGAAATGACAGTAAAAAATATGTGAATAGGTGGTCAAGCAAACAGAATAGAGACTATCAGAGGATTGAAGACACAATGCTAAGGGGCACCTATGTTTCCAGAACTGGAGAGAGCAGAGTTGCTAGGGAGAGAGTAATAACAACACTTCTTACTCTTTCCCTTAGAGATGAAGACAGAGAAAGAAAAGTGTGTAGGGTCCTGGAAAGATGGGGTGATCAATGGTTAAAAAAAAAAAGAGGCAGCAAATGTCCAGGAGGATAAAGACTGCAAAAAGAACAATAAATGTGGTAACTAGGTTACTAGTGACATTCAAGAAAACACAGTATCTGCAAAGGTAAAAAGAGCACAAAAATGGAATATCTACGTTTAGAAAATGATTAGTACTGCAACTAAATACAATTCTATTATGCAAATATTCTGAAACACATTTGATAAAATATATGCTTTACTTGTGACATCGGTCTGAAGTGTTAAGACTCTGATATCTCCCTCCTTGAATCTTCAAAACAGGGACAGATACAATTAAGAAGAAAAATATATACCTAAAAAGCTGTATAGTAAGAATTAGCAACATTTCACTAAAATTCAGAGGACCCTAAAACTTACTTTTGGATGCTTATGATTTTCCTTAACTAAAATTTCTGGTTCTGAAAGGAAACTGATCAGATCTTTTACTTTCTGTGAAGAAGAATCTTCAGGGAAATCTTCATCTACTAACTTGTTCTCCTCAAAATATGTCATGTCCAAGATAGCCTGAAGAAACAGAGGAAAGTATCTATAAACGATTTAAACGTCAGAGAGTAACCCCTGTAGTTTAACTTTATATGCAGATGCTTTAACAGAGCGTTTAAAGAAGACACTGGTGGTTCGGCGGTAGAATTCTCCCCTTCCATGTGGGAGAAGCGTGTTCGATCCCAGCCAAGGCACCTCATGCACAGCCACCACCCACCTACCAGTGGATGATGCTGTGACGCTAAACAGGCTTCGGCGGAGCTTCCGGACTCAGACAGACTAGGAAGAAAGTCCTGGTGGTCTACTTTCAGAAACCAACCAATGAAAATCCCGCGAATCACAACAGTCCTGTCCGCAGCTGCCCGTGGGGATGATGCGGACACAGCAGCGCTTCGTCTACTGTCCACGAGGTTACCAGGCGTCGGGGGGGGGCCTGAGAGGGGCTGCCACCACCACCACCACCACGCATTGAAACTTGAAAAATAGTATCTAACTGTAAGCATAATTCAAAACACAGCTTATAAAATAACTTCATAAGTATTTTACTAAAATTCTCAATGATAATCTTGCTTCCCTCAGAAAAGAGATTTGTTTTAATCACTATAAATTCATCACATACAATTATAAAAAGTATAACTATATTCATATACAGACATGTACACAGGTGTGTACACACGTTTCTTGTTGTGTGCCATCGGGTCGATTCCAACTCACAGCAACCCTATAGAAGAGAGTAGAACTGCCCCACAGGTTTTCCTAAGCTGCAATCTTTACAGGAGCAGATTGCCAGGTGTTTTTCCCTGCAGAGGAGGTACCTGGTGGATTTGAACCACTGAGCTTTCAGTCAGATCCTTCAGTCAACAGTCAAGAACTTTAACCACTGCACCAACGTGGCTTCGTGTGTGTGTGTGTGCACGCGCATGTATGGAGCCCTGGTGGCATAGTTGTTAAGAGCTCTGCTGCTAACCAGAGTCAGCAGTTCGAATCCACCAGCTGCTCCTTGGAAACCCTATAGGGCAGTTCTACTTTGCCCCATAGGGTCACTAGGAGTCGTAACCGACTTGATGGAATCTAACATCGACAACGTACATGTATGCATATATTCTAAAATTTTCTAAATGTCTGCTGTATCAAGTTAATGTCACCACCTCTAGTTTCGTATACTGCCTCTTCAAAAAAATTTGCTTTCCCAAACCTACAGCCAGCATCTGGGGGTATCCTGGTAGCTAGCCCTGGCAGCACAGTCGTTAAGAGCTTGGCTGCTAACCAAAAGGTTGGCAGTTTGGATCCACCAGCCACTCCTTAGAAACCCTATGGGGCAGTTCCACTCTGTCCTACAGGGTCACGATGAGTCAGACTCGACTCGACGGCAATGTGTTTGTTTTGGTTTTTGGCACCTAGTAGAGGACATATACTATCAACACGATGCAGCTCAAACACTAAGTTCCCAACATTCCTTAAATACAAGAGAAGATACTCTGTGCAAGCACCTTAAAACTGCCCAAAGCTTTTTTTTTTTTTTTCAACCTACTGGACTAACAATAGGAAAACTGGATTCTAGTGTCAGTTCTGCCACTATCACTTAACTAACCGAAGACAAGTCACTTTTATCTTACTGAGCCACAGTTTCTTCACTGGTAAAATGACGAAACTGGACTATATGCCTTTCAAAGGCCCTTGCTTTGAGGATCAAGTGAATTAACATATACAAACCACTTAGAACATTATCTAGCACATAGTTAAACCAAAATCCAAACTCACTGCCATTGAGTCAATTCTAACTCACAGCAACTCTACAGGACAGAGTAGAACTATCCACAAGGTCTTCAAGGCTATAAATATTTACAGAAGCAGACTGTCACATCTTTCTCTCACAGAGCGGCTACTGGGTTCAAATCGCTGACCTTTCACTTAGCAGCGGAATGCTTTAACCAGTGCACCAACGGTGCCCCTTAGCACATAGTTAGTGGTACTTTTTTAAGGGACAGGTGTTATTGTGTGGAAGGCCTAAGTCAAGATGGGCAAGATGATTCATTCTATGGAACGTAGTCTGTTGATTCAGAGGCACAGGTAGGGTCCAAGAGGGCTTGGGAAATTTGAATCTGTATCTCTAGGTTTTTGTCTTTTCTTGGAAATAAAATGTTCAGAGCCCTCCCATGTGAAAGAAATGAGATGATATTATCACATGCAAAAAAGCAGGAAGCCTCCTAAACGAAAGGGAAGCTAGGCTAATTACCCGCCAAATTATAACAGCTCCTTGGGGTTTGTAAGTAGCTGTCACGGGCTCATTCGACCAGGATGTTTGAAAGCAAAATTATATGTACCTTCTCTCCAGAATGCCAAGCATGCTCAGTGCTGCAAATGTTTGCTGTACAATCCAAACGTGTAACTTCGAAACTTAACTAAATTTATCCCGCTTTCTGTAACTACTTCATCTTTATTATCTCTTAGTATTTAGTCCAATAACGAAGTAACAACATGTGAAAACACTCTAACAACTATGAAGTGCTAAGCAACTGCTAATTACTATAATGAAATTATTTTTGTTAATGCCAGTTTGCCTCAGCAGTTTTTGAGGTAACCAAGAAAACAGGTCTTATCCAAACAGAGGCCTGAATCTGAAAGCAAAATAAAAGTAAAAAAAAAAGGTAACAGCAAAATCTTAGGGTCCTGCGCAACATTAGCAGGAGGAATCCTATTGACAATCCCAAGGTAAGGTGAATTCCAGGAAAAAAAAAAAAATAGGGCTTTTATCTGGGTCCCCCCTCCTTCTGCATACACACAATTACACACAATAGTGTTTTATGTAAGTGTCCATAGAGGGAAGCCATTCTTTTATCAGCAACATTTTTTTTTTCCTGATTTCTTACATCAATGATACTTCTTTGCATACCACCTCAAAGTTTCAAGTCTATATACTTTATAGTTTTTAAACAAAACTAAATACTTTAGAAAGTCAACTGATTCATTACAAGTAAACCTTGGAGTCAACCACCTAAATAATCAGTTTGTTCCCCAAAAGGCACCAAGACCACTTCTGTTTCACTACCTGTGTGTAAAGTTCTAGAAGGTTTGATGGATCTGAACATTCTTTGTCTTCTCCACAAAGGATTTTCAGTTTTTCTAGAGCTGCAGAGGCCCGAATTAAAAAGTGATCTATAAGGGATAAAAACATGAGAGTTATTTCAGATAGTTCCAGACTGTTATTTAAACAAAAGGAAAGTTATGTATCTCTATGTTTCTGAATTGATGTAAACAATGTTTTACGACCAACAAGAAGCAACATGGTCGTTGGAGTATCTTATGTAAAGCTTGAAGTATGTCATAATGCCTAACCTTAATAAGAATATTGAATATACGATGGACTGCTAGAACGAACAAATCTCTCCTGGAAAAAGTACAGCCAGAATGCTCCTTAGAAGCGGGGATGACAAAACTTCGTCTTACGTACTTTGGACTTGTTATCGGGGGGGACCAATTCTTGGGAAAGGACATTAAGCTTGGTAAAGTAGAGGGTCAGCAAAAAAGAGGAAGACCCTCAACGAGATGCAACAATGGGCTCAAGTATAGCAATGATTGTGAGGACAGCCCAGGACCAGGCAATGTTTTGTTCTATCATACACAGAGTCACTGTGAGTTGGAATCAACTCGACAGCACCTAGCAACGACAATTCTAATAAGTAAATTTATCCTGGATATTTTATCATGGAAAGCAAAAGACTGAAAACTTCCTAAGTATACTTTTGCCATTTCTTAAATGCATTCTGTATTTTCATAATGTTTCTTTTATCATATTAACTCACTCAAATTGTTCAAAATAATTTAAAAAGTTTTACTGGAATGGTACAAATAATGTATAAATTTACAGAAAGAGCTTCCACTGAAAATTTATAATTTCATAAATGTAAAATATTTTCCAAAAGAACATGACTGATCAAATCAAATGCCTCATAATATGTCAGCCAATCTGAGCAATTATTACTGATATTTGTGTTTACAGCTGTTACAAGTAACCTGAGCATTTCTTCAAAACCTCAAAATGGTACAAATTGCCTCATTCCTTCCAAACTTGGAGGAAATGGAATTTAAAATTTCTGATATTCCCTTTAATCACAACTTACCCTCCCTCTTCCTTCATTGTCTCTGAATTTCTTCCCTTTCTCTAACTTCATATTCCCTTTGCTTTATAATTTTACCTTTTCTTATGGGTTTTTCCTCCCGAACCTACAAAGTATCCACATGAAGGCACTATCTGCCCTTCTGCACAATCTAATGTAGTCAGAGGTAGATTTGCCCACCCTTAGGACACTACACTTCCTGAGTATGCCCCTTTGTGTTCCCTTCTTGAAATATTAAATTTCCTCCTCACTGGCCAATGCACAGATAATGCAGCACCTGGGGCAGACCCATCTGATCTAGTCTCTGCAGTTACATAGATAAACAAGCTGTTTAGTGTTGGGAGAAAGCACCACCAAATTAAGCTATGTCCCTTGGCAACATATGATGATCTTAAATTTTCCTAGATAAGGCCTACCGTAGGTAGACCAGACTCTGATTCATCTGAATTGAAAGCTACTCCTTTAGCACTATCTTCCTATCTCTCTTCAGCCCGAAGTAGCACCCATGCAACCCAGAAAAAAAGGTTCTATCATGAACTGAAATTGAATGGAATATGGCATTCCCCATGTGCATGTTCAGAGACTGTGTTGATATTTTCTTCTTAATTTGCAGAATTAAGACTTGCATTGAACTCACTAAACGATTGCTGAGGAGGTCTCTCACACGAACCCAACGACATATTACTGGGTGTCGGGGGGGGTGTATATAGTCACATTTTAGAAAAGCTAATTAAAAAAATGCAATGTTTTTACTAGAACTATTCGGTCAAAGTAATGATTGGCAAGTCAAAGACTTGAATATGTTTAGCAGAAAGTGGTTCTTATGTAACACCTCTGGAAAAAATTCCTCTCGTGGCATATTTTTATATAGTAACCATATTGTGATTGTAGAAAGAAGAATAAATTACTAAAAATTGGCCAGAAATACATCACGTTGAGTAAAATAAGTCATTCACAAAAGTACAAATATTGTATGAGACCACTAAATTTATGAAAAGGTTTACACACAAAAAGAAACAATCTTTGACAGTTACAAGGGAGGGGAGGGGTGGTGATGGAAAAACACTAAATAAACAATAGATAAGTGGTAAGTTTGGTGATGAGTAAGACAGTACACCATACTGGGGAAGCCAGCATAACTTGTACAAGGCAAGGTCATGGAAGCTCCATAGATACCTCCAAAACCCCTGAGGGACTGACTTGCTGAGTTGAGGGCTGTGGGAACCAAGGTCTCGGGGAACATCTAGCTCAACTGGCATAACACAGTTTATAAATAAAATGTTCTACATTCTACTTTGGTGAGTAGCATCTAGAGTCTTAAAAGCCTGTGAGCGGCCATCTAGGACACTCCACTGGTCTCACCCCTTCGGGAGCAAGGGAGAATGAAGAAAACTAAAGATGCAAGGGAAAGATTAGTCCAAAGGACTAATGGACCACAACTACCACAGCCTCCACCAGACTGAGTCCAGTACAGCTGGACGGTGTCTGGCTCCCAAAACTGGCTTTTCTGACAAGGATCACAACAGGGGGTCCCAGACAGAGCTGGAGAAACACATAGAAAAAAAATCTAACTCACAAAGACCAGACTTACTGGCCTGACAGAGTCTAGAGAAACCCCGTTGAGTATGGCCCCTGGATACCCTTTTAGCTCAGTAATGAAGTCTCTTCTGAGGTTCACCCCTCATCCAAAGACGAGACAGGCCCATGAAACAAAAGGAGACTAAAGGGGCACACCAGCCAAGGGGCAAGGACTAGAAGGCAGAAGCGTACAGGAAAGCTGGTAATAGAGAACCCAAGGTCAAGAAGGGAGAGTGTTAACATGTTGGGGGGTTGGTAACCAATGTCACAAAACAACATGTTTACTAACTGTTTAATGAGAAGCTAGTTTGTTCTGTTTAATGAGAAGCTAGTTTTTTCTGTAAACCTTCATCTAAAGTACCATCAAAAAAAAAAAAAAAAAAAAAGACCAGGCTTACTGGCCTGACAGAGACTGGAGAAATCCTGAGTATGTCCCCCAGGTACCCTTTTAGCTCAGTAATGAAGTCACTCCTGAGGCTTACCCTTCAGCCAAAGATTAGACAGGCCCATAAGATAAAACAAGACTAAAGGGGCACAACAACCCAGGGGCAAGAATTAGAAGGCAAGAGGGGACAGGAAAGCTGGTAATAGGGATCCTAAGTTCAGGAAGTGGAGAGTGTTGACATGTCAGCTGGTTGGTAACCAATGTCACAAAACAATATGTATACTAGTTGCTTAATGAGAAGCTAGTTTGTTCCATAAACCTTCATCTAAAGTACAATTTAAAAAAGACTAAGAAAACAATTGGCCAGAAATAAAAAGCAAGAATTCTTGGATGGCATAATGTCTGGCTATGTCTGACCTAATCTAAAGAAGGTAACAAGAACTATCAATCCCTATAACCTAAAACAAATACACGGAATCTGCGGTACCAATGGTTAATGCCCTTGGCTGCTAACCAAAAGGCTGGAGGTTTGAATCTACCCTTAGGTGTCTCAGAAGAAAGGCCTGATGATCTACTTCCAAAAAATCGGCCACTGAAAATCCTGTGAAGCACAGTTCTCTGACACACATGCGGTTGCCATGAGTCAGAATTAACTCCATCACAACTGGTTTTTGGTTAAAATAATATATAGTAATAATAAATAACAAATTTTGAGTCTATATATTATTTTTGTTGTGTGGGAAAAGAACTTCAATTCAAATACATGCAACCCACTTTTAATTAAACTTCATAAAGTAAGAAAATCTTGTTAAAATAAAGTTTGAAATGATTTCAGTGATGGTTAATAGATCATAATGTGTACCGCTGTCATTTTATTTTTAGTAAATTTTCAGAACTATAAAGCCTCCAAGCTAGAATCTCTAGTGCATGACTTTTACTTGCACTCCTCAAACCAGACTAAAGAAATATTCCGTGGGAAAATAAGCATGGTTTTTGGGTTCAATGATAAGTAAACACAAAAAAAGTTTTGCAACCACTTTAGACTGGCCCAACTGATGCTGGAGTGGGCAGGTGGCTGAGATCACAGAATACTTTATTTAGATGTAACCAGTACACTTCCAATGAGCCCTTGTGGCACTGTGGTTAAAGCATTTGACTTTTTCAGCATGAGGTTTGAAACCACCAGCTGCTCACAGGAGAAATATGTGGCAGTCTGCTTCTGTAGAGGTTTAAAGCCTTGGAAACCCTACGGGATCCCTGTGAGTGGGACCAGCTTGATCACAGTGGGGCTTTTTTAGAGACACTACCAAATAATAGCTACTGTCCATTAACTAACTATTCATGTGAATCCACGGCTTCACTTACCACAAACCAAAAAAGAAGTCAGCTTAAGGGTAGTCTGTGGGCCTTTGAAGAACTCACTCCTAAGAAAAGATAATCCAGCAAGAATCTTCACTGAAACCAGGCCTATATAAGTAAATTCACCAACTATTCAATGGCTTGGGAAAATGTCCCACAACTATTTTCCTATGAGTCCAATGACGATGACTCAGTCCACAAGAATTTAGAAACCTATCTGTAGGTGGTGTAGTGGTTAAGTGCTTACGCTGCTAACCAAAGGGTCAGCAGTTCAAATCCGCCAGGCACTCCTTGGAAACTCTATGGGGCAGTTCTACTCTGTCCTATAGGGTCGCTATGAGTCGGAATCGACTCGATGGCACTGGGTTGGGTTTGGGTTATCTGTAGTAAGGGCTCAAAATTCAAAGTAATATATGTAGAACCTGTAAGCAGCTGAGAAGTAATGAAAAGAGAAAAACCAAAGCCAAAGCCGTTGCCGTGGAGTTGATTTTGACTCATTGGGACCCTAAAGGACAGAGAAAAACTACCCCATAGAGTTTCCAAGGAGCGGCTGGTGGATTTGAACTGGGTATCTTTTGTTTAGCAGCCGAGTTCTTAACCACTGTACCACCGGGGCTCCAACCAAGAGAACTGGACTTAAAATCAGAGGATCGAGACAATTCTCTAAGTTCATAATGAAACTTGTCAGATGTTCCCAAAGGAAGTGTTCTGATACTCATAGTGCCCTTGTGAAAATTAAGAGACGACGTATGTGAAAAAATTGTCTAAACAACACAAATGTAAAGCTAATCTTTACAATACCATTTACAGCTGAATTTAGAATTCAAAACACAAAACGGAAAATTTACCACGCAAC
Source organism: Elephas maximus indicus (assembly GCF_024166365.1). Classification (NCBI taxonomy): domain Eukaryota; kingdom Metazoa; phylum Chordata; class Mammalia; order Proboscidea; family Elephantidae; genus Elephas; species Elephas maximus. The sequence continues at coordinate 48,143,180 of NC_064820.1, read as the reverse complement.
AAAAACTGCAACTGTTAAACACACGTAGCCATCTTTATAGGATGCGAAGCAACCATTACTTATTTGCGCACTGTCATTCAATTTTAACCACTCACACCCACTGAAACTTTCGTGTGTACTTTCAGACTTTACCCTTCCCCAATCGCTACCGAGACAGTAAATTCAAGCCATGCCGATGTTTCCGAGAAGTGAGCGGTTTTCAAGGCTTATGAAAAAATGCGATTTTCGACGCAAACGCCTTGACTTAAGGCAATTTGAATTCTCAGGTGTGGAGACTCGACGGTGCGGTGGAGGTCAGAAAGGCAAGACCTCCCGCAGCCCCGGCATGAAAAAAAAAGAACCCCCCAAAACCACAGGCCGCAGCCTCCTGTCCCCACGGCCGCACAGCGCCAGCTCTGAACCACCCTCCGCCCACCAGCATCCCTTCCTCCGCTCCCTCACCGTCTTCGCCAGCGGCTTCGCTAAGCTGCTGTATGTGGGCCTGAGCCAGGTCCCCGAGCTCCTCCACTCGCTTTACGACAGTGGAGTCCGCGGCCGCCATGGCCACAGCAGGAGGGCGCGCCTTAGCCACGTGACCGCACCGGCCGGCGGTCACCTGACTCCGGGCTGTGGGCGGGGTGTGAGGGCGGGGCTTGCCGGGCTGGTGGGAGGAGACGCCAACGCTGGAAGAGGGCGGACCCAGGACTTCAGAGGTCATCCCGGGTTACACCCTCCTCCCGGACTCGCCCCGCCTCCCACAATCCTGAGCAACTAGGAGACCGCAGGGGCGGGGTATGATGTTGGGGCTCTCCTCTCTCCGTTCCCTCCTGTAAGCCAATAGGGAGCCACCTAGGACGCTCGCCGCTTCAATGGGAAGCCAGCTCTTTCCGCCCGGCGCTGGGATGACAGCTTGGCAGCTGCTGGGTGTCAGGAGGGCAGCCTGGCGTTCACGGTGTAGCGTCTGCTTCCAACGCTATAGCTGTAGTCAGGGGGCTCAGTTGGCCAAAGGGAAGGTCTAGACAGAGGACTTTGGCCTTGTAGTGAGGAGATTATTTAAGATTAAAAGATTATAACTAACCGGTCGGAAAAACAGGAAACCTGATGGTTGCCTTGTAGCATGCAAATCTTGGAGAAGTTGTTATGCCTCTTCCAAAGACTACTGGAAGTTCCCATTCGATACGCTTTTGAGTACTGCTTTCCTAAATTTAAATTTTAGCAGTTGAGTTTGTTTCATCGCTGATCTCTCTTGGTTAGCTCACGTTTACAGTACTTTTAGCCGTCTTGCGTCAAAATTATTTCTAACGTCGTGTATGTTGAGAACCATACCTAAAGTGTTCATTGTGCGCGAAGTTGATTCTTTCAAACGTAGGTTTCAAAGTACTCAGTCATGAAGTCAAACTTCTACTTTGCATTCCCTGTCTGCTTTCTTACTTCCGATGAGCAAATCTTTAACTCAGGCTAATTTGTTTTTCAATTTGGCACAGTACGTCTTGAATAATCTCCATCCTATTTTATTATTCCTTATGGAAGATAGTTTTTTTAATTTAATACGAAATACTAAAAACAAGGAAATAGTGTGTTATGGCTTATAAGTGATTCACCACAGTAACCCTCTAGCTGACCTTTGTAGCACCAGTTTCTTCTTTCATTTACTCTGAATACAGGGGTCAGGAATCACGTATTAATTTTATGTCCTCAGTGACTAGTTGGTGTCTGGCACATAAGTACTCAGAGAATATTTATTACTAAAGGAAATAGCGTGTTATTGTGCCAGTATATTGCTATCTTTATAATCAGGAAGCTGAAGACCAAGAAGGTTGCCTGATACCATCAAAGTGGGCTAAAAAATCAAAGCTCTAATAGGCATTTGACATCTCCAAATGCCAGGTCTCACTAAATATATACCCTAAACAAAACTTACAATTCTAACAATGTGTTAAATAATCTTGAACTGTAGGGTCACTATGAGTTGGAATTAACTAGAGGGCATGGGTATGATGTTTGTTTGTTTTTGTTTGGCAGGAAGCATACTTAATACAGAATTTTTCCTCAACTGATACTCCAGAAAAGTTAGAGTTCAAAGGAAGGGATCTGAGAGCATGTAGTGTAGCCCCTCACTTCCAGAGGAAGAAACTGGAGGAGATGCAACTATTAACCCTTCCAAACCTTAGAATGCAGGATTCTGTGACTTGCCCAAGCTCATGCCAAAATAAGCCCCTATAGAATAGTCTCCCACCATAGAGATAAACAGATAACAGCCAGCTCTCACCAATGTATACTAAAAAAAGTGCTTTAAGCCAGAGAAGACTTGTCCTGGAAAAGATGAAATATGAGCAGTTTCTCCCTTTTTATAGTTAGCTATTTTTACTTTAGGAAGCCAAATAAAAATGAAATGCTATATTAAAAAAAAAATAAATTACTGTCACTATCAATCTACCAAAAAATATCTTCTGAAACAAATAATTGATTACATTTATGTTATTTTCTCCCCACTGATTTAGAATTAGCTAAGCAGGGATCAATTTCTCAGGGAGATTTGTAAGAAATGGGAAGTCTTTTAAAAAATAAAATTATTGAATGCCACCATTACTAGAACTTACAACTTGTACCACTCATTTGGAAGCTCTTTTGCTTTATATTTTGTGTGTGGGTCTTATTTCCTCATTTAAATTTACCAGCGCCATGTGAATGGGGACTGAGTTCTATCTTTTTCTAGTTGTCGCCAGCAACTTGCATATAACCAGTAACCACTTAAAGTTGAGTAAATTCTGACTCATGGTGACCACATGTGTGTTAGAGTACAACCATGTTCCACAGGGTTTTCAGTGGCTAATTTTTCAGAAGTGTATCACCAAGTCTTTATCTAAGGCACCACTTGGAGGACTGGAATCTCCAACCTCTCAGCAGTTCAGCTTGTTAAACATTTGTACCACTCAGGGACTCCTGACTTGCATATGTTGTTGTTGTGTGCTATCGAGTTGATTCTGACTCATAGGTATGAGACTTGCATATACCAAACCAAAAAACCCCATTGCTGTAGAGTCGATTCTGACGCATAGTGACCCTATAGGACAGAGTAGAACTGGCACAACTCAAAATGAAAAGAAACAGCTGCAAACATCCATTAATAATTAGAACGTGGAATGTACGATGTATGAATCTAGGAAAATTGGAAACAATCAAAAATGAACTGGAACACACAAACATTGATATCCTATGCATTAGTGACCTGAAATGGACTGGTATTGGCCATTTTTAATTGGACAATCATGTGGTCTACTATGACAAATTGAAAAGGAATGGCATTGTATTCATTGTCAAAAAGAACATTTCAAAATCTGTCCTGAAGTACAATGCTGTCAGTAATAGGATTATATCCATATACCTACAAGGAAGACCAGTTAATACCACTATTATTCAAATTTACACACCAACCACTAAGGCCAAAAGTGAAGAAATTAAAGATTTTTACCAACTTCTACAGTCAGAAATCAATCAAACATGTAATCAGGATGCATTGATAATCATGGGTGATTGGAATGGGAAAGTTGGAGACAAAGAAGAAGGATTGGAAAATACGGCCTAGATAATAGAAATGTTGCCAGAGATTGCATGATAGAATTTTGTAAGACCAAAGACTTCTTCATTGCACATACCTTTTTTCACCAACATAAATGGTGACTATACATGTAGACCTCACCAGATGGAATACACAGGAATCAAGTCTACATCTCTGGAAAAGATGATGGAAAAGCTCAATATCATCAGTCAGAACAAAGCCAGGGGCCGACTGTGGAACAGACCATGAATTGCTCATATGCAAGTTCAAGTCGAAGCTGAAGAAAATTAAAATAAGTCCATGAGAGTCAAAGTACAACCTTGAGCATGCCCCACCTGAATTTAGAGACCGTCTCAAGAATAGCTTTGACATGTTGAACACTAATGACTGAAGACAAGAGTTGTGGAATGACGTCAAGGACATTATACATAAAGAAAGCAAGATCATTAAAAAGACAGGAAAGAAAGAAAAGACCAAAATGTTATCAGAAGAGACTCTGAAATACACTTTTGAACATAGAGTAGCTAAAGCAAAAGGAAGAATTGATGAAGTAAAAGAGCTGAACAGAAGATTTCAAAGGGCAGCTCGAGAAGACAAAGTGAAGTATTATAATGACTTGTGCAAAGACCTGGAGGTAGAAAACTAAAAGGGAAGAAGATGCTCAGCATTTCTCAAACTGAAAGAACTGAAGAAAAAATTCAAGCCTTGAGTTGCAATAATGCAGGATTCTATGAGGAAAATACTAAATGACTCAGGAAGCATCAAAAGAAGATAGAAGCAGTACACAGAGTCATTGTACCAAAAAGAACTGGTCAATGTACAACCATTTTAGGAGGTAGCATACGATCAGGAACCAATGGTACTAAAGGAAGAAGTCCAAGCTGCATTGAAGACATCGGCAAAAAACAAGTCTCCTGGAATTGACGGAATACCAATTAAGATATTTCAGCAAACAGATGCAGCACTGGAAGTGCTCATTCATCTATGCCAAGAAATTTGGAAAACAGCTACCTGGCCAACCAACTGGAAGAGATCCATATTTATGCCTATTCCAAAGAAAGGTGATCCATCCAAATGTGGAAATTATCAAACAATAACATTAATGTCACACACGAGTAAAATTTCACTGAAGATCATTAAAAAGTGGCTGCAGCAGCATATCGACAGGAAACTGCCAGAAATTCAAGCCGGATTCAGAAGAGGACATGGAACCAGGGCTATCATTGCTGATGTCAAATGGATCCTGGCTGAAAGCAGAGAATACGAGAAAGATGTTTACCTGCATTGCATTGACTATGCAAAGGCATTCGACTTGTGAATCATAACAAATTATGGATAACATTACGAAGAATGGGAATTCCAGAACACTTTACGGTGATCATGAGGAACCTATACATAGATCAAGAGGCAGTTGGCCAAGCAGAACAAGGGAATGCTGAATGGTTTAAAGTCAGGAAAGCTGTGCGTCAGCGTTGTATCCTTTCACCCTACTTATTTAATCTGTATGCTGAACAAATAATCTGAGAAGCCAGACTATATGGAGAAGAATGTGACATCAGGATTGGAGGAAGACTCATTAACAACCTGCGATACGCAGATAACACAACCTTGTTTTCTGAAAGTGAAGAGGACTTGAAGTATTTACAGATGAAGATCAAAGGCCACAGCCTTCAGCATGGATTATACCTCAACATAAAGAAAACAAAAATCCTCACAACTGGACCAAGGAGCAACATCATGATAAACACAGAAAAGATTGAAGTTGTCAAGGATTTCATTTTACTTGGACCCACAATCAACACCCATGGAAGCAGCAGTCAAGAAATCAAAAGGCACATTGCATTGGGCAAATAAATAAAGACCTCTTTAAAGTGTTGAAAATCAAAGATGTCACCTTGAAGAATAAGGTGTGCCTGACCCAGGCCATGGTATTTTTAATCGCCTCATATGCATAAGAAAGCTGGATGATGAATGAGGCAGGCAGAAGATGAATTGATGCCTTTGAGTTGTGGTGTTGGCAAAGAATATTGAATATACCATGGACTGCCAAAAGAACGAACAAAACTGTCTTGGAAGAAGTGCAGCCAGAATGCTTCTTAGAAGTAAGAGTAGTGATACTATATCTCACATAATTTGGACATGTTATCAGGAAGGATCAGTCCCTGGAGGACATCATGCTTGGTGAAGTAGAGGGCCAGCGAAAAAGAGGAATACTCTCAACAACATGAATTGACACAGTGGCTGCAACAGTGGGCTCAAGCATAAAAATGATTGTAACGATGGCGCAAGACTGGGTAATGTTTCGTTCTGTTGTACATAGAGTCACTATGAGTTGGAACCGGCTCAACGGCACCTAATAACAACAACAGAACTACCCCATAAAATTTCCAAGGAGTGGCTGGTGGATTCTAACTGCTGACCTTTTGGTTAGCAGTCATAGCACTTAACAACTATGCCTTCAGGGTTTCCCTATGAGACTTGTATGTAGTAGGGCCTTATTAAATATTTGCTTCCTTTTTCATTTGGAGCCCTGATGGTGCAGTGGTTAAGAGCTTGACTGCTAACCAAAAGTCCAGCAGTTTGAATCCACCAGTGGCTCCTTGGAAACTCTATGTTGTAGTTCTGTTCTGTCCTATAGGGTTGCTATGGGAATATAGCAGTAAATAAAATAAACGTGATCTCTGCCCTCTTAGACCTTATTATCTAATAGAGGCAAACAGGGACATAATAATCATACGAATGAATACATAATTTTTAAACTATGGAAGGTGCTATGACAGAAAAATAAAAAGGATATGATTTGGCGTGAGGCATCAGGAAAGGTTTCTCTGAGGAAATGATACATTTAAATGATGAGTAAACATTAGGAGTGAGATATCGATCAGTCTGGGTCCAATCAGGAGAGATGAAACCATGCCATAATTTGAACAAGAAAATTTTGCTATGAAGAATTATTAACTGTAACAAGAAATTGGTGCAACCAATGGATTGGCAAGTAAGAAGTAAGTAAACTCTGAACAATAGAGGGTTAACAAGTATAAAGAGCAGCCATTACCCTGGGGCTGAGAGCCAGACCACGTTGGGAAAACTCCTGGCCACAGGTCACTGAATAGCAGAAATCGCTATTGTACACCCCAGTGGAACTTGATGGTACTCCACCCTTTAGGTCTTGCCAGAAATTCATCCTCTAGGGTACAAGAAAAAGCTGTTCTCAGGGAGGTGTGTCACAGGAGGTACTCTACTATAAAAGTGCCCAAGGTGGTAGCAGGGGAAGCTACTAGTGGCTAAGTGGTGCTAGCTACCCTGCATTGCAAAAGCCTGATGCGAAAGATGCTTTCTGTACTGCAGGAGCCTGGTGCCAGGGAAGCTTCTCACCCTGCAGGAGCCTGCTGCTGGAGGAGCTGCCCACTCTGCAGGAGCCTGCCAAGCAAGGACACCAGAACCAGAAAAGATGTTTTGTCTTTGGTAAAGGTTGGTAGAGTGTCAGTGAAAAAGAGGGAAACTCTCAATGAGATAGATCGGCAAAATTGGTGAACATCCTTGTTTTTATTCAGCTTTGCACACTTATCCAGTTATTGCCATGGAATAAATTGCTTGGCTTCTCAGAGCATCTTTCTCATTCCTCCCCAAAGAAGGAAAAGTAGATCATCTGATTGAATTTGGGAGGAGATGGGCTGCCTCTTGTTGGAAGTCAGCCCGTCTTCCAGACTCTTGTGTCCTGGTCTGCCTCCTGCCAAGTGGGCATGGACTACCCTTTGCAGGGAGAGGCCCAATGTCATTTACCCGAGCCTGTGACAGGTAGGTAAAGTTGTAAAACTGAGTGTAATATAATCATGTTCATAAAACAGATATTTTTATTTTCATCTGTTTTCTATATCTAGCTCTCAATTGATTCTGACCCTGGGTGGGGAATACCGAAACCCACTGCCATCAAGTCAATTCTGACACATAGCAACCCTATAGAATGGAGTAGAAATGCCCCCTAGGGTTTCCAACACTATAAATCTTTTTGGAAGCAGACTGCCACATCTTTCTCCCACAGAGCTCCTGGTGGTTTAGAACAGCTAACCTTTCGATTAGCAGCCAAGAGCTTTAACTACTGCACCACAGGGATTCTTGGGTAAAAGGAATTAAAAAAAAAAAAAAAACTCATTGCCATGGAGTCGATTCTGACTCATAGAGACCCTATAGAGGGTGTTATTTACTGATCCCCTGAAACCCTACCATAATTTTACTTTTTTTTTTTTAATTTCTATTTCAAAATGATGAAAGAAATTGTGAGGGAGCTATTTCTAAAATACTTGCCTTAAGTGACCAGAATTTAAACTTATACTGCTGCAAAACAATGCAACACATTTAAGAGTTTTCCTTCTCCCTAACAGTCAGGGAATTTTACCTATGAATGCTACGATAACGAAACTTGAAGGTCAAATTTATATGTATTTAGAAGAATTAGTGTCAAATTCTTAAGTAAAATCGAGTTCCTTGTAGTGTGTTATAAAACCAGCTTAAAGGAAAATTTACAGAGTTTCATCTGCTAAAGTTTTCATTTTCTCTTAAAGTAGTAAGCAAATGACCATGGTACAAAAATAACTAATTTTGAGACTGGCACGCACATTATAAGATTTACCAGTGCCAGTCAAACAAAAAATTTGAATGCCTAATCTCCTCTGGTCTCTCCAGTCCGGGTACAAATAAAGTTGCATTGATAGAAATAACTCAGGTTTCACTGGTTTGTATGTCAATGGGAATGGCAGAGAAAGAACCTCTGAAAATCCACTCCTCCACAGAAGCAACAAGAACACTGACAAAAAATGTCAAAATCAGTTTTTTTTCCAGAAACCTAGAAATTAACCAAAGACTTGCAATAATCCAAGAAGTGTTTATTAAAGAAAAATGGTATAATTTGAGTGAGAACAGTGACCTTTGTGGTAGTGTATCTTGCCCTATTTCCATCACCCTTTACCCAACTGCTTAGCAGACTTGAAAGCCAACAAATTTGCACTCACAGTAGCCATAAAGAACAGCAGCCTAACAGCCACTTCGGGAGGCAAAATGGGGTTGTATTTCCCCAAAAGCCCCCTCCTCAGAGAACTGTTATTATCTGACCTGTGTGGCATTTTTCCATAAACTTCCAGCTCCAAGGTTTGTCTTTATTTGGTATAACTCAGTCTTCTCACTATGAACAGCCTTTTCTGTGGGCATTTATCAAAAACAGCCAGCAGCGATAATTTCACACTGCAGCTGTCTGAGGCAGTGATAACAGCTGGGCAAATAAGAAGCTGACCAAAGCACTTAAAAGGAAAAGCTGAAGGATGAGATGTGCATGGGGGACTTTGGCAAGCTCTGACAGATTCCTGAGAATCTAGAAGGCCACACACATGTGTAGAACTGTGCATGTGCTCAAGAAAGACCCAAGGAGGCCCTGGTCTCTCACCTGTGGCTGACCTGAGGCAATAAAAGCAGAAAGAGAAGACTAAGACAGAGAAGAAAACTGCCTGCTGGAGATAGGGTCACTACGAGTCGGGATTGACTCGATGTCAGTGTGTTGGTTGGCTTGGTAGAGATCTAAAGGTGTGTCCCAGCACACACACAGAGCCCCTCAGCGAAGGCAAGGAGACTTATTACTTCATAGTATTTCAGGAAATTTTCATCCAATCATTACTGGACCGGTAAACTGAGTAGAAACTGCAATGGCCACAGGCACGGGTAATACAGACTTTACACAATTAATTCAGGAAAGCAAGTAAATAGCAGCAGCAGCAACAACAACAAAACCTGGAGAGGTGGGAATTTCATTTCTAGAGTTGCTACATTTTTTAATCATTTAAAAATGTGCAGTTTTCAATAAAAAAATTGTAAGACATCACACACACACAAAAAAAACCAGAAGGTCTTTATGCACGGGGAAAAAGCAGTCAATGAAAATAGTTTCTGAGAAATCTAAGGCATTAGACTTCCTGAACAAAACATTAAATCATCTATTCTACAAATATTCAAAGAATGAAAGGAAGCCATGTGTAAAGAATTAAAGGAAAATATGAGAAAGATGTCTCACCAAATAGATAATATCATTAACCCATTGTCATCAAATCAATTCCAACTAATAGTGACCCTCCAGGACAGAGTAGAACTGCCTCGTAGGTTTCCAAGGAGTGGCTGGTGGATTCGATCAGCCGACCTTTTGGTTAACAGCCAAAAACTTAACAACTGCACCACCAGGGCCCCCTAATAGCGATAGAAAGATAGAAATTATAAAAAAGTGCCAAATAGAAATTCTGGACTTGGAAAGTGCAAATTTCACTTGAGGACTTAAAAGCAGATGTGAGCTGGCAGAAGAAAGAGTCAGCAAGCTTGAAGATAGGTGAACTGAGGTTATCCAATCTGAGGAACAAAAGGAAAAAAGAATGAAGAAAAATAAACAGTTTCAGGAACCTGTGCAGCACTCTCAATCATACCAGCGTACACATAATGGGAGCCCTGGAAGAAGATAGAAAGGGGAAGAAAGAATAAGTGAGGAAATAATGGCTAAAATGATTTCTTAGATATGATCCCATGATAACAAGTAACATGAGAAAAGAAAAAAGGAGACAAATTGAACTTCATCAAAATTAACTTTTTTGCTTTAAGGGACATCCATCGAGAAAGTGAAAAGATAACCTATAGAGTGGGAAAAAAGGTTTTAAAATTTTACTTGCAAATCATATATGTAATAAAAGTCTAGTATACACAATATATATAAAAAAATTCTTACAACTAAACAGTAAAAAGACAGTTTTTAAAATGGGCAAAAGATTTGAATAGCTCTCTCTCCAAAGAAGATATACAAACTACCAATAAGTAAATGAAATGATGGTCCACATCATTCATCATAAGGAAAATGAAAATCAAACCCACCTTGAGATACCACTTCACACCCACTAAGATGCATGTATTAAAATAGAAATGAAAAATCAGACAATAGCAAGTGTTGGTAAGTTTGTGGAGAAATTGAGAGCATCATACATATGCTGGTGGAACTATAAAATGGTGCAGCCACTTTGGAAAACGATATGGCAGTTACTCAAAATGTTAATAATCTAGAATTATATGCCGTTATGTCGTTGTAGTTGTTAGGTACCATCAAGTCCATTCCAACCCTTAGGGACCCTATATACAACAGAACTAAACAGTGCCCAGCTCTGCACCATCCTCACAATCATTGTTATGCTTGATCCCATTGTTGCAGCCACTGTGTCAATCCACCGTGTTGAGGGTCTTCTTCTTTTTCACTGACTCTCTACTTTACCGAGCATGAGGTCCTTTCCAGGGATTGAACCCTCCTGATAACATGTGGAAAGTATGTGAGACGTTGTTTTACCATCCTTGCTTCCAAAAAGCATTCTGATTGTACTTCTTCCAAAACAGATTTGTTCATTTTTTGGCTTATTTTTCATGGTATATTCAATATTGTTCATCAACACTACAACTCAAAGGTGTCAATTCTTCTTCAGTGTTCCTTATTCATTGTCCAGCTTTTGCATGTATATGAGGCGATTGAAAACACCATGGCTTGGGTCAGGCGCACTGTAGTCTTCAAGGTGACATCATTCTTTTTAACACTTTAAAGAGGTCTTTTGCAGGAGATTTGCCCAATGCAATGCACTTTTTGATTTCTTGACTGCTGCTTCCGTGGCTGTTGATTGTGGATCCAAGTAAAATGAAATCCTTGACAACTTCAATCTTTTCTCCGTTTATCATGATGTTGCTTATTGGTACGGTTGATAGGATTTTTGTTTTCTTTATGTTGAGGTGCAATCAATACCAAAGGCTGTGGTCTTTGATCTTTATCAGTAAGTTCTTCAATTCCTCTTCACTTTCAGCAAGCAAGGTTGTATCATCTGCATATCGCAGGTCATTAACGAGTCTTTGTCCAATCCTGATACCCCATTTTTCTTCATATAGTCTAATTTCTTGCATTATTTGCTCATCATACAGATTGAATAGTTATGGTGAAAGGATACAACCCTGACGCACAGCTTTCCTGACTTTAAACCACACAGTATCCCTTTGTTCCGTCCAAACAACTGTCTCTTGATCTATGTACAGATTACTCATGAATGTGATTAAGTGCTCTGGAATTCCCATTCTTTGCAATATTATCCATAATTTGTTATCCACACAGTTGAATGCCTTTGCGTAGTCAATAAAACACAGGTAAACATCTCTCTGGTATTCTCTGCTTTCAACCAGGATCCGTGTGACATCAGCAATGCTATCCCTGGTTCCACATCCTCTTCTGAATCCACCTTGAATTTCTGACAGTTCCCTGTCAATGTACTGTTGCAGCCACTTTTGAATGGTCCTCAGCAAAATTTTACTTGTGTATGATGATAATGACATTGTTCAATAATTTCCACATTTGGTTGAATCACCTTTCTTGGGGATAGGCATAAATATGGATCTCGTCCAGTCAGTTGGCCAGGTAGCTATTTTCCAAATTTCTTGCCATAGACAAGTGAGCACTTCAGTTCTGCATCTGTTTGTTGAAACATTTCAACTGGTATTCCATCAATTCCTAGAGCCTTGTTTTTCACCAATGCTTTCAGTGCAGCTTGGACTTCTTCCTTCAGTACCATTGATTCCTGATTTTATGCTACCTACTGAAATGATCCAACGTCGACCACTTCTTTTGATATAGTGACTCTGTGTATTCCTTCCATGTTCTTTTGATGCTTCCCGTGTCATTTAATATTTTCTCAGTAGAATCCTTCAATATTGCAGCCCGAGGCTTGAATGTCATTATATGCCTAGGTATATACCCAAGAGAACTGAAAACATATGTTCACACAAATACTTGTACAAAAACGTTTATAGCAGCTGTATGCATAATGGCCGAAAGGCGGAAACAACCCCAATGTTGATCAACAGGTGAATGGATAAACAGAATAGTTACATCCATAGAGTTAAATATTATTTGGTAATAAAAAAGAAATGTAGCAGTGATTCATGCTGCAATGTGGATGATTCTTGAAAACTTTATGCTAAGTGAAAGAAGACAGTCACAAAAGTCTGCATATTGTATGATTCCGATTATATCCGATTATATATATGTGCAGAATATGTCAGTAAGATACAGAAAGGAAATTAGTGATTGCCAGGGAGCCCTGGTGGCGCAGCTGTTAACTGAAAGGTTGGCGGTTTGAACCTACCAGCCGGTCTGCAGGAGAAAGATGTGGAAATCTGCTTCCCTGAAGATAACAGCCTTGGAAACCCTATGGGACAGTTCTACTCTGTCCTATCAGGTGGGTATGAGTCAGAATCAACTCAATGGCAATGGGTGGGGAAGGGGTAGTGACTGTTAATGGGTAGTGATGGGGTTTTTTTGGGGGGTCACAAAAATATCCAGGTATTAGATAGTGATGATTGTTGCACAACTTTGTGAATATACCAAAAATATTGAATTGTGCACTATAAATGGGTGAATTTTATGGTATATAAATGATACAAAATAAATCATTTTTTAAAGAACAGGTGGATATAAATGATGTAATAATCATGTGAGAGCATAATTCTTACCCATTAATAGCAATATACCCACACAATTCTAGTGAAAATAACCTCCCAAATAATAAAACCATGCTGTTCTTCAGATACTGAACTAAGCTATTTATAATAATTTTCCTATTTAATCTTATGAGTTTGGAAGTATTGCTATTTCACATTGACAGAATTGTTGCTGTTAGGTGCCATTGAGTCACTTCCAACTCATAGTGACTGTATGTACAACAGAACAAAACACTGCCCAGTTCTGCACCATCCTCACAATCTTTGATGTGCTTGAGCACATTGTTGCAGCTACTGTATCAATCTACCTCTTTGAGGGTCTTCCTCTTTTTTGCTGACCCTCTACTTTACCAAGCATGACATCCTTCTCCAGAGACTGGTCCCTCCTGATAACATGTCCAAAGTACATGAGACAAAGTCTCACTTTCCTTCCTTCTAAGGAGCATTCTGGCTGTACTTCTTCCAAGACAGATTTGTTTGTTCTTCTGACAGTGCATGGTGTATTCAATAATCTTTGCCAACACCGTAATTCAAAGGCGCCAATTCTTCTTCAGTGTTCCTTAATTATTGTCCAGTTTTCTAATGGTTATGAGGCAATTGAAAATACCTTGGTTGGGTCAGGCATACCTTAATCCTCAAAGTGACACATTTCATTATAATAAGTTACTTTGTCTTCTACAGCCCTCCTTTGAAATCTCCTATTCATATCTTTTACTTTGTCATTTCTTCCATTTGCTTTAGCTACTCTATGTTTAAGAGCAAGTTGCAGAGCCTCTTCTAAAATCCATTTTTGTCTTTTGACATACTGGTAGCAGACTAAATGAGCAAATGAACCAGAGAGTCCATCAACCTGAGATGGAAGAACTAGATGGTGCCCAGTTACCACCAGTGACCGACTGCCCTGAAGACAACACAACAGAGAGTCCCAGACAGAGCAGGAGAAAAATGTAGAACAGAACTCAAATTCACATAAAAAGACCAGACTTTATATTCTGGCAGAGACTGGAGGAACCCCCAAAAATATGGGCCCGGGGTGCACTGTTAACCCAGAACTAAAACCATTCCCAAAGCCCACTCTTCAGACAAAGATTAGACAGGCATATAAAACAAAAAATAATACACGTGAGGAATGTGCTTCTTGGTTCAATTGGATAACCCAGAACCCAGTGCCGTTGAGTCGATTCCGACTCATAGCGACCCTATAGGACAGAGTGGAACTGGATACACGAGACCAAATGGGCAGCTCCTGTCCAAAACCAGGATGAGAAGGCAGGAAGGGGCAGAAAGGGGCAGGAACTGGTCGAATGGACACAGGGAACCTCGGGTGGAAAGGGGGAGTGTGTTGTCACATTGTGAGGTTTGTAATTAATGTCACAAAACAATATGTATATAAATTTTTGAATGAGAAAGAAAAGAAAAGCCTATGGATAAAGATGGACCAATCATGAGGATGCTACAGGACTGGGCAGTGTTTTGTTCAGTTGTACATGGGGTTGCTGTGAGTCAGGGGCCAACTCACAGGCAGCTAACAACAATATAATCATAAAAATATTAGCCAACAGTCCTCTTCCCATTCCAAGGAAGGTACTGACTACTCTTCTGGGAACCTCGAAGCCCACAAGTGAGAAATATTATAAAGGTTTATATCCAGGCAGAGAATCACCAGTAAAGGTTTTTCTCCCTTATGGGTTTTTAGATATAAAAGAATAGGCCATAGACTGTAACACTAAGGGCCACTCACACCTTAGCTTTTAGAAATCAGCAGAACCTGAGATGAGGTCAGACCTATTTCAAATAATTTTTTAAGGACATTAAATACCCATTAATTAATTTCTAATTATATCCTAACTGAACAAATGGACCTTAATTTGAATTCTCTCACTTTTACCATCATAATACAACTAATTTAAATTACATAAATATGAGAAGCTGATTTATTCTTCCAAGTATTACCTGAGTCTTCAAGAATCCAATTAATGGAGGCTGCTTTATTTCCATTTTATTCCTTGTACCTTGTTTATAACTGTTGACCCTATCCTCAGCAAGCAAACTTCTATCCCGTGCCTAGAATATGCCTGTAGACATTGCTCAATTGGTGAGGAAAAACCAATTAGAAAAGGTGAAGCAAAGATACCTGAGAGAAGATGGGGAAAATTCAATTCAGGGATCTGAGGAAGGGTAAAACAAAGTTAAAAGAAAGTCATATGCCTTCAGCAAGAAACTTGGAGCCTAGATTTAGCCCATAAGTTCAATGTACTGAATGCATGTCATCAGTAAATTGAGCTGAAGATGAGCCGTGCTGCTTAGAAATCCACTCCAATGTAATTTTTTTCCCCCTTTCCCTTTCTCATTTTCTAAGTAACTTTCTATCTTTTCTTCTTCTTTTTTATAAATCTTTTTCTGAGGATTGCTTTGGCCATTTTCAGATAGGGCATGCTGTTCAACTGGGTCCTATCCAAATTCTCTGTGAGTGGCTTGAAAGAAAAAAGGCTGATCCAAAAGGTAGAGTTTGGACTGATCTGAAGATGTTAGATACATAATTGTGACACCGAAGAGAAAAAAAAAGTAAAATACCAGCTTCCATCATCACAGCAACACACAAGCCACCGCAATACAACAAACTGACAGATGAGTGGTGGGTGAGAGAATTAAGGTTAAAAAAATTAACTTTCCAAATCACACAACTAGGGAGTGACAGAACTGAGATTCAAGCTCATGTTTGTCTGACTCCAAAATTTGTGCTCTGAATCTCTATATTATTCTTACTGTTGTTACTGGGTGCCATTGAGTTGTTTCCAACTCATAGTGACTCCATGTCACAGAGTAAAAACTGCCTCACAGGGTTTTCTATGCTGCAATCTTTACAGGAGTAGGATCACCAGGTCTTCGTCCCATGGAGCCCCTGGCTAGTTTGAACCACCAACCTTTTGGTTAACAGCTAAGTGCTTAACTGTCACCACGGCTCCTTCATAGAAGATTTTATAGGCAAAAAATTTCCTCTTCTTTAGATGACTAAATGTATATAATGACATACTCCAAAAGGTATCTGTATGTTTTGTTAAGTAAATTGTGCTGTTGAATACACACACATTTTATTCTGCATCAAATACAGAGAAATTACTATAAATATAAACGTATTATAGATTGATAGTGCCTCATACGTTATAGGTGCTAACAAAAAATTTGCTGAATAAATGAACAAACACAGAGAGTATCTTTTATCTGAGATTTTTCCCAAGGACTCTCTGCCAAATGGACACTTTAGTAATAAATGATTCCCTACCTAGTGCCGTCAGGTCGATTCCGACTTATAGCGACCCTATAGGACAGAGTAGAACTGCCCCATAGAGTTTCCAAAGAGCGCCTGGTGGATTTGAACTGCTGACCCTTTGGTTAGCAGCCATAATGATTCCCTAGTGATCATTTATTGAATAAAAGTGATTTTTTCCAAGTGTACAGTAAAGTCATTTGACAACCTGAGGGTGTAGCAGTTAAAAGCTAAGGCTGCTAACCAAAAGGTCTGCAATTCGAATCCACCAGACACTCCTTAGAAACTCTATGGGGCAATTCCACTCTGTCCTATAGGGTCTCTATGAGTCAGAATCAACTGGATGGCAACTGTTAACACCTTATTTGGAAAATTCAACTTTTCTTTTATAGCTGAACTCATTACAGTTCTCATGAGATGGTGTTTATTATTTTCCTAATTAAGTCTTTGTTCATAAGATCTGGGCACCGAGTCACAAGAACCTGTTTGCGTAATCAGCCTGAATTCATATTTTCACTCTTAACTTCCTTGGAAATATAATGTAATATTTGTCTATCAGAAGTATTTAATCTTTTAAGGTGCATCATCATATTAAATGAGCCTCATTTCAGAGAGTTTCCCCTTGAAATCTAATCAAAAGGTTACTATCTGTAACATTAAACACAAACATCTTTTTATATTTTAACAGCCTGCTTTTCTGGTTTGGAAGATTTTTTTTTTATTAACCTGGTTGAACTAAGTTAAACTATGGTTTAAAAAACAAACTCAAAATGTCAGTGGCTTAACACAACAAAGTTATTTTTCTTACTGCTATGGATCAAAGTATCACTCCAGGCAAGTTTCCTCTGTGCAGTGATTCAGTGATCCAGGCTGAGGGAGCCTCCACTACCCGCAGCCATGCCTTCTGGAACTTAACAGCTTCCTAGAGCCACACAACAGGGTAAGAGAGTGATGGAGAGACTCACACTCGCAATTGTACACTTCCGTTGTAGGCAAAGGCTTACACTGGCAATTACAGTTTTTTCTATAAGGTCTTCCACCTTCTGTAGGTGACTTAGTGCCATCCACCGCCTCACCAGAAATTCCAAAGTTTGCTTTTCCTTTCTAGTACCCGATCTCTGGTGCTTTCTCTCTCTCTTCCTCTTTTCATAAGGCATGCAATCTGTGAACCCAGTCCATAGCGTGCCTTTTCTTAACTTAAATTGAAAGAATATGTTAATAAATACCTTCACATTAAGCTGTTATGCCACAGAGCTCACCACCTAAATGGCAGAGCAGAGAAACATTGATGAAGGGTTGGTTGGGTTTTGTAGAGTGATTGGATAGAGAACTGAGAGTTCTGGGTCAAGTGATTGATCCTGTGACCCAAGCTGCAAATGGAGGAAAACTAGAGAGGGAGAAATCTGTAACAATTGGGAGAAAATGTCACTGAAGGGCTTTTCAAGATCAAAGATCTCTTATGGTGTGAGATCATTAAAGAACTGTAATGAGATTATTGTCAACATATCGAATGATAGAATTTAGCAAGACCAAAGGCTTCTTCATTGCAAATACCTTCTTTCACCAACATAAACGGTGACTATACACACATGGACCTCGCCAGATGGAACACACAGAAACCAAACTGACTACATCTGTGGAAAGAGACAATGGAAAAGCTCAGTATCATCAGTCAGAACAAGGCCAGGGCCCACTGTGGAACAGACCATACGTTGCTCATATGCAATTTCAAGCTGAAATTGAAGAAAATCAGAGCAAGTCCACGAGAGCCAAAATATGACCTTGAGTATATCCCACCTGAATTTAGAGACCATCTGAAGAATGGATTTGACGCACTGAACACCAGTGACCAAAGACCAGTCTAGTTGTGGAATGACATCAACGACATCATACATGAAGAAAGCAACAGGTCATTGAAAAGACAGGAAAGAAAGAAAAAACCAAGACGGTTGTCAGAGGAGACTTTGAAACTTGCTCTCAAACATCGAGCAGCTAAAGCAAAAGGAAGAATTGATGAAGTAAAAGAACTGAACAGGAGATTTCAAAGGGCATCTCAAGAAGACAAAGTAAAGTATTATAATGACATGTGCAAAGAGCTGGAGATGGAAAACCAAAAGGGAAAAGGGAGGAACACCTTCAGCATTTCTCAAGCTGAAAGAACTGAAGAAAAAAATTCAAGCCTTGTGTTGCAATAGTGAAGGATTCCATGGAGAAAATATTAAATGACGCAGAAAGCATCAAAAGAAGATGGAAGAAATACACAGAGTCATTATGCCAAAAAGAATTAGTTGATGTTCAACCATTTTGAGAGGTGGCACAAAATTAGGAACCAATGGTACTGAAGGAGGAAGTCCAAGCTGCTCTGAAGGCATTGGCAAAAAACAAGGCTCCAGGAATTGATGGAATATCAATTGAGATGTTTCAACAAACAGATGTAGCGCTGGAGGTGCTCACTCGTCTATGCCAAGAAATATGGAAGACAGCTTCCTGGCCAACTGACTGGAAGAGACCCATATTTATGCCTATTCCTGAGAAAGGTGATCCAAACGAATGTGGAAATTATAGAACAATATCATTAATATCACATGCAAGCAAAATTTTGCTGAAGATCTTTCACAAACAGCTGCAGCAGTATACCAACAGGGAACTGCCAGAAATTCAGGCCGGTTTCAGAAGAGGACGTGGAACCAGGGATATCATTGCTGACGTCAGATGGATCCTGGCTGAAAGCAGAGAATACCAGAAGGATGTTTACCTGTGTTTTATTGACTATGCAAAGGCATTCGACTGCGTGGATCATAACAAACTATGGATAACATTGCAAAGAATGGGAATTCCAGAACACTTAATTGTGCTCATGAGGAACCTTTACATAGATCAAGAGGCAGCTGTTTGGACAGAACAAGGGGATACTGATTGGTTTAAAGTCAGCAGAGGTGTGCATCAGGGTTGTATTCTTTCACCATATCTATTCAATCTGTATGCTGAGCAAATAATCCAAGAAGCTGGACTATATGAAGAAGAACGGGGCATCAGGATTGGAGGAAGATTCATTAACAACCTGCGTTATGCAGATGACACAACCTTGCTTGCTGAAAGTGAAGAGGACTTGAAGCACTTACTAATGAAGATCAAAGACCACAGTCTTCAGTATGGATTACACCTCAACATAAAGAAAACAAAAATCCTCACAACTGGACCAATGAGCAACATCATGATAAACAGAGAAAAGACTGAAGTTGTCAAGGATATCATTTTCCTTGGATCCACAATCAACAGCCATGGAAGCAGCAGTCAAGAAATAAAAAGAGGCATTGCACTGGGCAAATCTGCTACAAAGGACCTCTTCAAAGTGTTGAAGAGCAAAGATGTCACCTTGAGGACTAAGGTGCGCCTGACCCAAGCCATGGTATTTTCAATCACATCATATGCATGTGAAAGTTGGACAATGAATAAGGAAGACGAAAGAAGAATTCACGCCTTTGAATTGCAGTGTTGGCAAAGAATATTGAATATACCATGGACTGCTTTTTTTTTTTTGCCAAAAGAACGAACAAATCTGTCTTAGAGGAAGGAAGTACAACCAGAACGCTTCTTAGAGGCAAGGATGGCAAAACTGCGTCTTACATTCTTTGGACATGTTGTCAGCGGGGATCAGTCCCTGGAGAAGGACATCATGCTTGGCAGAGTGCAGGGTCAGCGGAAAAGAGGAAGACCCTCAATGAGGTGGATTGACACAGAGGCTGCAACAATGAGCTCAAGCATAACAATGATTGTAAGGGTGGCTCAGGACCAGGCAGTGTTTCGTTCTGGTATGCATAGGGTCGTTATAAGTCAGAACCGACTCGACGGCACCTAACAACAACAATAAAACTTCTGAGCCCGAGAAGTTGCGTGGTTTGCTGGTCCACCAGGATGTTGGACTATTTCAAAATTACGGCAGGACTTAAAGTGAAGATAATATGATGTAAACCAAGATTCGGTGTTTTTACCGAATGTGAGAGAGGATTCCAGATGTCAGTAGATG
This sequence comes from Elephas maximus indicus, assembly GCF_024166365.1. Lineage (NCBI taxonomy): Eukaryota > Metazoa > Chordata > Mammalia > Proboscidea > Elephantidae > Elephas > Elephas maximus. Next base: position 48,122,801 of record NC_064820.1, on the reverse strand, counting down.
GGAAGAGAGATATGGTCAGGGAGCTAGGTCTCAGAGCAGATGAACAGCAGATTAATACTCAAGTGTCCACTAAAGCAACTAATTGGAAGGAATGTTCTATGGAAAGTTGGATGACATGAAGACATTTATTAACATTAGAAGTAGAGTTGCAGGGCACACAGTGAAACAGGTGGGTGGAAGGAAAAATCTTGGGAGATGAAGTTCAGGATAGCAAGGTGATGAAGGCATGAAAGCAGATTAGAAATTGTAGGTCTTACTTTTCATGAGGATCATGCTGTTGTTCTTGTTCTTAGATGCTATCGAGTCACTTCCAACTCGTAGAGACCCTATGTACCACAGAGTGAAACAATGCCCGGTCCTGTGCCATCCTCACAATCATTGCTGTGTTTAAACCCATTGTTGCAGCACTGTGTCAGTCCATCTCATTGAAGGTCTTCCTCTTTTTCAGTGACTCTCTACTTTACCAAGCATGATGTCCTTCTCCAGGAACTAGACCCTCCTGATAACATGACCAAAGTACATGAGATGAAGTCTTGCTGCCCTCGCTTCCAAGGAACATTCTGGCTGTACTTGTTCTAAGACAGATTTGTTTGTTCTTCTGACAGTCCGTGGTATATTCAGTATTCATCACCATCACCATAATTCAAAGGCATCAATTCTTCTTTGATCTTCCTTATTCACTGTCCAGCTTTCCCATGCATTTGAGGCAATTGAAAATACCATGGCTTGGGTTAGGTACACCTTAGTTCTCAAAATGACACCTTTGTTTTTTAATACTTTAATTAAAGAGGTCTTTTATAAGAGATTTGCCTAATGCAATACGTTGTTTGACTTCTTGACTGCTGCTTCCATGGGCATTGATTGTAGAGACAAATAAAATGAAACACTCGACAACTTCAATATTTTCTGCACTTACCTTGATGTTGCCTACTGGTCTAGCTGTGAGGAATTTTGTTTTCTTTATGGTAAGGTATAATCCATACTGAAGGCTGTAGTCTTTGATCTTCATCAGTTAATGCTTCAAACCCCCTTCACTTTCAGCAAACAAGGTTGTGTTATCTGCATATCAAAGGTTGTTAATCCTGATGCTCCCTTCTCCTTCATATAGTCCAGCTTCTTGATTATTTGCTCAGCATACAAATTGAATAAGTATGGTGAAAGCATGCAACCCTGGCACACCCCTTCCTGATTTTAAAACATGCAATATCTTTGTTCTGTTCAAACTACTGCTTCTTGGTCTACATACACATTCAGCATAAGCACAATTAAGTGTTCTGGAATTCTCATTCTTTGCAATGTTGTCTATAACTTGTTATGATCCACACAGTCAAATGCCTTTGCATAGTCAATAAAACACAGGTAAAAATCCATTCCCAAAGCCAGCTTTTCAGGCAGGGATTGGACTGGACTATAGGATAGAAAATGATACTGGTGAAGAGTGAGCTTCCTGGATCAAGAAGACACATGAGACTATGTGCTCAGCTTCTGTTTGGAGAAGAGATGAGAGGGCAGAGGGGATCAGAAGATGGCTGAATGGACACGAAAATAGAGAGTGGGGGGAAGAAGTGTGCTGTCTCACTAGAGGGAGAGCAACTAGGAGTATATAGCAAGGTGTGTATAAGTTTTTGTATGAGAGACTGACTTGGTTAGTAAACTTTCACTTAAAGCACAATAAAAATTAAAAAAAAATGTTACAGAAGAATGAAAACACCTTAAAAAAAAAAACACAGGTAAAACTCTTTCTGCTAGTCTCTGCTTTCAGCCAAGATCCATCTAACATGAACAATGATATCCCTTGCCCCACGTCCTCTTCTGAATCTGGCTTGAATTTCTGGCAGTTCCCTGCCAATGTACTGCTACAGACACTTTTGAATGATCTTCAGAAAAATGTTACTTGTGTGTGAAATTAATGATATTGTTGGATAATTTCTGCATGCTGTTGGATCACCTTTCTTTGGAATGAGCTCAAATATGGACATTTTCCAGTTGGTTGGCCAGATAGCTGTCTTTCAAATTTCTTTGCATAGTTGAGTGAGCACCTCCAGCACTGGGTCCCTTTGTTGAAACATCTTAATTGGCATTCCATCAATTATTGGAGCCTTGCCAATGTCTCCAGTACAGCTTGGACTTCTTCCTTCAATAACATCAGGTCTTGATCAATGGACCTTAGGGCTAAGAAATATGGTTAGAAGTGACTGACCTTAAATGATTAACTTTGGTGTTTTTTTTTTTTTTAAGCTAGGAAAACTAAACTGCATTTGCAAGAGACAGTTAATTAGTATAACCAATAAAATCAAGAGAGGATACATTTTGGATTGAGTGTAAGAAACGAAAGGGCATTTATTTTCTGATACTGTATTTTACTGACTGTTAGTTTTTATCAATAAGTTGAAGAGAAAAAATAAAAATGGTAAGCCATGTGCCTAGCCAAAGTGCATTAAAAACATTTATTAATCCCCAGGGTTAATATAAATATTATACAGTGGAATGGGGAAAACTTTTACTTCAGTAGATTAGTTAGAAATCAAATAATGAGTTTTTTGTTGTTTTTGTTCACAGGCATAAAGGAGTGTTCTAGGACTCTAACAGTGCCAAATCAATGACCAATTCTTTTCTTTTTTTAATTGTACTTTATATGAAGGTTTGCAGACCAAACTAGCTTCTCATTAAACAGTACACATATTGTTTTATGACATTGGTTAGCAACCCCATGACATGTCAACACTCCCTTCTTGACCTTGGGTTCCCAATTACCAGCTTTCCTATCCCCTCCTGCCTTCTAGTCCTTGCCCCTGGGCTGGTGCGCCCCTCTAGTCTTGCTTTATTTTATGGGACTATCTAATCTTTGGCTGAAGGGTGAACCTCGGGAGTGACTTCATTACTGAGCTATGAGTGTGTCCAGGGACCATACTTTTGGAGTTTCTCTAGTTTTCTGTTGGGTCAGTAAGTCTAGTCTCTCTTTTTTTTTTTTTTTTTTTGTGAGTTAGAGTTTTGTTCTACATTTTTTTCCATCTCTGTCTAGGACCCTCTATTGTGATCCCTGTCAGAACAGTCAGTGGTGGTGGCCGGGCAGCATATCTTTGTACTGGACTCATTCTGGTGGAGGCCGTGGTAGTTGGGATCCATTAGTCCTTTGGACAAATCTTTCCCAGGTATCTTTAGTTTTCTTCATTCTCCTTTGCTTCCGAAGGGGTGAGACCAGTGGAGTATCTTATGGGTCTGCTGTCAGGCTTTTTAAGACCCTAGACACTACTCACCAAAATAGAATGTACAACATTTTTTAATAAACTATGTTATGCCAATTGAGCTAGATATTCCCCAAGACCATGGTCGATGACCAATTCTTGCTGATTTTCCATTTTAAATATTTGTCTCCTCATCCCTACCCACCTTCATGACCCCATATCCTTGTTTAGGCCATCACCATCTCTCTCCTGAATTACTGTAACAGCCTTCCAACTGGTCAGTGGTAACTCTATGTTTAAATGCTTGAGGAACTGCCAGACTGTTTTTCAAAGTGGTTTTGATTTGCATCACTCTGATGACTCATGATGCTTAGCATCTTTTCATGTGCTTATTGGCCATTTGTACATCTTCTTTTGAAAAATGTCTATTTAGATTCTTTGCCCATTTTTTGATTGGGTTGTCTTCTATTACTAAGTTGTAAAAGTTCTATGTATATTCTAGGTAAAAATTCATTATCAGGTATATGGCTTACAAATATTTTCTCCCATTCTGTGGTTTGTCCTTTGAAGGACAGAAGCTTTTAATTTTGATGTGGTCCTATTTACCTATTTTTTTTGTTGTTGTTGTTCAAGCACATGCTTTTGTTGTCATATATCCGTCGACTTATCCAAGGTCATAAAGACTTACCCTTACACTTTTTTCTTAAAAATCATATAATCTTACCTCTTATATTTAGCTAATTGGTCACTTTTAAGTCAATTTTTGTGTATGTATAGTGTGAGATAAAAATACAGCTTCATTCTTTTGCATGTGGCTATGAAATTGTTCCAGCATCATTTGTTGAAAAGACTATTCTTTAGCCATTGAATGGTTTTGACACTCTTGTTGAAAATCAGTTGACCATAGACACATGATTTTATTATGGACTCACAATTTTATTCCATTATTGATATGTATATCCATATGTCAATTCCACACTGTCTTGATTACTGCTACTTTGTAGTCAGTTCTGAAATCAGGAAGAGGATGTAGAACAAAGGATATCCTTGGTGATGTTAGATGGATCTTGGCTGAAAGCAGAGACTATCCGAAAGATGTTTACTTGTGTTTTATTGACTATGCAAAGGCATTCAACTATGTGGCTCATTACAAATTATGGATAACATTGCAAAGAATGGGAATTCCAGAACACTTAAATGTGCTCATGCTGAACCTGTACAAAAACCAAGAGGCTGTTGTTTGAATAGAACATGGGGATACTGTGTGGTTTAAAATCAGGAAAGGTATGTATCAGGATTGTATCCTTTCACCATACTTATTCAATCTGTATGCTGAGCAACTAATCTGAGAAGCTGGACTATATGAAGAAGAACAAGGCATCAGGATTGGAGGAAGATTCATTAACAACCTACAATATGCACATGACACAACCTTGCTTGTTGAAAGCAAAGGGGACTTGAAGCACTTACTAATGAAAATCAAAGACTACAGTCTTCAGTAGAGATTACACCTCGACATAAAGAAAACAAAAATCCTTACTGCTGGACCAATAAGCAACGTCATGATAAACGGAGAAAAGATCGAAGTTGTCAAGGATTTCGTTTTACTTGGACCCACAGTCAGCGTCCATGGGAGGAGTAGTCAAGAAATCAAATGACATATTACAATCTGCTGCAAAAGACCTCTTTAAAGTGTTGAAAAGCAAAGACATCACTTTGAGGACTAAGGTGTGTCTGACCCAACCCGTGACATTTTCATTTGCCTCATATGCATGAAAAAGTTGGACAATGAATATGGAAGACCAAAGAAGAATTGATGCATTAAAATTATGCTGTTGGTGAAGAATATTGAATATATCAGGGACTGCCAGAGGAATGAACGAATCTGTCTTTGAAGAAGTGCTCCTTGAAAGCAAGGATGGTGAGACTTTGTTTCATGTAGTTTGGAGATGTTATCAGAAGGACCAGTCCCTGCGGGAGGACATCATGCTTGGTAAGGTAGAGGGTCAACGAAAAACAGGAAGACTCTCAAGGAGATTGATTTACACAGTGAGTGCAGCAATGATCTCAAACGTATCAATGATTGTGAGGGTGGTACAGAACTAGGCAGTGTGTCATTCTGTTGTACATAGGGTCACTATGAGTTGGAACCAACTTGAAGGCACCTAACAATAATATATTTGGTTTGCTGAGCCTATCATATAACATTCAAACTACCTGGAAAACTCTGTTCCTATATTACAAGGCAAATACCATGCGTGAAATTGGCATTTGTTTTATAGGACATCTTTGGTAAGCACTTTCCTACTGCTTAAGTAACCGTTTTCATTGGACATGTTCATTTTTTACTGAAGATATTTTCAGGGTTAGCACCATACCCAAAGAAGGTATCAGAACACAGAGAAAAGTGTTATTATTTATATTTTGCTGTGTTCAGATTAGGTTGTTTTAGGGGTGCTTAATGTACAAAGTCATTAAATGATTTCTGAGGTAACTGATTTTTATTGTTGTTGTTGAATCAATATTTATTCTAACAAACAAACTGAATTATTAAGAATATCACCTCTTTTCCGACAGCTGTAACGGCATTTCTTGTCAAGTTAATTCTACTTCGCCGTCCTTATAGAGTCGCTGTGAGTTAGAATCAACTTGATGGCAAAGCGTATCTTTAAAGTTGGTCCACACGTCCCAGGCAAGTCTAAGCAATACATTAGAGACCAGAAGGGCTTATAAAGACACAAAAGACACAGTCCCTGTCATTCTATGAGGTATTTAGGTAAAGGTAAACATGTTTAGAAGATAGACTTATTGCTCTTATAAAATGATTTTTGCTCAGTATAAAATAATTAATAAACGTACAAAAAGGAAAGAAATTTCCCTCAAAGTTCTACCCCCCAGAGATAGCCATTGTTAACATTTTGATGTGCAGTCATATATAATATGTACCTGTTGCCACTTATTTGATTCTGACTCATGACAACCTCATGAAAGACCTGGTGATATACTTCCAAAAAATCAGTCATTGAAAACCTTATGGTGTGACTTAGTGGTGGAGCCAACTTGGTGCCCTAGACAGATGTACCACATTGTACCTTTGCAGCAAAGATCTGAAAAACTGAGTAAAACATACAAATGTCAATCCTGGAAACCTGAGCATCAAATGAAGGGATAAAGAACTAGATCAAACGCCAAAGGAAGAAGAAACTGATGGAAAACAGAGAACGAGGAGAGATACAGAGTGGAGGTATCCTGCCAACTAACACGGCACAGCCTGGGCATCTTGAAACACAGCCAGCAATGACCCCAGACAAGGAGTATGGGAAGGCAACTTCATGGAGCTCCCAACGGGAGACCGAGCAGTCAGCAACCAGAAAAACATGCTTTCCTACCCTTCATCCTTCTGGTGAATAGAAGCAAGAACCTCCCATCTCAGAAGACCCCACGACTGGGGTCCACAATATAAGCCCTCCATCCCAGGCTCAACCCACGCCCTCCCACTGTGCAGCTTTTTTTTTCCTTTTCTTTTTCCCTCCAACCTAGCTCCATAAACCACCTTCCCCCCTTCCTGCTGGCCCCCACTGCACCACTGCAGCTAGAGTGCCACTAGCATGCTAGCCCACCACTGCCCTGGGTCCACCCTGCCCCCACTCAGTGGCCCCTACTGCACCATCTTTTTCTTCCTCTTCTTTCTTCCTCCCTCCTAGCCCCGGTACACCACCTACCCCCTTCCTGTTAGCTTCTGCCACACTGCTGAGGCTAGAGTGCCACCTATGTACCAGCCTGCCACTGCCCGGCTCTGCCCTGCCCCTACCTGCCAGTTCCCTACCATGCTACCATTTTTTTCATTCTCCCTCTCAACTAACCCTGTAAGCCACCTCCCCTCCCTTCAGGTCCACCCTCCCCCCACTTGCTGGACACCACCGTGCCACCATTTTTTCTCTTTTGATTTTTTTCTTTTTATTTCTTTCTTTTCCCCTTGCCTCCAACCTACCCACCATGCCACCTCCCCTGCCTTCCCACCAGCTCCCAGGTCTGCTCCACCCCTACCCACTGGCCCCTGCCTTTTGCTCTTTTTTTTTTCTTCTCTCTTTTCTTTTCCTTCTGCCTCTCGTCTAACCCTGTATACCAGCTCTCCCCATCCCACTGGCCCACACCATGCCACTGCAGCTAGAGCACTCTGGCGATCAGACATGTTGCCACACTAGGCCTGCACAGCCCCTCCCCTCCCACCACTCAACCAGCTGCTCACTGGTGGGAAGCCAGGCAACACTACTCCCTGTCTGACACCCCTGCTCTTCTGGCATGGAGCTGGAATGCTCCCACAGCACCAGACCAACATCACAAGGCAGGCAGTGCCCACCAGTCCTCCCTGAGACACCTTGCCAAACCAGTGTGCAGAGAAGCAGGCTGCCCTCCCTGCCGATGCACTGTCCATTGTGGACAAGGTTGTGAGAGCTATCGTGTCCACAGATGAGCAAGCAGCAAAGCCTGCTCAATCTGCCTGCTGTGACATATCAAATAAAACAACTACAAAAACAGGATGAAACAGATGAACATATAATCAATAAATACAAGAAAATAATACCTTAATGTCTCAAAGACAGCAGGCAATATCAGAACATATAAAAAAGTATGACAAGATGGCTCCAGCTAGTGACCAAAATAAAGAATCAGCTAACCTTCTAATAGAAGACAAAGCATTGAAACTCTCTGAGTGGAATTCAAAAGACTAATGTTTAGGGCTCTCCAAGAGATTGGTATTTTTAAGAGACTGGCAAAGAGATGAAGGAAAACACAGAAAATCCAGGAAAAAATAGACAAAATCATGGGAAAACACAAGACAAAACCACCATAAACATAGCCAAAATCAAAGAAAACAGAAAAAGCAACAGAATTCAGAAAAACAATACTAAATAAATAAATAAATATTTTATTTAATACAAGAACAAAATGTCAAAATAAGCAGAAATCATACAAAAACAGCAACTACAAACACAAAAGATAAACAACAAAATCTCAGAAATAGAAGATTTTAGGAGCAAATCTGAAATGATACAAGACAGAATCAGCGAAATTGAAGACAAATCGTTGGCCCACACTTTGAGGAAAAAATCAACGAAAAGAATGAGGAAAAACTAAGAATTATGTGGGACACAATCAAAAGCAAAAATTTGCACATGGTTGGAGTTCCAGAACAGAGGGAGAAAATGGAAAACAAATCCAATATAGGACAGACCCCAAAAGAAGGTAACCAAAACATATCATAATCACGCTTGCCAGGACCAAAGGCAAAGGAAGAATCTTGAGAACAGCCCGAGAAAAACACAAAGTCTCTTACAAAGGGGAAACAATAAGACTAAGCTCTGATTACTCAGGAGAAACTATACAGGCAAGAAGGCAGTGGGATGACATATATAAAACCTTGAAAGAAAAAAACTGCCATCCAAGAATAAAATATCCTGCAAAACTCTGTCTCAAATATGTTGATGAAATTAGGACATTTCCAGATAAACAGAAATTATGGAATTTGAACAAATCAAACCTAACTTACAAGAAATATTAAAGGAAGGCTTACTGGTCTTACAGAGACTAGTGGTACTCCTGAGACTGTGGCCCCCAGACACCCTGATAACTCAGAACAGAAGCCACTCCCAAAGTCTACCTTTGAACCAAAGATTAGACAGACCTATAAAACAAACAATAACACATGTGAGGAACATGCTTCTTAGTTCAAAAAGTATATAAGATCAAATGTGCAACACCTGCCCAAAAACAAAGACAAGAAGGCAGGAAGGGACAGGAAAACGGGGTGAATGGACACGGGGAACCCAGAGTGGAAAGGCGGAAAGTGCTGATACATTGCAGAGATTACAACCAATGTCATGAAATAATTAGTGTATAAATTTTTGAATGAAAAACTAATTTGCAATGTAAACTTTTGCCTAAAGCACAATAAAATTATAACAAACAAAAAAAGAAAACCTATTTCTAGTCTCACACATATGGGTTCTCCATGAGTCAGAGTTAACTTGACACTAACTGGTACTGCTAATCTATTCTCCACTGATTTATAACAATAGCCTGTGGTCTCCAGAGTGGACTGCATGCACTCCAGAAAGTACTCAGGAAAACTCAGGGCCGCACAGGAAGGAAATATAAAAACTTTTATTTATATTTGTTTTTACCCAATCATTTAAAATTGTGTTTGAAATGTATGTAATTCATTAGTACTGTAGTAAATGTACATAATTTCTGGAGAAATAAAGACAGACATGCATATATGTATGTATGTACATATAGGGTACAACTTCAAAATTTTTTTGGATAGCAAAAAAAAGTTTGTAGACTACCACTCTAGAACATGCAGAGAATGTTGTGTGCCGTTGCGTGGATTTTGACTCATAGTTACCCTATAGGACAGAGTAGAACTGCTTCAGGGGTTCCTAGGCTGTAATCTTTATGGGAGCAGACCACCAGGTCTTCTCTCCCTTGGAGCCAATGGTAGGTTTGAACTGCTGACCTTTAGGTTAGCAGCCAAGCACTTAACCATTGTACCACCTTATGCAGAGAATAAAAATAGTGAAAAATCATAATTAACACAAGATAATTAATGTTATAAAAGCAATTTTTCTTCCATCTTTTTTCCAAAATTTGGAAAGAAGTCTGAGTACTGACTATTAAAATTAACTTTGCCTTTCCTCCATGTCTGGTCACTAAAAGTTAGTTATAAATTCTGTGGCCCTTCCTTTCCTCCCAGTGCTTTCCTGAGTGTATTCCAGTGAACAGTAAGTACTTCAGTGCTTTTAGACTGATTATGTTCTAGGACTGAGGTACCTGGGTGGTGCAAGTGGTTTGTGTTTGACTAGTAATGTAAAGGTTGGCAGTGTGAACCCACCCAGTAGCACTGTGGATGAAAGGCCTGGGGATCTGCTTCCATAAATATTACAGCCAAGAAAACCATATGGAGTAGTTCTACTCTGTAACACATGGGGTCGCAATGAGCTGGAATTGACTTGAGGATTTGTTCTAGGACTAGTGGAATATCAGTCAATTCTATTATTTTAACTTTCAGGAATGTTTTGTTTAACATCAATAAATGGAACTGTAGGGCAAATCTGAGGCAGACAGATAACTCAGATTTAGGTATGGCTAGTTGGCTGCCGACCAAAAAGTTGGCAGTTTGAGACCACCAGCCATACCTTGGAAAAACTATGGGGCAGTTCTAGTTTGTCCTATAGGGTCACTGTGAGTTGGAATCGACTCAGTGGCAACAGGTTTGGTTTTTTTGGTTTAGTCTTTAGTCACAGCTCAAGACTACTAGTAACTGGCTGATGTCCCCTAATGATTTATAAGTGAGGGGATTTTTATCATGTTGATTCTCTTGTTTCCAACTTAATCATCTTATTTCTGTGACAGCTGCTACCATACTTACCTAAAAAAAAAAAAGAACGATTTCTGTTTTGTTGATTCCAACTCATGGCAATCCCATGTGTGTCAGAGTAGAACTGTGTTTTCGATGGTTGATTTTTCAGAAGTAGATAGCCAGATCTTTCTTCCCAGGCACCTCTGGGCAGACTCAAACTTCCAACTTTTTGGTTAGCAGCTGAGTGCATTAGCCATTTTCACCACCCAGGGACTTCCAATCACCTACCAAACCAAAAAATCCATTGGTGTTGATTTGATTCTGACCATAGCCACCCTATAGGTTAGAGGAAAACTGCTTCATAGGGTTTCCAAAGTTGTAATCTTTTTTTTGTATTTAAAATCATTTTATTCATGGAACACTCTAAGTACCAATTAATCCTGCACCCATGTAGTAAAAGTGTTTTAACATTTTTTTTTAATTGTACTTTAGATGAAGGTTTATAGAAGTAGTTTCTCATTAATTTTTATATTGTTTTATGACATTGGTTAACAATCCCATGACATGTCAACACTCTCCCTTCTCAACCCTGAGTTTCCTATTACCAGCTTTCCTGTCTCCTCCTGACTTCTAGTCCTTGCCCCTGGGCTGGTGTGCCCCTTTAGTCTCATTTTGTTTTACAGGTCTGTCCAATCCTTGACTGAAGGCTGAACCTGAGGAGTGACTTCATTCCTGAGCTGAAAGGGTGTCCAGGGCCATACTCTCAAGGTTTCTCCAGTCTCTGTCAGGTCAGCAAGTCTGGTCTTTCTTTTTGAGTCAGAATTTTGTTCTACATTTTTCTCCAGCTCTGTCTTGGCCCCTCTATTTTGATCCCTGTCAGAGCAGTCAGTGGTGGTAGCTGGGTGCTATCTAGTTTTACTGGGCTCAGTCTGGTGGAGCCGTGGTAGATGTGATCTATTAGTCCTTTGGAATAATCTTCCTTTGCATCTTTACATCTTTGTATCTTTATCTTTGTATCTGGAATAATAATCCTTTGTATCTTTAGTTTTCTTCATTCTTCCTTGCTCCTAAAGAGGTGAGACCAGTGGAGTGTCCTAGATGGCCACTCACAAGCTTTTAAGACCCCAGACGCTACTCACCAAAGTAGAATGTAGAATATTTTCTTTATAAACTCAATTATGCGAGTTGAGGATATATTCCTAGGAGTGAGATTGCTGGATCATACAGTATTTCTATTTCTAGTTTTCTAAGGAAACGCCATGTAGTTTTCCAAAATGGTTGTATCATTTTGCATTCCCGCCAGCAGTGCATAAGAGTTCCAATCTCCCTGCACCCTCTCCAACATTTGTTATTTCCTGTTTTTTTGATTCTTGCCCATAATGCCAGGGTGAGATTGTATATCATTGAGGTTTGATTTGCGTTTCTCTGATGGCTAGAGATGGTGAGCATTTCCTCCTCTGTCTGTATACCACTTGAATGTCTTCTTTGATGAAGTGTATGTTCATTTCCTTTGCCCATGTTTTAATTGGATTATTTGTCTTTTTGTTGTAGAGGTATTGAAATTTCTTGTAGATTTTAGAGATTATACCTTTGTCTGATTTGTAATAGCCAATTTTTTTTCCCAGTCTGTAGGTTCTCTTTTTACTCTTTTGGTAAAGTCTTTTGATGAGCATAAGTGTCTAACTTTTAGAAGATCCCAGTTATCTTGCATATCTTCTGAAGTTTGTGTGTTGATGGTTGTGGTTGTATCTTACTAATGCTGTGAATTAGGGCCCTAGCGTTGATACTATTTTTTTCTTCTATGATCTTTATGGTTTTTGGCTTTATATTTACATCTTTGATCCATTTTGAGTTAGTTTTTGTATATGGTTGAGATATGGGTCCTGTTTCATCTTTTGCAGATGGATATCCATCACCATCCAGTACCATTTGTTAAAAACACTGTTTTGTCCCTATTTGATGGTCTTTGGGCCTTTGTCAAAGATCAAGTGACCATAGGTAGATGGATTTCCATCTGGGGTCTCAATTCTGTTCCATTGGTCAATGTATCTGTCAGTGTACCAGTACCAGGCTGTTTTGAAAGCCATAGGTTTATAGTAGGTTCTGAGATCAGGTACTGCGAGTCCTACTTTATTCTTCTTCTCCAGTAGTGCTTTACCTATCCGGGGATTCTTCCCTTTCCATATAAAGTTAGTTAAGTTTTTCCATCCCTTTAAAGAATGTTTTTGGTACTTGGATTAGGATTGCATTGTATTTGTAAATTGCTTTGGGTAAAATTGTCATTTCCACAATGTTGAGTCTACCTATCAATGCACATGGTCTGTTTTTCCATTTATGTAGATCTGTTTTGATTTCTTGCGGTAGTGTTTTGTAGTTTTCCTTGTACAGGTCTTTTACATACCTAGTTAGATTTATTCTGAAGTATTTTATTTTTTTAGGGTCTATTATAAATGGTATTGTTTTCCTGATTTCCTTTTCATCGTTCTCTTTATTGGTGTATAAGAATCTGACTTATTTTTATACGTTCATCTTGTATCCTACTATACTGCTGAATCTTTCTATTAGTTTCAGGAGTTTTCTCATGGAGTCTTTTGGGTTTTCGATGTATAGTATCATATCATCTGCAAATAAGGGCATTTTCCAAAGCTGTAATCTTTATTGAACTCAACTGCCACATCTTTCTCCTGTGGAGTAGCTAGTGAGTTTGTATTTCTGACCTTTCGGTTAACAGCTGAGCACTTAACTACTGCACCACCAGGGCTCCATTCACCTACAGATGAGTGTATATGAGAAAATTATTACTGTTACTACATTCCTCAAAGCTAAAGGAAATACAAGTGTATGACGTGAAATGTAGCATCAATTTTCTAAAGCAGTTCCTTGGGTTCCCAGGCTGAGGCAGGGTAAAGCAAAATTAGTAAGCAAATTTGAAACGTAGTTTTGAACTCTCACACTAAAACTATGTGTTTGGTGCTTTTTAAAAATTGATTAATTTTTAATAATTTTTAAATCCTATCCTCATTATACTGGAATTTGCTCATTTTTTGCATGTGCCTTTTTAATTCTTTGTCTTTTGCATAAGTACATAACACTGCTGTGATCATTTAACACAATTTTGAATTTTGCCTTTTACACTTATCGTGAACATTTCCACATATACCCAAAATTTTTGTTTTGAGTAAAGGCATGATATTCCTTCAAAATGATGCACTATAATGTAATACATCAACTTCGAATGATTGCATATTTATATGTGACCTGACTTGTATTCTACCGAGTAACTAAAATTATAAATGTGGAATATGATATGGAGATAAATAAAAGGTGCTGTAATCCTTTGACAGCATTTTTTGAAATGTATTATTGCAGGCATTAATGGTTCTCTCAGAGCATAAGCAGTGAGAATATGTAAGAACAGCAACAACAAAACTCAACAAGACAAACCCCATTTGGTATTGGTTACTTCATTGTGAAAATGATTTCGCCAAAGAAAGGAAGAACATAATAATGAAGAAAACAGAGGGGCCATCTGGAAGAAAAAAAAGTAAAGAAAGTATGACATAACTTACAATCCACTTGGTGCAAATGGTTAATGTGCTCAGCTGCTAACTGAAAGGTTGAAGGTTTGAGCCTACCCAGAGGCATTTTGGAAGAAAAGCCTGGTGATCCCCTTCTGAACAAATCAGCACCTGAAAACCCTATGGACCACAATTCTACTTGGACACACATGGGGTTGCTCTGAGTCAGAGTCGACTGGATGGCAACTGGTGTATGGCCATCTTCAATCTCTTTGAATGGCAGGTTGTCTGTGGGGAGAGGACAGCTGGAGGCATTGGTGAGCATTAGGCTAGATAAAAGGACTGTCCTCCTGGAAGGTGTTATAGAAGTAAGGCCAAAAGAGAGAGTAAACCCCCTCTCCCTGACTCACACTGAGCCCATAGGATTTCCAAGGCTGTAAATCTCTATGGAAACAGATTGCCACATCTTTCTCCCACAGACCTGCTGGTGGTTTCGAACCTCCAACCTCTTGAGCAGTCAGTCAAAGGGCAGGGGCGGGGGGGTGGTAAGCACTAAATAAGCTGGAAAAAACAGTGCAAATGAAATGTTATTATCATCACATCATGATTAGGGAGAAGTACTCAATCTAAAGAGCTGCGCTGAGAGACACAGTTTTAAAGTTAGTGGCCTATGTTAGAGCCACAGAAAAGGGCAACTCAAATCAAGTCGACATTTGTTGAATATTTGCTCCGTGCTTAGCATTTTTTTTTAGCATTAACCACACTGATCATGATGCAAAGAGCCCTGAAAGCACAGAACAAAAGAAAATGATTCTGTAGGAAGCAGAGTTTGGAGTGTGATCAGGCAAGGTTCACAGAGGGGTGACATTCGACCTGGGCCTTGAAAGATAAGTAGGAGTTTGCTCAGCAAACATAGGTAAAAGGGAATGAGTAAAGATTCGATGTCAGAAGGTGCTGGGTATGTGCAGGGAGCAGATAGAAGCCTGATTTAGGGAAAGCCATAGTTTTCAAATGTATTTAGTAGTAGAAATATTTCAAATAAAAACATATTTAGAACCCCGATATATGAAATGCAGCCCTGGTGATGTAGTGGTTCAGTGTTCGTCTGCTAACCAAAAAGTTGTCAGTTGGAGTCCGTTGTCTCTCCTTGGAAACCCTATGGGGCAGTTCTACCCTGTCCTGTAGGGATGCTGAGTCAGAGTTGCTTTGACGGCAATAGGCTTGTTTTTGTTTTTGATATGAGATAGAAAAAAGTGGTACTTTAAATGTACTGCATTTTAGTGGATTTAAATGTATTTTATCATTTTATTTGTGAAACATGTACCTATTACAAACTAAAATTGAGAATAATGAGTTCTTTCGATAAAAATTTGTAACTAGGGGTTATGTCTGATGGTTTTTAATTTTTGTTTTTGTTTTTGCTGCAGCTTGTCCTAAAATCTCAACATATGCTTCAATTAAAGTAGATCAGAAGCTTGAAGAAAAGTAGCAGGAAATTTTTGCTTCCATGGTCAACCATTAATAATATCGAACACCTCTTGTTTATGTGTCAGACAAGTAGCCAAAATTGAAAATTACCTCTAAAGTTATCTATAGTAGTACAACATTATCATGAAATGTTTTATATGCTCCTAATTGAACGATTACCATGCTGTGCTGAGATATAACGCTAGGTAGTAGAAATGTCTGAGCAGGACATTTAAGAAGCATATACTTATACAAATTTAAGTGAATCCAAAGTCACAATGATAAAAAGATAAGTACAGAGCCACAGTCTTTTTTTTTTTCTTAAATCAATGACATACTTTTAAGTTCAAACATAGGCATTGAGATAGTGGAGAAACTTTATTGTGAGGGCTGCCTCCCAACTGCACGATCTGGTAAAATTTAACATTAAAATCAGAGATATATCCTTACTGAGTGTGCCTGCTACTTCTTTGTTAGAATTGATAGAATAGTTAAAATTTATACTCAAAACACAATATCTGTGATGGCAAATAAACATAAAAATGTTCAACATCATATATCATTAGGGAATTGCAAATTAAAACAACAATGAGATACCACCACACATCTGTTAGAATGGCTAGAATCTAAAACATTGATAACAACAAGTGCTGATGAGGATGTAGAGCAATAGGAACTCTCCTTCATTGCTGGTGGGAATGCAGAGTGGCAAAGCTGTTCTGCAGGAGTCTGGCAGTTTCTTGCAGAGCTGCACACAGGCTTACCATTCACTTCAGCATGCTCCTAGGTATTTATTCAAATGAGATGAAAACATAAACCCACACAAAAGCCTACACATAAATGTTTATAGCAGCTTTATTATTGCCAAAAATTGGAAGCAACCAAGATGTCTTTCAATAGGTGAATGGATAAAGAAATTGTGCTACATCCATATAAAAAACTGCAGTATTATTCAGCAGTAAAAAGAACTGAGCTATCAAGCCATGGAAAAGACATGGAGAAACCTTAAACGCCTATTGCCAAGTGAAAGAAGTCTTTCTGAAAAAAAAGTTACATATCGTATAATTCCAGATATATGGCATTTTGCAAAAGGCAAAACTATAGAGACAATGAAAAGATCAGTGGTTGCCAGGGGTTTGGTGGTGGGACCAGGGGAGGAATGAATAGGTGGAGCACAGAGCATTTTTTAGGGCAGTGAAACCATCGGATATGACACTGCCATGGTAGACACGTGACATTATGCAATTGTCAAAACCCACAGAAGTGTACAACACAAAGAATGAACTTTAATGTGAACTATAGACTTTAGTGAATAATAATGAATCAGTAGTGGTTTATCAATTCTAACAAATGTACCACAGAAGTGCAAATCGTTAATAATAGAAATAGTGTGCAGAAGGGAAGGGGGTACATAGGAGCTCTTTGTACTTTCCGTACAATTTTTTTTATAAACCTAAAACTGCTCTAAAAAAATGTGTTAAAAATAATAAAATGTGAACCTCCTGAGGTACCTCTGCAGAGCCCTTAAGTTTAGATGGTTTGCTGAGGATAGATTAATAAATACCTCGGTTATAATTGGTTATTGGACTTTAACTCGCAGACTATGGGGAGTTCTTGAAAAAATTTAGGAAAGAATGTGAAACCAGATCCATTCTTTGAAATAATTGTAACGGTGGTTTGTATTTGAGGAAGAAAGGAAGTTCATTTAGGAAGCAACTGCTATAATCCATTTGAGAGAAACTGAGGCTCTGAACTACAGCAGACTGATTGAAATTGGGGAGTTGGGGTCAGATTCAAAGGTATCTCATAAAGAGGGAGCTTAAAGATAAAGCAGTCTTCAATACCCTACATCCTTGGGTTTGAATCCCGTCTGATGTTTTCCAGTTTATGAAAATATAGAAAGCATCTGAGAAATATACAAGTTCACAAGGTATACTCTCTTAGCATCCAAATAGTACAACGAGATACTGGTCTGGAAATTACCTTACAGCTTACCATTCTACCATTGCATGACAGGCGGCCACAAAGCTAGTGAACATCAGAGGAAAGATGTAAACCCAGGCAGCTTATCGACACAGGCTATGCTCTACCATTTTGCTATCGATCTGAGGCTGCAAGTTCATCACGTGAAAGAGGCACATGTAGTTCGGAATATGAAGGCAATGGAGGTGGGAGAGGAGACAGGTGAGATGATCCCCTTCTATGCCACGATAAGAAGCATGGACCTTGGATCCTGAAGGCACTGGGAAAAATGACTGGAAAGTTTTAAGTAGAAATATTTGCATTTCTGAAAGATCAGTCTGGTGTGCTTTGCTCCTTCTTTAAGTTTTCTTAGCACCTTAACATGAATTTCACATTCATTCCAGGAGATGAGCCTTCTTGTACCACCCCATGCACTCCTTTTATTTTCCTTGAAAACTATATGTCATGGATTGAATTGTGTCCCCCAAAAATATGCATATCAATTTGGCTAGGCCATGATTCTCAGTATTGTGTGATTATCCACCATTTTGTCATCTGATGTGATTTTCCCATGTGTTGTAAATCCTATCTCTATGATATGGATGAGATGGGATTAGAGGCAGTTATGTTAATGAGGCAGGACTCAATCTACAAGATTGGATTGTGTTTTGAGCCAATCTCTTTTGAGATACATGAGAGAAGTGAGCAGAGAAACATGGGGACCTCATACCACCAAGAAAGAAGCAGCGGGAGCATAGTGCGTCCCTTGGACCTGGGGTCCCTGTGCTGAGAAGCTCCTAGTCCAGGGGGAGATTGATGACAAGGACCTTCCTCCAGAGTTGACAGAGAGAGAAAGCCCTCCCCTGAAGATGACACCCTAGATTTGGACTTCTAGCCTATAAGCTGTGAGATAGTAAATTTCTCTTTGTTAAAGCCATCCACTTGTGGTACTTCTGTTATAGTAGCAGTAGATGACTAAGACATTATAAGAAAAATTCACTTTTTAATTCATTTAGTGAACAAATATTGGTTAAGTACAAAGGAGTTAATGCAAAGGATACATAAAAATATAAACATACAAAATATGATTTGCATTATACAATAATTCTTCCATTTCCAGCTTTATGAAAAAGTTCAGATTCATATTTTTCAAACCTACCAGAAGAAAATTACCTGAGGAAATTTGTTTTACATATCTCCAGGGACCATTGTATAAAATGGAGCAAGCACATACTGTGTAATCTGCTCACAAATGACCTAGTTAAAACACCCATTACTAGTTAAGCCTGACAAACAACAATCGAAAAGCAGGTCTTCAAATGCTCCTGATCGTCAGCCTGGAGGATATACCAACTGGGAAGGCAGGGTGTCATTTCTTTCAATAGAGACATGTTGATGCACCACCTTTCAGGAGAATTAAAATTAAAACCCTCAAGCTGAGACTGATGATTTACAACTCTAGCTAAGTCTGAGACACTGTCTGCATTCATTTGATAGAAAGGTGTTATACACACATACATCACATAACATGATATAGAATGAACTTTCCTTTTTCTATCTGGAACCAGACCGTTTGTTTAAATGCATTTAATTAAATTCTCCCAGTTTTGAAGAGTGTGGAAGTTAAACTCTACAAGATTCCACAAAGAAAAGTTTCCAGAATATGATATATTTGCCACAAATTGCCCTTCCAAGCAAGGGGGGACTTTTCTTACTTGCTTAAGATAAGTTCAGGTATTTTAAAAAAGTAGGGTTTTACACACAGATTAAAATTGAAATGGCTTTGTGGAACTAGAAAGGAAATCTATAGAAAGGAACTTTTCTATAGTTTATTCAAGTTAAAGATACTCATGCTTGATTTAAAAATTATAAAATGAAGTCACAAACCCATCAAAAATACAATATGGTGTGTTTTGATCACAGAGTCATCAGGCTAATTTTTTTTTTTCTTTTTCACGAGGCTTACAGTCACACGTAGTATAATACAGTCACACAGTGTCCCTTCCTCAGCCAGAAGCAACACAGTGAGACCAGCCAAGAAATATGAGTCATGTGATGACAGTAAGGCAAAGTTCCCCGTACTGTTTTTCCATTTCAATGTGCCCTCCGGAAGGACAAAAGTGGAAAAGCAAAACCTATTGTGAACGTTACGTTTTCACATTTTGTAAACTGCAGCACAACATTTGCTACATGCTATGCTAGGATTGATGCTGGGACTGGGTTTCTAATATTTGAATCTTCCCACAATCCAACTTCTTAAAATATCTTGAAAATACAGAGCACAACTAATTTCTCCTTATGTAACTGGAAAGTCTAACTTAGTATTCTGCTCCCTTATGGATTTTTATTAAAATTATAACATTCAGAGGAAAAAAGAGTTGAGTTAAATATCATGAAAGGGCAAATGCTTTTACAGACAGGCTTTAAACTGGACTGTGTTCATTGCCTTCCTTAGTGTATTAGTGAAATTAGTATTTTTATTGTGTGCTTTGCTTTGGTTCAAAACTAACAGCCCAGTCCCAGGACTTGGTCACCCTTTAATTAAATGTTTATTGAGCTTCCAGTTGGTTCTTCCACTCTGCTAGGTGCCCAGACAATTCTGAAGAAATCAGACTTGGCTCCTGTTCTCAAGGAGCCAGTCAGAAGATGGGCTGCCAGAGTATGTCTGCACCATGACAATCCACCATGGCAACTGGAATAAACCAACAACAATGCATCACATTTATTAAATGCTCAGTATGAATTAGCTATTTAAACCTTAGGACAGTTCTGAGTATTATCATGAATCCTAATTTGCAGATGAGGACCCTGAGGTTTAGGAAAGTTATGTTAACTTGTCTCAGGTCAGTTAAAGGTATACACATCGGCATGTTTGCATCTGCTGAGTTATCTCGGGTTTCTGGGCCTCCATCTCCAGAAAGATCTCGGAAAATGCGGACCTGGATGATGGAAAAGAAGAGTGAGAAGGTGTGCTTTCTAACATCAGGTCCCAGAGGCTCACTCCTAATCTTGTTCTTCTGTCAGCCCAGCTGGTCACACCTTCTGGCAGCTGGTTCCCCAAGCAAAAATTACTTTACATAAACCAGGACCAGGAATGGGGAAAACGGACAGAGAAATGGAAGAATAAGAATGCTGTTCAGGCAGGGTAAGAGAAATAGGCGCAGTGCCCTTTGCTGCCCACACACTGTCTGGTCCTGGCTTGGACAAGCAACAAGCTCCACAAGAGACCTTCCCGCGCCCAATGAGTCCGGAATATCAGGCCAAGACTCATCCCTGACCCTGGGGAAGACGGACACACGCGCCTCCTCAAACTTAAAAGGCTGATCAAGCGGCCGCGGGGGCAAGTGAGCGCAGAAAAAGTTGCCTGTAACACGCCCGTCTGCGCGGAGTCCCCGCCCCGGGTTGGAGGCTCCTCTGAGACGGCAGCCCGACCACGTGCGCGCAGCGCAGGCGGCCTGGAGAACATCGACAACGCACGGTCGAGCCTCCAGCCCGCCCCCAGCACGCCCTCCCTTCCCTCCCTTCCCAGTGACGCTACAGCGGCTGCAGCGGCCGGCTCAAGCCGACACAGTCACACTCGCGCACTCACACGCACGCTCCAGCCCACCAGCCTCCTCTCGCAGCGGGACCGCCGAAATGGCGGCTCTCAAACTCCTCTCTTTCGGGCTACGGCTCCGCGCCTCCGCCCGTGGATCCGGAAGCGCCTGGTCCAAGGTAAGTGCCCGCGAAGAGGAAGGCCACGCGCGGGGAGAACGCTGAGGAAGCCTCAAGCGGTGCCCGCGTTTGCTTCCGTGCTTGCATCCACCTGCTCCAGAAGCTGACATCCAGGGAGCGGTGGCCGGTGGTCAAGGAGACCCGTCGCTCCTTGGGATGACCTCCTTTACTTGGGCTTGGCTCTGCATCGCTTCCCCGGTGGGGCGAGAGGAGGCAAAGAAGCGGGCGGAGAGGCTGAGAAGGGCGGAGGACGCCTGGCTGCGCCGCCGCGCCCTTCAGGCTTGCGGGTATCCTCCCAGGCTCGCGTCTCCGCCGCGCCGGAAGCCTCCTGGGCTCGGTGTTTTCGCTCCTGAGCAGGGACCCTGATAGTCAGCTCGGGGCAAGGAGGGCGCTGGTGTAAGGAGGGGAAAGGATGGAGGCAGCAGGCGGTGGGCTTGCGCCCCGCATTGGGGATTTAAGGCCGGGGTGTCTGTAGAGGCCTGAAACCCTCAGCCGGGTTAAAGACGTTTGGGCTGGAGCTCAGCGCCAAGGGGCGGATGCTGGGCGCCGCAGGAGTGGAATTCCGCTCCCCACCCACTCCTTCCCTATAAGGCTGTCCAAGACCACGGTGGTGGAAGAAAGAACCCGGACTGGACCTTTCGCCGAGAGAGTATTGGTGAGGGAGGCGCCTTGGCGACCAAGCTGAGAAACTCGCGCACAGTCCCGCGTGGCCTTTAGCACCCGGTTTACGGGCTGTCAGTTTTCAAAGCCCATTGAAAATCTTTCCCGCCCTTACTGTTGATTCTCCTCTGAGTGGTATCCGAAGGCACTCTCAACGCGGATTGTTGGTTGATATATGTTTTTTCCGCTTGCCTTTGCGAGCCCATCCTCTTGTGAGGTTCTTCTCCCGGGTTTTTAGAGCGGAGCAAATGGACCAGAGCACTCGGTCCAGGAGGGTGATTTCACTAGGCTATAGCTTCTTCCTTGGGAGGGAAAACAAAAAGCGATATTTTTACTTGGTAGTGTATTGAATAGGAGCTCAGGTGGCGCGGTGGTTAAGGGCTGAGTTGGCTGCTTACTGAAAGGTTAGCGGTTCAACCCACCTTGTAAAGAAAGATGTGGCAGCCCGCTTCCCTAAAGATTACAGCCTGGAAACCCCATGGGGCAGTTCTGCTCTGTCCTATAGGGTCACACTGACTGGACGGAAATTTTTATTGTGTGGATGGGGGTGGTTTAGAACAACAGTTCTGAGTTTTAAAGTGTGCCTTGCACCTGTATGCTCGACCTCCTGCCCCGCCCCATTGCTATTCTGTCTTTCCAGAATCCTAAGTGCTAGGGAATGATTTAGACCTGGATTGCAGATAGCTTTGGCTTTATAAAGCATTATTTAAAGGCACTTGACTTGCTGTCGGATTGCTACTGCTGCTGAAGTTGATGGCAAACCAGGTCACAGCTTTATCCTTGGGCCAAGGTCAATTAGCATTACTTCTTTTGAAGGTTACTTATTTCCGTAAGTGTAATTTACTCACTTCCTGTCTTTCCTCCTCTTATTTGGTGGCCGGAACTACAGGTAATGGGTTTTGCAGTATCTCATTGAAAGTTCAGACCAAGGACTGAACTTTCCTCTTTCATGTTTGATTGTTACAGGTCCAACCCAGGCTTTCCAGAGAGTGTTCCAGCCCATGGTAATTTCTCCCTCCCCCAGCTGATATTACTTAATGCCCTTTGCTGCTTATTTAAAACTTAAATCCTGACTTCCTACTTCCTTTGAACAGTAACACACTTTTACATAACTGTACTTAAGTTTTCAAACATATGTTGTCTTCTCAACCAGAGATAAGTTACTTGTTGACAGAGACAATATTGTACGCCTTATTCTTGGACTCCCTTAGCATTACATACTACCCTCCGTGGAGTAGACAACACGTGGTTGATACATGGATGAGAAAAACATGTAGGCAAGTTAAGTAGTGACATTGATTTTTTTTTTTGCTAAACACAGCCAACAGGTAAAATTATATATATAACTTAAAAAAAAAATGATAGTTTAGCATAGTGTTTCTCAAGCCTGAGCATGCATTAGAATTACCTGAAGGTTTTTAAAAACAGATTGCTTTGGCCACCCCTAGAGCTTCTGATTTAGAGGACTTGGGATGGGGCCAATAATTTGCATTCACAAATTCCCAGGTGATGCTGATGCCGGTGGTCTAGGGACCACACTTTGAGAAACACTGGACTGGCAAAATGCACGGACTTAGGTTGGAATCGACTATCTGGACTTCCTTCCTTAGTAAGAAAACAAAACAAAACAAAAAACCCGTTGACATCGAGTTGATTCTGACTCATAGTAACCCTGTAGGACAGAGTAGAACTGCCCCATAGAGTTTCCAAGGAGCTGGTGGATTGGAACTGCTGACCGTTCAGTTAGCAGCTGTAACTCTTAACCACTATGCCCCCAGCGTTGACATTTAATTCAACTTTCCATTCCCTACAGAAAGTTATTAGTGGGAAAATAAACAGAAAATGATACTATTAACATTTTACCTACCTCTCTTCCTTAAAACTCCAAATCTCTCTCCAATTACAGACTCCCCTGAGCTGCAGTCATTCTGCTACAACTGCTTACAGGTTTACAGGTTGACACCGCCTGGATGCTACTCAACACTGCAAGGTCTTTCTGAACCAAACGGCACCACCCCGAAAGTCGTTTTCCTTTGTTTTTTTCATTATGGTCAACAGCACCACTCTCCATCCAGTTGTGTAAACTGGAGATCTTGGAGCCATCCTTTCTTTTTTTTTTTTTAACTTTTATTGAGCTTCAAGCGAACGTTTACAAATCAAGTCAGACTGTCACATATAAGTTTATATACACCTTACTCCATACTCCCACTTGCTCTCCCCCTAATGAGTCAGCCCTTCCAGTCTCTCCTTTCGTGACAGTTTTGCCAGCTTCCAACTCTCTCTATCCTCCCATCCCCCCTCCAGACAGGAGATGCCAACACAGTCTCAAATGTCCACCTGATATAAATAGCTCACTCTTCATCAGCATCTCTCTCCTACCTACTGTCCAGTCCCTCCCATGTCTGATGAGTTGTCTTCGGGAATGGTTCCTATCCTGGGCCAACAGAAGGTTTGGGGACCGTGACCGCCGGGATTCCTCTAGTCTCAGTCAGACCATTAAGTATGGTCTTTTTGTGAGAATTTGGGGTCTGCATCCCACTGATCTCCTGCTCCCTCAGGGATTCTCCGTTGTGCTCCCTGTCAGGGCAGTTGTCGGTTGTGGCCGGGCACCAACTAGTTCTTCCGGTCTCAGGATGATGTAGGTCTCTGGTTCATGTGGCCCTTTTTGTCTCTTGGGCTCTTAGTTATTGTGTGATCTTGGTGTTCTTCATTCTCCTTTGATCCAGGTGGGTTGAGACCAATTGATGCATCTTAGATGGCCGCTTGTTAGCATTTAACACCCCAGACGCCACATTTCAAAGTGGGATGCAGAATGTTTTCATAATAGAATTATTTTGCCAATTGACTTAGAAGTCCCCTTAAACCATGGTTCCCAAACCCCCGCCCTTGCTCCGCTGACCTTTGAAGCATTCAGTTTATCCCGGAAACTTCTTTGCTTTTGGTCCAGTCCAGTTGAGCTAACCTTCCATGTATTAAGTATTGTCCTTCCCTTCACCTGAAGCAGTTCTTATCTACTAATTAATCTGTAAAAAATACCCTCTCCCACCCTCCCTCCCTCCCCCCCAACCACAAAAGTATGTGTTCTTCTCAGTTTATGCTATTTCTCAAGATCTTATAATAGTGGTCTTATACAATATTTGTCCTTTTGCCTCTGACTAATTTCTCTCAGCATAATGCCTTCCAGCTTCCTCCATGTTATGAAATGTTTCACAGATGCGTCACTGTTCTTTATTGGTGCGTAGTATTCCACTGTGTGAATATACCACAATTTATTTAACCATTCATCCGTTGATAGACACCTTGGTTGCTTCCAGCTTTTTGCTATTGTAAACAGAGGTGCAATAAACATGGGTGTGCATATATTTGTTCGTGTGAAGGCTCTTATTTCTCTAGGGTATATTCCGAGGAGTGGGATTTCTGGGTTGTATGGTAGTTCTATTTCTAACTGTTAAAGATAACGCCAGATAGATTTCCAAAGTGGTTGTACCATTTTACATTCCCACCAGCAGTGTATAAGAGTTCCAATCTCTCCACAGCCTCTCCAACATTTATTATTTTGTGTTTTTTGGATTAATGCCAGCCTTGTTGGAGTGAGATGGAATCTCATCGTAGTTTTAATTTGCATTTCTCTAATGGCTAATGATCGAGAGCATTTTCTCATGTATCTGTTAGCTGCCTGAATATCTTCTTTAGTGAAGTGTGTGTTCATATCCTTTGCCCACTTCTTGATTGGGTTGTTTGTCTTTTTGTGGTTGAGTTTTGACAGAATCGTGTAGATTTTAGAGATCAGGCATTGGTCAGAGATGTCATAGCTGAAAATTCTTTCCCAGTCTGTAGGTGGTCTTTTTACTCTTTTGGTGAAGTCTTTAGATGAGCATAGGTGTTTGATTTTTAGGAGCTCCCAGTTATCTGGTTTCTCTTCGTCATTTTTGGTAATGTTTTGTAGTCTGTTTATACCTTGTATTAGGGCTCCTAAGGTTGTCCCTATTTTTTCTTCCATAGATCTTGGAGCCATCCTTTCTCAATTCTCCTCCTTAGTCTACATTACCAAGCACCTCTTTCTGAAATTCCCTCAGTGCTGTCCTTTGTACCCTTTACCAGCAGTCCTCCAGTTCTCCCTGATAGCATCCCAAGTGAATATTACAATTAAGTTTAAATTTTTATAATTCTTTAGTCAATATACAAGTTTGGAGTCTTTATCATAGCAGGGACTACGTCTGTTTTGTTTGTTTTAGTTTTCAACTCTTCTTAAAAATTTTTTATTGTGCCTTAAGTGAAAGTTTACAAATCAAGTCAGTCTCTCATACAAAAATTTAGATATACCCTGCTATACACTCCTCTAATTGCTCTCCCCCCAATGAGACAGCACAGTCCTTCCCTCCACTCTCTCTCATCGCATCCATTTGGGCAGCTTCTGGCCCCCTCTGCCCTCTCATCTCCCCTCCACACAGAGAGGTCAACACAGTCTCATGTATCTACTTGATCCAAGAAGCTCGTTCCTCACCAGTATCATTTTCCACCCCATATCCCAGTCCCATCCCTGTTTGAAGAGTTGGCTTTGGGAACGGTTCCTGTCTTGGGCTAACAGAAGATCTGGGGACCGTGGCGTCTGGGGTCCTTCTAGTCCCAGTCTGACCATTAAGTCTTTTTATGAGAATTTAGGGTCTGCATCTCACTACTCTTCTGCTCCCTCAGGGGTTCTCTGTTGTGTTCTCTGTCACGGCAGCCATCGGTTGTAGCCGGGTACCATCTAGTTCTTCTGGTCTCAGGCTGATGTAGTCTCTGGTTTATGTGGTCCTTTCTGTCTCTTAGGCTCATAATTACCTTGTGTCTTTGGTGTTCTTCATTCTTCCTTGCTCCAGGTGGGTTGAGACCAATTGATGCATCTTAGTTGGCTGCTTGCTAGCGTTTAAGACCCCAGAAGCCACTCTCCAAAGTGGGATGCAGAATGTTTTCTTAATAGATTTTATTATGCCAAATGACTTAGATGTCCCCTGAAACCATGGTGCCCAAACCGCTGCCCCTGCTATGCTGGCCTTCAAAGTATTCAGTTTATTCAGAAACTTCTTTGCTTTTGGTTTAGTCCATCAGCTCTTTTTTCAACAGCATTCCATGTGTTGTTGTTATGGGCCATTGAGTCAGTTCTGACTCACAGCAACCCTATAGGACAGAGTAGAACTGCCCTGTAGGGTTTCCAGGAAGCAGCTGGTGAATTCTAACTGCCGACCTTTTGGTTAGCAGCCAAGCTCTTAACCCCTGCGTCACCAGGGTTCCATGTTTAGTATAGTTGATATAAAATATTTTTGAACAAATGGATAAATAAATGAATGAATGAGTAAGCCATCCTCCTAGCCCCCATCACTTTCCTGGTTCAGGCTCCCATATGAGAGTTGTGACATCTCTGTGTTTAAAAAACTATGACGTCCCTTCCTCCTTGAAGGATGAAGTTGAAACTCTTTAGCGTGGTATTTACTGCCCTTTACAACCTGCCGCAGTCTGATCTGGATGAACTTCTCTCCGTGGCATGTGATCCTGCAGGCCCCTGGTGTAATAGGCCGAGTCTCTTCACATCTCTGTACCTTTACTCAGGCAGCTTCCACTGTCTGGAATCCCCATCACTATTAGTCTTTTTCCTCCCAAGGACTCATGACCCACCAGGCACTAGCCTGTGCCCCTTTAGAACGCTGTGCATACCTTGGGTCTTGGAACAGAACACGTATGTTCCGTTGAAAACAGAGTACACCAATGCGATAGAGAATTGCTTAACGTCAGCAACTCCCTTTGAGCTCCTTGAGATTTGTTCATGACACAAATGTGTAACTGCAAGTGTTTAGTCCAAGAGGACTATTCGACCTTTGTTAGATATCAGTCATGCTGGACAGCTGAAGCATTTCCACACATGTCACCACGCCCTCTTCTTGGCTGGTGATGCCATACTCCTTCTTGCAACTCTTTATATTTTGTATCTACCAGCATATTACTGTCTTTTCTTTCTAACGTCCTTCTCCTCATCCCCCTCCTTATGACCTACCCTCTCCACTTCTGTTTATCAAACTTTGATACTTCAGTGGGCGGTATCAACTTTTCTGTGTCATGGTTTATTTAACTGTAAGGTGACAAGGTAAATGTCACTTGAGTGTATAGCTCCGTATTATGAAGATAGGATTTATTTGAAGATAATAAAGAAGTAAGCTTTGTGGATTTTCACTGAAAGATCTTAAAAAAGTAAGTACATTCAAGCAGGATGTCTGAAGCTGACCTTGCCAGCAAGTTTAAATACGTACACCCTGTACTGAATAATGGAGCCCTGGTGGTACAGTGGTTAAGAGCTATGGCTGCTAACCAGAAGGTCGGCAGTTCGAATCCACCAGCTGCTCTTTGGAAACTCTGTGGGGCAATTCTGCTCTGTCCTATGGAGTCGATATGAGTTGAAATAGACTCTATGGCAGTGGGTTTTTTTGGTATTGGATGACAGGAAAATGAGAAATTAGGTGAAGGAAATAATGGTTGAAGTGATTAGAAAGGATGAAGATTCTAAACTAGGAGGAAATAAGATAAAATTTAGGTTCAGCAGTGAAATAAGACCCCAGAGGTTAAATGTAGGAATTTGAATGAGTGGGTGAAGTTGGAGGGGCTAGATGGAGAGAGAAATACAGTGGAGAAAAATTGTACTGTAAGAATTTGATTATTTCTTATACGCCATAACTGAGTCATTATCATTTCCCTTCCTCAAATAGTAATATCAGAGTATTAGCAATAATAAAATATAATTCTGCAGATGGCAGAGAGTTAAAAAAAACAAAATAAAAACAGATGACAAAGTTTACGATTCATTATTTTTCTCTTAGATAATCCCTGTAACACTTGAAGGTTATTTGTTTCTTTGTTGGCAGGTGGTGCACAGATCGCTGTTTTAGCATTTAAAATATATAAAAAACCAAAACCAAACCCATTGCTGTCAAGTTGATTCTGATTCATAGCAACCCTATAGGACAGAATAGAACTTTCCCATAGGGTTTCCAAGGAGCAGCTGATGGATTAGAACTGCTGACCTTTTGGTTAGCAGCTGTAGCTCTTAACCACTGCGCCACTAGGGCTCCACAATATATAGAAAGTAGAGGCATTTATAAGGAATAGAGCTCCCCTTTTTAATTCAGTTATCTAAGAAAAAAAGATATTATCAGAGACACAATTTTCTCCAGCTCTTTATCTATTCCAGAGATAGGGAGGGTGAGCAGAGAGGTTTAAGAGATTTAAGAGAATAATCCCAAAGGTTTAAATACAGCAGCTCTGGGTGCAGCTTCCTCTAGGGTGTTGTCTTCCAGGCACTAGGCAGTTCCCTTATTTCAGGCCTTTAAGATCCCAGTAAACTTTCTGGCAAGGTTTGCCTCAGACATCCGACTTCATCTTTGCCCCACTGTCTGGGTTTACACTGCTGACTTGCCCCAGCAATCTCTGTATACCCAGTCTGGCAACCTTGAGACAATGTAATGTAATTGCAAATAAAATAAACTTGTTGAGTCATCATAAAGTTAGGACCCTTTTTGTGAAAACCCTCAATAAAGATCACATGGATTCATTTGCTACCATATGGGTCAAGGTGCATTAAAGAAAAAGAAAAAAAAAAACTTTGTAAAATCAGTGAGGTGTGTATGTGCGTGTATTAGAGGGGGCAGAGTAAAATTTTAAACTGTAATAAATGACGGGATAATTTTACTGCCTTGGTGGAGAATGGAAAAAAAGGTAAAAATTAACATCTTCTAGGCATCTTCTTTGGTTCTGGGAAGCAATTTATTGTCCTTTTAGAAACAAAACAACAACAAAAAAATTCTCCTGTACTCCCCAAAAAATGACTTAGGAAGGTTAAGAAATTTTCTCAGGTTCACACAGTTGTGGCTGAACTAAGATTTGAAATGGATATTTTTGACCTCAAGCTCGCTGGAGTGTGGCCCATAAAGCCACACTGTCTCCTAAGTTTCCTAGGGACAAAAACTGTCTGGCTCTTACTAAATAGATATCAAATATCAATATAACAGATAACCAATGTCAACAAGTTGTTAAGTCAACGTATGAATATTGAAAAAAATCACAGTGCCTGTAAATTCTTTATCTTGAGTCCTCATATTCTATGGAAATATGAATCCCTTTATTGCTTTTAACTTTTGGTTATCTGAGTATATGTGAAACATGTCTTTTTAAAAGTATTTCTGAGGTGTTTTTGGTTGGGGGGGACTCTCAGCATTTCTGATTAGTGAAAATACTAATTACCAGCTGAATGAAACAAAGGAATGGAATTCCTGGGGAGTCAAAAGTTATATGCTTTTGTTTCTCTTCAGGAATCTAAAAGGACCTATAGGGAAAACGAGTTTTCTTAAGACTGTGGGATTCAGGGCTCAATCCAGAGATAAATAGTTGTGGGTGACCTCATCCCCAGACTGTTTGGGTGTAGATGAATTCTTTAATTTTCTTCCTCTTCATGCTAAGGCCCTGATTCTTGACCCTTACTTAGGTGGAGGAAAGGTAGCATAGTAGTACTGGAGACAAAGACAAAGTAGAACTGCCCCATAGAGTTTCCAGGGAGCACCTGGAGGATTTGAACTGCTGACCCTTTGGTTAGCAGCCATAGATAGCACTTAGCCACTACGTCACCAGGGTTTCCTGTATGTGTGTGTGTGTGTGTATATATATATTTACTTATTTATTATATAGGTGTGTGTATAGTCATTCTTTAAACAGAATCAAATACTCCCTTGCTACTTGAGGATATGAGTGAGGAAAAAGCCTGATGGGGCTAAAGCCCTTTCCTTTTTTTATCACTGTCTCCAGTAATTTTCCAGTGTTTGAGCAGTATTAGGGTATAAAACCCCACTTAAGACGCCCTTCACACGTTACCAGTTGTCCAGTCAACTCCAACTCATGGTGACCCTATATGTAGTCTTTTATACTAATTGACACTTTTTTGAAAGGAATTCTTGGAGGAAGAAAGGAATGATAGAAACTCGTTTTTACTCTTACCTTGTTTACCTCAGAGGAAACCCTGGTGGCATAGCGCTTAAGTGCCACGGCTGCTAACCAAAACGTCGGCAGTTTGAATCCACCAGGTGCTCCTTGGAAACTCTATGGGGCAGTTCTACTCTGTCCTATGGGGTCGCTATGAGTAGGAATCGACTTGATGGCAGTGGATTTGGGGTTTTTTTTGGGTTTGTTTGCCTCAGGTTGTGTTTTCCTGGGAGATTAACTAACTATTAGTGGGTGTGAACTTCCAACAGTTATGGGCTTGTTAAAGTAGCAGCATATCAGGATTCAGGTGTTATTCTCTCTATTCTCTCTCTTTTTAGGTTGCATATAATGGGAGTGAAGGAGAGGTGATGTTGAGTATGACTGATTGATTGCAACAGAATCCACTTTTTAATTTCTCTCATCCATGTTGTGAGTGAAGTAAAAAATGTGAGAAGGAAACAGTTTATAACTGACTGTGAATGAATGCTCACTAGATAACTTATCTTGAACTAAACAGTGAATTGTAAGATTAGACACACCTCCCTTGCAGATAATACTTTTGGACTTTTTTACAGCATCTGTAAACTTTAAGCCCCAAAAGGGGATGAGTCTTTTTGTAGCAGCAGTCAAATAATCAAAAGATGCAATGCATTGGGCAGATCTACTGCAAAGGACCTCTTTAAAGTGTTGAAAAGCAAAGATGTCAGTCACCTTGAAGACTAAGGTGCACGTGACCCAAGCCATGGTATTTTCAGTCACATGATATGCATGTGAAAGCCGGACAGTGAATAAGGAAGACGGAAGAAGAATTGATGCCTTTGAATTGTGGTGTTGGTGAAGAATATTGAATATACCATGGACTGCCAAAAGAACGAACAAATCTGTCTTGGAAGAAGTATAACCAGAATGCTCCTTAGAAGCAAGGATGGTGAGACTGCGTCTAACATACTTTGGACATGTTGTCAGGAGATGGACAACATGATTGGTAAAGTACAGGGTCAGTGGAAAAGAGGAAGACCCTCAATAAGATGGATTGACACAGTGCCTACAACAATGGGCTCAAGCATAACAACAATTGTAAGGATGGTGCAGGACTGGGCAGTGTTTTGTTCTGTGGTACATAGGGTCATAATGAGTCAGAGCCGACTCGAAGGCACCTAACAACAACAACTTTATCTGTTTAGGAAATGTTTTAGTTACATAGTGCTGCTGTAACAAAAAACACCACAAGTGGGTGGCCTTAAGGAACAAATGTATTGGTTTACAGTTTTGGAAGCTAGAAATCCAAATTAGGGCATTGATTGTATGAATCTTTTTTGTTGGTAGCCCCAGGAGTTGGAGTTCCATGGCATCTGTCTTTCACCTATGTGTGTCTCTGTTTCTGTTCTGCTCTTTGTATAAGGCGCCATTCAGAAGTGATTAGGTTTAGGGCTTACCCTACTCTGATATGACTTCGTTAACAAAAGAAAACCCTTATTTCCAAACAGGATCATATTTACAGCTATAGGGGTTAGGACTTAAACATAAGTTTTTGGGGACACAGCGCAATCCATAACAGGAGGTACTCTCTGACCCCTAATATTAGATCAGGATGTGTATGTAGTATTTGTAGTATTGGTCATGCTGTACTTAATTGCATTGAGGGTGGCGGTCATATCTTAGTTCTTCCTGTGTTGAAGTAAGTAGCACAGTACTTGGCACATAAAGTAGGTTCTCAGTAAATATTTGTTGGTTAAATGGAAGGTTAGATTGCTATCAGAAAGAGATGCTTGATGATGCCATTATTGTGAATTTGCCTGGCAGTATCGGGCTATCTACTGTAACGATTTTGTGGTGGCCACGGATGACACAGTCATAGCTATCTCTCACATAGTGGAAGACATTAATTGCAGCACGCCTCCGATGATAATCTGTGAATAGAGTATGTCCAGCTTATTCTTAAGGATGAACCACTTAAAGCCCCATTCTTTTGAAAGGGGGATAATAAAATTACCAGTATATATATACGTGTATGTGTGTGTATATACGTTTAGTGAATGAATTGCTATGCATGCAGAGTAAAGCTGTATCTCCAAATGATTATTCACTTAACAGTGTTTTCTAATTGTTTCAGGGATATGTTTGCTACTTTTCAACCACCACTTGTCGTCATACTAAATTTTATTCAGATCCAGTGGAAGCTATAAAAGACATCCCTGATGGTGCGACGATATTGGTTGGTGGTGAGTAACAGCATTGCTGTCCTTTCTGTGGTAACATTCTTATGTTTTTAGGGAATCAATGAAATCACATGGCAAAGCTGTGTAGATTAGAAAAACTGTTCGAAAATGGTAGTTACTTTATCGTATGTCTTCTTCCTGAAAGTTTAGGAAGGTTTAATGCTAAGTTTTTACTGCTTCTTTCCCTTTTTCTTCTGTTATTTTGAAAAGCTAAAATTTAAAAAAATTTAAAAGTCTTTGTGGTAATATCTTATCAGTAGCTTTGGAAAATCACTAGATCCTTGGCAGTTCTTTTTAACTTAAAATATTTACATTGATCACATTGGCTCACTCCTAAATCAAAAAAACAAACCCATTGCCGTCCATCAGTTCCACATGGAGTAGAACTGCCCTACAGATTTTCCAGGGAATGGCTGGTGTGTTTGAACTGCCGGCTTTTGGTTAGCAGCTGAGCTCTTAACCACTGCGCCACCAGGGCTTCTGGCCTATGCGTAGCTACTCCTTATTTTATGAGACAGATAGTACGTAAGCCTCTGCCAGTTGTTGAACCCCCACGTTCTACTGCTGCTTCTTGTTTGGAGTCTCTTTTAGAATCACCAACTTATTAAATTTACTGCCAGATTCTTATAAACTACTTTGGATTTCCAGGCTTATTTTTAGGGCCTCTCTCTACTTATTCAAATGATGTCATCAGATGTTCATTTTAAACACACTACTATTTGAGGAATTGAGAAAGATGTAAGGGACTGAAGGATTTTGGCTCAGGTGTCCAAATCTGCAAAATCTACTTGGGCATATAAAACACACATGCCTGAGAAAGTAACTGTTATATAAGGGTTGAATTATAAAATGGTGCAATAATAGGGATGTAGTTAAGTGCAAGGAAAGCAACGTGTAGCCATATAAACTGATTGCACTTGGCTTTATACCTCTGATTCAAAGACTTGACGATGACGTATGGTGCTGTATAATGGTTTAAGGCATTTGGAGACAACTCATGATCATTTATTGAGTTGCTGAGATTTTCTGTGAATTATGCTTAATAGATCTAATAATGTGCTTGATAAATTTTTTTAATATTCTATTAAAAAGAATGATACATACATTTCCCTGAAAGAAATAGTTTATCTTTTGGGTTTCTTACAGGTTTTGGGCTATGTGGAATTCCAGAGAACCTTATAGGAGCTTTACTAAAGACCGGAGTAAAAGGGCTAACTGCAGTCAGCAACAACGCAGGGTAAGTGTGCATTTGAAAACATTTAGCTTGAAAGAAATGACAGTTCTTGGTAATATTCAAAGTTTACCAATGAAATGAATTTTTTCCCTGTTTACACTGAGCAGCCTACCTACATATCAAAAGAAGCCAGAGGCAGTTAACAAGGTCAAGAGTAGAGGTTACATTTATCCAAATATTTTTGGGACAGGCCTTCATAAAAACCCAAAACCCAGAGAAGTAAAGCAGACTTGCATACTTTTTTTTTTTAGTAGTTTTTATTGTGCTTCAAGTGAAAGTTTACAAATCAAGTCAGTCTCTCACACAAAAACCCATATACACCTTGCTACATACTCCCAATTACTCCCCCCTGATGAGACAGCCTGCTCCCTCCCTCCGCTGTCTGCTTTTGTGTCTATTTTGCCAGCTTCTAACCCCCTCTACCCTCTCATCTCCTCTCCAGGCAGGATATGCCAACATGGTCTCAAGTGTCCACCTGATCCAAGAAGCTCCCTCCTCACCAGCATCCCTCACCAGCATCCCTCTCCAGCCCATTGTCCAGCCCAATCCATGTCTGAAGAGTTGGCTTTGAGAATGGTTCCTGTCCTAGGCCAGCAGAAGGTCTGGGGGCCATGACCACCGAGGTCCTTCTAGTCTCAGTCAGACCATTAGTCTGGTGTTTTTATGAGAATTTGGGGTCTGCATCCCACTACTCTCCTGCTGCCTCAGGGGTTCTCTGTTGTGTTCCCTCTCAGGGCAGTCATTGGTTGTAGCCAGGCATCATCTAGTTCTTCTGGTCTCAGGATGATGTAGGCGCTGGTTCATGTGGCCCTTTCTGTCTCTTGGGCTCGTAATTACCTTGTGTCCTTGGTGTTCTTCATTCTCCTTTGATCCAGGTGGGTTGAGACCAATTGATGCATCTTAGGTGGCTGCTTGCAGACTTGCATAATTTTATATCTCTTTAACTTGATGTGCTTTTATTTTTCTAAATCTAAAATTTATTGTCAAAATTAGAATATATATTTTCAAATTGAATATTACATTTTAAAATTTGGTGGTATCTTGAATGTTGTATGTTGTTACAGATCATAGCTAGCCCATATACTGCCACTCAAATTCACAGTAATGGCATCATTAGCTCTTTGTTCATAAAGCAACATGGAAATTAATTTGAAATCTGTTTCATGTTCTTTCCAAAGATTATGCCATTATTGTTGTGCTGTCGAATTACCTCTGACTCATGGCAACCTAATATATAACAGAATAAAATGTTGTCTGGCCTCAGCCATCTCTGTGATCTTTGATGTTTGAGCCCATTGTTGAGGCTATTGTGTCAGTCCATCTCATGGAGGGTTTGCCACATTTTTGCTGATCCTTCCACAAAACCTGATCTCCTTTTCTAGTGGTTGGTCTTTCCTGATGGATTGTTCAGTTACTCTAGATTACATATAAAGAAATACCATTAACCATAAAAAATGTTTCTTATCGTGATAGAAGGAGGAGGATATGCGGATAGCACATATGACAGGAGGTTCACATACTAAAATGGTCAACAATAAATAGGACATAATATTTTAAGAACGGCAAGCACACTAAGGCGTGTTTAGTTTTTGTAGGAAAAAGCTACTTGTATACAAAATGGTAAATCATCAGCAGGAAAAAAAGGCATTAAAAATCTTAAAAGACTTAAAAAAAATAACCACATTGACAGTCTAGCCTATTATTATAAATGTAACTTAGAAGAAAACACAGATTACTTAGTAAACAAAACTGATGCCACATTCCTGCTCAGTCCTCCTTTTCTGTCTTTATTTTTCCTGTATGGAATGCTTCCCCACCTCTTCCTTGCCTAGTCATCTCCTGCCCATTTATATTGGTTTTCTAGGGCTGCCAGAACAAATTATCGCAAAGTGGGTGGATTTGAACAGCAGGAATTTATTCTCTCAGTCTGGAGGCTAGAAGGCTGAAGTCAGGGTGTCAGCAGGCCATGCTGTCTCCAAAGGAGAAGATCCATCCTTGTCTCTTTCAGCTTCTGGTGGTCCCAGGTGTTCCTTGACTTGCATCATCCCAATCTCTGCCTTCATCTTCACATGGCCTCTTCCATCTGTGTGTCTCTCTCTGTCTCTCTCTCTTCTTTTATAAGGACCCCAGTCATATTGGATTAGGGCCCACCCTACTACAGTATGACCTCATATTAATTTAACTAATTATATAAGCAAGACTCTTATTTCCAGATAAGATCACGTTCGCAGGCACCAGGGAGTAGGACTTGAACATATCTTTGGGGGGACACAAATCAACTCATAATACTTTTTGTAGGATCAACTCAAGTTCCATATCCTCAAAGAAGCCTTCTCTAACTCTCATTGATCTTGCCCCTTTCTGAATTCCTTTAGTAACTTTTTGTCTTTTTATACTGAATTGTATTTATCCTCTTTGATATATTTTATATTCCGATCCTATTACTTATAATTGTTTTGTATTCCCTACTGTGCTTAGTTTATGAATCAGCATTACTGAGTGTTAGAGGGATGGGACTACAGAGATCATTTGTTCTTGCCCTTATTTAACAAAGAAACATTACCTGTAAAGAGAGAAGTAACTCGTTCACAGTCAATATTTCTTCACATCCCGTGCCGTTTGGCCCAACTTCATATTTATTAAAAATACTTTTGATTATCAATAATTTGTTGGCTTTTCCTGATAACTGGATGCTTGCAAAGGATGCAGTAGATGCTTAGTAGATGCTGATAACATATTTCATTGAACACAAAGAAGGCACTTTGCAAACCCCTCGTTGGTGGCGATTCTCTTAAATAAAAAAAAATTAAATAGGAGGGTTTAAATCATAGAGATCTATAGGAATAAAGAGCTTGTTTGGGCCTTTAGAGTCAGATAAATGAGGAAAACTTAGAGATGATTTATTGGAGAATTATTGAATTGATTTGAATTGTTAAGTAAAGGGGAGAATTTGGAATTAGAAGTAATACCTATTTTCTCACTTAGAAAGTACTCTTTGTATGGAACCATCTGCCTGGAATGATTTGCCTGAATTGGAAGTTTTTCCAAAGCTCAAGGCTCCTTGTTGTCTATTTTTTAATTTAATTTAATTTTTAATAATTGATAGGTGGTACAGATGGTTAGGAAACCCTGGTAGCATAGTGGTTAACAGCTACGGCTGCTAACCAGAAGGTCAGCAGTTTGAATCCACCAGGCGCTCCTTGGAAACCATATGGGGCAGTTCTGCTCTCTCCTGTAGGGTCGCTATGAGTTGAAATCGACTCGACGGCAATGGGTTTTTTTTTAAAGATGGTTAATTTACTCACCTACTAACCAAAAGGCTGGAGGTTTGAGTCAACCTGGAGGCACTTTGGAAGAAAGGCCTGACAGTCTACTTCTGAGAAATCAGCCAGTAAAAGCCCTGTGGAGAACAGTTCTATCCTGACACACATGGGGTCTCCATGAGTAAGGATCGACTTCATGGCAACGTTTTTTTTTAATTGCTGTGGGCTGCCACTACCTTGGTAAAAAAAATGGTAGGAAGTATTAACTATTAGCCTGGAAAAAATAAACTCTCCTTTAGGGTCATTCAGCTGAATTAATACTTTGATGTGGGTTGTTTAAAACCAAACCAAACCTATTGCCCTCAAGTCAATTCCAACTTGTAGTAACTGTATAAAAAAACAGAGTAAACTGCCCCATAGGGTTTCCAAGGAGTGGCTGGTGGATTTGAACTGCTGACCTTTTGGTTAACAGTTCACCACTGCACCACCAGGGCTCCAATGGGCTGATTAGGGAGGTAAAAAAAACAGAAAACATGTGTTTCATTGATTTTTGGAGAACTTTGACGTGTGAGTTATAAGCCTATGTCAATCAAAAGTTTCACTATAAACTATATGTTAAGTAAATCACAGAACTAAGGAAAGGAACTGGTATGGCATGTTAGTTATGATCATTTTCCCATGACAGAATTTTAGACTACAGTTCTTGAAGTGTGAGGAATTAGACAACTCCAGGTGTAGCCCTACTTATAGCTACTTTATGATAATATATACACCTACCCATGCTTGTGATTACAATACTATTCCTTGTATATACTACCATACTAGGCAGGTACAGAAGATAATATATACACCTACCCGTGCTTGTGATTACAGTACTACTGCTTGTATATAGCACCATACTAGGCAGGTATAGAAATTTTACGAGGGCCCACTGAGCAGTTTCTCACCCTAAATAATATTTCTGGATCTGCACCAATGATTTTGAACCGGGAGATAAAGGCAAGTGACCCTTCTCTGCTGTGCTGTCTTTCTTCTTGTTGAGGCAACTACAGCTCCGAAGGGTTCCAAAGGGCTCAAAGGAGAGATCTATGCCGCTTGGCTAATACAGTTTCCCAAGATTTGGGTATTTTAGCTGGGAAAGGCTAAACCACTTCTTGGAATGTGCACTTGAACTTCTGTGCTCAGCTCATGGAAGATTTCATTTGTCTTATATAACTGTGTCATAAATTAACCTTGTGTTCCAATGTAGCATTTTATTTTCTTTTGATATAGATGATATTATTAAAGTAAATATAATTGTATAATTGAGATTTAACTATGTCTAGAATGAACTAAAAAAAAAAATTTTTTTTTTTTTTTAGAATGAGCAAATAAGAGAAATACATTTGGGTAAATGGGTGCCACATTATTTTTAGAGTTTCATTTTGATACCCCAAAATCATACCAAACCCAGTGCCATTGAATCGATTCTGACTCATAGCATCCCTATGGGACAGAGTAGAACTGCCCCATAGGGTTTCTAAGGAGCGCCTGATGGATTCGAACTGCCGACCTTTTGGTTAGCAGCTGTAGCTCTTAACCACTATGCCACCAGGGTTTACAGCACTATGTATAGGCAGGGACTTATGGAAGCTACTTGATGAGTGAACTTGTGACCAAAGTCTTATCTTACAGTGGGTCCCCACTTGTGGTTATTTCCCCAGTCCCCAAATACATATTTGAGATAAGTATATTTAGATCCCTGACCTGTAGAATAGGAGCCATTATGGGAGGAAGGGCCACATGGCAACCTCTGAAATTGTACCCTCTCCCCAGCTGTGATGGTGAATCATAAGCGGTGCAGTATCACATGAGCAATCGCAGCCAAAAATTTAAACCAAGCAATTGAAGCTGAACTCTTAACCACTGAGCCACCAGAGCTCCTTTATTTTGATAAGAATTGCCAATTAATTAGCCTTGAGAAAATGAAAATTCAGAAAATGAAATTTCAGATTCAGAAAATGAGAATATTTGCAGAACATTGATGTCTTCCACAGAGTATACGTTTGCTTTACATTAATTTGGAAACCCTCGTGGCATAGTGGTTAAAAGGTAAGGCTGCTAACCAAAGGATCAGCAGTTCGAATCCACCAGGTGCTCCTTGGAAACTCTATGGGGCGGTTCTATTCTGTCCTGTATGGTTGCTATGAGTCGGAATTGACTGGTTGTTTTTTTTTGTTTGTTTTACAGTATCTGTTTAATGAATTCTTGGCTCTAGACTTCTTTTAACAAGTAAAATGTTGGAAGATTGAGTTTGTTGTCTTGCAGGAAAAAGATCAAGTCTGTCTGTTAGGTATGCTAGAAGAGTGTTGGCCATTAAAGGCAAGGAAGATAATCTTTTTGAAAGTCCATCAGAACTATCTTCAATAACAAAGAGCCATGAAATGTTTTTATAAACATTTCTTTATTAGAAATGGTATGTTCCTCATTTGTATAAGATCCGCTATGTCTTTTGCCTCTCTTTACTCTATGATCTCTTAGAGGTAAACAGCTTGCCTTATTCATTTTTACATCATCAGTATTTGTCACATAGTAAGTAAGGTGAGACATGTTTGCTGAATTTGTGGATTGAAAAGTGAGTATGTGGCAAAAAAGACATCCTGCATCTAATAGCATTTTTCTTGGCATGAAGGCTGCGTTTGTACCTGGTCAGGTGGTAGCCTGAACTCAGCATCTTTAGGCACTGCTTGGTTGCTATGCAGGGTGTTAGTCCAGAAACAAAGTGAGGGCCAAATATACAATGATTCCGAGAGTCAAGAACAACAAATATAGGGAGGTCATCTCCAAATAGCCAGATTCAAATGTTTAATGGATTGAAAAGCCAAACAGAGCTCCTCGAGTATGGTTAGAAAAATCTCCGAGTCAGTGAATGAGCAACTGCATCTGGTTTATATTATGGACCTGTAGTCTTGGAGGGGGTTTAATGGGAATTTTTACATATTTAAAACTATGAAAAGGAAGTGGACTATAATCACTTTCATGAATTATTTTATTATTACGACTTTGTAAGTCAGATTTCAGAGGCTATCAGTATACTTTCATACTGGGTAATTGAGGAGAGTTTATCAAAGGGACACTTTTTAAAGCAATGGTCAAGGTTTAGGGAAAGCAACATGTAAGTAGTAAAGACCCCTGGGGTTAGTGCAGAAGAGAGTTGTTGCTACCAGCCCTCAGCCAGAAGGAATGAGGACAGAGAGCTGTTATCAGGACCTAGAAGAAAGCTTTATGGAAAGGACTGTCCAATGTGCTGTAGCTCGTCAGAGAGGGAGCAGGGGAATATAAACCCAGAAATCATTCTCTGCTCACCTTCTGATTTCTTGATGGTGCCTCCATTAACGGAACCCAATGAGAAGCCAAAGGGCAAGAGAGCCCCGTGATTCAGTCTATACAGGACAACTATCCCGTGCACTGGGAAGGATGGAGATGGTTGGAGAATGGATATGGAAGGTTGAACAGAAAATATCCAGCACAGTGACTTGATTATTTTCATTTTTATTGGAGAAGAGGGGGGAGCAGAGTTGAGCAATAAATTGATTCAACAAATGTTCAGTAGATATTTAATCATACTGTGTGCCATGTATGTTTCTGGGCTATAACAGTGAACAAAACAGACCAAGATCTCTGTCTCCTGGAGTTCACATTCTAGTAGGGAGAGGCAGACAATAAATGGTAAACATAACAAATAAGTAAATTTTCCAGTATGTTAGAAGGTCATAAGTGCTATGGAAGGAAAGGAAGTAGAGCAAGAAAGAGGGACTGGGAGCATGAAAGTAGAGGAGCAGGTTTAGGGTAGTCCGAGTGGGACTCATGGAGGTAACTTTTGAACAGAGACTTGGAGGAAGGAGGGTTTCTTAGTTATCTAGTGTTGCTGTAACAGAAATACCACAAGTGGGTGGCTTTAACAAACAGAAATTTATTTTCTCACAGTTTAGGAGGCTAGAAGTTTGAACTCAGGGTGCCAGCTCTAGGGCAAGGTTTTCTCCTCCGTCAGCTCTGGGGGAAGGTCCTTGTCTTTTCAGCTTCTGTTTCTTGGCTCCTTGGTGATCTTCATGTCGCTTAGCATCTGTCCCCCTCCATCTCTACTTGGCTTCTCTACTCCTGATCTACTGGGTTTGTATCTCGAAAGAGATTGACTTAAAATGCACCCTACACTAATACTGCCACGTTAACATAACAACTCATTTCCAAATGGGGTTATAACCCCAGGTATAAGGGTTAGGATTTACAACACATTTTGGTGGGGACACAGTTCAATCCATAACAGAGGAAGTGAGCCAGGAAGTTTTTTGGGGTGAAGGGTTTCCTAGACAGGGAAGGGCCCATGCAGAAGCCCCCAGGCAGTATATGTTTGGTGTGTTTGAGAGGCAGTAAGGAGGCTAGCAGAGTTAGAGAGGTGAGCAAAAGACAGAGTGGAGGAGGTAGGCCAGAGACATAAAGGGCTTCAAATCACATGGAGCCTTGCTGGCCACTCTAGAAACCCTTGCTTTCACTCTGAGTGAATGGAGCACCACTGCAGGGTTTTGAGCTGAGGGGTGACACGATCTGACTTTTATGAGGCTCACTTTGGCTCTCACTTTGTGCGTAGATAGTAGGGGCAGAAGAGCTGGGGGTCTAGCCAGGTATTTGTTGTTGTTTGTAGGTGGCATCAAGTCAATTTTGACTCATAGCAACCTCGTGTGGCAGAGTAGATGTGTCCCCGTAGGGTTTTTTAGGCTGTAATCTTCATGTGAAGGACCGTGGGTGGTACAGTGGTTAAGCGCTTGGCTAACCGTAAGGTTGGCAATTCGAACCTACCAGCTGCTCAGGAGGAGAAAGATGTGACAGTCTGCTTCTGTAAAGATTACAGCCTTGGAAACCCTATGGGGCAGTTCTACTCTGCCCTGGAGGGTCGCTATGAGTCAGAATCGACTTGTTGGCAATGGGTAATCTTTGAGCAGATCTCCAGGTATTAAAAAAAAAGCCAAACCCGTTGCTGTCGAGTCGATTGCGACTCATAGTAACACTAAATGACAGAGTAGAACTGCCTCATAGGGTTTCCAAGGAGTGCCTGGTGGATTCAAACTGCTGACCTTTTGGTTAGCAGCCACAGCACTTAACCGCTATGCCACCAGGGTTTCCTCCAGGTATTTAAGAGTGGGTAAAAGAGAAGTCAGAAGGCATTCTGTGTATGAGAGGGGATAGGGGAGAGTTAGAGTCCTAGAAATAAAGAGAAGCTTTAGTGATTTGGAGACCTCTGGTGGACAAGTGAATTTGCAACCTGCAGGAGATTCTTCCT
This sequence comes from Elephas maximus indicus, assembly GCF_024166365.1. Taxonomy (NCBI): domain Eukaryota; kingdom Metazoa; phylum Chordata; class Mammalia; order Proboscidea; family Elephantidae; genus Elephas; species Elephas maximus. The sequence goes on along the minus strand of NC_064820.1, from coordinate 48,079,902 downwards.
GTTACTCTAAGGTACACTCTTGAAAGTACTTACATTACTTCGGCTTTAGTTTCCTTTTGAAACAAGAGTAAATCTTGCGGCTATTGCTTTGATAGCCATGATGAGAGGGAAATATTACCATCATCAGGATTCGAAGGCTAGGACTATGAAATAATTTTGGGGGAAGGTTAAAACCCTTGCCTTTGAGTCAATTCTGACTCATATCGACCCTGTAGGACAGAGTAGAACTGCTCCCTAGGACTTCCAAGGAGCAGCTGGTGGATTCGAACTGCTGACCTTTCGGTTAACAGCCAAGCTCTTAACCACTGTGCCATTGGCAGTTACCTATTGCCTGGACTGCTTTAAGGCGTACAGTGTGTCTGTCCTGATTGGTAGAAGTGTGGGGCTTGGAAAAGATGCATTTTGAGAATTAGGGAAGGGTCACTTGAACTGGATTGGCCACTTGTGGGTGTGAGGAGTATGAGAATGAGGAATGGAGTGAAGGCAGGTGAAAAGGCTGTCGTCAGGAGAAATGGTGGTGGTTTGTCCACGTGGTGTCATATCTGACACTACGTTCAGGGCCTAGTATCCCCAGGAGTCCAGGCCAATATAAGCAACTTTGTAGGGCAGTTTGTCCAGCATGCTGATGGCACTTCAACACGGAGTGATGGGCGTGGATGAAGGGGTTGCTCCTCAGGCTGGGGAAAGGAACAGGGTGGGGTGGCACTGGGTGGGGCTTACTGTATATATATATATAGAGAGAGAGAGAGAGTACATGTATATATACCAAAACCAAAAATGCTTTGCTATCGAGTCGATTCCAACTTATAGTGACCCTATAGGACAGAGTAGAACTGCCCCATAGGGTTTCCAAGGAGCAGTTGGTGGATTTGAAGTGCTGACTTTTTGGTTAACAGCCAGAGCACTTAACTACTGGGCAATCAGGGCTCCAAATGTATATGTGTGTATGTGTATATGTATATATACATATATATATATACACACACCTGTATATGTCTATATATATATGTGTGTGTATGCATATACACACATATATGTTTAAAATAATTTTTTGGTGGTACATAAACCAAACCCAGGGCTGTTGAGTCGATTCTGACTCGTAGCGATCCTATAGGACAGATTAGAACTGCCCCATAGAGTTTCCAAGGAGCGCCTGGCGCATTCGAACTGCCGACCTTTGGGTTAGCAGCTGTAGCACATAACCACTATGCCACCAGTGTTTCCTAGTGGTACATATGCATATGTAATCTTTCTTGAGAGTAAAATGTCTGTTATGTAGGAAAAATGTTCGTTGCTGTTTATAATTTGGTTTCAGTTTTCAAAAGTATGCTAGTCATCTCACTTTTACTAGAAACTGGGAGTGTCCCTCTCTCCTGCCTGTTTTTCTTTGGACAGAAAGAGCTCTCTGTCCAAGCCTTCATTTGGAGTCAGTGCAGGCTAGGCCATTGGAGTTGCCATGGCATTTAAGTATGCATTAAGTAAAGTGTAGGGGAGGAACCAGTCTGTCCATGGGTTCATCTTCTAACCCAGGATTGCTTTGGAGCAGTGGGAAGAAAAAAAAGTTTGGAGTTGATGTAGGTTTGAATACTGGCTGTGTCACTTAACCACACAAGACCTTACACTTTTTGAACGTTAGCTTCTTTGTCTGTAAAATAAAAAGAATAGCCATCTTACAAGGTTCTTTTGGTGGGAGGCAGGTCTGAGAGAATATGTGGATTAAATGCTTAGCAGATAAGTTTTCTTTTCCTCTAAATTAATAAAATTTCATCTCTTTTTGAATGTAAATGATAGCAGTGTTCAATCAGAAATGCTCCTTTGATTTTAAGCTGCCTTTATTTTTCTTCTAGGGTTGACAACTTTGGCTTGGGCCTTTTACTTAAATCCAGGCAGATAAAACGCATGATTTCTTCTTACGTGGGAGAAAATGCAGAATTTGAGCGGCAGTTCTTAGCCGGTGAATTAGAAGTAGAGCTGACACCTCAGGTGAGATGATTTCTTGATGCTGGAAAAGCTGTTGTTGTTAGGTACCATTGAGTCAGTTCCCACTTACAGCGACCCAACATACAACAGAGTGAAACACTGCCCAGTCCTGCCCCATCTTCACAGTTGTTCTATGCTTGAGCCCATTGTCGCAGCCACTGTGTCAGTCCATCTTATGGAGGGTCATCCTCTCTTTTCGCTGGCCCTTTACCAAGCATGATGTCCTTCTCCAGGGAGTGGTCCCTCCTGATAACGTGTCCAAACTACATCCTCACTTCTCAGGAGCATTCTGGCTGTAGTTATGCCAAACCAGATTTGTTTGTTTTTCTGGCAGTCTCTGGTATATTCAGTATTATTTGCCACCATAATTCAAAGGCATTAATTCTTCTTCGGTCCTCCTTATTCACTGTCCAGTTTTCACATGCATATGAGGCAGTTGAAAATACCATGGTTTGGGTCAGAAGCACCTTAGTCCTCAAAGTGACATCTTTGGTTTTTAACACTTTAAAGAGGCCTTTTGCAGCAGATTTGCCCAATGCAATGCGTTGTTTGATTTCTTCATTGCTCTTCCATGGGCATTGATTGGGAATCCAAGTAAATTGAAATCCTTGACCACTTCAGTGTTTTCTCTGATTATCAAGATGTTGCTTATTGATCCACTTGTGTGGATTTTTGTTTTCTTTATGTTCAGGTGTAATCCATACTGAAGGCTGTAGTCTTTGATCTCTATCAATAAGTGGCAGAGGATTACTATTTTCTGCCTCTGTACACTGAAAAAGGAGATATTTCTAGTAAAATCGTCTAGGCTGCAGGATACATTTATTTTTATTTTTGTTTTTATTGTGCTTTAAGTGAAAGTTTACAAATCAAGTAAGTCTCTCATATGAAAATTTGTATACACCTTGCTATATAGTCCTAGTTGCTCTCTCCCTAATGAGACAGCACACTCCTTCTCTCCACCCTGTATGTCTGTGTCCATTCAGCCAGCTTCTGTCCCCCTCTGCCTTCTTATCTCCACTCCAGACCGGAGCTGCCCATATAGTCTCATGTGTCTACTTGAGCCAAGAAGCTCATTCTTCACGAGTATCATTTTCAATCCTATAGTCCAGTCCAAATCCTGTCTGAGGAGTTGGCTTTGGGAATGGTTCCTGTCTTGGGCTAACAGAAGGCCTGGGGACCATGACCTCCAAGGTCCTTCTAGTCTGTCAGACCATTAAGTGTGGTCTTTGTAGGAGAATTTGAGGTCTGCATCCCACTGCTCTCTTACTCCCTCAGGGGTTCTCTGTTATGTTCCCTGTCAGGGAAGTCATTGGTTGTAGCCAGGCACCATCTAGTTCTTCTGGTCTCAGGCTGATGTAGTCTCTGGTTTATGTGGCCGTTTCTGTCTCTTGGGCTCCTAATTACCTTGTGTCTTCAGTGTTCTTCATTCTCCTTTGCTCCAGGAGGGTTGAGACCAATTGAGGCATCTTAGATGGCTGTGTGCTAGAGTTTAAGACCCCAGATGCCACTCTCCAAGGTGGGATGCAGAATGTTTTCTTAATAGATTTTATTATGCCAATTGACTTAGATGTCCCCTGAAACCATGGTCCCCAAACCCCTGCCCCTGCTATGCCGGCCTTCGAAGTGTTCAGTTTATTCAGAAACTTTTTTGCTTTTTGTTTAGTCCAGTTGTGCTGACCTCCCCTGTACTGTGTGTTATTTTTCCCTTCACCTAAAGTAGTTCTTGTCTACTATCTAATTAGTGAATACCCTCTCCCTCCCTCCCTACCTCCCCACTCTCACTCTTGTAACCATCAAAGAATATTCTCTTCTCTGTTTAAACATTTTCTTGATTTCTTACAATAGTGGTCTTGTATAATATTTGTCCTTTTGCAACTGACTGATTTCACTCAGCATAATGCCTTCCAGATTCCTCCATGTTATGAAATGTTTCACACATTTATCATTGTTCTTTATCGACGTGTAGTATTCCATTGTGTGAATATACCATAATTTATTTATCCATTCATCCACTGATGGGCACCTTGATTGCTTCCATCTTTTTGCTATTGTAGACAGTGGTGCAGTGAACATGGGTATGTATATATCTGTTGGTATAAAGGCTCTTATTTCTCTAGGATATATTGCAAGGAGTGCGATTGCTGGATCGTATGGTAGTTCTATTTCTAGCTTTTTAAGGAAGCACCAAATCGATTTCCAAAGTGGTTGTACCATTTTCCATTCCCACCAGCAGTATATAAGCGTTCCAGTCTCTCCAACATTTATTATTTTGTGTTTTTTGGATTAATGCCAGCCTTGTTGGAGTGAGATGAAATCTCATTGTAGTTTTGGTGTGCATTTCTCTAATGGCTAATGATGGTGAGCATTTCCTCATGTATCTGTTAGCTACATGAATGTCTTCTTCAGTGAAGTGCCTGTTCATATTCTTTGCTCATTTTTTAATTGGGTTATTTGTCTTTTCATGGTTGAGTTTTTGCAGTGTCATATAGATTTTAGAGATCAGACGCTGATTGGAAATGTCATAGCTAAGAATTTTTTCCCAGTCTGTAGGTAATCTTTTTACTCTTTTAGTGAAGTCTTTGGATGAGCATAGGTGTTTGATATTTAGGAGCTCCCAGTTATCTAGTTTCTTTCTTGGTGTTTGTGAATTCTTAGTAGTGTTTTATATATTGTTTATGCCATGTATTAGGGTTCCTAGCATTGTCCGTATTTTTTCTTCCACAATATTTATCATTTTAGATTTTATATTTAGGTCTTTATCCATTTTGAGTTAGTTGTTGTGCACAGTGTGAGATATGGGTCTTGTTTCATTTTTTTGCAGATGGATATCCAGTTATGCCAGCACCATTTGTTAAAGAGACTGTCTTTTCCCCATTTAACTGACTTTGGGCCTTTGTCAAGTATCAGCTGCTCATATGTGGATGGATTTACATTTGGATTCTCAATTCTCTTCCATCGCTTTATGTACCGCTTGTTGTGCCAGTACCAGGCTGTTTTGACTACTTTGGTGGATTGGGATTTGGATCGGAATTGCATTAAATCTGTAGATGGCTTTTGGTAGAATAGACATTTTTATAATGTTAAGTCTTCCTATCCATGACCAAAGTATGTTTTTCCACTTACGTAGGTCTCTTTTGGTTTCTTGCAGTAGTGTCTTGTAGTTTTCTTTGTATAGGTCTTTTACATCTCTGGTAAGATATATTCCAATTATTTTATCTTCTTGGGGGCTACTGTAAATGGTATTGATTTGGTGAATTCCTCTTCGATGTTCTCTTTGTTCGTGTTGAGGAATTCCCCTGATTCTTGGTCTGTTTATCCTGTGTCTTGATACTCTGCTGAACTCTTCTGTTAGTTTCAGTAGTTTTCTTGAGGATTCTTTAGGGTTTTCTGTGTGTAAGATCATGTCGTCTGCAAATAGAGATACTTTTACTTCTTCCTTGCCAATCTGGATGCCCTTTATTTCTTTATCTAGCCTAATTGCTCTGGCAAGGACCTCCAGCACAACGTTGAATAAGAGTGGTGATAAAGGGCATGCTTGTCTGGTTCCCGTTCTCAAGGGGAATGCTTTCAGACGCTGTCCATTTAGGATGATGTTGGCTGTTGGCTTTGTATAAGTGCCCTTTATTATGCTGAGGAATTTTCCTTCTATTCCTATTTTGCTGAGAGTTTTTATCATGAATGGATGTTGGACTTTATCAAATGCTTTCTGCATCAATTGATAAGATCATATGGTTCTTTTATTTTATTTATATGATTACATTAGTTGTTTTTCTAATGTTGAACCATCCCTGCCTACCTGGTATGAATCCCACTTGGTCCACGATACATTTTAAACTTGGGCATTATAATATATATTGTGGTGGAAGCACGCAAAAGGAGTTGCTGAAATGTTTCCAAGATTGCACTAATAGTCAATTTCTGCAAATCGTAGAATGTTAGACAGGGGGATGCTTTGTGAGTGACCTTCTTGCACATCAGGTGAGTAAAGCCCATGGAGAACACCACTGCAGCACCACAGAGAAGTGCTGGTGTCAGAGCCCAGGTTTCCAGGGAACTGATCTTATTACAAAGCAAACAAGCAGTGGCTACAGGGAAGCCAGCAAGTTTCCACTAATTTCCCACATCATCTCCTAACTTATAGAAGAGTTTGACATAGAGGAAGGCAAACTCTTTGAAGACCTTTTGAGTAAAACATAGATCTTCAAGTTGCATTCGCTGGTTTTCCACTTTGTGATGGTCTGCCTCATCTCTGAGATTGAGCCCTTCACCATGCTTTCTTTTGTCAACAGAAAGTACTATTTGCGCTAACTTCCGTGAGTTGGTAATAACTTAATGTGGCAGGTTTTTCTTTTTAAGTATTCAGTAAAAATCACAGTATATGCTAGTCTGAAGGAGCCCTGGTAGTGCAAGATTTAAGGGCTTGACTGCTAACCTAAAAAGTTGGTGGTTCAAACCCACCCAACGACTTTACAGGAGAAAGGCCTGGCAATTTGCATAAAAATTACAGCCAAAAAATTGTATGGAGCAGTTCTCTATCACATGAGGTTGCTATAAGTCAGAATTGACTTGAAGGCACCTAACAACAACAATAACATATGCTTGTCTAGAGAGCGTACATGAGAGAGCCATTCCTTCTAACTGAGGCCTCACAATGTTTCTCAGTTACACCTGGATATTCTGCAGCATTGCTACGCATGCTTATCAAGGTATTGCACTATGCTTGGCATATATCCAAGTTTCATTTAAAGCATTTTGAAAAAAAAAAAGGTGTACCTTTTCTCTTCACATTATAGGTTGAGATAACCTTATCTTAGTGTTGTGGAACTATTAAATGTTCACTTTTCAGTAACCCTTTTCATCTTTTGAGTTGCCTCTTGTTTTGTTAGAGGGCATATGCACGGGAGAAGAACTTCCTTAGTGTTTCATTTATATTCTTTCTTTAACCTGAATGAAGCCAGTGTCACCCTTTCCAGCTTGGTGGCTCATACATAAACAGTGGCTCTGGCAGCTTGTTTTGTAGCCTCAGAACCAGTGGGTGACTTGTTGGTGAAATGGTAGAATAGGTGGGGACTTGGTGGTACCTGAACAGGGCCTGTCTACAGAACTATTCTACTTTCATGCCCTTGTCAAATTGGAGAGAGAAGTAAGGTATTCAGGGAGGATAGACATAAAAAATATTTTAAAGTAGGTGGTGTTGTTATTGTTGTTTTGATTACTTAATTTTCAAGAATTTTATTCACAAAATATACACAGCACAAAGTAATTTTATCTTTATCTGCTAGATAGAACAGAGAACCAGTTCCCTGGCAGGTTTTCTCTTAAGTCACGATCCCCTCCTTCCCCAGAATATCCCAACTACTTGCATGCTTCTGTGTCTGAAATCTAGGGTCTTTAGCCTTCCTTTGAGTCAAGTATTTAAAGACCCCAGTTAAATAAAAAAAACTGTTTTCAGATCTGAGTAATATTGCAAGGAGCCCTGCTGGCCCAGTGGTTAAAGTGCTTGATTGCTAACTGAAAGGTCAGTGGTTCAAAACCTCCAGCAGCTCTGCAGGAGAAAAATGTGGCAGTCTTCTTCCATAGAGATTTACAGGCTTAGAAACCCTGTTGGGTTGCTATGAGTCAGAATTGACTTGACGGCAGTGTTTGTTTTTGGTTTTGGTCGTTAATACCTAAACTGGTTTTTACTAATGATTAGCCAGTCAGTTATCTAACCACACTGTGATGTAACAAGACCATGCAAGTAGGTTTCAGTGTTAAGGAGAGTGTCAGGAAATGTTCAGGGCCAGAGTTGTTCCTCTCAGAAAACCTGGCTGTAAAGGCAGGGTGAGGGAGAGGAAACCATGCCTATCAGGGAAGAAGTTTGAAATCACTGGGGCCTAAGAGGGGGAAAGTTCACTGTCTTAGTTATCTAGTGCTGTTATGAATAGAAATACCGCAAGTGGATGGCTTTAAGAAACAAATTTATTCTCACATGTTTGGGAGACTAGAAGTACAAATTCAGGGTGCCACCTCCGGGGGAGGCTTTCTGTCTTTGTTGGCTCTGGGGGAAGGTCCTTATCATCAGTCTTCCCCTGGGTCTAGGAGTTTCTCAGCACAGGGACCCTGGGTCCAAAGGACTTACTCTACTCCCAGCTCTTCTTTGTTGGTGGTAGGAGGTCCCTTTCCTTTCTGCCTACTTCTCTCTTATATCTCAAAAGAGATTGATTCAAGTTTACACCCTTATCCTGTAGATTGTATCCTGCCTCTTTAACGTAACTGCCTCTAATCCTGACTCATTAACATCATAGAGGTTAGGATTTATAACACATAGGATTATCAGATCACAAAACGGAGGTCAACCACACAATACTGGAAATCAGCCTAGCCAAGCTGACACACATTTTTGGGAGACACAGTTCCATCCGTAACAGTGACTTGTAGGGAAAGGAAGGTGACCAGCAAAAGAAGACACAGACCTAAAACTTTGCTTGCAGGCCATATTTGAATGGCCTTTTAGAATCAATTCGCCTATATGTTGTACTCTCTCCTTAATTTTTTATTTTTCCTTAGTTACATGATTTAGTAGATAAAATACTTAAGGGAATGATTTAAAATAAAGAAATTCTAAAGTAAATTTGAATTCTTTACTTTGTTGACCGATGGTAAGAGTTAGGCACTATCTGTATAGCACACCAACCAAACCAACCCGTTGCTGTCGAGTTGATTCTAACTCATAGTGACCCTATAGCCCAGTGAAGTGAAAAATTTAATCACATGTATTTTTTAATGTAGGTAGCTAAATGTACATAATTCATATTTGAAAATTGATTTAAAAATATTAAAACAAGGCTGTTATAGAATATAACGTCAAGAAACCAGTTGCAGGCATGAAAGCTGGAAACATGACTCTATACATATGGTGTTATATTTCGAATGTGGGTTGAGAATAGATTCTTGTCTAGAGAGGTGGTGGTATTTTTTTTTTAATCGATCTTCCAGCATACAGTGTTAGTGAAATACTCACACTAATATACAATATGAGATTGTTTTTGGAATTCCAAGCCTCTGGAGAGGAAGGAGACCCTGGGTGGTACAAGTGATTGAGCAGGCGGCTACTAACTGAAAGGATGGTGGCTTAGAAAAAAGGCCTGGTTATCTACTTCCGGAAGGTCACAGCCATTGAATACCCTGTGGAGTGCAGTTCTACTCTGAAACACATGGGGTCATCGTGAGTCAGAATTGACTCAGCAGCAACTGGTTTGCTGTTTTTGGCTTAGAATGTAGAAGTCATGTCTGTAAATGTTTCTGGGTCCATATTCAGAAGTGTGTTTAATCAACTTATGGTGATGTTGGTTGTTCACTTATAGGGCACTCTTGCAGAGAGGATTCGTGCAGGTGGAGCTGGAGTTCCTGCATTTTACACTAGCACAGGGTATGGGACCCTGATACAAGAAGGAGGTTCACCGATCAAATACAACAAAGATGGCAGCATTGCCATTGCCAGTAAGCCAAGAGAGGTAAGAAGCACTCTCATCCAGGTAACACTGGGGCGTTTCTTTCAGCATAGGATCCAGGGTGGATTCATTGGGTAAATAAGTATAAAATCACCTTTGTTTGATGTTAGGTGAAATTTTAGCTAAACACGGGCATCATCTGCTAGTAATTAAAATCACATAGAGAAACTAGAAAAATAAATGAGGAAGGGAACTGTAATCCACATTAGATGTGTTAGTTAGGACACCACCACTCATCTGTCAATTTGTTGTACTCTGGTGGCTTGCCTCTTACTGTGATGCTGGAAGCTATGCCACCAAATTTTCAAATAAAAGCAGGGTCAACCTTAGGGGACAGGTTTAGGCGGAGCTTCCAGACTAAGACCGACTAGGAAGAAGGACCTGGCGATGTACTTCTAAAAAAATTAGCCAGTGAAAACCTTACGAATAGCTGCAGCACATTGGCTGATATAGTGCCAGAACATGAGCCCCTCAGGTTGGAAGGCACTCAGTATGACTGAGGAAGAGCAGCCTTTTCAAAGTTGAGTTGACGTGGTTGAAGCAAAGCTTTTGGAACCTTCATGTGATGATGTGGCACGACTCAAAATGAGAACAGCTGGAAACATCCATTAACAGTTGGAATGTGGAATATATGAAGTACGAATGTAGGAAAATTGACAGTCATCAGAAATGAAATGAACCGCATAAAGGTCAATGTCCTAGGCATTAGTGAGCTGAAACAGACTGATATTGGCCATTTTGAAATGAATAATCATATGGTCTACTATGCTGGCAATGACAAATAGAAAAGGAATGGTGTCTCGTTTATCGTCAAAAAGAACATAACCTGATGTACAACACTGTCAGTGATAGGACAATATCCATATGCCCACAAGGAAAATCAGCTGATATGACTATTACTCAAATTTATGCACCAAACGGTAATGACAAAGATGAAGAAATAGAAGATTTTTATCAGCTCCTGCAGTCTGAAATTGATTGAGCATGCAATCAAGATGCATTGAATAATTACTGGTGATTGGAATATGAAAGTTGGAAACAAGAGGGAATAGTGGTTGGAAAATATGGCCTTGGTGACAGAAAGGACACTAGAGATCACATGATAGAATTTTGAAAGACCAATGCCTTATTCAGTCCAAGTACATTTTATCAACCACATAAATAGCGATTATATGCCTGGACCTCGCCAGATGGAAAAAAACAGGAATCGAATTGACTACATTTATGGAAAGACACAATGGAGAAGCTCAATTACCATCAGTCAGAACAAGGCTAGGGGCTAATTGTGGAACAGACCATCAGTTGCTCATATGCAGGTTCAGGTTGAAGCTGAAGAAAATTAAAACAACTCCACTAGAGCCAGAGTACAACCTCGAGTATATCCTATCTGAATTTAGAGACCATCTGAAGAATAGATTTGAAACATTGAACAGTAATGACTGAAGATCAGATGAGTTGTGGGATGACATCAAAGAAATCATACATAAAGAAAGCAAGGGGTCATTAAAAAGACAGGAAAGAAAAAAAGACCAGAAATGGATGTCAGAAGGGACTCTGAAACTTGCTCTTGAACATAGAGTAGCTAAAGCAAAAGGAAGAAATGATGAAGTAAAAGAGCTGAAGAGAAGATCTGTAAGGGCAGCTCGAGAATACAAAGTATTGTAATGAAATGTGCAAAGACCTGGAGTTAGAAAACCAGAAGGGAGGAATATGCTCAGCATTTCTCAAGCTGAAAGAACTGAAGAAAAAATTCAAGCCTCGAGTTGCAATATTGAAGGATTCTACTGGGAAAATTTTGAATGATGCAGAAAGCATCGAAAGAAGATGGAAGGAATACACAGAGTCACTATACCAAAAAGAATTGGTTGACATTCAACCATTTTGGGTGATAGCATATGATCAAGAACCAATAGTACTGAAGGAAGGAGTCCAAGCTGCACTGAAGCCACTGATGAAAAACAAGGCTTCAGGTACTGAGGGAATACCAATTGAGATGTTTCAACAAATGATGCTATGCTGGAAGTGCTCACTCATCTATGCCAAGAAATTTGGAAGACAGCTACCTGGCTGACCGACTAGAAGAGATCCAAATTTGTGCCAGTTCTAAAGAAAGATGATTCACTAGAATGAGGGCATTATTGGACAGTATCATTTAATATCGCACACAAGTAAAATTTTGCTGAAGATAATTCAAAACCTGTTGCGGTAGTACACCCACAGCAAACTGTCAGAAATTCAAGCCGGATTCAGAAGAGGACATGGAACGACGGATATCGTTGCTGATATTAGATGGATCTTGGATGAAAGCGAAGAATACTGGAAAGATGCTTATTTGTGTTTTATTAACAATGGAAAGGCATTTGACTGTGTGGATCATAGTAAATTATGGTTAAAATTGCAAAGAATGGAAATTCCAGAACATTTAATTGTGCTTATGAATAGCCTGTACATAGACCAAGAGGCAATCATTTGAACAGGACAAGGGGATAACTGAGTGGTTAAAAATCAGAAAAGGCTTGCATCAGGGTTGTATCCTTTCATCATACTTATTCAAACTGTATGCTGAACAAATAATCCAGGAATTTCGACCATATGAAGAACGTGGCATCAAGATTGGAGGAAGTTTCATTAAAAACCTGGGATATGCTCATGACACAGCTTTGCTTGCTGAAAGTGAAGAGGACTTGAAGCGCTTAGTAATGAAGATCAAAGATTACAGACTTCAGTGTGAATTACACCTCAACATAAAGAAAACAAAAATCCTCACAACTGGACCGTTGAGGAGCATCATGATAAATGGAGAAAAGATTGAAGTTGTCAGGGGTTTCATTTTACTTGGATCCACAATCAACGCCCACGGAAGTGGCAATCAGGAAATCAAACGACATATTACATTGGGCACATGTGCTGCGAAAGACCTCTTTAAAGTGTGAAAAAGCAAAGATATCACTTTGAGGACTAAGGTGCTTCTGACCCAAGCCATGGTATTTTTTTTTTTTAATTGTGCTTTAAGTGAAAGTTTACAAATCAAGTCAGTTCCTCACGCAAAAACTTGTGTACACCTTGCTATATAGTCCCAATTGCTCTCCCCCTAATGAAACAGCCTGCTCCCTCCCTCCATTCTGCCAGCTTCTAACCCCCCTACCCTTTCATCTCCCCTCCAGACAGGAGATGCCAACATAGTCTCAAGTGTCCACCTGATCTGAGGAGCTCACTCCTCACCAGCATCCCTCTCCATCCCATTGTCCAGTCCAATCCCTGTCTGAAGAGTTGGCTTTGGAATGATTCCTGTCCTGGGCCAACAGAAGGTCTAGGGGCCATGACCACCGGGGTCATTCTAGTCAGATCATTAAGTCTGGTCTTTTTACGAGATTCTGGGGTCTGCATCCCACTGCTTTCCTGCTCCCTCAGGGGTTCTCTGTTGTGTTCTCTGTCAGGGCAGTCATCGGTTGTAGCCAGGCACCATCTAGTTCTTCTGGTCTCAGGCTGATGTAGTCTCTGGCTTATGCCGCCCTTTCTGTCTCTTGGGCTCGTAATTACCTTGTGTCCTTGGTGTTCTTCATTCTCCTTTGATCTAGGTGGATGGAGACCAATTGATGCATCTTAGTTGGCTGCTTGCTAGCGTTTAAGACCCCAGATGCCACTCTCCAAAGTGGGATGCAGAATGTTTTCTTAATAGATTATATTATGCCAGTTGACTTAGATGTCCCCTGAAATCATGGTCCCCAAATTCCTGCACCTGCTACAGTGGCCTTCGAAGCATTCAGTTTATTCAGGAAACTTCTTGCTTTCGGTTTAGTCCAGTAATGCTGACCTCGCCTGTATTGTGTCTTGTCTTTCCTGTCACCTAAAGTGGATCTTATCTGCTGTCTAATTAGTGAATACCCCTCCCTCCCCCACTGTCGTAATCATCAAAGAATATTTTCTTCTCTGTTTAAACTATTTCTTGAGTTTTTATAATAGTGGTCTTATACAATATTTGTCCTTTTGCAACTGACTAATTTCGCTTAGCATAATACCTTCCAGATTCCTCCATGTTATGAAATGTTTCACAGATTCATCACTGTTCTTTATCAATGTGTAGTATTCCATTGTGTGAATATACCATAGTTTATTTATCCATTCATCTGTTGATGGGCACCGAGGTTGCTTCCATGTTTTTGCTGTTGTGAACAGTGCTGCAGTAAACATGGGTGTGCGTATATCTGTTCTTGTAAAGGCTCTTATTTCTCTAGGATATATTCCAAGGAGTGGGATTGCTGGATCGTAGGGTAATTCTACTTCTAGCTTTTTAAGGAAGTACCAAATCGATTTCCAAAGTGGTTGTACCATTTGACATTACCACCAGCAGTGTCTAAGCGTTCCAATCTCTCCACAGCCTCTCCAACATTTATTATTTTGTGTTTTTTGGATTAATGCCAGCCTTGTTGGAGTGAGATGAAATCTCATTGTAGTTTTGGTGTGCATTTCTTTAATGGCTAATGATGGTGAGCATTTCCTCATGTATCTGTTAGCTACCTGAATGACTTTTTTAGTGAAGTGTCTATTCATATCTTTTGCCCATTTTTTAATTGGGTTATTTGTCTTTTTGCAGTTGAGTTTTTGCAGTGTCGTGTAGATTTTAGAGATCAGACGGTGATTGGAAATGTCATAGCTAAAAACCTCTTCCCAGTCTGTAGGTAATCTTTTTACTCTTTTGGTGAAGTCTTTGGATGAGCATAGGTGTTTGATTTTTAGGAACTCCCGGTTATCTACTTTTTCTTACGCATTGTTAGTAATGTTTTGTATACCGTTTATGCCATGTATTAGGGCTCCTAATGTCTGTATTTTTTCTTCCATGATCATTATCATTTTAGATTTTAGATTTAGGTCTTTGATCCATTTTGAGTTAGTTTTTGTGCATGGTGTGGGTATGGGTCTTGTTTCATTTTTTTGTGGATGGATATGCAGTTATGCCAGCACCACTTGTTAAAAAGACTGTCTTTCCCCATTTAACTGCTTTGGGGCCTTTGTCAAATATCAACTGCTCATTTGTGGATGGATTTATGTCTGGATTGTCAATTCTGTTCCATCAGTCTATGTATCTGTTGTTGTACCAACACCAGCTGTTTTGACTACTGTGGCAGTATAATAGGTTCTAAAATCAGGTAGAGTGAGGCTTCCTACTCTGTTCTTTTTCAGTAATGGCAGGCCATGGTATTTTTTAATCACCTCATGTGCATGTGAAAGCTGGACAGTGAATAAGAAAGACTGAGGAAGAATTGATGCTTTTGAATTACGATGTTGGCAAAGAATACTGAATGTACCATGGGCTGCTAGAAGAGTGAACAAATCTGTCTTGGAAGATGTACAGCCAGAATGCTCCTTAGAAGCAAGGATTGAGAAACTTCGTCTCAGATACTTTGGACATGTTACCAGGAGAGACCAGTCCCTGGAGAGGGACATCATGCTTGTTAAAGTGGAAGGTCAGCGAAAAAGAGGAAGACCTTTCATGAGCTGGATTGACACAGCGGCAGCAACAGTTGTCTCAAACGTAGCATCGGCTGTGATGATGGTGCAGGATTGGGTACTGTTTCGTTCTTTTGTACATAGGGTTGCTATGAGTTGGATCTGACTTGATGGCACTTAAATAGCAACAGTCAAGATTGCCTGTCTGAACTGGTTTATACTAGATTTTAACAAATTTAGGAACAGTTATATTTTTCTGGGAAACAGAGTAGATATATATGGTTAAACTCTTAATGCTCAAGCCTCTTTTGACTGAAGGAGAAAAAAATATAAGGAAATCATAAGTTTGTCTATAATTTTGAAAAGCAGATAATGGTAATAATTATGTAAAGAACTTAGGAGAGAGTTCACACCTAACCACTTTTATTCTTCATTCTGTATCCTGGGATATAACTGAGGTTCATGCTTAATAATCTAGTTTCATTTAAATTGCTGGGTAGGGTCAGATGTTTTTATAGTAGGTAGCTTCACTCACATGTTACAGAATACTAGAACTCTAGATATGGGTGTTTGAGATACCCAGATTTGAGCCCATTTTTAAAATTATACAAGCAAATATTTCATTACTGTATTTTTAGTATCTTTTCAATTCTCCATGTCCACATGACTTAAGAGAGTTAACACAGATTGCAAAATTACTAAGCTTATCTCTAGGAAAGTGAAAACTTAGTAAATCAAAGAATCCCTTCTAACTATTATTCATATGGTAATGCTAGCACTGGACCTGCAAGTTTTGAGGGAAGATAAGGGGTCATTGAACATGTCCCCTGCCGTTTAGTGTTTGTCTCCAGCAGTGTCTTCCACCTGGAGCTTTACTTTCTTGTTCAGAGTGACCTGTATTGATTCAAAGCTTTTATTAACATGTTTTTCATATTCTATCTTGCTACTTCTCTTTACTGCCTAATTAGATTAAAAAGTTTTTGACAGAGTGAAAGACAGGAGCCTTATTATTAAAATAAATCTTAGTAATACACCCTGAAATATTGGGTTAGTGTCTCGATAGCTAGCTAGAAGTTGTAGCATTAACTCATCCTGGGAAATAGGATATGCTAGAATCTGGCCTAAGTATCTGAGTTTATTTCCACCTGGAATCAGGAGCATGACTCTAGTAATTTTGTAATGTTATCGGAATCTCTCAGGAATATGAGAAGTAAGTCTTTGAAATGATTCTTGTTAGCTTTTTATTTCTCTTGCTTGTGGTAGGAGCAGGAGGTAAGTGAATTCCTTTATTGAACGATATTTACCAGAGTCTTATTCTTTGTCAGGAAGTAGTCTAAACACACTGGAAAAAGGGCTGAGATAGAGCATGTCCTCCTGCTAGTGGCAGAACTGACAAGGAATGAAATAGACATAATGTCAAGTAGTGAAAGTGCTGTGAGGAAAACTCAGTCAACTCGAGAGAGTAATCAGTGCCAGGGAGGTCCTGTCCAGATTGTGTGGTCGGGGAAGCCTCTCAGAGAAGGTGACATCTCAGAGGAGGTGAATGAACCAGGTGAATATCAGGGGTATGTGGTCTAGTCAGAAAAAAATAAAGAGAAATACTGTCCTGTTTATAGAATAGCAGGGCAGTGAGGCTGAAACAGAGTAAATGAGGCAGAAAGTGGTAGGACTGGAGGTTGAAGAGAGTCAGGAGCCAGGTCACATGGGGTTTGGACTTTGCTGAGTGTGGTGAAAAGCCAGTGGAGTGTTTTGAATATGGGTGGGAGAGTGATGTGATCAAGTTACATTTTGTAAAGATCACTGGCTGTTGGGTGGTGAATTTTTTTGGTAGCGAGCCAGGAGCAGAAGCAGGGAGAGAGGCTAGGAGGCTGTTGTATTAATCCAGGTAGAAGTGGAATGTAGCTTAGGTGAGAAGTGGTTGGAATTGGGATGTATGTTGATAATAGAGCCAACAGGATTTGCTGATGGATTGGTTATGAGGTGTAAGAAAAGGGAAAAATCAAGTATGCTTTTTACTGAGATGGGCCAGGCTTATAGGTAGTCACAGAGCTGTGTTTGGGACGTGGCACGTTTGGGACATCTATTAGACTCCAAGAGGAGATACTCAGGAGGCTCCAGCTTAGGGGAGAGTTTGAAGGTGGCAATGGGAATGTTAGAGGCATCAGCATGTAGTATTTTAAACCTGTGGGACTAGACGAGTGGCTAGAGCCTGAGTGCCGGTAGAGAACAGATCCATGAACTGAGCCCTGGGCCACTTTTACATTTAGAGTTGGGAAGAGGAGAAGAAGGAGTATAAGAGAATAGGAGAGAGTGAGCGGAGAGGAAACACTGGAGAGTCTGGTGTTTTGAAATCCAAGGGAGATTTTTAGAAGGTGGGGGTGACCAACTGTTTCAGGTACTGTGACAAGGTCAGGTAGCATGAGGACTGGAAATTTACTACTGAATTTGGAAAAATGGAGGCCATTGGAGGCCTTAAGGAATGGATATTTCAGAGTAGAGAGGATGAAAATCGGATTGAAGTGGATTCAGGAAGGAACCTACAGGTGAGGAAGTAGAGACAGTGAGATATATAACTCTTTCAGCGAGTGTAATAGTTTGACAAATCCAGTTCCTTCCCTGATTCTATGTTTTAGAATGGCTAACACTTGTAATAGTTGGTGTAGACGCATCAGGAAATCCTATAATTAAAAAACAAAAACAAACCTCAGTTTCTTGACTTTGCCCTGGGTTAACATACATTTAGTTCAGTTTTTTAGATCTGTACATAAAATACTCAACTATCATCATTGGTGTTTACAGTAATGACTTTGAAGTACTTAAGATGCTAAAAAATAACTGTATGCAGCTTATAGATACCTTTCATATAATTTTTCTAAGTTCATGTTAATAAGATCTTCATTCATGAAAGATTTCCTAAGGTCCTTAATCTTTTCTAGCAGAAAAGTAGGATAATGCCTCTTATAAAGCTTTTTTTAAAGAATGGATTTCTGTTTTAAGCTGTAGTTAAAGAAAAATAAACGTCCCAAAACTTTGAACTGAAGCTTTCTGTAAAATACACAGCCTGTCCACTAGGGGGTGCCGTAGCTATGAGAATGGAGTTCTCCGTTCAGATGGCTTTCACCCTGTGTAGTGATAGACTGCTATTGATGTTATTTTCTCTGTAGAGCCCCCCAAAGGAGAAAGACACAGAATACCAAGACATAACTTTGGCTTATTTTTTTCCCCCTAAATTGATAGTAGAATTAAAAGGCAATAAGCATGTAAAAATCAATAGTACTCCATTAGACCAATAATATCGGAAGAGAAGATATAACATTCAGAGTAGCAACAGAAACTATAATGTACCTGTGAATAAACCTAAGAAAGATATACAAAGACTTGTGGAGAGAGTTATATGACCATCGAAGGAGATAAGAGAAGCCTTCAATAAATGGAAGCCTGTGAGTCGGAATCGACTTGATGCCAATGGATTTGGTTTTTTTGCGGGGGGGGGGTGTTTTATATTCAAGGAGTCCCTGGATGGGCGCAAATGATTAAGTGCTTTGCCACCAACTGAAAGGTTGGTGATTTGAATCCGCCCAGAGATGCTCAGAGGAAAGGCCTGGCAATCTGGTTTCAAAAGATCACAGCCATTGAAAACCCTGTGGATCACAGTTCTACTCCCAAATACAGTAGGATCACTATGAGTTGGAATTGACTTGCCAGCCACTGGTTTTGTTTTTTTGTGTTTTATTTTCATGAGTGGGAAGATACAGCATGTCAGTTCTCTCCAAATTAATCTAGGAATTCCAATTAAAATCTCGACAGCTACTATAGATTAATTGGAGAAGATGAATAGAGTTTTATAACTATTTTATGTACAAAAACAACCCATTGGCCATTTCATGGCCATACAGTTTTTGTAGGGTAGAAGAAAAGAGGGACTGTTTTTCGTGTTCAGCATATAACCATATATACACAAATAATACAGTGAATATTATCCAACATGGTTTATGCCTCAGGCATTATACAACTTTCAGTTCCTCAAACCCTCCCTTGTTTCTGGGCACATGCTGTTCCCTCAGGTCCTCCCTTGCCCAGTTGGACTGCGTCCTAGTTACCTAACACAACTCATCCTTGAGATCTCTGTTTAGATACTTCTCCCACTGAGAAACCCTCCCTGCCCAGGCTTCTGCCGTTACCTGGTGCTGGAGCACATGTCACAAACAGGACCTTTGCAAATACCTGACAGTGCTCTTTTTGTCTCCTGCAGGTGAGGGAGTTCAACGGTCAGCATTTTATTTTGGAGGAAGCAATTACAGGGGATTTTGCTTTGGTGAAAGCCTGGAAGGCAGATCGAGCAGGAAATGTGATCTTCAGGTAATGTGACGGTTGTAAAAAACATCAATATGATGCATTTCAGCAACTTTGTATTTCCTCAGTTATAATTACAAACAGGGATATCTGGGTGAATTTGCCATGTGAGTAGTCATTTTTAACATGGCTTACAATCATAAACACACACATTTATGTGCAGGGCTCCTGGTCTGTGGTTACACTGGTTCTGACTGGCTGGTGTCCGTGTTACACTGCTTGTTAAATATTTGAACCTCCCCCCGTGTATGGCCATACACAAATTATTTTTGCCACTGTGTATTTTAGCTGCCAAGACCAGTTACAATGTTGAGACAAGCTTAGAAAATATGACTAAGACACAAAATTTTATTTAATTTTGATAATGTTATTTGCATGCATTATCTTAAAATGTGAAAACTGTGATATTCTGGAAAGACATTGCTAATAATCATTTAGGTCAGTTTTTTTCCAGTCTTATGGATGTTTCCTAGGAAATGCTTATAAAGACACTTTCTAAAAAGTTGGTTAACTTTAATAATGTATGACTTTCATTCTCATTATCTCTATAATCCCAGGCTTAAAGGATTTTAAAATGTTTTGATTAAAGCATACTAAATACCAAGTATTTAGTATCTTAACTTTATAGATTTTATAGTTGTTTTTTGAAGATTATGCCACTTTTGAGTTTTCCAAAATGTTCGGTCTTAAAAGACTTCACTTATTAGGCTATAGAAATTATCTTCTTTTTTATAATACTGTAATTTGCTGCTTTTAATTAGCAACTGTTCTGTTTTTACCAAATGCAGCTTTGATACGGTCACAAGTAAATTTTCAGTGACAACTCACATGTAGTTTTTGTTCATTTCTGAAGAACTTATACTATATTTGATTTCTTGAATTAAGCGGATTTTTTTAAAGCACAACTAGTTTTAGCAATTAAGAAAATTTGCTTCATGTCTACCGTACTTAACACCTAGGTGTAATGTTTGCAAAGCTTAGATGCTTTTTAATGGCATGTGTATAGTAGCAAATGGAAATGAATTATTTGAATTATTTCTATTATTTACCCTGTGCTCCATGACCTGGCTCTTGTTCCTAGAGACTGCACATGTGGCTCGGGATGGCATAATGAGCAGTAGCCATGGAGACCATTTCTCCCAAAGAATGACAGTTGAGGATTTTTGATGTGCAATATAAACTCTCATCACCAATGGTTAAGTGACCTAGATTCTTAAGAAACTAACTTTATGACTACCTTCACATTTATTGGGATCACTGGTATAGAGATCTGTTTAGGCCATTGTTAAATTTGGAGAAGCCTGGACAAGGACTTCTTCCCCTCTATCCAGTCCGTTCTGGGAGCTTTTGATGCCTGGACCTCTGGTAGAACCCAGCACAGCAACCCATGAAAGTACACAGGGATGCCTACCTCAAGGACACAGCTGTGCTAGTATTTATCCTTGAATGTGAGTAAAAGAAACGTTGGTGGGGTAAAAGAGCAACTAAAACATAGCTGTGACTTATCTCCCTCTACCAAAGAAATTTTCTCATCAGCTTATACTTTAGAAACAAAAATGTATCATAATTTTTATGGTTAGGGGAAGTGCCTTAATTTAGGAACTGAGGAATACAAAACTATTAGCAAATGTGGCCAAAACCCACTGCCCACTGCCGTTGAGTCAATTCTGACTCACAGTAACCCCGTAGGATTTCCAGGGCTGTGAACCTCTAGGGAAGCAGACTGCTACATCTTTGTACAGCTGAGCTGCTGGTGGTTTTGAACCACTGACCTTTCTGTTAGCAGTCAATTGCTTTAGTCATTGCACCACCAGGGCTCCTAGCAAATGTGACACCTTTTTGAAATTTTTACACCTCAGGGCCTGATGTGGGTGTTGTGCTTTGAAAAATGTCACTGGAAAATGGTTCTTCAGAATGATCTTTACGGGTGACTCAAATTACCAATGACTTCCGTTTAATTTCAGCAATATGCTTCTCTTTGACAGAATATAATTACTGTACCTTTTTATATGAAGAACTCGCTTTTTTTTTTCTTAATATTTTAATGTGAGCAAATTCTTTTGTGAAATATTTAACTATAGAGAGAAAAAATCCCAGTTAAACGATTTAGGGAATTTAGCTTTCAATAGATTTATTCATATTAATTTTTTGGTATAAATTATATGTTAAACCTGTAAAATAGTCCCTCTTTCCTTCTAGTCCTTAAAACAAACTATATAAATTGAATGCAGTGGCCAGTGTGTTTTTTTAGTTATAAAATAGCTGTAAAACTTAATGAATGGAAAACGTACATTGTATGATTCACTCTTTTAAAAAAGAGTAACAGATTCTTAGTTCGTAGAAATTCTTTTAATTATAAAATTTTCAAGCTGAAAAAAATGCTTCTCTTCACTTCCTTATTTCTTCCACCCCAATACAGGAAAAGTGCGAGGAATTTCAACTTCCCCATGTGCAAAGCTGCAGAAACCACAGTGGTAGAGGTAAGCAAACAAGAGGTTATCTTTTATTTCCTTGTTTTAGTTTTTTAACTTGTTATTGCCTATTAGTTAAAGAAAAAGTACAACAGCCCATTCGTTTTGTGAAGGACAGTCAGTGACAACTTTTTCTGTTAAGAACATTTTCATTTTGGTTATAAAGAATTCATTTAAACATGTAATAGTTGAAATTTTGCTGTAACGTTGGCTTTCTGGTTACCTAGGGCCTCAATAGAATGTTCTTTTTGAGAATCAGGCCACGGGACCAGCTTTTGGTGCTTCAGTAAAATAAAACTTACTGGATAAGATGAATTTTTGTATACAGAATCCCAGGAGAATAGTAAATTGTATCAGAAGAAGTTCATTATCTTACTGTGGTAGCTACTGTGGATACTTTCAGGAAAAAGGAGGATAGTACAAATAATTGCTTTGATGTGACGCTGTTTGGATCAATTGAACAAAGACACCAACTAACTCTTCTTTTGGGCATCTTAGGGTTTGGGTGAGACTGAGTTTTTTTTTAATAGCTCTAGAGCCTTCCCAGGGTTAAGGCTTTGGGATAGAAATAGGTGCTTATACCAAAACCTCCCATTTTGACTATACATATTTGAACCCCATGGGCAACATCAAAATAGTTCTCAGCTTGAGGCTTTGAGGATCATCTTGGAACCAAATTTTCACGAGAGTTTGGAATCGCTTTCCCTTGGGAAGGCTTTATCGGAATCCAAGCTAGGATCTGGAAATGAGCACATATACTCCTGATTTTTAGCATGTTGGTTGGGTTGTATGTGGCATCTTTTGATTCAAAGATGGTGTTTCACAGAGGCAGTACATTAGTATTTTTGCAGCAATTGAAAGTTAGAGTCCCGCCCTGTTCTTGGAAAGTAAGGTGTATTATTTTTAAAGTGCTGGGGAATGTGGTACTTTCCATCCAGGCATGATTTCTTTTGCAGCAGCATTAGCATATTTTCTGCATTTAAAGTACTTAATGCGATTTACTCTGGCTGTAATCCATTGTTTATTTTTCCTAATTTATTGAATTACCATAATGATTTGTCCTTAGCACACATCTGTAATATTACCGAAGAAAGGCCTGTAGCTTAAAATAATCAATAGTTTAACACTAGTTGATTTTATGTAATTTTGTAAAACTGCAAGAAACCGATATTTCTAAGTGCTAAAGGGTACTATCCAGGGTGAAGTTCTTTTTTTTTTTTTTCTTGTTGTATCCCTATTATCTGCTGGTTCTTTTCAGCCAATTGCATTTCTTACAAGAGTAGAAAATGACCCTCTAGTGTCTGAGAAGCAGTATAGATATTAGAAAAGAGGTTCTCTTTTGACATAAGGGGAAGATAAAATCTAACAGAATCTGCAAATATGATGAAATGTGTCCTCCCTTGTCCTGGGACAGACATCTCCAATCTGTCCCAGCATTCTTTACTATTGTGCCCAGGCTCATGTGGGGACCCCTTTCAGTACGTTACTACAGACCACCACTTCCAATTGGTTATACCTGCAATGTCCAAGGTGGCCACTGGCCACATGTAGCTATTTAAGTTAATTACAATTAAATAAATTAAAAATGCAGTTCCTCAGTCATATTAGTTCTCACCAGCAACCTAGGTTAATGGCTACTGTGTTGATCAGTGTGTATATAGAACCGTTGTAACATCGCAGAACATTTTATTGGACAAAGCTGGATTAGAAGAGTCAAGATGAAATTTCTTCCTTCCAGTTTAGGAACATAAGCAAGCCAGTGAGGTCCATGATAGGATCATTGTCAGCCTACCTTCTTGGCTCATCTTTTCACTGTGCCTCTGCAGGATAACGTGCTCACAGTAGAAGGGGACCTGCATACTCATAGGTTGAATTATAAGAACTGTGTTCTCAAAAATAGAAAATAATTTGAAATTGGGGATGGTCCCTAGGTTGGGTGTTTTCTTTTGTGGAAATTCTGTTTTGACTTTGTGATTTCTGTATTACTGTGAGTCTGGTGAGTACCTTGGACTGCCCTGTGGGTTTGTGCAGTACTCTGTACTGCACTGGCCTCCACGACACTGTGATCCTTCTCCTCCAGTCCTGCCCTGACCATGTTTTACGGTGGTCCTAGTGCATGGGTGATTGTAAGCTGGGCTCTGAAGTCTAGTATTTAAGAGGAACCTTCAGAAACCTTTAAATTACCTGCATATTCTCCTGTCTGCTAAATATTAACAATAATTTAAAAAAAAAACTTGCTGTCGTCGAGTTGATTCCAACTCTTAGTGAGCCTATAGGACAGAGTAGAACTGCCTCATAGAGTTTCCAAGCAGCACCCGGAGGATTCAAACTGCCCACCCTCTGGTTAGCAGCCTTAACACTTGACCACTACACCACCAGGGTTTCCGTTAACACGAATAATAGACCAAAAAACCAAACCCACTGCAATCGAGTTGGCTCTGACTCCTGGTGACCTCATAGGATTTCCAAGGCTGTAAATCTCTATAGAAGTTGACTGCCACATCTTTGTCCCAAGGAGCCACGGATGGTTTCAAACCACCAGGCTTTCAGTTAACAGTTGAGTGCATTAACCACTGCACCACCAGGATTTTGTAGGAATAATAATACTACACTGCCTATTACCCGTTGCCATTGAGTTGATCCCGATGCATGGCGACCCTACAGTACAGAGTAGAGCTGCCCCCTAGAGTTTCCAGGGAGTTCCTGGTGGATTCAAACTGCCGACGTTTGGTTAGCAGCTGTAGCACTTAACCACTATGCCACCAGAGTTTCCAACAATAGTAATAAACCAAGTTCAAACCCACTGCCGTCGAGTCGATTCCGACTCATAGTGACCCTATAGGACAGAGTAGAACTGCCCGACTGGGTTTCCAAGGAGCGCCTGGTGGATTCAAACTGCCAACGTTTAGTTAGCAGCTATAGCACTTGACCACTACGCCACCAGGGTTTCCAACAATAATAATAAAAACAATAATAATAGCTACTGTTAATTAAGGAGCACTGGTGGCACAGTGGCTAAAGTGCTTGGCTACTAATCGAAAGGTTGGTGGTTCAAATCAACCAGCTGCACTGTAGGAGAGAATAACTGGCAATCTGCTCCCGTAAAAATTACAGCCTAGGAAACCTTGTGGGGCAGTTCTACTCTGGTCTATAGGGTTGCTATGAATCGGAATTGACTGAATGACACAACAACCGTTAATTAAGTGCTTATTATGTATTAGTTACTGCTGTATACTTGATGCATTATTTCCTTTAATCCTCACAACTCTATGAGGTAGGAACCATAATTACCCTATTTTACAGATGAGAACTTCAAGGCACAGAGAGGTTAGGTTACATTTCTAATGTCACATAGAACCACCAAAAGACTGATTCCAGAGTGTCTGCTCATTTTCATTATGTTATGAAATACTCCTAAATAATCATAAATGGGTGATATTTCAAAGTCTTGAAAGAAAATGAACTTCTTCAGGGAGCCCGTTTGATAGCTAACTATTAGAATCAAGCAGATAAGGTGTGTTTTCACCCAACATATTCCTCTGTTTTTGGTCTTCTTTGCCGCTTCTTCTAGTTATGGTCTTTTCCCTCCCCTATCAATTGCCTTGGAGATGGCTTTTGAGAAAAGCATCACCCTGTGATCAGTAGCCCTGTGGATTCATTTAATATTTCTCTGAGACTGTTGTTTGTTCTGTTGTGTAGCCTGTTTGAACCATACAGCTTTTCACAAATTTTCCTGAACATGGCAATGGAATGTCTATTCTAGTACTGCAGTATCTTAAGCACTGGGGACCATAACAGTGACTACCCCCTACATTTCAGACAATCAAAGACCTTTTTAGAACTTTCAGTCCCTCTCCTTTCTATTATAGATGAGAAAATGGAGGATTTTCAGTAGCAGAATCTGGGTGAGAGCCTGTCTCTAAGACTCCATGCCAGCATCTTCCCACTTCTCACTGCCACATCTTTTCAACTGTTCTCCCCTTTATATCCTGTAACTTGAATTTTAAAGAGGGTAGAATTACAAATATCTAAAATATTAATGCCTATTGCCTTAAACATTGCCTTAGACTTCTTAAAAAAATTTTGCATTTAGAAGCAGATGACAAAGGAACACCCAAGCCACCTCTTGCTTTTTGGGTTCATAATTTCTTTCTTAATTATATGGTAATTAATTTGCAGTAAATGTTTTTTTGTCAAGAAATAAACCAGCATGTTTATCTTGGATTAAAAAGAGAAACATCAAATTTGCCCTTGTCACGAATCTTTCTTAGGTTCTGTGAAAGGGACAAATCATTCCTTTTTGTGAAAGTTTTCCTTTTTGATTGTGTTCTAAAGAAATGTATGAGTTGTGGAGAACCAAGGAGACAATAAATTATGTCTGCTTTCCCCTTTAACAAAATTGATATGAATATTATGTTTGTATTCCTTAAAACTGCAGGTATTGGCACCATCACCACAAAGTTGTTACAGTGATGCTGGCTATTTCTCCCTCCTCTTTAGGACCTGGGTAGCTACTTGAGAAAATAGTACAAGTGGGTGCACATATTGGCACACATGCTGGAAAGATATTTCTCTTTTTAGCCCAGACAGTGTTATTTCTGGACCTCCCTGGCTTTGAGTGGGTGAAGTCTTCCCTGATAAACTTTACAAGTTTAAGGGCAAAACCAGCCAGTGGGTGACTATTGGGCATTGTACTACATGTATATAAAAAGGAGCAGCAGGGACTATTGAGTCTTCCAAAGGGAGCTTATTTGGCTCCTTCAGGGGTCTTATTAGCCCTGAACTCTCCATTAGCCCTTCTGCCAGTCTCCTGTATGCCTATCCTATCAGCCTGAGTTTCTCTGGGAAGCGGCCCATTTCTGCATTTTTTTTTTTTTAAGTGCTTTTAATAGAAAACTCAGGGGGAGGGACAGGAGTGCTTCGCTCAGGAGACTGTTGATGCATGGGTGCGCTGTCAGAAAAGGTCATCTGACTCAGCCACTGAAGGCTGTTGAGGCTGCCTGCGACCAAAATAACCTAGTGGGTTTGGTTTGCTTGGTGCCGTCAGCCTTGTATTGTGGATGGTGGTATAGATGGCAAAGGTTTACACAAGGCCTTTTAAAATGATTTACCTACTTTCAGCTTTAGTTAAAATGAATTTATTCATTATCATGACTTAAACACAATTATATTTATATGTTTGTATGTGAGGAGTTGTTTTATATAATTTTTTTCTTTTTTTTATTGTGGTAAATACATAGGTAACAAAACCTTTGCCATTTCAGCAATCTTCACATGTACAGTTCAGTGACATTATGTTTATTATGTTGTTCAGCCATGAATATCTGATACACACAAATATTACATACCTATAGAATAAATGGGTTATGAAGCATAATGATAAATTGGATACCTGTGAACTCACCTAATGCAAGAATTAGAGTACAGACAGTCCCCAGATTATGAACGAGTTCCATTCCTAAGTCTGTCTTTAAATCAAATACGTGCCTAAGTCATAACAGGTGTGTTCATACCTAATGTAAGTCAGATGTTTGTTTTAGTATATAGTGTGCCTTTCTATGCATAAAAAAATTAAACACTTCCAGATACATTAAAACAGTAATAACGATAATAAGGTTTTGATGCACATTGCGAAGTAGCACCCGTTTGTTACCAGGAACCATTGTATGTACCTTGAATTTTTAATATAATCTTTATGGGGGTTGGTTCATAACTATGGGTTGTATGTAAGTTGGACGTTCGTAACCTGGTGTCTTAGTCATCTAGTGCTGCTGTAACAAATACCACAAGTGGGTGGCTTCAACAAAGAGATATTTATTCTCTCACAATCTAGTAAGCTACAGGTCCAAATTCAGGGCATCAGCTCCAGGGGAAGGCTTTCTCTCTCTGTTGGCTCTGAAGGAAGGTCCTTCTCATCAGTTTTCCCCTGGTCTAGGAGCTTCTCTCCACAGGAACCCTGGGTCCAAAGGATGCGTTCTCCTCCCTCCCGGAGCTGCTTTCTTGGTGGTATGAGGTCCTCACTCTCTGCTTGCTTCCCTCAGAAGGTGGTGCAGGCCACACCTCAGGAAAACACCCTTTACATTGGACCAGGGGTGTGACCTTAGTAAGGGTGTTAAAATCTCCCTAATCCTCTTTAACATAATATAATCTTGCCTCATTAACCACAGGCAAAGATAAGGGTTTACAACACATAGGAAAATTATAATCACAAAATGGAGGACAGTCCCACAATACTGGGTATCATGGCCTAACCAAGCTGATAGATATTTTTGGGGAACACAATTCAATCCTTGATAGTCGGGGACTGCCTGTATTACTTATACCATGACTCTACTGTCTCAGTTCTATCCACCTGCTTCCCTGCAGAGGTAACCATTATCAGGAATATTGTATTTATCAGTCCTTTACTTTAAAATGAATTCTGGGTCATCACGTATGGACATATGGAAAATTATTTTCTGATGTGGTATCCTAAGATTTTTTTTGTTACATATATAAGAGCCAAGCTTTGGAAACTGTGACTTCTATGTTCTGTATCACTACCTGGCACGTGCCATCTTCCCTCAGAGATTAAATAGTGGAAAAGATAGGAATACATCTGTTCTCTTTCCAAGCAGACATGTTGTTTCTGATTGGTAGCTAAGGAAAGATGAAGATCGTTTGATCATGACAATGACATTAAACTGTTTTGAGTATTTATTATGGAGAGTGTTGAACATATACAACAGTAAACAGAAGAGTATAATGAGCACTCCTGAACCCATCACCCAGCTCTATTGACTATCATCAGCCCCATCTACATTCCCATCTTTTTCTCCCTCCTCCTATGTTGTTTTGAAGCAAGCCCTACGTTTTATATCTGAATGACATTTTAAGGAAAGTTCACCGAAGCTCAGAAATTCATACTCAGTGAACAAATATTTATTGAGTTTCTAGTGTGCCAGGTACTTTTCTAGATTCCATAGATATAGCAGAGAACAAAACAAGAATGACGATGTTGAAAACTATGCCACCAGTATTTCAATACCAGCAGGGTCACCCATGGTGGATAGGTTTCATTGGAGCTTACAGGCCAAGACAGACTAGGACGAAAGGCCTGGCCATCTACATCTGAAAATTAGCCAGTGAAAACCCTATGGATCACAACAGAATATTTTCCAATATAGTGCTGGAAGATGAGCCACCTAGGGTGGACGGCACTCAAAATATACGGTGGCTGCAGTTATGGACTCAAGAACACCAACGATCCTGAAGATGGTACAGAACTCTGCAACATTTCGTTCTGTTGTACATGAGGTCACCATAAGTTGGAGTCAGCTCAAAGGCAACTAACAACAGCAACAATTTTTAGTGCTTTTGTAATAGTTCCCAAGAGATTATTAGGCTTAAATCTGCCTTTAAAACTCTGAGGTAAGTGGAGAATGTGATATTGTGATTGGAGCCTCCTGGCTTTTGTGACTCTTTGGCCCTGTTTGGGGAACTTTGTGTTATAATTCATCATGAAGTTAGCAGAGGTGATCCAACGGGTTGTTATTTCACTTTACAGTAGAAGGTGGGAGCAGAGTGGATTTTAACCAGGTGACTTAATCACTTCAGTGGATCCTGTGAATGTTTAATCTCCTCCAAGCAGGCCAATTAATGTATCAGTGTTTTATAGACTTTAGTTATCTTGCTTCCTGCTTTAGAGAAAATGAAACTGCCTGAAGGATAAACATAATTCCTTTCCTCTTAAGTCTCTTGTATTCTTAATCTTTAGATTGCTAATGCCTTATACACAGTTTCAAAAAGAGTAAAACTCATAATTTTTTCAAGAGACTGTAAAAAAATAGGTATAAATGGGGAAAAAATTAAAGCTCTATCCATATAAGACAGATATCTATAACCATGTTGAGAAACTTCACTGGGTGGATTCATTTTCAAGTGCACACATACACACACAGGCAGCTAGCTGCTGCTCGTGCCCATGCCTGCATGGAATTTGTTCACCACTCAGAAATCTTTGACTGACATGTGGAGACATGATCTTTCTGAGAACTTGGCTGAAATGTCAGATTTGATGTTCACTGTGTGAGGCATAATTATCAAAGTGCCCTTCACTGCACTTTAGTATTTATTGCTAAAGCTCTCTGCTTAGCTACAAGAAAAATGAGGACAGTAAAAAACAGTTTATCCCAAACATATCTAATCTACTCCCATGGCCTGGTTGAGTTGAACACACCATACAGGTTCTTTAAAAAAAAAGAGAGAGAGGTGGGGAGGAAGAGAGCTGTTTGTTTGATCCAAAGTGGTAATCAGCTATCTTTGTTCAACTCGTTTTTTCTTTCCCTTCGTAGTCTTTTTTATTTGTTGCATTTCCTGAACAGCTTACTTTTTTTTTAATGCCTCTTATTTATTTTTCTTTGTGGGTTGAGGGAGATTTTGCTCTGTAAGCTAGGAAGAATTTAAAATAATTAGGTTTAATTCTGCAAATAATGCATTGTCAAATTATATACGTACACACAGATGTACCTTTTTCGTCACACTAACATGTGGTCCAGTTTTTTTGGAAATGTGTTTGGTTCTGAAATTAATCACCCTTGCTTCATGACATTTATGAAGACTAATGTGTATGACAGAGAATATATTGTAGATATGTTTTTACCATGTAGTCAAAGGAAGTATTTTACTAAATATTTATACATAAAGAAGATGTGAGTCTTGTGAGAATAGATTACAGGAAAATCACAATCCCAGGGTTTGAAGTTTAATATTTTATAATTATAGTCTGTGCCAGTGCCTGGAGAACTTCTTTTGTTTTGAAAGCCAAGTATTTTTTTTTTTATTCATTTCTTATACTATTTTTTAAAAAATTTTTATTGTGCTTGAAGTGAAAGTTTACAAATCAAGTCAGTCTCTCACACAAAAACCCATATACACCTTGCTGGACACTCCCAATTACTTTCCCCTTAATGAGACAGCCTACTCTATCCCTCCACTCTTTCTTTTCGTGTCCATTTCGCCAGCTTCTAACCCCCTCCACCCTCTCATCTCCCCTCCAGGCAGGAGATGCCAACATAGTCTCAAGTGTCTACCTGATCCAAGAAGCTCCCTCCTCACCAGCATCTCTCTCCAACCCATTGTCCAGTCCAATCCATGTCTGAAGAGTTGGCTTCAGGAATGGTTCCCGTCCTGGGCCAACAGAAGGTATGGGGGCCATGACCACAAGGGTCCTTCTAGTCTCAAACAGACCGTTAAGTCTGGTCTTATGAGAATTTGGGGTCTGCGTCCCACTGCTCTCCTGCTTCCTCAGGGGTTCTCTGTTGTGTTCCCTATCACGGCAGTCATCGGTTGTAGCCGGGCACCGTCTAGTTCTCCTGGTCTCAGGATGATGTCGTCTCTGGTTCATGTGGCTTTTTCTGTCTCTTGGGCTCATAATTACCTTGTGTCCTTGGTGTTCTTCATTCTCCTTTGATCCAGGTGGGTTGAGACCAACTGATGCATCTTAGATGGCTGCTTGCTAGCGTTTAAGACCCCAGACGCCACTCTTCAAAGTGGGATGCAGAATGTTTTCTTAATAGATTGTATTATGGTAATTGACTTAGATGTCCCCTGAAACCATGGTCCCCAGACCCCTGCCCCTGCTACACTGACCTTTGAAGCATTCAATTTATTCAGGAAACTTCTTTGCTTTTGGTTTAGTCCAGTTCTACTGACCTCCCCTGTATTGTGTGCTGTCTTTCCCTTCACCTAAAGTAGTTACTATCTACTATCTAATTAGTGAATGCCCTTCTCCCACCCTCCCTCCCTCCCCCTCCCTCCTCTTGTAACCACAAAGAATGTTTTCTTCTCAGCTTAAACTATTTCTCAAGCTCTTATAATAGTGGTCTTATATAATATTTGTCCTTCTGCAGCTGACTAATTTCACTCAGCATAATGCCTTCCAGGTTCCTCCATGTTATGAAATGTTTCACAGATTCCTCACTGTTCTTTATTGATGCATAGTATTCCATTGTGTGAATATACCATAATTTATTTATCCATTCATCTGTGGATGGGCACCTTGGTTGCTTCCATCTTTTTGCTGTTGTAAACAGTGCTGCAATAAACATGGGTGTGCATATATCTGTTCGTGTAAAGGCTCTAATTTCTCTAGGATATATTCCAAGGAATGAGATTGCTGGATCGTATGGTAGTTCTATTTCTAGCTTTTTAAGGAAGAGCCAAATCGATTTCCAAAGTGGTTGTACCGTTTGACATTCCCAGCAGCAGTGTAGAAGTGTTCCAGTCTCTCCACAGCCTCTCTAACATTTATTATTTTGTGTTTTTTGGATTAATGCCAGCCTTGTTGGAGTGAGATGAAATCTCATTGTAGTTTTGATCTGCATTTCTGTAATGGCTAATGATGGTGAGCATTTCCTCATGTATCTGTTAGCTACGTGAAAGTCTTCATTAGTGAAGTGTCTATTCATATCTTTTGCCCATTTTTTAATTGGGTTATTTGTCTTTTTGCAGTTGAGTTTTTGCAGTATCATGTAGATTTTAGAGATCAGGCGCTGATCAGAAATGTCATAGCTAAAAACTTTTTCCTAGTCCGTAGGTAGTCTTTTTACTCTTTTGGTGAAGTCTTTGGATGAGCATAGGTGTTTGATGTTTAGGAGCTCCCAGTTACCTAGTTTTTCTTCTGCATTCTTAATAATGTTTTGTGTACTGTTTATGCCATGTATTGGGATTCCTAACATTGTCCCTATTTTTTCTTCCATGATCTTTATTGTTTTAGATTTTATATTTAGGTCTTTGATCCATTTTGAGTTAGCTTTTGTGCATAGAGTGAGGTATGGGTCTTGTTTCATTTTTTTGTAGATGGATATCCAGTTAGGCCAGCACCATTTCTTAAAAAGACTGTCTTTTCCCCATTTAACTGTTTTGGGGCCTTTGTCAAATATCAACTGCTCATATGTGGATGGATTTATGTCTAGATTCTCAATTCTGTTCCATGGGTCCATGTATCTGTTGTTGTACCAGTATCAGGCTGTTTTGATTACTCTGGCGGTATAATAGGTTCTAAAATCAGGTAAAGTAAGGCCTCCCACTTTGTTCTTCTTTTTCAGTAATGCCTTATTTATCCAGGGCCTCTTTCCCTCCCATATGAAGTTGGTGATTTGTTTCTCCATCTCATTAAAGAATGTCTTTGGGATTTGGATCGGAATTGCATTAAATATATAGATCACTTTTGGTAGAATAGACATTTTTATAATGTTAAGTCTTCCTATCCACTAGCAAGGTATGTTTTTCCACTTACGTAAGTCTCTTTTGGTTTCTTGTCTTTGTATAAGTCTTTTATATCTCTGTTAAGATTTGTTCCTAAGTATCTTATCTTCTTGGGGACTATTGTAAATGGCATTGATTTGGTGATTTCCTCTTCAATGTTCTTTTCGTTGGTGTAGAGGAATCCAACTGATTTTTGTATGTTTATTTTGTATCCCGATACTCTGCTGAACTCTTCTATTAGTTTCAGTAGTTTTCTTGAGGATTCCTTAGGGTTTTCTGTGTATAAGATCATGTCATCTGCAAATAGAGATACTTTTATTTCTTCCTTGCCAATCTGGATACCCTTTATTTCTTTATCTAGCCTAATTGCTCTGGCTAGGACCTCCAACACAATGTTGAATAAGAGCGGTGATAAAGACCAGCCCTGTCTGGTTCCTGATCTCAGTGGGAATGCTTTCAGGCTCTCTCCATTTAGGGTGATGTTGGCTGTTGGCTTTGTATAAAAAAAAAAAAAAAAGTATAAAGGCCCTTTAATATGTTGAGGAATTTTCCTTCTATCCTATTATGCTGAGGGTTTTTTTTCATGAATGAGTGTTGAACTTTGTCAAATGCCTTTTCTGCATCAATTGATAAAATCATGTGATTCTTGTCTTTTTTTTTTATTTATGTGGTGAATTACATTAATTGTTTTTCTAATGTTGAACCATCCCTGCATGCCTGGTATGAATCCCACTTGGTCACAGTGAATTATTTTTTTGATATGCTGTTGAATTCTATTGGCTAGAAATTTGTTGGAGATTTTTGCATCTACGTTCATGAGGGATGTAGGTCTATAATTTTCTTTTCTTGTGATGTCTATACCTGGTATTGGGATATGGTTGCTTCATGGAATGAGTTTGGTAGTATTCTGTCCTTTTCTATGCTCTGAAATACCTTCAGTAGTAGTGGTGTTAACTCTTTTCTGAACGTTTGGTAGAACTCTGCAGTGAAGCCATCTGGACCAGGGCTTTTTTTTTGTTGGGAGTTTTTTGATTACCTTTTCAATCTCTTCTTTTGTTACGGGTCTATTTAGTTGTTCTACCTCTGTTTGTGTTAGTTTAGGTAGGTAGTGTGGTTCTAGGAATTCATCCCTTTCTTCTAGGTTTCCAAATTTGTTTGAGCACAGTTTTTTATAGTAATCTGATATGATTCTTTTAATTTCAGTTGTGTCTGTTGTAATATTGCCCATCTCATTTGTTATTTGGGTTATTTGCATCCTCTCCTGTTTTTCTTTTGTCAGTTTGGCTAGTGGTTTATCAATTTTGTTGATTTTTTCAAAAAACCAGCTTTTGGTCTTGTTAGCTCTTTCAGTTGTTTTTCTGTTTTCTGTTTCATTTAGCTCTGCTCTAATTTTTATTGTTTTCTTTTGGTGCCTGTGGGTTTCTTTTGTTGCTCTCTTTCTATTTGTTCAAGTTGTAGGGATAATTCTTTGATTTTGGCCCTTGCTTCTTTTTGGATGTATGCATTTATTGATATAAATTGGCCTCTGAGCACTGCTTTTGCTGTGTCCCAAAGGTTCTAATAGGAAGTGTTTTCATTCTCATTGGATTCTATGAATTTCTTTATTCCATCCTTAATGTCTTCTATAATCCAGACTTTTTTGAGCAGGGTATTGTTCAGTTTCCAAGTGTTTGATTTCTTTTCCCCACTTTTCCTGTTATTGATTTCCACTTTTATGGCCTTATGGTCAGAGAAGATGCTTTGTAATATTTCAATGTTTTGGATTCTGCTAAGGCTTGCTTTATGACCTAATATGTGGTCTATTCTAGAGAATGTTCCATGTGCACTAGAAAAGAAAGTATAGTTGGCTGTCGTTGGGTGGAGTGTTCCATATATGTCTATGAGTTTAAGTTGGTTGAATGTGGCATTTAGATGTTCCATGTCTTTATTGAGCTTCTTTTTGGATGTACTGTCCTTCACTGAAAGTAGTGTGTTGAAGTCTCCTACTATTATTGTTTAGCTGTCTATCTCACTTTTCAATGCTGATAGAGTTTGTTTTATGTATCTTGCAGCCCTGTCATTGGGTACATAAGTTTTTAATATGGTTATATCTTCTTGGTGTATTGTCCCTTTAATCATTATATAGTGTTCTTCCTTATCCTTTATGATGGATTTAACTTTAAAGTCTATTTTGTCAAAATTCGTATTGCCACTCCTGCTCTTTTTTGATTGTCGTTTGCTTGATATGTTTTCCATCCTTTGAGTTTTAGTTTGTTTGTGTCTCTAAGTCTAAGCTGTGTCTCTTGTAGGCAGCATATAGACGGATCTAGTTTTTTAATCCATTCTGCCACTCTGTCTCTTTATTGGTGCGTCCATTTACATTCAGGATAATTATGGATAGGTATGAATTTAGTGCTATCATTTTGATGTCTTTTTTTGTGTGTTGTTGACAGTTTCTTCTTCCCACTTGATTTTATGTGCTGAGATTTTTTTTATACGTTTTCCTTTCCTCTTATTTGTTGTTGTTCATTTTGTTTCTGCTGAGTCTGTATTTTTCCCTTGTATTTTATTTTGATGAGTAGTATAGTTTGTCTCCTTTGTGGTTACCTTATTATTTACTCCTATTTTTCTAGATTTAAAAGTTACTTTTATTTCTTTGTATTGCTGTATCTTCCTCTCCATATGGAAGGGGTATGATTACATTTCTTAGTCCCTCTTTATTATTTTAATGTTGTCTTCTTTTATATAATAACATCGCTGTTATCCCTTGTAGGGCTTTTTTTTTTTTTTAAATAATCTTGCTTTGTTTTTTTGGATTTCCCTGTGTAGGTTGACTTCTGGTCACTCTGCCCAGAGTTCTAGTCTTGGCTTGATACCTGATATTAATGATTTCCTATCCAAAGAACTCCTTTAGTATTTCTTGTAGTTTTGGTTTGGTTTTTACAAATTCCCTCAACTTGTGTTTACCTGGAAATGTCTTAATTTCACCTTCATATTTAGGAAACAGTTTTGCTGGATATATGATTCTTGGCAGGCAATTTTTTTCCTTCAGTTTTTAAAATATGCCATCCCATTGCCTTCTTGACTGTGTAGTTTCTGCCGAGTAGTCTGAGCTTATTCTTATTGGCTCTCCTTTATAGGTGACTTTTTGTTTATCCCTCGCTGCTCTTATAATTCCGTCTTTATCTTTGGTTTTGGCAAATTTCATTATAATATGTCTTGGTGACTTTCTTGTAACATCTACCTTATGTGGAGTTCGATGAGCATCTTGGATAGATATCTTCTCATCTTTCACAATATCAGGGATGTTGTCTGTGAAGAAATCTTCAACAATTCTCTTTGTATTTTCTGTTATCCCTCCCTGTTCTGGTACTCCAATCACTCGTAGGTTATTTCCCTGGATAGAGTCCCACATGATTCTTAAGGTTTCTTCATTTTTTAAAATTCTTTTATCTGATTTTTCTTCAAATATATCAGTGCCAAGTGATTTATCTTTGAGTTCTGAAATTCTAGTTTCTACTTGCTCAATTTTGCTCCTCTGACTTTCTATTGAGTTGTCTACTTCTGTAATTTTAATGTTAATTTTCTGAATTTCTTATTGCTGTCTGTCTATGGATTTTTCTAGCTTATTAATCTTTTCATTATGTTCCTGAATAATCTTTCTAATTTCTTCAATAGCTTTATCTCTGTGTTCCTTGGCTTGTTCTACGTATTGCCTCCTTTCCTTCCTGATGTCTTGAAGGGTCCTCTATATTAAACTTTTGTATTCTGCCTCTGGTAATTCTAGGAATGCACTTTCATCTAGAAGATCCCTGGGTTCTTTGTTTTGAGAGCCTGTTGAGGTGATAATGGCCTATTTTTTTTATGTGACTTGATATTGACTGTTGTCTCCAAGCCATCTATAAGTTATTGTATTAGTTTATGCTTGCTTACTGTGTCGTAGCTTCTTGCTTTGTTTTGTTTTGGTATACCCTTTTGAGTTGCTTGAGTGAGCTAGCTTGATTATTTTTGCCTTTGGAGCTCTGGTGTTCTGTCCCCAGCTGGCTAGAGCTGTTATCGGGTATATCAGCCTAGGAGTCCATTCAGTTTTCTTGTATGAATTTAGCTCAGATTTCCAGGTACCTGATCATCAAGTGTGTGGTACAGGCTCTGTCCTTCAGTCTTAGAGGGGCAAGGGTGATTGGCGTATATACTGGTATCTGATTGCAGCAGGTGTCACATTCTGAACAAGGCAGGGGGCTGAGAACCGACCCCCAAGTGTCTCTGAGGAAAACGTGTCACTGTTCCCTAGAGCGTGCTGGTGCGTGGGTTCTGCAGACTATGGGCACCCAAAGTTTTTGGTTGTAAGGACTGGGAGGTACCAGTTATCTTTGGACCCCTGTCATGGGTGGCTGGGTGACCTGAGTGGAGCTACCAGTCCTTAGGTTCCTGATGTCGGTAGGTGAGGACCTTGTTTAATAGGCAAAGCAATGTCAAATGTCTAACACCCACCTCTCCACCGCACTGCTGAAATGGTTGGAGTTTGCCAGCAAGGGCCTGTTCTCCCGAAATACACCCACACAGGTCTATGCAGAAGGGAAACATGCTCAAGGTCCATAGACGGTTTATGCCTGGACAAGAGCTGCTTCTGTCCTGAGCTCCCCTGGTTAATGGAGCTAGCAAATTATTTTTTCCCCCAACTGCAAATTTTTTCCTTCCACAAGGCCTGGAGGATGGCTCTAGGTATTCAACAGGGCCTATCTCAGCCCTAGGGATTCAGCCGCTGAAGCTGGCTTGGGGGTGGAGGCTCATGGTAGAATATACACAAGTACTTAGCTTTTGCCGAGAGCGCCTTTCTTCTCAGGTTCCGGAGGTGTGAGTAGGCTGTGTGGCTGGCTGCTTCTCCCTGAGGAAACTGGAGCTGAATGCTAGTACCAGTCCGCTGCCACCGCTGCTGCTCCGGGAATGGTGCCTGAGAGCTCCCCGTGATTCAGGTCTGGTAACTTCTCTCCAGTTCTGAACGGTCTCTTCCTCCCTTTGCCCCTCAATTCATTTTCTAAGGTTGCCTTTGATGCTCAGGGCTCCCAGCTTGTCACAAATATACTTGTTTCACTTGTTTTTTCGGGTCTTTGTTGTCAAGAAGTCTTGCTGGAAGTGTTTGTCTATTCTCATTTCTTATACTTTTGAAATATTCTTTAAGGACATCTGTCTTAGTTATCTAGTGCTGCTATAACACAAATACCACAAGTGGATGGCTTTAACAAAGAGAAATTTATACTCTCACAGTGTAGGGGGCTAAAGATCCGAATTTAGGGTGCCAGCTCCAGGAAAAGGCGT
The DNA here is from genome assembly GCF_024166365.1 of Elephas maximus indicus. NCBI lineage: Eukaryota > Metazoa > Chordata > Mammalia > Proboscidea > Elephantidae > Elephas > Elephas maximus. The sequence goes on along the minus strand of NC_064820.1, from coordinate 48,041,615 downwards.
TCTCTCTCTGTCAGCTCTGGAGGAAGGTCCTTTTCATCAGTTTTCCCTGGTCAGGGAGCTTCTCAGCTCAGGGACCTTGGGTCCAAAAGACATGCTATTCTTCTGGCTCTTGTTTTCTTGGTGGTATGAGGTCCCCCGTCTCTCTGCTTGCTTCTCTCTTATATATCTTAAGAGAGATTAATTTAAGACATAATCTAACCTTGTAGATTGAGTTCTGCCTCATTAACATAACTGCCTCTAATCCTGCCTCATTATCATCAGAAGCAGGATTTACAACATATAGGAAGATCACATTAGATGACAAAATGGTGGACAGTCACACAGTACTGAGAATCATGGCCTAGCCAAACTGACACACATTTTTGGGTGACACAATTCAGTCCATAACACCCTTGCCCTGAGATTCTTTGCCATAGTCCTTTAGCACCACACAACTGCAACCAACCACTTTACAGGGTTTCCCCTCTCTGTTAATTTTGCAGAGGCCTACCCAGTTCCCTAGTTTCTTGTCATCAGCCTAAATCAGGTTGATTTGGTGTTCGTAGAAGGGTCTCCACCAACTTGGCATACATAGCCTCAGCACAGTTGGATGTGAGCACACAAAGATGGTCTTGCACTTGTCGAAGACTTTTGGCAGCTTCAGGAATTCCACATGCCAGGCTAAAGACCATTGTAAAGCAGTATTAACGTTCATTGCACCTCCCTCTTCAGTGCCTTCTTGGCCTTGGCAGTGGATTACAAGTAGGGCCAAACCTTGAACATACCCAGACCTCTGCATCTGTGTAACTCGGTGGCAGCAGGGGCTATAGAACTTTTTAACTGGCCAGAAGCACAATTTGATTCTTTAATTGTGTTCTATTTGGGATCAGTATCTCAGTATCTCAAGGTATATCAGTAATAGGTATTAAAGATAAAGTGTTCTGTAGTCAAACATGTTTGGGAGAGACTGTCTAATGTCTCTGTTTTTGGAGCTTCTCAGCATACATGAACATATTAAAGGCTCTGAGAAAATTCACACTCATTTGACCATAGAACTTTCTACAACCAACCATAGTAAAATCACTTTAGGGGGCTTTCAGGTCCGGTGGAAAACAGTCTGGGAAACGTTTAAAGCAGAGAATGTGACTTTTAGACCTGTTAAATTATATATCTTCAATTTATAAATATTTTTATAGTATTTCAGTTATGAGATTTTATGAGTGATTTTGATTCCATATTTTAATTACTAGACAACTTCAGAAAAGATATTTATAAATTTTTATGCCACAAATTTAGCCATATAAATAGAATGCTTTGACAGATGATAATACCCTAACCGACTAAACTAAATAAACTTGTTGATTCTATTTGTTTCAAAGTATGAACATATTAAAGATAATTCATTTATTTCCTTGAATTTTCATGAAATGCTAGATTGGTTTAAAAATATTTGGATGCTAATGAAAATGTATTTAATAAAGACATTGTAATTGAGTATTTTGGCAAAATAACTTAGTAATAGAATTATAATTATGTTAATTTTTGCTGCCTTTCCTGAGGAAGCAATAAATATAAAAACAGACTTGGTGAATGTCCAGTGTTAACTTACTGCATTTTCTTTTTTTGCACTCTTGTAGATTACACAATCTAATTCTTAGCCTAATGACCATTTACATCCAGAAGAATAGCAGAAGCACAAGTTATCGATGATAAAAATATGTGAAATGCCTTGTGAATTCTGAAATTTTATTTCTTGTTGCTTGGTAACAATGCAGCAACTATGTGAGAGAGTTCCATTATCTCAGGTACAATGGACTTCATTGCATTGTGGGGTTGAAGTACCGATTACAGCAAGTCATTTGTATGCCATTATCATTCCGAATTTTCCTATTTCTTACTGTTAGTGCAGAGACCCTAAAAGAAACAGTCATTTTAATAATATATCCTCCCTTTTCTTGATGGCTTGGTGAATTTTATTCTAGTTATTTTTGGCTTTTTGAATTTGGATCTATTTATAATTTTTGAAGCTTCACAAATTTGTTTTATCAGCCTGTACTGTACAAGCCTGGGTTTTTAGATTTTATTATAAATATGCATATTACAAGTGATACTTCCATGAATGCTTAGTTTTTAGTGAGCATCTTTTATCTCTGACCACTTAGAAGAGAAAAAATATCTGGGCAGAATTTCTTGTCTTATGAAGAATGTTGTTGTTGTTTAGGTGCTGTCAAGTCAGTTTCAGCTCATTGCATTCCTAGGTACAGACAGCAGAACGAAACACTGCCCGATCCTGCACCATCCTCACAATGGTTGCTATGGTCGAGCCCATTGTTGTAGCCACTGTATCAATCCATCTCGTTGAGGGTCTTCCCCTTTTTTTGCTGATCCTTCAGTTTACCAAGCACAATGTCCTTCTCCAGGGACTAGTCCCTCCTGATAAGATGTCCAAAGTACATGAGACAGGAGCATTCTGTTTGTGGTTCTTCCAAGGCAGATTTGTTCATTCTTTGGCAGTCCATGGTATATTCAATATTCTTTGCCAAGACCATAATTCAAAGGTGTCAGTTTTTCTTTGGTCTTCGTTATTCGTTGTCCAGCTTTCACGTGCATACGAGGAGATTGGAAATACCATGGCTTGGGTCAGGCGCACCTTACTTAGTCCTCAAAGTGACATCTTTGCTTTTTAATGCTTTAAAGAGGTCTTTTGCAGCAAATTTGCCTGATGCAATGTGTCTTTTGATTTCTTGACTGCTACTTCCGTGGGTGTTGATTATGGATCCAAGTAAAATGAAATCTTTGACGACATCGATATTTTCCCTGTTTATCATAATATTGCTTATTGGTCCAGTTGTCAGGATTTTCGTTTTCTTTATGTTGAAGTGTAATCCATACTGAAGGCTGTAGTCTTTGATCTTCATCACTGAGTGCTCAAGTCCTCTTCATTTTCAGCAAGCAAGGTTGTATCATCTGCATAATGCAGGTTGTTAATGAGTCTTCCTCTAATCCTAATGCCGAATTCTTCTTTATATAGTTCAGCTTCTTGGATTATTTGCTCAGCATACAAATTGAACGAATATGGTGAAAGGATACAACCCTGACACACACCTTTTCTGATTTTCAGCCATGCAGTATTCCTTTGTTCTGTTTGAACGACTGCCTCTTGGTCTATGTTCAGGTTCCCCATGAGCACAATTAAGTGTTGGAATTCTCATTCTTCGCAATCATAAAGAATAGTCAGGGGATATTCCTCATTCTTTTCTGATACAGAATATTACCGGTTTTAGAACCTTCTTCTTCAGAAGAAAGCCTGTTGAATCTTTGTGATTTGTTTTAAATGAAAGGCTGATTAATGTTGTGTATGACAGTATTTGTTCTATATGAAGTTATTTCACAGTTATTATTTACAACAGGAGTCAGCAAACTGTAGCACGTGGCCTGTTTTTGTACAGGCCAAGTGCTAAAAATGATTTTTATGTTTTTAAAGAGTTGTTAAAGAAAAGAAGAATATATAACAGTGGCAGTATGTGACCTGCAAAGCCTAAAATACTGTCTTGGCCATTTACAGAATAAGTTTGCAAAGCCTTGATTTGTGATGTAATTTCTGTTCCTGTAGCTTGAATATAATAGCTCTACTCAGGTTTATTTCTTAAAGGACCAATAAATTTAAATAGGACTAAAATAATAACTGGTTTGAAGAGAATCAGTGAAAAATTAAATAGAATAACATGGATTTGTCTAGAAGTAGTGAAATGACTGCAATTTGGTAGGCCTGATTTTGGGGCAACCACGAAGAGAGGAAGATTATGTACCGTAACTTATTTATCTGGCCTTAGTTGTTACAATTTCCTTAAAATATCAGTGCCTTTGTCAATGAATCTGACTTTAGTATGATATAATTGCATATTGATGGACTCAGTTTTTCAATTTATGAGAAGGATTTTATCTTTTTTTTTTTTTTTTTGTCTGTTTGACTTATTTCATACTTCAGGGCCAGTTTCTTGTGTACACAAATGCCCAGTCAGATGAATGCTGGTGTCCTGGGATAATGGGATAGGAATTTCTCCCTCCTGAACACTGTCTGGCCTGTGGCTGCCCCTCCTGCTCTCTGGCAGAGTTTTCAGGAGGTAGAGAAATCAGACAAGGTCAGAGTCATTGTACACACTCGAGGTCTGGAGGGACCTATAGGCCTGGGGTTTTATCACCTCAGGAGCTCGACCCTCCACATTCTGAAGGGAGAAAGGAAAACAGAAGTCGAGTGACCTTGGTGATAGTGAGGCTGATTTTCCCAGCTTTCAGAACTGTGTATTTTAGCTCCCCTCCCCCCCTCCTTATTTTTAGTCTGAACAACATTTGTAAGGTCTATCTGGCTATTTCTTTTTTGTTATTTGAGAATATAGATAACACAGCATTTGCTAATTTAACATTTTTCACGTGTACAATTCAGTGAGACCAATTACATCAGTCATGTTGTGCAACCATCTCCAATATCTGTTGCCAAATTTTCTATCACCATAAACAGAAACTCAGTGCTTTCTAAATAATGCCTCCACCTTCAGTCCCCTCTTCGCCCCCGCAACTCTGTTCACTGTATATGTGTTATCTGGCTATTTCTTCTTTGTTGGTGAGGTAAAAGCCTGAAACTAGGAAGTTAACTGGGGCAGCTCCAGCACCCTTAAGCAGTAGACAAGGCTAGAACAGCTGAAATGTATTCTAGTGAGGCGAGACAAAAGTCAATATTTTCATTAGATTCACTTGGCTCCTCTTGTAGACAAATACTCAGAAAACTCCATACTTGAACATCAATCGCACATGTTTTTGTATAGCGCTTTATGGTTTGAAAACACTTCCACCTATATTGTCTCATTTGATCATCTTAATCACCTAGTGAGGTAGGATGAGAAGCAGTTTTATTATGATATTACAAATGAGAAAACTGAAATGTGGATAACTCTTAGAATAGGTCACTAGGAATTGAATGGTTTGATGAAAAGCGCACTTGGAAGACTTGGTTTAAGTTCTGACTTTCAGTGCTCCATCTTGCCACTTGTGTAAGGGTAACCTTACACAGCTAGTAAAAGCTGTAAAATGGACAGGAGGCTATTACATTTCTAGTTGCCACAATAATACTGAAGCTTATTTGTGGGATTCCTATCAATAAAAATTGCAAAACTCTGAAAGTGTAGGTGGAAGGTAGGGAGGTAATACAGGCTTTTATAGGAGCTTGGATTTTATTCTAAGTGCAAATGGGAAGTACCATAACTTCAGTTTATGTGTTAAAAAGACAGCCAATGCGGCTGTTGTGTGTGGAATGGATATTACGGAGGCATGAGGGGGGGCAGGGAGAGCCGTGCGGAGATTATTGAAGTGATCAGGTATGAGAGGTGATGGTGACTTGAATGGTGGAGGTGGAGTTGGGGTAGGGTGATGGAATTGAGATGGATAGTGTTGTAGAAGTAGACTTGACCAGATTTGTGGATTCCTTGGATGTGGAGTGCTAGGCTAGAGGGAAGGGAGAAATTAAAATGCCTCTTAGACCTGGGCTTGAGCAACAGTGTGTCACTTACTAAGATGGGGAGACTTGTGAAGGACACATTCTGTGAGGAGGAGAATCAAGAGCTCTTCTGGGATTGATCTGCTTTTTTAGACATTCAGGTGATGATGTTGCAGTACAGAAAGCTATGTAAGCCTCGTGCTCAGAGGAGAGGTCTGGAATGGAGTTACAAAATTGAGAATAATCAGCATATTATATGCTGAGTCAGAGTCGTGGAATGGAGAAGATCACTTAGGGAAAGGGAAAGAAGTCCCAGGACTGAGCCCTGAGGAGTCTTGTTATATTTTCTTTGGCATGTATGTATAAGTGTGAAAGTATCTGAGACTAAAAATTACATCTTGCCTCTGACTACCTGTGTGACTTTGGACAAATAACTTTAGAACCACAGCTTCTTAATAGCATCTTCTGCCTGTTTGCCCATTAAACCAAAAAAAAAAAAAAAAAACCCAAACCTGTTGCTGTTGAGTGCATTCTGACTCACAGTGACCCTATAGTGACCCTATAGGGTAGAGTAGAACTGCCCCATGGGGTTTCCAAGACAGTAAATCTCTATGGAAGTAGACTGCCACATCTTTCTCCTGTGGAGTGATTGGTGGGTTTGAACTGCTGACCTTTGGGTTAGCAGTTGAGCACTTAACCACTGCACCACCAGAGCTCCTATTTGCCTGTTGCACACTGGTCTATTTTGAGCACAAATGGGACAGGGTATTAAAATGTGCTTTCTAAAGCACTGAACAGCTATGCTGTCACTTTGATCATTCCTGCTATTTCTGTTAATGAACCTCAGATTACTGTGGGCCAGACTACAGCTATAGAATGGCAGCTGGGAAGGTACGCCCTCTGTATTTTTTCCCTGACTTCCAAAGCTCTTGAGTTTCGAGGGAATGAAAATTCCATAATGCCTCCAATTTCTAAAATTTTAGTGTGTGTTTAAAAAATATTGTTGGCTCTAATCTTCAGGGAAATGAGCTAATATTCAAAGCCCATCAAAATCAACCTAAATGTGTGGCTTCCTTACATTAAGCAAAATCTCTATGATGATTTTTAAGAGTATCATGAACACCTTGAAGAAAAGTAGCTTATAAATCTATCATTTCATTAGCTTAAGTTGCACACGCTCAAAAATCGATGACCAGTCTCCGCCCTCATGGAGCATTAGTCAATAATCTGCGTATCTCTTTGTTTTTGGTTTAAAAGATTTGGATGTTATGATTTGGGAAGAAAATTTAGATTTGTTCCCTGATAAAACTTGCTCTTGCTGAATGTCTCTCTTGACTCTTTTGAGTGTGAGAGTTAACATTTGTTATTCTTTTGGGGGCAAAAGAAACAAAATGGATCAAAGGGAGCTTCAGGTATTCAGTGATGATTTATGTTCACCCATGGGTACACCACTGCCCTCATACATCAGGAATACTAAAGGTCCAGATGGTTTCCGTATTTCTTTCAAGTGGAGCACAGTGTTATAAATAAACTAGTCTACAGGTGTGTTTTCACTGCTTCCTTATGAAAGCTTTGCCCTGTTGAATTTTCACAGAATGGCAAAAAAGTATGCTTTGTTTTCAGAAGTAGTAGTTCATAACAGTTGGTTAATTTGGGGAAAATAATGACTTAAGGGAAACCCTGGTGGCATAGTGGTTAAGAGCTATGGCTGTTAACCAAAAGGTCAGCATTTTGAATCCACCAGGCGCCCCTTGGAAATTCTATGGGGGCAGCTCTACTGTGTCCTATAGGGTTGCTATGAGTCACAATCGACTCGATGGCAACGGGTTTTTGGGGTTTAGTGACTTAAAGACTACAAACTAATTGTTAGTATGTAATAGTTTTTTGCTCTGTGGTTAATTCCAACATGAAACAAAGATCCACCATGTACCAAGAATATAGATTACATTATCTCCGATTGACTTCTGATATTTAATGTTAATACAGCGTTTCTGTCATTGGGTAACTAAGTCCACATTCAGTTACTTTGAAGAGAATTCTAAACCCAGATCTCATGGGAGAGAAGTTTAGCACAGATGTGAAGAGTTCCAGTACCTTTTCAGAGTGCTTTCTGTGAAATGGAGCTAGGTCGTTCATTTAAAGAAGCTATTTTAGCTTCTTTAATAATTGGGGAAAGGAATATAAGTTTTGCCTTGCATTGTGAAAAGTTTCAGTTTAGAATTTCACTTTAAATTTCGGAAGAGCTTTGCTGGCAGACAAAACTCAGGGAAGAAAAATTCATTATTACCGAACTCAGATGAACACAGGTTGACTATAAAAAGCTACAGGATTAAGGCTGGTTAAGTTTGAAAGTTTTGGTGTAATTCCAGTTTCCCTCAGTTTGAGGAGTTCACAAAGCTCATTCATTTTGAGAATTGGCTTCTCAGAAGTGGAATTAGACGGTTATAAATAAAGGAAATATTAAATAGAATTTTAAAGGCATTTCTGTAAATCAACTTCTGCTATAAAAAGAAGTATTTTAGCAGCTGCTTTATTTATAGTTTTTCCCAGTGCTTTTGGTATCTATGTTTGCACCCAAAAAGTTTTCATTTATTTTTCTTCTTTGTTGGCTCCATTTCTTTTGTCCTACAAGGTAGCATTTTACACGTAGATTGATGAGGACTAGGTTTGGTAAGGAGATAGGAAAATAGAATGGAAAGCTCTTGATGAAATTCATTCCCAGGAAATAGTTATTGTTGTTAGCTGCCATCAGGTGGGCCCCTGACTCATGGCGACCCCATGCATAACAAAATAAAACCCTGCCCAGCCTTAAGCCATCCCTGTGATAGTTGCAGATTGCCTGGTTGTAATCCATAGGGTTTCCTAGTCCATCTTAGTCTGCAAGCTCTGCTGAAACCTATTTAGCATCATAGCAACATGTGAGCCTCCGTTGACAGATGGGTGCTGGCTGTGCGTGAAGTGCGTTGGGAATTGAATTGAGGCCTCCTGCACAGAAGGAGAGAATTCTGCCACTGAACTACCACTGCCCCCTGGTCCACGTGTAACAGTTACAGCCAAGGTGTAGTCTACACAGAGTGTGGTACTCTATAATTGAAATATTTTCAATAGTGGCAATAGCAGGCAAAGGAGTTGCAGCCTAATAACAGTGATAATAGTAATAACAAGTACTATTTATACAGGCACTTACGTGCAGGGCACTTTAAATCATCCATTCCAGTAACTCAGTGAGGTAGATTTTGTTATTTTATAGAGGGAGAAAATGAGGTTAAGGAAATGCTTTAAGATAGCAAAGCTAGAAAGTGGGAGAATCAAGACCTAAACACATACCTTTCTGCTTCCAAAGCCTGTGTTCTTAAACACAACCAAAGGATGGCTGGTATATTTTAAGGTACATTTTACTTTACACTTTGCAGCACTAACATTTCTGTGTAGTTTAGTACCTCCTCACTGTCAAGGCTATAGACCTTTAGCTAATTCAAGTTTTTAGTTAACCAAGTGTAGCCTCCCATACCCATTGCCATTGAGTTGATTCTGATTCATAGCAACCCTATAGGACAGAGTAGAACTGCCACATAGGGTTTCTGAGGCTGTAGTCTCTGTGGAGGCAGACTGCCACATCTTTGTCCTGTGGAGTGGCTGGTGGGTTTGAACCGCTGACCTTTCAGTTAGCAGCCAAGCGCTTTAACCATTGTGGCACCAGGGCTCCTTAAGTATAACTTCAGGATAATGTTACTATTTCTGTAAACACAAAATTAAAAAATCATTCTGTAATGTGTAAAAAAAAAAAAAAACTCTTAAAACTTATAAAATAAGATAATCTCCTAAAAGCTGTAAAACGAGAGCCTTCTCACTTGGGAAACTAGAAAGGATTATGTTCCCTCTCCCCCTTCAAAGTAAGTTATTATGCAGTAGTTTGGGATCTAAGATAGATGTTTAGCAAACACTGGTAATGAGTACTTAAAAAATAGGGCATTTGGTTTCCTTCTCAAACAATAAGCTCAATAGATAAGTCAAAACCACCTTTTAAAAACCTTTCCATCTTTAAAGCTTAGGTTATGAAATTTTGAAATAGTCACTATTTCTGTGGTGATTACTATGTGCCGGGTGCATTTACAAGTACTTTACATACGTTAACTTACGTAATCTCACAATAACATGATGAAGCAGATTATCCTCCTTTTACAAAAGAGGAAACTGAGGCACGGAATGGGTAAATAATTTGCTTAGTACGGTCTAGTCAGTGAGTAGTGAAGCCAGGATTGAACCCTGCCGTCTGGCTCTGCATCCTGTTCTCCATTGCCTTCCCTCAGATGACTTCCGGACTGATTGCCTTTGATTGCGTCTCCCGCTGCTGGTTTCTGCTAGGTTCTAGTGCTCCCGTCTAATCGAATGTCTCTACTCAGTTGCTCAAGCCCTAAGCTTAAGAATCACTCTTGATCCCTCTCTTTTCCTCACACCTCGTACCTAATCCATCCGTGAATTCTGTTGGCTCTACTTTGATAACATTTGTTTGCTGTGTGTATTCTCACATCACAAGCAAACCATCTTTTCAGTTTTCACTAAAGTTTTATTTCCCACTTCATGATCAGCAGCCCCAACCTCATCCCACCTCACTTGTGGAACACCTCCTGAAAGATTAATAAATTGCCTCTTTCTGTTTCCATGTAGAATATCTAGTAAACTTGTTAATGTATTAAACTAATTTGGTGCTGAATTTAACATTTGATTTCTTCTGTTTATTCCAATTACCCAACAACCAATACTTTCTTGGTACTATAATATTTCGTGAAAAAGCAAACTTTCATTCTTAAAGAAGTTACTGCATGTGTTGTGACCATGTGTATATAAAAACAATGTTGTTGTTGTTTGCCCTCAAGTTGGTTTCTACTTAGTGATTGTATAGGACAGAGTAGAACTGCTCCATAGGGTTTTCTAGGTTGTAATCTTTACGGGAGCAGATTGCCAGGTCTTTTCTCCTTCAGAGCAGCTGTGTGTGTTCAAACCTCCAACCTTTTGGTTAGCAGCTGAGCACTTAACCATTGTACCTCCTGGTTATCACTTAAATGTGGAAGTAGACAGCTGACTATTCTGATTGTATACTGAGTCAAGTTCATAACTTACCAAAACTGCAAATTGCCATCTTTAGAGTTGCTTGAGAATATAGTCAAAAGCATGGCTACGTCCACAAATAATAAGTATCTGCTATATGAGACACAGTGTTTGGGGGGGATAGGACACCCTTTCTCTTGGCTCACAGGCCTGGGGACATTTATATGGGGAGGAGCCTTGGTGAATGGGCTGGAATGGGATGTAGAGGTACTTCCTTATGGAACTCAGGACCTGGAGAGAAAAAATGAAATTAGAAGCCTCTTGTATTTCATTTTCTTAATTCCTGTATGCACATATTTATTTCTTTTTGCAAAATTAGAGTCATATTTTATATATTTTTAAATTACACACAACATTGATTTTTTTTCTCCTTTTTCATACTGTAGTTGAAGGTTTTCAGGCAAATTAGTTTCTCATTAAACAATTAATACACGTATTATTTTGTGACATTGGTTGACAACCCCACAACATGTCAACACTCTCCCCTTCTCGACCTTGGGTTCACCCTTGCCAACTTCTCTGTCCCCTCCTGCCACCTTGTCCTTGCCCCTGGGCTGGGGTGCCCCTTTAGTCTTGTTTTGTTTTATGCGCCTGTCTAATCTTTGGCTAAAGGGTAAACCTCAGGAGTGACTTTACTACTGAGCTAAAAGGGTGTCCAGGGGCCATACTCTTGGAGTTTCTCCAGTCTCTGTCAGACCAGTAAGTCTGGTCTTTTTTTTTTTTTTTGTGAGTTAGAATTTTGTTTTCCATTTTTCTCCAGCTCTGCCCAGGACCCTCTATTGTGATTTCTGTCAGAGCAGTTGGTGGTAGTAGCGGAGCAACATCTAGTTGTGTTGAACTCGGTCTGGTGAAGGCTGTAGTAGTTGTGGCCTACTAGTCTTTTGGATTAATCTTTCCCTTGTGTCTGTGATTTTCTTTCATTCTCCCTCGCTCCAGACGGGGTGAGACCAGTGGAGTAGCTTAGATGGACAACATTAAGATTTTTGTAGGTCATTATATATTCCCTAAAACAGGATATTTAAAACTTTATATTACTCTCTAGTGTTGGACTTCTTTGTTCTTTTCCACTTCTCACTGTTATTGCTGTTTTAGTGAACATTTTTTTTATTATTGTGCATTAGGTGAAAGTTTACAGAGTGAGTTAGATTCCCATTCTATAGTTTGTACATAAAGTGTTTCATGGCCTTGGTTTCATTCCCCACAATGTGTCAGTACTCTCCCCATTTCTGCTCTGGATTCCCCTTTTCCTTTTGTCCTGGTTTTCTACCCTTTCCTGCCTTCTCATCTTTGCTTTTGGGCAAATACTGCCTCTTTATGACCCATGGTGCATACAGTATACCATCCACTTTTTCTGGCTTTCACGTTCTTTGGGAATGCACTTTTACCACTGAAAGTATTTGCTGCCCTCCAGTGGGGAATTGTGTAACAGCGCAAGGCAAAAGAAATGTTAATTGAAGCCAAATAGCTGGGGTATGAGGCTTGCAAGTAAGGTAGTGCAACCAGGAAATGTGATTGGGTAAAAATTCTGTCTTTTTGGCTTTTGTGTGCCTAGATAAGCCTTATAAGCATATTTATGGTTTCCTGTGTGATAGTTAGGGATCCTTGGTGTATTTGGTTTTGTTTTTTTGTGTCATAATTTGGAAAACCAGAGATTCCCCATGTAACCTAATGGAAACCTGTTGCCATCAAGTTGATCCTAATTCATGGTGACCCTATAGGACAGGGAAGAACTGCCCCATAGCATTTCCAAAGAGCAGCTGGTAGATTTGAACTGCTGATCTTTTGGTTGGCAGCGGATCTCTTAACTACTACGCCACCAGGGCTCCAGCCTAATGGAAGGCACCACAAAAAACATCAGCAACCAGGGTCTGGTGGTACAGACAGGGAGTTACTTAAGTATGGGTTTTAGGACCTTAAAAGTTCTGTGGTAGCCATGTAACACCAGATCATATTTCTCAAAATACATATCATCAACCAAAAATTTAAACATACTCCCTGACTCAGCATGCTTCCATCAATGAAAACACATGGTATTAAAAAAATTGAAAGCAGAAAATAATTGGACCTTGAAAGGGGTAACTGGTTGTTCTAAGGAACATGTTTCTCTTGGGTATTATTGTTTTTGGTGAATATTCTTGCTTTTGTGCATGTCTGATTATTTGATCAAATTCCTAGAAATAGGTTTTTTTTTTTTGCATGCATCAACATTTTAAAAGCTTTTGATATTTATGGCTAAACTGTTCTTTAGAAATGTAATTTCAGTTATAACCTCATAATATGTAAAAGTATCACTTAAACCATTTTTGGCAACATGCATATTATACTTTTAAAAACTTGACAATTTGCTCAGTGAAAAATACTGTCCTCTGGTTTTAATTCTATATCTTCGATGACAATAGAAGTTGAGTATTTTTCATATATTTATTGGCTATTTAGATTTCTTTTGTGATTCTATTTGTCCTTGTTAATGTTGTTATTATTTTGTCTTTAAACTGTCACATTTCCAAGTGCTCTTGAATCTTACGCTTAGAGAAGAAGTTTGTTTTGGTGGAAGAAGTATGGGGTTGTGGTTGACATTTGTACTTTGGGAGCCAGTCTTCCGGGTTTGAACCCAGTTTTCTGAGGAATCCTACAGGTTGTTTGGGCAGTCAAGTTCTCAGGCAAGAACTTGATTGGCTACAGCTAGTAGATTAGAGAGGGTGGTGTAAACAGTTAATACAGTCTACTGATAACTGAAAGGTTGCAGGTTTGAGTCCACCCAGAATCACCTCGGAAGAAAGGCCTTTGATCTACTTCAAAAAAAATCAGTCATTAAAAAATCCTGTGGAGCACATTTCCACTCTGACACACATGGGTTTGCCGTGAGTTGCAGTCAATTGACAGCAACTGATTAGTGGGCTAGAAAAGTAAGACTTATCTTACCATCTTAAGCCCATGGCAGTAATGCAGTTATGGAAGTCGAGATGGATAAGACTCTCAGAAAGTCATCATTGCCAGCAGCTGCACCCACAGAGCCTGTTCCAACAGTAAGTCAAGTGCTCTGTTGATTTGCTGTTTTGAGACATCTCTCTAAAACTTATGGTCATGACTTCCCACAAAATATTGCAAATGAGGACATAGATTCTATTCAAAAAGAGAAGGTGAGGAAGGGCCAGAGGGCATTTCTAAGATAATATAATAGTTTTGGAATCTTTACCTATGATATTCTCCCCTGAAAGGTTATTAAATAATAAGGTAGTGTGTGAATGACATAAACTGAGAGAATGCTCTCTTAGATAACCATCTTATTGCGAAAAAGGGACAAAGATTCCATTTCCTAATTTTGCTTTCTCCTTTAGCTAACAACTTTTGGCCTACTTATCAATTTATTCCATGTTTGTGTTAAGAATTTAGCTTGTGATTTTAAAGTCACTCCCATTAAAATAATAGTGGCTTTCCTCATTCCTCTCAGAGACCTTGTCAAAGAGTGTTATTTTTTCCCCTTCAAATATAGATCTAGTCTGCAAATACTGAAGTGATAATTAGGGCTTATACAAGATTGTTTCATTTTAAATATTAGCTGCCCCCCTCCTTTTTTTAGAAGTTACTTTCCAAATCTTTCTGGTTCAAGAATGTAATTATAAGAAAGCATTTTAAAGTCATGGTTTACATAAATTATTTACGTACAGAAGGGGTGAGAGGAAAGATGATAAACATTACACATTGACCCCTTTTGTATTACCAGTTATATTTTTTTATAAAAGTGTTTCTGTATGTATTATTATTATAGTTTGACAATACATAGCATATGGTAAAAAAAAAACTAGTTTTTTTTATGGTAGCCTCCTAAAATTAGAATATGTTCAAATATCCCAATGCCCTTTTGCAAGGCCTCTAGAAAATCCAGGTACACTTGTATGTATCATTATTATAGTTTGACAATACATAGCATATGGTATCTAGAAAATCCAGGTACACTTGTATGTATCATTATTATAGTTTGACAATACATAGCATATGGTAGCCTCCTAAAATTAGAATATATTCAAATATCCCAATGCCCTTTTGCAAGGCCTCTAGAAAATCCAGGTACACAACCAAAATTAATAAAAACAAGAGAAGGTAATTGCCAAGGTATTAAAAATTTCCTTCTGGAGGGAAGCCATGATAATCAAATAAGCTGCCCTAGCAGCATCGGGTAAGGTGAACTCTCACGAGGTTTTTGAACTAGGAAAGAAAGCACATTTCTTTTTTGTTCAGGTTTAGCTTTTAACGTTTATAATAGCCTTTTCCAAAATTAGGCTCCTTGTTCCATACAATAAAAGTTTCAAACTTCTTCCTGACACTCCCATTCATAACACACACACACACAAAAAAACCAAACCAAACCCAGTGCCGTCAAGTAGATTCTGACCCATAGCGACCCTACAGGACAGAGTAGAACTGCCCTGTAGAGTTTCCAAGGAGTGCCTGGCAGATTCAAACTGCTCTCGTTCATAAGCACCTTAAATTCTGTCACAGCTAACATTTCCCCACGTTCCCTGCATAGGTCACATCCTTCCCTCACTCCTTGCCTTTCCCTTTGCTGTTCCTGCTGCCTGGAATGCCCTCCCTGCCCTTCTTTTCCTGGTCCGTTTACTGCCTCCTCACTAGAGCTTTCCCTCTACCACAGTGTGATGAGCTGCTCATCTGTTTTCTTCATTAGATTGTGAGTCCCCTGTGGAACCTTTTCTTACTCATCCCTCTATTCCCAGCACCTGCCACCATGCCAGGCACAGAATAGATGCTCAGTAAATGATGTTTGGGTCACTGAGCTAACAGTTTTAAAATACAGGCACCACTTTGCTGGCGTAGAAACGTTCTGCCCGTTCTACTTGATTGACATCATTCTCCTGCCTTGTCTAAGCAAGCAAAAAAAATGAGGTACAGTCAGTGGTTCTTCCTGACACCTTTAAACTTGAGGCCATTTCAGGCCCTGCCACCAGCTGTTCCAAAATTCCCTTCCTTATTACTGTAATTAGCTTCCTCTGACTTCCCTGGGTCCATTTTATCTCAAGTTGTGTGCCTTTTAATGATGGCTGGAATAGATAATGTGTCTCATTCAATAGGCTTTTATTACCCAGCTAAAAGTAAAACAAGTGATATGGTAGTTAAATAGGTATGCAAAGGGTTATAAATTGGAGGTAAATAAGCTAGCCTTGTAAAATAAATGTAACAGATGGATTAGCTAGGAGAACATAGGCATAGTGAGTACAAGGTACAGAGGGGTGTTGAGGATATGCTTAGTGGCATGGAATTAAAATCATGTGTTGGACTTAACAATATATGCCCATTAAATGGAATGGATTACCTTAATCTTGAGTGTTCAACAATCCGGAATTATTAGAAAGATACTTTACGATAGTATGTTCACTTTAAGATGTTATTATAGAACATCCAGGAACTAATGCAGATTTAGAGCATGCAAGGACTGGAAAGAATAGTAAGTATCATTTCAAGTTCAACTTTCACATTTTAGAGATGAAATGACCTTAAGTGACTTGCCTAAGAAAGAGCCCAGTGTTAGATAACGTTGGAGCTGAAACCAGAAATTAATCTCCTAACCCCAGATTCTAAAACCAAACCAAACCCATTGCAGTCAATTCTGACTTATAGTGACCCTATTGGACAGAGCAGAACTGCCCTGTAGGGTTTCCAAGGAGTGGCTGGTGGATTTGAACTGCTGACATTTTGGTTAGTAGCTGAGCTCTTAACCACTGCTCCACCAGGGCTCCCAACTCCAAATCCACTATCCTTTATATCATACTCTGTTGCCTCCTTATCATTCTAACTATAGGAGAAGTCAGTTAAATACTTGGTATTAGAATCACGTGGACAAACATATCTGTCTTATAGAGCACTGGTATCCATGAACTACTGTTCTTTTTTAGCCATACGCCCTTTTCTTTAATGGAGAAAATTATGTCTAAAAGATCCGGGTACATCTTTTCATTGTTCTTAACTCTTTGAATATAGTGTTGAGTTTTGGGGATGAGCTGTATATGCCAAGAGGACATTTTGGATTCATTACCTCGATCAGCTTTATTTGTGGTAGGTTTCAGCCATCATCGTGAACGAAGGCCTCGGAGTTAGACTTGACTCTGCTTCTGTTGATGCCTGGATGTTGAAAAAAACTGGAACTAAGTGATGCCAGCCATAGAATTGAATGTGAAAACCGGGCCTAGGGGAAAAGTAAATGAAGCTTGCTGTGTCTCCACTATTTGTACTAAGGGAAAAACCATTTGATTTTAATGATAAAAACACACTGATAATGTGATGAATATGTTTGCATTTCATCAGGACTTTAAGATCTAGTTTTAAAAACTGAATTGCCAAGAGAGAAAAGAGGGTATTTTGTTTTGAAGTTTATTTTTTTATCATTTTATGTCTACCTTTCTTACAGGGCTAAACCAGGACAAACAAACATAGCACTTTAATTTTCTTAGTGAAATAAATAGAATTCTGCTTTGCTTAATGTTCATTGCAATGAAAACATATGGAAAGCATATAAAAGATGAAATAAATCAGAGCTCATGTGATACTGCACATGCTAAAAGCTATTTTAAAAATTTAGAAATTATTGAGTCCTTCACATACCAAATTGAATCAGCCTTTGTTAGATTTAACAGCCATTAGCTGTGTTCTGGAAACGCTGGAGTTGTAACCCAGTTCTACTTTGCAGTTTATATGTTAAATACTATCTCCTTGCATTATAAAAAAAAGCTCCAGGTATGATTGACAGCCCCAAATCAAAGGAAACAAGCATGAAGAATAAATAACATTTTAAAGTTTTAGTTGGTGTCACTCATAGGCAGTTTTTCTTTGCCTTTAAAACCAAACACCAACTTTTTTTGTCTTCTGTTTCTCCATAACACTCTTCACTGAAGAATGTTTCTAGTTTAATTCTATTAATTATATCATGTCTTCCTGTTTTCCTTGGCATATGTAATAATGGTGTAATTTTTTTTTCTTGATATTATAGATAAGACTTGTGCTTTGAATGAACCTTTTAGAAGTATTTTAATTCCTTTGGGTAGATGTACTCACTTTAGTTATTTTAATTATTTCTCAGGATTTGCTGCAGTCCTAATAAAATTTCCCTTTAGAAAAAGATATGACAAATAAAATGTGCATATTTAGACTACTGCCTGAATGTTACTATCTCACATACTTAGTGAAGATGGGCATTTTCGGTCAAATGAAGAAGTGTTACCAGCATGGACTAGACTGTTTGGACTTAGTATTAGGGACAATGGAAATGAACATAATGCTTATCATAGACTGCTTTTCAATTTGTTTAAAAAAAATTCTTCCACGTTACAAAAACTGTTGGGATAGTCCACAAAGTAATGTCCCTTTTTCACTTGAATCCATGTAGTGTATTAATTTGGCTGCTAGTCATTGTTTTAATAAGCTCAGTTATTTTAAGTAAAGTTTTAAAGTGCTTCATCCATTTTCCCTCTCATGCCATGTTTTTAAGATGAAACATTGTAAGGAGGTAGGACTGTTTTTATTTTGTAATGAGGGACCTCAAGTTAAAAGTGGTCATCACCAACTTTGAGGTTGGACAGCAAGTGGGCAAAAAATATTCTTTCGGCGTTTTTGGGTACCCTTGTCCCGTGATGGAGCCCTGGTGGTGCAGTGGTTAAGAGCTCGGCTGCTAGCAAGGTTGGCAGTTAGAACTACCAGGTGCTCCTTGGAAACCCTGTGGAGGCAATTGTACCCTGTCCTGAAGGGTCACTATGAGTCGGAATTGACTCAATGGTAACAGGTTTTGGTGTTTTTTTTTTTTTTTTGGTCACATGATAGTCATTATGCTAGTGGTTAAATTGTTTTGTCTTTTTAAAATATTAGACTGGGTATTATTTTACAGTATTAACTTTGATCCCTGCTGAATTTCATTTAGTTCATGAATGAAAAAGTTGGCTCATTTTGTTTTCCTTACCAATAAAGGTCATTTTCTATCTTCATTGTATTAGATATTCTTTCTGGCCTTGTATCATTCTGAAATTTGATACATGTGCTATGTAATTTTTACCCATCTTATTCCAGAGATGATATAAGGGAGCTTACAAGACATAGAAAATATACAAGATTACATCAATTAGGAGTAGAGCTTTAAGAAGATAGAAAAGCAGTGTTGTTGTTATTCTGACTTGTAGTGATCCTATGCACAACAGAAGGAAACACTGTCAGGTCCCGCGCCATCATTACAATTGTTGCTATGCTTGAGCCCATTGTTGCGAACACTGCGTCAGTCCATCTCGTTGAGGATCTTCCTCTTTTCTGCTGACCCTCTACTTTACCAAGCATGATGTCCTTCTCCAGGGAAAAGCAATAGTAGAACTATAAAGTGGAACTAGAATTGGGATTAAAAATTATACCATAACAGCAAACATGAGTGAGCCGCAAGATGCCAAATAAAAAATAAAGTGCTAATTTGTATAGTTAATTGTGTATGTAATTTAAAAGAAAACTAACGATCAGGTGAAGTACAACTACTCTTGCTGCTAAAATTAGACAAAATTTCATCTCAGGCGCCCCGAGCAAGCTCACTTGATTGCAAGAAAGATAAACTGACTTAAACTATGTTAACTGTGGTATAAAGATACTATTCTTGGAGGGACATAGTATTCTTGGAGCATTTAAAAGAATGGTTGGACTCCCTGAACATTGTCTTTCTCAGCCAAACTTTTGGTAAATGTTTGGAGGCAGTGAGCCTGAGCTTGTCCTCTGTGACAAAGACAGCAAGGCAGCTTTTCAGAATTGCCAATGGCACCCAGACCCTTGCCCTTTGCCATAATTAGCTGAGTACGCTCCGTGGCCTCCATAAAATTGTTGAGCAGGATAGGACCAAAGACATGAAACCATCAAACCATTAGAGCAGTGATGTCTCTTCTAATCTGGAATCTATCCTGAGGCCAGCAGGCCAAGGGGAGAGGAGGGTGTCTATGGATCAATCTCCTGAAAACTTATGGAGGATTTTATATGTAAAAAATTATTTTCTGTGAATAGACTTTGTGGCTTTCATCAGATTCTTAAAGAAGTACGTGTTCCTCCAAAAGTTAAAAACGACAGCACCAGAAACTTACTTCTAAGACTTTGTCAAGCCATCAAATACTTTTGTGGTTCCTCAGGCCATTAGCTCCCTAGCTGTACTGTGTTTACTCCTCAGAGCAGGCACCTTGTTTATTTTCTTCATTGCTAGATTTTGTAGATGATTACTGTATCTGTTGATTTAAAATAATGTTTTCCAACATGTCTATAAAACTCTTATGTGAGAGACTTTGCCAGATGTTTTGTGAAATCACAGAGTTTTTCTTCTGGCCTTTACAGTTGCTGCTTAAGTCACTTTTGACTCAGGGCAACCCCATGTGTCAGAATAGAACTGTGCTCAATAGGGTTTTCAATGGATGACTTTTCAGAAGCAGATCACCAGACTTTTCTTCCAAGGCATCTGGTTGGACTTGAGCCTCTAGCCATTCGGTTAGTTGCCGAGTGCTTGAACCTCTTGCACTACCTAGGGACTCCTCTCCTGGCCTACCTATGTGCTAACCTGATCCGCAGATTATTGAAGCTAATGTGGCATGGATTGATTTGGGGGGAAACTTGTACTGGTGTGTAATAATATTCTTTCCTCTGTCTATTGCCTTACAGACTATCTGTTTAATAATACATTCTAGAATATTGTTGAGGATCAAGCCTCCTGTTCTGAAGTTTCTGTATGCTTCTTGTGTGCTGTGAAGTCCATTCTGACTCATAGTGATTCTATTGGACAGGAAAGAACTGCCCCACCGTGTTTCCTAGGCTGTAATCTTTATGGCAGCAGATTGCCAGATCTTTGCTGCTGTGGAGCCACTGGTGGGTTCAAACGGCTGACCTTTGGTTAGCAGCTGAGTGCACAACTGTTGCTCTGTCAGGGCTACTTTTCTGTATTCTACCTTGCTCTGTTTTGAAAAGGAATGTCATTGCCTCTCTCTATTGCTGGTACTGCTGCCATTTTTAACTTGACTCTGAATCTGTGATCATATCTTCAGATTCCTTAAGAATTCTGAGATATAATTTTTTTGGGCTTACAGCCTTGAATCAGTTTGGAGAATGTGAGTCTCTCTTCTTAGAATTCAATTCCTCCATAACCATATTAGTTCTGCCCCTTTGACCTACCTGATGAGGAAGTCAGGAGCAAAATGGAATTGAGCCACTCTGTTTTCTCCTGTCTTCTGTCTCAGAAGGTGTAGGTGGCGAATATAATTTCCAAATTACTCAGAACAGCAACAACAAAATCACCCCAGAAACAGCCTTTCATCTTTAGCATTTTGAACAAGCCTCATCTCATTCTAATCTTGTTTGTACCTTTTGACATTTGTCCTATTTGTCCAAGGTCATGTCTGTTTCTCTTTTGTATGAGGTCTTTTAAAATTTGAGATGATCACATTGCTGTCCGTGCAATACTTACTGGCCTTATTTTCCTTTATACATCATTTTCTATCCAGATGTCCTATTTTTACATTGTCAGAATGGGCTTATGAGAGCCTCATAGCCCTCACATTTATCATTGCGAGTTTCTGATCCTGCTTATTTTTTCTCTGAACTTTTTGAAATGTACCGTTCTTCAAAGACCGGAATACATTTCTGTGTATACGCAGAATTCAATTTGTCTGGTCTATTACAAATTCTAATTTTACCTTGTCACTTTCTCTCAAGATTTCCATCATTTCCACTGTACCAAGCAGTTGATCCGTATTGGTTAGAAGTCCAGAATCATGGTCTCCCTCACAGCTTCATTCTGAAAGATAGCAATTGTCAGAATGCAGTATAAGAATTTATTAGCAGAATACGGTACACAGAAGATGTTCAAATATTTGGTGTCTCTCATCAGACCACTGTCTTATTTCTGAGCCACTTTTGTCATTTCTTTTAAAAATATGTCATCTACATACTTGATTTGGTGAGCAGTCTGACTGTATGGCCATCGGTGTGATTTTTTGTCATTTTATTTTCACTGGACATTGCAGAATGTCTCCTGCCTTATTCTGGGATGAGAACCAAACTACCAAATTTCAGTAATGACTATGCAATCATACATACCAAATTCATCTGTCACTCATTTTTTCAGTCTTTGGACATTTCTCTGCAGACTTCTCAAGCCTGTGCGTTTTTTCTGGCTGGCCCTTTTTCTCCTACATTTTTGTACTGGTCCTATTATTCCTTAGCATGGAGTTTAAGAAAGCATTCACCTTCTTTGGATTTTTGAGAAGGGTGCCTTACATCCTGATCTCTCCTTTCTCTATGTTTCATTTTACTCATCTTCTGGGCTAAGTCAGCACCCAGAGCACCACAGCACCTAACTCCTAATTTTTCTGTTAATGCTCATTGCTTCCCTCTTCCCTTTTTCTAGTTTTCCACTGCTTTTTGCTAATTTGGAATTACTTAGTGTTTCTTATGATTCTAGACATTATTGCTTGTTGTTTGCTTTTTGATTTCTTGTCAAAAGAAGACTGTTCATCCCAAGCTTTTGAAAGTTAAAATGACTTCCAGGGAGAAATCTGGAACGTGTTTCTTCCCCTTCCTCCCACAGCAGCCCTCGCTTTCTAGGGTGCACGGGTTTTTACAGGTGTGCGGCGCACAAGTTTTTACAGGTGTGAGGCGCACGAGGCGTTTTTACAGGTGTGCAACATTTTTCACTAACCAACTTCAGGATTGGACCCATTTTTTGTGGCTATCAGGAATTGAAGTTGTCACTAAAATAAAATGAAAAATGAAGACGTTATTGCCTCACAGCTCCTCAGTGTTCCCTTACCTGAGATATAAATAATGTTTGCAAAGTAAAAACACAAACATAGTCCCCAGCAAGGCGGGTTAACCAGTAAGCCCGGTATGCACCAGCTTACAGTTAGCGAGGTACACACGGGCTTAATTGTGTTTACTTACTAATCTGTAGGGCACAAGTTCACCTGTTTTTCACCACATAAAATTTTGCACTATAGATTAGTAAGTAAGCACAATTAAGTCTATGTGCACGTTGCTTATTGAGTGATCCATTCGTAGTTACCAAAGGATGAGGTATTATCCTTCTCCGAGCTTTAAAATAAAACTTTTCAGAATTATAAAGCAGGGAAAAGTGCGAGGGAAAGAAAGCAACCTTTTAAAACAAAGTTCAGATCAATAACAATTAACATTTCCTAGCCTCTATTTTTCTGCTAATGATTGAAGACAAGTACTAATTAGAGAAGCCTCGAGTGTCTGGATTTCTCAATGTGCCAGATGGCGCCGCGTGAGAGCTATACATAGTGTCAGGGAGAAGTCTGTGTCGTCCTTCTCTACCTTTCCTCTGTCTTGATCTCGTCCGAGGACACTTAGATGTGCCCATTGCTTTTTCTTTGTCCTTTATTCTCTATTTTATCCACTTCTAGTTTCAGAAGGTGCATTCTACCATCGTGAATGCATGCTCTTGGAAGCTTTTATTTTTACTTTTTCTCTAACAAGCTCATTTTGTTCATGTTTTTCTTTTCAGATTTCCTTTGACCCTTACCTTATGGTGTTGCCTGATCTCACTGGGCCTTTTTTTCTCCACTGGTTCTTTCTTACTTTTTTTTTTTAAACAAGATCACACAAAACCAACACAGCAGCCTTCGGTGCTTCTAACAACTGGCATTAAGATAGTTCTGCTTCTTCAGTTTATTGACTTTTTTCACAGATTGTCTGAAAACCTGTTTTCTTCTTTTGGTTTGTGCTTCAGATATTTTCTTCGCTTTCTATTAACTCTGCTAACCAACTCTGAGAAAGCTTTGCTTTTTGTATAGAAGTTTTTCATACGGTTGAGTGTTGGTATTGTTCTGACAAATACTGCATGTGCATTTTCTACAGTCTGGAAATCACTCTGATTAGGATGACAAAGCAGGGAGCTGATTAAGTTTAACTGTATTCTTGCTTTTCATCAGAGCTGTTTTTCCAGGATACTTTTATTCACTATTTGTTGTGAAACATGTGAAAGGCATGATGTAATTGCCTTTGGAAATGAAGCTTTGTCTCAATGTGGTGTTTTTTGTTGAAACTTTCTTTGGTGGAACCAGACTAAAATCGTGATTGGTTATCATCAACATTTCTGGTGTAGGTGAAGAGTACTAGTGTTGTGTTTTTTTTTTTTTTTTTTTTGGCCTTCATTATGTTTGTTGTACCCACTGAAGGGTAAAAGCAATGAGTAAGTCTCCGTAATAATTCAAGCAAGAGATCTGAGGGCCTGAACTTTTGGAGCAGCATTAGAGAAGGAGTATAGTTCAGATTATTACCTTTGAATATGTAGGCAAAGGGTTTCTTTAAATCATTTCAAAATGTTGTAAACTGCTTTTAGAGTTTAGATACCATAGTTTTTCTCTATCTTGTTTTTAACATGCCTTCGTGGATCGTTTCTAACAAATTGTGGAATTCATCAGATTCCCACACTTTTGTATTTCCTAGTTTTAGAAGCCACCGCTCGTCTGTCAGTTTGTGGTACTGTGCTGGCTTGTGTGCTGCTGT